>NC_139326.1:38513691-39830156 GCF_056507025.1 Lutjanus erythropterus | reverse complement strand
GTAATGATTACCAGTGTGACTGAAGAGTTGTTGGTTCAACTTAGTATCTTAAGCTTATTGAACATGTATTCTCAAGTACAATTTAATTACTATCAAGTTTATTTGACTCAAAAAGTTTTTTGGAACTGTTGCGAAATTACCTCAACTTGTCTTTACAAATTAAGCCAACTTAAAATTTGAAGCAGCTTGGACACTAACCTTAAGTTAAAAGAAATATGTTATTTTTACAGTGTTCCCACTTAATTGATGTTTTTTTTCTTCCTCACACTCATTTGTCTCACATGGTGTTAGACTGATCATAGAATCACTCACTAACTGACACCATTTGTTTTGAATCGTCACTAAATTACCTCAACTTGTCTTTTCAAATTCAAACATTAACTTTTTAAAGTTAAAAGACAAAGGTTATTTTTTTACAGTGTGCCTCTTAATTGATGCTTATTTTTTTCCCCTTGCCCTCATGTGTCTGATGTGGTATTGGATTGTGCATAGAATCACACCCTCACCGATACCTGATCCCGCATTTTAAGACATATTGGAGGCACTGCTGCAAATTTTTTTTTTAGGTTAAAATAAACAGCTTATTTTTACAGTGTACCATATAATTGATGTTTCTTTTTTTTCCCTGCCCTCATCTGTCTCTTATTTCTCCGGGCCGTGCCCTTCTATGCGCTGCAGTGAAGTTAATACAGGGATTTATGGCTCCCATTAGATGTATGAATTATCTCCAGGAAACTTTTTTGGAGAACTCTCTGTCTGTCCAGCATGGTGGACAGAGTATATTAAGATAATATGGCACGGGCTGGCCACTGGCCCCACAATACCCGTGGCCCCCAGTGACACTGAGGCTCCCTGTCTCTTTAAAGAGTGATTTAGACTCTCCGGGCCCTCTGCAGACCTCATTGCAAGAAAGTACCTCAGTTTATCTTCACCAACGGAGCCCCGAGCGTCTCTAAATCAGCTGTCACTACCTCTTGGGGATTACGAGGGATTTATAAATGAACAGGGAGTGCTGTTTCACACAAGTTATCAAACAGATCATAAAACACCATCTCTGGGATTTGACTGTTTGGTTACACATGTTGGAGCTGCGTCTTATGGTAATGCTGCTGAGTGTTGGCACCACAGAGAGGATGTCTGTGATCTTGTTTTTTTTTCTCTGTCTCTTTTTTTTAGAATGTGTTTTGGCTGCATCAGACCTCCGCTCACACCAACATATGACTGATCCACCAGGTAGACATGATGCTGTCTACATGTCATACAAGTGGAAATCCACATGTCCACATTTTGGAATTTATTTCATACCATCTGATTTATCACATTGATTCTTGTCTTTTTTTTCAGTAGAGCTTCTCACATCAAATATTAATCCACCAAAATATGCCTTTCTTGCTCAATTTCAGTGGATCCACATATTGAGCCATAGCGCCCTCTGTTGATGGCAGGGGGAGAGTGTCCTTAAACTGACCACATCACACCTCTGGACCTTCAGAAGGACTAACAGAGAGACCAGCTGTACAGGATGATGTGAAGTTGGATCTCAACCAAGTCATTAACTGCATGCAAGAGCTCAGACAGTGCAAAATTTATCATAAAAGTATAATTATTCATAGAATTTAAAATACAAAGGGATGGTGCAAGAGAGCAAATGTGGGGATGAAATGATTCTCTCCCAATATTTGGGGGTATGGATTGTTGGTTTGACAAAATAAGCCACAGGAAGATGTCACCTTAGATTCTGGGAAATTACAATTGGCATTTTTACTATTTCATAGACCAAATGATTATGGGATTAATCAGAAAGATAATCATTGTTCATCATTAATGAAAATAATAATTTCTAACTTTATACTTTATACTTTCTCTAACTTTCTAACTGAACTGAATTGTGAAGTCAATTTTGTGTTCAGAATAAGACTGCAACTGTTGTTGCAATAATGTGTTTTTGTCATGTTAAGTTAACTCATTTTTTTCTGTTACTGGACAAGAAATTGAACAAAAGTGAAAACACTGAGAACATGTTTTCGCAACCATTTTACATTTACACATTTCTGTAAAACAAACTCAAAAAACAACACTTGTTGACTTAACACATGACTTGACACACAGCAAGTTTCCAACATTTCAAACTAGAAATAAGAAGAGCCTAAGGAGACTTTTTAACTCACACAATGCATGCTGGGAAGTCTGATGATGTGCTGTGCTGGCCTGCACTCTAAAAATAAACAATGTTTTGTCTCAATTTTATTCAATTGTGTGTACAAGATAACAGTGAGTTGGTAAAAAAAAAAACAGGAAATAGCTGCAGTTCTGTGTTAAGAAAACAACACAGTGAACTTAAATTATTCATTTCGTTGAACAAGTAACCATCTTGTTACTTCATTCAACCATAAAATTATATGCTGAGCACAGAATGGACATGTTGTTAATTGAATTAACAAATAATTATGTCAACCTTACAGTGGATGAGTATTTGTGTCAAGTGAACAAAAGTTTTCCTGTCATATTGACAATCCTGAACATTTGTGTGGGGTTTACGGTAACATGCTGTACACAGTAACACAGGGTGCCATTTAAGACATCAGTCAGCCATCAAATCTATATTTTGGATCATTCATAGTGGGGTTGTTTGAGGTACTTACCCATAGTCAGAAGTAGAGTGAAGCAGCAGTACTGAAGCAACAGTATATGTAACGAACTGCTGTGGAAGGGGTCAGCAACAAAAGGTATTTTAGCCACTTAAAAATGTCCACAAAGCAACACTTTTAGTGCATGTTATATTTATAACATTTTCTCAATTTTATCTTGCTGTCACACAACCTTTTCTGATAGGAAACAAGTTATACAAGCCAAATATCACTCTCTCCAATCCAACCAAACTCCACAGGCAAAATCAGGAATTTAACCTTTCAAAAAACAGGAGTTGTTAGTCTACTACTGCCTTTACATGTTTGTTTGCCTGTCATATTGAGTGACTTTGTCACATAATAACAAACAAACTACGAGACCAAGACAGCATTGGTCCAACAGCTCCCATGTGTGGCAAGATAAAATTACTGATTACTGTATTTGGAATTTGGTTGGTTTGGAAAGAGCTCGCATAACAGCATTTTCCCATCAGAAAAGTGAAAATATTTTAAATAAAGTGTACACTTAAACTTACATTTATTATTTATTATAAGGAGCTAAAATGTCTTTTACTTCTGACCCTGTCCACAGCAGTACAATGTTTGGCTTCCTTGCTAGTATTCCTGCTACTTCTCCAAAATGGGGGCATGCCAGCCAGCATCTACTCTGGCTAATACACTGACAATGGATTAGTACCTCATACAACCACACTTTTTAATAGTAAGTGGTACCATAACACAGTATACTGGGCTCTGACAGTGTGCTGCCGTGTAAATTTGGCAAGTCACATCCTGACTCGACCACTGCTGACCGTTTTCGGACAGTCTGATCTGCGGAAGTGGATCAGCCGTGGAAATCCTCCGCTCTTTTTTCCGCTTTGAAACTCAATCTCTCAGGGTCCCCGTGTTGTGTCTTTGAGCGCAATATCCTCTGCTGCACTCACGCTGTCATCGACTGCCTCTCAGCTTCTCCCTCTCCCTCTCTCTTTCTACGTGTCTCTGCTTCCATCCACCAGAACACACCCCTCTCCTCCCCTCCCTTACCCTCCCCTCCTTCCCCTCCCTCCCCCTCACCCCCCCCACCCCTCCACCTCTGCGCGCAGGGCTCCAGTGAAGCCTGCAGCTGGCTGAGGCCTCCCCTCCTCTGGGCTAAAGACTCGGCAGGGGGGCAGGGCTCTGGATCCAGCTTAAAGAAAAGCAGGCAGATCAAGGACAAGAAATACTGGGGGAGAAAAAAGTAATGTATGATCCTCTCTGTGAACAACCCCCACCAGCCTCACCCTCATCCCCATTTCTATATATCTCTCTTCTCGCACTCTCTCTCTCTTTCTCCCCCCTTTGGAGTCTCCCCCTGTCCAGTTTGGTTTACCGCTGCTGTATGGGCTAACTGGTTTCAGATGCAGGACAAAGCAGAAATTCAGAGTGAGTGTTTCATGTTGTGGGCAGAGACTCCATCTTTACTGAGGGCACAGTCTCCGAACAGGAGTCAGAGTCATGTCAGTTAGGCCTCTAGGTGGTGAGCTGACAAGTGTGACATGGCATGAGTAGGAAAATATTCAATTACCAACCAAGACATGAAGAACAAAAGGCAAGAAGTTAAAAAAAAACAGCAATATGAAGGGTTGTCATCATTTCTGTGTCGGTGTAAATTCACATCAGCATCATTCATTAATAAAAAGCTCTTATAATAATCCATTATGTATGCAGTTGTAAACGTTAATACGTTTTGGGTCCAGATGTTCTGCAGCTCTTCTTGTAGGTCAGAGGTCAGATGTTCCACAGTAGTGGTCCTCATGAACAGAAGAGCTATAAATACAAATCAAGTGTGAAGGAGGATGAACAACCTGGAACAGACAGAACTTGGAGACTCAAGTGTTGTTCTTATACTGGTTTATCAGTCATATTTAGTAAATGCTTTATTAAGCATTACAGCAGCATTGTGTAAGATTTGGCACCCCAGTTCAGTTCAGTATTGACAGCTGTTATGCTTTGTTATGATTTCACTACTTAAAGTAATGGTCAATGAATATCCACCGATTGACTAGGAAATTTATATCATAATGCATTATCCTGATAAATGAGTGGATTATAGCTAATGTTTATAATAATCGGCTATATATCAGCTATGATTTAACAGATAATGTCAAAGCTTTTAATTTGAATTCTTCAGCAAAATGCTCTATATAAGCTGACATACATTTGTGAAGATTTTTGATTAACTTTAAGAAATACTAACTGAACATTTAAAGAGTCAGAACTGTGATTTGTTTGGTCAGCACTATGGTATATTAAATTGTATGTCTCTCTTAGCCTTTCTAGGTTTCAGGTGTGCATTAACTGCAGTTCAGTCAGACATCTCACGTTTAAGACTGTTTATTCAGCAGCAGAACATGACTTGAGTTTGTTGTCTAGGCTTCCGACTTCATCACTCTCCACAGGTTAAGTTACATAGAGATATGTGGGGAGTGATGAGCAAATTCTTGAACCCCCCAGCGGAGCCTAAAGGTGGATGCTTGGGTGGTGGTGGGGTTAAAAACACAGGCAGCAACACTAGTGCAGGGCAGCAATGCACTGCAGGCAGAGGGAGAAATGGGAAGTTTAGCAGTTTAAATAGACCACCAGATTAAAAGGGTGCGTTTGGTATGTACTATCGAGAGTGAGGCATGTCACGTGATTGGCAGTGCAGCTCGAGTTGACTGCCTAAACCACCATACATAGCCGCATTTTATATGAACTTCTTTTTAAAATGAAAAAAGTATTGTCCATGAAAAGCAGGTAATAAGTGGTTAATGATATTGGCTGAAAAGAATTCATATAGTGCATCCAAAAATGCTTCTTTGCTAACACAGCCAAACAATGAGCAAGTGCAGCAACACAAGCTAGTGAGCAGCTAGTCTGACTCACCAAATATAACTCCTGCCATTGGTCGCTTGCTTCAACCAGCATCTCAGTGTATGCTATCTACATTTTCAAAGTCCCTGGGAAACAAGTACAATGATGGAGGTGCAACCTACATGCTAAAAATGGCAAATTAGCGCCTGGTATGCTAATGGTACAAACGTAAACAAGCTAACAGCTGTTAGCTTTTCTGTTGCAGTGATGTAGTCATGTTAATTCCAGAGATCACCTCACCCGAATCAAGTTCCCCCTCGACAATATTTTGCAGCAGCACTTCACTGGGTATGGTGCCACCCTAAGAAGTTTGTGATTGATTTAAAGAAATGCATACAAAGTAGAACGTTTTTTCCCTTATAGCAGATTGTGTATGTGTGGAGCCAGACCTTTCTCCAGCGCTCAGCACTATGGAGAGAGGTCTGGTTATGCAAGACTAGCAAGCAGTTAAAAATACTAACAAGTCCGACAGCTAGAAGGCCTGTCAGCCTATCATCTCATGAAGCTGTCACCAATGACTAAAAGCCTCGCCCGCTTTAATCTGGGCAGTACAGCTAACTGAGCTAATAGCTAATCAGCTAAAAGCTGCAACAAACATCAGTTTACTTCATTATCCATCAGGATGCCATGTTAATCACAGAGAGCTGCGGCAGAGCATCTGGAGGACATCAGAGGGAAAACCAGAAAACATTTTATCCATAAAACATGATCCAGTTTTTTATTATAAATGTCATTGGTGGTGTGCATCATAGTGCCCTTAAGTGTTACACACTTGTTGTGAGTTACATAGTGCGAGAACAGGTGTGTGGGTGCAGAGTGGGAATGGCAGGGGCACCATTTACTCTATTGCATGTCTATGAGACAGAATGATTTTGAAGCTCTTATTTTAAGGTAAACTAGTTACATAATGTTGCATTAATACAGCCCTTAATTAACACTCATTGCCCATTTAGTGTGAATTATTAGAAAGTGTTACTAATACTTCTGTCACATTCCCAAATCAAAACATGTTGTCATTATGTAACTAACACTAAAACTGGTGTTATATGAAGTTTTAAATATTCAGATGTCACTTCAGCCTGATTTATTTGAGAGACAGTGTTACTCTTAAAAGGCAACCATTAGGCTCCAATTAACTATCAAAATAATGCCAAAGAACCATACCAGTATTATTTAAGTTTTAGGTCTTTGACTACAAATCAATTACATGTGACACATTTTACAATTATTTTTTTTTTTTTTATCATTCCAGGGGTGATTTGGTTTCTGTTTATCTCAATCAGTAATATCTTTCTTAAAGCTGTCTTGATCTGTACAACATGTACAGTATTCTGGCCTTAAAAAGTTGATATTCCTAATACAATGGAAAACAGTTGCCTGTTTCCACAACCAGCAGACACAGAGGAACTAGGGATGCTCAGATAATGTTATTTTGATGCCAGTCCTGATTGCTGAGCGTCTGTAACAGTCATTCCCAAACAGGGGTCGTGACAGGAGAGGAGAGGACAGGAGATTTTATTTTGGTCCCCCCAAGAATAGAAGAAATAATGCAAAATTTACAATTTATATCTGCAGTAAATCTTTTATAAAACATTTGTTGTTTTACTGATAAGACGAGCCTGTTAATTCTGCCTACTTTCACTGATTTTTTTTTCTACTTTAAGGAGGCTAAAATGTCCTACACTGTAAAAACAAAAAAGCTGGGAAAATTCAAAATTTCAAGGCCATTTATTTCAATAGACTATTGAATTTCGAGCCCAGCTCAAACTGTTACATTTTTAAAAAGTTTTACCGTTGAGTTAATTTACTTTTCTTCTTTAGACAAAACTTGAATCTTTGAGTTTTAGAAACCCCAAAAAAGTATATTTTAAAAACTGAGAGAAGTCATTGCCTTGACATTTTGAGCTGTCTCAACTTTTTTTTAGGTTTGTTTTCTTGATGAGAGAAAATAAAAAGATTGAGAAGCCCTGTTAACTCAGTCTGAATGGATTTATTTTAGCATTTAATGTGCATATGCATTTGTCAAGATACTATAAATGGCAGTAACAATGTTCAGGAACATTCATTAATGCACAAATTAACCCACCCAAGATTTATTAATAAGGTGTGTTGTGAAGTGGGTCGTGATGGTTTGTCATTTTTAAAAAGTGGGTCCCCAGAAAAACAGTTTAGGAGACAGTGATCTATAAGCAATATCAGCCAATATGATCATTTTTCTTGTTCTGTTATAGCACCTGCTTTAAGCAACAAGTCTGGATAGCATAACTTTGGATTCACTCTACGTTCATGTGGAGGCAACACAAGGCAAGCAGTGAGTGACTGATACACAAACCATGTTGGGGCTAGCACACAACACCAACACAGCTAAGAACTGGCTCAATTTCTTTTTTTTAACGTCATCATCAGTTTTTGGAAATGGCATCTAGAAAGTGTTAATTCTGATCTCCCGATCACATATTTTTATTGACTATCGGCCAGTAATGATCAGTGTCTGATCGATTTGGGCTTAAGAGGAGTCTGCGTTCAACTGATTAGTGTAAGTCAAATATTCACTTTCCTTTTGGCTCTGTTTTGGTCTCCACCAACTTCTGAGAAAATTATCGGGCTCTTTAGCTGCTGCATCCTCCACTTGGTTCACCAGCTGGTTGCCTACTTGTCTTCTGTTTGATGCTGGGAAGGCAAAGTAGCACATAATGGTTTTATAATATCGTTTAGTTTGTTTTTGTTTTCGTTTTTTTCTGAAATCAATTTCATAAGAGCAGAGAGACAGAATCAAACCAGTAAAGTCACAGATCCTATAACCAAAAGTTCATGTAAAAACATTGACAGGTGCAGCTTTAAGTTATGTAATCTCAGTAATCAGTATAATAGTCAGTCTCTGATACATTATTATCATTATTATTATCTACAGTGAATTACCATAATTATAATGAAACTATGATAAAAACAGAATGAATGTAGGTGAGGTTCACTGAGATGGATTCCACAACTCAAGAAAGGTTCAGTCAAAGAACGAGCAGGTGTGTGTGTGTGTGTGTGTGTGTGTGTGTGTGTGTGTGTGTGTGTGTGTGTGTGTGTGTGTGTGTGTGTGTGTGTGAGTATCTGATGTGTGCTGTGTGTGTGTATCACCTTTACTACCATGCCAGTCATGTGTCCTCCATCAACTATTGAGCTTTTGCCTCCGGTGTTTCATCAGGTGCGCAGCCTCATGTGTTAGTGCCTTACACGAGTAGATTAATAATTCCATTATCCACTCTCTCTTTCACCCTCCATGCTCTATTCATTTGCTTTTCTCACTTTCTCTCCTCTGTTCGTCTTTGCGGCTGCACTCTGTCCTGCTTCCCTCTCTTTCCCTCCGTTCCATTTGCAAGGTGTGATATTGCTTTAATTGAGCAGAAACATGTGGAGAGATCAGACATATCTCGGGGGATTAGAGGAAAAGCTGGGAGTTTGTGCGACTGGCAGCCTGTGTTTGGAGCAAGGGGTCTGCTGGGAATGAATGTAGTTAGTGTGACCCCTGACCCTGCGAGCTGTTGACGTGGAAGCCGGCCAAGAGGGGTCCAACAGAACGCTTTTGTTAATCTCATTCAGGGCTCCCTGTGAACTGTGGGCAGGGGGAAAGCTGGCAGCTCAGACCTGTGGAATGCAGAGCTCTTTATTCCCATGCTTTGGAAACAGAGGTGGGCCCTGGAACTAGCAAGGCTCCTTTAGCAGGACCTCCTCCACTCAGCTCAATCGACACTGACAGTTTCCTGGCTTAGGCTTGCCAACTGGCAGGGCAGCGGTGCAGGGAGGACAAATGCGCCCCACCAAGGCTGCAAAGGCCACAGGCAGCAGGACGGCACTTCTAACAGGCAGCTACAGTAGTGTGCCACTGTTTGGAGAGTCCCGGTTCAACTCACTGCATTTACTGTTGCTACATTAAGAAGCTTTCCGCATCACAAGTGCAACAACACAAGTATGTAGAAGATGACTACTACTACTGACTTATCTAGCAGTGAGAATGGAACCTCAGGTCAGATTAGTTTGTCATATTGACAAAAAAGTATTTTTTTTTTCTCAGTGTCTGAACAGAGAAGGAGAGATCTGCACACCGAAAAGCTCCCATTTAAAGCATTTATTTGCATGATGTTTCGAGCTCCAGGCTCTTCCTCAGAGGGATGATTTAACTAAGAAGCAGCGTGATGAACTTAAAATTTTGAGGGAAGATAAATCATTGGTTATTAATACTAGATAAGGATGCATATGATCAAGAGGTGTGGAGTCAACTTACCAACACTACGTTCTACAGAAAAAAATTGGATGGCAGCCCCATCTCAGAAGTCAAAAAGATTCCAGAGTAAATGTAATATTTTACTATAACAGGGTGACGTTATGGAATCTGAGCATGCATTGACATTAGTTAGCTATTGGATCAGTGACAGAAAAAAATTCAGCTTTTGTGGACCATTTTTACAACCTCTGCCTACAACACAACCTTCATATACAAAAGACTCAGCGAATTTCATCAAGACATTACAACAAGTGGAGGAAATACAACTGGACACTCATTCCTTGTGTACTGTTGTTCGCTTTGATGAGGGCCTTCTAGCCTACAAATTATTTTTGGACCAAAGTAACTGGACTGTGACCCTACAACACCACCATCACCTCATTTTTTTCAGTATGGCAGTGACTTTTTCCTTCAGATCTCAGGAAAGGCCATGGGATCCAAGATGTCTCCTACATTTTGTCTTCTTGTATGTGGGATTCTTTGAACAGGAACTTCAACCAACAAGAGAATCTATTCCTACAGCACATTTTCTGTTGGAAGAGGGACCTGGCGATGTGTTTTTTATATGGTCAGGACCAGAGCTCTTGTTGCATGAATTTCATGACTTCATTAACTTCAGGAGAAGTAGAGTGAAGAAGAGCAAATAAATACTTTAAACAGGAGTTATTTGGTGTGTGGATCTCTCCTTCTCTGTTCAGGTATTTTTATGATCCAGTGCTCATCCCATTGGATTGATGGACGTGCATGTTTTTTTTTTTGTTGTTGTTTTTTTTTCACACTGTCTCCCACAACCATGCGAACAGCAATTCAAAATCACACTTTTTTTTGAGCTTACTATCCACTATGATCTTTTCCTAAACAGAAACACACACTTGTGTTACATGCTCCCTGAATCGGCACAACTCAGCTTGATGTGGCCAGTTGCACTTTGCACCCACAGGAAACCTGCAGTTAATTACAACTACACTTAATTACAAATAGGTCCAAAGGCTGAAATGAATGCACTACCTTGACCCATTCTGCTGTTATGAAGGATTTAGTTAAATACCTGCTCTGGGCTGGGAGGAACAGAAATGACAATAAGTTAAATCTTGAATCTTGAATCTTGGAGGGAATTTTGGATAAGTCTTGGCACAAGTCTTTGCACCAATCCAGTATCACATGGTTTATTAACTCTGAAAATGGGATCCCCAGCACCATCCTGTACATCATATTTTATGTGGTCAGTGGAGAAGAGAAACACCAGGGTCAGTTCAGCATCAGATCGCATTGCAAAGACCTGCATTATTTTGGCCTGTTATTGTGGAGTCAGACGGAGAAATAATCCAGTGCAGGGGTCTTCAAGGTTTCTCAGGCTGCATGTATTGCATTGAATATTTTTAGGTCTTCTCTTGTTTGCACTTGTCTGTAGTTGCTGATCCAGCAGCAGTTGTGACATGGCTAATGTTAGCTGTGTTAGCGTTACTTTGCGCACTGTTGCTGGTGGCTTCTGCGGGGGAGGGTCTGTCAGAGTTTTGTGCTAATAATACAGCTGATTGGCCAAAAGGTTTGGAATAATAGTACGTTAGCTAGGTCACATGATTGCATGAGCAGAGGTAGCCTTTTTTCAATGTTTTTCAATTAAATGCTTTTTGTTTGTTTGTTTATTTGTTCTTTTCAAAAACTAATTTCAAGGACTGCCTGCAGTACCTCTAAGTACCCCCCAGGGGTACCAGATCCACTGCTGGAGTCCCATGATTTGGTGGATTTTGTTTTTCGCAGTCTGACTTTCTCCAATTGCTGGCAGTCCAATGGTATTTAATATTTCTAAACTTTCTCACACACTTTTTAGGTTCAGAAACTCAAAAGTTTAAGGTTATCAAAGCCTAAGTGGGGTTAGTTACATGTTCTTTTTAATTAAACTTGATTAAGTCAACTCAAATATTTTTGGTAAATGCAACTTACCCCTCTTGCTGCAATAAGTCAACAGAACTGAATAATTTTATGAATAAAAACCCATTAAGTCATGTTCAGTAAAGTTCATACTAATCAAAAAATTGTGAGTTTAACAGGTGTGGAAGTAACTAATTTCAGTCATATTACTGTAATTAAATATTTTATTTGGGGGCAGGGTGCCTGTATTTTTTCAAGTCAGTAATTTTACTCATACTTAAGTATGCATTACACTATGTAATCTAATTTGTTACTTTTAAAATCATTGAGTACTGAGTACAATGTGAACTTATTCAGACCTTTCATTTGCATTTTTGTAGCCAATATGGCTCAAAAGGCCAATGAAACCACAATATATTGATGAAAATAAGAATACTTTGTACTTTTTCTTAAATATGTTTACTTGTAATTGATTAATATTAGAGTAACATAACAATACTTGTAGTTGAGTACAAAGTTTGAGTTGTTTCCACTGCATGGGTTAAATAAACACAAAAGAAAGAAGAATTTACTGTCACTCAACATTTTTACGTTATTAGAACTTGTAAACAAATTTTAAGTTCTTGCAACTCATTATAATTAAGTAATTTTGGGCATTTGGTTTTTCAGTGTATTTCTTTGCCTTGTTCTATTTTCAGTGATGTCACCATATGCAAATTTCTTTGGAGAGTATATTATCATAACCAATAGGCACAAGATGCAAAGATAAAAACCTGTGTTATGTCATAAGCTGCATGCTCCTTCCACTAGAGAGGACAGTGCCCCCATCAGCTGCTGGTCAGAACAACAAAAACATTGCTGATGCTGCAGTTAAAAATTAAATATAGTGAAATAGCTGTTGGACACCCCTCAACAGAGTCCCCAACCTCATCTTGGAAAGGTTTTCTGTAAAGGTGCAGCTGTGGGTCTGAGAGGAGGCCCCCAGTACACAAACACACAAAGCACTCACTGGTTGGGCCAGATCAGTCCAGATTAAATAAGTGTACCACAGCACTGGTCTGAATGGAAGCTGCTGGAGCCTAAGTGATGATCTGTGAGGCTGATGGCAGGTTAGGAATCAAACACCTCTGCACAAATACACAGACACTTTGTAACATGAATCTTTTGAGCCGTTCGGTAGCGGATCAGTGCGACAAACAGCTTTGTCTTTATCATTGTGTGTTTTCCAGAAGAGGCTGGCTGACAGACAGGAAGTAAGGAAGTCAGGCTTCGAGGAGGAGGACTCCTCCTGCTCCCACAGCGCTGCCAGTCAGCTGAGTCCGCTGCTCAGCGGAGGCGGGGGAAATACCCGCCGGTACGCACAATGGTGCTGCTGGGATTACAGGCCCCCCTGCTGGCGAGCAGCCCGGCAACGGGGGGAGGATGGGAGGGGAGGGGAGGGGAGATGGAGGAGAGGTGTGCACAACATGTACAGCTTCCTAAACTCAACCTGGGACTGATGCTTTACCACCGTGTGTTTGAGTCATTGTGAGGTGAAGGCTTCAGCCAAGGCAGCTGGATTTTTTGGAATTACGAATAAGCGGAAATAAAAAGAAGAAAATTTAACTTTAAAAAATCGTTTCTTAATTCTCTTTAATGTCATTATGCAACTTTAAAATTGTTTTGTTGTCACCCTTTTCTCACCCAGCAGCTTTTCTTTTTTACAAAGCCAAATGTTTGTGTTTTAACAACCATTTCTATTAGGACAGCAACTAACAATTACACCCTTTACACCTGGTATTAAAATGTAATACCTATCCGGATGTGTTATCCAGATTGTTGTACAGATTTCATTTACAGCTTCATAGGATCTGAACACAATGCAAGCCAGACTACCTCCAGATGAGTTCAGACAGATCTGATCACACTCTGATCATGAAGCATTTACACCTTGTATTAACAAGTATTGCTCTTGATCTGGAAAACGTATCTGAGTGCAGATCACATTTTAACAGCAGGTGTAAATGGGGCGATATTTTCATTATCAGTTAATCTGCCAATTATTTTTGTGATTAATCCTTCATTCTATAAAATGTCAAATTGTGAAAAAAAAGCTCTCAGGGTTAAATAGGTGTCTTCAAATGTCTTCTATTGTCCAACTAATAGTCCAAAACCCAAAGACTCTTCATTTACTGTCATAAATGTCAAAGAAAAGCAGCAAATCCTCACATTTAAGAAGCTGGAACCTGCAAATGTTTCACAGTTTTACTTGAAAAATAACTGAAATGATTTATTGATAATCAAAATAGTTGACAATAAAATTTCTTTCAACAAACTGATCAATTATTGACTAATTGTTGCAGCTCTAATCTGTATTATTCATAAAATTTTGACACATATAAATCTACCATCAACATAAATTGAAGTTAAGCCATGATTCAAGAACATATAGGAGATTCTATTGGCAGAATGCGTCAGAAATGGAATAATATTCATAAGTATGTTTTTATTTGTGCATAATTACCTGAAAATAAGAATTGTTGTGTTACCTTAGAATGAGCCTTTTATATCTACAGAGGGTCTTCCACCAAGGCCACATGCTTTGCAAGCCTTTTGCATTTTGCTGCCACTGTATTTCTCCCACACACTTGGAAGGGGAGGGTGAGGCGAGCTATATTATAGTTTTTTATGACTGCTTAAGCACAGTTTTGAAAACAGGGCTCATTTTCTCAGAACACTACACACAATTCACAAAACCACACATTCACAGGTAGCAGAACACCTCAGATCTTTTGCAAAATGAAACACTTCATTTAAAATTATACAGTCATTTATAAAAAACTAAACTTTGTCACCATATGGCAAACACACATGGTTCACATGATCTGATTTTGTTTAAACCAGTTGTGTACTGCTCTGTTCAATCTACATTTCCACCTGTCTAATAATATAATCTGGGTTGGATTTAAAGCATGAATATATTGACCAAATACAACACACATGACCATTTCTGCACACTAATGAACTGACTGATGATCAGTCAATACATGCATGCGTGTCCAAAAGTTGCATTTTGCACTGAAAATCAGAACAGAACATATTCTAAATAAAATAAAAGGTTACATAAAAACAAAAATGCCACAGGACAGTGTACAAGGAATTGTTTCAAACATGGAATGCTGGTGCCAAAAGCAGCAATATAGCACGTATAGTGGCTACATTGTACAGATTTTAGAGAAAAAATGTTTTTCACTTGTGTTCTTGTCAAAATGTCCAAACATTTAGACCTAAGTGTCTGACGGCAGTGTTTGATCAGTTGGATATAGGTGAAGTATTTTGGAAAAAAGTGCTTTGAAAGGGCAATAGATAGCCATCATGTTAGATTTCTGTCTGTAATGTTAGGAAGTGTGTGTAGTGTGAGGCTGAGAATACACTTACAGTCGTGCAGATCTGGGCTCAGGTTTTGCTCCTTGAGTGTCAAATTTCACTGACTGTGTTATTTTTAATTTCGGTGTGTAAGCAATCGCAAAAAAAACAAACAAACTGTAAGCTGGTTGCAATCTATAACCTCACCGCTAGATGCCACTAAATCCAATGTACTAGTCCTTTAAAGGGATTGTTCACCCAAAAGTGAAAATTCAGTCATTATCTACTCACCCTCATGCTGATTGAAGGTCAGGTTTAGTCTTTTTCAATCCAAGTCTACTAAAGCCCCAACATACCAAGTTGATTAAAAAAACTGTTATTTACAGATCCTTGGCTTGGCGCCACGTTCACATGCACATGCACACTGTCTGAAATGGGTGTGTGTGTTGTGATGGTGTGCAAATGGCATGTCAAGACTTTAGGAGACTTGGATCACACCAGACAAGAATTTTTTTTTTTTTTCCCAGTTGTTTTTTACATCTGAAAACCTGTCACCATTCACTTTGTTTAGGATTTTCTGCAACACTGTTTTCCTGTGAAACTCTAACAGTGTTTTGTGGACTAACAAAATAAACCTAACCCTCAATCAGAATGAGGGTGAGGAGATAATGACTAAATTTTCATTTTTGGTTGAACTATCCCTTTAAGTTGAGTTTAAAAATGACTTGCTGTTGCAATCTAGCTGAAGTGTCACTAATGACCAGATGATCGGGCAAAATCCATCAAATTGATGACATTTGGGATGATAAATAAATGAATAAAGAATGGTTCCCCAACCAGCTTCAATTTAAAAACCTGAGCCATACCCAACCAACAACCACAGATAATACACACACATGCAGCCGACAGCTCCCTCCACTGCTGTTCTCTTTTTACCTGACTCTCTCTCCCTCTCTCTCTCGCTCTCTCTCTCTGTCTCTCTCACACACGCACACACACACACACACACACACACACACACACACACACACACACACACAGGCTGGTGGCCACATCCTCCTGCGGTCTGCTGCTCGGTTGGAGTGTGAGTGTGTGCTGGGCTCAGGCCTGTGATTTACCTGCTGTCCCTGGCTTTAACGCGCCCCATATGGTGAACAATGGCCCATAAAGACGCCTCTAAACGAGACAGGAGTTATAAAGGCAGCCCAGACCTCAGATCAGCTCTGTTTATAGCTCACAGCCTGACTGGACTGGCCTGCACTGAACTGAGACTGTTCATATCATCTTGTTTTATTTACATCATACATGATCATGCAGTAACTTCAATTCTATTTTATACTTTGTCACAAGGTAACAAAGATAATCTAACTCATATGCATGTTGTGTACATCAGTATGAATTTTTGTGTGTGTGTGTGTGTGTGTGTGTGTGTGTGTGTGTGTGTGTGTGTGTGTGTGTGTGTGTGTGGTGTTGCTGAGCCGTAGTTGGCAGCTCTGGGTGCAGAGCAGATGGAGCAGAGAGGGATCCTGGCTGCAGCTCCTCATGTGATATAAAGATATGCTTTCTGTCAGAGCTGCTTCTACTTTTTTGTGTCGACACAGAATGAGTCAGTGTTTAACAAACAAATTTAGCCAATTCACTGATACACTTATTGTAGCAAGAGGCTGGTGTAGATGTGTAAAGAGTCACTTAACCCCAAATCTCCAGTACAATGTTAGATACCAATGTTCTGATTTTTACTCTTCAGTTATGCTGGAAAATATATTTTAAAAGATCTAACTCTTGGATATTAATACCTTGTAACGGGCCAAACTCCTAGTGATGAGTTTTTTTTATTAAATGTAGACATCAACTCCATCAGATGGAAAATCAGAGTTGACGTCTAAACTTTTTTTTTTTCATTTGTGAGCAGCCATTTTATTATTTAAAATGTTAAAGAGTTGACATGTTATGGTTGAGACACATTAGATAATAATATTATTGAATGAATTTGTCGCAAATAGGAAGTTTACCAGTGTGTTACCAGAGAGCAGTATTCTTGCTTTTTTCCATTTTTTATAACCAGAAATTGAGACAGGAGTCCTTAGGGTATAGCTAACCGTTTTTATGTCTGATTAAATATTAAAACAATTTTGAAACAAAGATTATTATAATAGCACATTTGTATGCCTGTATTATCAGAAGGCAGTGGTGTAAAGAGTACTGAAAATATGTACTCAAGTACACGTAGTGGTCTTAAAAAAATAAAGTACTTGTCTCAAAAACTACTCAGAGTATAACCATTACCATACCATACCATTTTCATGTAGTTAGTGGTAATTACCAAGTAACATTGTAAATTTGCAGTTAATTTCAAAGGAAGTTCAACTATATGAAATTACTAAATTACTATGTACTTGCATACAAACGACACTTGCGAATTATGACATATTTACCATGAAATCTGGGGGTAATTTCTAGTATTTTGAAATATATTACTTGGTATTGTTTATATAATTACCATAAAATTATCCCCATCGCCATTTTTTTCTCATTAGTTTTAGTTTCCTTATTCAACAAATGGCTCCACCAGACAGAATAATGTCAAATGAGGTGCAGTTCTTTCTACAGTATAGATTAAATATCCATTAATACAGTTTTACTTGACTAAATTCTTGATGACGATTAATCAATTAATGATTAATCATTAACATCCTCACTCTAAACCTGTGCTGCTGCAGTGTTTAGCTTATTGTCACATGTCCTTGTTTTCATTGGCCTGTTTGTGATCGGATCACCTGATTGGCTACAACATTTCAGATGAAAGGTTTCAATATCAATACAACTTGTAATCAGTACTCAGCTATAATTTTGAAAGTAACTAAGTGGATTACATGGTCTAATGAATATTTAAGTACAAGTAAAGGTACTTTAAAATCTACTCATAAAAGTACAATTTCCCCCCAAAAAACTACTTAATTACAGTAGTTTGAATATTTGTAATTAGTTACTTCCACCCCTGTCAGTAGGTATGGTTAGTTTTAGATTTCGAAGGGTTTTAACACATTTTTAAATTGTTTGAAGCTCTAATTGTTGTCTGGGATGAGGGTGTTATCTGTCACAAAGTAAGTTTAGAAATTAAAATAACCTAAATAAACCAAAACATGTTATGAATGACACATTTTTCATATATATGAATACTTTTTTGGTAGGATGTAATATGTCCTAATTCTCAAGAATGGGCATATTATCATTATTATTGTTATTTTTATTATGGAATTATAACTCATGATTGCATTTCATTAAAATTCACTACAGATTTTCACACCACTCAAATGTAAGTTAATGGATAATAATCAAAATTTTCACAGTCTGTTGGCAGATTTCCATTCTCCCAGTCACACAGCAGCATGTTTTTTCCATCATGGTCAGCATGTTTCCATGCAACCCGGTCTTCTACAAATTATGTTTGTATATAAATAAATTGTTTTCATAATTACATTGTGGTGACAAAATAATTCCTGCCTGGATTGTGCTCAAAGACATTGTTTCTTTGAGTGAATGAAACAGTACATTTATTTAACCTGCTGAAGTTGTAAGGAGGTGGTTGGGTGGATGGTGGGCACACTAACACAAGGAAATATCGTGACTTGGGTTAAATTCAACATTTTGCCAAAAAACAAAACATAATCCCTTTCAGTCATTTCTTCTCACCCACTGTCAGTGTGTGGTGGTGTCTGTATCTGGAGAAAGTATTTTCTTATTTCCTCATTATTTTGCTGCTTGGGGAGCTTCACCAACCCAAAACATCAGTGTGTGACGTCCTGGCAATGAGACTCAGCAATCAGCTATCTTCCTGGTGCATTCACGAACAGCTCGGACAAATCGTATAGATGTGTTTAAGTCACTGCTGACTTAGTCTCTATGACTGGATAGTGTGCTGACAGATTGCCTATTTAGATGGTAAACAAATGAAATACATTGTCTGTGAACATTTAAATGATGGCAGGTACATTAATCACAACATTTCTTCATTATGTTTGCAGATAGTGTAATATGGTTGGCATTTCCCCCGAAATGTATTTGCTGTTGCAAATAAGTTGTATAAAAATGTCTTTTGTCTGTGCAGACAGCTGGACTTGGTAGAGTTCTAGAAAACATTTGGCCTCTGGCTTCTTCAGTTCTGACTGACTAGTTTGGAGTTTGACTCCCAGTTAGTTAAATGGTCTTTCAGGCATCCTTTGTAACACTTCATAGAGCGACAGCTTTTGGCCAGGTGGAAAAAGTCATTCCATAATTTATCTTACTGAAAATCGACCTCTACAAATAAGAAATTTAGGAGGATGAAGATCTGATGATTTATGAGTTGAATATGAATGTAACTGTGCATTAGCTTTAAATAAGTCTTAATAAGTCTTGAATGGCTCAGGAATATTCCCTTCACTTAAAACTATTTTGTAAATAAAAACACATTAAAAAAATATTAATGTCATATAGTAAGAATCTGAAGTCTATGAACTTCTTACATCTGTCTCTAGTGCTGGTGTACAAGGTACTCTATAATGTCAGAACAACTTTTTTGGGGTTGCTGTTTGGTTAGTTTTTGGAAAGGATATTTTTTTTGGGTTACATTACCTTTCATTTCATTACGTCATGTTACCTGACATAAGTGGAGGAAATCAAACACCCCCAGTTCATCCAATTCATCATTTTGCAAACCACAAGAAAGTCTTTGCACTCAAGTTAAGTCCCAATTCAAGATGGACAAGTTCAAGTCTCAAGTCCTAAACTTTAAGTTTCAAGCACTCCTTGTACAACTTCAAATGTTAGAAGCTATTGTGCATTTTTTCCAACTGGAGCTCCTTAATATAACATTACTTTTTCATGGTTCTCTCCTGAGACTTGATTGGATGATCCTAGTCCTCCACTGTAAGTTGCTCAGCTGTTTATAATGTTTATAACATTCTCAATTTAACTGTTACAAACATCTACGCCTTCTACAAGATTATTAATTATTTCTTACGACTCATAAACAGTCACTTACTCATTCTGTGAAAATTCAGCATTAATTTTAACTCTGATTAATGTGAAACAGACATACAAAGCAGTTACAGTTTCCTTGATCTCTGATGACTCATCATGGTCTTTTTATGATTTATTACAGTAAATAAAGGTTTCTCCCTTAAATATTTCATTTGAAAAAGAGACAGAGCTGCTTACTAATGATTCAAAGCCATCATTTTATGTACAATGCTCATAAAGCCCAAGTTCATGTTAAGTTCTTACTGAATCCACATTGAGGACTGGTTCTTCCTAACATCCTGTACGTCCTGTCCTGATGTCCACACCGGCTGCTCTGCTCACAATGTTCAGGTTTTATAAAGGGCAGCAGTGAGCACTGCGGGACATTCACACTAAATAAACTTATATGTTTATACACCACGGCACTGTGGTGGAAAGCTAGTGGGGCGTGTAACTGCGTTTGGGCACGCCCCTCGGGGGGTTTATGGCCAATGGGGCAGTAAAGATGTCATGGCCAACAGCTAGGAGGACTTCTGTAGAGAGAGAGAAGGAAGAGGGTCCGGCAGTTTATCATCATGTTATTTTCTAAAACGCAAAAGGATCTGATTTCCGCTCCCTATCCAGCCCTCCTGCCACACATCCCAGCTCCACCTTTAACCTTGATGTGTCTCACAGTCTGCCGCGGCCCGGCCTCAGAGGTGGAGGTGACCCTGACACCTCCCTGGCTCTGGCCCTTCAGCCGGCCAGCACTATGTTTCCTTTGTTTAACCCCTGACCTGAGAAAACAAGACGTCTCCCAGAGTTCTGAGGAAACTGAAGGGAAAAGGAAGTGTTTGGTTACAAATTAAATATATGCGTGTCATGAGCCATAAATCGGCGGGCCTGCTAGCAGCGCTGCTACTGAAACGGCATGTGGTACCAAGGCTCCCACCATAAAGTTTTAAGGCCTCACTTCCATCTCTGCTTTTCAAAGGGGATCTGGATGATGGCTGGACCCACGGCAAGATGGATCCCAGGTGTCAGCAAGGAAAGGAAAGGAAGACAGGAAAGAAAAAGTAAAGCTGCACATGTCTAAAAATTAAAACAAAATAAATTATGCAGATCATTTTCAGTCAAAAACTCAATCTAGCTCTTCCCAAAATCTAAACTTTTAAGAACTCTGGGAAGACTTGATGGTAAGTTCCTACTTGTGGTTGGATTGTATTTAACAATTCAACAATTCCTGTTGAAGTTGGACAAGTTAATTCCTCCATCCACCCCGACCTCCACCTCCTGGTCGCTCTATAATAACATCACCAGACTTGCGCCGTTTTCTCTGGTTGTAATTACTATGGTCACTAGCAGACATAGTCATGAAAATGTAAAAAGCACATTTAATCTTGGGGTGTTGCTGAGAGAAAATGTGACAATAGCTGCACCTTACATTACATTTCTTTGCATTCCTAGAGTGGGAAAAGGCTGAAAGTACACAGGCACTGACTTGGTTTGAACACTGGGAGGGCAAAAAATGTTGGCTTATTTAATGTTACATGGTGACATGTGGTGAGGATTATTATTTTTCCTGAAAACAAGACATTTTCTATCCCAGCATTAGCATATTATCCTGATGTAACCCACGAAACACACACATCAAAACACATTTTTCATATTACAGGCAACACTTTGGGCTTGATTTACTGAGATCCTAAATGAAGAGCACTAAATTGCATGTACATTCTAACATACTGCACGTTTGGTTGGTGTGTGTTTTGCGGGTGATCAACTGAGAATAACTGCATAAATGACAACAGGTGCAAACACTGGAGACAGCAGTATGTAAATGAGGGTTTCACATGTTTTACAGGTAAATCAGAGTGTCTCCTCCTCACCACAGCAACAGCAGCCATCTGTGCACACCTTCTTTTACTATTGTTAAATAAAAACGCAGTCACAGTCACCACAAATTATTTTCAGGGTTGGTAAATTGCAGTACGTGCTAAATTAACCTAGTCGCATGTTGTCCACCCAGTATTTCACACACTAGGGTAGAAACGCCCCATATTGCATATTCATTAAGGCAAACACGTGTGCTGTCTTCCATATTTGAAAGATGCAATCCTCAGTGTGCACCGTTAGTAGATCAGCTTGTACATTTATTTACAGGTGATATCAAGTTTGCACATGTTTTCACACATGCAAACCTTAAGTAAATCAGGCCTTATATGTAATAATGAGGAATATGGATTCCAAACCTTAAGATTTTTGTGTATTATTTGGTTTTAATAATTACTGAGGCAAAGGAACGCCATTTCAACATTAATTAGCATGAACATAATATAAAGTGTGCATGCTGCGTGCTGCTTGAACTTCGCTACAGCTGCAGGGATGAAAAGTTTATTGCCAGTGATCTGATCTCTTGAAAGAGAAATTCTTCATTTTATATATAAACTAAATTAGTTAAAAGAAATCATATGGTGTATGCTTTGACAGATTCTGTATTCGTGCAGCAAAAGGCTGGTGCTGTGCGCTCTGCAATGTCAGATACAGCTGGCCTAATAAAGTCAGCGATCTCTCGAAGTTAAAAAGCAAAGCTCGAAAAAAGCTGATTTCGGATGGATTCTTCAGGAGTCTTTGTCTTTGTCTTTGTCTTTCTTCAGCACAGGGTGCCGACTATTGAAGGTGAATCCATCATATGCTGCCATCTCAGCCAGTATTTGACCCAGAGGTGTTTTGGATAAAGTATAAATTCAGCGTTCTTGACGCTTTGGGTTTGACTTAAACACAGCAAACCTCAGTCCAGCGCATTTGATCCCTTGTTCACAGAGTGCACTCATCGCATCTTCATTGATTAATCTCTTGAAGCATTTCTTCACAGAACTGATGGCAGAAATTGTGTTGTGTTGTTGTGCCTAATTTGGATGACAGAGCCATAAGTTAATGTACTGACAGCATTAACAGTCAGAAGTGTTTCAATTCATGGCGCTTTGTCCTTGTTAACAACTTTTTTAAAGTGCTTGGTGTGCACATAAGAGCAATATTATAGCATATGTTATGACTTTATTTCTGTTCCTTTCAAACGCCAATTAAATTTATCAGTCAATGGCAAATTTACAGCTGTTTCTTCCTGCTTTGCCTCAGGATTGAGGAGTTGTTGCTCCCCCATGTTTAACTTTGGGGGGGTGTAAAACCTAATGCGCCCCTGTAGATGGTGCAAGTCTACTAATGGCTTGAAGAGTATATTTTTCTTTCCAGTCAGTGACAAACCTTCCAATATAAAACCAATAAAAAATACAGCTGACAGATTAAACACTGAACAGCTAATACACATATGTGTTCTGCAAAAGCATCCTTTTAAAATATCAAAAACATTCCACCTGCTGAACTGAGGACTAAGGTTAAAGTCTAAAAAACACTGTGTACTTAATCCCCTTTCCCTGCATCTGAGACTTTTCAGGTTTCCTCTCTTTCTGACAGACAGCCATCAGCTCCTGTGTAATCCCAGGGCTTTGGGCTGAGCAAAGTGTTGACAGCTAGACAACACAGCCTGTGCTGCGGTGCAAAGAATGTGCTAAAGGATACAGATGTAATTTCTGCACACAT
The DNA here is from genome assembly GCF_056507025.1 of Lutjanus erythropterus. Taxonomy (NCBI): domain Eukaryota; kingdom Metazoa; phylum Chordata; class Actinopteri; order Lutjaniformes; family Lutjanidae; genus Lutjanus; species Lutjanus erythropterus. Next base: position 39,806,567 of record NC_139326.1, on the reverse strand, counting down.
CTGCCAGATGTAACTCAATCTCACAGTCACTTTTTCGCATTTTATACATGGACATACATTTATAATATGGGGTTTCTTCACTTCCATAGTGGTTCATGTTTTTATTTTCTGCACCAGCCACACAATCCTTATTATCCTTATGTCTTTATATCACACTTTTTCTGTTGGATTTTCAGCCTGTGGATGGAACTGCGTCTGTTCAGTCGTGGTGGCTATCAAGGCTCATGCAACCAATCTGTTCTTCATATTTTGACTCTTTTCAAAGAGCAGAACACGTCATTTCACAGCAGAACTTCCTGAACATGAGGCATTTCGCATTACAAACACTTCCCTGAATGCCGGCGCTGCCTTGGTTTACAGCAGCGTGTGTGCATGTGTTGCTCGTGTTGAGTGACACAGGTCAGGTGTGGGCTGTCCAGGCAGTAATGTGTTTGTGTGATGCAAGGAGCAGAGGGGTGGAGGTGAGGGGGTGCAAGGTCATTCCTGTGTTGATATGGCAGTCTCAATCTCCCCTCTGGGACTGGCGGTGGAGCACCGATACACGCAGGCTTCCATTACTCTGTAATGAACTCTTAGGGGCCCACAAGAATTAAGCCAACTGCTCTGATGCATTTCTGCGTTTGTTTGACACTGTGACTGTTAACATTTTAAGGAAAAGCTCCAAATTTGATTCATTTATCTTTGTCAGGAGGGAAAATAATACTGAATCAATTTGCATCAAAAATCGCACCCCTTATTTATTTGAGTACAAACTCAGTTGAACCAGGCGTCATACACACTCTTCTAGAATCTGAAATTTAAGTCTGGGACAAAGCCAAAGACTACAAACACACATTCAGATTGTTTCCACCAACTTGCACAGATTTTTTATTTTGTGACTGTCAGGAAGGAGCATAAACATTAGGACTGAGTAAATACACCAGACAACACACAGGACCACCGGTCAGTAAACCACAGAGTGTTTTCATGGCGCATCATCAGTCTGGAGGTCGGCCATTTTGGTGGTACTGATTGAAGACAACGCATTTGAACTCACAAATGCTTCTGCTTTTTGCTGCCTTCAAATGGGGTTGTGTTTACAGTCTTCAAGTAGAGTTCATAACCTTGTAAGTGGAAATTGTCATGTGTTGTTTAACTTCTCACAACTTCCTGCAAATTTTCGAGGAGCATTTGAAGGCAGCACTGTTATACAAAATGGTCAGGTAAATGAGTTTTTCATCAATTGACTTCTTTTAGGGACATTTTAATTACTAATATGTTTATGACAAATCAGCATTTTGAACCCCTTTTAGAATATAAAGTGAGGTCTCAGAGTCAAACTGTGTTGCTGCCAACCTGTTAAAATTAAACTGAAAGTGCATAATTGTATTGGATAGTTAGCCTTCTAAGATAACTTAGTCTTTGCATACTTAAGGTCCTTCTATGCACAGACTAAAATCCCAAAATTTAATGAAATGTATATAGAAGAAAGGGAGGAGGGACAAAGTGGTGTAAGATGATAGATTTTGTTTCATCAGGTTGATGGTAGCAGCTGTATCTGCTGCCTGCATCTCAATTGCTGTTCAAAGATCTGAAAAAACTCATAAGTGGATGCTGATGTCCCAGCTGCAAACTGAGTGTGTGGTATCCTGTTCTGGGAGGATAAGACTCTTGATTTCAGTTTAACTGTGTAGTGCCACTTGCATGCCAATTGATGACGTTACAGAGTTTCCAACTGAAACCTCTTCAACTTTGCATAGGCGCCAATGTGCACGGCTGACATTAATGTCTTTCAGAGGCTGTAACAGGCTCAGTTTCAAAGCTAGAGACCCTATATTTCTTTATATATGTCTTATTTCATAAACACAATAATTCTATGTGAGAGTGTAAATGGATAATCCATCCACATACACATAATAACTTAAACTGACGTATCTTTCCATTTTAACTGTTGTCCCACCAATGATGAAGTAGAAGTAGAGTCACCAAATATAATGTAACATCTGTTAAAATAGGTCAGATAAAAACAGAAAATAATGACATTTTAATCCCACGGCTTTTAAAAAATGAGTTCTGCTTACTTAAAAAAAAGCAAATATTTAAACATCAAATTAAATTATATTAATAAAATATGGTAATTTTTTGTCGTTTCAACCTCAGTTACAAAATTGGAAATTATTTATTTTGAATTATCTTGCACCTGCAGTACCTTCACAAACCACCAGGGGGGCGCAGCTCACACTTTAGAAGTCTCTGACCTAAGACACCCATCAGTCCCAACTGTGTCATGCTAGCTTGTTGAGGACAGGGGTAAATAAATTTTGGTAAGGGAAATACTGTTATAGACATATTCAAAGTGGTACACTGACTTGTCAGGAAGTTAATTTATCATTTAGGATCAATCGATTCATCGCCAAATAAGAATTTAACTGATTAAACATGGACGTTTGAGTTTTGACATTGTTTTGTCTGGCAGACCAATTCATACAAAATTAAACATAAAAATGATAAAAGAGAAAAGAACAAGAAAATATGAAAATGAGGGGAAAAAATATTATATTAATAATTAAATAATATAATTTATCAATTAATCCTTTGTTAGCATTTTCAACTATTGTAACCCTTATAGGAAGTCATTTTGGGACATTAAACGTTCTATCACAAAATATAATTTTGGCTGATAATAGCACAACAACATCTGATTTAATGTGGATGAAGAGGTGAAATAATCAGTTTTTTACATAAATATGTCATTTACCACAGCTGGAAGGTGCTGGTAAAGTTTGAAAATGAACCTTGAAAATGCTCGAGAAGAGCTTGAATTTGACTTTGGAAAAGGTGCATGAAGCCTGAAATTGTGATTTTAGTTGACTTGTGCAAATCATTTTTTAAGGACCTCAGAGCTGATGAAGTCCAGGGGACGCCCTGTGATTTCTGGCACCGCCGTAAGGGGGGCTCAGACCTCAGGTTGGGAGCCAGTGATCTATTCTATAGGAATATTTCTGCAACTAATTACATAAATTGGGTCTGACTGAAAAGCTGAGACACTCACTGGATTCAATGAACCCAGTTACATTCACATGTGATGATGTTGTTCCTCATAGTAGCCATTTCACTATAATGACACCATTCACTGAATAAAATAACCTGTTGTGATTAATCACAGTTTCGTGAAACATCACAACCACATGTTCACCAGTATGCTGCTCACTGAGAAGTGAGAGAAGAGAAAAATGTAGTTTTGGGACAGAGGTTTCATAATAACTGAGACAAACAGGAGAGGGACAGACATGTTTGCGAAGGTATGCACAGGTGATTGGATTAGAGAGGCACAGGTGATTAAATTAGCTACAGGTGATTGGGTTTGTGACAGAATGGGGTGGACCTTAGTTATAAACCTTCATCAGACCTGAGGCATTCAGAGGATGGATGACTTTCTTAGGAATACTGACAATAACAGGGTCTTTGAGCAATTCCTAGAAGACAGGTGCTCACCATCCAATCATTTTTGAAGAAACTGTGACAGTTTATTTAATCTGTTCTGGTGGTGGTTTATTCATTTTCACCAAATCTGTGTAATAAATTCTATCAAATAAAAAGCTGCTGCAACAACTTATCAGACAGGATAGGGCAGCCATTATATACTAAAGTCATAATGTTTTAAGCCCTTATACACTCTAAACACAATGTTTGTTACAGATTTGTGACTAAAAATACTAAAAATGACAGAAATGAGTCTTGAGAGGGAGATGTTTTATTCTGAAAATAACATTGCCATTTGCACCCAGGTTGGAATAGCCAATGTGCCTATTTACACCTGGGCGTATATTGCCATTGCATGGCAGATACAAGCACAAGTGTCCATATCCAAAAATGCTATTTGTGCCTGGGGCGCACTTTTTGGGTGTAAGAGTTTTAACCATATATGTGTGATTGCAGTGAATAATTTCCAGCTAGAAACATGCTGTCTTCACTTAGAGACTATTTTTACACAGGACTGATAGAGAGCTGAACATTATGATGTCACAGTAAAGTTGACTTTTGACCTTTTTAGATATTATTATTATTATTATTATTATTATTATTATTATTATTATTATTATTAGAAATTTGTGTGTAATTTTGTCATAATTAGCACGTGAAATTAAAAAATCAAAAATGTGTCTGGTAAGGTCACTGTGACCTTTGACTTTTGACCACCAAAAATAATTTTTGAGTTCAAGTGAACATTTATGTCGAGTTTGAAGAACTTCCCTCAAGGTCGTGGTCACAAGAACGTGCTGATGATGATCTAATACCTCTTGGCCCTTGCATTATTTCAGCCCTGTCAACAGCTATAACCTTTAAATTATTCCATATTTATTCTGCAGTGTTCTGCTGACTGACTACATAATCCTGTGCAATAACTTAACAGTGCATTCACTCTGTGCAACAATTCAACTTGTGCAGTTAATCTACTGTTTACTCTGTCAAACAGCATTTCTATTTACACTGATGTATAAATCTATATTTTTGTTTGATGCATATTGTGTGCATAATTCTTTTTTTAATTCTTATTCTATATATCTATTCTATTACAGTATATATGTATAATAATTGAAAACAAAGCAAATGCCTTTACTGTATATAATCTGATTTATTATCTATTACTTTGGTTCCCAACCTGTGGTCCGGGCCCCCCTTAAGGGGACGGCAGAAATGACAGTGAGTCCTATAACTTTGTTCTGTTTTTGAGTTCCTAAAATCACAATTTCAGGGTTCGTACACTTTTCCCAAAATTAAATTCAAGCACTTTTCAGGCATCTTCAAACTTTTCTAGGCCCTTGCAGCTGTTAAATTAAATATTTATATATAAAATGATTGTTCCACCTTTTCATCGCATTAAATCAGATGTTATTGTGCTAAAATAATGTTTTGTGACAGAAAGTTTCATGTCAAAATGTGTCATCTGTTTGTAAGTGGACTTGGCTTCCTATAAGCGTTACGCAACTTGTGCATTTTCCAAAGCTGAAAATGCTAAGAAATGATTAATGATTCATCACTAATTCAGGCAGGCAGCACTTTATTACGGAAGTAATGTGATTACAATTTCAAGCAGTTTCAAGCACTTTATCCAAAACCCAAGCACTTTTCAACCCTTGAAAACACTACATTAGAATTCAAGTGTTTTCAAGGCTTTCCAGCATCTGTACAAACTGGTAATTTTTACAAAAGTCAGTGTCAGTGTTAAAGTTGACAGTGCACACCTCCAGTAAAGACAGATGCAGTGAAGTGACCTCATATTGTTCACTTGCCACAGTGTCTTTCTGTGTCTAAATCCACTGGCAAGCTACGATTTATTCAGTACAGACTGAGTCTAAATCTGTTGTCAAGCTCGTTGTCTTCTTGTCATTTAAAACTTGTAATCCCCATCCTGCTGCATTGTTTACAGCGATTCCTCTTATTTTTCCATGGAGCACATCCTTCAAGAATTCCATGCTTCACAGAGCTTCTCCTTTGAATATGTGGCAGATGAAAGTAAAAACAGGATTACAGTCTAATCCCTCTCGATTGTTTGTGTCTTTTGGCCACTGGGAGAACTCTGATGTGGTCCTGCCCTGCTGGAGAGGGAGACGGAGAGGGGTGGAGGGGTGGTGGTGGTGGGGGTGGGGGGGGCGGATGGAGATGGAGACGGAGACAGAGGAGAAAGAGACTTTCCTCAGTGCCGTCCAGTAATGAGAGCCAGTAATAAAGTGGATGTATTCATGGACAACTGAAGCCAGCAATTAAGGAAAGAGGTAGCTAGCTTCAGACGGCCACTTTGGATCTTTTAAATGTAAATACAGCCGCTTCTCTCAAAGTGCTCGGTGAGATATTCCAAATGAAATCCCCTCTCACTAATGAGGGAGCTGTGATATTTCTACACCAAGCCTCTCTACGGCGCTACCACGGTAGGCAGCCCAGGCTCTTGTTGAAATGTTTTAATCAGGCTGAAGGAACAGGGATTATGATATAACAGAGTTGGTGGAGACTAGTCTTCCTCTGTTTCCCATATCAACACAGTACTGTTTGATCTGCCCTGAAATCTACACTGCTGTGACTGTCTTAATTACCTAAGTGGATGTAGACAACATACCCTACATAGTAAATTGCAGGAGCTGACATGTCACTGAGTAATGTTCTGTGTTCCACTTAATAAAGAACAATACTTGGGAAAATAAAAGACAGTCACTGTTGCTACATCCATAGAGGAGATAATAAGACAAAGAAACGGCTCATATAGATCCTGTCAGGAGACAAATTATAGTAATTTTAAAAGCAAAGCTCTGCTATTTGGTAACATTTGGTGTTTGCAAGATCTCCTCTCATCGCCAGTAAATTGCCGTTGCCTTGATCAGCTGGTGCAGCCTGTCACAGACGCGCTGTATTGTGCCATTGTTTCATCCCATCTGCCTGGGCTTGATGTCTCCTTCCCCATCCTCAGCATCCTCACACACTCCTTTAGCAGCGGGTCAGGTCACTACACACTGGTTTGTGATGCGGGAGTCACAGAGCCGCCGTCATCTCACTGCCCAGTAACAAACAACAGCTTGACTCGCAATATTGTCGTCGTGTTTGTTTGTTAAGAGGGAGAGAGACTCGCTTGGCAGCGAACCAATTCAAATGAGCTGTTTAAGATATGCAAGTGCGCTATGAATAGGAATGAAGGCGGTTATATGTTGCAGGGGATCCTCGTGGCATAGACGCGGGCCGCTTTCTCCTTTTCCAGACGGTGGAGGATTTCTCGGTGGCCTGGAGTGGATGTGGCAATTACCCTTTATTTGCATTGCCACAGAAATTCATCCAATTACCACCATTTAGGCAGTTACTTTTGACATGCACTGGCTAAGTGGATATTAACATCTTTTCTTTAGGAGCGAGACAATGATACATTTATGCCTGAAGGCACCTGAGATCTGCTGTTGTTGTAGTAGAACGTTTAAGAAACAATTTTTCAGACTTCATTCAATGATTAGTGGTAACATACACTGAAATTAAGCCAGTTTCTGAGGTTCTTCAGCCAGTGGACCTCACTCAGGTGTCATTACATGACCTAAGTCACATATTACCAGAGGTGTCGAAAGTACAAATATTCTTTACTGAAGCAGAACTGCAGATACTTGAGTAAAATGACTCTGGTTAAAGAAGAAGCACTGACTCAACTTCTTTACTGCAGTAAAAGTGAAAAAGTACAGGCTCAGAAATATATTCAAAGTATAGAAGTAAAAAAACAAGCCCTCTTTGTACGTCGTGTCTTATTTTGGTTTTACTTTTTACTTTAACGTTATTTTTCGTCTTTTTTTCTCTATCTTTTGCAATGTTTTTTGTCTTGCTACAATGCTTACGTCTTTTCTGTCTTGTTAACTCTTGTTACAACTTTTTGTCTTGTTACATCTTTTATGTCTTGTTAGGTAATACATGTCTTGTCTTTTGTGTGTTTTTCGCCTTTTTTTCATTTTATGCATCTTGTTACATCTTTTTTTGTTATGTCTGTTATATCATGTTACATATTTTTGTCATGTTATGTCCTTTACGTTTTGTTTTATCTTTTATATCATGTTATGTTTTTTTGTCATGTTACGTCTTTTATATCATGTTATGTCGTTTATGTTTTGTTCCATCTTTTTTGTCGTGTTACATCTTTTCCGTTTTGTTTCATCTTTTACGTATTTTTTGTCGTGTTATGTCTTTTTTGTCATGTTATGTATTTTACGTTTTGTTACGTCTTTTATATCATGTTACATCTTTTTTGTTGTGTTATGTCTTTTACGATTTCTTACGTCTTTTTTGTCATGTTACATCTTTTATATCATGTTACGTCTTTTCTGCCTTGTTACTACTTTTATGTTGATTTTCATCTCCAGACATCTTTTTTGTCTTATTAAACCTGTCATGTGTGATATGCATTGATGACACAAGTGTGTTATTGCTATTGTGGTGTTATTGTTCTGTCCATTTAGGTTAAAAGTCCCCCCCAATGCATTGAAACTAAAGTAACAAGCCTGTTTTGAAAACATGAGGAGTATCAAGTACAGATATTTGTGTTCGGGAGTAGAAGTAAAACATTGCCAGAAAAATAATACTCAAGTAAAGTGCATACATCTGAAAATTCTAGTACAGTAACAAAGTATTTGTACTTTATTACCAAAAGGTTATCTGTGGTGGGAGATTTGACCTCTATTTAAATGTGGTCTCTGGCTATCAGATATGGATGTCCTTCTTTAACTGTTATCTCAAGCACAGACAAAACTTACGTACACAAATTTAATCACATGATGACACCTGAACAAGCACCACTCTCTGAGATATGGTGAGATATGTCTGAAAGCCATAAAAATCACTTTTGAAATATCTGATCATACTTTAAAGGTTCCATGGTTAAGTTTATCCAACGATTTCGATGACAAATAGTGATTTTTTAAAGCAGCATTGTTCGTTATTCATTTATTTATTTATTGGTCAGTTGAGAACAAGTATAAACCTACTTTTACATCACCCATGGGTTTGTGGATTGTTTTATTATAGCTGTCGCCATCTTTTTTTTTTTTTTTTTTTTTTGAGACAGAAGTGATCATATTTGGACAAGCGCGCGGAGCTGGGGAGGATACACATTGCTAACCCTCTATCCAGATTAGCTCAAGATGAGAACCGGAGAACATGTGACTTGTCAATCACAAGGTAGTCACGCCCTAATGCATATATTGAAGAAGACTTGAACTGAGACCATGAACTGATTAGAAGACTGTTTACTGAGGCCATAAATCAAGTGAGAAGTAGGCTCATTTTCTCATAAAGTTGATAGAGTTGATTTGCCCCCTGCTGGCCATAAGAAACATTGCAGGTTTAAGGCACTTCAGCACTTCACTTTTCAGACCTGAAAGCTCTGTCCACTAGTCATTAGTCAATGGTTGAGAGAACACAACATGAACATGTTATATTATGTTGTTGTAGTGAATATGTCCACAGTTGCACATCCAACAAACACAGCACCACATTAGCATTTATCTGAAGTCACCTGAGGACTAAAAATCCAATAATCATTCTATTTTAGCTCTGTTTTGGTCTCCACCAACTTCTGAAAAATCTGTCTCTTAAGGCACTGAATGCTCCTCTACATTCATCCTGGAAAACAAGGTTGATGTGAGTCCTGAGAAGGAACCAAAAAGTAAAGATGTGGGCTAGCAATCCAAAACCGCTAACTAAAAACGCTCAGTCAAGCTGAGTCAGATGAATGTCTGCAGAGTTGGATGATAATTCCCTGTTCATTATTATAAGTGACACCCTCATTACACAGTTGTTTGATCCAATGCTGTTCACAGTGAAAGCTCAGAGATGCCCGGTGCAGTCACATCACAACATGGACTAACAGCAGGTTAAGTGCCTTGCTCTAAAGCACTAACAGCATCATTTGTGATCAGTTCTCCCCAAAATTCAAATAAAGAAAAAACAAGAATAAAACTAACAAACAAACAAACATATCTATCTCCAGAACTCTGAACTTACACCAGAAAAGTCTAGATGTATATATAGCACTACAGGCCAGGGGAAAAACATGTTGTTTTTATTTTGGGGTGAGCTGTCCCTTTAAACTCACTTCACTCAGCTCAAATTCACCCTAAAGGTCCAAGCAGATCGCACTTTTATTTTAGACTGAATTGCTCATTTCATCCATGGATATTAAACAGTCTGACCCTCCATGAAATTATTACCACTTTTGCAATTCAACTTGTCTGAGATCAGGTCCAATTCACACAGAGGCAGATCTTGATCTTGCACTGCACTCTTAATTCGAGCTTTTAATCCTCTGAAAAGTCTCATCTCCACCTGGCTGGGGGAAGTAAATTCCTTAATCCCTGTCTCCCTCTGACGCTGGGTTTTGGTTTACTTCAGCTCTGAAGTGATGCAAGCTGAGTGCGTGTGAGTGCAACAGTGAGTTGGCGTCCCAGAGGACTGTGCTGAGGCGGAGGCAGTGTTTGCGCTCTGTGCAGCCGGTGGCATTAGGTGTCGGAGGCAGTACATATGCAGCCTGCTCCTGAGCCTCCAGAGAGTTACCCCCCCCCCCCCCGGTGGCTTCACTCTGATGCTGATGCCATAGATACTGCAAACGCCAACACCGTCTGCGCCGCCAGCTCAGTCAGCTCTGTCACACAGAGCTGACATTGCTGACATTGCAGGTGCCATCCTAACTAACGCTGCCTTCTAAATTTTGCCAAATCATTTAGATAAATCTGGGAGCTCACTAACTCTGACATCGTCAGCTTTTACTCTGATTATACTCATGCATCTACAGATAATTCTGCCAAAACTATGAGACAAAAGATTTTTAAAGCAGTGTTGTTAACTGTGCTACATGAACATAATATGATATGTTTTTGTGGGGAATGTTTTACCTCACTGTTGCCTATTTACACATCAGCAGACAACAGTATTCACCTGACAAGTCCAGTATTCACTCTCCTTTTAGCTCTTTTTTGGTCTCCATCAACTCCAAGAACATCTTGAGAGAATTTTTTCAAATAAGGCACAAATGCCCTCTTGGATTCACGGATGACCTGATTTGATTTTGGTGGTCAAAGTTTAGAGGTCAAGGTCATTGTGACCTCATGTCCGCCCCATTCTTGTGAGTATGATATCTCAAGAACACCTTGACCATTACATCTGATACAAATGTTCATGTGGACTAAAGCAGTCATTCTCAAACACTGGGTCATGACCCACAGGCAGGTCACATGAGATTTTGTTTGGGTCACTAAATAAATGAAAGACTATGGAATAAATTCTGTAAATTTAAGATGTATACCTGCAGTACAGCTTTTATAGAGCATTTAAAATGTGTGTGTTGTTTTACTGATTAGAGGAAAAAACAAGCCTGTTAATTTCATCTAAATGCACTGAGTTTGTCTCATTCATGAAGTGTAGCAGGCTAAAATGTCCCATTCTAACAAAAACAAAAAAAGTTGATAAAATTCAAAATCTCAAGGAAGCTTACTTCAATAGATTTTTTAGTTTTGCAGCCGATTCAAAGTTTTACCGCCAACTGTTTTGTTGGGGAGAAAATGACTTTCCTTCTTTAGATAAACTTGAATCTTTGAGTTTCAGAAATCCCCCAAAATGTATTTCATACATTATTGAGTAAACTCATTGAAATGAAAGTAAAAAATGGTTCATATTTTAATATTTTCAGATAAAACCATTTGATTTTCAAGCACCCAAATAATGACAAATGAACTTTACAGCTCACTGTGAATGATTTTTGAAATACATTTTTTTGAGTTTCTAAACTTCAAAAATTAAGGTTTATCCAAAAAAAGCAAGTAAATTATTTCTACTAGGTTTGCAAAACTTTTTAAAATTGATTTTAAAACTTAAGAGTTTGACTCACAACTCAAAAATCTGTTACAGAAAGTTGCCTTGAAATTTGCCTTGACTTGTCTCAGCTTTCATTTGGCTTTGTTTTCTCAATGAGAGGACATAAACACAATGAGCTGACCTGTTAACTCAGATTAAATGCATTTATTTGTCAACAATAAAGTATTTAACATGCAGACAAGCCTGTGTCCAGATAATATAAGGTGATGTGGAGATGGCAGTAAAATGGTCAAAAACGTTAATTCATGCACAAATTTAACATGCACTGTTCCAAGATTTATTGATAATGCCTGTTGTAAATTGAGTTGCGATGGTTTGTAATTTTTAAAAAGTGAGTCCCCAGAAAAAATGTTTGGACATTTGGAATTTGGTGATCAAAAGTCACTGTGACCTTTGATCACCTCACAAAACACATTTTTCCCATAATTCAAGAATTCATATGCAAAACTTATGACAAAATATCACACAAATATTAAATTCAATAAAATGACAACGATAAAATTTTGTATTCAAAAGGTCAAAGGTCAAATTCACTGTGACATCATAATGTTCAGCTCTTTATCAGTCTTTTGTCCTCCTCTTTAAGTCAGTGGTTCACAAACCTGTTCTGGCATGCCTTCCTTTCAGAAGTCGACAAAAGTTCGAGTACCCCCACCCCGAAATTTTTAGTCAAGCGCTAACAACAACTGGGGATGAAACTGAGAAAAAAGAAATCAAAAGTTGAATTGTAGCTAAGTAAATACATTTGCTTACAACGAAAAATAAAACAAGAAAAAAAATAAATAAGAGAAATTTTGTTTGGAAATGGTTTCTTGTATAAGGCCCAATAACTTGGTTACCTTGCGAGTTACCTTACTCCAAGTTGTCCACGTCTGTCCTCACCAGAGGTGGTGTGAGCCAATCAGTGCTCTCTGAGGGACTACTAGCAGCTACAGGCGTGGTTTTAGATGCTCCAACAGCGAAAGGCGTCCATAGAAATGATTTGTCTCCTCTTGTCCTGAAGAGGTTAGTGCAGATACTGTGATAGCATCAGTTATATCAGAAATAAAGAGTGTTTCTTCATTGAAAGAAGAACAAAGAACGACACTGAAGGCTTTTATCAACAAAAGAGATGTTTTTGCTCTTCTTCTGGTCAGCTTCAGCGTTGGTTCATTTGAGTTGATCTGATTGGTTGCAGTTAACTCATGTTAGACATGACAGATGGTTCAACCAATCACCTGCCAGAGGTTTTCTTTAAAGCACCTGCCCTTTTCCAAACAGTTTCTATGGACAGCTTCACAGACTGACTCTTCTGCCATGTTAGGTTAATAACTTGGTCCCACCTTTTACAAATGCTTTCATATATTTGTCATCTCCATATAATAATATAATAAACCTGATGACATAGGCCTGGGCAATAAAACTGAAAAATCGATCATAATAGTGAAGTTTCAGATTGGTCAGTATTGATAATTATCATCAAGCCTCTGCAGAAGCCTGAAAACAACCTGATCATTTGAATCAGGTGTGTTGGAGCAGGGAGACATCTAAAACATGCAGGGCAGGAGGGCCTGAGGACCAGAATTGAGAAACACTGGGCTAAGGTGATGTATTATCACTGGGTGATACAGACAAAATCAATTATTACTATATTTCCATATTTGATAAATAATCATGAGTAATGTGGATGTAATACTAAGTGGGTAAAGGCAAATAATAGAACAGTTCAGAAAATTACATCACTTTACTGTAATTCAGTCTTTAAAACTAGGAAAAGACAACACTTATGCCATATCAACATATAACAACACCCCAAATTTATCACGATATCTTGATACAGTATAATATGGATATATTGCTCAACTCTATGATGACATCATTTGGAGTTATTTTGTTGGACTTCACAGAAGAAGACATTATATAGCTATTTACAGAAGCTGAGTAGGATTCTTCTTAACCAGAAGATTGACCTTTAAGGCTGTTCTGCAGCACTTTTCCTAAAAACAAGTTGGACTTTAATACTTTCGTGATACTTTACATTGGGTTAAGGTATTGCTCTGTGTTGCTGTTGTTAACAGTCAGACACTGAGGCAGGTAGTGGGCTATAGCCAGGTCAGTGTGCCGTGGCCCCATACTGCAATCAGCTTATCTGAACTGCTGGCTAGGCTAATGCCAGCAGACAGGAAGCAGTTGTTGGCTCCCGCCGGGTCAGCAGCTGAAGCCGCTGCTGACCCGGCTCTATCAGGCCGAGAGGCCGAGGGGGCCGAGTGAACATCGTGCCTCCCTCCCCCAACCCCCATCCTTTCCCTTCCAAAGGCCAATGTGGCTCCTCTGGGCTTTTGTTGCATGATGGGATATATTCAGCTGCTCCGTTTGGCTGGTTTGGAGGAATGCTGCGGGTGCGCCCCCTCCCATCGGTTGGTCAGTGGAGCGAGGAGGAATATCAAAGCTCCGTCGAGGAGGGGGCGGGAAGGGGGCAGGAGGGGGCTGAGAGGGTCATGTCTCATTGGGCAGAGCAGGGGGGCACTGAGCCTGTCACATGGCTGATGGCTGATTTACCACTCCACTGGAGAGGTGAGGCCTCATAGGCCACCTCTCCCTGCCCACCACACACTCACACACTTCATTGACAGATTTCCTGTCCTGCTCACCATCTCTACAGCGTTTTCACTACCTTGAACATCAATGAGCTTTCTCCACAGTCCGGCCGCCTCTTTAGCCGAGCTTCAGCTGAATCACCCGTATTGATTCCTGCTCCAGTCAATTCAGCCGCAGCCTTTCATGGACTCTTCTAACCGACTGTCTTTGTCCATGTTTCTCTAACATGTTCGTTTCTCCCTCAGCCATTTTTTGTCATCTGCACCCATTTCCTGCACTCACCGGAGACACCGCTCCCCCCCTCCCACCCCGCCTCTGCTCTCACACCCTTCACATTTTGTCCATTTCAGTTGCACAGTGATGGAAAATCTATGCTATTCACTTTGTTGTTGTTGTTATTTGCCGCAGCTCATGTGTTGTCAGACATCTCCATATATAAAAGACACCTGAGCAAAATGTTCTGTCTGGCTTTCGAGACCCACTCACCCATCAATAAATAAACCACATCTTGTAAACATGCACACTTTCTCTTGGTTCAATGGAAAAGCAAAAGCAGTCCTCCTTATTTAATAATATTGCCATATGGTGCAGAAAGCATACCCCTTGTAGTCTGTTTTAACCCGCTAATGTGTATTGATCTGTGCTCTTAGATGCCTACTGAGTATAACAATATGTGTCCTGTAATCTAACAATAGAACCTGCTGTTGAGATATTAGTTAAAACACACACTGATGTCTGTTGTCCTCAAACAACCAATTTAAGGAATCGTGCATTTGCATACCAGCTCCTTCTCTGCTGTGGATTTAGTAACCATAAGTCTGTGAAAATAAATGGCACACCCAAAAATCAGATGCAGAATGTATTTTTACTTGTAGCTTCACTAAAACACTTTTTTTTTTAAACTTAGGATATGGGGGCCAGACACAAATGATACAAGGTCCTAATAATGGCCAAATTTCTGATAATGGAATGGTAAAATTACAGTTTAATATAAAACATACAGTTCATGATCATTACCAAAGAACACAGCACTGACCCCTTTCAAAATAAAGGTCTGATAATGATTTAATGGTAAGCAAAATGCTGTCTTTGCTAGATTTTTAATTTTTCCACGATGCCCTTGTGGACCACATGAAACCTTTCAGTGGGCCACATCCGGACCCCGGGCCACATTTTGCACAGGTCTGCTTTAAGTTGTCAACTTGACTGTGTCCTGATAAAGTTTAATGTATGTATGTATGTATGTCATTTGGAGGAATTCCATACAGATTATAGTGTTATAAGACCTATATTGTTTTATTTGTCAGTCGGATTCATCACGTGAGGACCATGAATGACTGTACAACATTTCATGACAATCTATTCAGTAGCTGCTGAGATATTTCAGCCTGGAATAAAGTGTTGGACTCACTGACAGACTGACATTGCCTTCCCTAGAGCCATGCTGCTAGTGTGGCTTAAAAGCAGGTTCTGGCTGTCTACCATAGCTGGTACCAAAGACCAGCAGAAAGCAGATGGCCGGTTCAGAACCTGCTTTTCACCAGTAAGTGCCAGGTTTCATAAGAGAATTTCTTAAATTATTTTAAGCACATTGAGCTCATAATTGGCAAAACCCAAATGGACATGCTTTGGATTTTGTGCACTACCACACATTATTTGAGCTTTTCCAGTTTGATTTCATTTGGTATTTTATATTCAGAGGTGGCAAAAAATACACACAATTTATTTGAGTAGAATTACTGATACTTGTATAAAAAAAGACACTGGTAAAAGCAGAAGTACTGATTCAACTTCTTTACTTAAGGAAAAGTAAACAAAAGTACAGGCTCTGAAATGTACTCAAAGTATAAAAGTAAAAAGTTGTCCTCTGAAGGACGTTTGTACTGACTGTTTGGTCAAAGTTAACTGAACCTCTCTTTTTCCCTGAGTCTTTTTTGTCTGTTTCAGCGTACAATGTTTTTGTCCTGTTACGTCATTTAAGGCATTTACATCTTGTTACGTCTTTTGCATTGATTTCATCTTATTACATCTTATACTTATTACGTTATTTTTGTCTTGTTACATCTTTTACATCATCTTCATATTGTTTTGTCATTTTCGTGTTGTTATGTGATTTCCATCCGGTCTTACGTTGTTTGCTGCATTTTCTTTTTTTTTGCACTGTGTTCACCTTGTTGTAACATTTGCAGTGTTTTTGTTTTGTAACATGTTGTTACATCATTTTTGTCTTAAATTTTTCGTCTTGATATGTCATTTTCTTTGTGTCTTGTTACGTTTTTTCCATCTTATCTTACATTGTTTACTGAATTTTTTGCTTTGTTACATCATGTTGCATCTTTTACATTGTTTTGTCTTGCTACATCTTTCATGTCATTTTCGTCCTTTCATGTGTAATTACATAATTTTTTTTTCTTGTTACACCTATTATGTCACTGTCATTTTGCAATGTCATTTCTATCTCGATGCGTCATTTACAGTGTTTTTGTCTCAATACATCTTTTACAGTGTTTTTGTTTTGTTGTGTCTTGTTACATCATTTTTGTCCTGTCTAACGTTGTTGTTACATAATTTTCAGTTACTTTTTCACATTGTTTTTGTCCTGTTACATTGTTTATGACTTGTTATGTCTGCTGTACATGATATGCACTGATGGACGCACCAAAGAATCATCTTTTATGTAATTTTTTGTTCCATCCATTTAGGTTGAATAAATTTGTCTTGTTGTTGGGAAGGCTGCACCCAATGACAAAAAATAAAAATAATCAATAATTACGCTTAAATGCATTGAAGCTAAACTAACTAAAGCTAACTAAAACTAAAGTTTTTGAAAATGTAGAGTAGAGTAGAAAGTGCAGATATTTGTGTTCAAATGTAGGGAGTAAAAGTAAAAAGTTTCCAGAAAAATAAATACTCAACTAAAATAGAGATACCTGAAAAATCTGAAGTACAATTATAAACTATTTGTACTTAGTTACGTCCCACTTCTAGTTACATTAACACATGCACCAGAGAAATAATAGTGTGAAGCTCATGCAAACCACGAGTGTGTCTTGCCTATACAGCCAGTACTGAGCTCTCACTACAGTACAGCTCTTTTCCTCGTGCTGCAGCTACAGTACTGTACATACCTCTTGATCCATCCTCTACCATGCTGCATATGTTTTGAGTTTGGCATCTGAGTCTGGGCTGTCTAAGAAAAAAAACGAGACCATTCAGAGATAAGAGAACACTCCTCTTTCTCTCTGTCAACATGTAAGTCTTAAGTGAAGCCGAGTGCTAGCTGGGATTCCTGTCTGGTATCCTGTCTGACATGAAAGGCTGCTCGCTGGGACTGAGGAAGGAGCTCAGAGAGAAGTATTCCCGCCGGACCCTCCGGCAGATGGAACAAGAACACCTTGAAGGATGGGAGTGTCGCCGAGCCCGAGTGCTCGCTTTCTCCCCCGCAGATGAAACGTAACGCGGGGCTGTCTCAAATCTCCCGCAATCTGCGGATGTGAGCGACGCGGAGAGAGCACCTGGCTCTTCAAGGGAAGCAGCCGTTTGAGATGTGACAGAATGCCTTGTCAGATAGAATCACTGTAATGGAGCGATAATCCCACAGTCATCACTCAGAAAGGCATGTCTGCAGGGCATCTTGGAGGAATAACCAGATATGCTTTGCAACATTTAGACGGTAAACGTCACTGAAGCCGTTGTATTTATCACAGGCTAAAATCAAAACTGAGTGATACTGAGAGGAATTTGGATAAGAAAAAACACTGAAAGCACTTTGAATTTTTGTTGAAGTAATGAGAGATTCAGAAGTTCTAAATGTAGATCAATAAGCGCTGTTCTGCTGATACTCTTGGCTGCTGAATAGTCCCTGAGTAGAACAGGATTGGTCCTTGTTGGCCTGTCAGATGACAGAGACAAGCCAGACAGGAGAGTTTGCAGCCACTGCTGTGTATGCAGAGATGTGCCTTTCGTCTCTTGTCACTCAAAGGCCCTTGGAGGAGTTTTGCTGCTCAGCCACCTTCCTTGACCTGTCACTCAGTCCTCTGACAGCTGGTAGGCCGCCCTCCTCCTCCCCATCCTTCCCCCCACTTTCTCACTCCTTCACCCTCCCGGTCCCTCCCAGTCTTCCTTTCCGATCCCAGCGTGCGGATCGGGGTCTCATTTTCATGTGTCAGGCGCCCCCGTCAGTGTGACAGCTCCCTGTCTGCCTGTCTCATTAGAAAACAGCCAGCTTGGTCTGAGAAGCAGCAGGAGAGGCGATTGGCGTTCAGCTCTCCCCAACCCGGGAACTGTGAGATCAGCTCTGCTAACACCAGTCAACCAGATCATCATCTGGCTTGATCTAACATCCACACATACACTGATCCGCACACCCAGACTCCAGCTGATACATGTACCGCACATGGAGATGCGTTCTTTCGCTCCCTCTTCCCAGGTTCACTGCACTTTCATTTCACTTACTTCATAGGATTGAGTGCAATTACAAAACTGAATCAGTGACTGAAGTGGACAAGAGTAAAGCTGCTGTTACTTTGCAAAAATTCTGCTTCCATTTTATATGAAGATTACATCTATAATGGATTCATAAAGCTTTATGACTACACTTATAAACACACATAATGCTTTCTGCACTACATCAACAGTCATAAAACATTTAGATGTGGCTTATAATGAATTACAAGTTTAATAGACTAACCTAGAGTTTGATTGATTGTCAGGTTTATAATGCATTATGACGATTCATGCTCACTTGTACACACCTCAACAATCAACTGCTGTAAGATCTCTCTCACAGTATCGTCAGTTATCATTGCATGTGTTAAAGCAAAGTACATGTTGATGCATCTACAATAACACACGTTCCATCATAATTTTTGATTTTTGGTGGCAAGTAAAATGTAATGGATTTTCATAAACATTAATTAATAGGGACAGTTGATGGCACTCAGCTTGTGGTGCTCAAAGCACCAACAATAAATTTGAAATATTCTAAATCAGTGTCTCTTTCCAGAAATCATGACCTGGGTGTTTAAAATAATCCACAGACCTTGTTGTGAGCAGTTGCATGAAGGAACTACTTTCTTTCTAGCAGAAAGTAGTTCCTTGTAGTGATGTAATTTTCTGAATGTACCAGGCTGGTCTAGTTGTTCCATTGTCTAATTTGTCATTATAGTCACAAAAATCATTTTATCTAAATTATTTATCTAAAGTCTCAACAGTGGTCATTCCTACACTGTTGCTGCAATATCGCTAAATATTGATCAAGATATTTAATCAATCAGTCAAAAATATTCTGATATTTTATTTTGTCCATATCACCCAGCCCTAATTCTATGAGTAAAATTGTGCTGGTAGTATCGCAAAAGTTTCTGAAAATCATTGTTCAGTGAAATGGTCCCTGTCAATGTTTTACTATTGTATATGATAGTTTGGATTAATATTACAGCTGCATGTGTATGTTGTATTTTACTATATGTAGATCTATCTATAGATCTGTTCAGGGTCTCATCCAGGAGGCTTCTTCTTCTCTAAAGGAGTTTAACCTCTGTGGTCATCAACACCTTAAGGTGTACAGACATACTGCTGTAGATGCTTAAGAATGTGCTCATTTTAACTACTTAATGCACTGCAATATAATGTTTTATGATTGTTGATGTAGTGCATCAGAAAGCAATACACTGTAAAAGTACTCAAATTAATTATTTGTAGTAAGTACTGAAAACTTAAATTTGTTTAGAGGTTCTACTAAGTTAAAAATGTTGCGTTCCAGTAGAATTTTCTTATTTGTGTGTTTATTAAACTCATAATTGTTTATGAATGAGTGAAATAAGGTCCCTAAAACACAAATAATATTTAAAGAGGTTTAAAAAATACATATTTTATTTATTACTATACTGAGTTTACTGAACATGAAATATACTTAAAATGTATTAACTTCCTTTAGCTTACTGCAGTGAGTTGCAATTAGTGAAAATATTTGAGTTGGCTTCATCAATTATTTTAACTGTAATCAAAGTGCATGTAACTCAAAATTTTTAAGTTCTGATAACTTCAAACTTTTGAGTTTATCAACACACGATAATTGTGGCAACTGACTGTTGACAGTGTGAGTGCAGTCATTATGAATGCATTATCATTTGCCTCATAATGCACAATAGATTTGGTTCTCATATTAAAACTGCTTCTGGTCTGTCATCACCTTCAAATAATATTTATTGTATTTGTCATCATAATGTTGAAGAATAGACTTTTGACTTACAGGCGCATGAAAAGGTTTACCTCTCCTTACAGCATGTGTGTTTTTAAATGTGTGTGTGATTTAGTGCTAATTTAGTGTTAATAATTTGTCACTCTACAGTGTATCTTGGGCAAACACTCTGTATGACTTTATCCCAGTTATGTTCTCTCAGGGGACGACTCTTGATAGAGGGAAACAAAGGTGTTTACTTTTTAGACCTGCATATCAAATGGCCTTGAAGGACAAAAAAAAAAAAAAACTTAAAAAAAACTAAACATCAGACAGCTATGATTCCCGCTCCTTTATTGTTTGTCCTTGAGTGTTAATTGTGCAACGTAGAGAGACATCCATTAGGCAGGCTCGCGTTTGATGTTTTTTGATGCGAGACCTAGATGTGAGACGGTGAATAGTTAAATTCTAATTGCGTGAGGAATTTGTATCGTTATAATTTGGGGAGGCTTTGTATTCCTCCCTTTTAATGAATGTAACATGGCCATCTAGGATAGGAAGGAGCAGAGATTTTGTGAGTTTATAATGAACTGTGAAAGGCTTTTGAATATGTATGAGGATGCAAGACCCTAGGCAAGATGTACACAAGCTCCCCTGATGGGTGTGAAGTTGATCATATCATTTCCTTCCAAAGAGCAAGCCTCATTTGGTTCAGAGTTTAATCCAGGGCTCGTTGTAACGTGGCACAGCTTTGTAAGAAGTGGAGCACAAGCGAGAGTTGTGGCATGATGGGAGAAATTCAGTGCATCTGATTTATGGTATTCTTGCCTGAAATCAAGGCTTGTCTCTCATTTAATTTCATCTAAAAATAAAGTTTTAAAAAACAGAATTAGAATGGCAACTGGTAAACTAGATTCTATGGAAATGAGTATATGTTTTTCACTTCTATAATGTTACAAGTCATAAACCTAGAGGGGATCATGCATTTGGTGGTATGTGTGTGTCTGTGGGTGTTACATCTGTCTGTCTATCATAGGCTGTAGCAGGCTCAGTTTAATTACTAAAGTGAAGAAACTAGATGACCTAAAACCTTGATTCTACTGGGCATGGCTGCGTCGTGTTATGGCTGCACTGCGGCCAACAGAGCTGACTGCGTTACGAGAATACGCGTCAAGTCTATGTTTGATGGAAGCCACGTCAAGTTGCACAGAGCAGATTGAGCAGGCAGGAAGCCAGACACTGGAAGGGCATAGAGAATCAGTCAATTTTCAGAATAAAACATCATGTGCAGACTAACAATTATAAAAATAGACAAAGAAGAAACTATGTAGCCGACTTACCCATGGTAGAAGCACAAAAATCAAGGAAAAAGCTGAGCAAGTCAACATAATGAGGCAGGCAAAACACTCCATTTCTGGTGCTGCTGGTGGGTCATGAAGCTGTGAGGAGGACAGCTCAAAACTGCGTCACAGACACAACTGTGCTCATTGGAATGAAGGCATACATCAGTACAAAACAAGCTGGTTGGGAAAGGGGCTAAATAATGCTCCAAATTAGGTGAAGTTTTGGCAAGAGAAAAACTGCTGTGACCATTTTCAAAGGAGTCCCTTGACCTGGGTTCTATAGCAGGACATATAATTGCTCTTTAATCATATGTTTACATATGGGTAAAGTCTGCATGTGTAGGAGCTGATGGATGAATCAAACCAGTGGTTCCCAAACTGGGTGGTGGGCGCAGAAGACCAGGGGAGACATACAGAATGAAATAAAGTTGACCCAAAACAACAAGATTTTATAAACCAAACCAAGTACTTTAGCATGCCTAAAACTAACTGCTACTAAAGATGTCACATGTTTACGTGATATATGCCACGTGACTGATGTAACGTACTTATGGTCCAGTATGGCTGTTGTCGGTACTTTCCACTGGTCATATATTATGTTTCATTGGTAATCGACATACTCTGCTGTTTAGGTATGAGGAAGTACTAGTTATGGTTCAGGTCAGTTCCTAGATTGTTACTGTGGCACGAGTACTACTGGTAGTACACAAGCTCCCACTTGAACTAAAGAAACGAATGTCAGAAATACTGAAATGTGATTAAAATAAGTTTTGTCTTTACTGTATTTTTGTTTCAATATCAGTGAGTTACGTAGACACACTCATGCACATATCAAGCACATACATCACCATGATTAGTGTAGCTACCAGCTGGGATGGCAAGGTAATAAGCAGGGGTAAAATGAAAACACTGAAAGTGAATCCTTCAAAAAATACTGCAATCCTGACCCTAAATGGTAACTATTATGAAGAGATGTGCAGATCAGAAGCAGAATATTTTGAGCAGCTGTGTTGAAAGTGGACAACTGTACCTGCTCGAACCAAATACTACAAAAATGTAAGCTCAATATTTTGTGAGGTGTAAAAAGTTTGAGAAACACTTGGTTAGGTTATAGTTGTGACCTGGGCTGAGGGGTTACATTTCATTTGAGAATGAAGTTAAGTTTGAATGACAGGTGAATGGTTGTGGTCAAGTAATATTTAAGTACAATACAAATCCACGAGTGTGTGCATGCCAGATTAGTGTGTATGTGTGTGTGAGCACACGTGGCAGTACACCACTTGATCCCCATCTCTCTTCATCTGCCTTAAACCTGTGACCTGACATGGCGGTGGCCGCTGAGCGCTCTAAGTGACGACCCTTCAACCTGGAACATTTCAATTTCAACCTGTGACGGCTCCCCGGAGAATGATTTGAATGTTAAGTGCGCCCTCCAATCCAGGCGCCGTATGAAAATGTAATCAGAGCGCTATCATCTCCCCGGCAGAAAGAAGGCTTGCTTGACTCTATGCGGCAGGCGTTGGCGCTGGCCTCATTTCCCCTGCCAGCAGGTGTCCTCTTTGGATATAATAGGCTTTACATGTGTAATTAACACATGGCACCGCTGCCTGCGCTGGCCATAGCCTTAGCCCTGCTCCTGTCACCATGACTCTCTTTTCTCTTTCTTTTTCTCAATTTATTTCTCCACCCGTTCCTCTTCCTCTTCATTATGAAACATAATGGCTTTTGGGGCAACTCTCGCTGTGGTGAAAGTGGGTGAGGAAGACAAAGACAACACCTTGATGAAGAAAGCCAAGAGCTTGGTAATGCAGGGACGGATCGGGAAGGTTCCACGGTGTGGAAGGACACGGATGGAGTTAACAGCTTGCTGTGTGGGCCGGCTAATGCCTTAAAACCCCCCTCTCATGAAACCTGTAATTACCAGGGCTCCGTTAATCAAGAATGAAACAGAGGAGAAGCAGTGGGCTAATTGGGGCCGACGTGCTCTGTAATTAGAGTAATAGTCACACATTGGGATTTTATGAATGAATGACTTTGCCAGCTTTTTTTACAGGGCTTCATTACATTGGTCAGAGCTACCAGCGCTATTT
This sequence comes from Lutjanus erythropterus, assembly GCF_056507025.1. NCBI lineage: Eukaryota > Metazoa > Chordata > Actinopteri > Lutjaniformes > Lutjanidae > Lutjanus > Lutjanus erythropterus. The sequence goes on along the minus strand of NC_139326.1, from coordinate 39,783,009 downwards.
GCATGCATGTATATAAAGGATACAATATGTTACTGGTCATTTTTTTGTCCAAACAGCAGATTTTCTCTCCAGGCCTCCTCACTAGGCCAGTGTTAATTATGTCTGTGGCCGAGGATGAGGGTGGGGGTGGGGGGGTAGGGTGGGGGAGGGAGGGCCAATTATTTTTCTCTCCTTCCTCTTTTTTGCCCCAAACCTTTTTTTCACCCATGTGCTGCGAGCTGTCGGGGCAAGGAGGTGGATTTCTGTGTTTGTGGAGCTTGATTTGCAGAGTGTGGAAGGAATGCATCATTTGCTTCATCATAAACACAAACTCTGACCTATTTCTGATATGACAACCCCACAATAAGTTCAACTAATTTCCTGATGATTTGAGAGATATAACAAATTTCTCCTATTTAAGTGACAGAAATGGTCTTGCATATCCTCTTCATGACTTTACTGCGGCTGTAGGTAGCCTGCATAGACAGAGTTGAGAAATTGCACTTGGCAGTTTTGCATGTTTGCAGTCTTAGAGAGTAGTAATGGCTTGCTGTTTAAATTTTAAATACTAATCATCAGAAAACCTGCAATAAAATATAGGTAAACTTAAGCCCTCAGTATGCTTCTGTATGACGTGTCAACTGGGTGTTTATCCCTGATCCAAATAACTACACTCAATGGCAGGGCAAAAATCCTGCTATCATAGCCTCATGCCTCCCTGTTCCATCTAAAATTTCTTTCGTTTTTTGCAAGTCTTTGTAGTCTTGACACAATGAATGTGCACTTGAGCACAGTAGCTGCTTTAGGAATTTGAAACAAAAACAGCTCGAGAGAAGCTCAAATCCTGCCTACATTCACATCTCCAGATAACTAACCAGTAGCAAAATTATTGGACGCAGCTTCTTGATTTTGTCATGAGATGAAGTATTTCAGACACTTAGATGATCTGACAGGCACTATGAAGCATGGTGAGGCCTTAAAGTTTTCATCCTTAAGATTTTCCTGAAATCCCATTTTTAATATTATGGATGGTCGGTATTTTTCAGCTTCAAATTGCTTTACAGGAAAGCAAAGAGACGATTTTTTCATTTAAAAAAAAAGCTTTTATGCTCTCTATGACTAATTTCTTGTATAGGAGGAGGCGGAGGATGTTTCTAGGCTGTATGCTGCTCTCTATCTCCTATTCCCAGGACAGTTTTGTTGACCACAGAGAAGAGAGAGCGTTGGCACCTCTCCCCGGTTTGGATGCTTCCCTGTCAAGAGTGGAAAGGCTACAGCAGTGATTTATGGAAGCCATCTGAGGATGCAGGTCCACTACCTGTGGTTAATATCTTCTCCTCTATCTCGCCTCTCATTACCTCATTTGTCATGGCGTGATACATCACGACGCCGACCCCCGTAAACCCACTTCAAACAGGCGCTGGATGGATCGAGTTCCTCCTCGTGATGGACTCAGATAGGAACCATAATCCCAGTGACACCAGTCCATTGATCTCCACAGGACAGGAGACTGGACCACGTATTTTACTTGTAAAAGTTACACACACTAAAGTTACCAGAAGGATGACTCAGCTTCACAGTAAAAGAGATGTGTGTGTGTGTCTGTGTGTGTGTGTTAACTTTAAAAGAGGGTTTTTGCTTCAGGAGACATTGTGAGAGCTTATTTGTGGTGGAATTTCTCAAGGTGAAATATTAAAAATACAGTGTATACAGTGTAATGAGATACAGTGTATATTACAGAAGCTGATAACAGCTATACTTGCAAATATTTTTTCTTATGCCTCCAGATCTCAAGTTAATTATTTCATTATCTCAAGAAAACAAAGCTCCCTTTCTCATGATAATGGGTTAATTGTTTTATTATCTGAAATTAACAAAGCTTCGAGATAATAAAGCTCACTTTTCGTGACAAGTTAATGATTTTGTTAGTTTGAGATAAAAACTAAACTAGCTAATTTTTTCACCATGATAACGGGTTAATTTTTTAGTTATCTCAAGATGAGAAAGCTTAGTTTCTCATGATGACGGGATAATAGTTTCATTACCTCAAAATACAAACAAACAAACAAACAAACAAAGCTCCCTTTCTCGTCATGACTAGTCATTATCTCATTATCTCGAGATAACAAAGCTTGCTTTTTTTGTTGTAACAGGATAATGATTTCATTATCTTGAGATAAAAATGCTACTTTTCTCTGGAGAACGGGCTAATCATGTAGTTATCTTGAGACAACAAAGCTCACTTTTTTGTGATAATGGGAAAATGATTTTATATTGAGATACCAAAGCTCATGTTCACTGCATAACAGGTTCATGATTTCAAGACAACAAACCTCATTTTCTCGTTATAACGTTAATTTTTTGATTATCTGGAGATTAAAAAAGCTTGCTTTGTCTCATGATAAGGGGTTAATTTTTTGTTATCTCTGGATGGCAAAATATGTTTTCTGTATATAAAGTTTAAAGTTTTTTTGTGTCTGTTTACATTTTCATTTCTGCAATATTATGCAAATAGTGTGACAGCTGGAGAGAGACAGGAAAGGCAGGGAGAGAGAGAGGGGATGAATGACATTCAGAAAAGAGCCTGGCTTACTGTGGTAAGGACTCAGACTTGATGCATGGGGTCCCCGAAGTTTGTGGTTTTTGAATAAATATTTAAACATATCTCACTTATAAAGAAATATGCTTTTTATATTATATATGTTTTATGGTTTTGTTTTATGTTATTCATAAATATATATTTCTCATATATGACATTGATATATAACTCATAAGTTTGTTGCATAGACATATCTACTAAGAATATCATGTAGATTCAATGTCATATAAAGTACTTAAGAATTCACTGACTAAAATGTTTCAGGTAATATATATAAAAGTTTAGTAAAATGTATCTATCTTTTCCGAGCAAGAAATGACACTTTACAGATTAATTCCCAGCATGCAGTGTGTTCCCCTCTGTCTGTCCTTACTGCAGGTAGTCTGGAGCGTTCCCCTGAGCTGTGTTTTAATGTGGAGCCTCGTCTCTCGATCAGGGACATCTTCAAAGCCGCTGTAATGACACGGCGTGCACACCTCTGCTTCCTGTCCCTCTGCGGCCCACAAAACAACAGGGATCTTTCTCCTCACATCCGCCTCCGGAGCCCTCGTTGCCCCGCACATCCAGTAATGGACAGGGCACCTCAATATGCCCCAGCCCCCCTTTCCTATTCTCCCACAATCCCCTCTGTCTCTCCCTGTTTTCTGTTTCCTCTCCATGCTCTCAGCAGTCAACATCCTCCATCAGGCACACACTATTATGACTTTCATCTTTGCCTCGTCATTTACTGGAGTGGCTGCTGCTATTTACACATAGCTAGCTAGTGTTTTAGCTTTACTTCGAGCTGGACTCTTTATGTATCTGAGTGCTGTTGTGTGTTTGTGGTTATACAACAGGACTTTGGCGCTGTATGCACTCTGCTGTTGGTTTAGCGGTACACTTATCAGTGCCACCTGCTCTTGGAGTAGCCTCTTAATTATCAGATCAAAGGCAGTGAAAAGGTGCTAAGTGGTTAGGAGCTGCAGCAGCACGCTACTGGCCTTTGATCCGCTCAGTCCCAGCCTCCCCGACAGCAGCCTGCCTTAAATTAAATATGGACAGACATCTCTCTTTGAGTTCAGCCCTTTCCCCCTCATAAGCTGCTGCATTTTTTTGTACATTTCACTCTGTTTGATGTGTGCGACTGCTTAGCCTGACAATGGACGGCAGTGTGCCTGAAAAGGAGTGGCTGACTAATCGAGGGCCGGAGCCTCCCGCTGAGTTACCTGGAAAGGTCTCGGCTCTCTCTGGACCAATCAAGCAGGCTGTTAAGAGTCGCCTATAATAAGACTGTGTGTATGTGTTTCCCCCTGGCGTGTTTGATGTATTATTTGTGCGCTGATTTATCTGATGTTAGAGTAAACACCAGACCTTGCCGTCTCCTGTACGTGAGCACTGGATCTGGTCTGGTCTGGCCCTGGACTGTCCCACCACCTCTGTCTTGCATTAGAGCAGAGACTGTTTACGAGTGCGGCGGGCAGACTTAGCTGAAACAGTTGAGGTCTTGTGTCACCAGATGTTTTATAGGGCAGGCGGCGTGGAGGAGGCAAGCAGTAAGCGAGGAGGCAGAGGGGGGCTGGCGCTGGCTGGGCCAGCAGTCAGGTGCTCTGGGTGCCCTTTTATGGGCCGGTCCACTAATGAAAGTGGGGTTCTGGGACCACTGTGGAACATCAGAGGCCACTCCACCCTACCAGACCCTCACCTCCATCTACACAGGAATGTCATAAAGCTTTAAATGACCGCCCCCCCTTTCATTATTCACTTCCGCCTCCGCTTCCGCTTGGCTGTCCTGTCACTGATTGATTGGTTTCCATTTGTTGTCATGTTTTCAGGTGTTTGCTGAAGTGCCACTGGGGTGCCACAGGATGGGAGCAATAAGTTATTATTAGGCAGATGAAGTGTAAGATGTTCCCCAGAGGAGGCGCAGTCAGAGCGGTTTGATAAGAGGAGTGAATGTGATAGCTGTGATAGAGGCCGCCAGATGGAAGTCTGCAGAGGCACCAGTCACATATGGAACAGATAAAAGGAGCGTTTCTGTGGTCAACTGTGATGTTGACACTTCAGAGACCTGCTGGTGTAAAGTTGCCACAAAAGGGATGTTGATATACTCTGTCTCTGCCATTCGGCTTCTATCTATCCATCAATTCATTCATGCAGATGTTCGTATAGGACTTGCAGACGACCGTACATACTAGTGAATCTGAATGAAGTCATAATACATTGTTATCCTGTCAAGTCTTTTTAGGCTCTGAGCCATGAAGAGATAAAATGTTCTATGAAGTGGGAGTTAATACTTCAGTCACTGTTTTAGATAAAACCAATGACGAAAACTTGGCCCTGCCTGATCTCCATTTTTCTGAACAATTATGGACAGAATCCACTTTGGGTGCGATTTCAAGTCACTACATAAAAAAGCAGATATTTCAGTGGATGTCTATGTAAGTTATTGGTAGTTATCAGATGTTGGACCGTCACTGTTTTGCAAGTCCAAAACAGTGTAGAGGATTATGAAGAATCAAGTCCCAAGTCAAGACCACAGATAGTAAATTAAATAGTGCACAGAGCTTCTGGCTCTTAAAAGTGAAGCCAGTGCGAAAGTGCCTTGAACCTACATTCTGGGAGCAGGGGAGCGACTGGTTTGAAAAAAAAGTCTTACTTAATTTATGACCTCAGTAAACAGTTTTCTAATGAGTTTATGCTTTTTCAGCATGCCTTGATGTTCATTTAGTAAATTCTTGTCCCATTTAGAGTGACTGACAAGTCATTCTCAGTACCACACACAAAACTCAGAACAAACTGTCAAACTAGGCAATACTGATTAAATATGAATCAAGATTCTGTTACTGCATTGCCTAGTTCTTGCCTTAAATATTTGGAGAAACATGTTTAAGTGTACTATTTAGCTGTAATTCAAGAAAGCTTGTGACCAGGCAGCCACAATGTGTGTCCAGTTTCCAATGGCGCTTCAGGAAACTCAGATCAAACTGTTAAACTGGTCGGTATAATTCAATCAAGATTCTATTATATCGGGGTGGCTGGGTAGATCAGTTAGTAGTGCATGTGCTCCATGTATAGAGGCTGTAAGTCCTCTGCAGCGGCCATGGGCTCGACTCCAGCCTACAGCCCTTTGCTGCATGCCATATCCCCACTCTCTCTTCCCCTTTCCTGCCATATCTTCAGCTGTCCTATCAATTAAAGGCCCAAAAAAAGATTCTGTTGCATTGCCTTTCTCTTGACTAAACTGTTTTCAGAAACATATTTTGGTGTACTGTTTGGCTGTAATACAAGAAACTTTGTGGCCACCAAATTTACTGCTGAGCAGACAAGCCAAAACCAAGCACCACCCAGTATGTCACCCAAAAGCTCCACACTCTCGTCAGCACTGCACATGTTCTGGTACTAAAAACCAAGATGGCAACCCCCATAATGCCAGTCTCGAGTCTTCAACACAATAGTCCAAAGTCCACACTTTGTCAACACAGATCAAGTCAAGCAAGTCAGTATTCGTCTTTCTTCCTGCAAATTGCATCTTTTCTCTTTAAATCCTGTGTTGAGTTCTCCAACAAAAAAGTTGGGGGAACTGCTGAGAGAAGTCCATGACCTCCAGCCAAGTCTGTATTCACTGACTTAATTGAAAAAGAATTTCATGACTTTAAAGACAGCTGCAAGACACAGGCTGATACCTGCAAAGACACCAAGAATGATGTACAGTCTGTAAAAATGTCATTTCAGTCCATGACAAATGTAATTATCTAGAAGCTCATTCTAGACGCAGTAATATCACCATTGTTAGCATGAATGAATCAGCCAGTGAAAAATGTCTGATTCTGAGGACAACGTAAAGAAGCTGCTATCTGAGATGCTATAGATTAACTAATTTGGAACAGGCCAGAGGACTGGAAAGTTTTCTCTATCCTCCACCAGGCCCATTGTCATGAAGTTTCTGTGTTTCTGCTCTCCTGCTTGCAGAATGCAATTTGGTTGCAGTTAGGGTCCACACCCATGGTAGATTGCCATACTTTTGGAGAGCAGACTCTCTGGAAGCCCTCAGAAAGTAGAGTGTTTATGACGCATTGTGGATTTTGATGTAAACTCTTGTAAAGTCCACAGTTATGCCTGTGTGTGGAAGTCCGAACAACTGCAGTCCATCCATCCATCTACTCTGCCAATCTTCAGGCCGATCCCCACTCCCCGCTCCCTGCAGACCCACCAGTCCCAGCTTCCTCTCCGGCCCCTGAAACCTTCATCTCCGTCTTGCTGAGCAGCTTTGAACTCCGGCGTGTCTCACATGCCTCCTCGCTCCCACACATTTCAGCCCCATGCATCACAGCAGCTTAACTCCCATGTAAATCAGCAGGTCGAGAAATACATCCTCTGCCAGGTGCATACACTTAGCCAGCGCTGCTTGACTGGTGTTGAGGAAAAGAGGGCATGTGGTGAAAGAGAGAAAGAGAGAGGGAGAGAATGTATTTGCGTGCATATGTGTATTTGCTGCCCTTCCTCATGGGAGCACAGTTACTGCGATCTCCCCTTGGCAGGCATTCACAGGATCTGACTGGATTACACCCTGAGCCCCGCTCGCACGTTTTAGCCACAGTACAACATGCATGAGTGAAAGAAGACGGAGAAAACAACAAGAGGGGGGAGGAGAAGGAGGGGCAGGAAGAGGGGGAGGCGGCTGTGGGGCTAAAGAGGGACTGTGCGCGGGGTAGCGGTGTGGAATAATGTCCCTGTTTACTCTCTGGGTTGTTGCCGTGTTAAACAGCAGCGAGCCAGGCGGCGCTGGGTGCTGGGAGGGGAGAAGACTTAATGTCGGGCTAGTGGAGGGGTGAGGGTGGGGGTAGCAGCTGATCTACGGAATGTCTGTATCAGTTGTTGGGGGGTCTTGATAGATACAGAGCAGAGGGAGGGGAACAGGGTGAGGATGGGGTTGTAGTAGAGGCAGGGATGAGGATGGGAAGCAGAATGTGAAAAGAGAACATGGAGTTTTGCAAGGTCAAAACACATGAAGCAAACTTACATACAAGGTTATACGTAAAAAGTAGATTCTTTTTCTTATTGTCTCAGCTTAGTTACCAAAATAAATTATTGTGTCACGTGTATGCTTTCAATATCAGCCTTTACAACTACGTCGATCAGAACCATCCAGCAGACCCAGTATCTGCCTGTATTACATGTCATGCAGCAGACCCTTGGTTCAAAATAGGTCCTGCCAGACCAGTCCTCTGCACTGGTACAGTGGAATCACTGAGGAGACAGTCTGTGTAGGGAGAGTATTATGTCATGTAGATCACTCATTCTTGAGAACTGGGACAAAACTGTGTTTTGAAGCAGCTTTGATTTTTAGTTTTCAGTTATGCTGGAAAATATATTTTAAAAGATCAAACTCTTTGCTATTAAACCCTCTGACAGGCTAACCTCCTGGTGATTCAATTTTTTATTAAATGTAGACAGATGGAAAATATGATGGAGTTGACAGTAATTGCTGACAGTAATTGTGTATTGGAACAAACTTCTAACTAACTTCTTAATGGCCAAGTCATTGTTTTGCAAGTCAGGATCAAGTCCCAAGTCAAGACTGACAAGTCCAACGTCAGACTTTTAGTTTTAAGTCTGAAACAAGTCCTTGTGCGCTCTTCACCAAATGTAATGCGATTTTAACAACAGAGCATGGACTTACCATTGTTTGTGCAACATCAACTGTTGAACAAATTCGGAATTTGCTGTGTGTCCGTCTGTACTTTTCAACTTGCACATTTTGCACACTGCAATTTATTTTTTTTTGGTGAGTAGCTCATAGTTTACCTACGTGAGGCAAATGACCTTTGGCATCATTTTTTCCAACTGGAGCTCAGTAGCATGATGTATGTTCTTCATGGTTCTCTCCTGTAACTTGATTGGAAGCTGTTGGATTGGTTCAAACAGAGTGGATCTGTGGGATCAAGTGCTGACTTGCTGAATATGAATTAGAGTTGATTTAAACTGAGAATTTATTATATATATATATATATATATATATATATATATATATATATATATATATATATATATATATATATATAATTATTATTATTATTATTATTATTGTGATACTGTATTGGTTTCATTGAAGTCTGATGTTACCAAATTTGTGACTCCAATTCAAGTCGTGTGTTGCCATGGTGCGACAATAAAAACTGGTGGCCCCATGCTATTGTATTTCTACAATACAACACTTCCATGATGTTGTACCATGCAATCATAAAACACACATTGCAAGCACAATTAGCATTAAATGAACAGTTAAATAGAAGAAAACAAGAAACATGATGCATTAATTTTAACAAAAAAATTTAATTGGATATATGCATTTCTAACTTAATTTTGTAATGATTCGAGTAAATTGTTGAATAAAAGGCTCAGTTTTGTACCTGCACTTATATATCTGGCTCCCATTTAGAGAATTAGACCACCTTGCTACATGCTTGCAAAGAACTGAAGCATAGCACTCCAGTAACAGCTGACTCCACCAGCAAATACAGCTGCAACCTGTCTACACACAAAGAAGAAATTGTGTCGCTTATCCTGAGTTTTTTAGATCCTTGTTATTGTAATGTGTATGAGTTTCAGCTGAAGGAGAAGTCTTCATGGGATAATGCTTGTGTCCTATGGGGATAAAAATACTGCCAGGAGGCATGGAAACGCGGTGGGAAAAAGTACATATTCTTCCTTATAATTGGTTAGCTTTTGCAAAAAACAAACTTCCTCAATTTTTGGGCACACTTGTTACCTGCATAATTATGCAACATCTCCACTCTTGCTACTGGCAAGGCTCAGTTGTCAGTTGTCTTCTCCATAGTTAGCATCAATCTTGTAACTGCAGCATTTGAATCACATGAATTTGGTTTTGCCATTTGGCACTAGTCATAACTTGACTGGCTTTGAAGTTTTAGACATGATTTCCTTGATGATATATATTTCATATATATATATATATATACATATGTATATAAAGTATATAAAGTATATATATGAATATATGAGTCTATATATAGAATGTTTATCTTACAATCTATTTGGGAATTAAAATGTTTAAGCTGCAGTAAGAATGATGCTGCATTATTTGTTCCATTTCTTTAAAACCCCAATGACTTTTTGACTTTTCACTCATTATCCCCACCAGGCATAAGCCAGGAGGGTATCATGTAATTGCTTCTGTGTGCATGTGTATGTGCATGAGTGAGTGTGTGTGTGTGTGTGTGTGTGTGTGTGTGTGTGTGTGTGTGTGTGTGTGTGTGTGTGTGTGTGTGTGTGATGCTTGGACCTGCACCTTGTCTGGAGCCAATCTCAAATACTACTGAACCGATCAGCCTTATTTTTTTATTTTTTGGGCGGGTGGGGGGGGGGTGGTATGCTGAAGGACCTCGGTGATTCAGAATTCTTGAAAACCATGGAAAACATGGCAGAGGCATTATTTTTTCATGTCCTCCCATTCTTGTGAGCATGATACCTCAAGAATGCCACAGGAGAATTTCTTGAAAATTGGTCCGAGCGTCCACTTGGGCTCAAAAATGAACTGATTAATATTACTGATCAAAGGTCCAGATCAATGGGACCTCGTGTCCAACCTGTTACTGTGAACGCGATATGTCAGGAACGCTTTGAGGATTTTTTTTTCAAACTTGACACAAATGTTCACTTTGACTCAAAGATGAACTGATGAGATGTTGGTGGTCAAAGGTTGAAGATCACTGTGACCTCACTAAACGCAAACATTTCAACCTGGAATCACTTATATGTGTATTGTCACAACTTCCATTTTGCCAAAAATACCTTTGTTGAATTCCCTCAGAGTTACAGGTCAATATAGTGGTCAAGTCTGGACAAACATGGATGTAAACTGTAACTTGACTGCTTGGTCGAGACAAACAACTGTGATGCAGTAATTCTATATTTTGACTGCTTTGTTTTATACGACCATTGACAGCTGACTTCTCACTCTTCTTAATGATCAGTAGGGAGCGCAAGAGATCAACAACTGCTTCAGTTTGACATGTTGTTTCAGCTCGAGACAACTTATATGGAGGTCAGATTAATGTTATCAGAACTTTGCAAATCTCTGCTGGTTGCATCTGGCAGTTGTGATGGCATTGCAGCAGGTGCTTCATCATCTGTTGTCTGGCAGCGGTCTGCATTCTACTGAGTGACTTCTGCTAGTTTCTAAGTGATATTTATGTAGTTATACTCATGAAATGAAACAGCAATTATTCTATGACCTCAGACAAACTAAAATACTATATTAGGTTCACGATATCCAACCTACATGCACATAATTTCCCACCACATTCAGGTTTACAGAATAGTAGGAGTTTCTCCCAGATATCGTCCATCTTCCTGTCTTCTGTCTAACCTAAGTCGACCTCCCCCTCCCTCTTCCCATCTCTTGCCCTGGCACTGGCCTGTGTAAGTGCGCTCAGGGGTGGGGGGGGGCGCTGGTGGGGGTAGCTGAGGGAGGGAGGGGCAGAAGGGAGTGGGTCGGCAGCGCTGGGTCGGTCATGCGAGAGCAGCCAGAGTGCTTGTGGTCATTATCAGAGCAAAGTCTCAACGCTGCCGCACCAATTAGTTTTGACCCAGAAGGAAGAGTCTGTAGACCGGGGACAGGCATCGCTCCATCCCCAGCAGATTCAGACAGACACACACACACATGCACACACGAGTAAAACCCTCATATACATACACACGCTCAGACTCGCTTGCACGTGGAACATCATTCCCATTTGTAGTGGAAGAGTGTACATCTGTGGATCTCTCCTGCCCCATATTCTGTTTTCTCTGTCCGTTTCCATTTGAGCACACATGTTTTCAGTTGAGGTGCCTCCTGACAGACAGGACATGTCTGAATGACAACCTTTATACCAATGTGGGAGAGCATGTTGAAGGGAGGACCTTCACACGGACTGGAATCAGATTTGTTTTGACCAGATTCATCAACCTAGAGGGATGAAAAGTTACCAAAGTATTGTCTTCTGTGTGCACAAGTCTGTGAGACTTTTTAAATGAGCCCAGCTTTTTCATGTAATTGGCCTGTATGAAGTGAACATTGAGCAAAAATGCAAAATCTATGGTTTTGGATGCAGAAAACCCCCACGGTAAATAGACACTCAGGTTTAGGCTAATCTGTTCTCATTCCTAATGCATGAAATACGACAGCTTGTTTAACGCCCCTATGCTTCAAACTATGACATTGTAGGTACTCGTCTAGCGTCATTTCTGGAGGTGGCCCTCTAAAGTTATGTTTTGATTTGCCGATAAAACGATAATACTTACATTTGGGTACTCTCTGATACTGAGTACTGATACGAGCACCTAATAATGCCATTACAGTTCTTAAAAAAACTTGAAAAACTTCCAAACTTTATTTTCACTTTGTGTGCACTTATTAAGCTGTAGTTTACAGTGTACATTATGTGTTTCAGTAGGAACACTTCCACATTATTATGAACTTAAGTTAAGTTTACTGTTACATATAATTATTTCATTATTATTTACAGAACTTACCTGTATTTTAATCATGCATTTATATGTGTAGTATTTAAGTCTCTTCATTATGTCTCTCTTGTCTAAGAGCTAATTAGTTCCTACCTGTCATTGTTTAGGGGGGACAGGTATGAGGGTGGTGCCATGTGTGCAACAGTTTTGTTGACCCTGTTGTGAACTTCAAAGAGTGAAGTTGGGTGTACTGTGCTGTCAGGCTGTTTAAGTGAAGATTAACAGGAGAATAAAGAAGAATACATAAAGAGAAGTAGTAGGAGCTGATTACCAAGAAAAGAGGGTCACAGACTGGTGGAGTGGTGTTTTTTCTTCGTCTTCGGATTAATTACCCGAGGCATCAACTACCTTACACCCATCAGGGCTTATTGGCAGCAGACTACAGATGCACTCTATGTGTTAATTTCAGTTTTACTTGGACTTAATGGACAGTTGCCAGACTCACTGCAGTTATTAGTGAATGATGTTGAGGGCAACAAGTCTCTTGCTGATAATGACAGCACAGCCAAGAAAAGAGGGTTAACATCAGCAAACTCCTTGAACTCTGTGTCATATTGGTTCTTTAGGTGTTTTATCTATTTGCTTGGGTCAAGCAGCTACTTTCATGATGTGGTATCAGGTGTTGGGTATCGGAGTAGTTTTATAAGTACGAGTATGAGTACATGAGGACAGTGTCAGACTGTGCTGCATTCCTAGTTAGGTTAGGTTATATTATGTCTTATGGACATAACTTACAGACATCACATTACATGCATTACACAAGTTGTGTACTTCCTGATAGCAGGTGCTAGTTAAAATCGCTATAACATGAGGGAAAACAAGGACTATGTGAGAAAGGAAGTCACCAAGTAAGTTATGACTAAACATAACGTGAATAAACCTTTAATACATTACCTTGTCCTGTTTGTTTGAAAGTGAGACAGAGACCCATAGTGGCAGAATTAACATATTGTGTGTTTGAATTAAGAATATTTCAACTTCCAGTGCAAAGAAGCTGCTGGCATTTTCAAAGATCTAATTTTACTTTCTTTTTTCTTTTTTTTTCATAAGTACATTGTTGTGACAATTGCAATTCCTGCCAGGAATATGTTCACGGACAGCGTTTATTTGTAACAATGCATTTATATAAGCTGCTGTGGGTGGTGGGGCTACAAAGCACAGGACAATCACCACAGACAGGGACATGTGTCCATGTTCTTACAATAAGCTCTTTGGGGAAAGACTGTGATTTTCTTCAAAATGTAGAAAGAAAAAAAAGAAATTAGGAAGGCATCTAGTTTTACATCTAATTTTTGACTTTACTATCTGAAATAACAAAAGTACTTTAGCAAGTATTTTACTTCATCGTTCAATAGTTTTTTTGCTATGTTTATGTTTTTTTCTTTTATCCCTTTTTATCTGTCTGGAGTATCAGTACATGTTCTCAGTGCACTGGAGTGTGTGTGTGTGTGTGTGTGTGTGTGTGTGTGTGTGTGTGCACACAGTGTATGAACATGATGTGACATGGCAGGCGTCATACATTCACCCCACAGTGTCACACACACTCTGATGGAAGTGTGGTCAGCCGTCACTGGGCACCACTCACCACTGCAGCATCACTGTGTGTGTGCATTTGTGATTGAGTGTACACACACTTGATCAGTGGGTGCTCACAGAGCATGATGTCCATAAGCTGAATGTGAATGCTCACAGTGCTGGGCACCAGATCACTCTCTTGTGGGAACTGTAGTTTTTCTATCCCTGTGATCTTTGCTCTTTTAATTATGATAAATAAACACTTTATATTAGGTGCCTGTAATAAATTGTTAATAGGTAATAAGTCCCTATTAGATGCTTATCAACATTAATGTGCGTTACGAGGACTATATAAGTCTCAATAATGGCATAAGCTTATACACTTATAAGACATAATATATTATGTATAATATAATATTTTTATAAGCACTTAAGAAACTTTTAAGAACAGTTTACAGACTGCTTAAAAATGCTAATAAAAGCCTTATGAGCATCTTATAATAGTTACAAACACATTTATTGAATTTAACTTACTTGCCTGTTGCATTGTTAAACCTTTTCTAAGCTTTTGTATTGTTTTGTTAAGATTTCTACATACTTTATAATGCATTTATTAGCAGTTAACAGCAGGTGCCTAATATAAAGTGTGAAGAGTGCTTAAAATAGGGCTGAATGAATTTGAAGAAATATCTAATTGCAGTTATTTTGACTGATTACAGTTGCGATATTAGAGGAAAGGATCATGTTTATATAATTATTCTCACTTTCATTGGAAAAGACATTAAAATGATGATGGTGTTTTTTTTTTTTTTCACCTGTACTAAACAAAGATGTTTTCTGAAGTTTAGAGAGTAACGTGTTAGCCTGGACACTGCTGCAGCACAACAATAGTTCATTTAAAATAGTATTTTGTCACACTTTTTGCATATCCTGCAATTTTGATAAAATTTCAATTACTTGTTCAGCCCTAGCATGAAGTTTTCATCATTAAGTGTATAATAAAAGATTAATAAGCACTGTTCACACTTCATATCAGGTAACCCCAGGTGAACTGCTAATAAATGCACAATAAACCATGTAGAATACAAAATAAAACAACAAATTACACAATAGGTAAGTTAGTTAAACTAAATAAATTTGCTTGTAATGATATTATAACTGCAACTATAACTATTACAAACTTTCTTATAAGTGCTTATAAATAGCTTATTATCTAACAATAAACATGCTTATTGTGTTTATTAACGCTTACATAGTCTTATATAACATATGATATTAATGAGCATCTTTTAAGATTAACTAACTGTGATTATAGGCACTTTAATATAAAGTGTTACCTAATTATGTTCTTGTTAGGTTCTCATTGATAATGCTCCATAGTAACATTTCCCTCAATTACTTCACAAGATCCATTCAGTAGCTGGTAAAGCTTTCAGTCACATGGATTCTTCATCTGTTGTCCACAAGTCCTTGAAGTGCTCAGAAAAACTGGACATTTGATTCTGTAGAACTTGGACTGTCGCCTGATGAATGTGAATGAATTATTTGCACTTCGTCCATCGGGATCATTTCAAGTAACCAGTATTTCTTTTCAGACATTTCCTTTAATGACAACCAAAAGTCTGAAATTTCAGATGTTCAGAAACCTCTACATGGAGGTGTGTGTGAGTATTTTTTCTCAGGTGTTCCTTAGTGTGTGTGTGTGTGTGTGTGTGTGTGGCTGCACTATGCACAGTCGTCTGAGCTCATCTGAGCATCTGGGGAATTGAAAAAGCAGTCAAGTTGTTCATTTGAACCTGGCCATATTGAGGCCTGGCCGAGCGGGCTCAGGTATGGCAGCTTTTAAATACAGCTCATTACTCATTACTGCCGAGCCCGGGCCCTTTAATTTGTGGAGCTTGGCAGCTGGACCACCTGGCCACACATTAAACACTAAAGGCTGCTCTCCCTAATGGCCGCAGATTAGATCATTACCTTAACAAATCAGAGAGGAGTCTGCCTGGGCCGAGCTGGCAGCCAGGAGGGACGCAGGGAGAGGAAGAGCAGGCGCACACATGGGGTCTGGTTTTGGGTCAGTGTATTGTATGTAATCAACTGACCAAGCCCATAGACTGAGTTAGAAACCCAATTAAAGGGTCACTCTAGTTTAGTACTTTACATTACATATGACATTCTATCACTAACAATAAGATCAGTAGGACTGTCATTTCTGAGCTCTTGGAACAAGGTGACATCACCGATGGCAAATATTACAAGTAGTCTGGTGATCAGATGTAGGGAAACAACCTCTCAGGTTAGTTAAATTAATTTGGAAGAAAAAACAAGACAAATGGTAAAATAATGACAAAAATTGTCCATTTCAATCATGCATCACTTTACCTTAAAACAAAGTTCAGATAATCTGGATAAACTGCTGACTTGTATTTCCTGATGTGTCATCTTCAATGTGGTGATGTTGTCATGTTGCCAGACCACAGTAATCACTTTATTGAGCACAGTGTTATAATAACTGATAGAAAAGGTTAATCAAAAGAAAAGGAAATATCCTTTAAGACATGTATATGTGTGCCAAATTAGGTTAAACACTGAGGGGGCAAAAATGTCGACCTATGTAATGTGACATGATGTGATGTGAGGAGGATGAGAGAAAAATATTTATCCCAAAAATTAGACATTTTTTATCCTGTGAAAAGAAGCACTCTATCCCAAAGTAACCCTGAAAATGTACTTACTTTAAAGGGATAGTTTTTAGTCCTAAAAAACACTGCTGGAGTTTCACAGGAAAACAATGTTGCAGAATCACCCAAAAGATGGAAGTGAATGGTGACCAGTTTACATGAAAAAACAACAGAATAAAAACATAAAATGCCTCCATACAGCTCGTCTGGTGTAATCCAAGTCTCTTAAAGAAGTGACATGCCAAGCTGACAAAATTTGTTGCCATTTGTTTTTTTTTACATTTGAAAACTGGTCACCATTCACTTCCACTGTTTGGGAGATTCTACAACAATGTTTTCCTGTGAAACTCCAGCAGAGTTTCATGGACTAACAAAATAAACCTGATCATCAGTCAGTATGAGGATAAATAATGACTAAATTTTCATTTTTGGCTGAACTATCCCTTTAAGAATATAATTTAGGCTGCACCATCAAAACAAGTTGTTATTTTTCAGGCAAATATGTAACAGGAAGGAAAAATGTGGGTTGACTGATTTAGTGTATTATCTGTCAGTATCAATAATTACTGAGGCAGAAGAACACCATTTCAACTTAAATCCACATGAAAATGAACTTAATATAAACTGCACACCGCAGCTGAGAGGGTGAAATTCAAAGTTTACTGCCTGTGATCTGTCACTGTATGTCTGGAGAGCCTCATAGAAATGATAATTTTAAGTCCTTCATATTATAAACTAACAAAGTTTGTTAAAACAAGTAGTTTGTTGCTTTTCAAGCTATGATGTTTATTTGAGACAGATTCCATTTTCTGTTCATGTTCAGAGGCTGCTGGTGTGCAGCCTGAAGGCTCTGACCATGCACACTGCAATGTAACATATCATGGAGTCAGTGATCACTTAAAATTAAAAAAAGAAATCTATAAAAAAGCTCTCATTCACTTGGAGTGAATTTCCATATGGATTCTTCAGGAGATTTATTTCTTCAGTGAGTAGCACATGTTGCCTCAGCCAACAGTTGAAGGTAAATCAATCCCATGCTGCCACCTCTGTCAGTATTTCATTCAGAAGTATGTATCCAGTATTCTTGGGCACTTTGGAATTTTGACTGAGATTACAAATGCTGCAGTAAACCTCAGTCCAGCCCATTTTGCACAGCACAGTACAGCACATTTTGCATCTTCATTGTTTATTATTTTGAAGCATTTCCGTAGAAAACTGTAAAGCTCTAGAAATGGTGTTGTGTCGCTATAATTCGGATGGCAGAGCCACAAGTTACTGCTGCCACTGCATTACAGTTCAGAAGTGTTTGAATTCATAGTTCTTTGTGCTACAATTGATTACAGTGCTCGGTGTTGGGTAAATAAATATTAACCACAGCATAGATTTTCCTATGATTTTATTTATGGTACCTTCAAATGCCAATGAAATGTATTAGTTTATGGCAATTTTACAGCTGTGTTTTTTTCCTGCTTTGCCTCGGGACTGGGGGATCATTGCATCCCCAACTTTAATTTTAGGAGGGCATAACCCCCCCCCCCACACACACACACACACACACACACACACACACACACACACCTTTGAATATATAGCATAATAGCATGTAATGTTTTTATATGGGTTTCATATAGGTTAAATGTGGCATGTGAACATCCATGTTTTCACTATTGGTTTGTCAGAATGTGTGACACTCCTACAGTGCACTTGCACAGCATTAAGGCTACATTTTGATGACACCTTCTGTGGCCGCTGTCAGGAGAAAAAAAAGCTTCAGAGATGTGCAAAAGTGTGACAGCAATGCAAAAAAATCTCTTCTCTCCTGTGTAAAAGAGCCTTTAAATATTTTATCTTTGAAAAAGGAAACATTTGGCACTATGGAATTATTTTGAACTTTCACTATTAAGTCGATTTGTGTCTGGATTTTTTAAAAATCTTTATCTCAGCCCTGTCTTCTAGAATTTTTGTCCATATACAACTCATTTACAACAGCAAATATGTTCTGAGGGAAACATCTTCCATTAATATGATGAGGAAATGTTAATTAAGATATCTTGAAAACTGTAAAAATTTTCAACATACAAGTAAAATGTTCATTGACAAAGTATTTCATCCCTGCAGTTAGACTTTTAGTTTTTGAATTGGATACATTGTTTGTATTATCTACATCTGATGTAATTATGGTCTCAATTCAATAAAAAATGTAAAATCTGGATCTGAAATCTGAGATAAGATTATATAAAGGTGAAAAAAACTTTTGGACTCACACAAGGTATACAGCTGGTGAGGATTTCTAAAATACTAAAATAAATGTCAGATCTGTCACAATATCCTATCTGATACATTTTTAGCTCTGTCAAAACAGAACACAAAACAAGCTCCAGTCAAATTCACGTGACAGTTTGACATGTCTGTAACTGCTGCTGTCGAGACAATATCGAGAGTAGAAAAGTTTGGGGCCACTGGCCAGAAAAGACTGAGAGGCTGATGGATAAAAACAGTACCTGTACACCAAGTTGCTACATGTTCACACATAATTTATACATTTTCACATAGGCAGTAATTACATTTGAGTGACACTTTAATGTACATGATGCCCACGTCTATAATGCATCATAAACTTCATGCATTATAATCTGCTTATTGCTATGACAACAGCTGTGCATGCAAATGTTGCGGTTGGTAGCTCTATCAAGTTTCACAACTTTTCTTTTTTTAACACTAGAACTGCCAAGGTGGTCATCTTGACTGATTTCAAATTTATATGTGCAATAACTTTGTTGAATCAAAAACACAATGCTGCTGGGACCTGGCTTTTCTTAAAAGTGTGTGTATTTTTATATATAAATATATATATTTTTTTGCTTTATTGCTGAAACACATATAACCTACGATAGAAATAGACCCGAAGGCATTGGAAAAGGACTGGGTTGGATTAAGGAGCAGCGAGCCCTGAGAAAATCAGCAGTGTGCACGCAGCATCTTTCAACACCCAGTCAGATCAGCAGGACGTGCCGCTGCAGACACCCTGAGAGGAGAGGAGGAGAGCAGAGGGATAAGAGCCATGCTAACACAGCTTGGATTTTTGCAAGGATAATAGTTTATTATATAACCATAACCTTTAAATAATGGTTACATGAAAATAAAAGACTGTGAAAGTGACATATGTGAATGTTAATTGATTATGTGTAATTTCTCAGTGTTTAGCCTGTTTGATTTAGCAACAGTGCTTTGTATTGGCGATAATCTGGCAATACAATAAGTATCATGATGCAGGGGTTTTGATTCAATATATTGCTATCAAACCCACCTGTGTTTTTTGTGATTGGTTGTTTTAAGCTCACCTGTGTTGTCCCTGGTTGTTTTAAAACACCCCTGTGTTGTGATTGGTTGTTTTTAGAACCCACCTGTGACTGGATGTTTGGGTGTTTTAGTCCACCTGTGCTGAGAGTTGTCTTTTTAAAAAACACTTGTGTTGTGTAGGCTGTATACAGCTAATATTGGCAAGGATCTAGTGTTATAATACAGATATGTATCATAACACAGGGGTTATAATCACATCATAGTGCATTCTAACAGTGATTATGATGCATTCATTTAATGAGAATTATAATACTTTATGATCTCTGGAATCACCAGCAATTATGAAGCATTATGAATATTTATGAGTGCTTGTACCTATAATTATACAGTGTAAGCAGGTTATAACAAATTATAAGAATATTTATAATACATTGTAGACATGTGGCATCATAGAATGCGTTGCATCTATAACTCTGACAGTATTATTGTCATGTTCTGTTGGTTCTATTATAACTACTATAATATTACTACATTTTCAGTACTTTTTTTTGCCTGTTTGGACACTAATTAGATATTTTAAAGCAGTCCTGATCGTTGGCTCTGCGTCTGGGTCAGCCCGTCCACCCATCCAGGCTCCTCATCGGGGCTGATTGACCTCTACTTCGATTTCATGCATGCGTGGTGGAGAGCTGTCATTAAGCAATGTGATTGGAATATTCAGATGACTGTTTTAATTGAAGAGAACAAGTGTTCACACATGGCGGGGCTGGCGGTGTTGTCGAGCGCCTGAGGCCGAGTCCCCGAGCGGCCCAGACCCATCTGATCACGGCTCAGTGGAGACCACGAGCCCACCAACACTACTGCGAAACCCTGGCTGCTTTTAATGCCCTCAGGCTCCCATCGCATCACACACACACACACACACACACACACACACGCCTGCATGGCACAGGAGAGGAAGGGAAGGAATGGGAGAGGAAGGGAGGACAGGAGGAGAGAGGTGGAGGGAGGGAGGAGATGAATGAAGTGAGTGACAGCATAATTTGAAGCATTAACATGCAAACAAATGGGATTTAAAGTGAGTGAGTAGGAACGAGACGTAAACACAAAGTGAAGCAGTGTAACAACAGAAACATGAAGAACTAGCATTCATAAACATGAGTCAGCACAAATAAATTAGAGAATACACATGTAAAGCTTTACTCTGCTCATGTACAGTATGAAGGCTTCAGTTTTACTTACAGTTTTACTTTACTTTATTTTAGAAACAATAACAAGTATTGTTCATTGCTTTTAGAAAATCTGGCACATTTCAATTGGTTTGGCTTTGTTTTAGAAACCTTTTAATTTCACATTTTGTTCGACAGAAACAGTTTGGTCAGTGTAAACCGAACTAGTCACTATAACACAAAATTATGACAGTCAAGTGATTGTTTCAGTGAAAGTCTATTAAAATACAATCATTAGACAGTGCTCAGTTACTCATAACTGCAACATACAAATGATTATAATGTGAGTAAGTCATTGCTTTTTGTAAGGTGTTTTTTTGTGTTGTCATTAGTTGTTATTTTGTTTGTCTTTGTTTGTTTTGTGTTGTGTTATTTGATTTTACCTTGCTAAATATGACGTGCTGTTAACAGGGAAGGCATTACACATGGGCTGTAGCTTCAGCCTACACCAAGTTTTGTTAAATTACTTTATTGTAATGTTTGTGCCTGCATTTATTGTCATGAATTTGTAGATTTATACGTCATGATCTAATTTCTATTGGCAGACTGAAATAATTCTAAATTTGGATAGGTCAAAAAACGCATATGAATATCAAAATGTCCACTAGAAATTCATCTTAAGATGAAACATCAGTTTTAAATGAGTGTGTTTCAGAGTGTATTCGTGACAGTGGTGGAATAATGCTGATTGCATTATGAAATTCATTAGAATAATGATTGAGGGATTCACAAATAAATTATTCATATTTATGTACTGCCTGTATCATATTTGATACACACACTTTCAACATGATTTTACTACAAAATAGAGCAAAATATTAAGTAGCCTAATTATGGGTTGTTTCACTAACGTAAATATGAAATATTAGTAACAATATAACTGTTATTGTTACTGTAACTTTTTTGAAATCAGAAAAGATTTTACTGCCAAAACCGTGCAACTCACTAAGTGAAGGCAGCCATGTTGGATTTTGCACTCAGTCGCACTGCAGTGCGCTGATAATCCACCAGAGGGCAGAAGACATGTCTCAGATTGCACATGACAGGTTTGATCATAGTATTGATCGTATTGATGTCGTAGAGGTCCCAGAAACTCATGTATCAATATGATGACAATGGTATTATAGGGTTAAAATCTGAATAGTTTTTTGCATGTGTATAGGTTTCATTTCAACACTGGGGGGCGTATATTAAGCATTAATGAGCATCAAACAAATCTTTTAGTCCATTCTGGTGATTTTTTTATGCACCAATTTCTGTCTTTTCTACATCAGTTTATAGTGGGAATATCTAAACTCAGGCACTATGGTGACAATGCATAATGGAAACTACTTTCATGTTTCTTATGGGGGGTCAAAAGTATGTTTTCTAAATAATGAGGGGTTCTTGTCCTTTCCATCCTCCCTGAAATGTGCACCTATGGTTCATACAGAATTTCTGTTTATTTATATTCATTGTAATCTACATCATAATGAAACTGTGTCTGACCAAAAGAATTAAAAATGCTGCCAGCATTTCTCTATTATTAACACACAGTGACTAATGCACAACCTTACTGAAAATTAGGTTTGTTGATATTGATATGACATATCTTTAACCAGAAAGTGTCCGGTGTCATCATATTAGAATAATAATAGCACACAGTGTTATCTGTAAATCAAAATAGAAAATTAATGATTATTTTCCCCCAAATTGCACAGGAGTTTGTGTCTGCAAAGTTTCCTGTCAGGCTGCCTGTGGCTCCAACAAACTCCCTGATATGAGGCAAACTTTAATATTGCAGTTCAACAATGATACATTATTATAGCTGAACAGGTGAAGGCAACTTCCATAAGAGTATCAACATTTTTAAGAACTCTACTCTTCTCTCATCTGGATTTCAACAGTTGGACAGTAAGAAGATAATGTTTGGAGATTACAGTACTCCAACTGGAACTGCACAAGTGACAGAAGGGACTTTCTCAGTGCATATTATAGCAGAAAAAAAAAATAAAATGCCAGTTTATAAGATCAAATAAGAATGTAAACTTCAAACATTATTTCATATTCTATACAGTCAGCACAGAATTAAAATCACAAGATTTCACATAATGTGTCGTACTGATGATAATCGTGGTATTTAAAAATTCAAATATTGAGATCAAGTTAATAATACACATATGACAATACTGTGTAAATAATCCACGGCAGGCTCTTAAATCAGTTACAGTCATGGTTACAGACTCTTTCCACCTCCCTTCACTTGTATTTGGAGTGAAATTCAAAATTCAAGAAAGAGGCAAATACACAATAGTTCAAATGTAGATTTCTTTTAAATCTGTAAATGTAGTTATTGTGAATTATTTTGGCTCCAATTGTGTAGTGAAAATCTGATAATGTGACAGCATCATGTATGCATCATGACTAATTTCTATCTACAAACAGTAAAGAGTAGAGTGAGTTATCAAAAAGATGGAAATTAGAAATTTAAAAACAACATGTAGTAGATATATGCATGAGACAACAAAATATGTTGTTATTGTCTAGGCAGTTAAAGGTTTGAATTTTTCAAATTTGATCATCTTTCAAGTCAAATTCTTTTGATTGGGGAATTTTTTTTATTGGTAGTGGGAAAATGGAAGTTTTGTTTGAAGGTTTGTCTCTTTGCGTGTATTGGCTTCGCAGTTCATTGGTTTAATATTTTAGTAATTTACTCATTCTTGAAAACAAACTGTATTTTGAGGGGGATTTGATTTTTACTCATCAGTTTTGGAGAATATATTTTAAAACATCAAGTTCTTGGTTATTAAATCTTGCATGGGACAACCTTTCATTAAATGCAGATGTCTTATAAAGCTGGCAAAATGTTTTTTTCATTTCACAGCATAGTCATAGTGAGCAGCCATTTTATTTAATTTTATAAAGCTGCTCAGAGGTTTAACTCTGATTTAGAAGAGCCACAGAAATGCCACACATCTGGTAGAAATATTATTTAATGAATTTGTCAGAAAACAATAGAAAGTTTTCCAGTGCTTGAGCAGTTTTTCAACCTTTTTAAAACCATTTGAACCAGTGACAAAGGGGTCCTTAGGGTACAGCTAAGCCTATATATGCCTGATTAAATCATGTTTCTGCAAAAACCTGACAATTGATGGAAAGCTTGTACACAGTTTTAAGGGCCAACTTCTTAGCAAAGATGGATTTTACAACAAAGATTATTATAATAGCACATTTTTATAGTTATGTTATCAGTAGTTAACATTAGTAGATTGTGAAGGCTTTTAAAACATTTTTAAATAGTTTGAATTTGTGACTTCTTGTCTGGGACTTGCACAGAACGAGTTTAGAAATTTAAAAACTTAAAGCAAACCAAAACATTTCATAAGTTAAATATAATTCATATATAAAAATCCTTAAAGAATAAATTTCCACCAAAAAATGGAATTACTGTGTCACTATTAATAATTTTTAAAGGTTTTTCATTTTGGTAGAACATGATTTGTCCCAGTTTTCAGGAATGGGTGAAGTATAAGTGCTTATGCTGTCCTTTTTTGTCATTTAACTTTGATTACTTGCAACAACAACTTTATTATTAGAAGTGAACTGTACCTTTGCAGCTTCTTGTGTAGGCTGTTACAAGTGATTGCATTGTCACTTGCATAAATACAGACAGAAAGGTGGAAAATCTGTTCTTGTGGTGTGAGAACACACACAGAACAGATAGACATTATCTCAGTGTTTTCTGGAAGTTTTTACCGTCAGACAAGTCTAATGTTAAATTGTCAAATTTAGCATGAAAGGTCTTGGCAGTGCCGCGGCCTGCTTTATCTGAGCCTTATCTCTGGAGGAAGAATCCAAGCTATCTGTCTCGTACGCGGATTAAGAGAATAAATATGTGTGCTACTGTCGTGCGGGGAATTATTACGACTCCGAGGCTTGTTGGATGCCAGGATCACTGTGGAGAATGCAATGGTTGAGTGATGCTGGGGTCCGCGAGCCCTTCACCCCCTCACGCCTGGTCCTCTTACCGTGCTCAGGCACCTCCTGTCCTGCCCAGATCACCCACTCCTCATCCGTATTAATTGGCTGTCAAAAATGTGCTGAATTAACGGATTAATGAGCGTGGATTTGAATCCTAAGTTTGGCAAAGGGGGGATGTTTCCCTGCCGTGGCGCAGGCTCCCCCTGCCTCCCCTCTCGTGTGCGCAGGCCTGTTACAGATATGCATCCAGGACATTTGAGCGGATTGCATTTCATTAGTTTGATTTGAGCGGACAGCACTAAGCTGCTGAGGGCTCTGCGCTGACAGCTAATTACAGGAATCAGCCTTGTCCACTGATAGAGAACAATGGGCTGGGATGAGCCCGCCTCGCCAGGGGTACCGGCCCTGCATACAGCCCCAGCATTTGGCTCCATATAGTCCCAGTATGGAGAGGCATTACTTGTGTTAAAGGATATGGAAAGCCTAATTGAGTGCTACCTTCCTCCTCAGCTCCCAACTCTATTTTGAGAGAAAGAGTGATAGAGAGATAGGAAAAATGGCCCTCCTGGCAACCTCCACACACACATCTCCCCACCAACTACACCCCCCCCCCTCCCCACCCATCCCCACCGCTACCCTTCATCCCTCAGCATCCTCCATCCCTCCATCGCCCAGGCGGGCCGTCCGTCCGGCTGCGTGCATGGCTCTGTCCGCTTCCATAACTCCGTCCATCTTTAAATCATCAACATTAAAACACGCCGCTCACTCATGTGAACACTTTCCCCCTTAAAAGAGAATTAAATGGATTAGCGCAAACGTCAGTAAATTTAGCGGTGCATTAGCCTCGCAACATTCCAAATGGCAGATCGCAGTCAGACAACTGGATTAGCTGAGTTCCTGCTCCCTGCCCGCCGTAATCTTTTGTCAGGAATCATGTTTTTTCTCCCTCTCTGTTCTTCCGCCAACCACGCAAAGAAGTTTTCTTTTATTTCCGTCTCTAATGATGGACTTTGTTTGTAAAGCTGAGCAAAACTACTTTGGATCTTCTGTGTTCTTTTAGCGAGGGGGGGGCAATTTCAGACAGGATCTGTGTCTGTGTGTGCTCCTCTGTCTCGTTTGGGAGGCATTGATATGGCCAGTGGCTAGTGGCCAGGTGCGCTGACACAGACTATTATTTTGGGAGCGAGTAGCACCATCTCTCAGCTTTTTGTGCCATTTTCAGGTCAGGCCTTTAGGTCATTTTCCCCTACAGATTCTACCAGTCTATTTTCTGGTCGGCTGATGGAAGGTAATGACTGAGAGGCTGATGGTGGTGCTGGCTGCGCCTGCATGTGACCATGTCATCTCAGCTCAGTGACAGGGCCTGCAGTGGCCGGCGTCTGCCAGGGGAGCAGCGAGGAACAAGCAGAGCCCAGCGCCTGGTCCGGGGGGTCAATGTGAGGTGGCCCCTGCGCTGACTGACAGGACACCGGGGTTTGTTAGGGAGATTTGTCCCTGCCGCGGATCTCCTGTCGGCCCGGTTGTGGCACTCGTGTCAATTTGCACCCCACGCACGTAGCCAGTCTGGCTGACAGGTGAGCGGTGGTATGGCGTCCTGTCCGCCTAATTGTACCCCGCAGTCCTGCCTGTGTGTGGGTGCAGAGAGGATGGCTGAGGCCCGGGCCTGTTAGCGCCCTGCTTGCCCTGGCGGCCAGGCCCAGAGCAGCCTCCTCAGCATGGGAGTAATCCAAGGTGAGGGCCTGTCGCTCTGTCAGCTGGTTGTCTACCGGCTGCACAGAATGATGGACACACTGCCCGGCACAACACGCAGATATGTATTCTGAGCTCGCTGTCTGCACATGGTGTGCACAGAGAGCATCTACACTGTAAAAAGATCATACAGAGATCTAGTGGAATCAACTATTTTATTGTTAATATAAATATACAAGTTTTATTTATTCGTTAATTAAACTTAAAGTTGAGTTCTGCTATCTTGAAGTCTTTTGATTTGAAACAATGTATTGTACAGAGTTTAAGTTACTGAATAAATTAAGTTTCTAAGGAAACATCATCAGCATATTCCCAGCATGCATTGTTTGAGTTAAAACTTTCCAGAGGTCCTGCTTTTTAATAGTCTGATGAAAATATATATGATGAAAACTTGTTGTGTCTAATACTTTTCTTTTTATTCATTTCATGCTTAGGGAAAAGTTATTATACCACACTTTTCACATGTTGTTCAGAAAAAGACATAAAAGATATTTTAACAAAATGTTCTATAAAAGCTTCAAAATAAAAGTCTCCCAATATTTTGTTATGCAAAAGCTTTTATTATGAAACAGCAAAATCAGTCCAAATCAATAATCTAACATTACTCCAAACATAAAACAGTAAACTAAAGCAGATACCTGAAAGCACAAACAATGATGCTGGAAGTAAATTAAATTTCAAACCACAGAGATTCAGTTAGAAGCTACAAAAGTACTTTTTAAAATGTGTATCTCTTTGATCTCCTGTAGACATGAGTTGAGTTTCAGCTTTCTGGCACACATCAGACTAACACAAAAGCACTTTTATTTGGTGTTGGGAAAGAAGTCAATCACCTATTTTTAACAGGTTTTGACATGCTAAAAAAAACCCATGTATACATGCTAATTTTGGTCTAAAAACACTAATAGTGCTTGTGCCAGTGCTACAACAAAGTAGCTCCAACAGGATCAGCTGCAGCTGATTCTTCAAACTAAGAAAATGTTAGAAAAGGAAATCAAGGAAATCAAATTTTGTTTGTAATGTTCATCAGTTTGACATAAGTATTGTAGGTTCAACTTAAAATCTAAGCTTATTGAACATGTTTTCTCAAGTACAACTGAATTAATTTTTTTGAATTGATTTTTTTCTCTAGCCTGTAGTGCTGTTTACCCATCTAGATAGTTTTGGTGTGAGTTGCAGAGTTTTGGACATATCAGCTGTGCCTGACTTATCTCCTATATAATGGGACTAAATGGCACTTTTCTTGGGGTGGTCACAGTGCCAAAAAAAAAAGAAAAGAAAAAACATTTTAAAAACTCTACAGCAATGTCTCTTTCCACAAATTATAACGTGCTTACTGAGGATAATCCACAAACCTTACAGAAACAATTTGCCGGAACTACTTTAAAATCTACTGGAACTACTTTCTTTCTCCTAAAATGACATCTTTACAGCCAATATCTCCAAAACTCTGCAACTTACACCAAAAAAATCTGGATGGATAAACATCATTACAGGCCAGGGGAAAAATATGTATTTTTGATTTGGGGGTGAACTGTCCCTTTAAGCATATGTTTTGTCAAGTACAACAAATTTTAAGGCACTAACTTCTTTTTAAAGTTAAAAGAAATGCATTTTTACAGTGCACATGCAAACACCCACTCACAATGCATGCAAACAATAAATCAAACTGCATTTACATGAAATCCAGGGAGAGGTGGATGGATACACATGAATTTATGTCATGCAGGCTGTATTCTTTGGGGAATCCAAGGCCTTCAGTGTGGGGGGCGGGTGGAAGGGGGGAGGGGGGATGTTGTAATTGTCAAATTGTCCATCTTTGAATTCCCCATAGAACTTTGTATGTAAATATGTTGAACACAATTCTTAAGCAAATCCCCATGTTTTGTATCCCAACTACCATACGTGATAAATGAGCAAGAATTAATGTCACATGACTCAAAATGCAGCCGTCTCTCACATGATACACACCTTTGTCATGTAAGCTGTCTGCCTGAATACGTACAAAATGATCAGACATGTGTGACAGACAAATGAACCCCTTCTGAATGGTGCATGTCTTTCCTCCCTAGTTTATTTTTTCTTTTCCAAGAGGAATCAATGATGTTTGCTTGTTTGATGAGCAGGGTGTGTGTTTCAGGCGTGTGTGTGTGTGTGTGTGTGTGTGTGTGTGTGTGTTTGTGGGGGGAGGGAGGGTGTAGGAGGATAGTCGGGGAGGTGTGCCATTTCCTGGCTCATGAAGGCATCAGTGCCAGCTGCGCGGGGCTGGTGCTGCTTCCTGGGGGCAGATGCCTGCAGTGCTGCCTCCATGATCCCAGCTCTGTTCCTGCACCAGCCCCTGCAGTCTGCTTCACGCCCCGGGGGGGGGTTGAGGGTGGGGGTGGGGGTGGATATGGGGGGGTAACACACACACATAAACACTCAAACACTTGTGCATGCATGATCACAATCGGTCCATACGACTGGAAGTGCAAATACACACACTTTCTCACACACACACACACACACACACACACACACACACACACACACACACACACACACCTCCTAGGCTCTGGAGCATTAATTAGGCAGCCTACGAGTCTGCCACACCATGGTATACCTCCATCACACGCTGGAAAACAGGCAGAGAGGATGGGAAGCACAATTCAGCTCACACGGGCTGCAGAATTTGGAGGAACTGGGAGGTGCTGCCGGACCCCGACAACAGAGAAGAAGAAGAAGAAAAGAAGAGATTCCAGTCGCTTTCTGGCCTCTGAACATCAGCTCCTCCTTGCCTTCAACCGGCCGCTTTCATCACCCATTCCCTCTGTCTCCCCTCTCCTCCTCAGACATGCTGTTACTGACACCACACTGGCATCCAGAGGCCCTGGAGGGTACTGCAGCCTCTCCACCACTGTGCTCCCCACCCTCCTCCCTCCCTCAACCACCACCACCAGCACCAAGTCTATAAATAGGCTCTAATTAACCACAGTGCTGTACCTTTGGAGATGTTGTTTGGAGTGGGAGAGTGTTTGTTGTCTTGTATCTATAGAAGTCGCTCCTCTGTGGGACTGAAGGAGGGCTGAAGGTCTCTTTGCATTTTGATAAGAACACAAAGATGTGAGCTGCTGTTCAGCCAGCGTGTGTGAAAATGACACGCAGGTGAAGATACGTGAGCGAACATGAAGTAAACGGGGTCAGGCTGACACACGGTGCGTTCAGGTCCTGGACTGGAAATGAAAGCACCTCTCGTATGATGGAGGTTCCTCTCTGACCAAGATAACAGTGTTACTTTTTGTGTTTGACGATTTTACTTGACAGTCTTTAAATCCTGCAGCCAAACCTGCCTGATTCTGTGTTTAGGTGCTTCTTATGTAAAACTATTTTATTTATTTTATTTATTTATTTAGTTATTTTTAGTTATTTAGGATTAAAGTGAAAATGCTACATTTAAATTTCAAAAAATTGCCACAAAACATCAGCAACCAGCAGATTCTACTCAAAAAAATCAGGATCTCTCAGCACCTCAAAGCAATAGTTCTGCAGTGGTGACAAAATATAAAAAGGAATACAATACACATATTGCAGGCTTGAGTTAACTGATGCTTCTTGTGCTCCAAAGAAAATATTACATTAAACCCCGTTTAAGAAATATGACATATTAACAATTTCTTACATTTTTGGAAAAACACATAACTCTCGAAACACAAGATAAAGGGTGTATTTTGCATATTATATTAAAAGGCATATTTCGACAATCATCTCATCCATTCAGCATCAATCTAAATATTTTTACTGCAGTGGTGACACACTGTTAAAAAAATATACATATTATATATTACTGCTACTACTAAACAGTCTTCCTATCAATTCAGCATCAGTATAATCCCTGAAGATAAACTGTATTTCTGTACAAACTACATATTTTCTCACCTGAACTCCACCAGCCTCTACTGTTGGTTAGCTGTGTTATTTAGTGGGAGAAGACAGAGGGAATGAAAGGCAAACTGTTTAAAAAAAAATCAAGATTTCTCACTTAAATAGGTGCTGGTCATCAGATCACATACACAACAAACACAGACTCATAACATTGTTAATTCAACGCCCACCGTGTGTGTAACAGTATTTGAGGAGTTTTTTCGGCTGTTACTGTAACGTAACACCCCGGTTTGCTGATTCCTGTTTGATTGTACCACGATTATGAACTGTTTCTGATCCTAGATAGTACAAATGTTCAAAACTTGCAAAGTTCAGTTTTGATGAAAAAGTGGGGATGCAAAAACATATGTTTGCTCCCCCAAGTCTAATACGGGGGGGCGCAGCTGCTCCACTTGCTCCACTGCTCAGGCGTTCATGCCACATGACTGAAATATTTAAAACTCTAATTAAAATATAGGCATTTCTCTGCTGTTCATACTTTTATTAAACCAAATTTTAATGAGGAGCATGACTGAATTTCTCAAGTTGACAGACTGTTAAACCAAACTTAATTCTAAAAGCAGGTGTTTGGTGGTAAGGTCTTATTTTTCATAGTAAAAACTTTAGTTACTCCATCACTAAGACTCTTT
This sequence comes from Lutjanus erythropterus, assembly GCF_056507025.1. Classification (NCBI taxonomy): domain Eukaryota; kingdom Metazoa; phylum Chordata; class Actinopteri; order Lutjaniformes; family Lutjanidae; genus Lutjanus; species Lutjanus erythropterus. The sequence continues at coordinate 39,751,943 of NC_139326.1, read as the reverse complement.
TCTGTTTCATTTCAATCCACAGGCACAATCAGCACACGTTATTTACACATTAACATCAATAACTAGCTTGTGATGAAATATTTGCATCCATTTCCAATGCTTGTTTACAGCGTACCTCATGAAAGTGACATATGTGGCTGAGACCACTGAGCGGGATGCATTGGGGGACATAAACACATCATCAGCAGCATCATTTATTCAGTCTTATCATTAAATTATATCACATGTATTGTTCATTTTCTTGTGACTCCATCAGGTGTCCCCACATGGGGTTGCAACCCGACGACTGGGAGAGGATGCCTAAACTGATTATATTAAATATTTGTTATAGTGGTGGGTGATGTGGCACCAAATTATATTTCAGGGTATTTCTGAGATAATGATATTCCTGATGATATGACAAAAAATATTTTTGCTCTAACTGCACTGTCTTTGCCTCTCCATCATACTCAACCTGGAGTTTTCTGTTTGAGTTGGTGAAGTAGTAAGTAGTAAATAGTAATAAGTTTGTTGTATTGGTCTATATGATTTTTTGTACATCTGACTCCCCTTTTTGGAACTAACTCCCCCATGTGGAGCTGGTGGCAGTGTTACTTTTGGTTTAAGCCCTGCTTATTGTTGTTGCTGCAGGTATGATGTCATCACATCAACAAGTGGGAATGCTACCATTATCACTATATATATGTATCTATATTTTTAGTCATGTTAAAAATCATATAGATTTTATCTTTAACAATATTATATGGCACACTGTATCATTTGTTTAATATCATGCACTTTATTTATTCAATATATATTCCATAAAAAGATGACATCTCTTGCATGTCTGTGTCCTTGTCATTTTTCTGTTAAACTGTCTCTTCATGGAGTTTTTTCCTCTTAAAATTATGTATATATGCATGTATTTTTCTTTACAAAAGGTGTCATAGGTGAACATGAGTAATGTTTAAATGTCAAAATCTAAAATAATGTATTGAAAGCATACCATGCAGGATTTTCTCCCCCGAAAAACAATGCTCATACAAAAGTAATACCTCCAATAATCCCCCATGACCCACCAGAGGTGTGTGACAGCGTCTGCATCTGCAGTGACTTCTTATTGGCGACCTGCTTTAGCAACCCAAAAATGACAACAACAACAACAAACAAACAAACAAACAACCAGCAATGGCAACAAATGAAGTATGATGTAAATACCATGATGATATGACTTGAAATGTCTTATATGCCCTCAGTGTCTGACAGAGAGACAACAGGGGTGTTTATAAAGGAGGGGCATGAGGGGCCGCTGGCCACCCCTGAAATCTGAGTGGCCACCTCATCATCCTCAACTATGACTGGTTATAAGTCCAGTGAGAGGCAGGACCTTAGCTTCAACCAAGTGTTTTATAAGTATTTTTAAATGCCCATTGTTTTCTACTGGGGCGGCACGGTGGTGCAGTGGTTAGCACTGCTGCCTCACAGAAAACAGGTCCTGAGTTCGATCCCCCAGCTCCCCCGGCTGGGTCAGGGCCTTTCTGTGTGGAGTTTGCATGTTCTCCCCATGTCTGCTTGGGTTCTCTCCGGGTTCTCCGGCTTCCTCCCACAGTCCAAAGGCATGCTAAGTTAAGTGGTGACTCTAAATTGCCCGTAGGTGTGAGTGTGAGTGGTTGTCTGTCTCTATGTGTCAGCCCTGTGATTAACTGGTGACTTGTCCAGGGTGAACCCCGCCTCTCACCCAATGTCAGCTGGGATAGGCTCCAGCAGCCTGTGACCCTAAAAAACTGCTTTATATGAATTAAATTTAAAGTCAAAGTATTTTTCATGATGGAGTGTAGATGATGATTTTAGAAGTCTCACAGCCAGATAGATGTGCAATCGAGGTACAGTTTTTCTTTTGGGGACATTAAGAATAAAGTATGGTATTTTGAATATCTGTCTAATATGTGCTTTTTATACTTCTCTTTTGATGTTGTTTTACATAACTATATACTTGTTTAACAAGACTATAGAAGTTCAGAGGTGGGAAAAGATACTTTGGTAAAAGTAGAAGTACTGAATCAACATCTTTACTCAAGTAAAAATGAAAAAGTATAAAAGTATGACCGACTGTTTCTGTGCAAAGCAAACTGAACTTCAGCTTTCCTCTGCAGTCAAGTCTCCCTCCAACCCAGTCTGTTTCTACTTGTTACGTATTTTTCGTCTTGTTACTTCTATTATGTTGTTTTTCATCTTATGTTTTTTGTGTTGTTGCTTCTTTTACATTGATTTCCTCCTTGTTACATATTTTATGGGTTTTTTTACATCTTGTTATGTCTTTTTTGTCATGTTATGTCTTTTACGTAGTTTTTATGTCTTGTTGGATCTGTTACGTGTTGTTAACATCTTTTTGTTATTTTTGTCTTGTTTCATTGTGTCATGTGTTTACTTTTTTTGTCTCGTTATGTTTTTTCAGTCTTGTCATGTCTTTTATGTCATATTTCATCTTATTATATCTTTTTCATCTTGTCTTTCATCTTATTTTTTTTCATCTTGTTACTTCTATGATGTTGTTTTTCATATTATGTGTTTTTTGTCATGTTGCTTATTTTACGTCAATCTTGTCCTTGTTATATATTTTACCATTTTTTTTATGTTGTTGTTACGTCTTTCTTGTTGTCTTTTACATTGTTTTTTTATTTTGTTGCATCTGCTATATCTTGTTAACATCTTTTGTTACATTGCGTTGGTTTTAGTTGTTATGACTTTTTTGACTTGTTTTTTTGGTACATCTTTTACATAGTTTTTTTTGTCTTGTTATGTTTTTTCCTTCTTGTTTTTAATCTTGTTATGTCTTTTAGTTGATCTTTTTGTCTCGTTACATATTTTCCTGCATCTGTTGTGCTTGATACACACTGATGGATAAACATAGAAATTTTTATGTGTTATTGTACCATCCATTTAGGCTGAAGTCAATCTTGATGTTAAGAAGGCAGTGTGCAATTATGGAAAATAAAAATAATCAATAATTCCCCTAAAATACTTTAAAACTAATGTAACAAGACTGGAAAGTACAGATATTTGTATTCAAATGGAGGAAGCAAGAGTAAAAAGTTGTAAGAAAAAGAAATACTCAAGAAAAGTACAGGAAATATCTGAAATATCTACATGAGTACAGGAATGAAATATTTGTACTTAGTTACTTCCCATCTCTGTAGAAGTGTAAAAGAAAAAGCCTACATATGAGCAGGACATAGACGTATATTCTCAATCTGATCAGGTAATAATCTGCTTTTACTGATGTTAAAATATCATTATCAATCATTGTCATTAAATTTTGCATTGAATTAGTGGCACTTTGATATCAGTAAAAACAAATGTGATGTTTACTATGATGGTTTACTGACTTCAAGTAAGTCTCTGCAGGCTGGTCTGCAGTAATGTAACAGAAACACAGTGTATTTTTTGTGTCACATATGTGAACATGTTTTCTTTCACAGAGTGCATGTGGATCTCATTGATGACGTGGATGTGAAGTGAACAGAATCATCCTCCCGACAGCGTGGACGCTGCACGGTTAACATTCTCCCTCTCAGTGTGCGGTGTTGCCGGCTGCAGAGGGCTGTGGCAGCTGTCTGAGCGCGTGTTTTGCCCATATGGGGCAGAAATGCTCATGGTGCACTGATTTCCAATAGGTCTTCACCTCCTCTGCTGCTCATGGCCTGCGGCTCCTTCCTCCTTCTCCTCCTCCTCTTCTGCGCTCAATCAATTGACTGACGCCGCTGACCAGCTCCCACAGCACGCTGCCGGGGGAGGGAAGTTATTGGAGTCGTGTGTGTGTGTGGGTGTGTGTGTCCGCATCAGATACCTCCAGTGGGGTTGCACAGGCAGTAATGTTTGAATAATCTGCAAATAATCTGCAGAGATATACAGCTTCACACAGGAAAAGAACTGCAGACTTCTGTGGTACAGTAGGTCTGCTGTGTTACAGATGTGGGTGTGTGTCTGAATATGCATTTCTAAATATTCTGCTTGCATTTACTTTGGAAGAATGCAAACAACCATCTCTCTTATTATACATGATGTACAGCAGAGTGAGTCTGAAACTTTTTCTGAGCTTTTTCCATCACGGGGATGTAAATTCACTGTCATCATATAAAAGACCTTTTTCACAGCAGCCATATTGACATGGAACAATAGTGTAAACACAGTTGGTACCAGTGATACTGATAGGGCTGGGCTATATATCGATATTATATTGTATTGTGATATGAGACTATGCATCATTATAGATTTGCATATTGTTATACTGTGATGTGGCATAAGTGTTTAAATGTTGTCTTTTCCTGTTTTTAAAGGCTGCATTACAATAAAGTAACAAAGGACATTTATTTAAGTACTGTACTTGAGTACATTTTCTGAGTATCTGTACTTTACTTGAGTATTTGTTTTTTTGGAAACTTCTGACTTTCACTCCACTACATTTCAAAAACAAATATTGCACTTTTGACTCCATTACATTTCTAGGAAGGTTGTTGTTACTTTTTGACTAAGCACATCATTGAAGTCAGCTGTTGGTGTTTTTCTTTTCTAAAATGCAGTTGGTCACATGCTGTGTTCCTCGAAAAAGAAAACCAATCACAGTAGCTCCTCTGGATTGATGTAAAAGTGGAAATACGTCATCCAGGCGCTCTCTTTAACAAGAACAAGCAAGCTCTCCCTCTTTCATTCAAACAAAAAGCAGTAATGGTGACGGCAGGAGAAAGATAAAATTAAATCTCAAGATGTTATTATAATTATTCATTATTCCAGGTAGCTTTTAAAGTTGGATTGTTTTTATCGGGGTGAAAAATACCACATAATTCATGTATATATACTGCCTCTGAGGACAGAAAGAAATCTCAGTTATTTAACAGACTTGGAGAACTCCTTACAGTTGGTTTAATCTAATGTTATGCAGTGATTTTAATACAGTTACATCAGAAAATGACAATAGTTGTCCTTTTTGTTTTTGATTGTATTTCTATACTGAAGTTTTTATAGGTGTTTCTATAGACTTTGTGTAGCAGAGTGGTTCTACAAGCATCAGTGCATCATTAGATGGTTTCAGAGAGTTACAAGTTTCTGTAAATGCATCATGAAAACAATACAGTATGTATTTATATTAGAAAATGTACTTTGTAATTTGTACTTTTGAATACTTAAGTATTTCTAAAAACATGTACTTTTGAATACTTAAGTATTTTTAAAAGCAAGAACTCTAGTACTTTAACTTGAGTAAAATTTTGACTGAACAACTTTCACTTGTAGTTGAGTAATATTTGACCAGGAGTATCTATACTTTGACTCAAGTACTGGGGTTGAGTACTTTGTCTACCACTGATATTTTGCAAAAGCACCAATAGTCTTTCCTACAATATTGTTGCAATATCAATGTATTTGGTCAAAAATACTGTGATATTTATTTATTTTATCATTTCCCAGCTATATCACCCAGGCCTAGATACTAATTAAAGGGATAGTTCAGGCAAAAATGAAAATTCTGTCATTCTCTTCTCCGCCTCATGCCAACTGAAGGTCAGGTTTAGTTTTTTAGTCCACAAAACACTGCTGGAGTTTCACAGGAAAACAGTGTTGCAGAATCTCCCAAACAATGGAAGTGAATGGTGACCAGTTTTCAAATCTACAAAACAACTGGAAAAAAAAAAAAAAACATAAAGTAAGTACTGTACTGTTACATTACTGAAATGTTACTCAGCTATAAGTAAAACTACTTACTTTTTTATAATTATGGCTTTCATTGGCCTATAAGCAAAATACAATAATGCAGATGAAGGTTTTGGATATTGTTTCAAATTGTAGGTCTACTCAGTAGTGAATTATGATTTTAAAAGTAACTAAGCAGATTACATAGTGTAATGCATTCTTGTGAGTGAGTAAAATTTGAAAAAATGCTGTAAAATACTGTAAAAGTAAGAGTACCCAAATAGACAATGTGTAGTTACAGGTGGTTACAGTTTTTTACTAATATATTATTGCTGAAAAAACATATTTTATCATACTTCTTTCTGAGGATGAATGTAAAAATCAGTGGATTTGTGTGCTTCCAAAAACTGAACTCAGTTGAGATCAAATATCTCCTGAACAGCTTAAGGATCAGTTTTCATTTTCCCACAATCCCAGCTATGATTCCAAGCCTTTTTTTTTTTTTTTTTTTTTTTTTTTTTTTTTTTTTTTTTACTGCTGGTTTATTCAACTGTTTTTCTGTTGTGAGGCTTCACCTCTGAGGCAGGGGAGGTGTAGATACCAGGTGTGTGATAGGGAGTACCTTCCACTGGGAACGCAAGGTGCCTGCTGTCATGGCCACCAGCACAGGTGTGTGTGTGTGAGTGTGTGTGTGTGGCCACCACCCCAGGGAGCTGGTCAGCTGTTGTTTCATGCAGGAGATTACACAGCTTAATCAGGCAGCCGGATCAGGTGCAGCTGATGCTGGAGAGTCTCAACACATACACACACATACACACATATAAGGCAACCCCACCCCCCAACACACACACATACCCCTCCCTTTACACCCAATTAACCCTGTTACCGGGCGCTCCAGCCAAGGGACCACAGACACACCCACTATATACAGGTAAGAACAGCCTCACTCATGTGCAGGCCCATACATGTAGCATAATAGTCTACACACATGTACACACACACACACACACACACACACACACACACTGCACAGTGCAATCACAAACAGGTTACATGCAATTTAAAGCAGACCAATATTTACATTGAGTCAATGCAGTGTTTTAAACCTCTCTGATATGATGGATGTGATGCAGTGTGATAGATTAACTGTAGAATTGATCAGTACTACACAACATCATGTTACGTATGAGAAGCCATTATTCTCAGCTGATTTTAATGATTCAAATCCTCAACAAAATGCAGCATTCCCACCAAGCACCCGCCGTCATTTCAGTGTTGTCTGGCAACAAGCTAAAAGTTAAAGTACCTTTTTTATTTCCAGGAAGAGCTGTTCATCCTGACCCCCATCTGTATCAGAGTCTTCTGAAATCAACACAAGTCACTGTCATACGGGTTTTTTTTCTCCATCACTTACACACTTGTTGCAGAATTTGGCTCAGTGTGTCAAATTTCTACACACAAGCTAAATTAGACACAACCTATGGAGAGAAACACCTCACCTCTGAGTCAAACTGAAGCTCTACAATCAAAACCCAGCAATGCTTTTTTCAAAATGGCATTTTTGCAACAAAACAATGGATACATGAACCATCTACTCTCTCAACACACTGATGTGTTTTATACAAAACACGGCTGTCTTTAATACTTTGTGTACATTTTGAATTTCCTCATACAGGCTTCTGTGTAAGTTTGTCCCAGTGCACGACATCTACTCACATCTGAAGGTACAACAATATGCAAAACATCATCATAACAGCCTACAGAGGGAGGCAGTAACTCAGTTAATTTGATTAGTAACTGCAGTGTTATTACTGTTGAGAAATTATAATCCCTTACACCATATAATATAGAACAATGACATATACCATATACAGTAGTGGGAAGAGTTCATTTGAACTCAAGTAGAAATGTTGTTACATGAAATTAAATATTACTTAACTACAGAAAAAAACTACTGGTGTTAAACATGTTTTATTTGATTTATTTACATTTATTTATTTTTATGTCCTTGTATCATTTTATTGGCCCATTTGCAAAATACATTGTAGGCCTACTCAGTAGTGAATTATGATTTGAAAAGTAACTAAGTAGATAACATATTCACATACGGGAAAAAAATTTATACAGCTGCTATTGGAAAACATCATCATTAAAGACTAAAGAGGTGAAAAAGTAACTCAGTGACTCGGCTAGTTGGATTAGTAACTGTAATAATATTACTGTTGAGAAACTGTAATCCCTTACATTACATATTACTGGGTAAAGTAATAATATTACACTAATAAATTATTGTGTAAGGTGGCATGGTGGAGCAGTGGTTAGCTCTGCTGCCTCACAGCAAGAAGGTCCTGAGTTGAATCCCCCAGCTGGCTGGGGGTCTGGGAAGTTTACTGTGTAATATATTCCTGCTCACCACTGTGCATTAATAACATACACTATAATCAGTGGTGGGAAGAGTTTTCATTGGCCCATTTGCAAAAAACAAAAATGCAGGTGAAAGGTTTGGATATTATTTCAGATTGTAGCCCTCCTCAGTAGTGAATTATGACTTTAAAAGTAACCAAGCAGATTACATATTATATTCCTCTTATCAGTAAAACAATACACTCATTTTAAATGCTTTATAAAAGGTGCACTGCATATATAAATCTTAAAATTAATCTTAAAATCTTAAAATCTAAATCTTAAATAGTTTACTGTATGACATGGTCCACTACTGGTGCCAGTGTCATCTGAAATATGTCTCCATCTATTGCCTGGTCCCGTTCTTTGTTCTTGTCTTCATCCACCTGTCTCCCTCTCCCTCTCACTGTCTCCACAAAGTTTTTGCAAAAGATTTGTAAAACTCACACTGATTGGTGCATTTGTATATAGATGTTTGTTTGTGTGTGTGTGTGTGTTTTCCAATTTCAGTTGTGTTGCATTTTGAAAAGAAGTGTTTTTCCAATGATTGTAAGACGTTTCATTCTTGAATGATGTAACAAATGTCAGAAACTGTGTGTCCTGTTTTGCTACAAATTTATTGGCATTAGTTCACTGAGTGATGAGGGAAGACAAGTTGTTTCAGTCATCAGTGTTTTAAAAATGAAAATTTATTACATAATGCTCTAGTTTTACTCAGGATAGGCAATGATCAATAACAACAACACTGCTAAAGGTCTTTGTCAGTTGAGGTAAACATGTCATTTTTAGGCATTTGAATAATCTACTGATGATTTGGGGGAGGACAGTCTTGAATTTACTTCTGTCCTGTTCTAGTTTTATTTAAAATATTATTCAATATTCTGTCTATATAATTTACTTCATTGAAAAAGCTGAAATTGAGGTGGTCTCATGGGTTGGGTTTTTAGTTTACTTGTTTCCTGTTTTATTTTGAAGTTCTTGCCCCTTGTGTCTGCAGTGTTTACTTCCTGTCTTTGTAATTTTCGCCTTTATTTTTTGATTACTGATTGTTTTCCTCTGATAAGCCTCTCTCTGTATTTAATTTGAGCGCGTCCCTTTTAAGTTGTCAGTTTGTCTTTGTCTTCCTGTCAGTGCTTCCCTGTGCTTTGTGGATTTATTCTTTGGCTTCTTGGTTTTGTTTAGTTTGGGACTGTTATAGTCTAGTTATACCTGAGTCTCCATAAGCTTTTTGTATTTTGACTTTGAGTCTGAGTTTATTAAATCACTCTGAACCGCGCCAGTCTGCCTAGTCTGCATTGTAGAACCATTCACCTGTTCCTCCACATAATGAGCAGCAAATTGTTTTTTAGCTGCTAGCTTGTTGTGGGGATGGCACTTTGAAAAAGTGGATTTGATGGCTTCTCAGATCCCCTGGAGACGTCACTGAATAGGCAGCTATGGTATTTTGTTAAGTCTAGTATAACAGTTATATCATGAAGCTAGACCCCATTATATGACCAGTGTGTAGGATTTACTGGCATCTAGCAGTGAGTTTGCAGATTGCAAAAACCTCTCCTCCCTCTTCTACGTCTAAGAGAACCTATGGTGGCCATGAAACCTGTGAAAAGTTGAAAGCCAGTTTCTGGGTTGTCTGGCTGGAAATTACTGCTGTTATATTGTTACTTTTTGCACAGCTGGAGATGTGGTCTGGTTTCTTTAATCCTCTCTGACAGTAAACTGAATATATTCGGGTTGTGGACAAAACAAGACATTTTTTACAATTTTCTTACATTTTATGGGCCAAATAAATTGATTAATAGAGAAAATGGCTGACAGATGAATTGGTAATGAAAATAATCATTACAGGAAAGACACTCACGATTATGCAGTTAACAGCTCAGCAGCTGCACTGCCAGATAATGCTGTTTATGTGTTTTTCATATTCTTCAATTCAATTTTTTTTTTACCACAGTAATATAAAACTTTAACTAGAGTCTGGGTTGAGAGTGAGGTTAAATCACTAGCTGGTGTAAGACTACATATATAAAATGACAGATTGGTTCTGGCCAGTTCTGATTAGGCTACTTTATCCAGCAAGTGGTCATTTAATACCAGGAGCTGTTCCAGCAGCCCATAATCCATCCAAACTGACTCAGGGTTCCCTAATATTATTGGGTCTGATGGGGCTGCAAATCATAAAGGTAATAAATAAAGAAAGAAAAAAAATGAAGAAACAAACAAATAAATACATAAGTAATGAATTTTCATTTTAAAATAAACTAATTTTGACAATTTGACTAATTTTGATAAATCTGTGCTCAGCTAAATATAATGGGTCTGTACTCAACTAATATAATAGAAACTCATATATTTAAAATATATTTCCATTAATTAACTGTACAAATATAATCAAACCAGCTGATTTAGTACATCATACTGCATACTATCTGCTTTTGTTTTTTTCAAATTCCTTTAAGTTCATTTTTGAAATGTTTTTTTTTTCATCTTTAAAAAGTGTTAAAGGGCTTTACTTAGGCTGTATATAAAATGTTGGTTTTTTCACATGCTTGTGCCCTTAGATATGTAATAAAAAAAAAAGGAAATGCTTCATCTTATAAAGAGAAATATATGCGAATCAACATCCGTGCATGTGGTACACGGTTATAATTTAAAAATGTTGTGGTGCGTTAATTGTAATTCTGACTGAAATGTTTTATCTTCTGCTCTGTTTTATTGTATTGTAATTGTTTGTTAATTTGTTTCAAACTTTTTTTTTTATGAATTTGGAATGGGGTGGCACGGTGATGCAGCGGTTAGCACTGCTGCCTCACAGCAAGAAGGTCCTGGGTTTGAATCCCCTAGCCTGCTGAGGTGCTGGGGAGTTTGTGACTGGGTGACTGGGGCCTTTCTGTGTGGAGTTTGCATGTTCTCCCCGTGTCTGCGTGGGTTCTGTCCGGGTTCTCCGGCTTCCTCCCACAGTCCAAAGACATGCATGCTAGGTTAACTGATGACTCTAAAATTGCCCGTAGTGTGAATGTGAATGTGTGAGTGTCTGGCGACTTGTCCAGGGTGAACCCTCACCCAATCTCCAGCAGCCCGCGACCCTTCTGGAATAAGCGGTTACAGAAAATGGATGGATGGATGGAATTTGGAATGAATTCTGAATAAATTCGAATGGAGTCGGAGAATGGAATGCTTACATCACAATGCATCTCATGACATCATGAGAATGAGAGACAGCATCAGGGACATCTGAGCCCAGACTTGGTCATTTCTCTAGTATTCACGAAGCCTTCAGAGCGACACTGAGAGCGACAAATCGACAATCTAAACCCCGAGAGAGAGTTTCAAGAGTTTCAAGACAACCTACTGAACTGCAAAGTAAAATGTGTGAACGTAAGTAACTGAACAGCACACACACACAGAGACAGCTAAAATTAGCTGAATATTTTTTCTAAATCTTGTGGTTAGTTGTTTATACAGAGTATGTGCAATATTTTAACATAGTAACACTAATGTTGTACTGATGGCAGAAGAATTCACACTTTTTTCTGTATTATTCAACAATGTGAAAATACCACAAGTAAAATCAACATTTTGTTTAAAGAAATATTATAAGTAAAATGGACTCAAAGTATAAAAAGTAGAAGTACTGATTACGTTGTATAACAGCAGAGTTAGAGGCTTTTATTATATATTATAAGATTATTATTCCTGATGCATTTAAGCAGCATTTTCAGTGCTGGAGTTAGTCCAGAGGAATACTTTATATAGTATGTCGTTATCACCAAATCAACAATTGGGATAGTTGCACTGTAAACAAAACCTATTAGTTTTAACTTAAAAAAGTTAGTGTCCAAGTTGCCTTAATTATTTTCTTTCTTTTTTCTTTTTTTTCCAAATATGAAACGCAAAGTTGAGGTAACGTTTTTAATTATTAAGAACAAATACATCTTTCCAGTCAAATGAACTTGACTTTAACTCATTTGTACTTATAATATTTGAGTATCATTATTGATGTTTTAATGTATAAGCATCATTTTCATATTGTTGTATTTCCAGGTGAAGCCAATTGCAACAACTTTATAAACTGTTGATTAGTTAAATCCATAACAAAGCATCACAACATTTTAGCTGATCATATATTTTCTATATAAAATCCATATCTGCAAAGTAACAATTGTTACTTAAATATAGTGAACTAAAATATACAATATATCCCTAAATGACTATATGATATATCATATAAATGAATGTTACTTCACAGTAAAGTGTCTCAAAAGCAGCTTCTTTTTGATGTGTTTAACAGGAGTCCAGACTGAATCAGACATAGACGTCTCTCTTCTGGAAGAGTTCAGCGACAATCAACTGCACACAGATAATCTTTGCCCCCAAATGGAGCTCAGTGCAGAGTTTAACTGTATTGTAGAGGGGATGGAGCAGGGAGAGTTGGAGTCTGCTATCCAGGCCCTGTACACACTGTATGATGACCCACCTGATCTTCTACCTCGTCCTCCTCCTGTCCCTGCCGGGCTGGAACTCAACCCCAACCCTCAGCCAGCAGACAGCCAGGATGGCGGATTTGATGACGCTATTTTGGACAATATTTTTAGCTTTATTTGATGCAACCCCCGATTATGGATCTCATCCCCCTGTTCCTGCTACTCTGGACCTGAACTCCCAGCCTCAGCCAGCAGACAGCCAGGGTGCAGAATTCCCTGAGAGTGTCTCACTGGAAGAAGCGCTAATCTTCTTCGATGCTGTTCCAGACAACGAACCTCCTCCTCCTGTCTCTGCCCCACTGGAACTGAACCCCCACCCTCAGCCAGCAGAAAACCAGAATGGAGGATACACTGACAATGGTTCTCCGGAGGATGCTCTACTTTTGTTTGATGCCATCCCAGACAATAGACCCCCTTCTCCTGTCCCCGATGAGCTGGAAGTCAGTCTCCACCATCACCCAGTAGAACGCCCATGTGGAGAATTTTCCAGGTCTATCCTCCTGGGAGCAACACCTCAGATGACAGCTGCTCCCACCACCATGCAGCCAGGTCACCTGTACAGCCAAGGAGGTGCTTATGGCCACGGACAGGTAAGACAGTGTTAGGACATTTGGTGGACAGATGACACCATTGCAACTTATCTAATCACCTTTTTCTGTGTGTGTTTGTGTCTCCAGTGTAACAGTGTGAAGCTGGTAGGTGACATACTCCGACTTGGGCAGTTCTTGGTTTAAGCTGGTTCATTCAGCAGGAAATAATGGTAGCCTGCCTGGCAATCTTTCTTTTATTGCAATTAAACAGTTTCTGAAAACAGTTTAGGTGAGAAATAGACAATGTAGTAACACAGGATTGATCAATACTGTCTAGTTTTACATATTGAGTTTTGTGAGTGCTGCACCATGATTTACAAAACGAACATCAAGCTGTATAGAACAAGATTTGACATTAGTGATTGAGGCAATAAACTCTTTTACACTGGACAAAAAACACACTAACACCTACTAACATCTGGATTTTGTCTTCAGTGGGACAAGAGTTTTTTTGGTGTTAAGCTACGTTTAAAAAACCCACATATAGTTTTGTAACGGTATAGGATTTATTGTTCCTTGTCATTGTGAAAGTATAAGTGTCCCTGCAACCTGCTTCAACTTCAAGTCAACTTGCTTCAACCATAGATTGTACATTGAATAGGGATAAAGCCTATTCAATAAAGTTGCAGTACTCTTTTTTGAACGCTAGGGGGTTACATATTGATCCTTTAAAGCAGGTTTAAGAAGCAGTATCTTGAGTTTTTAAAGTTTTAGAAGACCGACTGGTGTTTTTGTGTTGCAGAGGAAACTCAAATGGCCAAGAAACAGCGCATGACACCAGCAGGAATGGAGCCGTCCACTTCACAGGCTGCAGCAATGGACCTCGTGTCCGGCACCTTCAGCGGGCAGAGGCATAATTCAATTGGATGCTATTGTGCTGTTATCAACCAGACTTATGTTTTGTGATAGATTTCTACAAACAGGTTACAAATGAATTCCTATTAGAGTTGTGAATTTTATGTATTTCCCTAAATGGATAGCTGATATTGCTAACAATTGATTATTTGATTAATAATTAATAATTAATAATTAATAAGACATAAAACACATTTTTTCTCTTTTTTCTTATTTGAAGTTTAATTTTAAGTTTCCTCATCCATGAATAGCTATGCCAGACAAAACAAAGTCAAATGCAGGAGTCACGTGACGCGGTGGAGAAGATGGCTGCCTAGCTGAGCTCTGCGCTGCAGTGTCTGATATTTTTATCCGATATTCACATTTGGAGTTGGCACAATTTCTCCAAACACAAGTCAGATGACAGGCGATATCCAAGTCTGAAATGTTGGGCACGCAGAAGAGCCTGCTGCCTTTTGTTGGCTTCCCTGAGGGCTGTGAGGCTGGGGATACAATTGCATTCTTAGAGAAAGCTCTGCCTGAAATGTTGGATATAACTACACAGTCGCGGGGTTGGTTTATTGAACGTGCACACAGACTCTGCCCCGGACTGCTGGTGACCAGAGCAAAGTTAATGGTCGGACTTTGATTGCAAGATTTATGCAAACAGGGGACAGAGACCGCATCTTAGGTGCATCCCAAGGCAAAGGTGAAATCCGGTGGGAAGGAAAACAAGTTATGATTTTCCCGGACTTCTCCAGAGGAACTGTGGCCAAACGCGATGCCTTCAAGGAGTGCAAAAAAATGCTGCACCAACACGGGGTGAAGTTTGCCCTACAGTACCCAGCTACACTCAAAATCGACACAAAAGACGGTCTGCGCTGCTTCGTGCCCCGAGGAAAGCCATGGATTTCATCAGGAACAAGCTACCCTCACCACCTGAAGCTGCTGACTGATCATCATCTCATTACAGATGTGACCTTTTTTTTTTCTTTTTCAATGTGGTGAATGGACAACTGTTGTCAAGAGGTATGATTGAACTTTTCTCTCCTGCCTGCACACCTTGCGCTCTCCGGCTGTTCATCTGACAATAAGATAAAAGTTCGGCCACACATTTAAGTGCCGCATTTTCCTTAAGACACTGCAATGGACTTGGTTGGTCAGAGTCACTTTACTGACAGTTCACAGACCTGAAGTGTGTTAAAGTGTGCTGTGTTCAGAGTTTTGCACAGTTTTTATTACCTAAGTCAAGATTTATGTTTATAAGGTTTTGTTGTTATGCATCTTACCCAAGGCATATCATAGTTCTGATACCACTGACATACACGTCCACACTTTACTGTTATGTCTATTGCTGATAATAACTTGCACCTAGCCACATGGAATGTGAATGGTCGGGGAACTCCACTACGAGGAATAAGATGTTTCACAGTCTGAAAGCAGTTAGATATGATATTGTTTTCCTACAGGAGTGCCACCTGTCTCTGAAAGATGCAAATAAACTATGTAAAGGATGGGTGGGGAAGGTTTTTTGTAGTGCTGGCACAAGTCAAAGTAGAGGTGTAATTACTTTAGTAAATAAACAGTTACACTTTAGATGTTTAAAAGAAATTAAAGATGAAGAGGGAAGGATGCTTCTTATTCTGGCTGATATACAGGGGAGAACATTAATATTAGCAAACACCTATGCCCCAAACAATGATGATCCTGTGTTTTTACCGGCTGAATGACAAAGTGGACAGTAACATTATGGATGAACAACAGAGTGAAAAATGGACTGTAAAAATGACTGAGAAGGCCCTGGAAGATCACAAGGCTAGACAACTTCAGACACGCAGGTACAAGTTATTCCAGGTAACTAGCATGGAGAAGCAGATTGAGCAGTTAATGGAAGAGGATACTAATGTGGACACTGTAAAAAAATAAGGTGCATGTTGAATTTAGTGGTCTGCATCAGTAATTATATGACCTAAATTCTGGTTTGGAGAGATTCATGACTGAAGAGGAATTTGTGGATAATCAGAAGAACTGGTTTGAGCCTAAAAATAAAGCAATCCATGATTTCTTCTGGAAATGTGAGGAATGGATGAAAGATGTAATGAAATGGTCTGAGCAGGCCGAAGAGTGTGATAAACAAGTAACACCTGCAGATAGTAGATCTACAACATCTAAATCTATTACTAAATACATAAGCAGACCTGGATCCCAATGTGGAAGTGTTTTGTCATCATTCTCTTCAATCAAAATAAAGGCAGAGATGGAGTGTGCATCATTAAAAATCATGTTTATAATCTAATAAAATATATTTAATTGTTTTATTGTTTTACTTGCATACATGATTTACTACATGCAAAGGCATGCATATCAATAAATACAGAGCATATAACATAATTTACAAAATTTACGTTTTAGTCTTATTTAATTTTAACAAGATAAACCAATAGAATAAACACATTAATCTCTTAGTGTGGCATTTACCGTGAGAGATGATAGAGTTTGGAAGTCAAAGGTCAAAATGACAATTATGGCCGTTCACTTCATGTGTTAAGAGAGTCATGATGATTAACTTACATAAATATTATTTGGTAATTTATTATTTTCTTTTTATTGATCAGAACAAAGATTGAATGCGTGGACAGAGAAGCTTGTGCAGATATGCATTTAAGACGACTCATCCCCAGACTTGCATCACAGGCTGCAACGAGAAAAATAAACAAACCAAAAAGAAATAACTAAGTTGACAAGGTCTCTCTGTTGAAAGTCTCCATGGACCCTGAAGTCAGTGCACAGCCATCCGGCCACCCTTCACACTTCAACCCATCCCTCGCCTGTTCCTCCGTCTTCTATAAAGCGAGACGTGGGACTGTTCCACCGAGCCGGAGACGGGCCTCTGAGATCCAGCGTGTCGCACATTTTTTGGAGACTCCTGCAGCGTGTCTTCTGATGTGTCCTGAGGGCTGACAGGAAGACAGACACAGCCTCTGTGTGGCTGTCGCTGCTTCTGTCTCTGTCTTTATTTTCCTTATGCTCTCCCTCTCTCTCTCTCTCTCCGTGTCTTCCTCTACCTCTCTCTGCCTCTCTCTGATGCCACTGTCTGTCTGGAGATTAATTAAACGGCTACCCAGCAGCCACCACCACATCAGCCATCATCAGCCTCTCCTCGCCATCAGCTCCCCGCTACAGTCTGTCCGTGTGCATGCACATACACACACACACTACTGAAATGTGCAGTGTGTTTATCTGTGTTGTGTGCGAGTTGTGCACAGCTGCACACATTTTAAGTGTGTTGCATGTTCCTTCTGTGTAACTGTGTGTACATATGTGTGCAGAGTGTGTGTCCAATTATATTTGTACTTATGCACTTGTTGTGTTTGCTGTGAATGTGTGTTCACAGTTTGCCTATATATGTACATTAAATGTGTATTCTGTGTGTGTTTTCTGCAGGATAAACCGCGCGCCAGCAGAGAGTTGTGCCACAGTAGCCGTCAGCGGCATGGGGGGGCTGCGGTGGGATGTCGGATCTGAGTGTTTATTGTTTGCCATTATTGTTGTCATTATGGCTGGCGCTGGCATCAGTGGTGTGTGTGCTCCAGCCGGTCTTATCATTACGCCGTGGTTCTCCGCTTGTCAATTTATTGTACAGACTCCTCTCAAGAATTTCCCCCGCTGTCACGCCGCTGAAGGCTTCCTCTTTCCCCTTCCCTTCAGTTTCTCCCTCTTTTCTTCTTTGTTCTCTTCAGTTCTTTGCTATGCTTTAAGTGTGTGGATGTAATGTGTGTTGGAGGGGGGGGTGGGGTGTTGGGGGGGTCAGCGGAGCTGGCAGCTCAGACCGGCTCCACTCGGCTTCTCGGGCCTTAATTGAGACATACTGTCAGAGTGACAAACGCATTTGCATACGGTGTGTTTTCCAGGATGTGCTGCTTTTTCGGCTGCTCACCACTCTGTTAATCAGCCCTCCATCACTCACAGAAAGAAATGCATGCACACACATACACACATATAGTCTCATGTATACAGTATGCACACATATACTGTACATACAACTGCATAAAGAGGCTGCTGGGTTTGTTTGTTACTCCTCGTCCTGACAGTAATGAGAAGAGAGAGCTGGAGGAGAAGATTCAGACTGGAACATTTAGCTGATATATTAAACTGATGCCGCCCTTGTTTTAAGAGTCTACAGCCATGCTAGCAGCTCTGTGAGGCTGCGCTAAATGTTAATGTCAGCATGTTAACATGCTGATATTTATCAGTTACTATGTTTATCACCTTAGTTTTGTACATTAGCATGCTAACAAACGCCTTAAAATATCCATTCAACAAGTGAGTTGAATACTGAGACATATACAGTATTTGCTGCTAATTACATGCAGTCTCTGCTGGTGATCTATGTGGTGCGAGAGAAAGAATCTCAAATGACTTTCAGCTTTCTCCTGGTCAGAAAGCCAGTGTACGAAACAGAATGAAATGTTCATAATGTTTTCAACAGCAAACCCAACAGACCAGGGGGCTGTACTACGAAGCAAGCTCAACACAGCCAGGCTTTCTTTGCATGATCTGGATCGACAAAGCCTAAATCCCAGATATAATTGGTACCACAACAGTGGTTATGAAAAAAGGGGCATTTGTTGCGTCATTTGACTTTTCTTCCACATGAAATGAAACTATCGCGAGCCACCTACTTAAGTCAAAATGATCAAGTTGTTATAATTATGAGCTGTGGAAAATATATAAAATATATCACGGCAAAAAGCAACATTGTTGCTGCAAATAAAGCAGGAGAAGAAGAATGCCGTCAGAAAATTACTGATGGACTAAATATGGTCTTAATGCTGCCGTATATTCTAACATGAAAACTGCACATTAAACAATAAAACTCCATACAGCAGATTTAAACATGATGAAGTCTGTCTGACACTGTCCTATGATGACAGAGACGTGGACATCACTGAAGTTTTTGACCAAACCAACGTAAAATGAGTGTAACTGATTTAAGATTGTCTGTGATAAATGATGATGAATTTTCTAATCAATGATCTGAGCTGCAAAATCACCAAGACAAAACAGATAACAGTAAAAAGTATTCAAAGTGTCTGTAGTTGTTTCATCATTATTTAAGTATGTGGATTATATACCATGTCAATTTAAAGTGTTAATATGATCTGGAGCAAACGGGAAAAATGACTCTGCATCACCAAACAGAGGTAACCATGACAGCGTGATGCATACAGTTTGTGCCGCTGTTGCATTACATTATGTTACATTTTTACATTACATGGATTCTTTCTGTGATATTATGAACAGCAACTTTTCATTTTTAATGTCTTCCCTTAGTTTAAAAGCTATATCACTGATAAACAACCTTGTTAGGACAATAATTAGTTAAAGAACAGCGTGTTTTACAGACAATTTAGAACATCAGTGACAGATATGACAACACTGCATCATGTCACTACTTAATGTCTGTTTAAAGGGAAAAAGTTTTTCTTCTACACACATTATACATGTTAGAAAAATAGTTGGTGAAAATGTGAAAACATCAAGAAGTATGTAGCACTGAACTGTGGAGCCAGACCATTGAACTGTTGTTCATGATTTCTGCATTCAGGATTTTTTGGGTGGACCTGAAACATGAGACACGACCAAGCCATGGTCAACACTATAAGCCCCTCAAATGACACCGCCCTACCCTCCACCCTCCCTAACAGTCAGCTGAGAGCGTACTTTCAGCAACTGTCCAAATCAGCCCAGCAGTTCACTTCAGCTCACTTCAATTCCAACACCCCAACACAGAAGGAAAAAAAGACAAAACATCTGTTGTTGTCCTCTGGATCTGGTGGCTCAAACATGTCTGGACATGTCCAGTAAGACTGCTAGACAAACTGTTCATGTTTCATGTTGTTTTCAGGTCATAGTGGTGTTTGACACTGAGACAGCAGGGCAGACACTGCTCCAGCATTTCAAAGCAGAGAAAACTGATTATTTTTTCATGACTTAGAGACCTAATTTTAAATGCTTTGAGATCTTTTTAATCTTTCACATTTTGCTGGGTGGTTAATAACACATTTCTGTAACGTGACAAACTCAGAACACACATTTATTGTTGCTTTACAGTAGCAAACTTTTTCTGGCATGCCCCAAGCAATGCCAGAAAAAGCAATACTTTATTGAACTGCCAGATTTTTGAACAGGGTTTGGTGGGACCATCAGGGTAACAGCAATGTTCATGTAGCAAATAAGCTCTGAGCTATTGTGTTGTAACTTAACTACACTAACACAGAGAGGTAATGTGCAACTCCATTGTTTTGCCGACACTAGATATCAAACAAAGGCCAGAGACTAAATCATATGAATTTGCTGTGTGAAGAAATTTCACAACTTCTAAGCAGAAGGCAAAAGACAACATTACCTCAGAGCCTTACCAGGCAAGGACTCTCTTCCTACAGGCAGCTGCCTCCATCTCAGAAATCTTTATGAATCTGTGGTGTCCACCGCTGTATGCATCTTTTTGGGAATATAATCCAGACTCACCTGAGTCCAGCTGAGTCTGCAGCTGCCTGTTACAGTTATACAGCTTGATTTTACCCCACAGAGTAACTGAAACATCTCCACAAGAACACTGCACACTGACTGACCAAAAAAAGACTACTTAACTTGAAGAATCTCAGTTGACTGATTCTTTGACATCCAGGCAGCAGCCCCAAAAAAGATTTAGCAGTTAAAAACTTAGATGAATTTCTCAGGAGATGGTGGGGACCAAACCAGAGGAAAAAGAACATTTATCAGGGTGACACAAAGATGACTCTAAATGAATAGTTTTGCAGCTATATGTGCTGCATGTGTAAATAGACAAATATGTTAACACACTAGTTATAAGAATTTCATAGCCAATAACATTTCAGAGCTTACATGGAGATTGGTAAATTAAATTAATTCAATTCTGTAACACTTTTGCTGAACACAATTGTTTAATGCTAATTGTAGGTCAACTTTGTTTTTGGGTTGTGTTTTTATTTTCTGTGGTTGCCTGTCCAAACAAACTGTAGATGGCTTTTGGATGGTCTGTCTTTGTCTTTAAGGCTGCCATGTATACTCGCATTAAAAGAGACAGTTCATCCTAAATTCAGAAATACCTATTTTTCCTCTTACCTTACCTATAGTGCTGTTTATGCATCTGGATTTTTTTGGTGTGAGCTGCAGAGTTTTGGAGGTATCGCCTGTAGAGATGTATGTCTTCATTCTAATATAATGAAACTAGAAGGCACTTGTGATCATACTGAATGACAAATTCTTGATTTCTGGGAAGCGACATTGCTGTTGAGTTTTTCAAATTTATTTTTTTGGACATTTTGAGTGCCATCTAGTTACATTATATTGGAGAGAAGGCAAAACTCTGCAACTCACACCAAAACTATCTAGATGGAGGTAAGCATGTATTTTTCATTATGGGGTGACCTGCCCCTTTAACAGATGTACATTTAAGTCCATGACATGAACACAGAATAAAACTAAAGCAGTCTACATTGATCTGCACTCTGGCACAGTCAGTGCCAGGAGCTCAACACAATGCTGATATGTCATTAAAATGTATGTAATCTGTGATGAAGAAATTAAAACATGATGCTGAAATATAGCAAATACATTTATTTTTGTTTAAAATCAATTTTGTATCCCTGGACACAAGGACACTTTTGTAATCTCAGAGCTTTTTGTAATCTAAGCGGACACCTTTTGAAAGGATGATGAAAGCGATAATTCACCCAAAAATGAAAATCCAGTCATTATCTACTCACCCTCATGCTGCTTGAAGGTTGGGTTTAGGTTTTTTTAGTCCACAAAACACTGCTGAGGAATCTTGTAAATAATGGAAGTGAATGGTGACCGGTTTTCAAATGTAAAAAACAACAGAATAAACACACAAAATTCCTCCCTACATGCCAAGTTGACTCAAAAATGTAATTCATGCCTTGTTTTTAGCCTGAATCTTCACTGTAGATCCTTAGCCTGGAGCCACATTCACGTGCACACTGTCTGAACTGTGTGTGTGCTGTGACAGTGTGCAAATGATTTAAGAGACTTGTATTATGCCAGTCAAGCGGGATGGAAGTATTTTATGTTTTTTTCTCCAGTTGTTTGGAGATTCTGCAACACTATTTTCCTGTGAAACTCAAGCAGTCTTTTGTAGACTAAAAAACTAAATCCAATCTTCAATCAACATGAGGATGAATAGATAATAAATGATGAACTATTCCTTTAAAGTTAAAATAACTGTCAAAGCCACCTTTGTGTTATCAAGATAGGCTGGGAAAATGACACATCAGAAAGGCAATATTAACCTGTGAAATGAACTGATCAATAGAGTTTGTTTTTTTTTCCAGGCAACACCTACCAGACATTGGGAGCAGAAGTCAAAGCTTCCATGAAGTGGCTGTAGATCAAATCTCTGATAAACCGAATGAATCAGTCACAGAGAGAAATGGAAATTATTTGCACTATTGCTGAGTTTGAGTCATTGTGCCTTTTTCCTTTCAGAGCAACATTATTCAGCAGTTCTTTTTTCCTTGGTCTGTCATGTTCTCAGTGGATGGGGGTCTGTAAATGGAAATTTTAAGCGCTTTTTATAAAATATAATCCTGCTCATGCCAAGTGGGGGAACGACACCAGCCATACTTTGCATGCTACAGCAGAGCCACATAATCTAACTGTGGTGCCTCTATTCACTATGTGCCCTCCTTTGTCTTCTGACCTTATCTATGTGCCCGGTGAAAAAAGCCTCCCTGGTACCAAAAGCATTATGCCTTGCATGTATAATCACATTATATTTGGGCCACACAGCTTTATTCCCTCGAACTCTATTCTGCATTCAGTCAGGTCCAAACTAAGCAACAGTGGGAGAATGTATCGTAATGAATGCCAAAGCTGAGCACTAAGAGCTATTTTGTTCTTGAGGCTCTTAAGGAATATGGATTATGAATGAGGGCGGGATCAGACCTGCTGTGGTTTCAATATGTATGAATCTTTTCATATGCACAGAGCCCACTCCTTTATCTGCCACAGCAGGTGAGGATCAGGCAGCACTTCTCACATTTGCGAAAAGCAGCCACATGGGTTAGGATTTTTAACCCTGTGCTGGGCTAAAAAATAGATTTTATTCCTCAGTGCTGTTAATGTTTTTCTTAGTCATGTTTATCACTCACATAAAGCACTACTACACCACCAAAGTGTGTTTCTTCTAAAATCAGGATAAGGATCAGACTGCCACAAAGTAGCATGATCAGAAACTGGAGCACAAATACATACATACAAGATTATATCGATTCTTTGGACAATGATACAAGATTTGTTGATATCACAAAGTCTGCTAACCTGAGACGCCAGATGGTTTGTTACACAGTACCATCTGGGAAGTCATCAATAGAAACTGTGTGGGAAAAGGGCAGGCACTTTGGAGAAAACCTCTGGCAGGTGATTGGATGAACCATCTGTCATGTCTAACACAGACTTCAACCAATCAGATCAACTAACCAAACCGAAGCTGAAGTCGGCCGTAAGAAGAGTGAAAACTTTTCTATCGATAAAAGCCTTCAGTGTGGTTCTTTGCTCTTCTTTTGATGAAGAAATACTCTCCAGTTCTGATATAACTGATGCTAACACAGCATCTACACTAACATCTTCAGGAGCTGCCATTGTTTGTTTGAGACGAGTCATTTCCACAGACAGTTCTCACTGTTGGCACACTTAAAACTATGCCTGTAGCTGCCAGCAGTCCCTCTGAGGATGCTGACCGGTTTGCACCACCGCTGCTGCGGACACAAACTCATAGATTGGACCCTGGCAGGATGGATTCTCACATGATTTCATGACCTTCATGTACACAAATTCAGCTGTCTCGCAAGGTAAGAAGTCTGACACAGTATGGTTTCAATTTGATTCAGCTCAGGAACCTTGATCAATATCAGATGACCATTAAACACAATCTGTTACATTTATGTCAACTCACAAAACAGCAGCTTAATTATGATTCATTAACTTCAACTGAACAATTTCAGGCATTTGTGACTCAAACATGTCATGGGAATTTCAAAATAAAGGCATGGCTTAAGGATGATGATATAGATCAATGTTTTCACTTTGAATAGATCATATTGGATCATTGAATCGATATATTGTTACACCCCTAGAAGGAGTATGCATAACACTGTTATAACACAGTCATAACCATGCCATGAACATATTGTTCTGTCAGATCTGTGCCTTCTTATAGCTTAGATCTCTTGTGAGTTTATGTCTGTTCATCTGACTGAAAAATTTAGTAACACTGTATTTGAAAGGGTGTGCATGATTCTGTCATTGTACTGCCATAACCATGTCAAGACAGCTGTCGTGAACATGAAGAAGTCTTTATGAGTGTTATAACGTATGTCATTAGGTGTCATTTGGTCAATTATGTCATTTTTAAGTCAAAGTTGACATTGTTTGAGATGTCTTGGTTATGACGACTTGACATTATCAACTGTTTAACTTTATGTTTTAACATGACAATAAACTTGTGTGGTTTGTTTTGGCACTGGGTGTCATGAGCCTGTTATAAGTATGTTACAACCATTTTCCTTGACCTCAAATAAAGTGGTACATTTTGGACTTGTCAGAAAGATGTCATTGAGTTTTATTACACTGTCAAATGCTTTGTAACTGTGTCAAGAATAATTTCGTAAAAACTAAACTAGTGCCATTTGGACTTGTCTTAAAGATGTCATTAAACATTATAAGGCCCATCTGACGACAGTGTACAGTTTCAAGGTGAATTAGCTTAAAGAGATAGCTGATGTACAGCGAGTGGTTAGGTAGTTTACTTATTCCTAAAGTAAGGTATCCACTTAATGATGATAGTCACAAACATTCATAAAGACTCCTTCATGTTTATGAAAGGTGTCCTGACATAGTTATGTCTTATTCACACTCCTTCAGATAAAGTGTTACCAAAGTTTTCAATCATGTGAAGAGATATACGCTCATGTAAGATTTAAGGTGGTATTTGGGAAGTATTTTATCACAGATCTAAGGGAACAATAATCAGAATAGGAAGTTATTTGTAAAGAACGGCTGAATATTAACATACAGGTCTAAAATCTTAATATAATTAGTTTGTTGTTTGTTGATGTTTGAAATAAAGGCTTCGATGCCATGTCCCCCACAGAGGACAAATATGAATTGCATGATAAACACAACTGCATGGCACCCTACCAGTGCTAGCAGAGAGAGTTAGTAGTCACAAACTGTTCCAAATTTGGAGGAAAATTCAGAAAAATACAGCAGCTGTTTTACTGCTGCTTATTACTTAAAACCAGGGGTGGAAGTAACTCATTACAAAAACTCAAATTACTGTATTAAGTTTTTTGGGGTGCACTTGTACTTTTTCAAGTAGATTTTCAAGTCTGTACTTTTACTAGTATGCACTGCAAGAATCTATTTAGTTACTTTTACAGTAATAGTTGAGTACAAGTTCAATGAATATCCAAACCTTTCATCTACATTTTAGTTGCCAATAAGGTGATCTGAGATATTGATGATTAAGTATTGTCTGGCAAAGCCTTTTGCAGCCATTCTTAGACTCAAAATGAGAAAAAAAAAGAACAAACAGTAAAAAACTGAAAGATGAAAGGAAAAGTTTTGTATCTTACAAATGATTACTCATTTTTTAGTATTTTCAACTACTGGTTCAAGAAAACACACAAAAACACTGTGACATCAACGGTTAAAGTAACTAATACTCTCAGTAGTTTTTGTGTGGAATACTTTGTTCTTTTACTTAAGTGTATATCTAAAACCAGTACTTTTACTTGCAATTGAGTAATATTTTAGCAATGTAACAAAACTTGTACTTGAGAACAGATGTTCAGTACTCTTTCCACCACTGCTCTTAAGGTATGATATTAGCCACTGGCATTGTTTTAAGTGCACATCCAGTTTCATTTTAATCTAATACTCTCCAGGCATCAAACACTCACCTGTAAAAGGCCTGGAGACAGTGAGCGCTAAATACCACTTTGGTCCAGACCGAAATATCAACAACAACATGAGGTTGACAGTTTGGGTTTTTAAATGAAATATCTCTAAACTATTGGATGGATTTCCATTAAATTTGATTCAGATATTCAAGTCCTAATCAGGATCAGCTGTAATAAATTTAAAGGTGCAGTACGTAATTCTAGAGAAAGATAGTTGATTGTGTAATTCCCAGGTTGTCAACAAGGTTTGACTCAACAAGGTCCACAGCAGTTCATTGATTGTGTTATGTACTACTTCTCTATGCTGACTGACATCTACTGTAGGTGACTTTAGATAAGTACCTCATACAGCCTCACTTCTAGGTAACCCTTTTATTGCTCCAGCAGCTCTTCATGCATCTCAGTCAAGATGCTGCTGGGGTTCTTCTTATGGAGCTGAGCAGCTGCTATGTATTGTAACTGCGGGATTCAGTGTGTAGCTGAAGAACAGTACATAAGGAAATCTTCTGGGTGAATAACAGTTAAAAGTAACAGAGAGCTGGTCTTATCTGACAGGCTGGTCTGCAGTGGCCCTTTCAGCTTCAGCTTAATTAAACAAGCTTTCTTCTCTCACTTCTTAACTTTCTACGTTGACTCCCTTCCTCCCTGCCAGACCGTCTGTCAATCTCTCCCTAACTGTCTTTTTAAAGGCTGCAGCTTGACTCAAATTAACTGCTGTTTGGAACATGTGACAGAGCTGGAAACTCCTCTCAGTCGGGTGGATTTACAAGTCCGGCATCTACATCTGTGCATTCTTCCCACACCTCACATTTGGCCAGACAGAGTTAATTATTCACAAAACTATTTTATCTGTAATGTTGAGTTGACTTTCTTGCATAAGTTTTGCAGAGAAGCTCCGTACAGTGAGAAAAGCTGAATGCAAAACACTGAAACTTTTAAACTTGACATACTACACACCTTTCTTTTTTTTTTAAGGTGGTTCTAAAACATTTTCACACAAACCATTTAGTACAGTACAGTAGAACCTTGAAAGACCTTTGATCACATTTGGCAAACTGAAGAACTTCAAAGTAGGATAGGGAGGATTTTGAAACCAAAGCGGGGAACTGGGGTCCCATCCCCAAAAATTAACATACAGACTCTTTTGCAAAACGATGTCTGAAAATGACTCATAACTGCTGGAAAACTCGATGGGAGCACATACTTGAGCCTTACCTAGTAGTTAAAATTTTATTACAATTAAAGCTGCAAGCAGCATTGAACAGACCCTTGCACCCATCGGGATGTGCGCCCGCTGTGACCCCATCACCAGACTGGACACTTCCTGTCTCCACTAGGTAGCACTACAACACAGCCACTAATTATGTATTATGTCCCAGTATATTAAGTGTAGAAAACACTGAAAATTTAATGTAAATAGATGATGCTTGTCACATGAGGATTGCTTCCTGTTGCTTTTTTGTATGCATATATGTGGACATGAAACATGTGCCTACTAATTTTTGTACATGTAAATGAAATGTGGGGGCTGATTCATTGAAAAACTGTAGGGGCATGATGGAGCCATTTTGCAACGCTGACTAAATATTTTCCTGCAAATGTATTTCAGCTGGGTAACTTATCAGAAATGTTATGTTTTGGGTGGATTCAACCATGAAGCACAAAGTTACAACAACTTCTTGTTTCATGGCGAAACATCAAAACTTGTCGTCACGGCACAGTGACGTCCTTCAACAATAGCTAAATCTTTTAATAACTTTTAACAGAGGAGTGGAGTGACTGATAGAGAGCTGAACATTATGATGTCACTGTAAAGTTGACCTTTGTCCTTTTGGATAACAATAAATAAAAAAATCCAAGACGAGGAGGATGCCAAGCAATAATATTGACTGTGAAGTTTGCACTCTTGCAGATGATAGAGGAGTGGACTACAGGCCGTGGTGGAGGTCTGCACTCTCTGAGTGCCCTGAAGTTCTTTAATCCAAAGAACACAGAACACGTAGTTTTGAGAGATCACTGCAATCTTATAAACCTCTGGCCTTGTGGACCCATCATAAAAAAGTTGCAGCAGGTTGTACTAGATATTGTCCATTTAATAATCAATAATCTGCCCCCCTCCCCCTCCTCTTTTAATCAAGATAAGAAGCGCATGTGTTGTTGTGGTAGTGTCAGTGTATTCTGATTAAAGTTCTTTCTTTGGTTCTACAACCTGTGTATGTTTCCTCTCTATGGATGACTGCCACCTCTGGGGTTTGGGAGCTCAGAAAAGGCAAACAAATCCTTTGTTTGGTGACATTAAGGGTTGGGAGGGTTACTTTAAAAATGTGCTCTGATACAATAACTAATTACCTGTTTAAAAAATGTAGTCAGTAATGTAATCCAAGTATCACAATATTAAAGTAATCTAACTTGATTACTTGGTGAAGTTGTTTAGCCTAATGTGATTTTAGGGCTGCAACAAGCAATTATTTTCATCATCAGTTAATCTGCTGATTATTTTCTCAATAAATCGATTAGTAGTTCAGTCCATAAAATGTCAGAAAATGAAAAAAAAAATGTTGATCAAAGCTCAAGACAATGTGCTCAAATGTCTTGTTTTGTCCACAACTGAAAAATACTCAGTTTTCTGTCAGAGAGGAGTAAAGAAACCAGAAAATATTCACATTTAGGAAGCTATAATAAGAGAATTTAAAGTTCTTGTATTTTTTTTTTTTAACCAGAGGCTTTATTTAAAATTGTAATCCCACTAATCCTAATTTTTACTAACTATATCTGTAATCTGATTGCATCTTTTTTTATCTGTAACTGTAATGAAAGACAGGTTTTTTTTGTATTCAAGTATGTAATCTTGTTACATGTAATCTGTTACTCCCCACGCCTGGGTAACATGGGAGACCCTTTTTCTTGCAGCTGATGGCTGATCTATGTTTGTGTCTATTTTGTGTCAGGACAAAAACCAGTGGGAAATAACAATAGAAACAGAATGAAGCACATTCATATATGTACCCATGCAGACTGCTGTACAGCTGATGATTAGCTGCACAATATGTGATATTTAATAAAAGTCCAGCACCTGCAAACCAATAAGTGTGTAACCCTGATGTCCATGCCCTCACCATGCCTCCCCCTCCCTGACTGGCTCTGAGCCACTTGGCTGGGCTCTGTCAGCTCCTCTTGACTAATTAGCTCTGTTGTTCTCCTCCTCCCAGAATCCCTCTGTTTCAAGTACAGACAAACAGCGGTAGGCTTTCATGTTCACCTCCCCATCTCATCTCCTCTCTAATACAGCTGTGAACAGAGTCTGACTGAAGAGAGCCCCCCCTGCGCCCCTCCTGAAACTGCTGACCCCTCCGCTGGGTGTGTGTGGACTGTCCAGCAGACTGAAGGGAAACTTCAGCTGGGATCTGTCATTTACATGTGAGTCAACTGGACATGTTTAAAGAACAGTTGAGGCAGGTTCTGGTGCTTTTAATCAAAACTGTGGGAACCAACTTTTGAAATGAATGGCTCACTTGGTCATTCAACCTTAAAAAACTACAGAGAAACACACTCAGAACTCAGCTAGTTTATTGATCATTTATTTAAACACAAAAATAAGAAAATAAGTCAGTGTTGGTGGTGCAATTTGGAAGATTTGTGCTTGCATCTAAATGATCAACTTCCCATGGAGCAATCTGAGGTTATAAACCACTAAACCACTCTGGGGAAACAAAGTCACTGTGATGCAGCAGCAGACTTTCAAAAAGCACAGAAGAGCAACATGGTTCAGTTTTATTTAAAGAGAAATTCAGCAATTTTCATGTGGATGTTCAGTCAGTGTTGATGGTAAATGCAGTCAGTTTAAAGCAATAAATTCCTCAGTGCTGATTGTTTGTAAAAGCTGAGTTCTGAGTCGTGCTGTTAGTGCCTACATGTCCCAAGACACATTGCTTCCAAGCTTCTGGTGCTCATGTTGCTGTGTATCACCACACTAGCCTATAGCTATTACTTTCTTGGCCAAAAACATAGCATTAGCATCATGTAGCACCACCCCTGGTGTAGACTAGAGCTGAAACAGCCTGTAGTTCTTCCTTAGCATCAACAACATCACTGTGACATCACTGGATGCAGGATGAACAACATTAGCAGCAGGAGAATCTAGAAAGTGGAAAATGTTGAAAATTTCCCTCAGGTTTCCCAGTGACACCAGTGGTGCGAGTATACAGATCACTTATGTAAAGTAAAACTACTTCATTTCAAGTAAAAGTCCTGCTGACCAAATCCTACTAAAAAAGAAAAACAAACAAACAAACAACATATTTTCCCTCTTAGCTTTTGTGCTGTTTTGTAGATGTAAGCCGTAGAGATGTCTGCCTTCTCTCCTAGACAATAGGACTAAATGCCACTCAGCTGGTGGTGCTCAAAGCATCAAAAAAATATTATTAATACTTTTGAAAAAACTCAACTCCACTGTCTGTTTCCAGAAATCATGACCAGAGCACTCAAGACAAACCAGACTCCTTGCTGTGAGTAGTTTCATGTAGGAACTACTTTGTTCTGCAGTAGAATCTAATAGAGCTACTTTGTTTCTAGTAGACAGATTCAGATTCATTCGCAGTCAAGAAAGGTTCTCATCCTATATAATGAAATATGTTGTACAGTGAGAACACAGTGAGAACTGTTGTCAGTAATTTGGTCAGATGAAGCTTATTTTGAAACATGTATGAAGTATTCTGGTGGGTTGAGTGAACTGTATGAGTTTTGAAAAAGTAACTTCATTATTAACGACTGAAAAAAGTAATTTAAAGACTCAGATGGATGAACATAATGAAAGGACACAGCAACAGGTCATTTGGAATGAACCGTCCCTTTACAGTAAAACTTGCATCTTATATTTGTGTCAAATATTTTCATTATGAAGTCTCACTATAAATGATAACAAAATATGATATTGTCATGCTTCATTTCCATATAAATGAATTAATAATTGGGGAAAGAAAAGAAAAAAATAACATCTCTAACCCATAAGTGGTCTCAAGCTCTCCCCCTGTTTACCAAAGCCCCCGTCTCCACCCCAGCCCAAACCCTGGACCACATTTAAGGTTTGGCTGCATCTGCAAGATTTTGAGAGTAAAGTTTGCGAAATCTTCTCAGAATCCTTCAGCTTGTCCTTAATGATAAATTAAATTCTCTCAAAGTGAAGTGTGTCCATCAGTTCTGTGATCCATAATGTTAATGTTGGAACATCTTTCTTTTTCCAGAGTAACAGGATCAGCTTCTTCATGGTGATGAGGCCCGTTAGTTTCTTTAACATCTTTGGATATCCCCAGGATGATCAAAACTGGGTCTGGGTCTATCTGGTCATTGAATACCTAAGACAAAAAAGAGAAGATATTAAACCAGTAAACTTGTATTTTGGAACAGAGAGCATAGCTGTGAAGTAAACCAGCTGCCTCTAATTTGCATTTCTTACACATGGGAAATATTTTGTCATTTATCTAGAGTAGTGAGTTTACAGTAGTGTATAATTTTAAAATAGATGGTTTAATTTTTCAGGTCCCATACTTAAATAGGTAAATAGGTGGTAATTACCAAATAGTGTATTTAAAATTTTGTAGAAATTACACAGAAATTACCTCTAGATTTCACGGTTTATTATGTGATAATTACTGAGAATAGTTTTCATGTAGTTGGTGATATTTACAAAGCAACATATTTGAAATTTCTCTGAATTTACCCACAAATGACCCTCAAATTCCATAGTATGTTTTCATGCAAGTAGGCAGTAATTACTATTTTCTTATTCAGAAATAGTGGAATATAATCATTAAATAATGTTGGGGTAATTTTCAATAAACTGGGATGACTTTTAAGAAATTTCAGTTATGTTACATGGTGATTATTACATAATTACCATGAAATTTGGGGCAAATTTGCAGTCATGTTAAATGGTAATTGCCACCTACTTGAAAACAACACTTGTGAATTATCACATACTTACCATGAGATTTGGGGATCATTTGAAATTCAGAGAAATTTCAGATATGTTGCTTTGTAAATATCACCAACTAGATGAATATGTTACTTACTAATGATCACTTACTTAATCATGAAATTTGTGGGTAATTTCTAAGAAATTTCAAATATTTTACCTGGTAATTTACCACTCAGTACATGAAAACAGTACTTGCTATTTATCACATAATTAACCATGAACTTCGGGGATAATTTCTAAGAAATATTCCTGAGAAATATAATATGAAATTACCACGTATTTACCATGAAATTATGAAGCCTTACCTTAAACTGTATTAAAGAGTGACGTGCATGCATCTTTTTTTAAAAACACTTTTGTCATTATTTCTGTCAGTTATGATAATAATCACTAAGATTAGGGAAAATGGCGACCTCACAAAGACCACTGGGTAAAGAACCACATGCAGTTGGACACAAATAAGCTGAATGAACAGGAATCATCCTGACATGCAAACATACTGTATTCTAACAGTGAATTCAATGTTTTCTCTAAAACATTCATCTATATTGTTTCCAGGCATATTGAAGGATTCATGTGGAAGCTACACTCTTAAAATTAGAACTGGATTAGGTTTTGGTGTGTGTTTTTTCTTAAAGCAACGTGTGCAGTTTAGTGTGTGCATGCATGTCTTAGAGAGTGTGAGAGGTCCTCACAGTTGTGTTTGTATATGAGTGAGTGAGTGTGTGTGCATGTGTGTGTGTGTGTGTTCATATCTATTCCTGGGCCGGGGGATCCTCTCCTGCAGGTCTAATTACTTTAATGAGGGATGTCTCCCTCTCTATCAGCCCTACCCAAGGGTACACATTAACATTCCCCCCACATACTCATACACAGCAACACTCACAATTAACCACAAATTCATCAGCAGAGTAAATACTCGATGCCGCTGCCTTCGTGTGAAACTTACTCCGCTTTTAAACTCTTACTTCCGTGAGAAAGTGGGCCCTCGTCGTCCCCCCTTTGAGTCAAGCTGTTGAGCCCAGACTCCACTTGATTCCTGGACTACTTTAAGTCTGTCCGTCTTCACTTCCAGTAGACACTTAAAGGTGAGAAGACACCCGGGTTTTTCTAACAGATCAGACAATATGCAATTGAGTCATTATTCGGCGGTGCTGTATCACTCTCACCCCATCGTCCAATTTAGAATCCAAGGAAAGTGTCTGACAGCTGGATATCTAATGATGTTTCTGTTGTGACCCGCAACTATTACCCATGCCGTGGACATGTGTGTGTGTTTATGGGTTTTCACTTGTGTGTGTGAGTGTGTATTAAGCTTCAGAGAGCAGTCTAGCGTTGCCAAGAGACACTGCAGGCAGCACTAAGGGCCACAGCTTTATTCATGAGAGAGACGTGGAGCTGGGAGGGTTAGTTATTTAAACTGATCTGATGAGCAAAGCCCAGGGACGGGAAATAAACACGTTCAAACTTGGATGTTCTCCCTCTGCTTGCCTGCGCTCAACCAGAGCTGCAGCTCGTGTCTGCCCTCTGGTGGTCAGTACGGAGGACTGCAACGCAAGACACACTGAGCAGATAGAGACAAAAAGGTGTGACCAAGGAAACATGAAACATTTCTCCTTTTCTCTAAAGTTCACTTAGATGTTCAGGTCAGTAAGAGACCTGTTCTAGCAGCTTAAAGTCAGGATACTGCAGCCGCTGCTGGTTCATTGTGTCAAAACTCTACACACAATAAGACACAACACTTGGAAGGAAACATGTCACTTCTATGTCAGAATGAAACTCAACAATCCTTTTTCAAAATGACATTTTTGCAACAGAATGATTCACATCATGTGCACTGTCTCAAAGCAGCAACAACACACTGCTGTCTGTAGTACTTTGGACACAATTTAAATTTTCTCATCTGTGAGAGATTGTTCCAGTACGGTAAATCTGCTCACTACACACAGTTCACACAGCCACATACACAGGTAGCAGAACATCTCTGATCTTTTGCAAAATCAAACACTTCATTCAAAACTGTACAATAATTAGTAAAAACCCAACTTTGTCACACATGATTTATATGATCTGATTTTGTTTGAACCAGTTAGACACTCAATCTAAAAGACATTTAATATTTTGTATTTGTTAAATGAAATAGTCTGGCTTTTTCTTTTTAGAGATTTGTCAGGGTAAAGTACCTGAATTTGAGGATAAGAGATTCCTCTCCACATTGTAAAATCAGTCAACACATCCCATGCATCTCCAAAGTTTGCATTTTGCACTCAAAATCAGAACACAATATTCTAAATAACATAAACAAAGCAACATTTGTGGAGACAAAAAGCATGAATTACACTCAGGCTCTGACTTACAGTGTATTTTAGAGAAAAGTTGTTTTTACACCTGTGCTCATGTTGGAATAAATTAAATGGTCAAAATTACTGTTGCAACATTGTCAACCAATGTCGCTTAAATCCCATCTGATGAAATGGATGCTCATCTTCTGTTTTCACATCCTCTGTTTGTCCTCCTTTTTATAGTTCCCATTTCTCATTGGAGACTTTTTCAATTAAGCAGCTGAGTGTCTGTACAGCTGACGGCCGTGTTTGATCTACTGTTTGACTTGTGTTGTATTTTGAAAGGGCAAAGATGTGACATCGTGTTAGTTTTCTGTGTCTAATGTAGAGAAGTGTGTTTAGTGATTTGCAAAAAAGTGTGAGGCTGAGAATGTGCTTATAGTGATGCAGATCTGAGCTGAGGTTTTGCTGATTGCTTGTAAAATTACAGTGCAATGGTAGAAAAAAAAAGTGTTATTTACAATATTACAGTCCAGTTCCTGTTCATGGGTGTTGCCTTCCACTTTCTTCATCTGTTCTGTAGAAAATGCAAAGACATGATGTGATTGGTTAGGTTCTTTTTACATGCTGTACTGTCATGTGTACTGTACACATTAAAACTGTTACATGAACTTGACAGCACCACAGGCTGCCTTTTTTGTTCACAAGGAGCACTACTGTTTTCATTTGTGTGTTTCCAATTTCAATTTAGTATTTTAATTAGCAACATTTCACAAATGATTGCAAGGCGTTTCATTTTTGAACAAAGTAACTAATGTCAGGAACAGTTTGTTGGGTTTTGCATGAAGTGCAAAGTAGAAAATGTGTACAGTTGATGCCTTTATTTAAGGCATGATTACAAAAATTCTTATGCTTTTGTCTAAGCATTCACTTTGACTGGGTGAGTGGTTGGTAAAAACATCAATCTGTCACGTGAGACCCCAAATTTAAATGAAAGGCATTATTGACAAACTGGAGTTATTTTCTCTGTGGCCTGAATATTTTCCAGGAGTGAGGTTTGTTATCATATTTGGGTTGAACTGTCTTTGATTCTCAAACTGTGGTCGGTGTACCACTGGCTGCCTCTAGTGGTACACAGAGATATGTCAGAAATATTTTTTGGAAATAAATACTAAAAATAATACTATAAAAAATACCACAACATAATGAAAATATATAAAATATTACATTACTTAAATTTAGTTTAAAAGTTTTAGAAAGTTTTACAGATTTTATAGATAGATGTTTCACAAGTTTTAGAAATATAAAAAAGTCTTTACTGTATTTTTTGTTTAAATATGATCCTGTTCCATAGTCACACTCATTCTGTTTTGTGTGTGTGTGACCAAGTTTTTGTTTTTTCTTCTTTCACTTTGGAGGTTATAATTCATACAAGTCATAATAGAGTTTGAATGTACATAGTTCATCTATTCATTTCGTACACTGCTTTCATTCATATACTGTCCTGAAATAAAGCAACATACAAAGAATAAGTAAATAAATAAAAATAAATAGTACATATATCTGTGTACTCAGGACAAGACCCACGATAAGAACACAGATACATCAATGCACTTAAACAAATCACTATTAGTCATTAGTCACAATCATTCATGTGGCTTATAATTCATCCATGATTATCACTAGTTACAATAATAACTGTGATGGTAAGACAGGAAGCGGAGGTTAATGAAGAGACTCAAATGAAGGGTTTATAACAGGAACTACTACAAACAGAAGTGCAGATCAGGAGGAGAGTATTTCATGCAGCCGTGCTGGAAATGAAGCGGACAGCAGTGAACTGAGCTCAAGTGCTTGTAGCTTAAAGCCTCTGTAAACCCAAATCCACTTCAGTCTTCTACCCATGTAATTTAGGTCTTATGTACATAATAATGAACATATAAAAAGTATTAGAAAACAAATGTAATCCAAATTGGAAAGATTGCCATCTATGTTTTTGTTCACTTTCCTATTTTGGGTTTGAATTAGGCATGTTTGTGCTTGAGATTTATTCAAAAAATTAAGCAATTACAGTAATTCTACAAATTAATCATAAAAAAATCTGTCTGTTGCTATGTGGGCGCAACAAAACTTCTCTGCTTCACTGCTGCAGCTGCTGTCTGAGTTTGAGCCAACTCAACAACATCACAAGCAGTAATTTAACCTGCATTTTCACTGCTTTACTTGTCTTAAGTGATGATGAACTGAAGCCGCCATCTATGCTTTCTTCACAGCCACAAAACTCAATTGAAAAAAAAAACAAAAAACAGTCATTTCCCCCCACAGGACACTGGAGTTACTGCTGCCCTGATCAGCAGAGGCTAATGTTAGTTCAGACCCAAACAAATTTTGTTAAAAAGTCAAAAAATAACACAAATTAACAAAGACAACTAACAAAGAAAACACCTACAACTCCCATGTCCTGTGAGTTAAAAAGACGGCTTCTGTCCATGCAATCTGAATGTAAAGTGTTCCAAATATAACCTTGCACTCAAGCTAAACTAATATTGATTTCAGCCAGGTTAAATCACTGTTTGTGTTTAAGTCTATGCTATATTTGGAACATTTTCACCTTTTTTTTTTAAGGTGATGCTTTGTTTCAGTGCTAAAATACATTTTGCTGCTGTCCGTGTCCACAGCAGGACATTACTGAGCGTCCATGTTGGGACTCCTGATGAAGCTGTCAATCAAACGTCAGAAATAATCTAAACAGCAAAATGAGCCATTTTGGACCCAATTTTCCAATAATAATGAACAATTATTTTCATTCAGATCTTTATGGATTCTTAATGAGAAACTAAACTTTGATATTGTTCTTTTTGTCTATGGTATTGAGGGAGGTATAGAGGTAGGTGTTTTTTACACTGGTCTTGTTTAGAAGATTAAAATTCTGGCATTTTGACAACTGTAGATAAGTAACTGAAATGGTTAGACCATCTATTTCTGTAATTTATATTTTGAGTAAAGAGCAAGCAACATTTTTCTTTCCACCTACTTTTTTTAGTCATGAAATGTGCAAATAGTTCCTACTCCTCTGCATTACATTAACTGAATCTGCCTCTGCACTTTTAATTAAAAGCACCTTTCCTCAGTATGTCCTCATGATTCGGGTTTGACCCCATCAATGGCGAACCGTGAGTATTTGAGGTGGGACTTCAGTTCAGCCAAAACTCTGCCAGACACATAAAAATGCAGGAAAATGGAAAAAAATTGCTGGAATAAGTGGTGGGCAGCAGCCAGGTAGCTTGTGATGTGTGTTTGTAGTGTGTAGTTGCCACATTAAAAAAAACCCAGTAGAAGGCAGCAAACACCACAGAATGATAGCAGAATAAGAACATTTTCTTTACTTGATATTGTATTAAACAGTAGATAATTGCCATCTATTCTCCTCTATTGTTTGGGTAAGTTTTGATTAAGTTTGTGTTTGAATCATTCAGTTTCTTATTTCTCTGTTTCAGCACCACACACACAGTTACATGTGGCATCGATCTGCAGTTAAATTATTTATGTCTACTAACACAGCTCTGTCTGCTGTACTGTTGAAAGACATTCAAGTGTCTGAATGTTGTTTTCTATTAGACTTGGGGACAAGTGTGATTTTAGTCTCCTAAATAACACAGTCTCTGCAGATTTTCTGCTATGCTGCGAAAGTTTGCCTGTGCTAACAAGTTAGCCACATAGCAACAACACTGGTCTTGTCCGCTTCGTCTTGAGCAAGATATCGCTTGCCCTCAAGAAGGCTGAAGGGGATTATTTTTGCTCCCACCCACTGTGAATCAAAATATGATTGGTTAATTCAGCTGTCACTTTCTAAACAAACACACAGGCTGTGGCACAGTGATGAAGTCCTGACCAACGTGTGAGCCAGCACCAATCTTTCTCTGCTGAGAAACAACAACAAAAAACTCTCTCTCTCACTCCTGGGAGGACTGAGAGTGAGATAGAAGACTGTGAATGAATGAAGTGTAAAGATTGAACTCACGCTGATGGACAGTGACATAAAGGATGGCAGCAAGGATTGACTGTAGTGCTGTGCAGGAAAGGACAAGGCTGTTAAAATGATCATGTTCCAAATGGATTACGTCCAGCTTGTCATGTGAGATGTAAAAATCTCAGCTCCACAGTGGTTCAGAGACACATGTACAGGTAACTGTACTGATCACTGTAAATTTGACTCACATCTGGTGTTTTGGACACAAGTCATGCCTTTTTTTTTTTTGTTGCATCACTACTCACGGCTAATGTGGTTAAAAATTAGCACTGGATGCACATGCACAACTTAAACAAAGTGAAGTTCTTGGTAAAACAAGAGCTTTCAGTACCTGCAGGAATAAAGTAGGTGATCAGCAACATTTTTAAGATGCAAATGTCATTCACATTGCTGTTTAACTTGACCTTTTTTGTCACCCAAGCCACTGCACAGTCGGTAAGAACATATTTAAAAGAAGCATAATAAAACCAAATCATCAGATAACGACACACTTTGCTGGACTGCTGGACTTTCCTGCTTGCACTCTCCAACTGGAAACCATAGTTGGTTTAACACTCATTCATGTTAATGGTGTTTAAAACAGTCACTGAGGATAGTGATGCCTCCAATTCATATGAACATTAAAGAACATTAAAGAGACGTCACAGAGGTGTGAGAGTAACAATATAGAAATGTCAACATACTCATGGATGGCAAACAACACAGGGAAGGAGTGATGCTGTTAAGGTGGTATAAATGGCAAAATTAGAATGTTAGCATACATGTAACATTTTAACATCTTTTTTTTTGTAGTTTCATTTTTAAAATTGCACTTTTTAGATGTCGATTCATGTCAAGGCAAATGAGACATTTAGAAAGAAAGA
This sequence comes from Lutjanus erythropterus, assembly GCF_056507025.1. Taxonomy (NCBI): domain Eukaryota; kingdom Metazoa; phylum Chordata; class Actinopteri; order Lutjaniformes; family Lutjanidae; genus Lutjanus; species Lutjanus erythropterus. The sequence continues at coordinate 39,712,814 of NC_139326.1, read as the reverse complement.
AAGAGGTAAAGTAAAGATACAGTAATGAAATGAAGCATCAGTTGTACTGCATCAGTTATTTAGCACAGTGTTAAGTTGATAACTTGCTTCTGAGCGATTAGCCTCAACATGGTATGCTAATCAGTAAATAACCAGTTTTATATTTCTGTAGCTGGGCGGCATGGAGGGGTCTTAAAGACAATGGTAAAAACAATGTTATTTGATTTATTTTGTCAGCGTATGTAAATCACCCATGGAGGGGGGTGCCATATAAAATCTAGCCTAGGGCGCCATGTTGGGTAGGGCTGGTGTTGCATATTACCATGATATTTAGTATGCCAGAGTGTCCTAATATTTAAAGTGCAGTACGCTAAAAATATCAGGATGTCCTGCTGCATCTGGTGGCATTTGACATTATGCAAACCGGCATGTTTTTTTGGTTATTCCTACCCACAATCCTCTGTACAGTGGAAGATAAGTCACATTGACTGAGCCACTGAGAGAGCACAGAGGCAGTTGACAGCTCATACTTTTTCTTTTTTTACTTCAAATTTCACGCTACGGACTGTGACAGATGTACGAGCAGGAGAGTCAAAGTTCAAGACGACTGCATGCGTACTGCATGCAACAGTATGGACTTTGTATGACAGCTGCAGTATGCACAAAAAATAAGAAGGACAAGTTTACAATTTAGAATGTAGAGCATCTCTATGCTCAGATTTTAACAGGGACCTGAAGTGTCTCCAGCAGTCCTCTGTCCACATGTTGTAAAATTCACTGCAGCACACTGACTCAACTTCTGTTTCCACTGGTGCACAGCAGCAGCAGCACCAGTTCAGTGATGACTTGACTCTCAGCAGTGGTGGTGTCCTTCCTCCTCCATACCCCACACTGTAATTCCTCCAGACAGTATTCTGACTCATGTATGCAGCCACGAATGCCTGATTTCATACGTTTGGAATCATTTTCTTTCATATTTACAGGAACATTGCATTCATTTTAGAGTGATGAGGAGTCACCCCCTCTCTTGTCAGCCTTGAGTAGAATTTTCAGGTATCTGTACTTTACTTTAGTCTTATTTTTCTCGCAACTTTTTACTTTTACTTTGTGCATTTGAACACAAATATCTGTACTTTCCTTTCCTCGCATTTTCAAAAGAGGCTCCTCAACTTGGTTTTAATGCATTTGAAGGAAATTGCTGATTATCTTTATTTTGTATCATTGTGCGCTGCCTTCCCAAAATCAGACTGATTTCAACCTAAATGGAAAAATAAAGTCCATTAGGGCACATAACAGATGTAACAAGACAAAGAAAATGCAAGAAGACCAAAATCAGCACAAAAGATGTAATGTAAAAGACGTAACAAAACAAAAAAGACATGGGACAAAAGAAGATGTATCAAGATAAAAAAAAGATGCAACAAGACAGACAACATAACAAGACAGAAAAAGACATAAGACAAAAGAATGTAACAAGATAAAAAGACAACAAAAGATATAACACAAAAAAGACTTAACAACAAAAAAAAGACGTCAGACAAAAAAAAGATGTAACAAGAATCAAAAGATGTATCAAGATGAAAAACAACGTAGAAAACATAACACGACATAACAAAGAACGCTACTTTTTACATTTATACTTTGAAAGCCTGTACTTTTTCACTTTTATTTGAGTTAAATCAGTACTTCTACTTTTACCAGAGTCTGTTCTTTCACAAGTACCTGTAGTTCTACTTGAGTACAGAATGTGTGGACTTTTGCCACTTTGCTGTTACCTTCTGTTGCAATGATACAAAGCTGGTTGAACTGTTGAAAACTTTCCCTTTAAAAGTGTCAGTTTCTCATGGAAGTGCTTGGCAAATCTTAAAAAAGTATTCTGATGTGCAGATGATTAAATACTGGAGAGGACGTTTAATTCCAATTTTGTATTTGAGCTAACTCTCTCTCAAAAGATTGCAGGGTATAGAGTTGACTTAAAGTGCATACTGTGTGCTTGACATGAAGGTCTGAAAATCTGACAGAAAATGACGTGAACTATTATTATCTCTTTTAATTGTATTATTGTTTGTATACACATCACAGTGAGTCTCTTTATATGAACTTATGGTGTCATGCAGGCACAATGCACGACCCAGTAATCAAAACTTCATCATAATCATCATTATAAAGACGGCTGTGGTGTGACTTATTAAAGATATGGCCCCAGAATGAATTAGCAAGCAGACAATAAGAGCAAAACACAGCAGAATATCAAGTGTTCCCTAATCCAGCCTTTGTCAGGCAGAGTTGAGACAGGGGACTTTACAGAGAGAGCCCACCTGGCTAAATGAATAGGCAATGTTGTCAGGGTTTAGAGGAGTCAGTCGGCTGTGAGGCTGCCGTATAATACAGCGGCTGTCAGCGCTGACAAGTCTCAGAAACACACACCTCTAATCTCAACCCCCCCTCACTTCTCCCCCTCCACCATAACACACAGAAAAAATGACACCCTGCGCAAATATTAAACATCTTCCAAGGCCTATTCCATTATCTTCTTTTCTCTAACACTGTTCCACCTCCCCCCCTCTCCTCCCTGCTGCCTCTCTCCCTCTCCATATCTCTCTCCCATCTTGTCTTGTCCTTGTCTCCTCAGAAGCCCTGGCAGCCGGATCATCTCTGTCTCTTAGTGTCAATTAAAAGTGAAATATCTGCATTTGTCAACATATCATTTGTGCCGGGCCCGTGATGCACTGCTGATTTGTCGGCCGATTCCTGACACCGGGGAGGGAATGCCGAGGCGGCAGTCTCCCTCATTAGACCTGGAGCTGGCACCATGATGGCTGACACCGCCGGGAGGCTTCGCTCCCCGCCGACATGATACTAACCCAGGAACAGGCCTCGTCTGTCAGTCCTGTCACTTGCCAGCCAGCCATCCAGTCAGGGAGAGCGAGGGGCAGATGGGTGGAGGAGGAGGTGCACGAGGCGTGGGGAGGGGGGGGAGGGTGGAGGGTGCACTGTGTACCCTACTCTGAGGGCCAGGGAGGGAGAGACTATAATGAAGTTTATTTGTATAGCAAGATGTCAATATATGTCACACTGTCTGAAGGACATGGTTGACATTTCAGTGTGCTGACAGCAAACTGTAAGTTGATCTAATAATGAGTTTAAACCAGCCTTGTAGCACCAGGAATCTAAGCATGAATATGTATACCGACTTTCACAGGAATATGGGCAGGCATGGGTGAGATATAAAGTGCTGGGTCGCTCTAAACCTGTAAACAACTGACATGTGATGAAATAATGCCAGAAAATTCGACTTTTTAAAGAAAATCTATATAATTTACATATATGATATTTTGTTTGTACCATATTTGATATGTCAGGTATTTGCAAAAAATAATTGATCACAGTAATCTTTATTTTAGGCACAATAATGAGAACTGTTTTTTGCTTTTGGCAAATTTGACACATTTCAATTGGTTTGGTTCTGCAGGGTGTCCATAAAGTCTCTTTACAATTTAACTAATTTATTACAAAAGCAAATTAATAGACAAATCTGTGGAAATTATTACAAAATGAAAAGTAGATATTGAAGGGTTTTTTGCCTCATTTAATACACCTCTATATGGTGAAGCAAGATATCAAAATTTTATTTAGTCATTGGACCCATCAGGAGGCACGGCTTCAGTTTCCCGAATGGCAGAAAGCTTTCTTCAACTCAACCAACAAACAAAACAGAGGTCTTAATTATTGGTCCTGAAGCTCAGAGAGAGAAACTTAACGCAAAACTGCGAGAACTGACACTAAAACCCTGTCAACGAGTAAAAAGTTATCTTTGATTCAAATCTTAGTTTTGAGCCACATATTAGAAGTATAACAAAAACTGGATTTTATCATTTTAAGAACATCATCAGAGTGCGACCGTTTCTCTCCCAAACCAACACATACACACTGATGCTTTTATTACCTGCAGAATTGACTACTGTGATGCTCTACTTTCTGGTGTTCCTAAGAAAATCATCGCTCAGTTATTACAAAACTCTGCTGCCTGTGTGCTGACGAGGACCAGAAAGACAGCTCGCACACCACACCAACTTTAAAGTCTCTACATTGACTTCCTGTGTGCTTCAGAAGTGATTTTAAGATCCTTTTACTGGTTTATAAATCTCTTAATGGTCTTTGCCCTACTTATTTATCAGATTTGCTTTTATCGTATGAACCCTCTACAACCCTTAGATCTTCAGGTGAGGCATCATTTCATCACTAATGTTCATGTGTGTGGAACAGCCTGAAGACCTGAGGGCCACAGAGAGTGTTGATGTTTTTAAAAGGAAACTAAAGACCTACCTTTTTGGCCTGGTCTTTAATTGAACTTTATCTCTTTATTTATTTTGTATTTATTATTATTGTGTATTTATCTATTCATTTACTTTTATTGATCTGTTTTCTAGCTGGCATATTCTTCTATTTTGTTACGTAGTTATTTTATCATATTTTAACTTATTTATGTACTTAATTATTGATTGATTTAAAGTTGTTTTCTATTTTGGGTTTTTATCCTGCCAGTGCTGTTTGTTCTTTGCTCTTCTTTCAGTGAAGAAATCAGCTCTGATATAACTGATGCTATCACAGTATCTATGCTAACCTCTTCAGGAGCCGCCCATAGCTGCCAGCAGTCCCTCTGAGGATCCTGATTGGCTCACACCACCTCTGGTGAGGACACAAACAGATAGTTTGGAGCCTGGTGAGATGAATTCTCATGTGATCGCAAGAATCCAGCTACCTCAAGGTCCGGTGACCTTTACCTTGCATTTGTCTACTGCATGCTGTCCAAGTTGTCCACTACTTTTAACAAACATAATGAGTAAAGAGCCATGAAATTTATCTGTGTATCAGTTCTGCTATTAGTCCCAAATATTTCTGTGAAGTTTATGAGACATGCAGGAAATGCATGCAAGTTGACTTCCTGGGTAGCTGATCATTATTCACATCTCACCTCTTGTCCATCCCTAACATTTTCATCTTGTTTTTATTGGTCAATGGAAGTGCTAATACATAGATAAGACAGTCAGAATATTGGTTAAAATTTATAAAGAATTACTTTTAAAACAATTCAGCAACATGTCTTTCCAACAATATCCAGGATGTGATCTTCATGACAGTAGAATGTGTTGTCAGATATTTTCAAGTTTCTAATTTCAGATATATCAATGGAAGCAGAGACTAACTGCTGATGTGACTACGTGTGTTTCTTCAGTGTCAGTCTGACTTGCTGTGGAGTGGCAGGATGGTCTACATGCAAGCATTCCTGGCTGCTCCGTCACCACACTGTAGAATCAGGGAGGAGGAAGAAGAGGAGGAGGAGGAGGAGGGGGGGGGGGAGGAGGAGGGGGAGGTTGCTTGTGCTGCTCCACTTTCCATCATTAGGGAGGAGAAGCACTGACCAAGACAGCAGCCAGCCTGGGTGGGAGTCAGTCAGAGACACAAAGGAATGCACCATTATAGCTTCAAAGAGAAGGGGAGGAGGGAGGGGTGGCGAGGGTGAACACAGCAGAATGGGAAAAGAAGATGTTTTTTTTAAAGGGAGGGGGCTGTGGAAGGGAGTCAACAGTTCAGCATATCGTTTTTATTTTTTTTGAAGGCAGATATAAATGTCTTTGTTTGTTCATTTGTTTTTTGAAAAGATTTTAGTGATAGTTAATATATATATTTCAATCTGTTTTCTCACTGCAGCATAGATCAGCACAGATCAGTCATTCTCAGAGACTGGGTCATGACCCACAGGTCACAGGAGATTTCATTTGGGTCAATAAAGAAATTAAGATTCATATCAGCAGTACAGTTTTTATAAAGCATCAAAATTTGTATTATTTACTGATGAGAGGAAAAAACAAAAGATTATTCATTCTTTCTTAACACTTATTTTGTCTCATTCTCTATCACTCTTTGAGGTAGGCTAAAATGTCATACGCTGTAAAAGTAAAAAAGAAGACCGAGCAACTGACTTCAGACATTTTTCAGACAGTTTTGAGCCAAATTCAAACTCTTAAAGTGTTAAAAAAAAGTTTTAGCAACCAAATGTATTGTTAAAATAATACTGAAAATATTAATACTAAATACTTTTTATTTGAGTTTCTAAACCTAAAAGATTCAAGTTTATCTGAAGAAAAAAAGTAAATCATTTGAAAGATTATAGCTTGGCAAAACTTGTTTTAAGTTCATTTTGAAACCAAAGAGCTTGAGTTGTGCTCAGAACTCAACATTTTATTACAATAAATTGCCCTGAAATATTTGAGATGTGTAAACTTTTTTTTTTTATAGTTTATTTTCCTGATGAAAGGAAATAAAAATAATGAGATAACATGTTAACTCGGTCTAAATGCATTTATTTCTCATTTCTAAAGTATTTAACATGTTTTGTCATTTTTAAAAAATGCCTCCCCAGAAAAAAAAGGTTGGGAAAAAACAGGAATAGATGATCTCTATATAAATGATAAATTATACAAATTTGCCTTTGAAGAAAAAAAAAAAAAATGGGTCAATAGGACACTTATTAACATTAGCAAATGCCTAAATAAGCATTAACTACTTAAGGGACTTAGAAGAGTCACAAGGAGCATTAATAGTTGGCCAGTTATTGTTAATTAATGCTTATAAACATGCACAAACATCACTTATAGGTCAGGCTATGAGCTATAAGGAGCATCTGTGTGTGTGACTGAAGAGTTTATTGAAGCTTCTTGACCATATTTTGTCAAGTACAAATTAACATATTAAAAAAGTTTATTTGACTAAAAACGTTTGTTTTGAATCATTAGAAAAATAACTCAGCTCGTCTGTTTAAATTCTGTGAACTTAAAATTTTAGTGTCAAGGTTAGTCTGGACACTAACTTTTTAAGTTAGTTTTATTTTTACAGTGTATGCACTTCATGACTTGTCAGTTATCATCTTTATCAACCATTCTATAGTAGTTAGTGCCTTAATTAACGTGCAAATCCTTCATTTGTTAACATTAACTTAATGCTTAGTATTGTTTTAACTGTTAGTTAACACTTTTTACTGTATCTTCTAATTTTAATTGCATGATTATAAACTATTAAATAACATTAGTTAAGATAAACACCATTAGTAAATGTTTCTAGACACGTTAGTTGTTAATTAACTGTTAGTCAGTGTGTATTACTGCATTAACTAACTTTAATTAATATACCTTTATTGTAAAGTGTTACCAAGAAATACTTTGTATTAAAGCCAGTGTTAGTCAGTAGATGAAAGGCTCTTATAAGATGTTTATTAACATTAACATGTAGCTATAAGTCTATAGAATGAAATGAACATGAAATAACACCCCTTATTAAATAAAATTATTGTATACCAGTCTATTTTAGACACACTAATCTACTATTCTTCCATCCATTTCATTAATAAATTTTCTAATGAGAATCCTCCACTTTTTAAAATTTTGCTCCTCATTCATGCATGGTATATGTTCATTTTCTTTTACTGGATATGTAAAACTGAGCATAAAATATATATTTAAAACAACAGAGTAAAAACATCCATCCAGGTCATTCACTTTCTTTGTTTTATTTTTTTCTTGAACACTGTTTAAGACACGTTTCATACCCGCCCACCCACTTTGATTCCAATCAAAGAACCACTTCCAGCTATATACACAACGTGAGAGTGTAACTATGCACTGATTATATACATCTTACTTTATAGACACATCAGAAAATTTCCCTCATATAAACAAGTGTTCTGAGTGCAAATGAGGAGTTTTATTCCAAAATGAAGGATTCACTTTTAGAAAATAAACACTACATAGAAATCACTGACAGCCCAGAAACAGTTATTTTAAGTGTGTGAATTACACTACAGGTCCCCATAACTGGATCCTGATTTTTTTCAAAAGTGAATCTATTATATTTTGGCATAGAGCTCCTCATGTACTGACCTACAGAATGCTGTACATAGTACAGCTTTAGTAAAAACAACTCCAGTGTCAAATCACTACCATTCTGTACATATCACAGGATTGTCGTGTTTGGTGGATGCAGGAGAACATGAAGGCACATACTATCTCGTCATGCACATACCTGTACATTCCCTGCAGTCGCTTTAAAGAAGTGAGTTCTGACTTTTGTTAAACCTGACAGGAAGCCAGTAGGAATGACAACAACACCAAATTCTACATATGCTGTGAACTTTGACTGAACTGTATATACATTTTTCCTATTTTTACTCACTCATTCTTGAGAACTGGGACAAAACTGTATTTTTAGGGGGTTTTGATTGGCTATTAAATCTTGTAGTGGGCCAGCCTCCTAGTGATTCATTTCTTAACGAAATGTAGACATCAACTCCGTTAGATGAAAATCTGACAGAGTTGACGTCTAACAGAGTTGACAAAATGTTATATTTTTTCATTTCACAGTACAGCCATAATGAACAGCCATTTTATTTTTTAAAGTGTCTCAGAATTTTCTTAATGTTAATCAAAATACACATTTTTAAACCATTATTGAGTTGACATGTTATGGTTGAGACACATTTGATAGCAATATTATTTAATGCATTTGTCAAAAAATAGAGGGCCTTTAGTGTATAGCTAACCCTTTTTATGGTTTTTTAACACATTTTTAAATGTTTGATGTTGTGAATTCTTGTCTGGGACAAGAATGCTTTCTGGCACAAAGCAAGTTTAAAAATAAGAATTAAAGCAAAATATTTTGGGGGGAAGGACATGATCTATCCCAATTCTCAAGAATGGTTGCACTGTTATCACCAAATCTGATTCCTGCATTCACAAGGAAACCACATGTTCACATGAATAAACATGACATAAGCTTATAGTCAATATCTGCAATACCATAGGTGCAAACAGTACACATACACAGGCTGATTTAGGATTGGTGTAGAGAAGTTTGCCAACACATACTCAACTTAGGATGTTAAGTATATGGGTATGGTGTCCACATACTTTTGGCCGTATTGTGTATCCAATCTATACTGATGGAAAAAAGTCAACTTTGAAATCTAGAAAGTAATCATCATTGATCATTTCTACCAGTCCAATTAAAATTCTACTTATTACTCCTTTAAAATGGCAAATAAAGAGACAGTGCACCCCAAAATCAAAAGTACATACTTTTCCTCTGGCCTGTAGTGCTATTTCTGTCTATTTCTATTTCTTTCTTACTAATTGAAATGAAAGTAGTTCTGGTAGATTCTAAAATAGTTCTAGTGAATTCTACTGCAGAAATAAAGTAGTTCCCCCATGAAACTGCTCAGAACAAGGTCTGTGGATTAACCTGAGTAACAGGATCATGTATTTGGAAAGAGACACTGGTTTTGACATTTTGAATATATATTTTTGTAGCTTTGAGCACCACATTTATTCCCATTATACTGGAGAGAAGGCAGACATCTCTGCAGCCGATATCTCCAAAACTCTGAAACTCACACCAAAGAGATGTAGATGGATAAACAGCACTACAGGTAAAGATTTGGGGGTGAACTGTCCCTTTAATGCTACATTCAGTGTAATGACCAGTGTCTTTCTGCTTCATATTCAGCTGTGACTTGCATGTCACTTCCTTTTCCTGTTGCATTAACATGAAACTGGTACAGAACATCATTCTGAGCTCGCATCACATCAGCACCTGTAGTTCTCTGTAAAAGCATCCTGGTTCAGTGGATTTACAAAGTTAGCAGCACTGGTGAGTACACAGAGAAAGGCAAGTGGGTGGGATCTCCTGGAGTACAAATGTGAGTTCTAACGCAAAGAATTCATAACATTACCTTGAGGGTCTATGGCAGTCTGATCAGTATTTGTGAAACATTATGTCAAAGCTACAGTGTAGGTTTGTCTGGAGCAGTATGGAAAACGGCGACTTGACAGTTTTTTCTTGAAATGACAAACAGTTCCTTTGGGTGAAACACGTCTTTGCTTTCTTTCTCAGAGTCACATGAGAGCCCTTTAAACATTTGTACTTAAGTTTTTATTACACCATGTAATCTACTTAGTTACTTTCAAAATCATAAGTTGAATTACTATCCAAACCTTTTGTTTGCATTTTTGTAGCCAATAAGGTGATCTGATCACAAGCAGGTCAATGAAAACCAGGACATACGGACTAAAACTAATGAATATTGAATCAGTAGTCTAAAAATGTCAGTAACTGCACCTCATTCAACATCGTTTAATCTGGCAAAACCATTTGATGAATAGGGAAACTAATAAATATATTATTATAATATATTACCACTTCTTTACCATGAAATTATGGGACCGAAGTAACTAGTACTCTGAGTAGTTTTTGAGATAAGTTCTTTGTACTTTTACTCAAGTATAATACCAGTACTTTTACTCATAATTGAGTAATATTTTAGTAATGTAACAGTACTTGCACTTGAATACAGATTGTCAGTACTCTTTCCACCACTGGGGAATTCCCACTGACACAATAAGAAAAATGAGCATCCATTCATTTTGGCCTAACATCTTATTTTATGTATTATTTTTATGGCACTATCCTGCTGAGCAGCAACAGCTAAATGTAACAGTGTACTTTAAAAAGTATTTTATTTACTACTTTTATATGCAGTATAGAAATGCTGCTGCTGAAATAAAAGTCGGAACTGATGTGTATTTTCTACAACCTCTTGACGTGTATGATTAAACTCTGTCTCATGGTCTAGTATAAATAATAAATCGTAATATCAAATTGTAATACATATCAAATCAGCACACAACTAGTGTGATAGCATTGAATTAGGAGATAAGTGTATCGTCCCAGCTTTAATGCTTCCTCTCATCTCACTCCCAGAAAGAAAGCAAGTATGTGCATTTTCCAAGTGTTGAATTGTTCCTATAAATTAGCTACAATTCAAGTAGACATCTCTGCAACAATAAAGTCTCCCTTTTTCTTCCTGTTTTTTTTTTTTCTGACGCTAGAAAAATGATATTTATGTCCATAAATACTGACATGTCCACCTTAGACCACAGCAATAAAATTCCTACAGTTAAATACTGTTTGCTCCCCTTGAAAATGTTACAAAACATAAAAGAAAATACAGTGACTTGAACTTTTGCACACAAAGACATGATAAAATAAAACACTCACAGACTAACAAAGAATGTTCAGAGCAGTCAGCCCGTGAGTCATACAGTGCACATTGACAATATAATACAGCAGTTATTAACACAAAAACAGATTGTGACTCCTGCAGAGGCTGCAGTGATGTCCAGCCACACATTCATGTGGGGGTTCTAGTTTCATGTTCCATCACATGAACTGTTTGCATCTTTTCATTCACATTAAAGCCTGCAGCAGCTTAGATACAGTCAGGAGAAACAGAGTGAATGAAAACCTGCAGACACATGATGGAAGAACTCTCCTTCATCTTAAGAACGCTCCTTTCCCATGGGACAAAAATAATTTTCCATATTCAATCACAGCTGCTCCAGGCGATAAATTCAAAATGTCTGATTCGGCAAAGGAGAACATGAGGTTTCAATCAAAAATACATTGCTTCTTGCACTGATTTGCAACTGCTGCTTCAATGGAAATTTCAGATCTTTTGAAGTCACATAGTACAAGGTTCCACTGCTCTGGACAGGGTCAGCAGCAAACTGTGTTTTACACATCTCGAATTAATCTATATCAGTTTAGGTCTAGACTAAATTTAGAATTTTTCACTGCTTTATCTTGCCCTGTGGCAGCTTTCAGGTGAGAAGCTGAAGCTGTTCTAAGCATCTTTGCTCTTGCAAAAGCAACAAGTCTCCATTGGCAAAAACAATCATTTTACCTCGCAGAACACAGGAGTTGTTCAGCGGTAACCAGAAACTCCTGTGTTCTGCGAGGTAAAATTACTGTTTTTGCCAGTGGAGTTTGGTTGCTTTGAGGAAAGCGATATTTGACTTATATGAGCCATATGCCATGTTCCAACTTCTGTTACGAATGATATTGTTCAGTCGCTTGTTCTGCACAGAACAGAGCAGCCAGATTAGTTCTTCCATGTTCTTTTCCGTGGCAATGTGTGTGTAAAGTATAATCAGTTATCTTGGCTCACTATAGTTGCTAAACTAAAATCTAATTATTCATGCCTACAGTCATTTTGAATAATGCACCTCACTTTTCTGGTGATAAACTAGTATATAGTGTTTTTTGTCATGGGTATGTGACACGTCCAGTGAGTACTGGTCATCTGGTAGTCCATGAACAAACTGAATGATGAGAACTGTTTTTTATAAAGGCCTTTCAGTATGCTCCCCGCCAACATTACTTCAAAAAGTCACTAAAACAAAACTGAATGAATTTCATGCAAATTTTGTTACTGCCGTTTTAGAACCTTTTAATTCATAAAAAAAATGGTGCTGTGTCTTTTATTGTCTTATTGGTACTGTTTGATTTTAAATTGTTGTCTTTTTTTATTGTTGCTTTTGTGTAGAACCCAGAAAGACTAGTGACCACTTTGTGGAAACTACTAGAGATCCAAACAAAGAATAAAGAATGAAGTTTCCCATCATAAAAGTCTGTCTAAGAGCAAGGTAAAGCTGCAAAAATACTCTAAATATAGCGTACACTTAAACTGATATTGATTGTTTTTAGGTGTCTAGAACACACTTTGGTGCTGACCCTGTCCACAGCAGTACACTGCAGGAACACACTGACTATGGATATGCAACACATACAACCCTACTTCAAAAAATCCAAACTATCCCTTTTAAACAAACAAACAAACAACAAAAATGTAAAAATTTACTGTGGAAAGAGGAACTCAAGTGGACAAGACAATTCTAGTAGAAGAGATGAAGCCAGCATTTAAATTGTTGTCTCTCTCCAACCCTTTTATATATGTAATATAATACTGCTACAAAGAGTTGGTGGAGAAATGGCTCCCCTGATAATATTATGCAACCTGTACTCATGCAAATTAAGCTGTAATTTGACAGAATTTATGTATTTTTCTCCTTCTACACATTCATCTTTGCCCTGTCATGCAAAACAGAATCAGCATAAGGTTTTGAATGTTTTGCTTTGCTAAACCATAAATGATGAATTCATTGCCCTGACATGACCGTGTGGAGGTCGTCAGAAAATTTCAGCTTCAGCAGTTGTCAGCCTGTGCGAATAAATGTCTTCATATCCACAGGCTTTTCCTTTAGAACATGTGGTCCTCACAGGATTTTGGTTCCATAAGGTTTAAGCTTGAGAAAGTTCTCAAGACTCAACTTTACATGTGGACATCCAGGACATCAAAGCCTCTGTTGTCCAGCAGGACAGCCTGAGTGATCAGTAGACTGTCTCTCAGCCTTTACCTGTCCATCTGTGAGGCTCCAGCGTCAGTAGTTCTTGCAGGTGGAGGATCACTCATTGATTTATCCTCCATGTTCTCTCCGCCTGTTAACATTGATACATCCACTGGATTTGCGGCTGTGAGGTGAGGCTTGCAGGTTTCAGATGAGCCTCTCTTCTGGGGGCACTTTGAGGACGCTGCCCATCTCCAGCCTGGCACCGGCCACCTCCTGCGAGCTGGGGCTGTACGTGCCCTCTGACTGACGCTTCTTCCGCGCCGTCATGATGAGGAAAAACACCACCAGGATGGCCAGTAACACACACAGGGTGGTCAGGGGGATGGTCACTGCCAACCAGGGGACTCGCTCCCTTTGTTCCCCTTTCTGCAAGAGGAGAGATCACAAAGTACACATGAACATACCTTTTTTGGTTCCACTTTTTAATATGGCACCCATTGTTCCTTAATTGTAACTCATGGGCCTGCAGGCCACAGTGGCACTTTTCTTAATTATATTTAAGAAGGATAAAAAGCGCCAAAGGAAGAAATCTCTCTCTGTCTGTATGTCCTTCGATTTTTTTCAACAACCGTATATCCAATAGACTTCACAGTTGAAGTCCCAAGGGAGTACAGTGCTGAAGTTGGTGCAGTTTGGCAAGATGGTGGCAAACTTTACCTTTTGGCCTGTAACTTCTGAACCTTTTTTTAGTGGATTCTGTGGGTCCAGGCGAATCTGTCCATGTAAACTATACCGTTTTGTGTCTAGATCGATTTCCTGCCATTTTGAAAATTTGTCCTAACCTGTTTTTCACTAACCTGACACAGCAGATGGTTTGTTACACAGAACCATCTGAGAAGCTGTCCATACAAACTCATTTGAAAAGGGCAGGCACTTTCAAACAACACTTGACAGGTGACTGGATGTCATGTATAACTGATGCTATCACAGTATCTATGCTAATCTCTTCAGGAGCTGCCATTGCTTATTCGAGACAAGTCATTTCCATGGATAGGCACAGTTAAAGCCACACCCACTACTGCCAGAAGTCCCTCCGAGGACACTGATTGGCTCGCACCACCGCTGGTGCTGACACAAATGGATAGCTTGGAGCCTGGCAAGATGGATTCTCTCATGATCTTGTGAATTCAGCTGCCATGCAAGGTAAATTCTTCACTGCTCCTTCTACAACTACTGTCTCTGAACCAAGACAGAAAAAGGTGTATAGGTGTGTTGCTGAGGACACAGGGGAGTAACGGTGTAACACAAGGTAGTTAGTCCATACAGACTGGCCCCCTCGATTCAGCATGCACATGAGCTAAGGACTTAATTTAACCATTATAGTGTGAGTTTTATACTGAATATCTATCTGTTATATAAATTATACTACAGTACAGTATAGTATTATACATATTATTATGTATTATGATTTAAGTATACTGCATCTAAACATTAAGGATATACAACATGCTTCAAATTGAAGCATTTTGTTTTTATTTCCTGTATTAAATTATATTTCATGCTGAATTCAAATCATACTTATTCAGTATTTCTATGAATTTTTGTTTTATCTCCCTCATGGTACATTTTGTTCCACACTGTGCTTTTTGCTGTTCATCATCCACTATAATGTTGCAATCTAGTTTTGCATACTTTTATGTTTATGTCTATGTGCCAGACACATGCTAAATCTCATCTGTGGTCCCTGGCAAACTGACTGTGTATATATAAAAAAAACATTTTAAAAAGTAACAAAATCATAGAGCACACAGGCACAAAAAATGAAATAACAATAATAAACAAACAAAAAAAACCAAAGAACTGTATTTTTCTTTACTTTCTATATCCCTGTACACTCATATTTTGTTTTACAACTATATAAGTTGTCTTTACTCCATTTTATCAGAATTTGCAGTGATGATAACCCCCTTTTTTATAATTCAAAAATCATTCTAACCTATTCAGCTTTATCTATTCAATACTATATCTTCATTCTAGTAAGTTCCAGGTATTAATTGTAATTTAAAAGTTTACATGGCTTCTTTATGTGTTTTCTACAAATTCTACAATCTCTAGTGTTTTTTTTATAAATCCTGATTTCAGATGGTTTTGTTGTGTTGTTGGAACCTGAGTACATGGTTTTAAAACCTCACTCACTCACAGTGTATGTTGTGAATGATCTCAAAGCCAGTGTCAGTGAAATGACGTGTGTGTCACTTACGTTGCTCTCACACAGCGTGCCGCTGTAGCCCGGCACACACTCACACTGGAAGTGGTTGAGTCTGTCCAGACAGGTGGCACCGTTGAGACAGGGGCTGGACGCACACTCGTCTATCTCTGTCTCACACCTGAAACACATCAGCAGGGCTTTAACACAACGCTGACTGACAGAGTTCACACACACACTCTCTCTCTTGACCTTTTACACTTGGATTGTGGTTTAGAGTCACTCACCGGTGAGAAGCAGGTGTGTGTGTGTGTGTGTGTGTGTGTGTGTGTGTATGTGTGTGTTGCTCTCACCTGGCTCCGGTGTATCCCGGCTTGCAGGTACAGTTACCTCCAGTGTCTCCTCCTATACACACCCCTCCATTAAGACAATCTGTGTTTGTATCACATGCCACTGGAGGGAAACGCCACCTGGAAACACATGATACAGTTGATGAATGAGTTGAATTATTTTGTAGTTAGTTGACCTTTAATTACAACCCAAAAGCAGTATATGTGAAACTAAGAACCCCACAATTAATCCCACAAATACAGTAATAATTTTGTCTTCCAAAATTATAAACTTGAGCAGGTGTGATGGGTGAGTTTTGGAGATATCGGCCATAGAAATGTCTGTCTTTCTGCCCATGTTATGTGAGTAAATGGCACTCGGATTGTGGAGCTCAAAGCAAAATTATACATTTGAAAAAATCAAAACCAGTGTGTCTTTCCAAAAATCATGATCCAGATACTCAAGATAATCCACAGACCTTGTTGTGAGCAGTTTCATGGAGGAACTACTTTATTTCTGCAGTAGAATCTACTGGAACTATTTTAGAATCGGAACTACTTTATTTGCAACTAGAAAGAAACAAATAGAAATAGAAATAGAAATAGAAAGAAATAGCACTACAGGCCAGAGGATAAGTATGTACCTTTGATTTTGGGGTGAACTGTCTCCGTAAATGCCATTTTAAAGGAGTAATAAGTAGAATTTTAATTGGGTTGGTAGAAATGATCAATAACAATGTTTTTTTTTTTTTTTTCATCAGACCTAATACAATTGATCAAGTATAGTTCACATGTGGCATAGATTAGATACACAATATGGCCAAAAGTATGTGGACACCATATCCATATACTTAACATCCCAACTTGAGCATATTTTGGTAAAGAAAGTAGTTCCTGCATGAAACTGCTCTCAACAAGGTCTGTGGATTATCTTGTGTAACCGGGTCATCATTTTTGGAATGAGACACTGGTTTTGAATTTTTAAAATGTATTTTTCTGGTGCTTTGAGCACCACAAGCTGAGTGTCATTAAAATCCTGTTATACTGGAGAGAAGGCAGACATCTATACAGTCGATATCTCCAAAACTCTGCATCTCACACCAAAACTATCTACATGGATAAGTAGCACTACAGGCCAAGGGAAAAATGTGTGTTTTTGATTTTGGGGTGAACTGTGCCTTTAACATTAACACTGGCTTGTGCAACATCAACTCAAGTGTCTGACCAAAGCCTTGTCATTGCACAGGCACCATACTAGTTTGGCAACCTTTGTGTAAACATAAAATTGTACTATTTGGTTTCATGTGGCTATGGTATTTTAATTATTATTAAATTAAGATATATTTACATTTTTAAAGCTACTATAAGAATTTTTTAACTGGTTACAAAAGACCAACAGCAAGAAAATCAGCTATTTCTGTACAGTTTGTCTGTGTTTACATTTTCATAGAAAAAGTTGCAGTGAGTAACATTTTAGTAACATTAGTAATGTTTTTGACGTTACATTTTGTGGTTATCACTGTGGAAACACTCTTAGTAAATTAGTTAGTAAAGATAGACACTTTAATTTGGAGTAAATAATTGTGATCTTAAAGAGACAGTTCACCAAAAAATACAAGGTAAGTTTTACAAGATAGTTATGATGTGAGTTACAGAGTTTTGGAGATATAGACCATAGAGATGTCTGCCTTCTCTCCAATATGATTATGACTAGATAGCACTCAGCTTGTGGTGCCATAAAATACATTTGAAAAAAGTCTATCTCCAAAAATCATGACTCAGTTATCAAGATAATTCACAGACCTTGTTGTGAGCAATTTCATGTAGGAACTACTTTCTTTCTACTTCCGCCAACCGTATCATCCCCCCAGCTATCTTGGGTGGTGTTAACGTTATGGTTCAGCCAAGGAGGGCACCATTAATTTTTACATGACCATAATGTAAACTTCCTTCTGCGCTGTGATACAGTTAGCAGGTGTATTTTGGTAGTTAGCCGGTCCCATTATACTGGAGTGAAGACAGACATCTCTACAGCTGATATCTCCAAAACTCTGCAGCTCATGCTAAGAAAAGTCTAGATGGATAAACAGCACTACAAGTAAGACACAATACAACAGATCATCAGATTTAATTGATACTGAAGTATTTCCTTATTGCTAAATCCAACTACATAGCCGGTACAAGGATGTGGAACAATTTTAGTATATCTGTCACTATGTTTCAGATTTTTTTTCTTGTAAATTTGTGACTTTAATCTCAGAGAATATCTTTTTTTTTCTTGTAAATTTGTGTAAAATGTGCTGTAGAGAAACAGGAGAGTGTGTACTCACTGGCACCGCTTGCCCACATATCCAGCAGGACACAAACAAGTGTGTGTCCCCACCGTCTCCACGCAGGTTCCTCCATTCACACAGTTGAACTCCAAACAGTTATCCACCTCATCCCGACAGTCTTTCCCCGTGTATCCGGGCTCGCAGTCACACTGGTAGTCTGCCATCAGGTCTTTACACGTCCCATAGACACAGGGATCTGAAGAACACTCATTGATCTCCACCTCACACAGTTCCCCCTCCCATCCTGGACTGCAGCTGCAGTTAAACTCATTAAACTGGTCCTGACAGACACCCTGATTGAGGCAGGGCTGGGAATCACAGATGGGTGTGCCTTGGCACCCTATGATTGGCTCGTGACCACCCAGTCTGGAGAATTGGCTCACCTGAGGGGCCTCTGGTACCTTTATGAGCGGCAGGTAGACTCCGCCCACTCTCACCTCGCCTAAACACCCAGTGTATTTCTCAGCCAGCCACAATTTGGTGTCATTGAGGAAGTTGAGGTTGCCACCGACGCCGAAGCTGCCACCTACTCTCTGCCCGTCTACAGTGAGGCGCCAGCGAGACACCGACCGTGTGGTATCGACCATGGTCAGCTGGATTCGATGCCACGCTCCATCCGCAACAGTCCTGTCGCTGGTGAAGGCCAGCAGCTCCGCACTCGCACCGCTGTCCATTTTGACCAGCAGGGAGGAGTTGAGCAGACCCACACAGAAGACCTCAGCTCTGCTGGAGGCTCGCAACAAGATCCCATTTGTGTCCCGTGTCCGTATATCCATGGTGATGTTGGTGACAGGGCTCAGCAGGGAGCTGTTGGCAAAATACTGCAGAGCGTTGTCCTGAAAGATGGCTTCAGTTAAACCTGTGGGAGCAGGAGATCATGTGAGCAGGTCTGGAAAGTTACTCAAACAAACAATTGTGTGCTGAATCAAAAGTAAGAGTAAATTTTAGATGTAGATGTACTGATTGGATCTGCTGTCTTTGGAGTACGCCATGGTGTCAGGTTCAGATACGTTACAGCATAGCTGGTAGCTCTCTAAATCAAATTAAAACAACTGTTCAAACTGAATCCACTGCTGTAGCTGCTCACTACTGACTTTATTCTTATCACATCCTATCTGTATAGTAATGTTAAAGGGACAGTGTGAATTGCATACACAATTAGTGTATCCACCTCACTTTTATTGCAGTTTATTTTGCTGATTCAGTTTGAGTCTCTAATCCAGAAGCTCTACAATTATCATAAAAAGACTTGTTTATCAGCTGGCTGTCACAACTGCTAACACATTAGTCGAGCATAAGCAATGAAACAAATGACATTATCTAACAGCAGTCTTATTTTCTCGATCTTTCTGACATTAGCAAGACAAAGAATGAGATATTGCTCTTTTTTGCAGTTACTACATCAGTATATCACTGTTACAGGGGCGCTCTTTCACTCGTGGTTAAATTACCCATGATAATGCAGCCCGGTTTAATGCTAAAGCATACGATAGACCCACCAACCCCATGACATATACAGTAGCTTGAAGAGAACAAATATGAAAGTGCCATACTATCAGTAATGATGGGGGCAAAGGATGAATGTAGTATAAAGAGCAGGAAAATCTGCATGACAAATGACTTTCACACAGGTTTGATTCCTGTGGGAAACCAACAGTAAAAGTTGATTGTTTTAAGGATGTAGTTATTGTTACTCAAATCATGAGGTTTTCCTAAACCAGACCAAGTAGTTTTGTTGCCTAACTCTAACAAAATTGTGACTGTCACCTGAAACATTTCTCAGCAAACGTTTTGTTGGAAAATCAAACCAGAATCACTGCTAACTTTGTTTACTTTTTACACTGAGGTGAGGCAAAATGTGACACTGTCACGGTGGTCTTATCTGATTGTCTATTACACACTTTGGCGTTATTCCAGGTTGGATGACATGTTGAAAGTTATTTTCTTAGACTGGGCTTTGGGACTATATATAAATGAAAGCCAGCAGTACAAAAAGATGTTTACCAGGCTCATGTCTAATGTGCCTAATGTGTCTAATCCATATAATAGAGAGTAAATATCAGGAAATTTCACTTTCCTGTGAAAGTGTGCTGTGCTGTGCTGACTTTGTCCATTCTTCTTTTAATAATCTGTCTTCACAAAGTTCATGTGAATGCAACAGTAAATCAATGAAGTATTCTTTCAATAGAAATGTTTAAAATTAATATGCCCCTCTTAAAGGTGTAATATAAAAGAACTGGCAACCTGTTGAATTCATACTCCAAACAACTAGGGGGCAGCATAGACAAGCTTCAGTGCAACGTCATCATGAAAGACAAACAAACAGATGCAACTCTGAAATGGCATTTTATGACTGAATCAGCAAGGATGTACAAAATGTTGATTTGAACTGTTGACTATAATCTTTCACCAGCTATCAAAGCCATTTTGCTTTTTGAATGTGCGCACATCCTGTGACAATTGTAATCAAGAGACACATCTATATCACCGGAGTAACCACTAACTGCGTCTTATTGAAGCTGTACTAATTAGTAGTGAGAGTTGGTCTTAGGCTTGAGGAATGGGGACCTAGCGGGGGTTGCTGGCAAGGTCATCAGAACCAGAGCTGGAAGAGCAAGCAACCGGATCAGGCCCACCAGCCTCCCAGTACAGAGCCAGACTGACTGAGGCCAGCTTTACAACAGGGAATACAGTACAAAAGTAATTTACAGCAGCTCTGACCAGGACTCTGACTCTTTAAACCATCAAGACATGGCAAGGACAGGAGAGGCATGAAGCGGGAAAGGAGCAGGAGGGAGTTCGACTATCAATCAGCGCCTTCTTGTGGAGGCCTGTACAGCGGTTACCAGGTCAGCGCTGGGTACTAGTAGCAAAACCCAGCAAGGAAACCATGTTGGTGTTGTTTGACCAAGAGCAGATTGGACACTACAGTGACTCACCATCACCTTTTGAGGCACAAAGTGGTATTATGAGAAAGGATGGGCCAGTGCTAGCTGGTTTTTGAATATTTTACTACATTTCTTACATATTGTATATCTACTTCTAACACAGTCAGTTGTTGTTTCTGTATTTCAGCGTGGTGTAGGATTATCAGTCTTGCAGTCAGACTCTTGAGGTCATGGAGTTTCTTCCCTCTCTTGTACTAAGGAGTTTTCCCTTTGATGTCAGTGAGGGTCTAAGATTGGCAGGTTGTCCTCACTATCTGATGTTAAATGAACTTTCAGAAACCTTTCCAGACTGCAAGTCAAATTAAGAAATTAAGAGCTAAACAAACTTGACCTGGCCTGACTTGACTTGCCCTTCCTTGATAAAGAGAGTGATAGTCAGTGCCAAAGGATTACTCACACTCATAACCGTCCTGCAGGTCCACACAGCGCACTCCATCAAAACAAGGGCTGTCCACACACCACAAACGTGTCTCGCACAGACGCCCTGAGTAGTTAATGGGACACTCGCACTTGAAGTCATTCCAGGTGACCTGACACTGTCCACTATTGAAACAGGGCTCATCCTGCGCACAGACAAACACAGATGGATGGATTAGATGATCACTTGTAAAATCTCTCACCTGGTGCGACCGCACAGGTAAAAGCTGCAGAGAGGATTGAGCGCTAACAAACAGCTCAAAGGGATTCACAACCAGATCAATGTTAATAGGGTTGAGGCAATACAGTCCAGCCCAGCTATCACTACACTGTTAGCATGGCTAACTAGACTAGATTCCATTCTGAACCAAAATAACTGTTTTGTATGTCCTTTTCACAATAATCAGAGTTCATATTGATGCCGAATTTTCTTTGAAAGATGAAGTGTCTGTTTATGAGATGTAAGAAATTATAAATAATCATGCAGAAGACATCGATGTGTATAACTTTTAAATTGAGCAAAATGTCAATGGAGTTTGGCAGGCAGTGAGACAGCCAATTAACATAAACTCCTGAGTGTTAAATTTCACAGCAGTGGGCTTTTGTTTTCAGAATAACAAGCATTGACAGACAACTGCCAGCTGATCAACTTAAATTCATAGGGATGCACCAATCCTGCACTCCTGCGGAGTTCCTGCAGCCTTCCATGTCTGAGGAGGAGGGGGCAGGGGAACAACACATTTCAATCATAGATAATGTGTTAAACTGGATTAAAATGTATTTAATATACAGTCTATGGGTCTAACTTACTATTTAAATTGCTGTACTCATTTTGGATGGACAATGGCAACACATTGCTCCTTTAAGTTGATTAAATTAAAATATCTTGTATTTATTTTCAGAACACATACAAATTTATGAACATGAGTTCTTCTAACTTGAAATGTGTTGACTTGAAATGATGAGTTGAATGAATGTACAGTACAGAGTTCTAGCAACTCAATAAATAAAGTTTAAGTTTCTAAACAAACACAATTAGCATATTAGCTGACTTGCCAGCATGCATTTGCTGAATAGTAAAAGTGATAATCATACAGCAGACTCCATATTTGTCTCTTTACCTTGCATGTGTCATCACTGTGGCATCCTTGCAGCACGTTCTCCATCCTCGCCTGGTAAACTTCCAGCCCCTCTGACTGGTCCTCAGTGGTCAGATGCTTGTGGTCCAGCCGAATGTCCTGCAGGCAGCCCTTGAAGTGTCCACCCCAGGCGTTCATGCTCTTGCCTGCAGGGAGCCCTCCAACATACGCCACATCCCCCGCCTCTACGCTCACGTTCCCTAAGGCACGGCTATTCCCTGCTTTGGGAAAGACCACATGGCCGTAGTGCACCTTTACGGTCACCAGGTTATTGTTGCCGTCAGTGACGAACTTGGCCTCAGATAGCAGTGTTGTGTGAGGGCTGTAAATAGCAACAGTGCCCTCCTTCAAATAGATCGTCAGGTAAGGCTTTCCCTCGCGGTGGAGCTGCAGGAGCAGACCATTGTGTTTGAGGGAGCGCATTGAGAAGGAGATGGTGAAGTTCTCTCCGTGGGTTTCTGAGATGTTGAAGATGGCGTAGCTGGTGGTGTTCTCATGACCAAAGGTCCACGATGGATACTCTAAGGTGGGGGTGGGAAGCACATCATTGTCAGTATCTTACCTCAACACACCAGCACATGCTACGCCTGTATTAGCATTGCTTAACTTTGGTTTCCTTAAAGGGGCACTACAATATCAAACTCAGCCAGTTTTTGATAACACTTTGTTTGAAGGGGTGTGTTTGAGACCAACCTGACACTGTCATAACTAGGGCTAAAAAAATACGATACTGGGACTCTTAAAGTGACATCAATACCAATAGAGTACTTCATTTGATACCTTTTTTGTAAAAGCTTCTTCTTTGTGAAGAATGCTTCAGTGATTAGCCATTTTTTTCGAGACCTGGGTACCAAAAAGTATCATTTGAGTGGAGAACTTTCAATACTACTGGGTACAAGGTTATTCCAATCGATACCCTAAAAGTATTGAGTACCAATACCCAGTCCTCATCATAACCAGAGGAAATGATATAACACCTTAATGAACGTTTATGACTGTTGTCATTCAGTCAACTATGTAATCTTTAATACAAAGTTGACATTGTTTGAGATGCCTTTGTTATGACAAGTTGACATGATCATGACATTATATTGCCATGTGTGGTTGGTTTTGACATTGGCTGTCATAAGACGAATATAATTGTGTCAAGAATATTTTCTCAGTCACAGTGATACATTCTAAACTTGACATAAAGATCTGATTAAGTGTTAATGCACTGTGAAATGCTTCTCATTTTTGACTTTTCATAAAGATGTAATTAAAGTTAAATTCAAAGTTCAATGACAGAGTGCAGTACCAAGTTGATTTAGCTAACAGTTAGCTAGTTTACTTGTTGCTAAAGTAGACTAACCACTATCTGCTAGCTATTGTAACCAAGCCAAGCCTGAAAAAAAAACAAAAAAAACATGTCTGTACTGTCAAACTGGCCACTGTCGGTTACATGGGCTGTGTTCAGTCCAGGTACAGTTGTCCTGTATTGAGATGGAGATAACTTCCAACTTCAATGACATTTGAAGTTGCACAAAGAACATTAAGTCAAGACTATTATTAACATTGTTTGCAAGCTAATGTTTAGCTAACATGAGCTTGAAAGCTAAGTAACCTTGTACATCAATGATGCTTGAAATTCACTGTTACATTACAACTTGTACAGGACTTAAAACTCAATGTTTAGGACTTAGGAAAGGACTTGGGACTTCATTGTCTTGTGTTGGGACTTGAGACTTACTTGTGACTTGCAAAACAAAGACCCTGTCCCATCTCTGGTAAACACTAGGCATATTGACTTGCTGCATTCTTAAATTTATATTACTATATGTGGTATATGTTTTGTTTTCAATTTACCTCATAATTTGATTAACCAAACATGGAGTTTTGCATGACAGCAGCTCCAAACAGCAGTGAGAGCTACATCTACAAAGTGGAGGAAGTAAAGAAGCTCAGACTTTGATACATCCAGCTCTGTCTGGACCGAGTGTTTGCTGAGTCCTCATTAGGAGAGCGTTTAGATTCCGTTCATACAATTTTTTGTCATACCCTCAACAAAAAACAGAACCATCACTTAAGTACTGGCTGTAGGGTGGGAATTCCACCTACTACAGAATCATAAAAACACCTCCTCCTACGCATAGACTTCAAGACTCCCACTTTGCTCACTAGGCACAAATTAATCTATCCAGTGATCCGTAAAAAGTGTTTTTGCTGTAAAAGTAAAGTGTCTTCCTGCAATCCTATAAGGTGTACTATAGATACTCTCACCTTTCTCACAGCTTTCTCCGAAATACGGCCGACGACATGTACAGCTGGCACTAACCCACATGTCCACACACTGCCCACGTTGCATACACGGGTCATCCTGACACCAATCTTTTTTGCTGCATCCCAGTTCCAAGCCCCGGTTCTCCTCTCTGATGAGGTCCTGAGGCAGGAGCATCTTATGGTCAACTTCAAGGTCTTCCATGCAGCCGATGAACCCCTTCCCACTGGATGTATGGGCTAAATATTCTTGCGGTGCCCCCCCAACATAGATCTGATGAAAGGAGCTGGGCTGGAGGAAGATCAGATCGTTGTAACCCTCATTCTTCACCTGGCACTCTTCCTCACAGCCGGGTCCTTTTACAAGCAGGACCAGCCTCTCGTCCATGGTCACGGTAACCTGGTGCCACTCTCCATCATTGACTGTACCAGGGTATGTGACCTGGAGCATCTTCCCTGACTTCACCCTGGCCTGAAGGGAGCCTCCCACAAGCTCCAGGGATATGAAGCGCTCTGTAGTGCCCCGGTAGTACAGCACCATGTTGGGTAAAGTGCTCTTGAACCTAAGCTGCATGTGGAGGCCATGACTGTGCTCTTTAGTCTCTCGTTTTGTCCTGTTTTCCAAAACAGGCAGCTGCATGTGAACATAGCCCTCAGAGTTGAAGGAGAAGGTAGTGGAGGTGTTGCAGCGACCTCCGGTCCAGCCGGGGGGACACTGGCAGGTGTAGTCGTGCTGCCTGTCGTCGGTCAGCACAGGGACACAGTCTGCTCCATGTTGACACTCGTGCTGCTGGCAGCCGATCAGGAGGACGTCACAGTCTCGCCCACCCCAGGGCTCCCGGCCAGGCTCTGGCACGGGGCAGTCACACCTATAGGAGTTGGCACCGTCTTTGCACGTGGCACCATTCTGGCAGGGATTGCTGTCACACTCGTTAATGTCCACCTCGCAGTGGACACCTGCATGGACAGAAACATATGATTAGTACTAAAACTTACTTTAACAATGCAGTTTTTGCTTTTTATTGCCAAAGTTTCATGCTGGTGGTTGTCTGTGTCTAGGAGCTTTTCTTTTTTTCATTTTTTACTTGGCTACATTGTAAATGAGGTCTCTATCTCAAGTTATTGCCTCCCTGCAGCCAAAGCACATGCTTCACATGGATCACAATGGAAGTCATATTTGATCTAACAATTTAAATCTGGTTAATCAATGAAAGAACAAAGGTTCTGGCCTTGGAAAGTCAGACTACTACAAATGACTTGAATTAGATACAGAGGTCAGCGTGCACACGGACAGATGAACATGCAGATTTGATTGAGGGAAAGCATGATTTCCCATGTCACTCTCATTTGCAGATGAGGAAATGACTAGTGGAAATATCCATTAAATGCACAATTAGAGGTGAATTAGATTTCCTTAACACAATTAAACCAGTGTCTGTCATACTGATGACATCAGCTAGACATATTGCACTACTTGCCCGTCAGACAAACTTGTCACACACACCCTGTGCCAGAGTTACAGTCTCTGTGCCTGGTTTCAGTAGTCGGAGTTGCCTCATCAAACCGCATTCAACATTAAGCCCTGGCAGCAGCAGTCAACTTGCATTAACATAGTCCTTTAAAATACTCTACAGCCAAGGAACCTTAAAGCTGTTCGTGCTCTCTTTGCCAAGTCTCCACCCTCATACACAAGCACGCAACTTTGTTAATGTAGCATTAAAATGCTGTACCATACTGTACCTGTCAGCCACCAGGGCCCACAGCAGCAGCAGCAGCACAACAGCAGCAGCAGCATCAACCTGCTTCCAGCCATGATCCACTGAGTCAACAGCCAACACACTCCTCACACTGCTGGGTGACAGGAGTGACACAACCAGGTCCTCTCTCCCGCTCTCTCTGTCTTTAAGCTTACAAAGCACAAAGTGCCTCCACTCCTCCACTCTGTACCAGGCAGACAGGCAGGAGTGATCACAAGACAAACCCTGCCTACCTCTTCTTTTCCTCCCTCTCTTCCTCCCTCCTCCATCCCTCCCAGAATCCCTCCCTCACGCCCCCTGCGCCTCTCTCCTGTCCGTAGCCCAGCCCTAGCAGAGCGGTAAGCCTCCAGCTGGCTCCTGTCACTGCTTGACAGGAGGAATGCAGTGCTGCAGTCCCCTCCCTGCTCCATGTGTTGGCCTGTGGATGCCCACTAGTGGCAGGAGCTGCTGGAGTGAAGCCACAGGAGGTGCTGCAGGTTCAAGGCTTCAGCACGGCCAGACCTGAGCACGGCTGGACCCATACATGGAGTTGTATGTACTTGCTAGTAAGTCTCATCTAACACTGTGTCTGATTATATCACATTAGATTTATTATTATTTATACTTTATGTTACAGTATCCTCTGGTATTTAGAGATGCAAAGATCCACTTTTATCAGTTCTGATCCAATTCTGATACCTGAATTTGGATATCTGCCAATACAAATACCAATACTGAAATGTTTTCTTTATACACAAGTTACTGTCTTCCTTTTTTGTGTCTTTTCTGAGACTGAAATAGCTTTAAATTAAGGACATATTGACTTACAGCAGGTTCATGGTCCAGTGCAAGCTCAGGCCTGTGCATCTAGCTCATAGAATTATTTTTATATCTCTTGTAGAACTGCTTAATGACAACATTTTGGTTATTTGCATTATTAAATTAAGGAAGTAGTTAAACCTAACAAAACTGTGACTGTAACCTGAAATGTTCCTCAGCAAGCTTTATTTTGAAAGTCTATCTGGGAGTTGCATGTATGTCATATGTCTGTTACATGTTTGGGTCTGATGCCAGGTTGAAGGGGTGAATAGAAAACATGGTGTGTGGACTGACACGTTATGTTACATCTGGACGAGATCATGCGATGGGTCGTGCGTGCCTGTGTGCATGTGAGTGTGACGTAGTAGCTAATCTCTCATACAACTGGGGCCATCAGCCTAAAATGTTTTGTGCATTTTTATGGCTGTATGTTCAAGGACTTCTCATGATTGCAGTGATTCACAATTTTTGAAAAACTTTGACATACCTATACAAAACCTTAACCAACTGTTGACTTCTCACTACTCTTAACCTGCTGGTAGCGTACTTGCCAACCCTACCGATTTTCCCAGGAGACTCCTGTTTTGCATTGCTTTCATTTCATGTCAAAATGACTGCTCTGAAAAAGCTCTTTTTTTCAGATTCACTGAATATGTTCAGTTTCACTCAATTACAAGGTAAAGTACTGGTGTTAGAAAAATACTTAAGTAAAAGTACAAAGTACTTGTCTGAAAAACTAATCAGAGTATTAGTTACTTTTTAACTGTTGATGTTTAATACATTATAAATAGCAGGCATTCAAAGAAAGAGGTTTCTGTTTCTCCAAATTTTTAAATAAATAATTCCCAGCATCCTCTCTTTTCTGCTCAGTGCTCACACTCACCTCTACAGACTAGGGTTGCAAATGTTTGGTTTTCCTTAACTGATAGTTGAAAATGCTAACAACTATAAGTACAAGTCTTAATAATTTCTAAAATACAGAACATCTTTTTTAAAAAAAACTTTTTTCTCATTTTCAAATGTTTTAGTTTCCTTTTTCAACAAATGGCTCTGCCAGACAAAATTGCCACAAAAACATTTCTAGACTACTGATTAAATATTCATGGATACAGTTTTAATTGGTTAAATTCTTGATGCCAATTCCGGACCTGTTTGCAGTCAGATCACCTGACTGGCTGCAAAAATGGAAATAAAAGGTTTGGATATTAATTCAATTACTTGATCAATCACTCAATTATGATTTTGAAAGTACAATTAAAAGTACAGACTTTAAAATCTAATCGTAATAGTACCCAAAGAAACTTCTTCATTACAGTAACTTGAATATTTGTAATTAGTTACTCCCACTCCTGGTTGCTGGTGATGTGATAAGAAACCTGAGGAAGCCACACTGTGAATATAATGGTGCACAGATTTGTAAATTATTAACCCTGCGACCCAGACACTTTTAATCCAAACTGTCCTGCACCAGCCCGCAAAAGCTCAATCAAACTCTAACTGTGTGAGCACGACCCGAGTGCACTGAGGAGGGTTTTATCTATACCAGCTTAACCGTCAGTTATAGTGACGACCACCTCACGCATGTGGAAAGTCAACCTGTTAAGTTAATAGGATCATATTTCTGAGCCATATGGAGTTTTAGTCTTCACTGGCTGCTGAAGTGATGTGTTCAGAGTGTAGAATATCAGAAGAATTTAGGGCAGATCATTTGGGGGGAAAGACCTTGTTTTGCTCAAAATGTTTTGCATGGTGTTTTTTTATTTTCATCAGGCTTTAATTAGGCTCCTAAGCAGCTTTGCAGTAATCTCCCCTCCCCCTGACAAATTTCTTAGAGACCCCCATTTAATGCCCAAGGTGGACGCCTGACATATGGCACCTTTTATTGGCTTTGTTGTTTTCTGCTATGTTCTTCCATACCATATGCCCTCTCATCCCCTCCTCTCCTATCCTCCTCCTCTCCTCATCGTGCAGCCATGATGCCTTCAGCAAATTAGCCTCTCATTTTGTTGATGAGAGCTTTTGGCTGAATTCCTCACTTCTCAGTCCAGATTGTGCGTTTCAAGGTCAGCTTTTGGTGCGGTTCCTCCTGTTTTGAGTGATGCAGTGACAAATCTCCTCTAATGAGGAATTAATACCTTGGCTGGCCATGAGGAATGATCAGCAGGAAGAAGATTAACCCTTTATTGTTTGGCCGAGGAGATTGTGAGCCCTGGTGTGAAGGTTATCTGTCTACATGGGTTCAGTTCACTGCAGATCTGTCTTGTCCCCCACAGGGAAGTGAGGGAACCCAATACAAAACCAATGAAAGATCAAGTCCAAATACAAAGATTACTATTACATTATAACATTATTTCTGTAGAAGAGAGTTGACTTGTGATACATGACAAATTTCAGAGGAACTTGACATTTAATCTAATCTAATAATAATACTTGTTAAACCTTCTTATAAGTTGTCATGCATGATCATAAACATTTATAAAGAGGTTTATAAAGCAATATAAAAGCATTATAATGTTTTATGAATGTGTTTAGAATGCATTATACACATGACCTTCATAGAAAGTGTTACCCTGGTGTCTTTAGTTGTAGTGATGGGTTACACAGCACATTATAACCACCATAACTTTAGCCAGTTATAAAGATACAGAGAACTTCGTGTGCGTATGATAACAAATTTTAAATTCTAAGTTTCTGAAATAGAATAATGTGTTATAAACATCAAAAGTGCTCTATAGCATGACTTTGTAAGCCTTAAAGTGACTGTTCTGTATAAGATCATTAGAAATGGCATGATGTTCGTAAGACAGTATTCCATTTCAGAAATTTAGAATTCATACTCCGTTATGACACGTTCACAAAGTTCTCTGTGTCTTTATCTTTATCTCTCTGTATTTATAACTGGCTAAAGTCATGGTACTTATAACATGCTGTGTAACCCAGGACTTATAACTTAACTTAGTATAAATTATGTCCACCACTTATAATACTTGTTAAGCCTTGTTGTAAGTTGTCATGCATGACTAACAACATTTATAAAGAGTTTTATAAAGCATTATGAATGCATTATAATGTTTTGTGAATGTGCTTATACTGCATTATAGACATGACCTTCATAGAAAGTGTTACCCCAGTGTCTTCAGTGGTAGTGATGTTCATGCCAAAGTGTGTTTGGAAGAAGAATCTGACTCCTGGGTTACACAGCACATTATAACCACTATAACTTTAGCCAGTTAGAAAGACACTGAGGACCTCTTGAATGTGTCATAGCAATTTATAAATTCTAAGTTTCTGAAATGGAATCATGTGTTATAAACATCAAAAGTACTCTATAGCATGACTTTATGAGCTTTAAAGTGACTGCACGTTATAGGTTCATCAGAAATTGTGTGATGTTCATAAGAAAGTATGCCATTTCAGATACATAGAATTCATAATCTGTTATAACACATTAGAGCAGTTCTCTATGTGTCTTTACAACTAGCTAAAGTCATGGTACTTCTAACATTTATAATACTTTTTAAACCTTGTTATAATTTGTCATGCATGATTATAAACATTTAATTTTATAAAGCATTATAAATGCATTATAATGTTTTGAATGTGCTTATAATGCATTATAGACATGATTGATAGAAAGTGTTATCCCAGTGTCTTAAGTTGTAGTAATGTTCATCCTCATTAATTCAGTGTCACAGCTGTACAACTGACCACAAGCTCATGCATCAAGTGTCTGTGAGTGTCAGAAAGTGTCCATCCCTGCCCTGACCAGATCAGTGAGAGTAAGAAGGGACATGGACAGGAGACAACCCTGCAGGGTGTCTCTGGAGGAGGAGCCGCTCTGTTTGGCTTTGTTAGGAGATAAGAGCAGATAAGATGTTTCTCCTACCTGTGAATCCGTCTGGACACACACATTGATAAGAGTTGACCAGATCCTGACAGCTTCCTCCATGCTGACACGGAGCAGACTCACACTCGTCCACGTTGACTGAGCAGTTGTCTCCTGCAAACAGGACATACTGATGAGATTCAGATCCGTGTCCTCATCGCTTCATGATGAGTTAATGAGGCAGTAAACCTACCAGTGAATCCTGGCAGGCAGCGGCAGATGAAGCCGGCCGCCTCTTCATAGCTGAAATTGGCTGTGCTGAGTTCAGGCAGCGCCCAATAGTTCAGGACATCTGACCGCTGGAAACACTCGCCATCATTCTCACAGGGATGCTGCTCACACTCATCTATATCCACCTGGCAGTTCTCGCCTTCATAACCTGGACACACACGCACATATATATATATATTTAAAATCTATTTTAACACAATACTCATCTGCACATAAGTGCATTAAAATAATTATTTGTCACTGTAATCATTTATTGTCCATACAAGCTGTGAAGTGATCCCACTTCCACACATAGACACCAACACATGACACATGTTAGCTAGCAAGCGCTGCCCTCTGCACTGTCAGCTGCACTGGCCGCATAAACGCCTCAGCTGTCAAATTATTTTGAATGAAGCAAGCTGAAAATCCACATTTTGTCTGAGTAAGCCGATTCTGTCAACATGCTTGCATGTGACGACCAAGACAGATTGCTGTGCTGCAGCTGGAAATGATGTTCATGGAACCACAAGGAGGGAGTTCCATAGGAAACAGAGTGTAAGCTGGAAACAGGCCCACTTCATTTGACTTCTGAAGCTGTATATTAGCTTCAGTTGGAGGCATTTTTGCACCAACTTGAAAATGTCCTCACTAGTTCTCGTAACTTTTGAGATACCTTTAGCAGCTTTTTCCAAAAGACCCCAGTGAGTAGTTTGACTTTGGCTGGCCCCTTTTCCCCGCAAAATATGTATAGCCCTCATCAAAAGTTTTTTTTGTTTTTTTTTTTCCCAGAGTAGATTTAGATGCATGTTACCTGTTCAAAATAAGTCCAAACAATAAAGAGTAGCATATAGTTACCACTGACTGCTGCTCACTATACTCTCTGCTGTTAACTACCGTTGGTTGCAGCCAGCCTACTAGCTGGCATTAGCTCAGTCAGCTGTGTAGCTAGAGGCCCTTAGCTGACTCGAGTCTGGCTGGAGACCTGCTGCTCAGCCTCTCAGTGAACATCGCCAGACATGGGCCGGACGTAGCCTTCGAACCTGACGGATGCCAGGTCAACGAGAGGGAACACAGTACCAAGGTGATTTAGAGCAGGACTGTGACAGGAAAGATGGAGAGGAATGAGAGGGAGGTTTCACACCAGAGAGGCAGCGGGGAGCCAGAAGATTTTCACACCTAACAAGCTGGTTTTGGTGAGTTTTGTTTTGTTCCTGTTTAGTTCAAAGTGCAAACAGCCATGTCTTAGTTTGGTAAAAGAGAGAAAATTGAATTTAGAAGGTTGTATTTTTATATTTAATAGGGAAAAAACTTGTAAGAACATATCTTGCTTTGACATGTTGTGACTGCGCCTGCTGAGGCACAAAGTGGTAATCATGATAACTTCAGTAGATATCTCTGCCACACAAGACACAGATGCCTTTGACATAACATGAGAACTGTTAGGCCTACTTTTTCACTTTCTGTTGATGATGTTAGTTAGTTTGAACTAAATTTCTCACCATAACTTACACATTGCATCTTAAAAGTATAATCAGCAACATTTTCCTCTGTATCTGCAGAGATCCTGCTCCCTGCCTGTATTTTCTTATATTTTGTCACTGTATTGTTGTGCTCAGGACATTTCACCAACCCAAAACGCTGGAATGTGACATCCTGATGCATTTAGGAACAGCTCTGACAAATCCTACTGACTCTACCTTTAAAGTTTGTGATGTTACTGATATGCAAATTGGCATGTGATGCCATCTAGCAACTTTTCAAGTAGGCTTTCCTTCTGCTGAGAACAGTTGGCAACACTAACAAGGACTGAATATTGCACAAGGGCTTATAACTAGAATGGACAGATGGAATAACTACAGTGACTAATAGCATACACTAAACACTAATAGCAGCTTAAAGTCTTCAAATCCACCTGTGAAATCTGCACAAGGGATTTTAAGGACACGCACACAACAAAACGCACACACAAATACAGTGATGACAGCAAGAATCCCATGAAGACTGCTGATGTCTGCATCTCTCTGTGTCGCAACGTGCTCATGAATTACTCTTCATAATTCATCACAGGCCTGAAAGATTTAAATAGTGCCATGCTGCTGTTTTCATATAGCTCCACCATAAATATTGATCGGTGCTCTTTAGCCTCTCATCCTCTTAAGTCAAGGGTCAGACCATCCAGCTCCTTTGTTTGCTTGGATTTATGTGCGGGAAACCTCCAGCCTCAGGACGCTTTTTATGTTGGAAAGTTCAAGCTTCTTTTTCTCTCTCTCTCTCTTTTAAGACTCGTGTTTAGCAATAAAGCCCTTGGTGACAGATCACACTGTGATTACATTATGTGAAGGTGTAGAGTTGGTGTCCAGGATGATGTTACCTGGCCAGCAGAGGCACTTGTACTGGTTGATCCCCTCCAGACATGTGGCTCCATGCTGGCAGGGGTCAGAAGCACATTCCAGAATGTCCTCTTCACAGTGGACGCCCATGAAGCCCGTCCCCTCACAGTCACACTCATAACTGGAAAAGACACAAATAAACTGGTCTTATACTGTAACTGTCAATAAGATGAGGTGAATAATTATATTTATACTTTTTGTGCAATTTATCTTTCAATAATTACTGACAGAGATGGGGAGTAACTCAGTAAAAATAGTTTGTTACTGTACATAAGTAGATTTTTCAGATATCTGTATATTTCTACTTTCTACTCCTCACTTTTTCAAAACAGGCTTGTTACTTTGGTTTTAATTCATTTGATTGACATTACTGATTATTTTTATTTTGTATCACTGTTTGCCACCTTCCCAACATCAAGACAGATTTCAACCTACTTGAATTGGACAACAACACATAAAAAAGACAATTTCTTGGTGTATAAATCAGTGCACATCACACACGACAGACATAACAAGAACAAAAACAATGTAAAAGATGTAACAAGATTAAAAATGACATAGACAAAAAAAGCTGTTACAAGACAAAAAGATGTAACAAGACAAAAAAATTAATAAGACAACAAAGATTTAACAAGATGAAACCACAAAGAAGACGCAACATGACAAAAAAGTAACAAGACAAAAAAAACAACGTAAAAGGCGTAACAGGACAAAAGAGACATAACAAGTCAAATAAGACGTAATGACAAAAAGTAGCAAAAAGACAATACAAGACAAAAAACAACATTAAAGATGTAACATGACAAAGCAGACATAACCAGACAAAAACCAACATGAAAACCATAACAAGACAAAAAAGACGCAACAAGATGAAACACATTGTAAGGGATGGCTACTTTTTACTTTTATACTTGCGGACATTTCAAGGCCTATATGACAAAATGTTGTAACAGACGTAACAAGATGAAAGAGACAGAGAAAGAGACCATGAAGAAAAGGTGAGGTCCAGTTAAACAGTCAGTAGAAATGTACTTTAATTACTATAATTTACTTTTATACTTTGAGTACATTTCACAGCCTGTACTTTTTCACTTTTACTGCAGTAAAGAAGTTGAATCAGCTCCTCTTTTTTTTACACAAGTGTCTCTATTTCTACTGTAGTAAAGGCCGTGTGTACTTATGACATGGAATTTCCCTTCACTTCCCAGGATTCTCTGAAGTCAGTAATGACATCATCATGAGGTGATCTGACTAGGAGTACAGTATTACTGTGCCAAACAAACTGTGACAGATTTTGTTGAGAATTTTGATTTACTGGTAGGCTGAGCATGATTGAGTAGCTGAAAGAGACGGAGAGCATGGAGGAGGAAGATGGAAAAGAAAAGAGAAATACTGAAATCTGTGGCAGAGTCAAGGCATGAATTAGTCGCTAAACCAGGCTCTGTGTTAGCTTTATGCCACTGTGAGAAAGGGAAAGGTGAACCCTGGGGCTTCAGCTGTTATGTTTGCCTACATGCCATGCAGGGCTTAATCTGTACATCAGTGATCTAATGATCGGCCAGTCCTGGAGTCTACTGAAAGATCCGGTCTATCAGTAGCAGCAACACTATCATTTGAACAGGGAAAAAGTTTTGTTGAAAAGAAAGTGACACAACATCCCACCATAAAGCACACTTTCAGGTGAAAAGAAACAAACAGAGCCAACGGGGATGGAAAAGCAATGTCAACAATGTTAGGTAACATTACATATGTGGATTTATCTAACGTACATACTTATGATCTTTTACTAGAAGATCTTGAAAGTCTACCCAGACGTTGCATATTTCTTATTGTGGTTAGCTGGGTGTGAGCAGCATTGTTTAAGCTCAGTCACACAATAAAAGCAAGCCTATCATGGCAGCTGACCCTCTGGTGGGTGTGTAGTTGGAACTGTGGGTGGTGTCAAACAAATTCATCTTCCTGTCCAAACATCCATTATTATCCACTGTTTTGTGGGACTTTTTACATCACTTGTCTCATGTTTTTCAACACTTGTCACATGCGTATGCAAAATGCAATCCCCCATCCTCCTGACTCCCTGCTGGTCCAATCACCGTCACCACCAGGTATTCTCTCCACCTCCATCTGTCTAATGACTCATCACAATGACTGACGTAAGTGGATTAATTCTTATCCCTGGTCAACTTTAATGTCTGCCGTGCAGACAGACGCAGCACACTGCTGGATGACACATCGGCCTCACCAGGCTCAACCTGACAGGTAAATATAAACAGACTAATAACCAACAGCCTGTAGAAAGTCTTATAGAAATTTACATTAATCATGTATACTGATTATACATGTGATAAGAACATAATCTCTTACAAACACCAGCCTAACTCAATGTATGGACTGCATACAGAAGGGAAGTAACTAATTACAAATACTTTGTTATTGTACTTAGATTTTTCAGGTATCTGCATTTTACTTGAGTATTTCTTTTTCAGACAACATTTTAATTTTATTGCCTACATGTCAACAGAAAAATCTGTACTTTCTACTCCTTATATTCTCAAAAACAATGTAAAAAGACGTGACAAGACAAAATTTACATAAAAGATGTAACAAGATGTAAATGGTGCAAAGCTCGTAACAAGATGACAATGAAAACAGATGAAAATGACTAACAGACATAACAAGACGTAAAAGGTATAGCAAGATAAGTACAACGTAACAAGACAAAAATAACACTAAAGACATAACGAGGACAAACGTAACAAGATGGCAAAGATCTAACACAACAAAAATGGCCTAAAATACATAACAAGACAAAAACAACATGACAATAACAAGA
Source organism: Lutjanus erythropterus (assembly GCF_056507025.1). Classification (NCBI taxonomy): domain Eukaryota; kingdom Metazoa; phylum Chordata; class Actinopteri; order Lutjaniformes; family Lutjanidae; genus Lutjanus; species Lutjanus erythropterus. The sequence goes on along the minus strand of NC_139326.1, from coordinate 39,676,089 downwards.
CAAAAACTACATAAAAGATATAACAAGACAACAGATGTAACAAGACGTAACAAGACAAAAATTACATACCAGGTTGAAAACAACGTAACAATAAATAACAAGATGTAAATTACATAAAAGACATAACACGATGACAAAGATGACACCAGACAAAAATTACATACCAAGAATAAATAAAAAAATGAAAATTACATAAAAGGCATAACAAGACAACAAAGATGTAACAAGACAAATTTAATGTAACAAGATGAAAATTTCATAACAGGACGAAAATGATGAAACGCTAAATAACAAAATGAAAATGATGTGAAAGGCATGACAAGATGAAATAGATGTAACTAGACAAATATGACGTAACATGACAAAAACGATGTAACAATAAATAACAAGATGACAAAGATGTAACAAGACAAAAATTACGTAAAAGACGTGACAAGAAGACAACAGCATAACAAGAGGAAAACAAAGTAAAAGATGTAATAAGACAGAAACAACATAACAGACAGAGAGGGAGACTCAACAGCAGAGAAAAGGTGAGGTTCAGTTCACTTTGAGCAGAAACAGTCAGAAGAAATGTCCTTCACAGAGCAACTTTTTACTTTTATACTCAAAAGCCTGTACTTTTTTACTTTTACTTGAGTAAATTAGTTGAATCAGTACTTCTACTACTTCTACTTTTTACACAAGTTTCTGTACTTCTGCTTAAATACAGAGCTTGTGTACTTTTTCCACCTCTGATTGCATATCAGAAACCAAGCCATTCTAAGTGCAGTGAACTTGTATCTGTAGGTATGCACACACAGACAGTATGAACGTGTGTGTGTGTGTGTGTGTGTGATCCTACCTGTTGACCCCATCGATGCACTTGCCCTCGTTCAGACAGGGCATGCTGGCACATTCATCAATGTTGACCTCGCAGTCTTGGCCCTGGAAGCCGGCCATGCACTCACACGTGTACGTGGCGATGTGGTCTCGGCAGGTGGCGCCATTCTGGCAGGGATTCGCCTCGCACTCATCGATCTCCACCTCACAGTTAATCCCTGCAGGGGACGGAACAGGGATGGCAGCAGGCCAAGGCGTGAGATTGGCAACACACCTAATTATCTTAGCACACGTTCAGATACAACACAATAAGAGTGGAGCTGCCAGGAGCTCACTGATACATGATAATGCTACTTAAACACAGCCGTCCTCCTCTGTTCATACAGTTAGTGGGAGAAAAACAAATACAAGCACAAATAAAGCAATATGCTGCACTGACTGTACTACACACTTAAAATAAGCATAGCGTAGAAGCAGAGCATATTGACCAGTATGGGTTTTATAAAGTCTGAATCTTGAGCCTTGATTTTTTAGCCCATACTTTCACACATTTTGGCAAACTGCCATCATTAAAAGTTAATTATCTATAAGCATTTCCTGATAGTAATGTACCCAGGGATCTCCAGACAACTATCACTAAAAAAACATCAACCTATGATGATTCTTGTGATATTTTCTATTTCGGAGCAGGTTTATGGATGTGTATTTATGACGGACACTGAGATAATAATATCCTCTGAAAGTGTAAATCACACTAATCTAAACATGTGATTCTGTCATTTTTGCTTGTGCATTATTAGAACATTTTATTTATTCAGATCTCTTGTAATGTTTCCAATAAAAAACAATAAAAATCTGATAAAGAGGAATCACATCTAGGCCAAACTGCGCACACGTGTTGTGTGATGAGTTGTACCCAGAGAGCGGGGTGATTTTTGTTTGCACTTGTTCAGAAAGAGAGAGAAAATGAAAAGAAGAGAGTGCACATCATGGTGTTTAACATCAAACTTTCATGAGCACTTGAGTTCTTTTTTTTATGTGGTGGCTTTTCCATCTCTCCTACACATTAAACTGAAGAGTTATCCACTGAAATACAGCACAAGCATTAATGACAGAGCATAATTCCTAACCACACAGATGCTTGGGGGCGCAGTTTGACAGTAACTGATTGAAATGGACCGTGGATGATTGAAATATCGCATGCAACAAAATGTTTCTGCAGGCCATCATTGGCCCACAGGCAGCACTTTGTGAGAGTTTAATTTAGGGTGTGTCCAGCTCCACTTGTGCTGGTCTAAAGGTGCATAATCTGCAGCAAAGTAAGGCACAGGTTGCAAGGGGATTGTATTTAGGCTCTTCACACTGTTACTTTCTGCTTCACTAGATAAGGGGCACACTGCTCCCTGTATTGCTTCTGTATTGGCCATTTCCAATTCAGGAACACTATCCCCCCTACAGTTTGCTGTGGGACAGTTTTAGTAATTTGATTCAACATAAATTTATTTAGGAATGAGTTTTTGTTAAATTAAAAAATGATCACAAACTTACTGCCACACACTGAACTTTGGCCTTTTAGCCACTGAGGGCTGCCCTGTTTACCCTCTTATGGTAATCCAGCTTTGTGTTTAAGTGCTAGTGTCTCATAATTGGATTGCTGTTTAAGTTTTTTTTTTCAGCCTGAAGTGAATAAAAATTCTGAGAGAATCAGTGAATACTGGAAACCTGAGATGATGAAATGTATTCAGATCAAATGTCAGCTCACGAGCCAAGAATCTCTGATCAAATATGGTCTGACCTTTGAAGCCTGGAGCACAGTCACACCTGTAGTGGTCCACCTCGTCCACACACGTGCCGTTGTTCTGACAGGGTCTGGAGGCACACTCGTTGATGTCCAGGTCACAGTGGTATCCTTGGAATCCAGGCACACAGAAACACTGGTAGGCGTTGACACCGTCTTTACAGATGGCTCCGTTCTGACATGGCTCAGACTGGCATTCGTCGATGTTCTCCTCACAGTTGGTCCCCTGGTACCCAGCAGCACACTGGCAGTGGTGCCCGGTGTCGGGGATGTCCATACAGATGCCTCCATTCTGGCACGTTTCCTCTGAACAGACGGTCACGTTGTCCTGACAGTCCTCTCCTCCCAGTCCAACGGGACAGTGGCAGGAGTAGCTGTTGACTCCATTGACACAGTGGGACCTGATGCCTGTGCAGGGGTTACTCTGACACTCGTCCACGTCCTCGGTGCAGTTGAGGCCTGTGAAGCCGTCGGGGCAGTGGCAGGTGAACTCATCAGTCCCGGGTGTGCTGGTGCAGTTGGTGCACCATTGCTCCATGATACAGGCATCGTACAGCTCGTCACAGTGTTTGCCCATGTACCACACCGGTCCTTTGGGGCACAGGCACACATAGTCACCAAGGTTGTCCAGACATGTGCCACCATTGTTGCAGGGAGATGATAAACACTTGTCTGCTGCTGCTGTGCACAGTAGGCCTGGAATGGAACACAAAATTACAATTAACAATGCAATAGGTGACATTTATCTAAAAAATCAATCTTTTTTCCAAGCGTAAATTCTAAACTGGGATAGAGATGGGGTGAAGAATTGCAAAAAATGTTCATCTTGTTTCTTTGTGCTAAATTCCTGTGTAGGGTGTGTATACACAATATTTTACATGCATTTGCATGTAAAAAATAAGTCTAACATTTTTTTCCCCTTTGCTTGAAGGGGAAATGAAAAATACTTATTTTCTCTATCAGCCAAAGAGATATCTGCCTTCTTTCCAATATAATGAGACTAAATGGCACTGGCACACCAAAAAATGCATACAAGTATTTCAAAAATAGTGTCTCTTTCCAAAAACCATGACCTGGTTACTCAAGATAACACGGACCTTGCTGTCAGCAGTTTCATGTTGGAACTACTTAGTTTTGGTAGATTCTGAAATAGATGAAGTACATGAAACTGCTCACAACAAGGTTTGTGGATTATCTTAAGTAACCAGGTCATGAGTTTTGGAAAGAGACACTATGTTTTTGAATTTTTCAATGACACAACTGTTGCCAGGGGCAAAGCAGCTATCTCCAAAACACTGTAGCTATAACACCAAAATACTATAGATGGATCAAAAGCACTACAGGCCAGAGGATAGATATGTATTTGTAATTTTGGGGTTAACCGTCCCTTAAACACGGCAATGTATTGCTGCCATGCCAAAGAAACAAAAACGGATCAGTATCATGTTAAAATATGAAGAGTTTATTGTTCTAACATGATGCATTAACAATAGTTATACAAACAATAAATAGCTTATTGTTATAACTTAATAATTTCACGTTGTAATTAAGTAAAAATATCTCATTATAAAGTGAAGATCTTGTTATAACATTTTTTTTGCATTATATGACGTGATACTCATACGTTTTTCTTTTCCTGGCATAGCAGCAATAATCTGCTGTGATCACTTTGTATTCTTTTATTTGTATGCTCAAGAAGTCTAATTCTGAAATTCTTGGTTTCATTATATTTAAAACTAAATCCACAGTCCACAGTTTTACTATTTGGTTCCATCCCTGTACCATTAGCTTAGTTTGCAGCAGACAGCTATTTTCAGTCAAACAGCAGACAGATACCGTTAGTAACTAGCTGCTGACAGGGAGCATTTAGCAGCTAAAGACTCAGATATTTTTTAATCTCTCGGGTGTTGGTGCAGACCAAGACTAGAGCACAGAGCTAAAAAGAGATAATATGTCAGTCTTGTGATTACAGCTTGGTGTGATGCCCCCAAGTGGCCAAAAAAACCTAAACAATTAATACAGATTTAGGTAAAGACCACTTTTTCCTATTGTACATGTAGGTTTTGTTACAAGCTGTTCCCTCTGTGTCAAGTTATTTATTACTTATCAGATGTGGACGGGTTATATTTCTATATGGATAGGCATAAGCAACCAAGGCTGTACATAACACCATCAAAAGAAACTTTTTATCTGTAGAAATTCCAAGAATAAAGACATCACAGTGCACCGTTTAATTCACAAGGCTTTGATTAGTGCTACTGAAGTAATGAGAGGGCTAATCATCAAAAAGTCCCCAAGAATAAACCTAACATAAATGACCACAGTTGGTGTTGGTGTTGGCTAACACAGTCCAGTTCTCCCCCTGTAAGCTGTATTACCCTCTGGCTTACAGAGTGGTCTTCCTGCTACCTCTGACCTTTAGCGCTGCTTAGAAACCAATCTGGTGATGAAGAGTAACAAGCCCCTCTTTTCTCTGGATTTAAAGTCACAGCAGATGGTGTTAAAAGTAAACTTCTTACAAGACAGAGCGAGCAGCTGTCAGTGTTGTCAATGAAAGTGTCACTCACTACTGTATGTAGAGCAGTGAGTGACACTTTCATTGAGATTATAATGTGTATCACATCACAGAGGTGACTCGAGATGCACTGATTCCGATTTTCTTGGCCGATTCTGTTTTTTTAAGGGTCTGACCAGCTGATTCTGATTTTCAGTCTTTCTAAGAACTGTAATTGACAGCATTCACAAACATTTTTGCAACTTTTCTTGTAAAATTAAATGGGATGTTCATAATAAAACACTGACTGCTAAATAACTTATACATTTTCTCCAAAAGTGCTCTAAATTACAGCCAGGTATTACTATATTGTATTACTATATTAATACTATGTACTATAGGGAACACAATCTCGTAAGATTTCACATAATCTTGCTGCATGTGATTTCATGTGATCTTGTGTGGAAGCAGATGTAAACAAACCGGACACTGATGTGGTGCAACCCATTGCTGTACTAAACTTTTGCAGTGAGAAAAACAGAAGCAGAAGCTAAGTCATGAGTCTGGATGAGAAAATGTTTGAGGAGACCTGTTCTTGGAACCGCTTCAACACCAACTTCATGCAAGCATGTTTCTGAGTGCGTGCTGCTTTGATCAGCGCTGTTGTGGGTGTGATGCTATGGTCAGTGTGTCTGCTGTGCACATGATGTGACCATCCTGCAGAGCATATGTGCAAATATGACCGGCACAGAATCGGATATGCGACACTGAGCGGTCTCTGTCCAATCGATTGGTGCATCCCTAGAAGTGACAATACACATCAGCAAAGTATAGGTTAAAAACTTACACTCATGCAAAGAGCAGGACTTAGAGGAAGTGATGCCATCCAGTCAGTCTGTCCATCTGTCCAGTATGCTACTTCAGAGCAAGATAGTGCAACAACTACAGGCCTTATTGCCAGAAAATAAATTATCCAACCATCTCGCCAGACTGAAATCACCATCATCCACTTTGGGATGGTGGGGATGGACATTCCTGAAACTCTTAACTTTCTATTTCAGCTGACCCCACATTAAAATGTCAACTTTTTACTTTTACTTTTATTTGATGGCTGGGTTTTTATGGACTTCTATAATGAATGCTAACCCACACTCATGCTTCACAGAGGAAGAACCTTCTTTGTCTTTTTTAGTAAGTTAAAAGTATTTTTAATGCAAGGCTAGGTAAAATTCAGGGCAGAAAAATGAAGCCAAAGTGCCTGAAACAGCAGTTCCTCAAATGGCCACTGGAGACTGGCTCCAAAATCAAGTCAATCCCCAAGGAACCTCATATTAAAATGTCCAACTTTACAACAAAAATAAACGTTTGCAACCTGTACAAAAAACAGTTTGATCTCTATAGCTTATTTACTGTTCATGACAACTGTATGGGGCTGAACTTTTATATAACCCACATGTTTAAATTATATTAAGATTTAAAATTATGCATAATGACAGATTGCTTGTCGCTATAGGCATCTGCTACAATTGGTCACTTCAACTCCACCCACGCTCCACTTCTTTGCCCATTTTTGGTTTAGTTGGAAGTTAGACAGCATCAGTTACTGCCAAGATGTTGACAGCCAGAGCCACTACACTGACGCACCTGTGGGTGCTGTCATGGATTCTACAGTCTATGAGCAAAATTAGCTACTTTTCTTTCAAAAGTTACATAGTCTGGCTATAAATCTTCTCTATTAACCCTAAAGCTTTGTCTAATTCTCCCATGAGACACCGGAGTGTTACCGGACGAACGTAGTAGACCAAACATGACTGCATACTCCATAATTGTAGTATCTGGAACAAGTCTACTGTAATGAAAGCAAGGCTGTATATCCTGTTAAAAAAACAGATTCTGTAAGCAAAGTCAAATTTACTCAAATGTAAGTAGATTTTTAAGATCTCCTGTTTTGAATCATTTAAAATTAATTGACCAGAGTTGTTGAGGGATATTAGAAATTTGCTCATTATATCAGTTAATTGCTTTTATGTTCTGCTATGTATTGTAATGAACTAATGTCATGTCAGGTCACTTGTTGACAAAAAAAAGACAATCAAAACATTCACACCCATGCATTTGAAATGAAAAGCCCACCAAAAGCAGCCACACTCAGATATGCACGGAATCATGATACTTCAATCATCATCAACAAAATGATAGACGATGAGCTCCTCTGCTAACAAGATATCAAAAACATCCCAGTAACAATGTGTTTATATTCTCCCCTCTGCAACACCTACATTCTTCATTCCCCCCTGCATCCACTTTAACACCCCGGCTCAGTTCCTGTCACACACATCTGCTATCACTTCCTTTATCTACTCTTAACACCGAGCCTTCCTCCTCACATCCGCCTCTCACTTCTCCTCCCACCGTCCTGGTGTTTTCCGTACCTGATAAATCCTGAGAAGAACTGTGTTGTTTGTGCTCCCACTGTTTTAATTTGAATGATGATAACAAGTCCCAGCATAGTGTTTATAACCTGCTGATGTTTACATTGTTAGAATGAGGTGCAGTGAAGTGCAATCAGAGTTGAAATCCTGTTTAATATATGATCTATGGTTGAAGCCGGTTGTTTCCCCCCAACACCCTTCACCCCAGAGTTGGGGAAGCTCTGCAGGCTGCAGGAGGTCTGCTGGACCGCAGGACACAAGACACAAGTCCTCCACTGTAAGTTGATTAGCTGTTTCTAAATGTCATTTGTCAATGTAAAGTTAAGTCTGTTATCCTGAAACTCTGGAGTTAGGTAGCTGCCTATCTCACTGCGTGCCAAACTCCATCAACATTTTGCTTGATTTAATATTAATAATCATCTACACCTTCTCCAAGATTAGTAATGATGTCTCACAACTCATAAAACAAACATTTACTCATTTGGCAAACATTCAGCATTAGTCTCTAATTAATGTGAAACGGGGAAACTAAAACAGATTTTCCAGCCTGAAAAAAAAACATTTCAGAGAACACCACAGCTGCAGCCCTGATGTCAGAGAACAATGTTTCCTTGATCTCCAATGACATATTCTCATTTTATGATTAATTATAGTAAATATAATACAAGTCTCTCCTTCTCTCCTGTGGATTTAGACTGAAAAAGTTGTTTTACACACCAAAAATTGAGTTTGGCCTATTTGGACCTTTTAATAAACATGTTTTTCATGATCAACTCTGTATAGCGAGTGGAAGTGAGGGCGGAAACTTGAACAGGAACCCTAGGTTTGCGAAGGTCCTGCAAGATTTGTGCTTCTTCATTGTGCATGTTGCACACAGTAAAAAGAAAGAAGTTCACAGAACTCAGAAATTTAAAGGCCATGTACTGCAATAGATTTTTGAGTTTGAAGGCCAACTCAAAGTTTTTTTAAAAACTTTCACCAACTGCTAATCTTTTTGTTGAGATATTTTACTTTTCTTCTTTAGATAAATGTAAATCTTTGAGTTTTAGAAATCTGAGAAGGTTTAGCAACAAAAAACACTAAAGATCCTGGTTTGGGTTAAAATAATCACTCATGCAAGATCTTTTGCAGGTCTGGGGTTACCATACAGACACAACCAATAGTTCCTACATTCTACATTAGAGTTCATAAATTTTTAGGAACCATGAAGGTTTCTAGAGAGATAGAAAACTTTATTTCTGTGACGAATGTGATGTAGTGCAGTGAGCGAAATGCGTGTACTGAATGTGTTAATTGACCCAGTTCTGATGGTGAAGGTGGTATTTTTCTTCATGTTTCTTCCTCCTCATCTCAACTCAACTGTGATGTCTTCTTCAGATGTGTCATTTCCTCTGACTTGCATCATTTTCTCCTTTCCCTCTCCCTGTTGGCTCTCACTTATACTGAGATCATCTTTTACTTTTTCTTCATTGTTGTTCTCTTTTGCCTCCCTCATCAAACTGACTCCAGATCTTTCCCATGACTGGTGTGTTGAGCTGAACTGAGTCAGAGGTAAGTGTTTCAGCCTGCACTACCTGTCAGGATCCTGTAGAAGACGGCCGACAGAGACATAGAGGGTATCCTCACTCTTCACCCGTCCATCCAAACCCAATAAACCCCTCACACATTCCAAAGAGCTGATAACAGCTCCTCCTACGCTCAGCCCATCCCCCCCGCATCACTGAGTACTCCATAGATCATGGTTATGGCCAGACAGGGTTGATCCTGGTACTGACTGGCACCAGTATGAGCTCAGCAGTAACACTGAGCAGAGCTGCTGACTGCCAGCAGGTAGAAAGATGTTGGGATGCTCTGCAGAGACCTAACAGAGGGGGTTGCTTCAACACTGACATGTCACTGCTCTCTCTGACAGGAAGCACGGAGTTCACTCATAAGTGATGCTTTCGTTTCATTCCTCTTTAATAAAATCTGTTTGTTATGTTAAATGTATGTGCAGGTAAAATAAATAAAGAAAATATAGAAATTAAGCAAGAAATCAAACTTGATTCCTAATGAAAGCTCTTCATCTGTTGGCAAACATATATTAGTTATATTTAAGAAACCAGCACTTCATCCTTATCTGTATGAAAAATCATGGCCAGTGTGAACAGTTTAATTCAACATACTTGTTGACTCTGCATGAATTGTTTTGTACAGTGAGTTGCCCCTGTGATAACTGAGGTCCTCTCTCCTTTTCTGTAATTCTGAAGAAGCACATTGTTGGCAAAGCTTCACATTGTGGAAGATGTTGTGCAGAATGACACACCAAGGTTACTATAAAACTACTAAAACTTAGGTGTGAAAAAATATTTTACTTAACTAAGACGGAAAACAGTATCATATATTCTGTATGTACAAAATATAAAGGAAATGTATTTAGTTTCAATCATTGTCAATTCTCCTACATTATATTTAAAAAGGAAACTAATAAAAGCAAAAGTAAAACTAAATATTTGAGATAATATCGACTAAGCTGAAATATGATAACTCCTGCACATACTTGAGCTAGAATAGAGGCACTGAAGCTGCACATTTCAACATTAAAGTAAGAACACTCTGAGCAAAACTTCCATCTTAACTTTTCACAAAATACCTCCCCATCAGATAAACACACAAACAAGAGATGTTTACAAGATATGTCAGAAATTAAACTGGCTTCATCATAATGTTGGGCTTGACACTGTAAACACGACACAAAACTTTAGTGTAGAGTCACGACTGTCAAAATGACATGAAAACTTTATGTTCACTTGACACACTCATCCCTTGTGAGACTGACAAAAAAGACCAAGACCGGTTAACACAGCTCCACAACACATTTTACACTTACTAACTACTCACAACTTAACAAAAGCACATTATGACAACAAGAGTTGCAGTGTTACGCTGAACACAAAAATAAAAACTAGAATAAGACTTAAAATGAATTATTCAACCTAAACTCAGTTAACTTACATGTTTAAGTTGAACCAGCTCAAAATTATTTACAGTCCACATTAAACGTTTTGTTTTAAGTTGAGTGAGCAAATTTGTATTTACAGTGCGCACACAATAGAGCTCTACAGTGAAGTTCTGGAAGTGAAAATCCCATTCATATTCTGTGTAGAGGATTTAGATTATTAGTCATGATGTCATAACCATCCAGTGTGGACTGACCAAGAGCTGTGAGATTATCAGACAATGGGATATAATCCTGTAGATGACACAAGTCTGTATGATATGAACACATTTTATTTGCAATGTCACAGAGATGTACTACACTACCCACAATCCTAAAGCATAAAGCAGGCTGGCTAGTTAGGTAGAGTCATACTAATAATGTTTTTTTATGCCACAGTGAATATAATTTGATTTATATACACAAGGAACACAAACTACAAGACACTGCAGCACTTATGAACATAATAATAACAACAAAAGTTTTAATTAAGAAGAAGTAGTATCTTTTGCAATGGCTTGTGGGAAGGGTAGTCTTTATACTCTTAAAATAATTATATCCACAGTCCTGTACCTTTGCCTTGTTCTCTGTTTACTGATCATTCTTTGCTCCGAATCAAAAGTTTTTATGTCAAGATTCATCTCGTGTTTGGGTGAGTTTTGGCTCCAGGCTTACAATGCTTTATAGAAAGATTTTCTGAAACATCAGTGGAGTGAATGATGGGAAATTCGCTTCTGGAACTGGAGACCGGAGAAAGTTGAGCAGTCACGGTTGAGCTCCATAGTTTACTTTAAGCAAATACTCAGTAGAGCACAAGATGTAGATTCAAAATGAAAATAGTACTGAACAAATGCACTATTTTCTGTTGTTTGAGGAACATTTGATAAAAACTACAGCAACCAGCTGTTTTAGGAAATTAGTGAGGATTTTTTTTAATGAAATTATACTTATGAGCTTCTATCCAGAGAGCCAACTTTTTAAAGTAAGGAACATCTTAAGCACTACTTTAACCTAAACTAAACCAAAATAACCAAAAATTTATGTTTTTTGCAAGAATCCTTGTGCAGGAAATAGTTAATGGCAGTTAGAAGTGAAAGAATATCTTTTGATAAGACAATTTAGACATTTTAAGAAGTTTTCGAGGATCTCTGCATGTCTCCAAATGAGATAAAGACTGTCTTGGCAGGTGCAACAGGCCGGGGGAGAGTGAGAGAAAGTATTTACCCCACACGAGTCATGAAAACAGCAACACAGAGTGAACAGAGAGTCTTGCTGCAGGGCAAAGGAAGCCGCGGCACTATGAATCACAGAGAAAGGGAAGCCCCTGGCTAACGCACAAGTCGAGCTCAGAGGAATTTTATTGAATCACCACAGAGACTGGCAGCTCTGCCTGAGTTCAGCTTTGTGCTCCAGAGGCTCCTCAGCAGGTGGCTGCTCCGCTCTATACAGAAAAATGCACAAATCCTCTCTGAATCAGTCACAGTTACACACTGAGTCACAGACGCACATCCTTTTGTCTCCTGTGTGAGCCGCTGCAGAGGCTGCGTCAGTTCTGACACAAAGTTTTTGTCTGGCGTGGGGAAAAACTGTTTTACTCAGACTAGGTAAAAACCCCTTTATCTGAAGGCTTTTTAAAACAAATAAAATGGTAGGACTGGACATTAGAATGAAGACTTAACTCCAGTGTGTGTTTTCTGTGGTATTTAGAGTAATGAGTCATTTCTGAGTTATCACCTGGCTCCTCCCACTCATTCATCCCTTAAAAAGTGAAATACTTCAGCGTTCAGTTCAACTTTTACATACATTTACTGTGGACCCTTTTACTTTTCCCTTTTTTTGAGTTGTGTTTCCAGCTCTTATTATAACTTCTCCTCTATTTGAGTCACAGCTTTTAGTGGTGGAATGTAACTAAATACATTTACTGAAGTACTGCACCTACAATGCAAGAGTACTTGTTCTTTACTTGAGTATTTCTATTTTATCTAAGTTTGTAATTCTACTCCACTAAGTCTCTGAGGCAAATACTACTACCACACAACTTTAGTTACATGTTTGATATAACACATTTTTATATCTTCCTATGTATCTCTTGAATTTGATTATATTCAGTCCCTCCAGGTGTTGCGATCACAACAGTTCACCAAATTCAACAATCCCCATCAGTTCTGCAAGGATCACTTTTCCGAAAATTTAACCAATTAATTGTGGCCGCCCACGAGTTCCAACTCAGAAAAGTACAAAAGAAAGGTTTGTCATTGTTGAATTTATCAGTGCACTGTGCACTTTTAGATTTTGTAATTTTGTGCTCATTGTTTTGATTGAGTTTTATCTCCAAAAAGATTTTGCTGCTTTGCAGATTCCTCCCAGGTGCTTCACTTAAAAATAAAGCATATTTTGTAGGAATCTTTGCAATCCTGAGCCTTTTTGGTAAAGTATGGAACAGAAAGCAGCTTTATTCTTCCTGGAACAAGTCACATTTGCCTTTTAATAGATTATCTCTAAAAAATTGCAACTTTTTTGCAATTCATTGCAAAAAATGCCTAGAAAAGATGTATCGCAATTTTTGAGTAAAAGCTGCTGTGAAATCAGGCATGTTAGGTCGCAACAATCCCCAAAACAGCCCACAAAACCCTGGAGGGACTGTATATTTGGAAAACTGAAGGATGGGTAGAGAAAATTCTCCTCCGACTAAATAAACTGTTTAAACACAGAGTATGTTAAGCTCTGTCACTAAATGGTCTCTCACATTAAAACAATAGCAAAAGCTGTTGTTTGATGACATTGTGAAGTGGCGTGGAATCATGGGAGTTGTCTTCAGGGTTAAAAAAAACCATAGCTGATGAAAATCTATGTGACCTGACTCAGAAATCATCATCATGTTCATGGACAAAGTAATATTGAAGTTTTATTCACGTTACGTTTAGTCACATACCACAACTTCCTTCCTCACTCTGTGACTTATCTGACAGCCTGAGGTTTTACATAAGTTATTGCAACTAGCGGCAAATAGAAATCACACCGTTACCTTGAATAAATGACAGATTTCTGTGTTTGAACATTTGGGATAATGTACATGTGCAACTGAACAAAATATTGATGTCTAGTAATTTTACAGATACATGGTTCTCATAGCCACGCTTCAAACATGATGATCTGATAGACCATGATGCTTTGCTGTAGATTAAACCATCCAAAACTATATAAAGTAGTTGAAATTAGCGCATCGAGTACCAGGGTTTCTGCAGGTTTCAATAAATTACTGTTTCAGTCGGTTATTTAAGGCCTATATTTCACATCCATACTGGCAAGACAATACATGCACAGTTTGGATTAGTATGTTGGTTTTGTTTTGTAGCTGTTACAGAATGATAAATACATTTTTTTTCCTAAAAACACTTTAAAAGCAAGACTGAAGATAAATCCACCTTCATAAAAGTGATGTTAAATTCATAATTCAGTTCTTAAGAACTGTATTTAAAGATTTCAAGACCTAAAATTGAGATTAAGACTTTTTATGTACCTGCAGAAACCCTGACTACTTTTACTTTTTACACTTATTTACTTAAACTTTGCTGATAATACTGACATCCTGTAATTGAAGTACGAATTTGAAAGCAGGACTTGTACTTGCATAGAGTATTTTTAGTGTGTGGTATACATACTTTGTATTTATAAGTAAAGGATCTGAATAGTTCCTCCACCACTGACAGTTTTACATTGAAAGCCTAGAATGCACTTGTCCTCCTTTGTGTGTATCATCTGGAGATGGCAGTCTTTAAGAGGCTCACAGAGGACAGTTCTGCTGCACTTATTCAGGCTTGATTTCATTAAAAATAAAATTTTTTGGGACCTTTTCCGCTCAAATCTCTCCCTGCTCAGTGTTTTAAACTATTTTCTCACAGTAAATTAGTTGGTAGGTGCTTCACTTGTTCTTTTGCGTACTTTTCTTGACAAGAAAGCCTTCAATATAGTAGTCTTCATCTACAGTCCCTGTCCTGTTCCTCATCACACGTCCTCTGCTGTGTCCTCTGTTTGTGTTTTCTGTCTTTTCCTTTAAATCTTTAAGAGCTCGGCGTGCCAGGTCTCTTGCCATGCTCCTTAAGACCCATCACTCCCTCCATTCAGAGCCGAGACAAAAAAGCTGTGCAGCAGTGCAGCCGGACGCTCAGCTCGTTACCATGGCGATCCTCAACAATGCCACCCGCAGCCAATCCCTGCCTCTGGTCCGTCACCATTTAAACGAGCCTCAGACGCTCCACACAAATGGGGGTCGCGGGAAAAATGGGTCAACAGGGTTTCATAAGGTGCTGGGGTCACACAAGAAGACGCCCCCCATCCCACACACACACACTGACGCACACACAAACACACATTCAGACACACACACCCCAGGACTGGTGCTGCGCCAGCTAGAGATTCATCACACATGTGGGAATCATAAGAAAATCAGATACTTAGATCCTCTTAAATTACTTCATTATCTGTTTGAATCAGGAAGTTACAGTCAAATTTAGTAACGTAGTTTGTCTAGACACTTGACCAACCTACACACAGAAAAAACACAGTAAACACTGAAACAGTCACTGCATACTCTAAGTTACTGTCATGGTAACAATATAGTGTACACAAAATAATGATGCTTAAGATCCTGTTAAAATATGGATTTAATGCTGTTTTTGAGGCCTAAAATTTACAAGAAATACACAAATGTGAGATATGCAGTGGTGAAAAGTAAGTACATTTACATTTACACTTTTTACTTACGTAAACATATCAGAGGAAAGCATTGTACTTTTTTCACTGCACTACATTTATCTAACAGCTTTAGTCACTTGTTACTTCACAAATAAAGATTTTTGCATACAAAATATATGAAAAGTCATCCTATTTAACAAATATGATGTTTTGTTGTAAATTAAACTACCCAACATCTTTCTACAAGCACAACGGAAAGGATAAGACAATTGACAGAAAATTAATTGGCAACTTTTAATAATTTTTTAAATCATTTTTCATGGAAAAATGTTTCCAGCTTCACACATTTTTGTGAAGATCTGCTGCTTTTTCTTTTTCTTTCTAATGTAATAATGCTGAAGTGGACTGTTGATTGGACAAAAAGACGTTGTGAAGGTGTCACTTTGGGCTTTGACTCATTGTGATGTCAATTTTTTCAAATGAAACCATAAAACAATTAATAGATAAAATAATCAGCACATTAATCCATCATGAAAAGAATTATTAGTTGCGGCCCTATACAAAATAATTCAAAATGAGCTCCACCTTAACCAACTACAACGACAATTTACTGCAGTACTTTTACTTTCAATACTTTGAGAACATTTTCCTGATTATATTCAAATACTTTTACTTAAGTAGAAGGACTTGTTTATTTACCAGACGTATTTTTACAGTCTGGTATTAGTACTCCAGTAAAGTATCTTGGTACTTCCCTCATCAGTGGAGATATGAAAACTAGCAGTGACTCTTTATGGCTCCATAATTTCCTTAATTTCCTTGTAAGTTAATTGAACTTGTGAATTGGTACTTCATTTATTTATTACTCATATATATGCACAACTGCACAGTTGCTTTTTGACACAATTTTACATATCCAGCTGACCTGCAGCACAAAAAGTTCCACTGGGTTATGCTATAGTAAATAACTGGAGTATATTAATTATATAAAGTGTAACAGGTGAATAATTCTCAATATGTTCCTTATATTTCGCACAAAATTTCACTGTTCTTTCCAGGAAATTATTAGTGAATTATCAGTAAGGTGTGTACTAACCAGACTATTTTTTACTTCCACAGTATGGTAATGTTGCGTCTCTATACACACACTCATCAATACATGGTCATGCTTGTGCGCACACAGTGTAAACAAGCAGGGCTGCACACACTTTGTGCACAAGCAAGTGTTAGAACTACATCTGAGGATAGACTTGTGGATTATTCCCCTGAAAACTGCTTAGAACTCTTATTTATGGTATAAATATATATATATGAAGGAGTTTACATCTCTAGTAGTAAAGTGCACATGTTGAAGTCTTACCTAGTTTGAACATCATCATGGTGATGATCAGTGTCCTCTGATGTCTGGACCAAACTCTTCCAAACTCCATGTTAAACAGGCTGCTCAGGGTTCCAGTCAGTGCAGAATGATGCTGTCAGTCCACAGGTTCTGTCAGTCCACAGGTTCTCCATCCAGTTCACTGCAGCTCTCCATCCAGCCTGCATCCAGTTAGCTGCTGACAGAGAGTTCTAGCACCTCCATGCCTGACCACTGGGACTCTGGTCTGTCTGGCTGTGTGTAAGCTTGTGTTTTGGAGTGTGTGTGTATGAGTGTGTGTGAGTCTCTCTGGGGACCAAGCAGAGCTGGAGTAAAGCAGAGAGTAATCACCCCAGCAGAGAGTGAGGGGGGGAAAACATGAGCTGGAGCACTGGATCGGACTCATTCAACCACTGCTTCAGTGATTGTATCTCTCTATGAACCAGTCTAGAGGTGGACTCACTGTTCTATATTGACATGTTTTAAATTAATTTCTCCATGCACATACATGCACCTCAATCCGGAGTGAGTTCAGTTCATCACGGTGATGCTGGGAGTCAACAACTCACACATGGACATTTTTAGGGTTGCAACTAACTAGCAATTTTTCATGATTGAATTAAGTATGGATTATTTTCCTGGAACTTTAAAAGGCACTTTATACAAGGATAGAAGGCAATTTATTTATCATTTACAACACGTTCCCAAACTTTTTCTGGCATGCCCCCCTTTCAGAATCCGAAAAAAGCTCACGTACCCCGTTCCTGCAATTTTTATCAATCATTAACAACACTGGGGATGGAAGTGGTAAAAAAGGATTCAAAATCAGATTTTTACTGAAATAAACATCAGCAGGATAAAATCACCAAATTTTTGTTTGTTTATTTCCTCTATAAAGATTGTATTCATTCAACTGTTTTTAAATTTTTATTTCTCCGCTGGTCTTGGTGCTCGCCCAGGGGAGCCCGCCCCCTGCTGACTTACAACTAGTCCTTAAGATTTGTGTCAGGACGAGTTTGGATTGGGTCGGGCCTTATTTCTCACATGGACTTACATTGCATGTGGGCTGTATTTTTTTATTATTAGTAGTAATTAATAATTATTATTATTAATTCAAATTCCCCTTGAAAACAATTTTGATCTGGCTTGGGCCTTGCTGGGCTCAACTTTTCAGGCCCGATTAAAGTTCCACTTACAAAAAGATTGTATAATGAGATGTCATTGTAGGTCCTTCTTTGATTGATTGATTGAAATTTATTGCAGAGATAAATAAAAATATAGAATGTCTAATTAATAAGGTGGATTGCTCTCACAGCCTGAGGGAAGAAGCTGCTCTTCAGTGAGGTGGTACAGCAGTGGATACTGCTGCATCTCCTGCCTGATGGCAGCAGGGTGAAAAGGCTGGGGTGGGTGCTGTCTTTTTGTCCTCTAGGCTCTGCAGGCACCTCACTTCCCCGATGGTAAACCTATTACTGTCACTCACGAGTCACATGAATTTGCTTTGAGCCGAGCCTGGAGTCCAGTCCAGGATTATTATCAGTGGAGGTTCAGGATCAGTGGATTGTTGCACCCCAGTCGCCTCAACTTCCACCCCCACCTTTGGGAGCAGAGGTGGAGGGAGTTTATCCAGCACCTATCTGGTTGGCGGAGGCCTGTGGCAGATGAATGCCTCACTCACCCCCACACAACACTCCCACTCCCACCCCCAACCTGCAACCCCAGGCCTTCGGCCCCGCGTCAGGCTTAACTCCAACCTGCTGCGTTCACAACAACAAAAAAGTTTAATTAAACAGTGTGGGGGGAGGGGAGGGGAGGGAGGGGAGACAGGCCTCCTCACTCCAGCGCCTTCAACAAGCAACATGCAAATGTGTAAAGCAGTGAGTCACAGCTCCACATTCCTCTGTGACTGGCTGCTGCTTTCATTAAAGCTGCCGCGCAACAGAGAAATAGACAGCAGGCTCACGTCTCAGACAGGTCTGTCTCACAGAGAGCATGTCTCTCTGTCTGTCTGCAGGTCTGTCCTTCTGTCAGGGAAAAGTGACTAACACATTTCTTTCGTATACAGTAGGTCTACTGTTCTGCCAAATATTAAAGACGATGAATTTATCTGATCTTTTTTATTTGTGACTCCTCATAATCCTACATGACACTACATATAGATCACATGTGTCCATTGCAGACAGAGGAGTAGTAGCCTGGTTCCAGACCTCTGAATTACCACCCACATCTCTGATTTATTGGGGAGACTCGAGGGACCACTACGCCCTGTAAAGAAGGGGTCATGTGAATGATAGACTTAGCTGAGCTTACACCACTGTTAGAAGCTATTAAAGGGATAGTTCACCAAAAAATGAACATTTTTGCATTGCAGAATCTCCCAAACAATGGAAGTGAGTGATGACCAGTTTTCAAACATAAAAAAGCAACAGAATAAAAAACGTGAAGTGCCATAAAATGAAAAGACAACCTTGCAAGGCTGAAAGTTAGCCCCAGAGCCTTCCCAATTTGTTTTATATATAGTTTTAGTATTATATGGAGGTCATCTTCATACTTGGCTAAATAACTACTTACCAACATTCATGACAGTTTTTTACAGAAATATGACCACCAGAAAACCGTGGATGAGACTGACACTGGTGTAGGTTTCAACACTGCAACCAGTGCACTGCACAGAAGCTGTCCAGTCCTACACCCCAAGTACAGATTTCTGCCTGTCCATTGATTCTCCACTGTAGTTCTCACCTCTACTGATATAATATATATGCCACTGTAATTAAATTCAACTTCATTGTCATTAACTCTTTCCCTGCCAGCGTTTTGTTAAAAAGTTGCCAGCCAGCACTAGCATTTTTGCCAAGATTTTTCAACACCCACAGAATATTCAATCCTATGAATATATCAAAAGAAAGAATAGATCCTCTAGTTTCAGACAGAATAACTGTTTTGTTCCAGTTTCATTTATTCCTTTTTATAAGCACTTGAATGTTGGTTGGTTGCATCAAAAATTCACTTTTCTGGGGTGCCCCTATAGCTCAGTTGGTAGAGCGTGCAGACCGTGTACAGAGGCTGTTAGTCCTCTGCAGGAGCCGCTGGTTTGACTCCTGCCTGCAGCCCATTTCCTGCGTGTCATCTCTTCAGTCGTCACTATCGAAATAAAGGCAACCCCCCCCCCCCCCCACAAAACAGAGAAAGCAGTTTTTTTGTAGAAGAGAAAAATATCAACTTCACATTTTTATTTTTGTTTTTTTATGACTTCATATTGCGTGTGTGACATCACTGTTACCAATGTGGCTAATGTTAGGTGTGTATCTGTCCAAAATACTCTGTCCAAGAGGCCTGGGGGACTCTGATTTTGGGGACTGGGGACGCTTTCTGACCTGCGGATCTGCAGCTGAGCACTGATGTTTTCATGCCACAGAAAATCACAGAGCATCTTCTTCTTCTGCTACTGTTCAACTCCAGCAGTTCCCTTCTTCTTTGAGTGACATTTTTTGTCAGATGATCCATCACAGCGTCCCCTACTGCCTGGCAGTGAAAACAGCAACTGACGAGATGTCTCATCAATGGCAGGGAAAGAGTCAACACAATGTGCAGGCACATTTCATGTTTACATGACAGACAGCGCTACAACACAACACAGCATGTGTGTCATCTAACTTTTCAAATTGAAGTCAAGCTTTTCAAGTCATGAATAAACACTTCTCTGTTGTATATGCACAAACCTTTTTAGAATAGTTGACTTAAGTACAGGCTCTACTTTTATGTGCAGGATGAGAGTCATTGCATGGTGAGCCTCTCCATGGTGACAGAGCAACTGTCTCAACTGTCTCTCCAATCATATTTATGTTACACTGCTGAGGATGGACACAGCTGTACAGGTTGTTAGTTGGTTTACAGGATTAATGACTCTTTAAGTGGAATATTTTTACATCTTAATGAAAATAACCAATGACAACAGAGTCAGACTGAATGAGTGATGAAATAGTATTTTGATAAAGTTATCGGTGTAGAAAAGACCAGGCTTCCTCTTGTTTTCCCTCACTCCACACTCCTGTTTATGTCCTCCTTGTCTCAGTGCCACAGACCTACATTATTGTCCAGTTTATGGAGGTGAAAACTAGCCAAGCTCTCTGTGTGGGCAGAGGTGATTTATTGTTGGGACCCACACACACAGAGACACCACAGAACTGTACAGAAACACTGGAATGTATGTGGAAGAGACAAAGAAACAAGAACTAAACACACCAGAGACCTTTCTCACTTTTTACCCTTCCATAAAAAGTCACCCTCACATTTTATTGCAGCATCACAAGTAGCACTTAAATATCACACATGAGAGGACAGTATTTTATTTACTGTATGTTATGTTTTTTTTCTTTTCTAATATAATGCACCACTATGCTGAGCAGTGAACAGTTACTTCACTCAAGATAAATGATGTCGCCCCAACTGGAGAACGAATATAGGTTGTTTCATTGAATCATTGATAAAATAAAACAGAAATAATTAATCTACACAGGAAATTAAAGATACATATGGAAGTGATGCTGTAACAATAGCAATCATGTCAATCCCACTGGCAGAATTATTCATTCAAATTATTAATTGATGACTGTTCCAGCCTTGCAGTGTCCTTTTCAGAGCAGTTGGACGGATAAATCCAGTTTCATCCAGCGTGCAGACAAACCATGACAGGGGGGCATCATCTGTATAAACAAATACTGTCCGGATTAACAGACGGGAAGACAATCTGTCCCTCTGAGTCACTATTTGCAGCTTACCGAGGGTACCATACGGAGCAGCGCTCTGAGGTAAATAAACATGCTTACAGGACACAATACAATCACAAGCAGTGATAAACTTCACGCTCTGGAAAATGACAACAGAATGCTGTAACAAACACCCTCCTCCTGCCTCACACCTGCACTGTATGCTAATACAGAGCAACAGGAGAATTTCACTGGAGAACCTGGTAACATTTTACATCAAGCTGCTTGTAATAGGTAATACTGATGCACATTAACATTAATACATATTGATAAGACTATATAAGTGTTAGTACCAGCATAATAAATGTTTATTATTAGATTATAAGACATTTAAAAGCAGTCTTCTAAGAAACTCATTAACAGTTTATAGACTGACTGAGACAGTTAATAAAAGCCTTATGAGTCTCTTATAATCATTTATAATAGCATTTACAACCACATTTATTATTTATTATTACTGGATGTGTCGGGGCATGTTTAAAGGTATTTACTGTATATTTTGTATAGCGGAGAGAAAGAAAAAATAGATAAATATAGAAAGAAGACAATGAGAGAAAATGAGAATAAATAACTAAATGACTAAATAACATAATAATAGTGTATGTGAGCGTGCGTACATGTGTGTGTGCATTTGTGTGTGTTTGTGTGTGTGAAGGGGAGGGTGGGGGCAGACACTGGACCCAACCGTCATGGGAGCAGACCTGAGGCACTGTTAAGGGCCAAGTCCTCCAAAACCCAAGGGCTTTGAAATAGAAACCTTCTCCTTTTCTTTATTTATCTTTTTTCCCCTTTAATTAGGGTAAGACTGATATCTTGGTGGGCAACCACCAGACCTTCCAGAGGGGGTCTGCCCATCCTGTTCAGCAGTCTTATTCTTATCTTAGATATTATTATTTGGTTGTCATGGGGAGGACCAGCCTTCATCTGCCATGGAAACCCCAGCGAATGGTCAGGTCCAGGGCAAGGCAGTTATATTGTGCAATCTGGTGAAATGTTTGTGTTAGTGTTTGTAGAATTACAGAATAGATTAGATACAAAAATAGATTACAGATATATAGAACAGTAATTATGTAGTAACATATATAATTATAATAATAATAAGCCATCATCTGAATAAGTAATTGAGTTAAAGGTGCAATATACAAATAAATCAGTTCATAAGAAAAGAGGAAGGGAGGATAAATACAATGCACACACTGAGAATAACAGTAGTGATTATAGTGATAAACTGCATAGAAAAGAGGGAGAGGGAAAAAACAGGGAGGAGGGATGTTATCAAAGTAATGTGACTTGTAACAACTGTAGCTGTAACAATAACTGGTTATAACAGACTATAACAGTGGTTCCTAAACTGTGGGGCAGGGGGGTGGATAATCGGAATAGAAATGTAAGGTGAATGAAAATGAATATGATGTATATAAGGAAAAAAGCAAAAAAAAAATATTTATTTATTTATTATTATTGATTCATTGATAGGACTGGGTGTTACAGTCCTGATGATCAGCACTATACTCACGTGGGTGGGTTTTTTGGAGGTGACCACCATATGAAGCTGCCAGTACAACACATCAGTTGTGCACCTAGTTGTCACTGGGTGTTTCAGCCTTTTATCACAAGACACCACCAGTCAAGGCAGGTAGGAAAACTTTGAGAACCACTGGGTTTCAATCTCTGTGTATTTATATTTAAAAACAAAAAAAGTGTTCCACATACTTCATTGTGCATTTATTAGCAGTTAAGTATGCACTTATTAACAGTTAACTAATGCATTTTGGCAGTACTGTATCACAATGCTTATTAAGGTTCATTAATCCTTTATTATGCACTTAACAATTTCTTTTTAATTTCAATATCAAGGCAACACTCTGTGTTACAGAACGTGAGGTGACACCCAATATCAAGTTTTTAGGAAGGCCCATCTAAGGAAGGCCTGTAGCATAGTGGCACTATAGAGGACAAACATATATTTTTGATTTTGAGGTGAATTGTCCCCTTAAAGTCTGAGTAATTGATTGTTTACATATATGTTTTGAATTCTAATAAAAATGTTCATATTCTCTGATATGAACAATGCACCTGCTCTTGTGTGTTCAGAGAAACACTGTTGGTGGCATTTTACAAGCAGAGGGACGAGCAGCAGCTGTCTGCTAATGGCCAGCCAACACTCATTCTGCTATTGAGGGCTAATAGAGGTTTATAACAGCTCATCACTGTCCACTGAGACGCAGCTATTAACACTCTGACCACAACAACAGTACCCTACAATCAGAATAACAGTCTAACAAGCTTTACTAATGAAGATTTAAAGAAAGGTCACACATTTGCAAGATTCAGCTCAAATGGAAACAGAAAAAAAAAACAGATGCATTTCTGACCTTCCCCTGAGAGAGGAGGGACAGGCCTGCTTATAATTTATGGGGTTCCTTATAAAGTTCCAGACAGGAGATTTGCTGTGGGTACTCCAGCTCACCCTCACTCTCTTTCTCTCTCCCCCCGCACACACAAACTCACACACACATTTCCCTCCCCTGCACATCTGAACTTCCATTCCTGTCTGGCCCTCCACAACAATGGCATCTCAAAAGAACTCCAATTGCCTTGTGAACCTTAACTTCACCCCCCTCACTCCCCCTTTCTTTAAACTCTGCCAACAAAGAATGCTGCTGGAGCTCAGATGGAGAGGCATTCAAACTCCATTTAACAACCAATCCACCATCACTCACACGCACGCTCACATGTCCACAGCGGCTCACTGTTGTATTCAAATGAATGGAGGTTGCAAAAAAAAAAGTTAAAAAGTTGAATCGAACAGCTGAGCCCAAAACCGCTGTGAAAAAGTGAGGTGGAAAAAGTAAAACAGTGATGTAGTAAATATAAGTGTGATCAACTCTAGTGGCCTCCTTTATACACTTAATGAAAGTCTTGTTCAGGGTTTTTCCGACAAATAAAAAATCTCTGGTGTAAAGAAAGTGATGAATGCTGAAAAATATCCCACTTTAGCTGGTTAAATGGTGCATAATCTGGCTGCAAAGTAAGATGCAAGACACAGAGAGGTTGTATTTAGTCTCTTAATTAAACGTAAGTGTGTTTTGCGCATAATGTGAATTAAATTAATTAGTCAACTCCTTTAAAAGCCATGTGCACCTGCCTCTGACTAGCTGCTATTTAATGGCAGATTCTGCAAGAACATGGCTGAAATGCTAAAACGACCCACTTTGGGTGTGTCTCCCCATCAAACCAAAAATACATATTTTTCTCCTGGCCTGTGTAGCTATTCATCCATCTAGATAGTGTTTGGTGTGACTTGCAGAGTTTTGAAGATATTGGCCATAGAAATGTCTGCCTTCTCCCCAGTATACTGGGACTAAATGGCATTCAGCTTGTGGTGTTAAAAACACCAAAACAAAAACAAAACAAAACAAAAAAAAAGAAATCCACTTGAAAAACTAAAACCTCTGGAAATTTCTAAAAAATCATGACCCAGTAGAAACAAAGCTGTTCAAGTAGATTCTACTGCAGAAAGATCCTACATGAAATTGCTCACAACAAGGCTCACAACCCTTAATTTACTAGTCATGTTTTATATGACTGTGAAGACAGTTGTATAATAACTATAATAATAACTATTACTATTACTATTAACAAGATCATAAACTCTATAACCCCAGGAGGAGTTTGAAAGAGAGGAGGATTTACCAGGCAGGACAGTTTTCACAAAAAAAGACCCTTTTCTATGGCATGAAAAGGAAATGTTGAACCTAATAAATAATACTGAAAAGCCAGAATCTAATTGTTAATAAAGTTTAATATGTTTATCCCTGTCAGGTGAAGCTGGGAGGGGTTTGTGTAATCATGTGTAGAGCACCAGTTTGTCCGCAGCTAATTTTGAATACTACCGGAACGATCAGCCTAATTTTTTTTGTGTACAGTAATGAGTGTGCGCTGAAGGACCTCCATGATCCAGAATTACTGAAAAACCTTTTATAAGATTTTTATGTTTTCATGGCCGGAGGCATTGTGTTTTCAGGTCATCCCGTTCTTGTGAACGTAATATCTCAAGAACGCCTTGAGGGAATTTCTTCAAACTTGACACAGATGTTCACATGGGCTCAAAATTTAAGGTCAAGGTCAGGTGAACTCACTAAACACATTTTTGGCCATAACTCAAGATTGTTGTTGGTGGAACTTTGCAAATCTCTGCTGGTTGCATCTGGCACTTGTAATGGCATTGCAGTAGGTGCTTCACCATCTCTTACTTGGCAATGATCTTCACTCTGCTGAGTGACCTCTGCTGGTTCATATTAACTTCTGGATCCTGCAATTGACAAGATATTCCGTCAATTGCTGTTTTAAGTGCCAGATGTTAGGAGACACTGTGATGGATCATCTGACATTTTGTTTTTACTCGAAGAAGAAGAGAACCACTAGAACTGAACAACAGAAGAAGAAGATGATGTTATGTAGCATGAAAACAACAGTGCTCAGCTGCAGAGCTGCAGGTCAGAGAGCACCGTGACCCGGACACAGAAGGAAAGCTGCTCATGCTGCAGTGTCTGAAATCCACAGCAGCCGGGGCACAGCAAGGCTGCTCACACTGCAGCCCTGAGGGACTTGTGTTGCAGTTTGGGTAGAGAGCATTGTGACCTGGGAACAGAGCCCAGCCACAGACTGGTCCCTGGACCCCCACAGCAGCCAGGACACAGCGAGGCTGCTCACACCTCAGCCCCTGGGACTCTGGCTGCAGTCGGGACAGAACACTCCAGCCCTCAGGCCTCTCAGACAGTGTTTTGGGTGGGGGGGCTCAGGACACACACATTTAACATTAGGCACACTGATGACAGTGATGTCACACATGTAATATGAAGTGATTATGAAAAAAACAAAAAATAAAAACAAGAAGTCGATATTCAACTTAAAAATGTCTTTCACAAAAATGCAGTTTTCTCAGCTTTTTGTCTGAACAGTGGATTTTTTGATGCAACCAATCAACATTCAAGTGCTTACAAAAGAAGAATGAATGAAACTAGAACAAAACCTTTTTTGTGTCTGAAACTAGAAGATCTGTTCTTTCTTTTGATATATTCCATGTTAACATATTCATAGAACTGGTGCCTTTTGGTGCCTAAACCTAACCAAACTATGTCAGTTTCAGTGTTCCAGGAGTCACTGGCAGTCAGTGTATTCTGTTCTTTATGAGGACATGTTGCTCTAACAGCCATGATAAAAGGCCATGATAACTACAACAGTGCAGTTTTCCTCCTCCGTGGGGAGTTAGTATGCATGGTGGGAGTCCCAGTAAGAGGATTCTGGTCCGCTGAAGCATCTTAAAGAGAAGCGGCAGTAGATACATGACCAAATCCCCGAGGTTTCTCATTGAGAGAGAAATGTGGTCGCCTGACAGCGGCTCGCCGAAACAAATCTGTGTTGTGACTTCGCTAATTGCTCCGGCCGCCTCTAATACCTGATTAGCACAATAAAGTGATTTACACGCCAACTGGGGCCTTTGTCGCTACCTGTCTGTGTGTGTGAGGCTCTTTGTTCTCTTCTGCGACTAGAGTCTGCTGTACTACTGCATAGACTTTGTTTCCAATAAACCAGGTGGATGAACAGCTAAATGTCTGCAGCTCAGAAAAAAAGCAGCTGACCTCTCGTCTAATGATATTTTCTCTGTATGGTATAAAGAGATTGTCAGACCTCAATCTGTTGTCCTGTCCCCCGGCCTCCTGTCTGCAGTAATCTTGATGAAGGGCTAATAAGCCAGAAAGACAGCGACTCCCAGCAGTGGCCCCCCAGTGGGCCCCACGACCTTCCAAAACATCCTCCCGTTAACCCTTCATCACCCAAGCCTGGCCTGAAGTATGCACGCTCAAATGCTCAGGTAATGAAAGGGATTTGAACAAAGCTGGGACGGATCAAAGCAGACGTCCTGCGGTAATATCTGGAAGGTAAATATCAGAGTAAAACATTGCATTCCCTTTAGCTTTTGATACTGTGTCTGTCTGTCAGCTTAGCTCTGACATTACTACGAGGAATTCACAGCAGGGGACAGAGGACAGTCCAGACAGACATGTTTTTGTTGTTCTGGTGCAGCAATTTTACTGTATTATACTGTAGGCCCCTGCAGTTTGTGCTAGTTGTTACAGTATACCTGCTGTAAGAGAATGTTTAAAGGGATAGTTCACCCAAAAATGAAAATTCTGTTATTATCTGTTCACCCTCATGCCAACTGAGGGTCAGGTTTATTTTGTTAGTCCTCATCTGACCTCACCCCACTCCACTGACAATTTTGGCCCAGTGCCGCGCTGATTTGCATTCCCATTTCCACTTTTATGGCACCAAGCTGCATCGAGCCATGCCCGTGATGGACCAGAGTGAGGCTGCAGTGACGTCTCGCTGACCACAGCCAACCTGTAACAACCCTCTTTTTCTACCACTCAAACAAGCGTGTGTTGTGGCGCATTATGTGCTCCTTGGCTGGAAGCTGTTATTCCAACTCTGGTGTGTTCATGTACTTTAAAGTCGTAAACTGGAAACAACATGGATGCTACTGATAGCAGGAGGTACAAGTGTAGAGTAGGAGACTTGTTATCAGGGTTAATGCTAATAAATTACATTATTAATTAATTTAGGTCACTTTATGCGGACAGCAACCCAGAATGAAAACATTTCCTGATTGTGCTGCTTCACAATAAAAGTGCTTTAATAACAAAACAATAGGGGACTTTTATTGTGAAGGAAACAGCATGTTTATCTCAGAGAAAGACAAAGAGAGTTTCCTCAGTTTTGATGAGTGAACTTTTGGTGTGATCAAAACATACAAATACAGAACAATACCTGACATATAATGTGGACATAGAAGTAAAGACCATATTCTAATACAGGAATGTAATACTTAATGTTTCTGTTAGATGACCACCAATTATATACTGTAATTGAAAATGAAGATGATATTGTTTTAGTTATATTTAAGTTATATTTAAATTTCCCTGCACAGACAAGAGCCTCAGTTTGCCAAAATTCAATTTATTTACAACATACTATCACACCATGAGGCAAATTCAGGACAGTAAAACTCAGGCTGTATGAGCTCCTCTGTTTGAATAAGCCACAAATTATGTTACTAAGGTGACTGTCATGAACTTTATAATCAATGAACATGTTCAAAATTAAAAAAAAGAAAATATAACAGAGCAGCAATCACATTTCGAGAAAGGGAATTTCAGTCCACATACAGTCAGGGTTAACTGTCACATTATATTTTTCAACAGATATTAACACGTATTACAGTAATATTAGAGGCTTTCCACACACATATTTGCAGACAGATGTTTCATATAGCAGAGCTCCATCAGTGTCGGTGCATGACAAAAAGAAACAACTAATGTAAGATCAAAAACAAATACAAAACAATATATTACACATAATTTGGAGATATTCATAAGTTAAAGATATTCTAATACAGGAAACTATATAAGCAAAAATATGCAGAATATTTAATGTTTCTGTTGGATGACCAAATAGTATAAAACGTTGACACAGAGATCATTGTGTAACTGTAATTCCATTGAGATAGCTCACACAGAAAAGAGCAGTTGTAGTGTGCTAAGGTTTTGTTTATTAAAATATGATGCATAATTACACTGTGAGGCAAATTCAGAAGATTAAAACTTGTGACCTCCTCTATTTCGATAAGCTGACCAAGTAGTAGGCTGGCTCACATTAACTTAACCTCAAAAACCTCATGTTTTATCTTTAGTGACCGACAGTTAAAAATGAAAAAAGAAAAAACTTTGAGCGCAGGACACAGAAAACACACTTAGTGAGAAATTTGCATCAGTGCAGACCTTTGTAGCCAGTTAGGTTTGTGTTGATAAACCTTCACCAACTGATTGGTGGCCTGAAGGCCCACAGGACAGCGTGAGCAGATTTAAAAAGGCACCACTGTTGCACCAGGAGGACAGTCATCAACAAAGATGGGTGGTGTAACACATCTTCTCCTTTTGCTGTGTGTCGGTGAGTACACAACTATAGTTTACATCTCTGATACTTACTTCAACTCTTTTATACACACTCAGATAACATGTATGTTTTTATAAAGTAGTAATTCTATGTTTAATGAGTTCATCAGACGTGTTATTACACTTCTTAGTCCATCTTTCAGTCTCATAGACTGTTGTGATATCTGTTATGTATTCTGGGTTTTAAAAGTAGAAATAAGATTTTAACATTGGTTCCAAAATGTTTTTCTGATGCCCATTTATATCCTGACAGCTGGATTCTAGATCAGCTGGAGTGTGATGTGGCCTCTGATGGAGGCAAAAGTGATGTCTGTGCTTCAGCCATCATGGCTGTTTTTTGTTTCCCTTGTGGCTCTCGGCTGTCTCTGTTGTAGAAAAGCCACTTAAAGGTTTAGGTAGCTGGTCCAGATCCAGGGGGTGAGGCAGCAGCTGGCCTAAAATGCCTGATTTCACGGCTGCTTTCCTAAACAAAATGTGATGTTGCAGTGTTGCAGTGTTTTTAGGCTTTTTTTTTAAATATGATTCATTAGAATTAAAGGCAGCTTGTTCCAAGGAGAACAAAACCACACTATTGTGTGTGTGGTGGTGATCTCACCAAAAAGGCTCATAAGAACAAACACTTCAAATGTCAATAACAGTGACAAACCTGTTCTTCTCAGTACATGTGAAAAAAAAAAAGAAAATATAAAAGCAAAAACTAGTGAATAATAAAACAAAACACTGACTGGGTTCATTGACACACACGTATAATGTTAAATGTGTGGAAAAATTGCAAGACCGTGCAGAATTCACTGTTATTATATTGAATTTGCATGAACTGTTGCAATCGCAACATCACAGCCATAGCTGGAGGGACTGATAGAGAGATGTCAGGGCGAGGAGGCTGCACACATACATAAAGTCAGCAGTTAGGGAGAAGAGATGAGCTGGCACCTCTCCAGCTACTAGTCCACACTCTGTACTGACCGAGCCGTGCTGGACTTGCACCAGCGACCCTCCAGTTATCAAGCCAAGTCCTTTACTGCTGCTGGATGGCATGAAAAAGAAGAGGTGTCAGGCCCTTGGAGCCCTTGGTGTCTGCAGTTTGATCTGCTGCCATAAAATGTTGTAATCATTTACAGTGAGGTTACTATGAGATTATTTCAAAGGTAAAGACACGAGAGAGAATGATTAGCTCTCACAGAGTGACCAGGAGCCCCACACCACCTCAGTAGTGTACTGAAAACAGATTTTGGATTTTCTTCTAACCAGTTTAAATGTGCAAAAACAAGGCTGAGGATGATGATGTCAAAGTCGAGGGATACAGTACAGTGACCTCAGCAGGGAGGAGGTGCAACACAAGGAAGGCAGTTTTAAAGACTCAGGTAGACATTGTAGAGTGTTTTTCTAAATGCTTCTTAAAGTTGGGTCTTATTTTTGGTGTAACTGTGCAAAAACTTCACAATAACCTTTTAGCATAATTCAAGTAGTCTAAGATGAAACTAGATACCTGCACCTCCTCCTGGCTCTGTTTATCATCACTATGAAGGTATTTTGAGTTTGAAAAATAAATTACACTTCGTAATTGTGTAAGGGCCTGTAAGTAACAATATTGCACTTCCATAGTAACTATCAGACAACTTCTGGCACAGTTGATCATGTATATTGATAACTTCACAGATAAAATACAACAACCAATGCTGTAACTCACAGTCACCTGGTGGACGTCTTTGTCTTTCAGGTGTCACAGTGAGCACAGCGGAGGATCTGCAGAAGAGAGTCATCGGAGGTAAAAAGTGCGGTGATAAAGAGCGTCTGTATCATGTGAAGTTAGCTGATGAGAACGAGAATTTAAAGTGTGGTGGCTCTCTGATCACTGACCAGTGGGTTCTGACTGCAGCTCACTGTGAGGGAGGGTGAGTGAGTTTTACTTCAAATCAAAAAACATTATTTTGCTATTTCATGTTGATAATTTAAGACAAGTAGCAACCATTAATGATAGGATGTAAAACAACAGCATTCCCAAAATGTAGATAGAATTGCTTATGTTCATTTTCAGTAATTACTGACCTTAATACATGATATAGTTACAGTGATGCAGTGATGTTTCTCTTTAACCTCCAGGGTTAAGAAGGCAGTTGTAAGGGTGCATCCAGGTCCAGGAAAAACAGAACAAACCCCAGTAAGATCTGTGATCTATGAGAAAAATGAGAAGAAACATGACATCATGCTGCTGAAGCTTCCTAATCCTACTGATATCCACCCTGTAAACCTTCCTGACTGTAAAAATCGTCCCAGTGCCACTAAGAAGTGAGTTGTGACCTTCTCCCTTCAATAAATCTGAAATCTCAACTCTTGAGGAACTCAAAATGAGAAATTTCACAAGAATTTTGTTTTTTAATGCAAAATCATTGTGGTGAAATTTATTTATGTTTGAGACTTTGACCTTTTTCGTTTGTATTTCAGAGATAAAGTCCAGGTTGCAGGTCATGCAATCACAGTTACAGGCCCTTATAACAACAAAAGTGAGCTGAATCTTGTTTCTTTAATGATAATTACCTACAGTATATCAGAGTTAATGCTCTTATTTTTTCTTATCCACCTTATTCCTAGCCCCCATGATCCCTTGCGTAAATTATGGGCATAACTTCTGTCACGTCCTGTCAGTGAACAGGCGTTTTCCATGGTAACGGCTAACGCTAATCCTCTTTTCTGTGGCATTTGTGAAATACAAGATATGGGAACACCACCTTTTACACATTACCTTTTTACAAATTTAACATCGTCCCGCTGATTTCTACTATTGAGGGACGGGAGGGCGACCTGAAGAAGTGGCCACAGATAGCGTACACTAGCATATTTAGCTACTTTATTGACTCCGTTGCTGCTACTTCATACTTTAACTCATACTTTACTTAATATTGCATTCTATCACTAGTTCAGGATAGGATGTTCAATACCTACTATAATCCTGTAAAATGTAATGCATAGTTATACAGTCCACTGCTGCGCTGCTCACTGATGAGGATAAGCTCAACTTCAGCCAACCACAATATGCTTCCTAATCCAATACTATAACCTATAAAACACAGAAAGCCCATTTTGCCCTTTAATTTAAGTGAATTAAGGTTTGGCGTGCAAGACTATTACTTGTAACAGAGTAAGCAATTTTCAAATTGCAGTATTACTACTTTCTGAGCCACGAGTGCATTACAGAAAGCAGTCTTAGTTACATTAACTGGCTGTCAATCGGGACAAATACATCAGTTTTCTGTTCTCCCTACACCTGAAATCATACCTGATGTTCTCCTGGCACTGCTGTCAATAATTCTGAGAACCCAGCGTCTCTTATCTGGTCGTCTTCCATGGCCCAAACGCAAATTAGGATCACCTTTTTTTCAACAAAATAAAATGAGCACACATGCGTTGTTTTTGGTGGTTTCTTAAAGTTCAGGTTTTTCGGCCACATTCTTTTGGCTTCCTCATCTTTAGGTAGACGATGGACAGAGGAACAAATCCTTTTTCTTCTGGCTGCACGTTCAAAACACTGTTGATCAAGGCACAAATTTAGCTTTGTCTGGTTGTTAGTACAGCCACAAACAGCGCAGCATGTGCCAGAGCTTCACAGGGACGTGTTACAAAAGGTAAGTTCATTTGTTAAAAACAAGGCTGTTATTGCAAAATTATTTTCAAAAGAATGACCATTGTTGATTAGCCACTGGGACTAACTAGTTTACTGCTACATTCGCTACCTCACTGGAAGTTGCACCAATATCACATCTACAGTGGAGCCCCAGGAATAAGGTGGATATTTTTGGTATCATGGTTGACACATTTTTATATTGAGTATAAATAATTAGATTCCAATGTTTTTTTTCATTTGTGGTGTAAAAGTCAGGCCAGTTGGGTAAGACTTTTTCTATTCTCATCTAGTACCTGGTGAATCAAGTGATCTCCAATGTGCAGACGTCGATATTGTCGCCTGTCCGTGGCTTTCCAACCCTTCACTCAACCCAAAGTCACATGAAAACAGGTTCTGTGGAGAAACCTCTGGAGTGGATGTGTGCCAGGTGAGTGAGCTTGTTTTCTACCCTTATGTCTTCTCTACAGTCATTGCAAGTTTTACCAGTGGTGGCTGTCCAATAGAGGGCGCCATCACATTTCTCCCCACATCCAAGAATGACTGATTGATCCCACCAAGCATGGCACGTCTGCACCATGGTTCTGGTCCATCCTCTGCATGGCTGCAAGCCCCACCAGTAGAGTTTGAGAAGTGTTTCAGCAGCGGAGTGTTTTGCCTGCTGATTATATTTACTTGCTCAGATTTTGTTGATTAGGTCCTCTTTCCTTGCTCTTTGTGTATCTACCATGGATAAGCAGGCTACGTGGTTAAATAGTTTCTTTTCTGTCTGTCTTTATGACTGTGAGTCTGCACTGGGTCTTTTATTTTGAAAATTACCTTCTCCCTGCCTTTTCTGTCTCTGACTTCCTGCCCATTCAATCTGCGCTGTGTGAATTGACGTGGCATCCGTCAAAAATAGATTTGGCACATATTTGAAGTGGAAAGCCACTTCTGGGACGCACCAAGGCGCTGCTGGTGGAATCACAAGCATTGTGTAGAATGGCTGTGATCAGCTTTGGCTGATGTGGCGCAGCCGTAATGCAACAAAGAAAAATTACCAGCTGCAACTGAGTCTTAAAACTTTAATCTAATGTGAAATGTATTTAAAAAAAAATATGTAAAAGTCTGTAACTAACAATTTAAATCTCTCTCACAGGGTGACTCTGGTGGAGGAGTGGTGCTCAACAACATCATTTATGGTGTCATTTCCACCGGTGGTGAAAAAGGTTGTACTACACCAGTTAAATTCATGGACGTCTGTTCTTACATGGACTGGATCAAAAAGACTACTGCCAAAACTTTACTTGACAAAGCAAAGGATTGTTCTGGGTGTAGTTAGTTGTGAAATGTCCTGTCATTTAACAAACATGTCACATTGTTGAGTTTGTCTAAAATGACCATTGATGAATTTAAAATGAATTGGTTTACATTAAATGTTCAGTGATCATGTGTAAAGTCCTTTAAAATAAAGAATAAATGTGATTCTACAGCATGACTTTACAAAGAAGTGTCTGAGTCATAAAAGTTAGTTGACAGTTTCTTGCTTCTATACTATTGTTCTGATGAAAAGAAAAGCAGAAATCTGCAGTCACACATTTTCCTGTAAGAAGTGATTTTGTCTGTTATTATACAGTCATTGTATGGAAAAACTACAAAGGGATAATAATAGAGATAATAGAGGTCACTCTACTAGTAG
The DNA here is from genome assembly GCF_056507025.1 of Lutjanus erythropterus. NCBI lineage: Eukaryota > Metazoa > Chordata > Actinopteri > Lutjaniformes > Lutjanidae > Lutjanus > Lutjanus erythropterus. The sequence continues at coordinate 39,641,430 of NC_139326.1, read as the reverse complement.
AGTGCAGGGCCTCACCAGGCAACAGATGGTGAAGCACCTACTGCAATGTCCAAACAACTGTCAAATGCAACCAGAGATTTGCAAAGTTCCAATATTAACAAATAGAATTACTGCCCCACAGTTGTTTGTCTCCACCAAGCAGTCAAGTTACAGTTTATGTCCATGTCTGTCCAGAATCATATCATGTCTGTAGTGAAGACTGAAGGAATTTAATATGGAACTTACCACTATTTTTATTTTATTTTTATTTTATAATTTTTACAGTGCATGGTTTCACAAAAAATGCGGGCCCTAAATAACATTTTGCATAAGGCTGCCAAAAAGCTAGAAATTGTCCTGGCAGGAGGAAGAAGGCAAGACAATATTTTTAATAAAATCTGGACTTTGACCATGTTCATTTATATATATTTGTGCACTGATTTTATCATTAGTGTTGCTCATTTTATGTATCGATTCATTTTCTGTAAGTTTTGCCAAAACATTTAACATTTTTGTTTCTTCATAACTCTGACAATGTTGCAGTATCAACTGTGAGTTTACAGTCTGACTCTGGCAAGCTGGGTTGTGAGTATAGCCCAGTTGTACACCAGGTACAGACTGCTGGTCACCACAGGGAGACCTGTGGAGCCCAGCTGCTTTCTCTGGCTGATCCACTGGAGGGCGCTGAGGATGCAGGTGTACACCCGGCTGTGACTCACAGAGCCGCTCACCAGAGGGCGCTGCTGGTCGATCCTTGTATCTGTTGCATTCAGGCTCCTCCAGCTGCTCTGGTTTTCTCTGCAGCGAGCCAACATGTGCTGCACAGACACACTGGAGCTGTGGTGAGCTGCAGAGAAGAGGACATGAGAAATCAGAAACTTGTTGACATCTGTTTTCAACTGTGTCTTTCTTGCTGTCAGATGTGTACAACATTATAATAATAAACATGATGCATTCAAACCTTCAAAATCTGACCACTGCTGATACATTATAATGAAGTTTAATGACAATACATGAGCTCTGTCAGCTCATCTCACCTGTGCTGTTTGGAGGTGTTTCACTGATGTTGGGACAGAACAGTGTGTAGTCAAACTGACAGAGCTGCAGGTCACACTAAACAATGAAGAAGTGTTTGAAGGCTCACAGGTACACATCCTGTCTCCTTCAGAATAAAAGACAGTTAATTGTGCTGTTTGACTTCTGACCTCTTCTATATTATTTTCACTTCTTTGTGTGGTCAGATTGAGTTGACAGCTTTCTAATACTTTCAGTGTAGTTTTTTTTACCCAGAAGACAACAGCAACAAGCCTCTAAGTCTCTGTAGTATGTGTGTTATGTTGACAGGGATGAGAGAGAGAGATCAGATCTAAAGTCAGATCTAAACTGTTTTCTCTCCCATTTTGATGATGAAAAGTTAAGTTAGGATCATTTTCTAACTTTGTTGTTATAATCCTAATTTCAGTCAAAGCAGGTTGAACTTCACCACTGTTAAAACTCACCTGGAGGAAAGAATGAATGATTTTAGTCCTGAGAACACAGAGCAGTGGTGAACTTCTGCCTCCCTCTTGTGACCAAAATGAATAATACAACAAACTCACACACACACACACACACACACACACACACACACACACACACACACATACACACACACACACACACACACACACACACACTGTGGTCCTCAAATGCTCGCTTACCAAAAGTTGGTTGATAACCTCACAAGTACACTCCTTTTTGACATAAAGACAAGATATGATGGAAAAATAAAGCCTATAGCACAAAACCAGACAGAAGGGAGCTGCAATATTTAACAAAAACTGCACAATAAATAAAATAAAATGAGTTATATCTCAAATCTCAAATCTCAAATCTTAAAACTCTCCAATGTTTCCAAATCCACCCTGTTATTAATAATATATTCACACTCATCATTTATGTTTTTCTCTGCTTCTTGTTGAAAAGTTCCTTAGTAAAACAGATCAAATGTTATTTATTTTACACTGCTGACATTCTCACAAGTTGTGTTCATGTGAATGACGTAGTGACATGAAGTGACGGAGCTTCTCCTCTGATCTCTGGACTTACACTGTTTGGGGCCCTGATGACTTCAGGGGCTCTATGCAACCACACAGTCCACATATGGCAAGAAACGTCCCTGACTACTGGACCGATCAGTCTTATTTTTCTGGTGAACATTCATGACTGTATGCTGAAGGAGCTCTGTGATTCACAACTCTTTAAAAAACTGCTTTTTTTTTTTTTTTTTTTTTTTACAGCCTTCATGTCTTTATATTTTATGGTCACAGGCTTTATGTTTTCAGGTCATCACATTTCTTCAAACTTGACACAAATGAACACTTTGACTGAAAGATTAAATCTTGCTGCTCAAAGGTCAAAGGTTACTGTGACCTCACTAAACATATTTTTGACCATAACTCACAAATTCATACACTAATTATGACAAAACTACACATAAATATCTAACAGGTTAAAATGATGAGGTGATAAAGTTTTATATCCAAAAGGTCAAAGGTCAACTTCACTGTGACATCATAATGTTCAGCTGTCTATCAGTCCCCTGTCCTCTGTAAAAATAGTCTCTAAGTGAAGACAGCATGTTTCTACCTGGAAATGATTCACTGGAATCACACATGTAGAGTGACAACTTCCATTTTAGCAAAAAATACACTTAATACCTTTAATTTAATTCCTTCAAAGTTGCAGGTCAATATAGTTTTAAGTTCCATATTAAATTCCTTCAGTCTTCCCTACAGACATGATATGATTCTGGACAGACATGGACATAAACTGTAACTTGACTGCTTGGTGGAGACAAACAAGTGTGAGGCAGTAATTCTATTTTCTGACTGCTCTGTTTTATCCGACCATCGACAGCTGACTTCTCTCTCTTCTTAACCGACCACTAGGGGCCGAAAGAGATCAACAACTGCTTCAGTTTGACATGTTGTTTCAGCTCAGGACAATGAATGTGCAGGTCATGTTAATGTTGCTGGAACATATTGTTTATCATCAGTGTTGTTGAAAGAAGACAAGACATCTATTATTATCCCTTTGTAGTTTTTCCATACAATGACTGTATAATAACAGACAAAATCACTTCTTACAGGAAAATGTGTGACTGCAGATTTCTGCTTTTCTTTTCATCAGAACAACAGTATAGAAGCAAGAAACTGTCAACTAACTTTTATGACTCAGACACTTCTTTGTAAAGTCTTGCTGTAGAATCACATTTATTCTTTATTTTAAAGGACTTTACACATGATCACTGAACATTTCATGTAAACCAATTCATTTTAAATTCATCAATGGTCATTTTAGACAAACTCAACAATGTGACATGTTTGTTAAATGACAGGACATTTTACAACTAACCACACCCAAAACAACCCGTCTGTTCAGTAATAGTTTTGTTGATCCAGTCCATGTAAGAACAGACGTCCATGAATATGACTGGATGCAGACAGATGTCATCATAACTGGCAGAAATGACACCATAAATCATGCCGTTGAGCACCACTCCTCCACCAGAGTCGCCCTGTGAGAGAGATTTATATTGTTAGTTACAGACTTTTACATATTTTTTAAAATACTTTTTAGATTTATTCATAGATATTAAAGGGTTCCAGCTGGTTATTAAATATTAATGTTCCTATAGCTTTGAGTCTTATTAACTGAGGTTCTTGGATGTGAGGAGAAGTGTGAGGGCGCCCTCTGTCTGTAAAACTTACAATGACTGTAGAAAAGATAGAAGGGTAGAAAACAAGCTCACTCACACTACACACGTCTGCATTAGTAGTGTCACCACAGAACACACGGTCACGTCGCTTTTTGAACTGTAAAGGGTTTGTGATCCATGGACAGCCGACAACATCGAGGTCTGCACATTGGAGATCATTTGTTCTTGGTTCTAGATGAGAACAGAAAAGGTCTTTTTACTACATTACCCAGACTACTTGACTTGTACACAGAAAATCATTCCACCAACAAATGAAGAAAACATTGGAATCTCATTATTTATTCTTTCTGATCCTTCGTGTAAATATGTGTCAGCAATGTTAGCAAACATAGCAGAAAAATAAGACAGTAACTGTGATATAGATAATTATGATAAAAGAAATCAGATTCATCAGACTTGTGTTGTTATTAGAGCTGTTAACTTATAGACTAAGATGTTGTTCAGACATGGCTCTGACACTGATGTTGTCACATGATGTTATCACCTGTGGTTGATGGATAACTGAGCATCAGCAGAAATAAAAGAGCCTCTCTTGTTGCTTCAAGCAGCACTGATGATGAAAATTATTCCTCTGTCAAATATGTGAGATTGAGACAGTTTTCTTACCTATATCTTTACAGCGATCACAGTGTCTATCTGAGCTTGCATGACCTGCGACCTGGACTTTATCTCTGAAATACAAACAAAAGAAAAATCATCATCATCATCATCATCATCAGTCTCCCAGACAAACATCTTTCACCATAATGGCTTTACTTTTTCTTTTTTTAATTTCTGCAGAAATTTCTCATTTTGAGATTTCAGACTTATTAAAGAGGAAGGTCACAACTTACATATTGAGTCTGGGACGATTTGCACAGTCAGGAAGTTTTACAGGGTTGATACCAGTAGCTTCCTTTAGCTTCATCAGCATGATGTCATGTTTTGTGAATATTTTCCAATAGGTCCGAGTTTTTTTCTTTTTCACTGGTTGTCCTGGACCTGGATGCACCCCTACAACTGCCTTCTTAACCCTGGAGGTTAAAGACAAACATCACTGCATCACTGTAACTATATCATGTATTAAGGTCAGTAATTACTGAAAATGAACATAAGCAATTCTATCTGCATTTTGGGAATACTGTTGTTTTACATCTCATCATTAATGGTTGCTACTTATTTTAAATTGTCAATAACAAATAGCAAAATAATGTTTCTTGATTTGAAGTAAAACTCACTCACCCTTTCTTGCAGTGAGCTGCAGTCAGAACCCACTGGTCAGTGATCAGAGAGCCACCACACACAAAGTTCTCATTCTCATCAACTAATTTCACATGATACAGACGCTCATCATCACGACACTTTGTACCTCTGATGATTCTCTTCTGTAGATCCTCCGCTGTGCTCACTGTGACACCTGAAAGACAAAGACGTCCACCAGGGGACTGTGAGTTACAACACTGGTTGTTGTATTCTCTCTATGAAGTTATCAATATACATGATCAACTGTGCCAGAAGTTATTACAGTTTCTTACAATTACTAACAGACATTTTCTGTACCCTGACTTTCCTTTTATTCTCACAAATACAAAGTTCAGCAGTTTATTTTACATCCAAAACAAATGTGCCATTCCCAGGACCTGAACCATCAACCATCTCATCGACCTGTGATTGTCCAAAGTCTCTGGTCAGAGTCTAGATTTTCTCCAGGAGGAGGTGTAGATGTCTAGTTTCATCTCACACCACTTTATTTACAATATGCTAAAAGATTATTGTGAAGTTTTTTGCACAATCATGCAAAAATAAAGATCCAACTTTAAGAATCATTTAGAAAAATACTCTACAATGTCCCCATGAGACCACTGGACTGCTGTATCCATCCACTTTGACATCATCATCATCAAACTGCAGACATCACAGCTGAAGGCTGACTGAAGGACGTGACACCTCTTCTTTTCATTCCATCCACTATCTGCTGTCTCAACCCCTGGATGTGGACCATCTACCTAAACTTTTAATTGTCTTCTCTAGAACATTTTGGAACTCATGTTAAAATCTTATTTCTACTTTTAAAACTTTGACTGGCTCCAGAATACATAACAGATATCACAACAGTCTATGGGACTGAAAGATGGACTAAGAAGTGTAATAACATGTCTGATGAACTCATTAAACATAGAATTACTACTTTAGAAAAACATACATGTTATCTGAGTGTGTATAAAAGAGTTGAAGTAAGTATCAGAGATGTAAACTATAGTTGTGTACTCACCGACACACAGCAAAAGGAGAAGATGTGTTACACCACCCATCTTTGTTGATGACTGTCCTCCTGGTGCAACAGTGGTGACTTTTTAAATCTGCTCACGCTGTCCTGTGGGCCTTCAGGCCACCAATCAGTTGGTGAAGGTTTATCAACACAAACCTAACTGGCTACGAAGGTCTGCACTGATGCAAATTTCTCACCAAGTGTTCCCACCCTCATCTGACAGAAAGTGACGACAGGAAAAATACTACAAAGAGAAGAAAAAAGTGTCCCTTCATCAGCAGGCAGGTTAGACAAACCTGGAACCAGGGCTGAGAGGGTCACTTTAAAAATCTACTCCCAAACACTTACTAATTACCTGTTCAAATGTCATCAGTAACATCATCCAAGTATCACAATAATAAAGTCATGTAACTTCATCACTCTAACTGTTGGATTTTCTCTATATCAAAAGAGAGAAATTGTTTAGCTTCATATAATGTTTTATTTTTATGAGTTATTCATTGTTTGTCCAGCTGTTCCTTCCTTTGTTATGTGTGAATGAACATTTAGGTTATTAGCAGTAGTTGTGCACATTGAAATCTTCTTTCTTAACTAAATTAAAGTTAGTTGTTATGAAGTTTTTCTGGTCCAGGGTTTGTGTTTTCACCCACACACCATCCCAGTCATGAGCTTCACCACCTACAGTCCCAAAATATTTTTCACTAGTAGTCCTCGTGTTATTGACAGATTATGTGACTGGATTTCTGGCTTGCTAACGTTAGCGGCTGATCTTAAATGACATGTTGACTTCTTGGATGATGACAGTATTTTCACAGCTGATGGCAGAACTGTCACTACTGTGATGTTGCTCCTCATTTCTCATTTAAAGACCAAATCATGTTTAAAATTCCTCCCAGAGAAACTTTTTTCTGGCAACTTTCAGACATGTGAAGTGTTGTAATGTGTGTGTACTGCACGTGGTAGTAGATCATTCTTTATTTCAAAATGTATTTTGAAATTCTAATCCTGCTAATAATACTCAATTTTACTGAATGTAACTATAATCTGATTATGTTCTGTTTCTGTAACTGCAAAGGAATACCGTTACTTTTGTTGTAATCCTGTTACATGTAATCCATTACTTTTGCAGCATGCTTGAAACCAACATCACAGTGTATTCATGTAGAATATAATGTAATTGTTTTAATCAGTGAATTAATAGTTTTAATATCATCATATTTTAATAAAGGAAGCTTCATCACACTGCGGCTGCTCTTGTCTGTGTGGTGAATGTATTCAAATGATAATTTACATCTCACTGTCTCAATGGAATTAAAGCCACACAATGATCTCTGTGTTCACTGTTTTATACTCTTTGCTCAGAAACATGAAGTATTCTGTATATTTCTGCTCATAACTTCCTGTATTAGAATATGGTCTTTACTTCTATCTCCACATTATATGTCAGGTATATGTATGATTTGTATTTGTATGATTTGATCACACCAACAGTTCACTCATCAAAAGTCTTTTTCTCTGAGATTACAATCTTCACAGTGTACAACACCCCCTGTCCTGTAGACCCACTAAAGGGTGAGAAAAAACTCAAAAAACCTTGTCTGAAAATCACATGTGACAATTTAGAGCAACATTTTCCAGCTGCAGCCCTGCAGAAGTCTGACTTTGCTCGCTGCTACAGTTGTTGGTTGCTATGCAACATGTAAACAACAATGTCTGTCTTAATACACTGTCTCAAAAAAAGAAAATGGGGTCCAGTGAAAAAAACAAAATTGTGTAACATGAAATATGTGTATGTTTTCTACCTTTTGCATTGCATGCATTTGTCTGTATGATTAGCTACACTGAGAGAGAGACATTTAAATGGACATTCAGAGACACTGCAGAGACCAGAGCCTCAGTGTGTTGAGTATCATTTATTTACAATGTACTATCACACCATGAGGCAAATTCAGGACATAAAACTCAGGCTGTGAGCTCCTCTGTTTGAACAAGTCACAAATTATTTTACTAAGGTAACAGACATGAACTTTATCATCAACGGATACGTTGAAAGTTAAACAACTCTGAGAACACATTTGTAAAAAATGAATTTTAACCCACATACAGTCAGGGTAAATTGTCACATTATATCTTTCAACAAATGTCAACATGTATAATAGTAGAGTCTTTCCACACACATGTCTGCAGTTAAAAGACAGATGTTTCATACAGCAGAGCTCCATCAGTGTCAGGACATGAAAAAAAGAAACAACACATGTAAGAAAAAAAAACTAATAAGACAGATTGATGAGTCTATGCAGAAAATGTTCTCTTACTACTCTTTAATTTATCATTTGGAAACATTTTAACAGGCTTCCACTTTTTCACTGTACAGACTGTAAAGCCCCCTGAGGGAAACTGTCATGTATGATTTTGGGCTCTATAATAAAATATGATTGCTTGATATTTTATCATCAAAAAATATTTTTTTCTAAGAATTGTTATGTACCCATATATTAACTCTCTGCATGCCTCTAAAAATAATAAGAGCAGGTGAAATAATGGTCAGGTATGGAGCTCCACAGTCCGTCCACCTTACCGTCCACTTTGCACTGTCGTTTATTATTCAAATTTCAGCTGAGTGTGCAAATATTAAACTGAACAAAAGCCTTGTATAAGCAGGTCTGTCACCTGTTTCTGTTAACAGCGGGGCTTCCAGTTCAGAGTGGGAGAGACGTTTGTTCAAGTCACATAATCATGAATAAAGTACTGAGATCAGATAAAATGGTCAGGTGATGGTACCTGCAGCAAAACACGGTTACAGCTACAGTTAGAAGTGATACTGAACAAGGTGAAATGTGATCACACAGCTAGAACATAAGAAGAAGTTTTAGAAACATCTGAAATAATTTCCACACATTACAGTTCTTCACAGCTGCTAAAACACTAAACCACATTCTCTGAAACAAAATTGTTCTCACTTGTTTCTACAGTTACAGTTTTTCACAATTCTTCACACACTGAAGTTGGAACTTCAAATGATTTTTTTATTAGTATTTATATAAAGTTACATTTGATTTTGTTACATGTTTTGACTAGTTTTATATTATTGCATGGTTTTATTTTTATTATGGACCTGTTGTGTGACTCGCAGGCTTTGTTGTGAACTGAGGATGAGGTGAACAGTGTCAGCTGTGATTCACTGACCACGCCCCCAGAAACTCACGATTGGCCAACAGTTGTGTGTGCTTTGTTAATGTGACTGAACACAGGTATAGAGGGGAAGCAGGCAGCGGGACGAGAGGAGAGGACAGCGCACACACGGGACAGAGTTGGACCTCGGAGCAGAGGAGACTACAGAGGATCTGCACAGGCCAAAGACGGAGCAGTGAGCAGTGGTGGACAGTAGTGAAGTACATTTACTTGAGTACTGTACTTAAGTACATTTTTTGAGTATCTGTACTTTACTTGAGTATTTGTTTTTTTGGAAACTTCTGACTTTCACTCCACTACATTTCAAAGACAAATATTGTACTTTTGACTCCATTACATTTCTAGGAAGGTTGTTGTTACTTTTTGACTGAGCACATCATTGAAGTCAGCTGTTGGTGTTTTTTCTTTTCTTAAATGCAGTTGGTCACATGCTGTGTTCCTCACAGAGAGAAACCAATCACAGTAGCTCCTCTCAACTGGGATTGATATAAAAGTGGAAATACATCATCCAGGCTCTCTCTTTAACAAGAACAAGCAAGCTCTCCCTCTTTCATTCAAACAAAAAGCAGTAATGGTGACGGCAGGAGAAAGATAAAATTAAACCTCAAGATGTTATTATAATTATTCATTATTCCAGGTAGCTTTTAAAGTTGGATTGTTTTATCGGGGTGAAAAATACCACATAATTCATGTATATATACTGCCTCTGAAGACAGAAAGAAATCTCAGTTATTTAACAGACTTGGAGAACTCCTTACAGTCGGCTTCAATTTAATGTTATGCAGTGATTTTAATACAGTTACATCAGAAAATGACAACAGCTGTCCTTTTTGTGTTTGATTGTATTTCTATACTGAAGTTTTTATAGGTGTTTCTATAGACTTTGTGTAGCAGAGTGGTTCTACAAGCATCAGTGCATCATTAGATGGTTTCAGAGAGTTACAAGGTTCTGTAAATGCATCATGAAAACAATACAGCATGTATTGATATTAGAAAATGCACTTTGTAATTTGTACTTTTGAATACTTAAGTATTTTTTAAAAACATGTACTTCTGAATATATTATATAATATTTTTAGAACCAAGTACTCTAGGAGTATCTATACTTTGACTCAAGTACTGGGGTTGAGTACTCTGCCCACCACTGGCATTGAGCGGCCGAGACGAGGCACCGGACCAGCACTTGGACGTGGAGCAACAGAGACTTGGTCACCGCCTACTGGAAGCTGAGTGACCAGTGGAAATATTTTATCGCTGGTATCATTAAGAAGCTCACACCATTGTGTGACACATGCTCTGAACTTAGTGTTTTCCATTTGTTGGTGCAGTGTGTAATGACTGCTCAGTTGTGTTCATATAATGTTGTGTAGGATCTGAAAGTTTTGTTTGATTTTATCAGAAGAGGCAGAGGTTTTGTGAATGTAGTTTAAATATTTGGTTTTGTGTTTACAGTTTTGAGAAAAGTGTGTAATGTTTCAGTGTGTGATGTGTTTTTAACACTTGTGAAAGCAGTGTGTTAGTGTTTGAAACGTGCTGCACACAGTGTGGTGTTGTACAGGTGGAGACAGAGAGGGGAGGGGGTACAGAGGGTTTGTGTTAAGTTTGACTTTAGTTTCTTCACTTCATGATGTATTTTCTTTCATCTGTATCTGTCCACAGTCATCTGCATTGTCTATTGTAAAGTGTGAGTGATGCTGAACTGTAAATATGTGTTGTAATGTTAGTGTGGGAGTGTCCCAGAGCTTTCACTGGTGTGGGAGGAGACTGTGGGTAGAAAGACCAGCTGACAGATCAGAGTAGTGAGTGAGAGGGAGGAGGACAGGTTGACTGTCTCCTCTGCTCTCATGCTGCAGTCTGGGAGAAATGAGTTTTTTAGGACAAACGTTTTATTTACAACCACATAAAGCAAACAGAAACCAAAATAATTGACATGTTGTTTATCTGTCTGTCTTTCTGTCTGTCTCCTCCACTCCATGTCAGAACCACAGACAGTGCAGCTGCCTCAATGACACACACAAACAGCCAGGCACGTGCAGAGGGGGGGGGGCGGAGGGTGCTGGAGCACCTGCCCCTTTGACCCTTGATGCCCAAAGTGCCCTTTTGTCAAAGTGTTTTTTTGTTTGTTTGTTTTTTGTAAGTGTGTGTGTAAAAGTCTGTCTGTGTGGCCCAAAATAATAAATAAAACAAAATAATAATAATTCAGATCTACCCTCGGTTGGTCACATGATCCACGTAGACGTTCCCTCACTGCCCTGACGTGCCCAGATGTGCCCTGTAGCTAAGCGCTGCTAAGCAACGGATCGCCCTCTACAGTTCGGCACGCGTGTGATCCGCGGACCACGTGTGAGCATCATAGTTTTACTGTCACTGTTACTTTTGTATAAGTTATAATATGCCAAATCTCAATGCAGAGTTACAGTGAACAGACAGGACAGATGCTGCTGTGTGCAGCTCATCTCTGTGAAGAGCGACTGATTTAAAAGTCGTCACATCGCCTTGAGTGAAATCCAGACCATAACTTTTTTCACTGATGTAACTCTGCTATCACCAAAGAAACAGATCATAAAACTGTGATGTTCATTGAAACTTTGGTGATATCAGCTGTCTTAACTTCTACACAGCTCCTCTCTGCTCACCGCTGCAGCTCTGTCTCACCCCGTCTGTGACACAGTGTGTCTGCTGATTGATTGATTGATCATGACTTCTAACCAATCAGATGTGCTGCTGTAGGCGGGACATTGAGCCAGACTACAGAGCGTAGTTGTGTATTATACTGTACAGTCTGTATGATCTAATATATGTGTAGTATATACATAGTACAGCACTGTATAAGTTTGAAGTTTTTAATATTATTACCATTATCATAACTATTATCATTATTATTACATTACATAACTACGGTGATAATTACAGACAGACAAAGATTAGAGACAAGTGCATTTTTAAAATAATTTAACCCTAATCCCACCACGTTTTTCTTTTTTGCTGATCCGAAAAATGATCTGATCCGTGACTCAAAACCGTGATACGATCCGTGAGCATCCTGTGTGTGTGTGTCTCACTCTGCACACACCTCTCATAAGTTATAGCTGCTAGTTAACCACACACAGCGTGCTGAGGGGAAAAAGTATGTCAGGCCTCTTTTTGTGTCTATATGTTTCTTTTGTGGTGGGCAAAGTGCATTAGAGAGATGTATCATTTTACTGTCAAGTGAGTTGCAGTGTTTTTCCTATGTTTCTAGAGACAATGAGGCATAGGCTATTATTTCACTAAAACTATGCAATGTACATGCATAGTCACATAATTTTGGACTATTACAGTATAAATACAACAACAACAATAATAATTAGAAGAATTTGAATTGTGATTTTCTCAACCTCTCATTTAAACATATTAGTACTTGTTTCTAACATTTGTATATATACACACAAATTCAATATAATATGCATGAATATAAAATATATAACTTTTATAACCTTGTTGTCTTGCGCAAAGTGGATAGTCAAACTGAATAAAAGCACAAATACATTTAAATACATGATTTCTATATCATTTAATTCTTTTTTTACTTTATTATTAGCACTACAAATAATAAAGGGCAGATTATGAACCAGCACCATGGAGCAAATTCGTGGCCCCCTTTTAACTTTGAGCACCTGCCCCTCCAAAGGTCTCTGCACGGCCCTGCAAACAGCACACACAGCATGAGTTAATTACTGAAGATGAATCTTTGGAAATTATAATGTTATGAGCAAATAAACACACAGCATATTTCTATGATTCCTAAATTATTGCGGGAACATCATGTTTTAGATCTCCTCCAAATCAGACTTTCAGGGGAGTCGAGCTCCCTGTAGCTCCCCCATAATTCAAACCATGTCTTTGCTGACAAAGTGTTCCTGACACCATGTAGTCTCCTTTATACAATGATGTGGGCTTTTAATGCAGTTTTTAATGCAGTGCAGCCTGAGGGGGTCAAAGGTCATTCACTGTTGCTTTTCAGTCTTGTCTCTTACATGCAGAGATTCTCTGGATTCTCTGAATCTTTTAATGATGTTATTGATTGTAGATGATGAGATCTCTAAGTTCCTGCAGTTTTGTCTTTTGTTGCTCCTTTACCAACATTTTGGAACATGTTGCAGGCATCAAATGCAGAATGAGTGTCTCTTTACAAAAACAATAAAGTTTATCAGTGTGAACATTTAATATATTGTCTTTTTTTTACCCAGAAGTCAATAGTAACAAACCCCTACATGTTGTGGAGTATATGTGTCATTTTGTCAAGGATGCTTTTACACAGAAGTCCTCAGGAGCAAGTGATGAAAAGAGTTAAGATCATTTTTGAAAGGATTTTTGCTGTTTGATCATTTTTCTAACTGTTTAATTTCAGTCAAAGCAGGTTGAACTTCACCACTGTTAAAACTCACCTGGAGGAAAGAATGAATGATTTTAGTCCTGAGAACACAGAGCAGTGGTGAACTTCTGCCTCCCTCTTGTGACCAAAATGTATATTACAACAACCTCTCTCTCTCTCTCTCACACACACACACGCACACACACACACACACACACACACACACACACACACACACACACACACACACACACACACACACACACACTGTGGTCCTCAAATGACTGCTCACTCACAAGTACACTCCTATTTGTCCCTGTATCAGTCCTCCTCCCTCTGTCAATGAATAAACATCAAAGTAAACAATGGAGATTTAACAAGTCTTTACTTGAAGATGAAGAGTTTGTGTCTTTGATAAGAGAGAGAATATCAGAGTATATAAATGATCATTTAAAATCTGTGGCCTCAATACAAACAGTATGGGAGGCATTTAAAGTAACATGTAGAGGATGGATAATTCTAGAGATTGATCTAGATCTAGAGATCTACAGCACCCCGCTCTAACTGCTAGAAATAGTTCTAGATGCATGCATGCATGATGCATTATGGGTAACATGATTGCACTGACTCATTTTTTCATAAGTTAAATTACAGTGAGAGTAAAGATGTGGACGGTCACTACTGCTGAGGTTAGGTGGTACTTTTCATGCTCTGTTCAGGCCACATAAAACACAACAAACTCTCCACTGTTTCCAAATCCACCCTGTTATTAATAATATATTCACACTCATCATTTATGTTTTTCTCTGCTTCTTGTTGAAAAGTTCTATAGTACAACAGATCAAATGTTATTTATTTTACACTGCTGACATTCTCACAAGTTGTGTTCATGTGAATGACGTAGTGACATGAAGTGACGGAGCTTCTCCTCTGATCTCTGGACTTACACTGTTTGGGGCCCTGATGACTTCAGGGTCTCTATGCAACCACACAGTCCACATATGGCAAGAAACGTCCCTGACTACTGGACCAATCAGCCTTATTTTTCTGGTGAACATTCATGACTGTATGCTGAAGGAGCTCTGTGATTCACAACTCTTTAAAAACTTCTTTTTTTTAAACAACCTTCATGTCTTTATATTTTATGGTCACAGGCTTTATGTTTTCAGGTCATCACATTTCTTCAAACTTGACACAAATGAACACTTTGACTGAAAGATTAAATCTTGCTGCTCAAAGGTCAAAGGTTACTGTGACCTCACTAAACATTTTTTTGACCATAACTCACAAATTCATACACTAATTATGACAAAACTACACATAAATATCTAACAGGTTAAAATGATGAGGTGATGACGTTTTATATCCAAAAGGTCAAAGGTCAACTTCACTGTGACATTATAATGTTCATCTGTCTATCAGTCCTCTGTCTTCCTCTAAGTGAAGACAGCATGTTTCTACCTGGAAATGATTCACTGGAATCACACATGTAGAGTGACAACTTCCATTTTAGCAAAAAATACACTTAATACCTTAATTCCTTCAAAGTTACAGGTCAATATAGTGGTAAGTTCCATATTAAATTCCTTCAGTCTTCACTACAGACATGATATGATTCTGGACAGACATGGACATAAACTGTAACTTGACTGCTTGGTGGAGACAAACAAGTGTGAGGCAGTAATTCTATTTTCTGACTGCTCTGTTTTATCCGACCATCGACAGCTGACTTCTCTCTCTTCTTAACCGACCACTAGGGGCTGCAAGAGATCAACAACTGCTTCAGTTTGACATGTTGTTTCAGCTCAGGACAATGTATGTGGAGGTCATGTTGCTGGAACATATTGTTTATCATCAGTGTTGTTGAAAGAAGACAAGACATCTATTATTATCCCTTTGTAGTTTTTCCATACAATGACAGTATAATAACAGACAAAATCACTTCTTACAGGAAAATGTGTGACTGCAGATTTCTGCTTTTCTTTTCATCAGAACAACAGTATAGAAGCAAGAAACTGTCAACTAACTTTTATGACTCAGACACTTCTTTGTAAAGTCATGCTGTAGAATCACATTTATTCTTTATTTTAAAGGACTTTACACCTGATCACTGAACATTTCATGTAAACCAATTCATTTTAAATTCATCAATGGTCATTTTAGACAAACTCAACAATGTGACATGTTTGTTAAATGACAGGACATTTTACAACTAACCACACCTAAAACAACCCGTCTGTTCAGTAATAGTTTTGTTGATCCAGTTCATGTAAGAACAGACGTCCATGAATTTGACTGGTTCAGTGCAGGTTATATTACCACCGCCCAAAATGACACCATAAATGATGTCGTTGTACACCACTCCTCCACCAGAGTCACCCTGTGAGAGAGATTTATGTTGTTAGTTACAGACTTTTACATATTTTTTAAAATACACTTTAGAGTATATTAAAGTGTTAAAACTCAGTAGCAGCTGGTGATTTTTGTTCCTGGGGAGCTACACTGACAATCAAGCAAACGTACTGAGGCATCATACCAGCACATTTACATCTCAGGTAATGTAGACGACTGCAATCAGTTCAAATTCTTTATATAATTTGTAAACTGTATTTAATTATACAACTTGGCAGAAAACAGAAAATAACAATGTTCAAGAAAAATATTTGAAATGCTGATCAGACTGATCAAACAGATGAGTGAACTGGTTCAAAGCCAAATGACTAAAATGTAGTTTTTCTACATAAATTTGGACCTTCTCTCCTCCAGAGATGCAACTTTCTCACTGTCTCCATGGTTACATGTTTTTGACAAGTTTATACAGTATAGGGCCTGCTTTTTTTCACAATAAAACCAACCACACATTTAGCTCCTCCCTCACCTCCAGCAGAGGAAAGTAACTAAGTACATTTACTCAAGTAGAGTTGCTACATAAGTAAAAATTTGACGTACTTACACATCTATTCATGCTCCTTCTACTCCACTTTTTACTCGCTTTTTTTTTACGCTTTTTACTCCACTACATGTCTGACAGATATAGTTACTAGCTGCTGACAGGGAGCATTTTTCTAGACCAGGACTACTTTTACTTTTTATACTTAAAGTACATTCAGCTGATAATACTTACATAATTTTACTGGAGAAAGTTTTTTTTAAATGCAGGACTTTTTCTTGTAGTGGAGTTACATTGAGGAGTACATTAGTCAATTAAGAAAGGGATTATTTTTACCTAATTTTATTTTTGTCTTTATATTTTGTGGTCATTACATTGGAAACACTTCTGATTTTGTCAACAGGGACATCAACAAAATATTAACGTTCCTATAGCTTTAAGTCTTTTTAACTGAGGTTCTTGGATGTGAGGAGAAGTGTGAGGACGCCCTCTATCTGTAAAACTTACAATGACTGTAGAAAAGATAGAAGGGTAGAAAACAAGCTCACTCACATAACACGCATCTGCATTAGTAGTGTCACCACAGAACACACGGTCACGTGGCCATTTGGGGTCTTTTCGATTTTGTCGGAACAATGGACAGTCCACAACCTTGAGGTCTGCACATTGGAGATCATTTGTTCTGCGTTCTAGATGAGAATAGAAAAGGTCTTTTTACTACATTACCCAGACTACTTCACTTGGACACAGAAAATGGTTCCTTCTACAAATGAAGAAAACATTGGAATCTCATTATTTATTCTTACTGATCCTTCATGTAAATATGTGTCATCAATGTTAGCAAACATAGCAGAAAAATAAGACAGTAACTGTGATATAGATAATTATGATAAAAGAAAGCAGATTCATCAGACTTGTGTTGTTATTAGAGCTGTTAACTTATAGACTAAGATGTTGTTCAGACATGGCTCTGACACTGATGTTGTCACATGATGTTATCACCTGTGGTTGATGGATAACTGAGCATCAGCAGAAATAAAAGAGCCTCTCTTGTTGCTTCAAGCAGCACAGATGATGAAAATTATTCTTCTGTCAAATATGTGAGATTAAGACAGTTTTCCTACCATGAGGTTTACAGCGTGAACAGCTTTCAGCTGAGCTTCCATGACCTGCAATCTGGACTTTATCTCTGAAATACAAAACAAAAAGGATCAAAGTCTCTCAAACAAACAACTTTCACCATAATGACTTTACATTTTAAAAATTATTCTACTGGAATTTCTCATTCTGAGTTCCTCAAGAGTTGAGATTTTAGATTTATTTAAGGGGAGAGGTCACAACTTACATTTGTGGCCTGGGACAGTCTTTAGGAAGGTTTACATGTTTCACATTAGTAGGGTCAGGCAGCTTCCACAGCATGATGTCATGTTTCTTGAAAAATTTCTTCCTGATCACAGATTTTACTGGGGTTTGTCCTGGTTGTCCTCGACCTGGATGCACCTCTAAAACTGCCTTCTTAGCCCTGGAGGTTAAAGAGAAATATCACTGCATCACTTTAACTATATCATGCATTAAGATCAATAATTACTGAAAATGAACATAAGCAATTTTATCTGTATTTTGGGAATGCTGTTGTTTTGTTTTAAATTGTCAGTGACAAATAGTAAAATAATGTTTCTTGATTTGAAGTAAAACTCACTCACCCTTTCTTGCAGTGAGCTGCAGTCAGAATCCACTGGTCAGTGATCAGAGAGCCACCACACACAAAGTTGTTGTTCTCATCAACTAACTTCACATGGTACAGACGCTCTTTATCACCGCACTTTTTACCTCCGATGACTCTCTTCTGTAGATCCTCCGCTGTGCTCACTGTGACACCTGAAAGACAAAGACGTCCACCAGGGGACTGTGAGTTACAACACTGGTTGTTGTATTCTCTCTATGAAGTTATCAATATACATGATCAACTGTTCCAAAAGTTATTACAGTTTCTTACAGTTACTAACAGACATTTCTTCTACACTGAGTTCCCTTGTAAAGAAATTTTCTCACAAATGCGGAGTTCAGGAGTTTATTTTACATTCAAGACAAATGTGTCATTTCCAGGACTTGAACCATCAACCATCTCATCGACCTGTGATTGTCCAAAGTCTCTGGTCAGAGTCTAGATTTTTTTAAAGCCTAAAAACAGAGCCAGGAGGAAGTGCAGATGTCTAGTTTCATCTCACACCACTTTATTTACAATATGCTAAAAGATTATTGTGAAATTTTTGCACAGTCACACCACAAAATAAGACCCAACTTTAAAAAGCATTAAGAAAAATACTCTACAATGTCCCCATGAGACCACTGGACTGCTGTATCCCTCCACTTTGACATCATCATCATCAAACTGCAGACATCACAGCTGAAGGCTGACTGAAGGACGTGACACCTCTTCTTTTCATTCCATCCACTATCTGCTGTCTCAACCCCTGGATGTGGACCATCTACCTAAACTTTTAATTGTCTTCTCTAGAACATTTTGTAACTGATGTTAAAATCTTATTGCTACTTTTAAAACTTTGACTGGATCCAGAATACATAACAGATATCACAACAGTCTATGGGACTGAAAGATGGACTAAGAAGTGTAATAACATGTCTGATGGACTCATTAAACATAGAATTACTACTTTAGAAAAACATACATGTTATCTGAGTGTGTATAAAAGAGTTGAAGTAAGTATCAGAGATGTAAACTATAGTTGTGTACTCACCGACACACAGCAAAAGGAGAAGACGTGTTACACCACCCATCTTTGTTGATGACTGTCCTCCTGGTGCAACAGTGGTGACTTTTTAAATCTGCTCACGCTGTCCTGTGGGCCTTCAGGCCACCAATCAGTTGGTGAAGGTTTATCAACACAAACCTAACTGGCTACGAAGGTCTGCACTGATGCAAATTTCTCACCAAGTGTTCCCACCCTCATCTGACAGAAAGTGACGACAGGAAAAATACTACAAAGAGAAGAAAAAAGTGTCCCTTCATCAGCAGGCAGGTTAGACAAACCTGGAACCAGGGCTGAGAGGGTCACTTTAAAAATCTACTCCCAAACACTTACTAATTACCTGTTCAAATGTCATCAGTAACATCATCCAAGTATCACAATAATAAAGTCATGTAACTTCATCACTCTAACTGTTGGATTTTCTCTATATCAAAAGAGAGAAATTGTTTAGCTTCATATAATGTTTTATTTTTATGAGTTATTCATTGTTTGTCCAGCTGTTCCTTCCTTTGTTATGTGTGAATGAACATTTAGGTTATTAGCAGTAGTTGTGCACATTGAAATCTTCTTTCTTAACTAAATTAAAGTTAGTTGTTATGAAGTTTTTCTGGTCCAGGGTTTGTGTTTTCACCCACACACCATCCCAGTCATGAGCTTCACCACCTACAGTCCCAAAATATTTTTCACTAGTAGTCCTCGTATTATTGACAGATTATGTGACTGGATTTCTGGCTTGCTAACGTTAGTGGCTGATCTTAAATGACATGTTGACTTCTTGGATGATGACAGTATTTTCACAGCTGATGGCAGAACTGTCACTACTGTGATGTTGCTCCTCATTTCTCATTTAAAGACCAAATCATGTTTAAAATTCCTCCCAGAGAAACTTTTTTCTGGCAACTTTCAGACATGTGAAGTGTTGTAATGTGTGTGTGCTGCACGTGGTAGTAGATCATTCTTTATTTCAAAATGTATTTTGAAATTCTAATCCTGCTAATGATACTCAGTTTTACTGAATGTAACTATAATCTGATTATGTTCTGTTTCTGTAACTGCAAAGGAATACCGTTACTTTTGTTGTAATCCTGTTACATGTAATCCATTACTTTTGCAGCATGCTTGAAACCAACATCACAGTGTATTCATGTAGAATATAATGTAATTGTTTTAATCAGTGAATTAATAGTTTTAATCTCATCATATTTTAATAAAGGAAGCTACATCACACTGCGGCTGCTCTTGTCTGTGTGGTGAATGTATTCAAATGATAATTTACATCTCACTATCTCAATGGAATTAAAGCCACACAATGATCTCTGTGTTCACTGTTTTATACTCTTTGCTCAGAAACATGAAGTATTCTGTATATTTCTGCTCATAACTTCCTGTATTAGAATATGGTCTTTACTTCTATCTCCACATTATATGTCAGGTATTGTTCTGTATTTGTATGATTTGATCACACCAACAGTTCACTCATCAAAAGTCTTTCTCTCTGAGATTACAATTTTCACAGTGTACAACACCCCCTGTCCTGTAGACCCACTAAAGGGTGAGAAAAAACTCAAAAAACCTTGTCTGAAAATCACATGTGACAATTTAGAGCAACATTTTCCAGCTGTAGCCCTGCAGAAGTCTGACTTTGCTCGCTGCTACAGTTGGTGGTTGCTATGCAACATGTAAACAACAATGTCTGTCTTAATACACTGTCTCAAAAAAAGAAAATGGGGTCCAGTGAAAAAAACAAAATTGTGCAACATGAAATATGTGTATGTTTTCTACCTTTTGCATTGCATGCATTTGTCTGTATGATTAGCTACACTGAGAGAGAGACATTTAAATGGACATTCAGAGACACTGCAGAGACCAGAGCCTCAGTGTGTTGAGTATCATTTATTTACAATGTACTATCACACCATGAGGCAAATTCAGGACATAAAACTCAGGCTGTGAGCTCCTCTGTTTGAACAAGTCACAAATTATTTTACTAAGGTAACAGACATGAACTTTATCATCAACGGATACGTTGAAAGTTAAACAACTCTGAGAACACATTTGTAAAAAATGAATTTTAACCCACATACAGTCAGGGTAAATTGTCACATTATATCTTTCAACAAATATCAACATGTATAATAGTAGAGTCTTTCCACACACATGTCTGCAGTTAAAAGACAGATGTTTCATACAGCAGAGTTCCATCAGTGTCAGGACATGAAAAAAAGAAACAACACATGTAAGAAAAAAAAACTAATAAGACAGATTGATGAGTCTATGCAGAAAATGTTCTCTTACTACTCTTTAATTTATCATTTGGAAACATTTTAACAGGCTTCCACTTTCACTGTACAGACTGTAAAGCCCCCTGAGGGAAACTGTCATGTATGATTTTGGGCTCTATAATAAAATTTGATTGCTTGATATTTTATCATCAAAAAATATTTTTTTCTAAGAATTGTTATGTACCCATATATTAACTCTCTGCATGCCTCTAAAAATAATAAGAGCAGGTGAAGTAATGGTCAGGTATGGAGCTCCACAGTCCGTCCACCTTACCGTCCACTTTGCACTGTCGTTTATTATTCAAATTTCAGCTGAGTGTGCAAATATTAAACTGAACAAAAGCCTTGTATAAGCAGGTCTGTCACCTGTTTCTGTTAACAGCGGGGCTTCCAGTTCAGAGTGGGAGAGACGTTTGTTCAAGTCACATAATCATGAATAAAGTACTGAGATCAGATAAAATGGTCAGGTGATGGTACCTGCAGCAAAACACAGTTACAGCTACAGTTAGAAGTGATACTGAACAAAGTGAAATGTGATCACACAGCTAGAACATAAGAAGAACTTTTAGAAACATTTGAAATAATTTCCACACATTACAGTTTTTCACAGCTGCTAAAACACTAAACCACATTCTCTGAAACAAAATTGTTCTCACTTGTTTCTACTTGTGTCAGTTACAGTTTTTCACAATTGTTCACACACTGAAGGTGGAACTTCAAATGATTTTTTTATTAGTATTTATATAAAGTTACATTTGATTTTGTTACATGTTTTGACTAGTTTTATATTATTGCATGGTTTTATTTTTATTATGGACCTGTTGTGTGACTCGCAGGCTTTGTTGTGAACTGAGGATGAGGTGAACAGTGTCAGCTGTGATTCACTGACCACGCCCCCAGAAACTCACGATTGGCCAACAGTTGTGAGTGCTTTGTTAATGTGACTGAACACAGGTATAGAGGGGAAGCAGGCAGCGGGACGAGAGGAGAGGACAGCGCACACACACGGGACAGAGTTGGACCTCGGAGCAGAGGAGACTACAGAGGATCTGCACAGGCCAAAGACGGAGCAGTGAGCAGTGGTGGACAGTAGTGAAGTACATTTACTTGAGTACTGTACTTAAGTACATTTTTTGAGTATCTGTACTTTACTTGAGTATTTGTTTTTTTGGAAACTTCTGACTTTCACTCCACTACATTTCAAAGACAAATATTGTACTTTTGACTCCATTACATTTCTAGGAAGGTTGTTGTTACTTTTTGACTGAGCACATCATTGAAGTCAGCTGTTGGTGTTTTTTCTTTTCTTAAATGCAGTTGGTCACATGCTGTGTTCCTCACAAAAGGAAACCAATCACAGTAGCTCCTCTGGATTGATATAAAAGTGGAAATACATCATCCAGGCTCTCTCTTTAACAAGAACAAGCAAGCTCTCCCTCTTTCATTCAAACAAAAAGCAGTAATGGTGACGGCAGGAGAAAGATAAAATTAAACCTCAAGATGTTATTATAATTATTCATTATTCCAGGTAGTTTTTAAAGTTGGATTGTTTTATCGGGATGAAAAATACCACATAATTCATGTATATATACTGCCTCTGAAGACAGAAAGAAATCTCAGTTATTTAACAGATTTGGAGAACTCCTTACAGTTGGTTTAATCTAATGTTATGCAGTGATTTTAATACAGTTACATCAGAAAATGACAATAGCTGTCCTTTTTGTTTTTGATTGTATGTCTATACTGAAGTTTTTATAGGTGTTTCTATAGACTTTGTGTAGCAGAGTGGTTCTACAAGCATCAGTGCATCATTAGGTGGTTTCAGAGAGTTACAAGCTTCTGTAAATGCATCATGAAAACAATACAGCATGTACTGATATTAGAAAATGCACTTTGTAATTTGTACTTTTGAATACTTAAGTATTTTTTAAAAACATGTACTTCTGAATATATTATATAATATTTTTAGAACCAAGTACTCTAGGAGTATCTATACTTTGACTCAAGTACTGGGGTTGAGTACTCTGTCCACCACTGGCATTGAGCGGCCGAGACGAGGCACGGGACCAGCACTTGGACGTGGAGCAACAGAGACTTGGTCACCGCCTACTGGAAGCTGAGTGACCAGTGGAAATATTTTATCGCTGGTATCATTAAGAAGCTCACACCATTGTGTGACACATGCTCTGAACTTAGTGTTTTCCATTTGTTGGTGCAGTGTGTAATGACTGCTCAGTTGTGTTCATATAATGTTGTGTAGGATCTGAAAGTTTTGTTTGATTTTACCAGAAGAGTCAGAGGTTTTGTGAATGTAGTTTGAATATTTGGTTTTGTGTTTACAGTTTTGAGAAAAGTGTGTAATGTTTCAGTGTGTGATGTGTTTTTAACACTTGTGAAAGCAGTGTGTTAGTGTTTGAAATGTGCTGCACACAGTGTGGTGTTGTACAGGTGGAGACAGAGAGGGGAGGGGGTACAGAGGGTTTGTGTTAAGTTTGACTTTAGTTTCTTCACTTCATGATGTATTTTCTTTCATCTCTATCAGTCCACAGTCATTTGTATTGTCTATTGTAAAGTGTGAGTGATGCTGAACTGTAAATATGTGTTGTAATGTTAGTGTGGGAGTGTCCCAGAGCTTTCACTGGTGTGGGAGGAGACTGTGGGTAGAAAGACCAGCTGACAGATCAGAGTAGTGAGTGAGAGGGAGGAGGACAGGTTGACTGTCTCCTCTGCTCTCATGCTGCAGTCTGGGAGAAATGAGTTTTTTAGGACAAACGTTTTATTTACAACCACATAAAGCAAACAGAAACCAAAATAATTGACATGTTGTTTATCTGTCTGTCTTTCTGTCTGTCTCCTCCACTCCATGTCAGAACCACAGACAGTGCAGCTGCCTCAATGACACACACACAAACAGCACACACAGCATGAGTTAATTACTGAAGATGAATCTTTGGAAATTATAATGTTATGAGCAAATAAACACACAGCATATTTCTATGATTCCTAAATTATTGCAGGAACATCATGTTTTAGATCTCCTCCAAATCAGACTTTCAGGGGAGTCGAGCTCCCTGCAGCTCCCCCATAATTCAAACCATGTCTTTACTGACAAAGTGTTCCTGACACCATGTAGTCTCCTTTATACAATGATGTGGGCTTTTAATGCAGTTTTTAATGCAGTGCAGCCTGAGGGGGTCAAAGGTCATTCACTGTTGCTTTTCAGTCTTGTCTCTTACATGCAGAGATTCTCTGGATTCTCTGAATCTTTTAATGATGTTATTGATTGTAGATGATGAGATCTCTAAGTTCCTGCAGTTTTGTCTTTTGTTGCTCCTTTACCAACATTTTGGAACATGTTGCAGGCATCAAATGCAGAATGAGTGTCTCTTTACAAAAACAATAAAGTTTATCAGTGTGAACATTTAATATATTGTCTTTTTTTTACCCAGAAGCCAATAGTAACAAACCCCTACATGTTGTGGAGTATATGTGTCATTTTGTCAAGGATGCTTTTACACAGAAGTCCTCAGGAGCAAGTGATGAAAAGAGTTAAGATCATTTTTTAAAGAATTTTTGCTGTTTGATCATTTTTCTAACTGTTTAATTTCAGTCAAATCAGGCTGAACTTCACCACTGTTAAAACTCACCTGGAGGAAAGAATGAATGATTTTAGTCCTGAGAACACAGAGCAGTGGTGAACTTCTGCCTCCCTCTTGTGACCAAAATGAATATTACAAAAACCTCACACACACACACACACACACACTGTGGTCCTCAAATGACTGCTCACTCACAAGTACACTCCTATTTGTCCCTGTATCAGTCCTCCTCCATCTGTCAATGAATAAACATCAAAGTAAACAATGGAGATTTAACAAGTCTTGGCTTGAAGATGAAGAGTTTGTGTCTTTGATAAGAGAGAGAATATCAGAGTATATAAATGATCATTTAACATCTGTGGCCTCAATACAAACAGTATGGGAGGCATTTAAAGTAACATGTAGAGGATGGATAATTCTAGAGATTGATCTAGATCTAGAGATCTACAGCACCCCGCTCTAACTGCTAGAAATAGTTCTAGATGCATGCATGCATGATGCATTATGGGTAACATGATTGCACTGACTCATTTTTTCGTAAGTTAAATTACAGTGAGAGTGAAGATGTGGACGGTCACTACTGCTGAGGTTAGGTGGTACTTTTCATGCTCTGTTCAGGCCACATAAAACACAACAAACTCTCCACTGTTTCCAAATCCACCCTGTTATTAATAATATATTCACACTCATCATTTATGTTTTTCTCTGCTTCTTGTTGAAAAGTTCCATAGTACAACAGATCAAATGTTATTTATTTTACACTGCTGACATTCTCACAAGTTGTGTTCATGTGAATGATGTAGTGACATGAAGTGACGGAGCTTCTCCTCTGATCTCTGGACTTACACTGTTTGGGGCCCTGATGTCTTCAGGGTCTCTATGCAACCACACAGTCCACATATGGCAAGAAACGTCCCTGACTACTGGACTGATCAGCCTTATTTTTCTGGTGAACATTCATGACTGTATGCTGAAGGAGCTCTGTGATTCACAACTCTTTAAAAACTTCTTTTTTTTTTTTACAACCTTCATGTCTTTATATTTTATGGTTTTATGTTTTCAGGTCATCACATTTCTTCAAACTTGACACAAATGAACACTTTGACTGAAATATGAAATCTTGCTGCTCAAAGGTCAAAGGTTACTGTGACCTCACTAAACATATTTTTGGACCATAATTCACAAATTCATACACTAATTAGGACAAACGTACAAGTAAATTTCTAACAGGTTAAAATGATGAGGTGATGACATTTTATATCCAAAAGGTCAAAGGTCAACTTCACTGTGACATCATAATGTTCAGCTGTCTATCAGTCCTCTGTCCTCCTCTCAGTGAAGACAGCATGTTTCTACCTGGAAATGATTCACTGGAATCACACATGTAGAGTGACAACTTTCATTTTACCAAAAAATACACTTAATACCTTTAATTTAATTCCTTCAAAGTTGCAGGTCAATATAGTGGTAAGTTCCATATTAAATTCCTTCAGTCTTCACTACAGACATGATATGATTCTGGACAGACATGGACATAAACTGTAACTTGACTGCTTGGTGGAGACAAACAAGTGTGAGGCAGTACTTCTATTTTCTGACTGCTCTGTTTTATCCGACCATCGACAGCTGACTTCTCTCTCTTCTTAACCGACCACTAGGGGCCGCAAGAGATCAACAACTGCTTCAGTTTCACATGTTGTTTCAGCTCAGGACAATGTATGTGGAGGTCATGTTAATGTTGCTGGAACATATTGTTTATCATCAGTGTTGTTGAAAGAAGACAAGACATCTATTATTATCCCTTTGTAGTTTTTCCATACAATGACAATATAATAACAGACAAAATCACTTCTTAAAGGAAAATGTGTGACTGCAGATTTCTGCTTTTCTTTTCATCAGAACAACAGTATAGAAGCAAGAAACTTTTATGACTCAGACACTTCTTTGTAAAGTCATGCTGTAGAATCACATTTATTCTTTATTTTAAAGGACTTTACACATGATCACTGAACATTTAATGTAAACCAATTCATTTTAAATTCATCAATGGTCATTTTAGACAAACTCAACAATGTGACCTGTTTGTTAAATGACAGGACATTTTACAACTAACCACACCCAAAACAATCTTTTATTTTGTCAAGTAAAGTTTTGGCAGTAGTGTTTTTGATCCAGTCCATGTAAGAACAGACATCCATGAATTCAACTGGTTCAGTACAGGCAGTACGACCAGTGGTAACAATGACACCATAAATCATGTTGTTGTGCACCGCTCCTCCACCAGAGTCACCCTGTGAGAGAGATTTATATTGTTAGTTTCAGACTTTTACTTTTTTTTTTAAATTACTTTTTGTACTACATTAAAATGGGAAAACTCATTTTTCTGCTGCAGTGACTATACCAGCGTGTTTAAATCTAAGTTAGTGTACACAGTTCCAGTTAGTGCAAATTCCTGATATAATAATTATATTTGATACTACAATTTATTACAGTCAAAAACTAAATTAAACAAAAATTGTTTCAGTAAATGTGAAAGAAATCTGACAGAACAAAGTCTGAAACAATGGCAGAAAATTATGAACACACTAAGACATAATAGAAAATAACAATATTTAATAAAAAGTAAAAAAAAAAAAAAATGAAATTCCAAGACTGATCAAACAGATGAGTGAACTGGTTCAAAGCCAAATGACTTTATCACCTTGAAGCTTAAAATGCAGTTTTTGTACATAAATTTGGACCTTCTCTCCTCCAGAGATGCAACTTTCTCACTGTCTCCATGGTTACATGTTTTTGACAAGTTTATACAGTATAGGGCCTGTTTAAAGGAGTGTTACACACTTTTCAGTGTTACACACACTTACACCAACACCTCCAACAGGGGAAAGTAACTAAGTACACTTACTCAAGTAGAGTTGCTACATAAGTACACATTCAAAGTACTTTTAAATCTATTAATGCTCCTTCTACTCCACTCCATCTCAGAAGCTTTTTACTTCACTACATGTCTGACAGATATAGTTATTAGCTGCTGACAGGGAGCATTTTTCTGGACCATGACTACTTTTACTTGTTATATTCAAAGTACATTCCGCTGATAGTACTTACATACTTTTACTCAAAAAAAGTTTTTTAATGCAGGACTTTTACTTGTAGTGGAGTTACAGTGAGGAGTACATTAGTCAATTAAAAAGAAAGAGATTCTTTTAGCTTATTTTATTTTTGTTGTTATATTTTCTGGTTATTACATTGGAAACACTTCTGCTTTTGTCAACAGGGACATCATCAAAATATTAAAGTTCCTGTAGCTTTAAGTCTTTTTAACTGAAGTTCTTGGATGTGGGGAGAAGTGTGAGGATGCCCTCTATCTGTAAAACTTACAATGACTGTAGAAAAGATAGAAGGGTAGAAAACAAGCTCACTCACTTTACACACATCCACTCCAGGAGTTTGTCCACAGAAGCTGTGTTCATGTGGCTTTGGGTTGATTGAAGGTTTGTTGATCCACGGACAGTCAACAACATCGATCTCTGCACATTGGAGATCATTTGTTCTGGGTTCTAGATGAGAATAGAAAAGGTCTTTTTACTACATTACCCAGACTACTTGACTTGTACACAGAAAATCATTCCACCAACAAATGAAGAAAACATTGGAATCTCATTATTTATTCTTTCTGATCCTTCATGTAAATATGTGTCATCAATGTTAGCAAACATAGCAGAAAAATAAGACAGTAACTGTGATATAGATAATTATGATAAAAGAAATCAGATTCATCAGACTTGTGTTGTTATTAGAGCTGTTAACTTATAGACTAAGATGTTGTTCAGATGTGCTCTGACACTGATGTTGTCACATGATGTTATCACCTGTGGTTGATGGATAACTGAGCATCAGCAGAAATAAAAGAGCCTCTCTTGTTGCTTCAAGCAGCACTGATGATGAAAATTATTTCTCTGTTAAATATGTGACATTAAGACAGTCTTCCTACCATGAGGTTCACAGCGTGGACAGGGTACAACTGAGCTTCCATGACCTGCAATCTGGACTTTATCTCTGAAATACAAACAAAAAAGGTCAGAGTCTCCAAAAGACACCATCAAACTTTCACCATCATGACTTTGCATTTAAAAAAGAATCTACTGGATTTTCTCATTTGGAGTTCCTCAAGTTGAGATTTCAGACTTATTAAAAGGAAAAGGTCTGAACTCACTTCTTGGGACTGGGACGCTTTTTACAGTCAGGAGGTTTTACAGGGTCGATATCAGTAGGTTTAGGCAGCTTCCACAGCATGATGTCATGTTTCTTGCCATTTTCCTCGTAGATCACAGATTTTACTGGGATTTTTGCTGGTTGTCCTGGACCTGGATGTACTTCTAAAACTGCCTTCTTAGCCCTGGAGGTTAAAGAGAAACATCACTGCATCACTGTAACTATATCATGTATTAAGGTCAGTAATTACTGAAAATGAACATAAGCAATTCTATCTGCATTTTGGGAATGCTGCTGTTTTACATCTCATCATCATTGCTACTTTCAATGACAAATAGCAAAATAATGTTTCTACATTTGAAGTAAAACTTTCACTCACTCAGGTTCACAGTGAGCTGCAGTCAGAATCCACTGGTCAGTGATCAGAGAGCCACCACACACAAAGTTGTTGTTCTCATCAACTAACTTCACATGGTACAGACGCTCTTTATCACCGCACTTTTTACCTCCGATGATTCTCTTCTGTAGATCCTCCGCTGTGCTCACTGTGACACCTGAAAGACAAAGACGTCCACCAGGTGACTGTGAGTTACAACACTGGTTGTTGTATTCTCTCTATGAAGTTATCAATATACATGATCAACTGTGCCAGAAATTATTACAGTTTCTTTCAAAAACAGACATTTTCCCTACACTCAGTTACCTTTTGAAAATTCTTCTCACATTTGTCTTTATACATATGAAGCTCAATGGTTTATTTTGCATCTAAACCAAATACACTATTCTCAGGATCAACCATCTCATCGACCTGTGATTGGCCAAAGTCTCTGGTCAGAGTCTAGATTTTTTAAAGCCTGAAAACAGAGCCAGGAGGAGGTGCAGATGTCCACTGGACTGCTGTATCCCTCCACTTTGACAGCATCATCCTCAGCCTTGCTTTTGCACATTTAAATTCCTCTTTTAAACTTAATCACAAAATCCCTTTCAGTACACTGTGAGGTGGTGTGGGTCTCCTGGTCACTCTGTGAAAACTAATCATTCTCTCTATTAACTCCTTCTTCTCATTCCATCCACTATTCAGTCCCTTCAGAATTTTGTAGGCTGTTTTTTAGATTGTCGCGGCATAAAATGTCTGATTTCATGGCAGCTTTTCTAAAAAATTGCAAAGTATGTTGCAATGTTTTTTAAGCTTTTTTTTTTAATTAAATCATATGAGCATGTTAAAATTGCAAAATTAAGTTGCGGAGCTTTTTGTATAATTCATTAAAATCAAAGGCAACTTGTTCCAAGAAGAACAAAACCACACTTTCTTCTGAGTGTTCTCATTAAACATAGAATTACTACTTTAGAAAAACATACATGTTATCTAAGTGTGTATAAAAGAGTTGAAGTAAGTATCAGAGATGTAAACTATAGTTGTGTACTCACCGACACACAGCAAAAGGAGAAGACGTGTTACACCACCCATCTTTGTTGATGACTGTCCTCCTGGTGCAACAGTGGTGACTTTTTAAATCTGCTCACGCTGTCCTGTGGGCCTTCAGGCCACCAATCAGTTGGTGAAGGTTTATCAACACAAACCTAACTGGCTACGAAGGTCTGCACTGATGCAAATTTCTCAGCAAGTGTTCCCACCCTCATCTGACAGAAAGTGACGACAGGAAAAATACTACAAAGAGAAGAAAAAAGTGTCCCTTCATCAGCAGGCAGGTTAGACAAACCTGGAACCAGGGCTGAGA
This sequence comes from Lutjanus erythropterus, assembly GCF_056507025.1. Lineage (NCBI taxonomy): Eukaryota > Metazoa > Chordata > Actinopteri > Lutjaniformes > Lutjanidae > Lutjanus > Lutjanus erythropterus. The sequence continues at coordinate 39,610,401 of NC_139326.1, read as the reverse complement.
GGGTCACTTTAAAAATCTACTCCCAAACACTTACTAATTACCTGTTCAAATGTCATCAGTAACATCATCCAAGTATCACAATAATAAAGTCATGTAACTTCATCACTCTAACTGTTGGATTTTCTCTATATCAAAAGAGAGAAATTGTTTAGCTTCATATAATGTTTTATTTTTATGAGTTATTCATTGTTTGTCCAGCTGTTCCTTCCTTTGTTATGTGTGAATGAACATTTAGGTTATTAGCAGTAGTTGTGCACATTGAAATCTTCTTTCTTAACTAAATTAAAGTTAGTTGTTATGAAGTTTTTCTGGTCCAGGGTTTGTGTTTTCACCCACACACCATCCCAGTCATGAGCTTCACCACCTACAGTCCCAAAATATTTTTCACTAGTAGTCCTCGTATTATTGACAGATTATGTGACTGGATTTCTGGCTTGCTAACGTTAGCGGCTGATCTTAAATGACATGTTGACTTCTTGGATGATGACAGTATTTTCACAGCTGATGGCAGAACTGTCACTACTGTGATGTTGCTCCTCATTTCTCATTTAAAGACCAAATCATGTTCAAAATTCCTCCCAGAGAAACTTTTTTCTGGCAACTGACAGACATGTGAAGTGTTGTAATGTGTGTGTACTGCACGTGGTAGTAGATCATTCTTTATTTCAAAATGTATTTTGTAATTCTTGTCTTGCTAATAATACTCATTTTTACTGAATGTAACTTTAATCTCATTATGTTCTGTTTCTGTAACTGCGATTGAATACAGTTACCTTGCTTGTATCCTATTTAAGTAATCCTGTTAGATGTAATCCATTACTTTCCAAGCCTGCTTGAAACCAACATCAGTGTAATCATGTAGATGAACACAGAAATGGTTTGGCCTTAAGTTGATATTAATATTTGATATGAATTGTTACTGTATATCTGTACTGTAGGATTACATTTAAAAACTCACACACACCCTTTGCAACATGTTTTCAGCTTTGTAACCAGAAACATGAACAGAAACTTGTTAGGATCATCAACCAAAGCTAAAGTCCTTTCCTTCACAACCTTCAGTCCAAAATGCTGCACTCCAAAAGTTCATTTGTAGTTCTGAAACACTGAACATCTGTAGTTCCTGTAGTTCCACTGTCTATGTCTGACCACTCTGAGTCATCTCAGGTGATCACTTGCATCATTTAGAGATCTTTTCTTATTTTCAAAGGCAATAATTAATTTTGTCTAAAAGTCATGTAAATACAGTCACTAGCTTGGCATTATTTTCAGTCACTGAAGCATCTTAGTCAGACTGTCTGAGGGACAGGGGCAAAAAAACAAACAGAGTTAAAGCTGCATGCAGTTGGACACCAGCAGACAGAAAGTTTTCTGGCATTTAGGACAGCTTACATTGCATGAAGATCATGAAGATCCAGGATGAGTGCATTTAATGAGGAATGATGAGTATTTATTTATCTATCCAACATGAAGACATTCAAAAAATTTTCCCAAACCTTGAACCTTGAATACATACTTGTGAAACACTGTCAGAGATGTGGAGGGATGAAATGTTAAAAACTTTGTGGATTCTTAACTGTTTTAACTGATTAACTGAATTAATTAAACTGATAGAAATATGAAGAAAGATTTTCTATACTGCTGAGAAGAAGTGATATAGCTGGCTTCATATAGCCTTTATTAACTACTAGATCATTAACATCACAACTGCAACTCTGTGCGCGCACGTGTGTGCGTGCGTGCGTGTGCATGCATGCGTGTGTGTGTGTGTGTGTGTGTGTTGCAGGTGGAGGCTGTTCTTGCATTTCTTTATGACCACAGAACATGATGTCTGTAACATGACAGCTCACAAGTCCAGATACATCAAATATAACCTCATCTGGACTTTTTTGAAAGCTGATGACTGGCTCTGTTGTGTTTTCTGACTTTTGCACTCAAACTTTGTTTATCAAAAGGTTTTTGTTAAGTTCATGTGAGTTAGTCCATTGTCTTATCAAGCAGATGAGCTCACACACACTCTGAGTTTTAATCTTGTGAATTTGCCTCACGGTGTGATGGTACATCATATTTTAATAAACCACCTTCATCACACTGTGGCTGCTCTTGTCTGTGTGGTGAATGTATTCAAATGATAATTTACATCTCACTATCTCAATGGAATTAAAGCCACACAATGATCTCTGTGTTCACTAATGTTTTATACTCTTTGGTCATCTAACAGAAACATGAAGTATTCTGTATATTTTTGCTCATAGCTTCCTGTATTAGAATATGGTCTTTACTTCTATCTCCACATTATATGTCAGGTATTGTTGTGTATTTGTATGTTTTGATCACACCAACAGTTCACTCATCAAGACTGAGGAAACTCTGTCAGCAGAGGAGAGAGGAGAGAAGACAGAGGTTTTCTTCCTGTTGTTCCAAAGATAAATCTGAAGGGTCACGAGATCATTAAAGGTAGAAAACATATTTCATGTTGCACGGTTTTGTTTTTGCTGATTTTTTGTTGGGCCAAATTTTTGTCTTGTGAAATACTGGATACTTTCACTCTCTGCATGCCTCTAAAATCCTTCAAATGACACAATCTGAGAAGGAAAAATCACTTTTAGGTTGATCACAGCTCATGTTCACACTGAGATGAAAACTTGTGATGTTTGTTTGCAAGTAGAGATTGGATTGTTTCAAGGGCTCAGAAGCAATAACTGTTTAGGAACCACTGGAGTGGAAGACCAGGAGATGGAGTGAAGAAATGGATTCAGAGTAAAAAGAGGAGTTGATTAGAGAAGGAGGGAAGAGGGAAGAGAGAAGATTAGAAAGAGTCATGGACAGAGAAGAGGTGAGAAAAGAAGCACATACATGAACCAAAACAGGAGGCAGGTATGGAGATCCACAGTCTGCCCACCTTACCAAAGACTTTGTACTGACATTTATTATTCAATTTCAGCTGATGGTGCAAAATATTAAACTGAGGATACAGTGTGTTATTTTGCACCGTTGTATAACCAGGCCTGTCACCTGTCTCTGTTAACACTGATGCTTCCAGCTACGAGTGGAAGAGACGTTTGTTCAAACCATATAATCATGAATAAAGTACTGAGATCAGATAAAATGGTGAGGTGGAAAAAACAGTTACACCTACAGTTAGAAGTGATACTGAACAAAATGAAATGTGATCACACAGCTAGAACATAAGAAGAAGTTTTAGAAAAACTAGAAATAATTTCCACATATTAAAAATAAGACTGAGGCTCAAAACAAGTGTGGACAGTCTTTAATATGAGTCTTTAGTATTAGAGAAAGTGCTGCACATAAAAAATCATATTAAAACATTTATTACTCCTTATTACTGGTCATATTATTAAAAAATTAAAGGGACTTTTGTTAGGAAGGTACTGCAGGAAAAGCAGAGCTGCTCATATACAGACTGTGGTGTTTCTGCTGTCAACACATTTGGACACAAATAGGAGCTCGTGGCACAGCCTCCCACATGAGCAACACTGACTGAGGACACAAGAAGAGACGGGAGGGGAGGAGAAGGGACAAGAGAATAGAAGAGGGAGGACAAAATAAAGACCAAATGAAGACAGAAAGACTGGAGGTAAAGTAGAGAATAAATGGTACACAGACACACACAGGTACACTCACACACAGCAGCTGTGTCTGTCCTTTAGATGTCCAGTGTGAACATGCTGTAAGGTTGTGGACAAACACCAACATGTTCTCAAGCTGCTGTATTTGACACATTGGCAGTGAGAGCAGGCTGCAACTACATGACAACTCCTTTTTGTTCTTTTGTGTCGGGTTTATGGAGTTTTGTCTCAATACTTTTATATTCATATGGTCAAACTTGTCAAACTATATTTTGCAATCAACCAAATTTTATTTATTTAACCCAAAATCACACATCATGATTTGTCTCAGGGGGCTTTATAATCTGTAGAGTGTCTGACAGCTCCTGTCCTGTAAACCTTTGAAGAGGGAAAATATGGAGGAAACCTCAGGGAGAGTCACAGAGGAGGGATCCCCCTCTCAGGACAGACAGATGTGCAGTAGATGTCATGTGTACAGAACAGAAAAGCAAAATGACAAGAAAATACATCTGAAGACGAGTTTGTAAGACATGGAATTATATTATCTATGTGAAGAATGTGAGTCACGTGTTGGATCAGAGTCACATGACCTGCTGTCTGCCAAAAATATCTTTTTGTAGGAATATGCAAACAAAAGAAGAAAATAAAGAAGGAAGGAAAGAAAAGTGGAAGCCTGTTAAAATATTTCCAAATGATAAATTAAAGAGTAGTAAGAAAGCATTTTCTGCACAGACTCATCAATCTGTCTTATTAGTTTTTTTTTTTCTTACATGTGTTGTTTCTTTTTTTCATGTCCTGACACTGATGAAGCTCTGCTGTATGAAACATCTGTCTTTTAACTGCAGACATGTGTGTGGAAAGACTCTACTATTATACATGTTGATATTTGTTGAAAAATATAATGTGACAATTTACCCTGACTGTATGTGGATTAAAATTCATTTTCTTCAAATGTCATTGCTGCTCTGTTGTATTTTCTGTCATCGTCTCTCAGAGCTGTTTAACTTTCAACGTATCCGTTGATGATAACGTTCATGTCAGTTACTGTAATAAAATAATTTGTGACTTGGTCAAACAGAGAAGCTCACACAGCCTGAGTTTTATGTCCTGAATTTGCCTCATGGTGTGATAGTACGTTGTAAATGAAAGATACTTAACACACACACACACACACACACACACACACACACCAACATACCCCAGTGTTCATCCTGCAGCAGCTCCACTTTTTCACTAAAACATTAAACCACATTCTCTGAAACAAATGTTCAGAGCTCTAAACACATTTATCAAATCATTCACAAAACTTTAAACACATTTTTACTCACAGACACATTTTATATTGTGATGCAAAATGGTAAACACGGGCATCAAACTGTCATCATTTACATGCAGTGTTTCTACTTATGTCACTTACAGTTTTTCACAATCATTTGCAAACTAAATTTTGAATTCCCTGAAATCTGAAACTCATGTACTGAATCTCTAAACGTGCTACACAACACCCACTCCTCACAGAGGTACTGTAGCTTACAGTAACCAGCTGACTAGAATAGAATCCAGACACGTGACTGGTTCAACATTAACTAGAGTTTCTATGGCTGAAACCTCTGAACCAGGAAACATGTTCTGCAGGTGACCTGGTCTGTGGTGACAGACGTGGAGTCTTGTCAAGGTTTAATCCGACACACCAGAGAGTTTTTCCTGTTGTCCAGAGAGGGACAGTGTTATATTTGATCATTCATAATGCATTAAAAAACAATCAGATTTTCCTGTCACTACATGCTCTGAACTTAGTGTTTTCATTTGTTGGTGCAGTGTGTAATGACTGCTCATATAATGTTGTGTAGGATCTGAAAGTATTGTTTGATTTTACCAGAAGAGTCAGAGGTTTTGTGAATGTAGTTTAAATATTTGGTTTTGTGTTTACAGTTTTGAGAAAAGTGTGTAATGTTTCAGTGTGTGATGTGTTTTTAACACTTGTGAAAGCAGTGTGTTAGTGTTTGAAACGTGCTGCACACAGTGTGGTGTTGTACAGGTGGAGACAGAGAGGAGAGGGGGTACAGAGGGTTTGTGTTAAGTTTGACTTTAGTTTCTTCACTTCATGATGTATTTTCTTTCATCTCTATCAGTCCACAGTCATTTGTATTGTCTGTTGTAAAGTGTGAGTGATGCTGAACTGTAAATATGTGTTGTAATGTTAGTGTGGGAGTGTCCCAGAGCTTTCACTGGTGTGGGAGGAGACTGTGGTCAGAAAGACCAGCTGACAGATCAGAGTAGTGAGTGAGAGGGAGGGGGACAGGTTGACTGTCTCCTCTGCTCTCATGCTGCAGTCTGGGAGAAATTAGTTTTTTAGGACAAACGTTTTATTTACAACCACATAAAGCAAACAGAAACCAAAATAATTGACATGTTGTTTATCTGTCTGTCTTTCTGTCTGTCTCCTCCACTCCATGTCAGAACCACAGACAGTGCAGCTGCCTCGATGACACACACACAAACAGCACACACATCATGAGTTAATTACTGAAGATGAATCTTTGGAAATTATAATGTTATGAGCAAAATAAACACACAGCATATTTCTATGATTCCTAAATTATTGCAGGAACATCATGTTTTAGATCTCCTCCAAATCAGACTTTCAGGGGAGTCGAGCTCCCTGCAGCTCCCCCATAATTCAAACCATGTCTTTACTGACAAAGTGTTCCTGACACCATGTAGTCTCCTTTATACAATGATGTGGGCTTTTAATGCAGTTTTTAATGCAGTGCAGCCTGAGGGGGTCAAAGGTCATTCACTGTTGCTTCTCAGTCTTGTCTCTTACATGCAGAGATTCTCTGGATTCTCTGAATCTTTTAATGATGTTATTGATTGTAGATGATGAGATCTCTAAGTTCCTGCAGTTTTGTCTTTTGTTGCTCCTTTACCAACATTTTGGAACATGTTGTCTCATGTGTCTCTTTACAAAAACAATAAAGTTTATCAGTGTGAACATTTAATATATTGTCTTTTTTTTACCCAGAAGTCAATAGTAACAAACCCCTACATGTTGTGGAGTATATGTGTCATTTTGTCAAGGATGCTTTTAAACAGAAGTCCTCAGGAGCAAGTGATGAAAAGAGTTAAGATCATTTTTTAAAGAATTTTTGCTGTTTGATCATTTTTCTAACTGTTTAATTTCAGTCAAAGCAGGCTGAACTTCACCACTGTTAAAACTCACCTGGAGGAAAGAATGAATGATTTTAGTCCTGAGAACACAGAGCAGTGGTGAACTTCTGCCTCCCTCTTGTGACCAAAATGTATATTACAACAACCTCTCTCTCTCTCTCTCTCACACACACACACACACACACACACACACACACACACACACACACACACACACACACACACACACTGTGGTCCTCAAATGACTGCTCACTCACAAGTACACTCCTATTTGTCCCTGTATCAGTCCTCATCCCTCTGTCAATGAATAAACATCAAAGTAAACAATGGAGATTTAACAAGTCTTTGCTTGAAGATGAAGAGTTTGTGTCTTTGATAAGAGAGAGAATATCAGAGTATATAAATGATCATTTAAAATCTGTGGCCTCAATACAAACAGTATGGGAGGCATTTAAAGTAACATGTAGAGGATGGATAATTCTAGAGATTGATCTAGATCTAGAGATCTACAGCACCCCGCTCTAACTGCTAGAAATAGTTCTAGATGCATGCATGCATGATGCATTATGGGTAACATGATTGCACTGACTCATTTTTTCACAAGTTAAATTACAGTGAGAGTAAAGATGTGGACGGTCACTACTGCTGAGGTTAGGTGGTACTTTTCATGCTCTGTTCAGGCCACATAAAACACAACAAACTCTCCACTGTTTCCAAATCCACCCTGTTATTAATAATATATTCACACTCATCATTTATGTTTTTCTCTGCTTCTTGTTGAAAAGTTCTATAGTACAACAGATCAAATGTTATTTATTTTACACTGCTGACATTCTCACAAGTTGTGTTCATGTGAATGATGTAGTGACATGAAGTGACGGAGCTTCTCCTCTGATCTCTGGACTTACACTGTTTGGGGCCCTGATGACTTCAGGGTCTCTATGCAACCACACAGTCCACATATGGCAAGAAACGTCCCTGACTACTGGACCGATCAGCCTTATTTTTCTGGTGAACATTCATGACTGTATGCTGAAGGAGCTCTGTGATTCACAACTCTTTAAAAACTTCTTTTTTTCAAACAACCTTCATGTCTTTATATTTTATGGTCACAGGCTTTATGTTTTCAGGTCATCACATTTCTTCAAACTTGACACAAATGAACACTTTGACTGAAAGATTAAATCTTGCTGCTCAAAGGTCAAAGGTTACTGTGACCTCACTAAACATATTTTTGACCATAACTCACAAATTCATACACTAATTAGGACAAAACTACACATAAATATCTAACAGGTTAAAATGATGAGGTGATGACGTTTTATATCCAAAAGGTCAAAGGTCAACTTCCCTGTGACATTATAATGTTCATCTGTCTATCAGTCCTCTGTCTTCCTCTAAGTGAAGACAGCATGTTTCTACCTGGAAATGATTCACTGGAATCACACATGTAGAGTGACAACTTCCATTTTAGCAAAAAATACACTTAATACCTTAATTCCTTCAAAGTTACAGGTCAATATAGTGGTAAGTTCCATATTAAATTCCTTCAGTCTTCACTACAGACATGATATGATTCTGGACAGACATGGACATAAACTGTAACTTGACTGCTTGGTGGAGACAAACAAGTGTGAGGCAGTAATTCTATTTTCTGACTGCTCTGTTTTATCCGACCATCGACAGCTGACTTCTCTCTCTTCTTAACCGACCACTAGGGGCCGAAAGAGATCAACAACTGCTTCAGTTTGACATGTTGTTTCAGCTCAGGACAATGAATGTGGAGGTCATGTTAATGTTGCTGGAACATATTGTTTATCATCAGTGTTGTTGAAAGAAGACAAGACATCTATTATTATCCCTTTGTAGTTTTTCCATACAATGACAGTATAATAACAGACAAAATCACTTCTTACAGGAAAATGTGTGACTGCAGATTTCTGCTTTTCTTTTCATCAGAACAACAGTATAGAAGCAAGAAACTGTCAACTAACTTTTATGACTCAGACACTTCTTTGTAAAGTCATGCTGTAGAATCACATTTATTCTTTATTTTAAAGGACTTTACACCTGATCACTGAACATTTAATGTAAACCAATTCATTTTAAATTCATCAATGGTCATTTTAGACAAACTCAACAATGTGACATGTTTGTTAAATGACAGGACATTTTACAACTAACCACACCTAAAACAACCCGTCTGTTCAGTAATAGTTTTGTTGATCCAGTTCATGTAAGAACAGACGTCCATGAATTTGACTGGTTCAGTGCAGGTTATATTACCACCGCCCAAAATGACACCATAAATGATGTTGTTGTACACCACTCCTCCACCAGAGTCACCCTGTAAGAGAGATTTATGTTGTTAGTTACAGACTTTTACATATTTTTTAAAATACACTTTAGAGTATATTAAAGTGTTAAAACTCAGTAGCAGCTGGTGATTTTTGTTCCTGGGGAGCTACACTGACAATCAAGCAAACGTACTGAGGCATCATACCAGCACATTTACATCTCAGGTAATGTAGACGACTGCAATCAGTTCAAATTCTTTATATAATTTGTAAACTTTATTTAATTATACAACTTGGCAGAAAACAGAAAATAACAATGTTCAAGAAAAATATTTGAAATGCTGATCAGACTGATCAAACAGATGAGTGAACTGGTTCAAAGCCAAATGACTAAAATGTAGTTTTTCTACATAAATTTGGACCTTCTCTCCTCCAGAGATGCAACTTTCTCACTGTCTCCATGGTTACATGTTTTTGACAAGTTTATACAGTATAGGGCCTGCTTTTTTTCACAATAAAACCAACCACACATTTAGCTCCTCCCTCACCTCCAGCAGAGGAAAGTAACTAAGTACATTTACTCAAGTAGAGTTGCTACATAAGTAAAAATTTGACGTACTTACACATCTATTCATGCTCCTTCTACTCCACTTTTTACTCGCTTTTTTTTTACGCTTTTTACTCCACTACATGTCTGACAGATATAGTTACTAGCTGCTGACAGGGAGCATTTTTCTAGACCAGGACTACTTTTACTTTTTATACTTAAAGTACATTCAGCTGATAATACTTACATAATTTTACTGGAGAAAGTTTTTTTTAAATGCAGGACTTTTTCTTGTAGTGGAGTTACATTGAGGAGTACATTAGTCAATTAAGAAAGGGATTATTTTTACCTAATTTTATTTTTGTCTTTATATTTTGTGGTCATTACATTGGAAACACTTCTGATTTTGTCAACAGGGACATCAACAAAATATTAACGTTCCTATAGCTTTAAGTCTTTTTAACTGAGGTTCTTGGATGTGAGGAGAAGTGTGAGGACGCCCTCTATCTGTAAAACTTACAATGACTGTAGAAAAGATAGAAGGGTAGAAAACAAGCTCACTCACATAACACGCATCTGCATTAGTAGTGTCACCACAGAACACACGGTCACGTGGCCATTTGGGGTCTTTTCGATTTTGTTGGAACAATGGACAGTCCACAACCTTGAGGTCTGCACATTGGAGATCATTTGTTCTGCGTTCTAGATGAGAATAGAAAAGGTCTTTTTACTACATTACCCAGACTACTTCACTTGGACACAGAAAATGGTTCCTTCTACAAATGAAGAAAACATTGGAATCTCATTATTTATTCTTACTGATCCTTCATGTAAATATGTGTCATCAATGTTAGCAAACATAGCAGAAAAATAAGACAGTAACTGTGATATAGATAATTATGATAAAAGAAAGCAGATTCATCAGACTTGTGTTGTTATTAGAGCTCTTAACTTATAGACTAAGATGTTGTTCAGATGTGCTCTGACACTGATGTTGTCACATGATGTTATCACCTGTGGTTGATGGATAACTGAGCATCAGCAGAAATAAAAGAGCCTCTCTTGTTGCTTCAAGCAGCACAGATGATGAAAATTATTCTTCTGTCAAATATGTGAGATTAAGACAGTTTTCCTACCATGAGGTTTACAGCGTGAACAGCTTTCAGCTGAGCTTCCATGACCTGCAATCTGGACTTTATCTCTGAAATACAAAACAAAAAGGATCAAAGTCTCTCAAACAAACAACTTTCACCATAATGACTTTACATTTTAAAAATTATTCTACTGGAATTTCTCATTCTGAGTTCCTCAAGAGTTGAGATTTTAGATTTATTTAAGGGGAGAGGTCACGACTTACATTTGTGGCCTGGGACAGTCTTTAGGAAGGTTTACATGTTTCACATTAGTAGGGTCAGGCAGCTTCCACAGCATGATGTCATGTTTCTTGAAAAATTTCTTCCTGATCACAGATTTTACTGGGGTTTGTCCTGGTTGTCCTCGACCTGGATGCACCTCTAAAACTGCCTTCTTAGCCCTGGAGGTTAAAGAGAAATATCACTGCATCACTTTAACTATATCATGCATTAAGATCAATAAATTAATAATTACTGAAAATGAACATAAGCAATTTTATCTGTATTTTGGGAATGCTGTTGTTTTGTTTTAAATTGTCAGTGACAAATAGTAAAATAATGTTTCTTGATTTGAAGTAAAACTCACTCACCCTTTCTTGCAGTGAGCTGCAGTCAGAACCCACTGGTCAGTGATCAGAGAGCCACCACACACAAAGTTGTTGTTCTCATCAACTAACTTCACATGGTACAGACGCTCTTTATCACCGCACTTTTTACCTCCGATGACTCTCTTCTGTAGATCCTCCGCTGTGCTCACTGTGACACCTGAAAGACAAAGACGTCCACCAGGGGACTGTGAGTTACAACACTGGTTGTTGTATTCTCTCTATGAAGTTATCAATATACATGATCAGCTGTGCCAGAAGTTATTACAGTTTCTTACAATTACTAACAGACATTTCTTCTACACTGAGTTCCCTTGTAAAGAAATTTTCTCACAAATGCGGAGTTCAGGAGTTTATTTTACATTCAAGACAAATGTTTCATTTCCAGGACCTGAACCATCAACCATCTCATCGACCTGTGATTGTCCAAAGTCTCTGGTCAGAGTCTAGATTTTTTAAAGCCTAAAAACAGAGCCAGGAGGAAGTGCAGATGTCTAGTTTCATCTCACACCACTTGAATTACAATAAGATGAAAGATTATTGTGAAATTTTTGCACAGTCACACCACAAAATAAGACCCAACTTTAAGAATCATTTAGAAAAATACTCTACAATGTCCCCATGAGACCACTGGACTGCTGTATCCCTCCACTTTGACATCATCATCATCAAACTGCAGACATCACAGCTGAAGGCTGACTGAAGGACGTGACACCTCTTCTTTTCATTCCATCCACTATCTGCTGTCTCAACCTCTGGATGTGGACCATCTACCTAAACTTTTAATTGTCTTCTCTAGAACATTTTGGAACTGATGTTAAAATCTTATTGCTACTTTTAAAACTTTGACTGGCTCCAGAATACATAACAGATGTCACAACAGTCTATGGGACTGAAAGATGGACTAAGAAGTGTAATAAGATGTCTGATGGACTCATTAAACATAGAATTACTACTTTAGAAAAACATACATGTTATCTGAGTGTGTATAAAAGAGTTGAAGTAAGTATCAGAGATGTAAACTATAGTTGTGTACTCACCGACACACAGCAAAAGGAGAAGATGTGTAACACCACCCATCTTTGTTGATGACTGTCCTCCTGGTGCAACAGTGGTGACTTTTTAAATCTGCTCACGCTGTCCTGTGGGCCTTCAGGCCACCAATCAGTTGGTGAAGGTTTATCAACACAAACCTAACTGGCTACGAAGGTCTGCACTGATGCAAATTTCTCAGCAAGTGTTCCCACCCTCATCTGACAGAAAGTGACGACAGGAAAAATACTACAAAGAGAAGAAAAAAGTGTCCCTTCATCAGCAGGCAGGTTAGACAAACCTGGAACCAGGGCTGAGAGGGTCACTTTAAAAATCTACTCCCAAACACTTACTAATTACCTGTTCAAATGTCATCAGTAACATCATCCAAGTATCACAATAATAAAGTCATGTAACTTCATCACTCTAACTGTTGGATTTTCTCTATATCAAAAGAGAGAAATTGTTTAGCTTCATATAATGTTTTATTTTTATGAGTTATTCATTGTTTGTCCAGCTGTTCCTTCCTTTGTTATGTGTGAATGAACATTTAGGTTATTAGCAGTAGTTGTGCACATTGAAATCTTCTTTCTTAACTAAATTAAAGTTAGTTGTTATGAAGTTTTTCTGGTCCAGGGTTTGTGTTTTCACCCACACACCATCCCAGTCATGAGCTTCACCACCTACAGTCCCAAAATATTTTTCACTAGTAGTCCTCGTATTATTGACAGATTATGTGACTGGATTTCTGGCTTGCTAACGTTAGCGGCTGATCTTAAATGACATGTTGACTTCTTGGATGATGACAGTATTTTCACAGCTGATGGCAGAACTGTCACTACTGTGATGTTGCTCCTCATTTCTCATTTAAAGACCAAATCATGTTTAAAATTCCTCCCAGAGAAACTTTTTTCTGGCAACTGTCAGACATGTGAAGTGTTGTAATGTGTGTGTGCTGCACGTGGTAGTAGATCATTCTTTATTTCAAAATGTATTTTGAAATTCTAATCCTGTTAATAATACTCATTTTTACTGAATGCAACTATAATCTGATTATGCTCTGTTTCTGTAACTGCAATGGAATACAGTTACCTTTGTTGTAATCCTGTTACATGTAATCCATTACTTTTTCAGCATGCTTGAAAACAACATCACAGTGTATTCATGTAGAATATAATGTAATTGTTTTAATCAGTGAATTAATAGTTTTAATCTCATCATATTTTAATAAAGGAAGCTACATCACACTGTGGCTGCTCTTGTCTGTGTGGTGAATGTATTCAAATGATAATTTACATCTCACTATCTCGATGGAATTAAAGCCACACAATGATCTCTGTGTTCACTGTTTTATACTCTTTGCTCAGAAACATGAAGTATTCTGTATATTTCTGCTCATAACTTCCTGTATTAGAATATGGTCTTTACGTCTATCTCCACATTATATGTCAGGTATTGTTCTGTATTTGTATGATTTGATCACACCAACAGTTCACTCATCAAAAGTCTTTTTCTCTCAGATTACAATCTTCACAGTGTACAACACCCCCTGTCCTGTAGACCCACTAAAGGGTGAGAAAAAACTCAGAAAACCTTGTCTGAAAATCACGTGACAAAACAAAATTGTGTAACATGAAATATGTGTATGTTTTCTACCTTGCATGCATTTGTCTGTATGATTAGCTACACTGAGAGAGAGACATTTAAATGGACATTCAGAGACACTGCAGAGACCAGAGCCTCAGTGTGTTAAGTATCATTTATTTACAATGTACTATCACACCATGAGGCAAATTCAGGACATAAAACTCAGGCTGTGAGCTCCTCTGTTTGAACAAGTCACAAATTATTTTACTAAGGTAACAGACATGAACTTTATCATCAACGGATACGTTGAAAGTTAAACAACTCTGAGAACACATTTGTAAAAAATGAATTTTAACCCACATACAGTCAGGGTAAATTGTCACATTATATCTTTCAACAAATATCAACATGTATAATAGTAGAGTCTTTCCACACACATGTCTGCAGTTAAAAGACAGATGTTTCATACAGCAGAGTTCCATCAGTGTCAGGACATGAAAAAAAGAAACAACACATGTAAGAAAAAAAAAAACTAATAAGACAGATTGATGAGTCTATGCAGAAAATGTTCTCTTACTACTCTTTAATTTATCATTTGGAAACATTTTAACAGGCTTCCACTTTTTCACTGTACAGACTGTAAAGCCCCCTGAGGGAAACTGTCATGTATGATTTTGGGCTCTATAATAAAATTTGATTGCTTGATATTTTATCATCATAAATATTTTTTTCTAAGAATTGTTATGTACCCATATATTAACTCTCTGCATGCCTCTAAAAATAATAAGAGCAGGTGAAGTAAAGATGTCAGGTATGGAGATCCACAGTCCGTCTACCTTACCGTCCACTTTGCACTGTCGTTTATTATTCAAATTTCAGCTGAGTGTGCAAATATTAAACTGAACAAAAGCCTTGTATAAGCAGGTCTGTCACCTGTTTCTGTTAACAGCGGGGCTTCCAGTTCAGAGTGGGAGAGACGTTTGTTCAAGTCACATAATCATGAATAAAGTACTGAGATCAGATAAAATGGTCAGGTGATGGTACCTGCAGCAAAACACAGTTACAGCTACAGTTAGAAGTGATACTGAACAAAGTGAAATGTGATCACACAGCTAGAACATAAGAAGAAGTTTTAGAAACATCTGAAATAATTTCCACACATTACAGTTCTTCACAGCTGCTAAAACACTGAACCACATTCTCTGAAACAAAATTGTTCTCACTTGTTTCTACTTGTGTCAGTTACAGTTTTTCACAATTCTTCACACACTGAAGGTGGAACTTCAAATGATTTTTTTATTAGTATATATATAAAGTTACATTTGATTTTGTTACATGTTTTGACTAGTTTTATATTATTGCATGGTTTTATTTTTATTATGGACCTGTTGTGTGACTCGCAGGCTTTGTTGTGAACTGAGGATGAGGTGAACAGTGTCAGCTGTGATTCACTGACCACGCCCCCAGAAACTCACGATTGGCCAACAGTTGTGTGTGCTTTGTTAATGTGACTGAACACAGGTATAGAGGGGAAGCAGGCAGCGGGACGAGAGGAGAGGACAGCGCACACACACGGGACAGAGTTGGACCTCGGAGCAGAGGAGACTACAGAGGATCTGCACAGGCCAAAGACGGAGCAGTGAGCAGTGGTGGACAGTAGTGAAGTACATTTACTTGAGTACTGTACTTAAGTACATTTTTTGAGTATCTGTACTTTACTTGAGTATTTGTTTTTTTGGAAACTTCTGACTTTCACTCCACTACATTTCAAAGACAAATATTGTACTTTTGACTCCATTACATTTCTAGGAAGGTTGTTGTTACTTTTTGACTGAGCACATCATTGAAGTCAGCTGTTGGTGTTTTTTCTTTTCTTAAATGCAGTTGGTCACATGCTGTGTTCCTCACAGAGAGAAACCAATCACAGTAGCTCCTCTCAACTGGGATTGATATAAAAGTGGAAATACATCATCCAGGCTCTCTCTTTAACAAGAACAAGCAAGCTCTCCCTCTTTCATTCAAACAAAAAGCAGTAATGGTGACGGCAGGAGAAAGATAAAATTAAACCTCAAGATGTTATTATAATTATTCATTATTCCAGGTAGTTTTTAAAGTTGGATTGTTTTATCGGGGTGAAAAATACCACATAATTCATGTATATATACTGCCTCTGAAGACAGAAAGAAATCTCAGTTATTTAACAGACTTGGAGAACTCCTTACAGTTAGCTTCAATCTAATTTTATGATGTGATTTTAATACAGTTACATCAGAAATTGACAATAACTGTCCTTTTTGTTTTTGATTGTATGTCTATACTGAAGTTTTTATAGGTGTTTCTATAGACTTTGTGTAGCAGAGTGGTTCTACAAGCATCAGTGCATCATTAGATGGTTTCAGAGAGTTACAAGGTTCTGTAAATGCATCATGAAAACAATACAGCATGTATTGATATTAGAAAATGCACTTTGTAATTTGTACTTTTGAATACTTAAGTATTTTTTAAAAACATGTACTTCTGAATATATTATATAATATTTTTAGAACCAAGTACTCTAGGAGTATCTATACTTTGACTCAAGTACTGGGGTTGAGTACTCTGCCCACCACTGGCATTGAGCGGCCGAGACGAGGCACCGGACCAGCACTTGGACGTGGAGCAACAGAGAATTGGTCACCGCCTACTGGAAGCTGAGTGACCAGTGGAAATATTTTATCGCTGGTATCATTAAGAAGCTCACACCATTGTGTGACACATGCTCTGAACTTAGTGTTTTCCATTTGTTGGTGCAGTGTGTAATGACTGCTCAGTTGTGTTCATATAATGTTGTGTAGGATCTGAAAGTATTGTTTGATTTTACCAGAAGAGGCAGAGGTTTTGTGAATGTAGTTTAAATATTTGGTTTTGTGTTTACAGTTTTGAGAAAAGTGTGTAATGTTTCAGTGTGTGATGTGTTTTTAAAACTTGTGAAAGCAGTGTGTTAGTGTTTGAAACGTGCTGCACACAGTGTGGTGTTGTACAGGTGGAGACAGAGAGGAGAGGGGGTACAGAGGGTTTGTGTTAAGTTTGACTTTAGTTTCTTCACTTCATGATGTATTTTCTTTCATCTCTATCAGTCCACAGTCATCTGCATTGTCTATTGTAAAGTGTGAGTGATGCTGAACTGTAAATATGTGTTGTAATGTTAGTGTGGGAGTGTCCCAGAGCTTTCACTGGTGTGGGAGGAGACTGTGGGTAGAAAGACCAGCTGACAGATCAGAGTAGTGAGTGAGAGGGAGGAGGACAGGTTGACTGTCTCCTCTGCTCTCATGCTGCAGTCTGGGAGAAATGAGTTTTTTAGGACAAATGTTTTATTTACAACCACATAAAGCAAACAGAAACCGAAATAATTGACATGTTGTTTATCTGTCTGTCTTTCTGTCTGTCTCCTCCACTCCATGTCAGAACCACAGACAGTGCAGCTGCCTCGATGACACACACACAAACAGCACACACAGCATGAGTTAATTACTGAAGATGAATCTTTGGAAATTATAATGTTGTGAGCAAATAAACACACAGCATATTTCTATGATTCCTAAATTATTGCAGGAACATCATGTTTTTAGATCTCCTCCAAATCAGACTTTCAGGGGAGTCGAGCTCCCTGTAGCTCCCCCATAATTCAAACCATGTCTTTACTGACAAAGTGTTCCTGACACCATGTAGTCTCCTTTATACAATGATGTGGGCTTTTAATGCAGTTTTTAATGCAGTGCAGCCTGAGGGGGTCAAAGGTCATTCACTGTTGCTTCTCAGTCTTGTCTCTTACATGCAGAGATTCTCTGGATTCTGTGAATCTTTTAATGATGTTATTGATTGTAGATGATGAGATCTCTAAGTTCCTGCAGTTTTGTCTTTTGTTGCTCCTTTACCAACATTCTGGAACATGTTGTCTCATGTGTCTCTTTACAAAAACAATAAAGTTTATCAGTGTGAACATTTAATATATTGTCTTTTTTTTACCCAGAAGTCAATAGTAACAAACCCCTACATGTTGTGGAGTATATGTGTCATTTTGTCAAGGATGCTTTTACACAGAAGTCCTCAGGAGCAAGTGATGAAAAGAGTTAAGATCATTTTTGAAAGGATTTTTGCTGTTTGATCATTTTTCTAACTGTTTAATTTCAGTCAAAGCAGGTTGAACTTCACCACTGTTAAAACTCACCTGGAGGAAAGAATGAATGATTTTAGTCCTGAGAACACAGAGCAGTGGTGAACTTCTGCCTCCCTCTTGTGAACAAAATGAATATTACAACAACCTCACACACACACACACACACACACACACACACACACACACACACACACACACACACACACACACACACACACACACACACACACACACACACACTGTGGTCCTCAAATGACTGCTCACTCACAAGTACACTCCTATTTGTCCCTGTATCAGTCCTCCTCCCTCTGTCAATGAATAAACATCAAAGTAAGCAATGGAGATTTAACAAGTCTTTGCTTGAAGATGAAGAGTTTGTGTCTTTGATAAGAGAGAGAATATCAGAGTATATAAATGATCATTTAAGATCTGTGGCCTCAATACAAACAGTATGGGAGGCATTTAAAGTAACATGTAGAGGATGGATAATTCTAGAGATTGATCTAGATCTAGAGATCTACAGCACCCCGCTCTAACTGCTAGAAATAGTTCTAGATGCATGCATGCATGATGCATTATGGGTAACATGATTGCACTGACTCATTTTTTCACAAGTTAAATTACAGTGAGAGTAAAGATGTGGACGGTCACTACTGCTGAGGTTAGGTGGTACTTTTCATGCTCTGTTCAGGCCACATAAAACACAACAAACTCTCCACTGTTTCCAAATCCACCCTGTTATTAATAATATATTCACACTCATCATTTATGTTTTTCTCTGCTTCTTGTTGAAAAGTTCTATAGTACAACAGATCAAATGTTATTTATTTTACACTGCTGACATTCTCACAAGTTGTGTTCATGTGAATGATGTAGTGACATGAAGTGACGGAGCTTCTCCTCTGATCTCTGGACTTACACTGTTTGGGGCCCTGATGACTTCAGGGTCTCTATGCAACCACACAGTCCACATATGGCAAGAAACGTCCCTGACTACTGGACCGATCAGCCTTATTTTTCTGGTGAACATTCATGACTGTATGCTGAAGGAGCTCTGTGATTCACAACTCTTTAAAAACTTCTTTTTTTTAAACAACCTTCATGTCTTTATATTTTATGGTCACAGGCTTTATGTTTTCAGGTCATCACATTTCTTCAAACTTGACACAAATGAACACTTTGACTGAAAGATTAAATCTTGCTGCTCAAAGGTCAAAGGTTACTATGACCTCACTAAACATATTTTTGACCATAACTCACAAATTCATACACTAATTATGACAAAACTACACATAAATATCTAACAGGTTAAAATGATGAGGTGATGACGTTTTATATCCAAAAG
The DNA here is from genome assembly GCF_056507025.1 of Lutjanus erythropterus. Lineage (NCBI taxonomy): Eukaryota > Metazoa > Chordata > Actinopteri > Lutjaniformes > Lutjanidae > Lutjanus > Lutjanus erythropterus. The sequence goes on along the minus strand of NC_139326.1, from coordinate 39,590,938 downwards.
GTCAAAGGTCAACTTCACTGTGACATTATAATGTTCATCTGTCTATCAGTCCTCTGTCTTCCTCTAAGTGAAGACAGCATGTTTCTACCTGGAAATGATTCACTGGAATCACACATGTAGAGTGACAACTTCCATTTTACCAAAAAATACACTTAATACCTTAATTCCTTCAAAGTTGCAGGTCAATATAGTTTTAAGTTCCATATTAAATTCCTTCAGTCTTCACTACAGACATGATATGATTCTGGACAGACATGGACATAAACTGTAACTTGACTGCTTGGTGGAGACAAACAAGTGTGAGGCAGTAATTCTATTTTCTGACTGCTCTGTTTTATCCGACCATCGACAGCTGACTTCTCTCTCTTCTTAACCGACCACTAGGGGCCGCAAGAGATCAACAACTGCTTCAGTTTGACATGTTGTTTCAGCTCAGGACAATGAATGTGGAGGTCATGTTAATGTTGCTGGAACATATTGTTTATCATCAGTGTTGTTGAAAGAAGACAAGACATCTATTATTATCCCTTTGTAGTTTTTCCATACAATGACAGTATAATAACAGACAAAATCACTTCTTACAGGAAAATGTGTGACTGCAGATTTCTGCTTTTCTTTTCATCAGAACAACAGTATAGAAGCAAGAAACTTTTATGACTCAGACACTTCTTTGTAAAGTCATGCTGTAGAATCACATTTATTCTTTATTTTAAAGGACTTTACACATGATCACTGAACATTTAATGTAAACCAATTCATTTTAAATTCATCAATGGTCATTTTAGACAAACTCAACAATGTGACATGTTTGTTAAATGACAGGACATTTTACAACTAACCACACCCAAAACAACCTGTCTATTTAGTAATAGTCTTTTTGATCCAGTCCAGATAAGTACAGACGTCCATGAATAAGACTGGTTTCGTACAGGCATCACCAATACCGCCCAAAATGACACCATAAATCATGTTGTTGTACAGCACTGCCCCACCACAGTCACCCTGTGAGAGAAATTTATATTGTTAGTTGCAGACTTTTACATATTTTTGGAAAAACATTTTACACAATATTAAAGTGGGAAAAAAGTGGGACAAATTTTTCTCCTGGGGAGCTATACCAGGGTATTTAAATCTTAGTTAATATAGACTACTTCAATTGGTGCAAATTCTTCATATAATAATTATATTTTATATTACTATTTGTTTTAGTGAATCACTAAATGAAGAGAAACTGAATCAATAAGTGTCAATGAAATCTGACAGAACAAAGTCTGACATGATGACAGAAAACAGAAAATAATAACAATCAAGAAAAATATTTGAAATCCTCAGACTGATCAAACAGATGAGTGAACTGGTTCAAAGCCAAATGACTTTATCACCTTGAGGCTTAAAATGCAGTTTTTCTACATAAATTTGGACCTTTTCTCCTCCAGAGATGCAACTTTCTCACTGTCTCCATGGTTACATGTTTTTGACAAGTTTATACAGTATAGGGCCTGGTTAAAGGAGTGTTGCACACTTTTCTTCACAATAAAACACCAACACCACACATTTAGCTCCTCCCTCACCTCCAGCAGGGGAAAAAAGATAGAAGAGAGGAAAAGAGTAGAAAACAAGCTCACTCACATGACAGGCATCTGCAGTGGAACTGTCACCACAGAACAAGTTTTTTTGTATCATTTTGTATGTTGGAGGGGACTGGATCTGTGGACAGGTGGCAGACTTGATGTCTGCACATTGGAGATCATTTGTTCTGGGTTCTAGATGAGAATAGAAAAGGTCTTTTTACTACATTACCCAGACTACTTGACTTGTACACAGAAAATCATTCCACCAACAAATGAAGAAAACATTGGAATCTCATTATTTATTCTTACTGATCCTTCATGTAAATATGTGTCAGCAATGTTAGCAAACATAGCAGAAAAATAAGACAGTAACTGTGATATAGATAATTATGATAAAAGAAATCAGATTCATCAGACTTGTGTTGTTATTAGAGCTGTTAACTTATAGACTAAGATGTTGTTCAGATGTGCTCTGACACTGATGTTGTCACATGATGTTATCACCTGTGGTTGATGGATAACTGAGCATCAGCAGAAATAAAAGAGCCTCTCTTGTTGCTTCAAGCAGCACTGATGATGAAAATTATTCCTCTGTCAAATATATAAGATTAAGACAGTTTTCTTACCTATGTTTTTACAGCGATCACAGTTAACAGGTGAGCTTCCATGACCTGCAATCTGGACTTGATTGCTGAAATACAAACAAAAAAAGATCAACGTCTCCAAAACAAACAACTTTCACCATAATGACTTTACATTTTAAAAAAGATTCTACTGGAATTTCTCATTCTGAGTTCCTCAAGAGTTGAGATTTTAGATTTATTTAAGGGGAGAGGTCACGACTTACATTGTTGGCCTGGGACAGTCTTTGTCATCAGGAAGGTTTACAGGTTTCACATTAGCAGGTTTAGGCAGCTTCCACAGCATGATGTCGTGCATGTCACTCTTTTCCTTATAGATCACAGATTCTACTGGGGTTTCTGCTGGTTGTCCTGGACCTGGATGTACTTCTAAAACTACCTTCTTAGCCCTGGAGGTTAAAGAGAAACATCACTGCATCACTGTAACTATATCATGCATTAAGGTCAGTAATTACTGAAAATGAACATAAGCAATTCTATCTGCATTTTGGGAATGCTGTTGTTTTACATCTCATCATTAATGGTTGCTACTTGTTGTAAATTATGAATGAGAGTAAGAAATAAAACTTTCACTCACTCACCGAGGCTCACAGTGACCTGCAGTCAGAATCCACTCTTTAGTGATCAGAGAGCCACCACACACAAAGTTGTTTTTATCATCAACTAACTTCACATGATACAGACGCTCTGTGTCACCACACTTTGCACCATTGACGATTCTCTTCTGCAGATTCTCCGCTGTGCTCACTGTGACACCTGAAAGACAAAGACGTCCACCAGGTGACTGTGAGTTACAACACTGGTTGTTGTATTCTCTCTCTATAGAAAAACCTTTCTCACAAATACGATTCTCAGCAGTTTATTTTACATCCAAAACAAATGTGCCATTCCCAGGACTTGAACCATCAACCATCTCATCGACCTGTGATTGTCCAAAGTCTCTGGTCAGAGTCTAGATTTTTTAAAGCCTGAAAACAGAGCCAGGAGGAGGTGCAGATGTCTAGTTTCATCTCACACCACTTTATTTACAATATGCTAAAAGATTATTGTGAAATTTTTGCACAGTCACACAACAAAATAAGACCCAACTTTAAGAATCATTTAGAAAAATACTCTACAATGTCCCCATGAGACCACTGGACTGCTGTATCCCTCCACTTTGACATCATCATCATCAAACTGCAGACATCACAGCTGAAGGCTGACTGAAGGACGTGACACCTCTTCTTTTCATTCCATCCACTATCTGCTGTCTAAACCTCTGGATCTGGACCATCTACCTAAACTTTTAATTGTCTTCTCTAGAACATTTTGGAACTGATGTTAAAATCTTATTGCTACTTTTAAAACTTTGACTGGCTCCAGAATACATAACAGATATCACAACAGTCTATGGGACTGAAAGATGGACTAAGAAGTGTAATAACACGTCTGATGAACTCATTAAACATAGAATTACTACTTTATAAAAACATACATGTTATCTGAGTGTGTATAAAAGAGTTGAAGTAAGTATCAGAGATGTAAACTATAGTTGTGTACTCACCGACACACAGCAAAAGGAGAAGACGTGTTACACCACCCATCTTTGTTGATGACTGTCCTCCTGGTGCAACAGTGGTGACTTTTTAAATCTGCTCACGCTGTCCTGTGGGCCTTCAGGCCACCAATCAGTTGGTGAAGGTTTATCAACACAAACCTAACTGGCTACGAAGGTCTGCACTGATGCAAATTTCTCAGCAAGTGTTCCCACCCTCATCTGACAGAAAGTGACGACAGGAAAAATACTACAAAGAGAAGAAAAAAGTGTCCCTTCATCAGCAGGCAGGTTAGACAAACCTGGAACCAGGGCTGAGAGGGTCACTTTAAAAATCTACTCCCAAACAGTTACTAATTACCTGTTCAAATGTCATCAGTAACATCATCCAAGTATCACAATAATAAAGTCATGTAACTTCATCACTCTAACTGTTGGATTTTCTCTATATCAAAAGAGAGAAATTGTTTAGCTTCATATAATGTTTTATTTTTATGAGTTATTCATTGTTTGTCCAGCTGTTCCTTCCTTTGTTATGTGTGAATGAACATTTAGGTTATTAGCAGTAGTTGTGCACATTGAAATCTTCTTTCTTAACTAAATTAAAGTTAGTTGTTATGAAGTTTTTCTGGTCCAGGGTTTGTGTTTTCACCCACACACCATCCCCATCATGAGCTTCATCACCTACAGTCCCAAAATATTTTTCACTAGTAGTCCTCGTATTATTGACAGATTATGTGACTGGATTTCTGGCTTGCTAACGTTAGCGGCTGATCTTAAATGACATGTTGACTTCTTGGATGATGACAGTATTTTCACAGCTGATGGCAGAACTGTCACTACTGTGATGTTGCTCCTCATTTCTCATTTAAAGACCAAATCATGTTTAAAATTCCTCCCAGAGAAACTTTTTTCTGGCAACTGTCAGACATGTGAAGTGTTGTAATGTGTGTGTACTGCACGTGGTAGTAGATCTAATCCTGCTAATAATACTCATTTTTACTGAATGTAACTATAATCTGATTATGTTCTGTTTCTGTAACTGCAATGCAATACCATTACCTTTGTTGTAATCCTGTTACATGTAATCCATTACTTTTGCAGCATGTTTGAAACCAACATCACAGTGTGTTCATGTAGAATATAATGTAATTGTTTGAGTTTATGAGGAAAAGATGCATAAAAGTTCAACTCAACTTCAGTTGATATTTTGATTGAAATGAATTCATTGAAAGTCATTAAACTGAGTTGTTACTGTATACCTGTACTGTAGGATTATATTTAAAACATGTTGTCAGATTTGTCCCTCAAACATGAACAGAAGCCTGTTAAAAAAAAAACTCTGTGGATTATTATCACATGAACTCAGTTCAACTGTCACTAACAGGTACTCAATGGATGATGAGAGGATGAGAGGAAGTGGAGCATTTTTTTTCATTTAGTTAATGTGAGTGAGGCTTATCAACACAAAGGACGTTACACACCCTGAGTTTTAATCTTTTGAATTTGCCTTACGGTACTATGGTACATCATATTTTAATAAACCAAGATCATCACACTGTGGCTGCTCTTGTCTGTGTGGTGAATGTATTCAAATGATAATTTACATCTCACTATCTCAATGGAATTAAAGCTCCACAATGATCTCTGTGTTCACTAATGTTTTATACTCTTTGGTCATCTAACAGAAACATGAAGTATTCTGTATATTTTTGCTCATAGCTTCCTGTATTAGAATATGGTCATTATTTTTATCTCCACATTATATGTCAGGTATTGTTGTGTATTTGTATGTTTTGATCACACCAACAGTTCACTCATCAAGACTGAGGAAACTGTCAGGAGAGGAGAGAGGAGAGAAGACAGAGGTTTTCTTCCTGTTGTTCCAAAGATAAATCTGAAGGGTCACGAGATCATTAAAAGTAGAAAACAGACAAATTTCATGTTTCACAGTTTTGTTTTTGCTGATCTTTTGCTGGGCCAAATTTTTGTTTTATTTTTGTTTTGTGAAATACTGGATACTTTCACTCTCTGCATGCCTCTAAAATCCTTCAAATGACACAATCTGAGAAGGAAAAATCACTCTTAGATTTTTCACAGCTCTTGTTCACACTGAGATGAAAACTTGTGATGCTGGGTTGCAAGTTTGAAGGTCTCACAAGCAAGAAATGTTTGGGAACCACTGGAATGGAAGACCAGGAGAGGGAGTGAAGAGATAGAAAAAGAGGGAAAAGAAAATAAATTTTCTTACATGTGTTGTTTCTTTTTTTCATGTCCTGACACTGATGGAGCTCTGCTGTATGAAACATCTGTCTTTTAACTGCAACCAAAGACTCTACTTTTATACATGTTGATATTTGTTGAAAAATATAATGTGACAATTTACCCTGACTGTATGTGGATTAAAATTCATTTTCTTCAAATGTCATTGCTGCTCTGTTGTATTTTCTCTCTTTGGCTCTCATAGTTTTTTTAATTGTCAGTGTGTTGATTGAAGATAAAGTTCATGTCTGTTACCTTAGTAAAATAATCTGTGGTTTATTCAAACAGAGGAGCTCACACAGCCTGAGTTTTATGTCCTGAATTTGCCTCATGGTGTGATAGTACGTTATAAAGAAATGATACTCAACACACTGAGGCTCTGGTCTCTGCAGTGTCTCTGAATGTCCATTTAAATGTCTCTCTCTCAGTGTAGCTAATTATATACAATCATCTTCATGTTCACTTACAGTTTAACTGATGAGAAACATGAAGTATTCTCTATATTACTTATACTTATGTATCACATTTTGATCATGCGAAGAGTTCTCTCTGTCTGTCTCTGACTCACTCACACAACACACTTACACATCAACACAGACACACACACACACATCAATACACACACACCATCATACCTCAGTGTTCATCCTGCAGCAGCTACACTTTTTCACAGCTGCTAAAACATTAAACCACATTCTCTGAAACAAATGCTCAGAGCTCTAAACACATTTATGAAATCATTCACTCTGTTGGCAAAACTTTAAACATGTTTTTACTCACTAAGACACATTTTATACTGTGATGCAAAATGGTAAACACAAGCAACAGAAGCTGAACACAACTGCAACACAACTGTCATCTCTTATGCACAAGTCCTCAAAATTGTTCTCACTTGTTTCTACTTGTGTCATTTACAGTTTTTCAGTTGTTCACACACTGAAGTTGGAACTTCAAATGATTTTTTTATTAGTATTTATATAAAGTTACATTTGATTTTGTTACATGTTTTGACTAGTTTTATATTATTGCATGGTTTTATTTTTATTATGGACCTGTTGTGTGACTGGCAGGCTTTGTTGTGAACTGAGGATGAGGTGAACAGTGTCAGCTGTGATTCACTGACCACGCCCCCAGAAACTCACGATTGGCCAACACAGGACAGTGTGCTCTGTTAATGTGACTGAACACAGGTATAGAGGGGAAGCAGGCAGCTGGACGAGAGGAGAGGACAGCGCACACACACAGGACAGAGTTGGACCACGGAGCAGAGGAGACTCTACAGAGGATCTGCACAGGCCAAAGACGGAGCAGTGAGCAGTGGTGGACAGTAGTGAAGTACATTTACTTGAGTACTGTACTTAAGTACATTTTTTGAGTATCTGTACTTTACTTGAGTATTTGTTTTTTTGGAAACTTCTGACTTTCACTCCACTACATTTCAAAGACAAATATTGTACTTTTGACTCCACTACATTTCTAGGAAGGTTGTTGTTACTTTTTGACTAAGCACATCATTGAAGTCAGCTGTTGGTGTTTTTTCTTTTCTTAAATGCAGTTGGTCACATGCTGTGTTCCTCACAAAAGGAAACCAATCACAGTAGCTCCTCTGGATTGATATAAAAGTGGAAATACATCATCCAGGCGCTCTGTAACAAGAACAAGCAAACTCTCCCTCTTTCATTCAAACAAAAAGCAGTAATGGTGACGGCAGGAGAAAGACAAAATTAAACCTCAAGATGTTATTATAATTATTCATTATTCCAGGTAGTTTTTAAAGTTGGATTGTTTTATCGGGGTGAAAAATACCACATAATTCATGTATATATACTGCCTCTGAAGACAGAAAGAAATCTCAGTTATTTAACAGATTTGGAGAACTCCTTACAGTCGGCTTCAAGCTAATGTTATGATGTGATTTTAATACAGTTACATCAGAAATTGACAATAACTGTCCTTTTTGTTTTTGATTGTATTTCTATACTGAAGTTTTTATAGGTGTTTCTATAGACTTTGTGTAGCAGAGTGGTTCTACAAGCATCAGTGCATCATTAGATGGTTTCAGAGAGTTACAAGGTTCTGTAAATGCATCGTGAAAACAATACAGCATGTACTGATATTAGAAAATGTACTTTGTAATTTGTACTTTTGAATACTTAAGTATTTTTAAAAACATGTACTTCTGGATATATTATATAATATTTTTAGAACCAAGTACTCTAGGAGTATCTATACTTTGACTCAAGTACTGGGGTTGAGTACTCTGTCCACCACTGGCAGTGAGCGGCCGAGACGAGGCACGGGACCAGCACTTGGACGTGGAGCAACAGAGACTTGGTCACCGCCTACTGGAAGCTGAGTGACCAGTGGAAATATTTTATCGCTGGTATCATTAAGAAGCTCACACCATTGTGTGACACATGCTCTGAACTTAGTGTTTTCCATTTGTTGGTGCAGTGTGTAATGACTGCTCAGTTGTGTTCATATAATGTTGTGTAGGATCTGAAAGTTTTGTTTGATTTTACCAGAAGAGTCAGAGGTTTTGTGAATGTAGTTTAAATATTTGGTTTTGTGTTTGCAGTTTTGAGAAAAGTGTGTAATGTTTCAGTGTGTGATGTGTTTTTAACACTTGTGAAAGCAGTGTGTTAGTGTTTGAAACGTGCTGCACACAGTGTGGTGTTGTACAGGTGGAGACAGAGAGGGGAGGGGGTACAGAGGGTTTGTGTTAAGTTTGACTTTAGTTTCTTCACTTCATGATGTATTTTCTTTCATCTCTATCAGTCCACAGTCATCTGCATTGTCTATTGTAAAGTGTGAGTGATGCTGAACTGTAAATATGTGTTGTAATGTTAGTGTGGGAGTGTCCCAGAGCTTTCACTGGTGTGGGAGGAGACTGTGGGTAGAAAGACCAGCTGACAGATCAGAGTAGTGAGAGAGAGGGAGGAGGACAGGTTGACTGTCTCCTCTGCTCTCATGCTGCAGTCTGGGAGAAATTAGTTTTTTAGGACAAACGTTTTATTTACAACCACATAAAGCAAACAGAAACCAAAATAATTGACATGTTGTTTATCTGTCTGTCTTTCTGTCTGTCTCCTCCACTCCATGTCAGAACCACAGACAGTGCAGCTGCCTCGATGACACACACACAAACAGCACACACAGCATGAGTTAATTACTGAAGGAACATCATGTTTTAGATCTCCTCCAAATGAGACTTTCAGGGGAGTCGAGCTCCCTGTAGCTCCCCCATCATTCAAACCATGTCTTTACTGACAAAGTGTTCCTGACACCATGTAATCTCCTTTATACAGTGATGTGGGCTTTTAATGCAGTTTTTAATGCAATGCAGCCTGAGGGGGTCAAAGGTCATTCACTGTTGCTTTTCAGTCTTGTCTCTTACATGCAGAGATTCTCTGAATCTTTTAATGATGTTATTGATCGTACATGAATAAATAAATTCCTGCAGTTTTGTCTTTTGTTGCTTTTTCACCAACATTTTGGAACATGTTGCAGGCATCAAATGCAGAATGAGTGTCTCTTTACAAAAACAATAAAGTTTATCAGTGTGAACATTTAATATATTGTCTTTTTTTTACCCAGAAGTCAATAGTAACAAACCCCTACATGTTGTGGAGTATATGTGTCATTTTGTCAAGGATGCTTTTACACAGAAGTCCTCAGGACCAAGTGATGAAAAGAGTTAAGATCATTTTTGAAAGGATTTTTGCTGTTTGATCATTTTTCTAACTGTTTAATTTCAGTTAAAGCAGGTTGAACTTCACCACTGTTAAAACTCACCTGGAGGAAAGAATGAATGATTTTAGTCCTGAGAACACAGAGCAGTGGTGAACTTCTGCCTCCCTCTTGTGACCAAAATGAATATTACAACAACCTCACACACACACACACACACACACACACACACACACACACACACACACACACACACACACACTGTGGTCCTCAAATGACTGCTCACTCACAAGTACACTCCTATTTGTCCCTGTATCAGTCCTCCTCCCTCTGTCAATTAATAAACATCAAAGTAAGCAATGGAGATTTAACAAGTCTTTGCTTGAAGATGAAGAGTTTGTGTCTTTGTTAAGAGAGAGAATATCAGAGTATATAAATGATCATTTAAGATCTGTGGCCTCAATACAAACAGTATGGGAGGCATTTAAAGTAACATGTAGAGGATGGATAATTCTAGAGATTGATCTAGATCTAGAGATCTACAGCACCCCGCTCTAACTGCTAGAAATAGTTCTAGATGCATGCATGAATGATGCATTATGGGTAACATGATTGCACTGACTCATTTTTTCATAAGTTAAATTACAGTGAGAGTGAAGATGTGGACGGTCACTACTGCTGAGGTTAGGTGGTATTTTTCACACTCTGTTCAGGCCACATAAAACACAACAAACTCTCCACTGTTTCCAAATCCACCCTGTTATTAATAATATATTCACACTCATCATTTATGTTTTTCTCTGCTTCTTGTTGAAAAGTTCCATAGTACAACAGATCAAATGTTATTTATTTTACACTGCTGACATTCTCACAAGTTGTGTTCATGTGAATGATGTAGTGACATGAAGTGATGGAGCTTCTCCTCTGATCTCTGGACTTACACTGTTTGGGGCCCTGATGACTTCAGGGTCTCTATGCAACCACACAGTCCACATATGGCAAGAAACGTCCCTGACTACTGGACTGATCAGCCTTATTTTTCTGGTGAACATTCATGACTGTATGCTGAAGGAGCTCTGTGATTCACAACTCTTTAAAAACTTCTTTTTTTTTTTACAACCTTCATGTCTTTATATTTTATGGTTTTATGTTTTCAGGTCATCACATTTCTTCAAACTTGACACAAATGAACACTTTGACTGAAAGATTAAATCTTGCTGCTCAAAGGTCAAAGGTTACTGTGACCTCACTAAACATATTTTTGACCATAACTCACAAATTCATACACTAATTAGGACAAAACTACACATAAATATCTAACAGGTTAAAATGATGAGGTGATGACGTTTTATATCCAAAAGGTCAAAGGTCAACTTCACTGTGACATCATAATGTTCAGCTGTCTATCAGTCCTCTGTCCTCCTCTAAGTGAAGACAGCATGTTTCTACCTGGAAATGATTCACTGGAATCACACATGTACAGTGACAACTTCCATTTTACCAAAAAATACATTTAATACCTTTAATTTAATTCCTTCAAAGTTGCAGGTCAATATAGTGGTAAGTTCCATATTAAATTCCTTCAGTCTTCACTACAGACATGATATGATTCTGGACAGACATGGACATAAACTGTAACTTGACTGCTTGGTGGAGACAAACAAGTGTGAGGCAGTAATTCTATTTTCTGACTGCTCTGTTTTATCCGACCATCGACAGCTGACTTCTCTCTCTTCTTAACCGACCACTAGGGGCCGCAAGAGATCAACAACTGCTTCAGTTTGACATGTTGTTTCAGCTCAGGACAATGTATGTGGAGGTCATGTTAATGTTGCTGGAACATATTGTTTATCATCAGTGTTGTTGAAAGAACACAAGACATCTATTAGTATCCCTTTGTAGTTTTTCCATACAATGACAGTAGTAACTTTTATGACTCAGACACTTCTTTGTAAAGTCATGCTGTAGAATCACATTTATTCTTTATTTTAAAGGACTTTACACATGATCACTGAACATTTAATGTAAACTAATTCATTATAAATTCATCAATGGTCATTTTAGACAAACTCAACAATGTGACCTGTTTGTTAAATGACAGGACATTTCACAACTAACCACACCCAAAACAACCCATCTATGTAGTAATAGTTTTGTTGATCCAGTCCATGTAAGAACAGACGTTCATGAATATGACTGGATGCAGACAGATGTCATCATAACCGGCAGAAATGACACCATAAATCATGCCGTTGAGCACCACTCCTCCACCAGAGTCGCCCTGTGAGAGAGATTTATATTGTTAGTTGTAGACTTTTAAAAATTTTTTTAAAGAGTTTTTTTTTTTAAAGAGTTGCAGCTGGTGATTTTGTTTCTGGGAGCTACACTGACGGTCAAGCAAATATACTGAAGTATCAAACCAGTATCTATGTTAATGTAGACTTCTTCAATTGCTGTAAATTCATTATAGAATGATTATCTTTTATTATAGAACTTGGCAGAAATGGCAAAAAATAGAAAATAACAATATTTATAAAAAATACTTGAAATACTGGTTCAAAGCCAGTTTCACTCAAATGACTTTATCACTGTGAAGCTTAAAATGTAGTTTTTGTACGTAAATTTGGACCCTCTCTCCTGTTTATACAATACAGGGCCTGTTAAAGGAGTGTTGCACACTTGTCTTCACAATAAAATACACACTAAACTTCTCCCTAAGCTTCAGTGGGGGAATGTAACTGAGTACATTTACTCAAGTAGAGTTGCTACATAAGTACACATTCAAAGTACTTTTAAATCTATTAGTGCTCCTTCTACTCCACTACATCTCAGAAGCTTTTTACTCCACTACATGTCTGACAGATATAGTTACTAGCTGCTGACAGGGAGCATTATTCTGGACCATGACTACTTTTACTTGTTATACTTAAAAGTACATTCAGCTGATAGTACTTACATACTTTTATTCAAAAAAGGTTTTTTTTAATGCAGGACTTTTACTTGTAATGAAGGTACAGTGAGGAGTTCATTAGCCAATTAAAAAGAAGAAGATTCTTTTAGCTAATTTTATTTTTGTCTTTATGTTTTGTGGTTATTACATTGGAAACACTTCTGCTTTTGTCAACAGGGACATCAACAAAAGTTCCTGCAGCTTTAAGTCTTTTTAACTGAAGTGCTTGGATGTGGGGAGAAGTGTGAGGGCGCCCTCTGTCTGTAAAACTTACAATGACTGTAGAAAAGATAGAAGGGTAGAAAACAAGCTCACTCACACTACACACGTCTGCATTAGTAGTGTCACCACAGAACACACGGTCACGTCGCTTTTTGTACTGTAAAGGGTTTGTGATCCATGGACAGTCCATGACCCCAAGGTCTGCACATTGGAGATCATTTGTTCTGGGTTCTAGATGAGAACAGAAAAGGTCTTTTTACTACATTACCCAGACTACTTGACTTGTACACAAAAAATCATTCCATCTACAAATGAAGAAAACATTGGAATCTCATTATTTATTCTTACTGATCCTTCATGTAAATATGTGTCAGCAATGTTAGCAAACATAGCAGAAAAATAAGACAGTAACTGTGATATAGATAATTATGATAAAAGAAATCAGATTCATCTGACTTGTGTTGTTATTAGAGCTGTTAACTTATAGACTAAGATGTTGTTCAGATGTGCTCTGACACTGATGTTGTCACATGATGTTATCACCTGTGGTTGATGGTTAACTGAGCATCAGCAGAAATAAAAGAGCCTCTCTTGTTGCTTCAAGCAGCACTGATGATGAAAATTATTCCTCTGTCAAATATATAAGATTAAGACGGTTTTCTTACCTATATTTTTACAGCGATCACAGTTAACAGGTGAGCTTCCATGACCTGCAATCTGGACTTGATTGCTGAAATACAAACAAAAAAAGATCAACGTCTCCAAAACAAACAACTTTCACCATAATGACTTTACATTTTAAAAAAGATTCTACTGGAATTTCTCATTTTGAGTTCCTCAAGAGTTGAGATTTTAGATTTATTTAAGGGGAGAGGTCACGACTTACATTGTTGGCCTGGGACAGTCTTTGTCATCAGGAAGGTTTACAGGTTTCACATTAGCAGGTTTAGGCAGCTTCCACAGCATGATGTCGTGCATGTCACTCTTTTCCTTATAGATCACAGATTCTACTGGGGTTTCTGCTGGTTGTCCTGGACCTGGATGTACTTCTAAAACTACCTTCTTAGCCCTGGAGGTTAAAGAGAAATATCACTGCATCACTGTAACTATATCATGCATTAAGGTCAGTAATTACTGAAAATGAACATAAGCAATTCTATCTGCATTTTGGGAATGCTGTTGTTTTACATCTCATCATTAATGGTTGCTACTTATTTTAAATTATGAATGAGAGTAAGAAATAAAACTTTCACTCACTCACCGAGGCTCACAGTGACCTGCAGTCAGAATCCACTCTTTAGTGATCAGAGAGCCACCACACACAAAGTTGACATATTGAGTCTGGGACGATTTGCACAGTCAGGAAGTTTTACAGGGTTGATACCAGTAGCTTCCTTTAGCTTCATCAGCATGATGTCATGTTTTGTGAATATTTTCCAGTAGGTCCGAGTTTTTTTCTTTTTCACTGGTTGTCCTCGACCTGGATGCACCCCTACAACTGCCTTCTTAACCCTGGAGGTTAAAGAGAAACATCACTGCATCACTGTAACTATATCATGCATTAAGGTCAGTAATTACTGAAAATGAACATAAGCAATTCTATCTGCATTTTGGGAATGCTGTTGTTTTACATCTTATCATTAATGGTTGCTACTTGTTCTAAATTGTCAATAACAAATAGCAAAATAATGTTTCTTGATTTGAAGTAAAACTCATTCACCCTTTCTTGCAGTGAGCTGCAGTCAGAATCCACTGGTCAGTGATCAGAGAGCCACCACACACAAAGTTCTCATTCTTATCAACTAATTTCACATGATACAGACGCTCATCATCACGACACTTTGTACCTCTGATGATTCTCTTCTGCAGATCCTCCACTGTGCTCACTGTGACACCTGAAAGACAAAGACGTCCACCAGGTGACTGTGAGTTACAACACTGGTTGTTGTATTCTCTCTATAAAGTTATCAATATACATGATCAACTGTGCCAGAAGTTATTACAGTTTCTTACAATTACTAACAGACATTTTCTGTACCCTGACTTTCCTTTAAAAAAAAAACCTTTCTCACAAATACGATTGTCAGCAGTTTATTTTACATCCAAAACAAATGTGCCATTCCCAGGACCTGAACCATCAACCATCTCATCGACCTGTGATTGTCCAAAGTCTCTGGTCAGAGTCTAGATTTTTTAAAGCCTGAAAACAGAGCCAGGAGGAGGTGCAGATGTCTAGTTTCATCTCACACCACTTTATTTACAATATGCTAAAAGATTATTGTGAAATTTTTTGCACAATCATGCAAAAATAAAGATCCAACTTTAAGAATCATTTAGAAAAATACTCTACAATGTCCCCATGAGACCACTGGACTGCTGTATCCCTCCACTTTGACATCATCATCATCAAACTGCAGACATCACAACTGAAGGCTGACTGAAGGACGTGACACCTCTTCTTTTCATTCCATCCACTATCTGCTGTCTTAAACCCTGGATCTGGACCATCTACCTAAACTTTTAATTGTCTTGTCTAGAACATTTTGGAACTGATGTTAAAATCTTATTGCTACTTTTAAAACTTTGACTGGCTCCAGAATACATAACAGATATCACAACAGTCTATGGGACTGAAAGATGGACTAAGAAGTGTAATAACATGTCTGATGAACTCATTAAACATAGAATTACTACTTTAGAAAAACATACATGTTATCTGAGTGTGTATAAAAGAGTTGAAGTAAGTATCAGAGATGTAAACTATAGTTGTGTACTCACCGACACACAGCAAAAGGAGAAGACGTGTTACACCACCCATCTTTGTTGATGACTGTCCTCCTGGTGCAACAGTGGTGACTTTTTAAATCTGCTCACGCTGTCCTGTGGGCCTTCAGGCCACCAATCAGTTGGTGAAGGTTTATCAACACAAACCTAACTGGCTACGAAGGTCTGCACTGATGCAAATTTCTCACCAAGTGTTCCCACCCTCATCTGACAGAAAGTGACGACAGGAAAAATACTACAAAGAGAAGAAAAAAGTGTCCCTTCATCAGTAGGCAGGTTAGACAAACCTGGAACCAGGGCTGAGAGGGTCACTTTAAAAATCTACTCCCAAACACTTACTAATTACCTGTTCAAATGTCATCAGTAACATCATCCAAGTATCACAATAATAAAGTATGTAACTTCATCAACTTTTAGATTTTCTCTATATCAAAAGAGAGAAATTGTTCAGCTTCATATAATGTTTTATTTTTATGAGTTATTCATTGTTTGTCCAGCTGTTCCTTCCTTTGTTATGTGTGAATGAACATTTAGGTTATTAGCAGTAGTTGTGCACATTGAAATCTTCTTTCTTAACTAAATTAAAGTTAGTTGTTATGAAGTTTTTCTGGTCCAGGGTTTGTGTTTTCACCCACACACCATCCCAGTCATGAGCTTCACCACCTACAGTCCCAAAATATTTTTCACTAGTAGTCCTCGTATTATTGACAGATTATCTGACTGGATTTCTGGCTTGCTAACGTTAGCGGCTGATCTTAAATGACATGTTGACTTCTTGGATGATGACAGTATTTTCACAGCTGATGGCAGAACTGTCACTACTGTGATGTTGCTCCTCATTTCTCATTTAAAGACTGCAATGGAATACAGTTACCTTGCTTGTATCCTAATTAAGTAATCTGGTTACATGTAATTCATTACTTTCCAAGCCTGCCTGAAACCAACATCAGTGTAATCATGTAGATGAAAACAGAATTTGTTTAAGTTTTTGAGGAAAAGATAAATAAATGTTGGTCTTAAGTTTATATTAATATTTGATATGAATTGTTACTCTATATCTGTACTGTAGGATTACATTTAAAGGATCACACACACCCTTTGCAACATGTTTTTAGGTTTGTAACCAGAAACATGAACAGAACCCTGTTAGGATCATTGTCCAGAGCTAAAGTCCTTTCCTTCACAACCTTCACCATGTGTACATGGAAGCTGCTAAAATGCTGCACTCCAATACTTCATTTCTGAAACACTGAACATCTGTAGTTCCTGTAGTTCTCCTGTCAATGTCTGACCACTCTGAGTCGTCTCAGGTGATCTAGGGTGGCACACTTGTGTTATTTAGAGATCTTTTCTTATTTTCAAACACAAGAATTATCCTTTCGTCTAAAAGTCATGTAAATACAGTCACTACCTCTACAGTATTTTCAGTCATTAAAGCATCTTAGTCAGACTGTCTGAGGGACAGGGGCAAAACAACAAACAGAGTTCAAGCTGCATGCAGTTGGACACCAGTGGACAGAAAGTTTTCCAGCATGTAGGACAGCTTACATTGCATGAAGATCATGAAGATCCAGAATGAGTGCCTTTAATGAGGGATGATGGAGGAGGAGGAGAGGAAAAAGGACTATTTTTAACATGAAGACATTCAAAAATACATTTTCCCAAAAAAATCTGGAATACATGAACCTTGAATACATACTTGTGAGACACTGTCAAAGATGTGGAGGGATGAAATGTTAAAAACTTGTGAATTCTTAATTATTTCATCTGATTAACCGAATTAATTCAACTGTCAGAAATATGAAGAAAGATTTTCTATACTGCTGAGAAGAAGTGATGTAGCTGGCTTCATATAGCCTTTATTAACTACGGTACTATGGTACATCATATTTTAATAAACCAACTTCATCACACTGCAGCTGCTCTTGTCTGTGTGGTGAATGTATTCAAATGATAATTTACATCTCACTATCTCAATGGAATTATAGCTCCACAATGATCTCTGTGTTCACTAATGTTTTATACTCTTTGGTCATCTAACAGAAACATGAAGTATTCTGTATATTTTTAGCTTCCTCTATTAGAATATGGTCTTTACTTCTATCTCCACATTATATGTCAGGTATTGTTGTGTATTTGTATGTTTTGATCACACCAACAGTTCACTCATCAAGACTGAGGAAACTCTGTCAGGAGAGAAGAGAGGAGAGAAGACAGAGGTTTTCTTCCTGTTGTTCCAAAAATAAATCTGAAGACTCACAAGATCATTAAAGGTAGAAAACAGACAAATTTCATGTTGGACAGTTTTGTTTGTGCTGATTTTTTCTGGGACAATATTTCATTTTATTATTGTCTTGTGAAATACTGGAAACTTTCACTCTCTGCATGCCTCTAAAATCCTTCAAATGACACAATCTGAGATGGAAAAATCACTCTTAGGTTGCTCTCAGCTCATGTTCACACTGAGATGAAAACTTGTAACATTTGGTTGCAAGTAGAGATTGGATTGTTTCAAGGGCTCACAAGTCAAAAATGTTTGGGAATCAAAAGAATGGAAGACCAGGAGAGGGAATGAACAGATGGAGTCAGAGGAAAAAGGTAAAAAAAAAAAAAAATGAGAGGAGACGAGTATGTGGATAGAAAAAGAGCAAGGAAAGAAGATTAGAAAGAGTCATGGAGAGAGAAGAGGTGAGAAAAGAAGCTGCTCATACATGAACCAAAACAGGAGGCAGGTATGGAGATCCACAGTCTGTCCACCTTACCAAAGACTTTGTACTGACATTTATTATTCAAAATAAATTAATAATAAATTAAAGTGAAGATACAATGTGTGCTTTTGCACCGTCGTATAACCAGACCTGTCACCTGTCTCTGTTAACAAGGCTCAAGCTACAAGCTACAAGTGGAAGAGACGTTTGTTCAAACCACATAATCATGAATAAAGTACTGAGATCAGATAAAATTGTGAGGTGGAAAAAACAGTTACAGCTACAGTTAGAATTGATGTTGAACAAAGTGAAATGTGATCACATGGCTAGAAGAAGAAGTTTTAGAAAAACTAGAAATCATTTCCACATATTAAAAGTAAGACTGAGGCTCAAAACAAGTGTGGACAGTGTGACGACCCCTCCTCCCTGCCCCTGTTTCTGCTGCTCTTCTCTCTCTCTCTCTGTCTCTCTCTCTCTCTCTCTCTTTGCCTGGGCCCTGTGAGCTCCCTCCTTGATAGCTGCCACAGCCTGCAGTCTCTCTCTTCTCCTGCTAACACCCAGACAGACCACACCTCAGCAGCATGGGACCAGCATGCAGTTTTCTTTTGTTTTTTACACACACACACACACACACACACACACATACACACACACACACACACACACACACACACACACACACACACATCCACACACACATCCACATGCACCCATACCTGCACTACACCACTGACCCACTGATTTCCTACATGTTCTGTTGATTTGTCTGTGTTTTGTTAAGTAAATTGAGTTCTTTAGCCCACCACTTCATGTCTGTCTCCCTCCATGTTGCAGCTGTTGAGCCAGGCTTTAATGAGTCTTTAGTATTAGAAAAAGTGCTGCACATAAAAAATCATATTAAAACATTTATTACTCCTTATTACTGGTCACATTATTGTAAACTCAAGAGGACTTTTGTTAGGAAGGTACTACAGAAAAAGCAGAGCTGCTCATATACAGACTGTGGTGTTTCTGCTGTCAACACATCTGGAACCAAATCGGAGCTCGTGGCACAGCCTCCCACATGAGCAACACTGACTGAGGACACAAGAAGAGACGGGAGAGGAGGAGAGGGGACAAGAGAATAGAAGAGGGAGGACAAAATAAAGACCAAATGAAGACAGAAAGACTGGAGGAAAGTAGAGCATAAATGGTAGACAGACACAGATAGGTACACTCACACACAGCAGCTGTGTCTGTCCTTTAGATGTCCAGTGTGAACATGCTGTAAGGTTGTGGACAAACACCAACATGTTCTCAAGCTGCTGTATTTGACACATTGGCAGTGAGAGCAGGCTGCAACTACATGACAGCTCCTTTTTGTTCTTTTGTGTCGGGTTTATGGAGTTTTGTCTGAATACTTTTATATTCATATGGTCAAACTTGGAGTCCTATTTATATTTTGAAGGCAAGTTTTAAGGGATAACTTGCAATCAATCAAATTTTATTTATTTAACCCAAAATCACACATCATGATTTGTCTCAGGGGGCTTTATAATCTGTAGAGTGTGTGACAGCCCCTGTCCTGTAAAGAGTGAAGAAAAACTCCCCCACACACCTTTTAACAGGAAAAACATGGAGGAAACCTCAGGGAGAGTCACAGAGGAGGGATCCCTCTCTCAGGACAGACAGATGTGCAGTAGATGACATGTGTACAGAACAGAAAAGCAAAATAACAAGAAAATACAACATCTGACGAGTTTGTAAGACATGGAACTATATTATCTGTGTGAAGAATGCGAGTCACCTGTTGGATCAGAGTCACATGACCTGCTCTCTGCCAAAAATATCTTTTTGTAGGAATATGCAAACAAAAGAAGAAAATAAAGAAGGAAGGAAGGAAAAGGGGAAGCCTGTTAAAATGTTTCCAAGTGTTTTTCTTACATGTGTTGTTTCTTTTTTTCATGTCCTGACACTGATGGAGCTCTGCTGTATGAAACATCTGTCTTTTATCTGCAAACATGTGTGGAAAGATATTTGTTGAAAAATATAATGTGACAATTTACCCTGACTGTATGTGGATTAAAACTCATTTTCTCCAAATGTCATTGCTGCTCTGTTGTATTTTCTGTCATCGTCTCTCAGAGCTGTTTAACTTTCAACGTATCCGTTGATGATAACGTTCATGTCTGTTACCTTAGTAAAATAATTTGTGACTTGTTCAAACAGAGGAGCTCAAACAGCCTGAGTTTTATGTCCTGAATTTGCCTCATGGTGTGATAGTACGTTGTAAGTAAACAATACTTAACACACCGAGGCTCTGGTCTCTGCAGTGTCTTTGAATGTCCATTTACACATCAACACACACACACACACACCACCATACCCCAGTGTTCATCCTGCAGCACCTACAGTTTTTCACTAAAACATTAAACCATATTCTCTGAAACAAATGTTCAGAACTCTAAACACATTTATCAAATCATTCACTCTGTTTGGCAAAACTTTAAACACATTTTTACTCACAGACACATTTTATATTGTGATGCAAAATGACCTGACTGGTTCAACATTAACTAGAGTTTCTATGGCTGAAACCTCTGAACCAGGAAACATGTTCTGCAGGTGACCTGGTCTGTGGTGACAGACGTGGAGTCTTGTCAAGGTTTGATCCAACACACCAGAGAGTTTTTCCTGTTGTCCAGAGAGGGACAGTGTTATATTTGATAATTCATAATGCGTTAAAAAACAATCAAATTTTCCTGTCACTACATGCTCTGAACTTAGTGTTTTCCATTTGTTGGTGCAGTGTGTAATGACTGCTCAGTTGTGTTCATATAATGTTGTGTAGGATCTGAAAGTTTTGTTTGATTTTACCAGAAGAGTCAGAGGTTTTGTGAATGTAGTTTGAATATTTGGTTTTGTGTTTGCAGTTTTGAGAAAAGTGTGTAATGTTTCAGTGTGTGATGTGTTTTTAACACTTGTGAAAGCAGTGTGTTAGTGTTTGAAACGTGCTGCACACAGTGTGGTGTTGTACAGGTGGAGACAGAGAGGAGAGGGGGTACAGAGGGTTTGTGTTAAGTCTGACTTAAGTTTCTTCACTTCATGATGTATTTTCTTTCAGCTGTATCAGTCCACAGTCATTTGTATTGTCTATTGTAAAGTGTGAGTGATGCTGAACTGTAAATATGTGTTGTAATGTTAGTGTGGGAGTGTCCCAGAGCTTTCACTGGTGTGGGAGGAGACTGTGGGTAGAAAGACCAGCTGACAGATCAGAGTAGTGAGTGAGAGGGAGGAGGGCAGGTTGACTGTCTCCTCTGCTCTCATGCTGCAGTCTGCTGAAGTACAACTCAGAGCTCTGGAACCAAACATCCCTGCTCATCTGATGATGCTCATTTCTCCATCACACCTTACACATCAGTGCAGCTGGTTTCATCCTGTTTGTAGAGGTTCACTACCATCAGACCCCTACAGTTCATACAGAGGTGATTCATGGTGAGAAAAATGTCAGTGTTTCCCCACTAAAGGACCCAGCAAATCTATTCAAATCAAATAGTTACTAAGTTACGTATATTCAAAATAAGAGGTCACATCATAAAGTGAAGAAAATTCTTTTTGAGTAAGTGTGTGCAAATAAATATAGAAAAAATAGGTTGTGTGTGTCTCCTTGTATCTGTTGCATTCAGGCTCCTCCAGCTGCTCTGGTTTTCTCTGCAGCGAGCCAACATGTGCTGCACAGACACACTGGAGCTGTGGTGAGCTGCAGAGAAGAGGACATGAGAAATCAGAAACTTGTTGACATCTGTTTTCAACTGTGTCCTTCTTGCTGTCAGATGTGTACAACATTATAATAATAAACATGATGCATTCAAACCTTCAAAATCTGACCACTGCTGATACATTATAATGAAGTTTAATGACAATACATGAGCTCTGTCAGCTCACCTGTGCTGTTTGGAGGTGTTTCACTGATGTTGGGACAGAACAGTGTGTAGTCAAACTGACAGAGCTGCAGGTCACACTAAACAATGAAGAAGTGTTTGAAGGCTCACAGGTACACATCCTGTCTCCTTCAGAATAAAAGACAGTTAATTGTGCTGTTTGACTTCTGACCTCTTCTATATTATTTTCACTTCTTTGTGTGGTCAGATTGAGTTGACAGCTCTCTGATACTTTCAGTGCAGTTTTTTTACCCAGAAGACAACAGCAACAAGCCTCTATGTCATCGTAGTATGTGTGTTATTTTGACAGGGATGAAAGTGAGAGAAATAAAACTGACAATCCAAGTTTTTCATCAGATCTAAATTGTTTTTTCTACTGTTTTGTTGATGAAAAGTTAAGGTAAGACAATTTTTCTAACTGTTTGTTGTTGTAATCCTAATTTCAGTCAAAACAGGCTGAACTTCACCACTGTTAAAACTCACCTGGAGGAAAGAATGAATGATTTTAGTCCTGAGAACACAGAGCAGTGGTGAACTTCTGCCTCCCTCTTGTGACCAAAATGAATATTACAACAAACTCACACGTACCTAGACACACACGCACACACACACACACACACACACACACACACAAACTGTTGTCCTAAAATGACTACTCACTCGCAAGTGCACTCCTATTTGACATAAAGACAAGACATGATGGTAAAGTAAAGCCTGTAACACAAGATGAGACAGAAGAGAGCTGCAATATTGAACAAATTACAGAATAAAATAAAATAAGATAAATCTTTATTGATCCCCAGAGAGAAACTCAGGAGTCACAGCAGCAACAACAACAGAGATGAGACTGAGACACAGGTAAGGAACAGTTAGAGATTATTATTATTTCAGATCATGTCCCTGTATCAGTCCTCCTCCCTCTGTCAATTAATAAACATCAAAGTAAGCAATGGAGATTTAACAAGTCTTTGCTTGAAGATGAAGAGTTTGTGTCTTTGATAAGAGAGAGAATATCAGAGTATATAAATGATCATTTAAGATCTGTGGCCTCAATACAAACAGTATGGGAGGCATTTAAAGTAACATGTAGAGGATGGATAATTCTAGAGATTGATCTAGATCTAGAGATCTACAGCACCCCGCTCTAACTGCTAGAAATAGTTCTAGCATGATGCATTATGGGTAACATGATTGCACTGACTCATTTTTTTCATAAGTTAAATTACAGTGAGAGTGAAGACGTGGACGGTAACTGCTGCTGAGGTTAGACGATTCTTTTCATGCTGAAGTGAGGGCTGACATGTAGGGTGAGAACACTGCCCTCTGTAGGTGGGCTCAGAGAGAGTTTCCTGCATTTATAAGGACAGGTGTGGGCGATCAGTGTCTCTGTCAATGTTTGTCTGCAGGCCTATCATTAATAATATAATTTGAATCCTTGAGGGAATTCAGCCTTTGTCTCCTCCTTTCCTGAGTCACAGTAGTCAGTCTGCTGATGTTCTCAGTGTCTCCTTTAATCAGGGCCTCAGAGTGAACAAGGTAATCTAAACCAGTGAGGTAATGTAGGAGGATTAATCCAAAAGTATTTTTGTCAGTTGATACAAACGATTTTGACCATGTTTCCTTTATTGCAGACTAAGTGCCAGACTGCTGCTTTGCCTGAACCAGTTCATCTACATTGTGTGGCCAGGGGTGGACTGGGGCAAAAAATCAGCCCTGGCATTGGCCCAGACTGGCCCACAACATTATTGGTTGACTGAATCAAGCACTGATTTTTGAATGCAAGGACAAAAACTGACAGAAGGGTCGGATTTTCTGAACAAAAATTCAAAGACATCTTCAGAGACCTATACAAACTTGTTGACAAGTTGGAAAACAACTGCAATCCAGCAGAGCAAATACACTATCTGCATATATATGCTCTGCTTTTGGTGCCGTAGTGACACCTATTGGACAATAGGTTGTATACTCACCAACTCAAAAAGGCTCATTTGCCCAAAAGGGAAGCTGATAAAGGAACTTAACAGCTCAAGACAACCCAGTGAGACAGAAGAGAGGATGGAATAGAAAGAGGCAGGGACATTGATAAATAATTGAGTCTCATATGATCACACACGCTATAAATCTTCATGAAAGCATTTGAAGATACTATCTGTATGTATATGCTCTGCTGGGTTGTCTGCTGCATAGCACCACCATCCACTATGACCTCAATAATACACATTACGTAGAATGATCACACTCCTGACAATGTCAACAAAAACTGAAAATGTATAAGCTTTGTAAAAATAGAAATTATGGCATAGCAGTTGTATTTGATTGCATTAGATTGCACAGATTTACCTAATTCAGTGGCCAGTGAGTGTATATCTGCATATAAAATAATGACTTAATAAATATAGCTATAATTAAATATTTTTGGTTTTGACCTGAGTATGTCTTTAAAATTTAGCTCGCTTTCAGCTAATTTCACTAGTAGTGCTGCTAACTGCAATACACTCAATTGGTTGTTACAGGTCTGTCATGTTGGTTTGTATTACTGACCCCCGCTTCCACAGGCTCACTTTCCATCACCTGCTGTGTCACCAGGTCCTCTTGCTCCTGCTGGTGATGACGTTGCAATAAGTAGCTTGAGGCCGGGAGGGTAGCGCCAGGATCAGGCCTGGTCTGTGGGGTCTGTCCTCCGCTATCAGATGCTGCTGCCGCTGCTGCTGGCACTGCAGCCCCTGCTGCTGCTACTGGACCAAATAACACAGTTATTTTGGTGCATTTGGAGGCCTCTGCTTCCAGTGCTTTCATTTTTTTCATTCGTTGCTTTTCAGCGCCACCTGGGCGTTTTTTCGGTGGTTGTTTTTCGGGTGATTCTCTGAATCCGGTGCCCTTTAAGTCCCCCAGACTTACTATGAAGATTTTGAATTTAAGGACACCACTAAATGCATTTTAAATACATCAAGTAATAGAACCAAGTGTTTTGCATGATAATGGAAAACAAAATAAAACATTTTTTCATTTTATTTTTATAAAATCTGTTTTCTATGTTGTAGACGACCACCATGTGGCATGTCCTCAATGACCATCATTAGGTTTTCACTGAAAAACAAACACATAAAAATTGCAGTTAATGCAATTTTGGTTTGGCTGATGTAATCATGTTTGTCTACTTTAACAAAAAATTTATTTTTTCTGAAAAAATACATGAATTATCTATTATCCTGCAACTTTTGTACACGTCCCCCAATTTGTTTTCAACCCCGTCACAACATACCATTTACCCCCTATAAAAATAGTAGATTAGGTCCTGTGATATCAGAATTGAGGAAGTGACATCACACAAGTCTTTTGAATAACATGCTGCAAAGAAAATAGAAGAGTCACTATCTTTTCATACTCATATTTTGTTGTTTTTGTTGTCAGATTGAGATTGGCTCAACAGTTCAACTCTGTTATAGGAATAAATGAAGATAAAGTACTGTTTAGGAAAAAAATCTACTTTAATATTGCAAAATATTACAATTTAATGTCCTAAATGTCACATGGTGCTAATATCTTAGCTAAATATGGAATTATGGCAAGTTTTAGCCAAAAAGCTCAACCCCGTCACAATTTTTATTGTGACGGGGTTGAATCATTGTGACAGGGTTGAATTAGCAATACATTTACATTGGGGAATATTCAGCTTCTGTCATGGATTTATCTTAGATCTGTGTTGCTCTTTAAACCTGAGGCTTTTCTCAAAGAGGAGGTCGCCACATTGTAACTTATTCTCATTTCAGTCTCTGTCATGAGGAGGTGACAATGCTTATCATTCTTATTCATTTATTCAATCTCTAAATCCATGGAATGAGTATTACATAAGAATCCGGGGAAAATGTTTAGAGCATTTGCAAAAGATAGTATCCTTTGATTTGGTATACTCAGTAAAGTAATTATACCAACAAACAGCATCATTTTCCTGACAGTTTCAGGAAAACTTGCCATTCTTGGTTGAGTCAGTGGGTCATTGATTGCTGTGTCAGTTGATGTCAATAGTTGTGGAGGCCTGTCTGTCGTGGAGTTTGACTGCACTAATTTGGCGTCCCCCTCCCTCATAATGTTTTTTGATTTAATATGAGTAGCATCACACACCTGTTTTTGACCAAATGCACAATGGACATTTATTTTGCCCTTTTGAGGTAAACTTTATTGGTAACCAGGCTATTCCATAACATTAGCAAGCAAATCAGCAGCAAGTTTGTTTCTGGAGAACATTTGGCTCACTGTGGTACATCTTAGTTGGCGATGCCATTTAAACAGCCAGTCGTTTAAAGTACAAAGAATTTTAACTGGTTGAAATACATAGATAGATAGTCCCCCTTCCTTCCTCCACGTATTACAACAATATGACATAAATGCTGAATGTAACATAAACAGACAAAGGTAAGATATGAAATACAAACCACATATTAAGTCAATTTAATAATGGTAGATTTATTACCAAAAAAAAGCAGCTATTTGACTAGATTGGCCTTGGCAAGAAGTGGGTGGGACTTGGTCCAGTCAGGTTGTTTTGTGTGTTTCATATTTTTTTCATGACAGTTGAAAAATCTGGTCATTGCCCTCTGTCAACTTTAATAACATTTAGTTACCATTTTATCTGAATGTTTCTTTTCCTAGACAAATAAATCCATACCGTTTAAACTGATTGTCCCTTCAACCCCGTTATGCTGAGTTCAACCCTGTTACGCTGAGTTCAACCCCGTTATTTAATAGATTTTGATTAATATTTTGATAATCCAAATAATTATGTGGTTAATCTTCTTTTAAGTGTGTGCAGAATTGGCAAAATAATCAGACAATATATGAAAACCTAATCAATTCCTAATGTTAATACAGATTTCTGATAAAAATATGAAGGCCGATGTAAAGTAAAGGTAAAGTTCTAGTGCCTTGCTTGTACACTCAAATGTGGAGTATTTTAAAATTAAAAAGTCACTCAGAATTAGTGATCTTAAACAAGGGACATCTCATTATTTATCTTCTACAAGAATTTACTTGAATATGTCTCAAAATCATATCCTCACCGTGTCCAAGATGTCTGTGACAGGGTTGAACTCAAAATAACTTTAAGTGAGAAAAAAAAGTCTAATAATGATTGGGAGATCATGCCTGAGGTGGGAAAATGTATTTCCTCAATGGTTTAACTTGTCCACTATCAGATGTAGTGATCAGAAACACAATTATTTGAGGTAATTTTTTCAAAAGTTGTATGACTCAAAAGGCACCCGTCTCAGAGAATCACCCTTTCCATGATATTGTCAGGCTCCTCACCTAACCTGGCTCACTTGCTGTGACTCTGTTAGCCCAGCCCATCCAGCAACTGGGTGATTGACAGGCCCTGACTGACAGTTAACCAATGGGATGTGTCAATGGGCTGTGCTGAATGGCCAGTCAACAACTGGACAACAGGTCACATAACCACTTATGTGGGGGTAAAAAACAAAACAAAAAAAAAAACCTGTTGACCCTCCACTAGACACCGACCCACTGGGACAGTGCCCAGTATGCCAGATGGCCAGTCCACCCCTGTGTGTGGCCTAATTTGACTACCATATTGAACTGGACTCAATCTCAGTTTTATTGTGGACTGTCCAGGGATTGTATATTGTTACTGTGACTACTGACTGATACAGTTTCCATAATTGTATTGAGTAACATCCTTTACACCATTGTGAGCTGAACCAACTGAAATTCACCCCTTGGCTTTGTTTCTTTTTTTTTTATATAGGCAGTGGGATGAGCTGTGGGGAGTCAGCGTGGGATCCTCACCTTTGGATACAGTGTGGTAGACCTAATGGTGGTGGTCACTTGTGTGTTGTAGATTTGCTTCTCCTTGCAGTGTGAGTTGCAGTGCTGGTGATCACAGTGGGCTCACATGGTGGTAGTTACTGGGGTCTGAGACAGAATCTCCCCAGTGGTAAGAACCCCGCATATTTGCTTCCAGTAGATACTGTCATTCTATTTTATATTAGAGGTTGTACTTTTGTTTATTTTTATTTATTATTGTAAAATAAACAATATTTGCCTCACACTTACAATTGTTCTCTTCTTGGGTATTCAGAAAGAAAAATCTTTTTTTCCTATGATGTTTTTAATGGTGAACACACGTGTCCTGCTCTTCTTGAACCTATAAAGTTGTATTGTGTCAACATGTATGAAGTTGGGGTCTATAATGACCCAAAGGTTTATGAAGACATTGCACTGGTTTTAAATCCCGTGTTTGGTCACACTCTGTTCAGGCCACATAAAACACAACAAACTCTCCACTGTTTCCAAATCCACCCTGTTATTAATAATATATTCACACTCATCATTTATGTTTTTCTCTGCTTCTTGTTGAAAAGTTCCATAGTACAACAGATCAAATGTTATTTATTTTACACTGCTGACATTCTCACAAGTTGTGTTCATGTGAATGATGTAGTGACATGATGTGACGGAGCTTCTCCTCTGGTCTCTGGACTTACACTGTTTGGGGCCCTGATGTCTTCAGGGTCTCTATGCAACCACACAGTCCACATATGGCAAGAAACATCCCTGACTACTGGACTGATCAGCCTTATTTTTCTGGTGAACATTCATGACTGTATGCTGAAGGAGCTCTGTGATTCACAACTCTTTAAAAAACTTCTTTTTTTTTTTACAACCTTCATGTCTTTATATTTTATGGCCACAGGCTTTATGTTTTCAGGTCATCACATTTCTTCAAACTTGACACAAATGAACACTTTGACTGAAAGATTAAATCTTGCTGCTCAAAGGTCAAAGGTTACTGTGACATCACTAAACATATTTTTGACCATAACTCACAAATTCATACACTAATTATGAACAAAAACTACACATAAATATCTAAGAGGTTAAAATGATGAGGTGATGACGTTTTATATCTAAAAGGTCAAAGGTCAACTTCACTGTGACATCATAATGTTCAGCTGTCTATCAGTCCTCTGTCCTCCTCTAAGTGAAGACAGCATGTTTCTACCTGGAAATGATTCACTGGAATCACACATGTAGAGTGACAACTTTCATTTTACCAAAAAATACACTTAATACCTTTAATTTAATTCCTTCAAAGTTGCAGGTTAATATAGTGGTAAGTTCCATATTAAATTCCTTCAGTCTTCACTACAGACATGATATGATTCTGGACAGACATGGACATAAACTGTAACGTGACTGCTTGGTTTAGACAAACAAGTGTGAGGCAGTAATTCTATTTTCTGACTGCTCTGTTTTATCCGACCATCGACAGCTGACTTCTCTCTCTTCTTAACCGACCACTAGGGGCCGCAAGAGATCAACAACTGCTTCAGTTTGACATGTTGTTTCAGCTCAGGACAATGAATGTGGAGGTCATGTTAATGTTGCTGGAACATATTGTTTATCATCAGTGTTGTTGAAAGAAGACAAGACATCTATTATTATCCCTTTGTAGTTTTTCCATACAATGACAGTATAATAACAGACAAAATCACTTCTTACAGGAAAATGTGTGACTGCAGATTTCTGCTTTTCTTTTCATCAGAACAACAGTATAGAAGCAAGAAACTGTCAACTAACTTTTATGACTCAGACACTTCTTTGTAAAGTCATGCTGTAGAATCACATTTATTCTTTATTTTAAAGGACTTTACACATGATCACTGAACATTTAATGTAAACCAATTCATTTTAAATTCATCAATGGTCATTTTAGACAAACTCAACAATGTGACATGTTTGTTAAATGACAGGACATTTCACAACTAACCACACCCAGAACAACCCGTCTATGTAGTAATAGTTTTTTTGATCCAGTCCAGGTAAGAACAGACGTCCATGAATATGGCTGGTGTAGTGCAGGCTTTAGGATCACCGCCCAAAATGACACCATAAATCATGTCGTTGTACAGCACTGCCCCACCACAGTCACCCTGTGAGAGAGATTTTTTATTGTTAGTTGCAGACTTTTACATATTTTTGGAAAACCGTTTTACACAATATTAAAGTGGGAAAAAAACTGGGATGAATATTTTCTCCTGGGGAGCTCTACCAAGGTATTTAAATCTTAGTTAATATGGACTAATTCAACTGATGCAAATTCTTCATAGAATAATTATCTTTTATACTACTATTTGTTTTAGTGAATCACTAAATGAAGAAAAACTGAATCAATAAGTGTCAGTGAAATCTGACAGAACAAAGTCTGACATGATGACAGAAAACAGAAAATAATAATAATCAAGAAAAATATTTGAAATCCTCAGACTGATCAAACAGATGAGTGAACTAGTTTGAAGCCAAATGACTTTATCACCTTGAGGCTTAAAATGTAGTTTTTGTTCATAAATTTGGACCTTCTCTCCTCCAGAGATGCAACTTTCTCACTGTCTCCATGGTTACATGTTTTTGACAAGTTTATACAGTATAGAGCCTGTTTAAAGGAGTGTTGCACACTTTACACATTTAGCTCCTCCCTCACCTCCAGCAGGGGAAAGTAACTAAGTACATTTATTCAAGTAGAGAAGCTACTTTGTTTCTCATTTTGTTAATATGAATTTCATATTATATTTTGTGGTCATTACATTGGAAACACTTCTGATTTTGTTCACAAGGACATCAACAAAGTTCTTTATAGTAGCCTTAAGTTTTTGGATGTGAGGAGAAGTGTGAGGGCGCCCTCTATCTGTAAAACTTACAATGACTGTAGAAAAGATAAAAGGGTAGAAAACAAGCTCACTCACATAACACGTATCTTCATTAGTACTGTCACCACAGAACAAGTTTTTTTGTATCATTTTGTACTTTGGAGGGGACTGGATCTGTGGACAGTTGGCAACATCGAGGTCTGCACATTGGAGATCATTTGTTCTGGGTTCTAGATGAGAATAGAAAAGGTCTTTTTACTACATTACCCAGACTACTTGACTTGTACACAGAAAATCATTCCACCAACAAATGAAGAAAACATTGAAATTTCATTATTTATTCTTACTGATCCTTCATGTAAATATGTGTCAGCAATGTTAGCAAACATAGCAGAAAAATAAGACAGTAACTGTGATATAGATAATTATGATAAAAGAAAGCAGATTCATCAGACTTGTGTTGTTATTAGAGCTGTTAACTTATAGACTAAGATGTTGTTCAGATGTGCTCTGACACTGATGTTGTCACATGATGTTATCACCTGTGGTTGATGGATAACTGAGCATCAGCAGAAATAAAAGAGCCTCCCTTGTTGCTTCAAGCAGCAGTGATGATGAAAATTATTCCTCTGTCAAATATGTGACATTAAGACAGTTTTCCTACCTATATTTTTACAGCGTGTACAGCCTGCAACTGAGCTTCCATGACCTGCAACCTGGACTTCATTGCTGAAATACAAACAAAAAAAAATCAATGTCTCCAAAACAAACAACTTTCACCATAATGACTTTACATTTTAAAAAAGCCTCTACTGGAATTTCTCATTTTGAGTTCCTCAAGAGTTGAGATTTTAGGTTTTTTCTAAGGGGAGAGGTCACAACTTACATTTGTGGCCTGGGACAGTCTTTGTCATCAGGAAGGTTTACAGGTTTCACATTAGCAGGTTTAGGCAGCTTCCACAGCATGATGTCGTGCATGTCACTCTTTTCCTTATAGATCTCAGATTTTACTGGGGTTTCTGCTGGTTGTCCTGGACCTGGATGTACTTCTAAAACTACCTTCTTAGCCCTGGAGGTTAAAGAGAAATATCACTGCATCACTGTAACTATATCATGCATTAAGGTCAGTAATTACTGAAAATGAACATAAGCAATTCTATCTGTATTTTGGGAATGCTGCTGTTTTACATCTTATCATTAATGGTTGCTACTTGTTTTAAATTATGAATGAGAAATATCAAAAAAAAATTTCTAGATTTGAAGTAAAACTTTCACTCACAGAGGCTCACAGTGAGCTGCAGTCAGAATCCACTCTTTAGTGATCAGAGAGCCACCACACACAAAGTTGTTTTTATCATCAACTAACTTCACATGGTACAGACGCTCTGTGTCATCACACTTTACACCGTTGATGACTCTCTTCTGCAGATCCTCCGCTGTGCTCACTGTGACACCTGAAAGACAAAGACGTCCACCAGGTGACTGTGAGTTACAACACTGGTTGTTGTATTCTCTCTATGAAGTTATCAATATACATGATCAACTGTGCCAGAAGTTATTACAGTTTCTTACAATTACTAACAGACATTTTCTGTACCCTGACTTTCCTTTAAAAAAAAACCTTTCTCACAAATATGATTCTCAGCAGTTTATTTTACATCCAAAACAAATGTGCCATTCCCAGGACCTGAACCATCAACCATCTCATCGACCTGTGATTGTCCAAAGTCTCTGGTCAGAGTCTAGATTTTTTAAAGCCTGAAAACAGAGCCAGGAGGAGGTGCAGATGTCTAGTTTCATCTCACACCACTTTATTTACAATATGCTAAAAGATTATTGTGAAATCTTTGCACAGTCACACCACAAAATAAGACCCAACTTTAAGAATCATTTAGAAAAATACTCTACAATGTCCCCATGAGACCACTGGACTGCTGTATCCCTCCACTTTGACATCATCATCATCAAACTGCAGACATCACAACTGAAGGCTGACTGAAGGACGTGACACCTCTTCTTTTCATTCCATCCACTATCTGCTGTCTTAAACCCTGGATCTGGACCATCTACCTAAACTTTTAATTGTCTTCTCTAGAACATTTTGGAACTGATGTTAAAATCTTATTGCTACTTTTAAAACTTTGACTGGATCCAGAATACATAAGAGATATCACAACAGTCTATGAGACTGAAAGATGGACTAAGAAGTGTAATAACATGTCTGATGAACTCATTAAACATAGAATTACTACTTTAGAAAAACATACATGTTATCTGAGTGTGTATAAAAGAGTTGAAGTAAGTATCAGAGATGTAAACTATAGTTGTGTACTCACCGACACACAGCAAAAGGAGAAGACGTGTTACACCACCCATCTTTGTTGATGACTGTCCTCCTGGTGCAACAGTGGTGACTTTTTAAATCTGCTCACGCTGTCCTGTGGGCCTTCAGGCCACCAATCAGTTGGTGAAGGTTTATCAACACAAACCTAACTGGCTACGAAGGTCTGCACTGATGCAAATTTCTCACCAAGTGTTCCCACCCTCATCTGACAGAAAGTGACGACAGGAAAAATACTACAAAGAGAAGAAAAAAGTGTCCCTTCATCAGCAGGCAGGTTAGACAAACCTGGAACCAGGGCTGAGAGGGTCACTTTAAAAATCTACTCCCAAACACTTACTAATTACCTGTTCAAATGTCATCAGTAACATCATCCAAGTATCACAATAATAAAGTCATGTAACTTCATCACTCTAACTGTTGGATTTTCTCTATATCAAAAGAGAGAAATTGTTTAGCTTCATATAATGTTTTATTTTTATGAGTTATTCATTGTTTGTCCAGCTGTTCCTTCCTTTGTTATGTGTGAATGAACATTTAGGTTATTAGCAGTAGTTGTGCACATTGAAATCTTCTTTCTTAACTAAATTAAAGTTAGTTGTTATGAAGTTTTTCTGGTCCAGGGTTTGTGTTTTCACCCACACACCATCCCAGTCATGAGCTTCACCACCTACAGTCCCAAAATATTTTTCACTAGTAGTCCTCGTATTATTGACAGATTATGTGACTGGATTTCTGGCTTGCTAACGTTAGTGTCTGATCTTAAATGACATGTTGACTTCTTGGATGATGACAGTATTTTCACAGCTGATGGCAGAACTGTCACTACTGTGATGTTGCTCCTCATTTCTCATTTAAAGACCAAATCATGTTTAAAATTCCTCCCAGAGAAACTTTTTTCTGGCAACTGACAGACATGTGAAGTGTTGTAATATGTGTGTACTGCACGTGGTAGTAGATCTAATCCTGCTAATAATACTCATTTTTACTGAATGTAACGATGATCTGATTATGTTCTGTTTCTGTAACTGCAATGGAATACAGTTACCTTTGCTGTAATCCTGTTACATGTAATCCATTACTTTTGCAGCATGCTTGAAACCAACATCACAGTGTATTCATGTAGAATATAATGTAATTGTTTGAGTTTATGAGGAAAAGATGAATAAAAGTTCAATTCAACTTCAGTTGATATTTTGATTGAAATGAATTCATTGAAAGTCATTAAACTGAGTTGTTACTGTATACCTGTACTGTAGGATTATATTTAAAACATGTTGTCAGATTTGTCCCTCAAACATGAACAGAAGCCTGTTAAAAAAAACTCTGTGGATTATTATCACATGAACTCAGTTCAACTGTCACTAACAGGTACTCAATGGATGATGAGAGGATGAGAGGAAGTGGAAGGTTTTTTTTTTTCATTTAGTTAATGTGAGTTGGCCGACTATTTCATGGGCTTATCAACACAAAGGACGTTACACACCCTGAGTTTTAATCTTGTGAATTTGCCTCATCATATTTTAATGAACCAAGATCATCACACTGTGGCTGCTCTTGTCTGTGTGGTGAATGTATTTAAATGATAATTTACATCTCACTATCTCAATGGAATTAAAGCTCCACAATGATCTCTGTGTTCACTAATGTTTTATACTCTTTGGTCATCTAACAGAAACATGAAGTATTCTGTATATTTTTGCTCATAGCTTCCTGTATTAGAATATGGTCTTTACTTCTATCTCCACATTATATGTCAGGTATTGTTGTGTATTTGTATGTTTTGATCACACCAACAGTTCACTCATCAAGACTGAGGAAACTCTGTCAGGAGAGAAGAGAGGAGAGAAGACAGAGGTTTTCTTCCTGTTGTTCCAAAGATAAATCTGAAGGGTCACGAGATCATTAAAAGTAGAAAACAGACAAATTTCATGTTTCACAGTTTTGTTTTTGCTGATCTTTTGCTGGGCCAAATTTTTGTTTTATTTTTGTTTTGTGAAATACTGGATATTTTCACTCTCTGCATGCCTTTAAAATCCTTCAAATGACACAATCTGAGAAGAAAAATCACTCTTAGGTTTTTCACAGCTCATGTTTACACTGAGGCAAAAACGTGTGATGTTTGGTTGCAAGTAGAGATTGGATTGTTTCAAGGGCTCACGAGTCAAAAACTGTTTGGGAATCAAAGGAATGGAAGACCAGGAGAGGGAGTGAAGAGATACAGTTAGAAGGAAAAGAAAATAAAGAAGGAAGGAAGGAAAAGGGGAAGCCTGTTAAAATGTTTCCAAATGATAAATTAAAGAGTAGTAAGAGAGCATTTTCTGCATAGACTCATCAATCTGTCTTATTAGTTTTTTTTTCTTACGTGTGTTGTTTCTTTTTTTCATGTCCTGACACTGATGGAGCTCTGCTGTATGAAACATCTGTCTTTTAACTGCAGACATGTGTGTAGAAAGACTCTACTACTACTCCGTTGTACTTTCTCTCTTTGGCTCTCATAGTTTTTTTAATTGTCAGTGTGTTCATTGAAGATAACGTTCATGTCTGTTACCTTAGTAAAATAATCTGTGGTTTATTCAAACAGAGGAGCTCACACAGCCTGAGTTTTATGTCCTGAATTTGCCTCATGGTGTGATAGTACGTTATAAAGAAATGATACTTAACACACTGAGGCTCTGGTCTCTGCAGTGTCTCTGAATGTCCATTTAAATGTCTCTCTCTCAGTGTAGCTAATTATATACAATCATCTTCATGTTCATTTACAGTTTAACTGATGAGAAACATGAAGTATTCTCTATATTACTTATACTTATGTATCACATTTTGATCATGCAAAGAGTTCTCTCTGTCTGTCTCTGACTCACTCACACAACACACTTACACATCAACACAGACATACACACACACATCAATACACACACACCATCATACCTCAGTGTTCATCCTGCAGCAGCTACAGTTTTTCACTAAAACATTAAACCACATTCTCTGAAACAAATGCTCAGAGCTCTAAACACATTTATCAAATCATTCACTCTGTTGGCAAAACTTTAAACATGTTTTTACTCACTAAGACACATTTTATACTGTGATGCAAAATGGTAAACACAAGCAACAGAAGCTGAACACAACTGCAACACAACTGTCATCTCTTATGCACAAGTCCTCAAAATTGTTCTCACTTGTTTCTACTTGTGTCATTTACAGTTTTTCAGTTGTTCACACACTGAAGTTGGAACTTCAAATGATTTTTTTATTAGTATTTATATAAAGTTACATTTGGATTTTGTTACAAGTTTTGATTAGTTTTATATTATTGCATGGTTTTATTTTTATATTATGGATTATGGACCTGTTGTGTGACTGACAGGCTTTGTTGTGAACTGAGGATGAGGTGAACAGTGTCAGCTGTGATTCACTGACCACGCCCCCAGAAACTCACGATTGGCCAACAGTTGTGTGTGCTTTGTTAATGTGACTGAACACAGGTATAGAGGGGAAGCAGGCAGCGGGACGAGAGGAGAGGACAGCGCACACACACGGGACAGAGTTGGACCTCGGAGCAGAGGAGACTGTACAGAGGATCTGCACAGGCCAAAGACGGAGCAGTGAGCGGCCGAGACCAGGCACCGGACCAGCCTGTGGCACCTTCTACTTGTGTGTCCATGAGACTGAGGACTCGTTCTCCTCCATAGTGCTGCAGCAGGACCGCGTGGACATGAGACGCCAGGAGACTAAAAGGAACTGTGGGAGGAGGACAACTACACAAGGCCTCCCCTTTGCTAACCCCCCGCCCCCCCGATACATTTTTTTGCGATTGCTTACACACTAAAATTAAAATGAACACACACTTAGTGAAACCTCACACCGAAGGAGCAAAACTTCAGCCCAGATCTAAACCAAACACACTTCTCTACATTAGACAGAGAAATTTAATATCATGTCACTTCTTTGCCCTTTCAAATCACTACCTTTCAAAATACAACACAATTCAAACGGTGGATCAAACACAGCTGTGTCAGATTTATCAAACATGTACCACTGGTTGATCATGTTGTAAACTTTGTGTGTTACACTGAGAGAAACTGAACAGAGAATTCATCCTGACATCAACAGATCTGCTGTTGCAGCAGTAACTTGGATATTTCAACATGAACACAGGTGAAAAAAAAAAATCTTTTTTAAAATCAGGACAATGTAGGTCAGAGCCTGAGTGTAATTCATTCTTTCTGTTTTGTCTCCACACATGTTGTTGCTGTGTTTTTTCAATTCAAACTTTGGAAATGCATGGATGTATTGTCTAATTTTACAATATGAAGATAAATAATGTTTTCATCAGTGTGCAGCACTGTTTTCTTTTGTGCTTGATCCATATATTCATGTACTACAGACTGGGGCAGAGCCCCCAGGTACCAGGGGAGAAATATAGAGTGAAACAAAGTTGAATAAATATGATTTATGTAGGGGAAATAAACAATAAACATTTGATGATTCTGTCCTTCTAAACTTTCAATCTTTTTTTTTAGCAGTTCCACCACCGTTTATTGTTAGTGATTTATTAAAAATTCTTAAGGTGGGTGGGGGGGTGCAAACTTTGTTTGGCTTATGAAAGGTGGGCAATGTCAAAAAATGTTTGGGACCCACTGCCCTCAACATATCTCTAAAAACCCAGACTTCTCATTTAAAAAAATAGAAATGTTAAACATGTTTTAGAATGAGCTCAGCAGTGTCTAACTGGTTCAAACAAAAATCAGATCGTATGATGCATGTGTGTGCTTATGGTGACAAAGTTGGGTTTTTAATAATTATTGTATAAGTTTGAATAAAGTGTAATTTTGCAAAAGATCTTGAGGTGTTCTGCTACTTGTGTGTGTGGCTGTGTGAATTGTGTGTATTGACAAAGTGAGCCCCATTTTCAAAATTGTGCTTAATTGTAAAAAAAAAAAAAAAAAAAACTGTAGATGCATGACTTGCCCTGCAGCTGAGCTACAGCAGTGCTGCAGCACCACAGGGCTGAGATGAGAGGAGGGAGGTGTGTTTCTGAATCTGAAAGGCAAGAGGAGTTTTGAGACAAGTCAAGTGTACAAATATAATTTTAAAATGTTTGTATCTTTCAAATGGAGCCCAAACACAACAGTCAGTCCACATTTAGATATGAAAAATATAAAGCAAAGAATCCATCATTTAAAGGTATCATTTTGTCAACCCTCTTAAGTTTGACACTATTCTTTGTGAGGTAAAATACTGAAAAAGTAAATTCTAACTAAGGTGTAAAAGGAACACACACATACAAATTGACTATAAAGTTTGACAACACAAACTAATACAGGAAGTTTACTTCTGTTATGTGGTGCTTTTTATTTTGAAAACCACTACTAACTACTCTCTCCTTGAGGTCGACTTCCAGGGCTGTGTTTTCATGGAGTGACCACATGAGAACACAGCCACAGGACTCCAACAGCTGTCTGACTTTAGTTTCTTCACTTCATGATGTATTTTCTTTCATCTGTATCAGTCCACAGTCATTTGCATTGTCTATTGTAAAGTGTGAGTAATGTTTGTGTGTGTGTGTGTGTGTGTGTGTGTGTGTGTGTGTGTGTGTGTGTGTGTGTGCATGCTTCATAACTAGTAAGCAGCACACAGTAACAGCTTTTCACTGCTGAAGATTATGTTGACAGACAGGAATATACAAATATTGTCATGAAATAACTGTCATACAAGTCTACAAGGCTATTATAAATATTTATTGAGCATAAAAGATTAAATATACTAATGCACTGACTATACTGATGCTTCAAAACTGGAAAAACTCACATAAGATATTAATGTCAAGTTTTGCGAGGAGACAGTCTCTATAAATTCAGAGATGACAGTGATCAGCAGTGCTGCTGATGATTTGTGACCCTCTATGAGTCCAGTGAAGGTTCCAGATGTTTCAGCACTCCTCCCACCAGGTACAGACTGCCGGTCACCAGCACAGAGACGTGAGGCGCCTCTCTCAGCTTGTCACGGAGACCTGTGGAGCCCAGCTGCTTTCTTTTGCTGATCCACTGGAGGGCGCTGAGGATGCAGGGGTACACCCGGCTGTGACTCACAGAGCCGCTCACCAGAGGGCGCTGCTGGTCGATTCTTGTATCTGTTGCATTCAGGCTCCTCCAGCTGCTCTGGTTTTCTCTGCAGCGAGCCAACATGTGCTGCACAGACACACTGGAGCTGTGGTGAGCTGCAGAGAAGAGGACATGACAAATCAGAAACTTGTTGACATCTGTTTTCAACTGTGTCCTTCTTGCTGTCAGATCTGTACAAAATTATAATAATAAACATGATGCATTCAAACCTTCAAAATCTGATCACTGCTGATACATTATAATGAAGTTTAATGACAATACATGAGCTCTGTCAGCTCATCTCACCTGTGCTGTTTGGAGGTGTTTCACTGATGTTGGGACAGAACAGTGTGTAGTCAAACTGACAGAGCTGCAGGTCACACAGACACACACAGGTTGATGGCACATACACATGCAGCGGTGGTGTTTCATGTACCGTAGTTTGTGTTCTACTCACCAGCAGCAGTCTGAGTAAAGCAGCAGAGTCCCTCTCTCCTGTCGTGTTAAAGAGCAACACTCTGACTCCAGGGCCTCTGGAAGACACAAGGACATCAAATGGCAAAAATATATGCAGATTTAATTGCAAACAATTGCAGAGATCAATATTTACTGAGAAAAGACCACAAATGAAGATATTTTTACTCAAAAACATGTGGTACAAGAGTAAATATAAATATCTAAAGGTGGCAACAAAAAGCAATACATTTTATTTTCAAATCTTAAAATAAATCTTTAAAAAAAACTTTGTAGTGTTGACAAACATAAAAATAATTAATTGAAAAGTCATTTTTTGGTCTATGTCTACACAAAGTTCAAAACATCACAGATTGACCAACGTGTTTTAGCTCACAAGAGCCTTCATCATGGTTTTTGTGTTTATACTGAAAAATTGGTGAACCCACACAGCGCTCCTTCATTCATGTTTTTTTTTTCATTGAACATAACCCCATCACCCAAAATGTGCTCAGGACAGGACATTAAATTATATGCCTTAGAGTAGAATCTCTTGCTGCATTTACTTGCACTCAGACTTCACAGTTCCAGTCTTATAAATTTTCCTCCAGCTATAATTTCTCATACTTTTATTTTGAACTAGAACTTTCTAAAACTGGGGTGACAGCTTGGCTGGGCATCTTTTACGGGTGGCAACTGCCACCCCCTGACACCCCTCTAGATCTGCCCCTGCAGGTTTGAAGATATCAGACTCTCCAGCACCACAAACTAAACTCCATCAACATCTGTTGCACTGCGGTGAAAACGGAAATCTCAAAACCTGGACAAACTAAAAATAATCTAAAACAGAAAATGTGTATTTTGGAATTGAGTGAACCGACCTTTTGAAAACTTTTTCAGGATTAGTTAGGTTAGATAGATCCAGCAAAACCATTTTTATTTTGTTAAAATATAAATGTCTTCATGAGAAAAACAACCAGCAATCTGAAGTGATGCTGTCTTGTTTATCAAATGGAAACTGTGTCCTTTACTAAAAGTGAACATGCCATGGAATACAGTTGATTTAGAAGATATGGAATGTGTCGCAACCAGGACGGAAGCTACAAGGTCATGTTTGGATATTTATGTGTTAAAATCAGGTACAAGCTAAACACAGCAGTGAAATGTAATGAAGTACATTCACTCAAGTACTGTACATGTTATGTTACTTTACCTTATACTTGTACTTCACTGCATCTCAAAAGAAAACAGTGATATTTTAGTGATAGATATTCTTACCAATTACATTTCAGAATATACTTTACATATAAAACTCATGAGCAGTTGATGAAATATGATGCATTATTATAGAAAACACTAAAATGCTGTTTACAAGTGAATGCATCATATGGATGCAGATTTGTTTTTAAAGTCAATAAAAAACTTGTTGCTTTGTCATTAAGTTTGGACCTCAGACCTCAAGAAGGGACCTTATATTTGGCATCATGCACATGTCCATCTTAGGCTGCTGAGTTAAACTGCAGTGTTGTTCGTGTCGTCATACTGAGCCTGGTCTCTCTCCTGTGTCTCCTGTCTGAACCAGTGGACACAGGCCTGCATGCTGGCTGTGGTGTGAGCTCCATCCAGGTAATACGTGACAGAACCACGCCTCAGCACCTGGCTCCGTCCTAACCACTCTGTCTCCTGCAGACCTGCAGGAGTTGGGAAGGGAGAGGAAGAAAGTCAAGTTTTTTTGTTTAAACTGATTTTGCACCAATACACATGATGCAGATGAACTTGCCTTTCAGCATTGCCGTGCTGGGCTGGAAGGTGACGGCCTGGGATCCTGGTCTGCAGGTGACTGGAGCTAAACTCAGGCAATCTGCAAGAAGTCACATCTGTAAGGTTTCAACCCAGTCTTTCATCGTTTTTAATAATACACAGGTGAGAACGAAGAAGTGTTTGCAAGCTCACAGGCAGACATCATTCCTTCTTCAGAATAAAAGCCAGTAAACTGCAATAGTTGACTTCTGACCACTTTTAAAGTGCATCCTCCTTAGTGTACGTTCTTTTTTTTTTGCCCAGAGGACAATAGCAACAAATATTCATGTAGTAATTGGTTGTAAAATTTTGCATGTGAGATTCATGTGTGTAATTTAGACAAGAATACATTTATCCTTGAAGCTTAAATTCTGCAATTATATACTATATTTATTTACATACATTTACTCAAAGAATGCTTGCAATAATTTTTGATCTTTCTGTATTAACTTACTGTTTAAATGTATTGCATTATTTGAACATAAGTATCCTGATGTTTTGTTACTTTGTGACTTTCGCTCTTCATTTTTTTGTTATATTTGCTGATTCCTATAATCCTTTCCAGCTATGAATTACCGCTCTGTGGGCACTTTATTTTTTTTGGTCAGATGATCCTGTAGAAAGAAAGATATGTCCAAAAATAGATTTGTATAATTTAAAGTTAAAGCAATGCATCAGAGTTGTGTGACTGTGCAGTTTTCACCTCATTCAGACATATTTATATTTTCAGCATTGTACCAAAAAATAGCGTCCTTAAAGGAAGAATTCTTTGTTTAACGGAAACAACTTCAGACATTTTTAGAGACTGTAATATTTGGTCTCCATTTAAAATATACAAACATTTCAAAATCATATTTGGACACTGGTTTGCCTCAGTACAGTTCTTGCTCACACGTTCCAGATGTTTTCCACAGTGCATTTAGAAACACACCTCCTGTACCTCCTCTCGTCGCAGCCCTGTGGTGCTGCAGCCAGCTGCAGCTGAGCTGCAGGGCGAGTGATGCATTTGAGCGCTGGTGTTTTCCCGCCAGTCCCAGAGTCACGGGACCGACCACAGCTTCATACTGATCCAGCTCAGGACACACCCACAGAGGACACTGCAGAGGACAGAGACCACTGAGTCACAGGCAGATTTAGAGGCCTTTATTAGACTGAAAATTCAATGAAAATCAATAGTTGTTTTTAATCCTAATAACCAAGCTGCTTTTACTGCTGATAGCTAGAATTAAAGTATATTAGCTTTGAAATGATAAATGCAGGGAATCAGTTAGTGTCAGCCTACAGCGACACAACTATAACCACAATGTCATTAGGTTTTTAGTGGTAATATCAAAATAGCTTTTCAGTTTGGGGTTTTATTGTATTATTTATTTCCTTTCTTTGACCTACATACTTGAACACCCCTGGAAATATTCTTTCCTGACTTACAGTGTATCTATACTATCACATGGTCTTTACATTTTGCTTGAATCTGAATATATTTGTGTTTATCTTTTATTAATGCATTGCTTTATTATATCTGGAAACCAAAATCCACAGCAGCCTTCTAACTATATAATTTAGGGTCTTATGTACATAATAGTAAGTATTTTAAAAGGATTTTGAAATGAGTTTAAATCTAAATTTGAAATACTGACATTAAGTTTTTGTACACCATCTTGGTTTTCAGTTTGAATTGGGCAGGGTTCTCTTCTTCGTTTATTACAAAAATTACACAAATAGTTGCGTGAACTAATCCTAAAAAAATAATGT
Organism: Lutjanus erythropterus; assembly: GCF_056507025.1. Lineage (NCBI taxonomy): Eukaryota > Metazoa > Chordata > Actinopteri > Lutjaniformes > Lutjanidae > Lutjanus > Lutjanus erythropterus. The sequence goes on along the minus strand of NC_139326.1, from coordinate 39,547,537 downwards.
CTATGTCTAAAGTAATAGATGATATGAAAAGGCTAAAACGAGAGCCATGGATGCTCTGAGACTCAACTCGACTCGAGACTTCATGACTTAATCGTCATGAATAATTAATAACGCATGGGAAACATGCAACAGGCTGCTGCTGTAAAGAAGACTCAAATGAGAGTGTTATTGATGTGTTTTCAGTTTTCTTTGCCCTGATGTCATTTGATCTGTTTTAAAACCAGATGATGAAGAGTGCAGGTGGAATTTGTTATAAAATATCTTTTAAAATGTGTTTTTAAGCTTCTTTGGCTTAATAACAATCTTAGCTGCTGAAAAGATGAGTTACAAACTGATGCGACTCTACATCAGGAGTGAACAATTATTTTTCATAGAAGGGCCACATGAGAAATGGATCAGGCTGCTGTGGGACAGACACAAATGATATAAGGTCCTAATAATGGCCGAATCTTTGATAATTGAATGGTCAGAAGTGCTCTGTATAGGACACATCTACTGTTGGTCACCCTTCCTGAATTGTCATGTGATGAATTGTGGGCAATGTCCAAACCTTGATGTTTTACAGTGAAGCATGCTGCTGCATACAGGCTGCAATGATAGTAACAGCAACAGTAGAAGAAGAATAACATAAACAACATGGATGTTCAGCTCTGAGTGAATAAAGTTACAGTTTAATATAGAAGATACAGTTCATTATCATTACCAATGAATACAACACTGATCCCTTTCAATATAAAAGTCTGATAACAGTAATGATAATGTAAGCCAAATGGTAATGACTGTCTTTGCTAGATTTTTAACTTTTGGTATTTCCACGATGCCTTTGTGGGTCTCATGAAACCTTTCTGGCCACAGAGCCACATTTTGCTCAGGTCTGCTCTAAATTATTCTGTACTTTTTAATCCTCCAGACATGACAGACTCAGCCCCCAGCTCCTCTGTCCTGAGTTTCATCCAGTCTCATCTAGTCACCCTGAACAGAACCTCTCTGTTCCCATTTAATCTGCCTCTTTGAACTAGCATCACCGACCTCTGTCTGTCTCTCTCTCCCCTCTCTTTTCATCATGTTTGGTTGTGCTGTCCCTGGAGGCAAACTGTCCATCAATCCCTGTTTTTAAGTTTTGAAAGTTTTGAAAACAGTATGTTAGCATTTGAAAAAAATGCTGCAAATATATTGTGTTTGTCTGTTGCTGGAGTCTGAATGACAAAAGAGTTGTTTTGGATTTTGGAAAATGTGGTCATTGAATGCATTTAGTGTGAAAGTGATGAAAAATGATTGGTCCATAGAGACTTCTGTTTTGCTGCCCACACAAGTTAGCAAACAAAAAATAACTAAATTGTATTTTAAATTATAAAATTTTAACTTTAATCAGGCCAATAATCCTCATTTTAATGAATGTATCTGTAATCTGATTACATCTTTTTTTTTCTGAAACTGGAATATGGTTATATTTTATGTATCCTAATTATGTAATCCCAGTACATGTAATCTGTTACTCCTCTGCTTCAGCTTCTCCCTCTAATGTAACATGAAAACATGAAAACTGATTATATAAGTTAAATTAATTAATTATTAGCATATTATTCAGCTATATTTAGAGTTATTTGAAGGTTTTCTAACATATTTACATTTGCTAGTCTTCTCACCCTGATGTCTTCAGCTCTGTCCTGCAGGACTCTCAGAGGACCGGGCTGCTGTCCCACAGTGAATGCTGGGACACCTGGCTGAGGACAGAGACAGCCATCAGAGCACTGGACACCAAAAACAACAGATCCGTCTGTCACCCTGTTTTCATGGTTATTGAAACTCTACATTCTCTTACTGCATACAAATCCAAGTGTTGGGTCACTTATCTCACAGTGTTTTAGTGTGACTTTGTTTAACCTTGAATATTCCAGCTTTCTGCCAAGCGATCTTCTCCATGGTGTCTCCAAGCAAACCGCAGTGATCAAAGTCAATAGATGTGACCCCACACACCCACGGCTTCCTGAGGACCAGACAGAATGTTACTACTGCAGCACAAACACTGAACATTTAGTTTTCTTTTATTAAAAGTATTATTTGCCACATTTTCCTTAAAAAAAAACAATACACAGACTCATGTTACATGATCCCTTTCAATCATCACCAGTAGAAGTGTGTGGTGGTGGCTGTATCTGCAGAGACATTTCAGGGAAACCGTTTCACCAACCCAAAAAGTTGGTATTTGACATCCTGATGCATTTGCAAACACCTCAGGCAGATCCTACTGACTATACCTTTACACAAGGCAGGTAATTAACCCATATATATTTTACATGATTCAGCTTATTTCCAAGTCATGACATCATTCAAAACATTACCTGATGATGTTTGTGCAGTCGTACTGTCCTCCAATCCCAACTTCAATCACTGCTAAATCCACCTGTGTTACGGAGATGCCACTGAGTACACATTCAGGCTTAATCTGTGTGTGTGTGTGTGTGTGTGTGTGTGTGTGTGTGTGTGTGTGTGTGTGTGTGTGTGTGTGTGTGTATGTGTGTGTGTGTGTGACAGTATGTGTGCAGCTCACCCGCTCCCGCAGGAAGATGTGGAAGGCCAGCAGAGTGAGGAACTGGAAATAAAAAGGCATGGTGCCTCCATGGACGTCCTGTTGATTCAAGAGAGTCTAATTGTTACAAGTTTCATCAACCTGACACTTTATATGTGAATGAATGCAGATATTTTCATCTGAAGTAACACGATGTATCATCAGATACTGAAACCATGTACAGATGTACAGAGCCCTGTACCTTTGTGTCCTCTAACTGCTCATAAGTCTCCCAAAAGTACTTAGTGAAGAGCTGCTTGCTGATTGGCCATCCATTGATGCGTATCCTCTCTCTGACATGAACCAGGTGTGGAGAGCTGAGGGCAGAAAACACAAACATTTTCTAAATTTGAGACTGACACTACGCTGAGCTGTCCTCACGCACTTTAAAGGGATAGTTCACCCAAAAATAAAAAATCAGTCATTATCTTCTCACCCTCATGCTGACTGAAGGTCAGGTTTAGTTTTTTAGGCCACAAAACTCTGCTGGAGTTTCACAGGAAAACAGTGTTGCAGAATCTCCCAAACAATGGAAGTGAATGATGACCAGTTTCAAATGAAAAAAACAAGAAAATAAATACATTAAATCATCCATACTGCTCATCTGGTGTAATCCAAGGCTCCTAAAGCCCCAACATGCCAAGCTGACCAAAAAATGTTATTTACACCATGTTTTTAAGTATGAATTCACTGTAGATCCTTAGCTTGGAGCTTTATTCCCATGCACACTGTCTGAACTGGGTGTGTGTGTGTTGTGCAAACGGCATGCTGGGACTTTAGGAGACTTGGATCATGCCAGACGATGCCAGTATGGAGGCATTTTACATTTATTTTTCCAGTTGTTTTTCTGGTCACCATTCACTTCCATTGTCTTCTGCAACACTGTTTTCCTGTGAAACTCCAGCAGAATCCTGTTATATTGGAGAGATTTCTTTATAGCTGAACTCCACAACTCACACACACACACACACACACACACACACACATACATACACACACACACACACACACGCGCACACACACACATACACACACATACACAAAATAAATAAATAAATACATAAATAGCTCTATAGGCTTGGAGAAAGTACATATTTTTTTTAATTTTGGGGTGAAGTGTCCCTTTAATTTGTTTCTTGCCTTACTGTGAATAATTTGCCACTAAACCCACTGAGTAACAGAAACAGGGCTGTCATTGGGCAGCATCATTGTCACCTCACTCACCAACAGACTACTAAATAATATGCGGATCCTGATCATTCGATAGTTGTAGTTACTTTATCTAAAGCAACATCACTGTCAACTGTCCTGGGACTGTCCAGCACTGAGAACTGTTCTCCTTCTAATTTGGTTAAAGTCCCTTCTTTGAACCATAGTTCAGTCTCTCACAATAGCTATTTTTCCACAGCCTCTCTTGCGGAGTCTTTGAAGAAGATGAAAGACATTACTGCTTCTAAAACCAACAAGAGATAAACTCTTACTATCTCTGAGACATGCAGGATCATAACAGCAGTGTTGGTTAACCATTAATTAGCTGGAGAGCAAACCAGGAAGACAAAGTCCAGACTACAAACTGAACGACCAGATTCAAACCTGTTAGCACTGGAATGACAAATTTTGTGTTTTTCCTATATATTATACTTGGATAATAATGCAATCATAATGTTTTTTTTAATCCATAGAAAAGATTCCTCTCTGAACTCACTCTCTAAGATACCATAGTCCTGATATAGTATTTGTATAATATTCATATTGGTACTTGCAGAGTATCTGTCACTCATGATTATAACTAATGACATTTTTGATCAGATATCACCACATTATTCCTACATTTCATCATTTTAAAATTCTTAATACATATAAATAATCTATAATGCTAAAAATACAATAATTCCCTCTGTTACCTGTAAAATCCAGTCTGAAAGCCATGATTCCTGAGTATTCTTTCAGTAAAAGCACATGTCGAACCCTGGGGAAAAAAGTAAAAGAAAGTATCATTTTGTTAGTCATACAGTGGTGATGTTAGTGGTGTTGAGTCTAAGTACAGCAGAAGACTGTTTAGTTTTTCTGTTTCCTACCTTTCCTTTGGTCCCAGTAACATGGATGATGTTGAGTTTGTCCAGCTCACCCACCTGGAGAAATGTAAAACAGAGGTAGGTGTAGTAGTAGATACAGTAGTGACTGTTCTGATTATGTGGTTTTTGTTGTTTAGACGTGATGTGGTTAATTACATCCGTTGAGTTCTACCTGAGTCTCACACATTCTTACCATAAATACCAGACATGACGGGGAATGCTTGTGACTCTTTCCGCCCCATGGGACCTGAATTCAATGCCATTCAATGGCCAAAGGCAAATTATTTTTTTTATTATTCTGCATGAACTGTGCCAGGACATTCTCAGTTTGTAGTTGGTTTGTCATAATTTAGTTTAGTTTTGTGTGAAACTCAGTTAAGTACATCTCACATCTTGCACAATATATGTCATCAACACCAACCTGCTTTTGTGTGATGATATCACAGTACAAAAATACTCAGACGTCGTAGCTTCAGTGGCTAACATTAGCTTTTGGAGGGAGAAAGTCAAGTGAGTAGCATTTCTAATTATATATCCTCACAAACTGCGACTTGCCTTGAAAAATTAATAATTTGCAGCACAATTCAAACGGAATCAAGAAATAATTTGTCTCTCACCACAGACTATCGTTTTTTTCTGATGTTATGTCCCATGGTGGTCCACGGAGCTGTCTAAAAAGCTGTATAATTACAAACACAGGACTAACGTAGGTAAAATTTGATTCAGCATTTCAAGTTACTAAGTTGCTTTTTTTCATCTGTGAAAACAGGTGAAAACTAGAGGGGTCACTCAGTACAGTGCAGATCAGCACCAGGTAAGAGATGGTGAAGCACCTACTGCAATGCCACCGCAACTGTCAGATGCAACCAGCGGAGATTTGCAAAGTTTCACCAACATTAATGTGACCCCCACATACTTTGTCCTCAGCAGATATATAAGATTTCAAACTGAAACAGTTGTTGATATCTTGCGGCCCATAGTGACCGATTAAGAAGAGTTAGAAGTCAGCTGTCAATTGTCAAAAAACACATTTTACATATACAACCATGCACAGTGCACACACAGCTGCTGTCATTATCATGGCCTCCAGTGAAAAAAAAATGCTTCATTGGGTGGAAATTTCAAAAATTTTTTGTCTTTAAATCAATCAGTAGGTCAGTCAATCAATCAGTCAATAAATTGTACACAACAAAGGAAGGAACAGCTCGACAAACTAATAAACCTAACAACAAACATAAAATACTTAGTGCTGCAAACATTAATCTATTATTTATCCACTGTTAAATTAATCTGCATCTATACTTATAATCAATTAAAATAAATGTGAATATTTTCTGGTTTCTTTACTCCTCTCTGACAATAAACTGAATATATTTGAGTTGTGGACATCTGAGGATGTCATCCTGAGCTTTGATGAACATTTTTCACTATTTTCTGACATCTTATGGACCAAACAACTAATGGATTAATTGAGAAAATAATCAGCAGATTGATTGATATTGTTGCAAAAGCAATAGCCCTAAAAAGCTATATTAGACTAAACACTGTGACCATATTTCATACTGAGGTAATCCAAAAGTAACATAAAGTAATGAAGTTACAATAGTTTAATTTTGTGATACTTGGATCAAATTACTGGCTATACTTTTTAACAAGTCATTAGTAACTGTATCAGAATACATTTTCAAAGTAACCCTCCCGATATCTATGGTTGTAATCTCCACCAGGCATAATTAAAATAAAGGGTTTTGGCTCTGCTAAAGACGCACATGAGGTTCACCTCAGATATTCCCATGTTAATCATAGCAAACAGCCTGGGTGTGTCTGTCTGTCTCGAACAACTCAGAACTCATGGTTAGAAGAATGGAAATAACTCAGCAGCACTTGGATGATGTTGATGCACGTACAGTGATGCCGGTGCGTTGGAGGAACCCCTGCATGGCCTGGAGCTGCAGGCCTGGATTCTCCTGACGTCCACGCAGCCGCTCCAACACTGCGGCATTATTCTGCAGGCTGTTCAGGACACACAGAGCTCCCTGAGGACATCAGGCACACACATATATGGTTACAGCTGAGCCAAAATCAGAGCATGTTTAAAAAAAGTAACCTTCTTATTCTGATCATGATTCTACATTAAAATATGCTCAAATGTTAACCAGTACTCACTTGAAAAGTTTTGCTCCTGTTCAGAACAGCAGTCTGACCCAGTACCATGATAGTAAAAGCCTTACCAGTGAATGAACAACCTACTACATGAAATCTGTGAATGTGAATTTACTTGCAGGTCAAGCTAATAAAATGAACATGACATATAACATATCCAGAAGTAAACTGTCTCGGTAGCATTGTGACAAGCTGAGCATGAGACATCAAACTGGTGTGTTCAGGTTCCTGTCCCCTTTTTTTTTTCTTTTTTTCCAGCACGAGGTGGCTGTTTGCACAAGATATCTGCTGGTTTACAGTCTCATAAAAGCTGCCAGAGACACATATTGAAACAGTGGCCCAGCACTGTCAAACATTTATTTAACAAGTTCATCGCTCAGCATTCAAATCTGATTTTAATTAGCTACCAACTAAAATGTCTTCAAAACAAATTACAAGATTACATGATTCAATGCAGTAAACAAATTTCATGAGGGAGCAAGTTTGCTGATGTAACATGTCAGATGCAATAAGATGGAAAAATTACCTCATAATCCATAAAGAAATGAGCCTCTGCTGGTCTGGGATCAGCCTGGCTGTCAGTAGATGAGGTTAAACTGCATGGACACGTGTTGATGTGCAGTCCCTCAGATCTGTCTGATGATTGGTTTACTTTAGCTGACTGAGAGATAATGTATAGATTTTCCAAGGAGATGTCCTCCCACCTGAACTGAGCTGCATGTCATGTCATTTTTACAGTAATGTAGAGACATGCAAGAATGAGTTATGAAAATTGTTGTGCATGAAATGTCTGCTACTCAGTTTCTGTTTTGTTTTTGGAACTTCTGTTTTTTCCTGTTTTGTCTGTCTTGGTTTTGTGAAGTTTAAAGGGATAGTTAACCCAAAAAGGAAAATCCAGTCATTATCTACTCACCCTTATGCTGCTCATGCTTCCATTGTTTGGGAGATTCTGCAATACTGTTTTCCTGTGAAACTCCAGCAGTGTTTTGTGGACTAAAAAACTAAACCCAACCTACAATTGGCATGAGGGTGAGTAGATAATGACTGAATTTTCATTTTTGGGTGAACTATCCCTTTAAACCCATAAGTGTAAGCATTGCTTATTAGATCATGTTATGTGTAAAGGGTAGGTGTTGTTCAGTGTCCTTGCTACCTACTGTTACTCAGTTATCGTTCCATTAAAGTGTTAACTAGGACCAAAATAAACAACTAAATGTGTAGAAAATTAAGTCTTAAGAAACAAAGGAGAAAATAAAATTCTTGTGATCCATTTTGTGATCCAAATAGTTTTAAGTCCTGTGTTTCTGATTTAAAGGTCCAGTGTGTATGATTTAGAGGTTTACTGTTAGATATGGCAGAAATGGAGTAAAATATTTAGAAGTTTTCAATAGTGTATAATCACCTGAAACTAAGAATCACTGTGTTTTTGTTACCTTAGAATGAATCCTTTATATCTACAGAGGGAGCAGGTCCTCTGCCATGTTTCTACAGTAGCCCATAATGGACAAACCATCATGTTCACCCTGGACAATTTAAAACAGGTGAAAAAAAGGTTTTGCCAGGTTAACTTTACTGTTTGTTGCTGTGACTCTCATTTTGGCCACAAGAAGCTGCAGTGCTACACCACCCTATGGTATGTTCTCAATACGGCCAAAAGCATTCATGATTTTTTCCAAGGGGGTTTTAATTTTTCCATGCACCCCATGTGTATTAGCAAATTATGAAATTGTTATGTACTGTCACGCCTTTCTTTTGGCCCCAAAATATATTTTAATCAGCACTAAAAATTGGCAGCCAAAAGAAAGACCTGTCAATTGTTCTTAAGTCAGAAACATGGGAAAGAAAACCATTTAGATCAGACAGAAATTAGAGCACCACCACCAGTACTTTTTTCTCATCTCCTCTGAGGGGTTCTATAGTTCTGTCACACAATAAAAAATCCTAAATGTATCAGTATCAGTATTTAAAGCACTAAAGGCCTGTAAAATTAATAAAATGTGTACAAACTAGTTGATGATCAACATGCTATGAAGATATCTCCTTATCTTATTGTGTTTCTGTGTGAGGAGTGTGTGACTGACATGAAGCTGTGTTTGCACATCAACATGATTTATTAGGTTTTAGTTTTAGTGATAACAGCACTGAGCAACAAGGGTTCAGGGGATTTATAAGTGTGTACAAGAGCATTGTGGCATTTAAAGGGATAGTTCTCCCCTAAATCGAAAATGCTTGGTATTTTCTTTCTGTAGTAAAATGGCCAATGATGGACCCGTTTCTGTTACTCAGTGGGTTGGGACACTAGTGGCATATTAGTATAGTATCTATCAAAAGTGGTCCAAGGAAGGAAAAGTGGTGAACCAGTGACAGGGTCATGGGCAGCCAAGGCTCACTGATGCACGTGGGGAGTGAAGGCTGGCCTGTGTGGTCTGATCCAACAGACGAGCTACTGTTGCTTAAACTGAAGAAGTTAATGCAGGTTCTGATAGAAAGGTGTCAGAATACACAGTGCATCACAGTTTGTTGTGTATGGGGCTGCATAGCTGCAGACCAGTCAGGGTGTCCATGCTGTCCCCTGTGCACCACAGAAAGCACCAACAATGGACATGTGAGCATCAGAACTGGACCACGGAGCAATGGAAGAAGGAGGCCTGGTCTGATGAATCATGTTTTCTTTTACATCATGTGGATGGCCAGGTGCGTGTGCTTCGCTTACCTGGGGAACACATGGCACCAGGATGCACTATGGGAAGAAAGCAAGCTAGCAGACGCAGTGTGATGCTTTGGACAATGTTCTGCTGGGAAACCTTGGGTCCTGCCATCCATGTGGATGTTACTTTGACACGTACCACCTACCTAAGCATTGTTGCAGACCATGTACACCCTTTCATGGAAACAGTATTCCCTGATGGCTGTGGCCTCTTTCAGCAGGATAATGCACCGTGACACAAAGCAAAACTGGTTCAGGAATGATTTGAGGAGCACAACAACGAGTTTGAGATGTTGACTTGGCCTCCAAATTCCCCAGATCACAATCCAATCGAGCATCTGTGGGATGTGCTGGACAAACAAGTCAGATCCATGGAGGCCCCACCTCACAACTTACAGGACTTAAAGGATCTGCTGCTAACATCTTGGTGTCAGATACCACAGCACACCTTCAGGGGTCTAGTGGAGTCCATGACTCGACGGGTCAGGGCTGTTTTGGCAGCAAAAGGGGAACCAACACAATATTAGGCAGGTGGTCATAATGTTATGCCTGATTGGTGTAGATGGAAGGGTGTGTTTTGTATATACTACAAAGTAAGGCATGTCGTGTTTTCGCAGTGTAGCTTGAGTTAATTGCCTGAACTGAAGCGACGCCTGCAATCTAGTTCAGGCAGTGTGCAGTGTAGCTTGAGTTAACTGCCTGAACTAGATTGCAGGCGTCGCTTCAATTCAGACAGTTAACTCACGCTATACTGTGACCACACAACATGCCTCACCCTGTAGTACGTACCACACACACCCTTCCAATGTATTTAAACTGCTAAAACCTCTGCTCATTCAGCACCACCACCACCCCAGCATCCACCTGCAAGCTCCGACAGGGGGTCCAAGATATTTGTTCATCACTCCTAAATAGCTCTGTGTAAACATAATCTGTGAGGAGTGATGAGGTTGGGGCCTAGACGTCAAACTCTATGTTCTGCTGCTGCAATAAACTTTGTAGAACTACTTTAGAATCCACTGGAACTACTTTCTTTCTATTACAGAGAAAGTAGTTCCTTCATGAAACTGCTCACAACAAGGTGTGTGGATTATCTTGAGTAACTGGATCATTCATTCATTCATTTTCTGTAACCGCTTATTCTGTAAGGGTCGCGGGCTGCTGGAGTCTATCCCAGCTGACACTGGGCGAGAGGCGGGATTCATCCTGGACAAGTCGCCAGTTCATCGCAGGGCTTAACTGGATCATGACTTTTGGAGAAAGACTGGTTTTGAATTTTTCCAAATGAATTTTTTGTTTCTTTGAGCGCCACAAGCTGAATGCTATTTTGTCCCATTATATTGGAGAGAAGGCAGACATCTCTACGGCTGACATCTCCAAAACTCTGCAACTCACACCAAAACAGAATGGATGGATAAACAGCACTAAAGGCCAGGGATTTGATTTGATTCCAATTAAAAACACAAATGGTTTAGGCTGTCTTGCAGGAAACCAGTTCAACACAAGGATGGCCACTGGAAATGGACAGTTTCATTAGACTGTGTCAAAGCAGTGACTCCTACACCCTGGATTAGAGCATCAGACTTAATGCAGAGTCTGCAGAGACTGCCCTACATCATTTACACTTTACCACAAACCACCACAGACTGCAACTTACAATTTACCTTAATGCTCAAAAACAGCTGTTCTGGTAAACTTCATTCACGTACTGTTAAAGAGAAACATTTTGCATTGAAACATGTCAGTCCAAGAGTGAGAAACACATACTGGGCAGATTGTCAGGATTGTCAGATATTCACTTCCTCCAGATGATTCTTAATAAGACGTGGGGGAACTTTTCATCAAAAAGACTGTTCCTTTCTCTGCCGCTATCCTGTGAGACTCCCGAAAAACACAGTATTTCACACGGGTGGTCGTGCTTTTGCAGGGTGTAGCTGTGCATGCTTCAGCGAGCTCATGGGCATAGGCTAATTCTATTTCTAAAGCTTGAAAAATTTGGCAAAGTAGACTGAATAAAGCATGCATACAATAAGAGATCAGTTTATTTGATGTTTATGAGCCTTGAAAGTCAGTTTAGGCAAAATACTACACTGATATCAGAATACAGAACCCACATCTTAGTAGTTTTTTATTGTTGCACATGATTTCTTGTTAATATATTTTAGTGGGGTGTAAACCCAAGTAAACTAAGTTAATCCACCTCGTTAAAATGAAGCTGAGAATTTACTCATCTCTATTAAATCAACTGCATCAATCGGCGAGGGGAAACAAGTATTTTATAACTGTATTTACCATTAAACTCCTGATTTAGTTGCATTTTCCAGTATAATGTTATGATGGTCAATTTCAGAATCTACAGGAATATAAGTCATTTGAAAATCAGGAAAGTTGTGCAGCAGTGCAAGAGGCTAAAATCTATCTGTTTGAAGTTACAATCAGATGTGAAGTCTCCTGTAGATTAAATTTTGGGGTTGAAGCAAAGATTAGATTAATAAACAACTTGCTCGCTGTACCATATGTGTGTGTTGATGCTATAGGAAATCTAAAGCAGCACCGAAGTATGACAGACAACAACTAAATTATAGAGTATATGTTGTAAATAGCAGGGTGTTTTACAGGAGTCTGAGAATGCTTTTGAAATTTTAAGTGCATCAGCTGTTGGCTGAGGCATTTTAACTGCAGAAAGCTGCTGTTTGTGCTGAAGGCATTTCCCTCACATGGCGACATTCAACAAGTCCAGTCAGGCCTCACCTCCTGTTTTCACCCGTTTCTAATGCAAATACAGCTTTGCTATATGTCATATATGACAGGTAAGTTATATTCATGTCAGTGGGGAAATTTGTCCTCTGCATTTGATCCATTTTATGATGCATGCAGTACTCTTAATATCTGCGGAAACCAGAGCATTCTAAATGTACCCATACATTAAAATATAATATTAATACTCCACAGAGAGAGGACTAACCTGGTATCACGTAAAGTGTGTAACGTTTTGCTGGTCCAACATAACAGTGTCACGTTTTGTCTCACTCAGACATTAAAAGTCTACACATTCTCATCAAGTTAGTCAAGTTAGTTGCTAAGTCAAGTTAGCAATAATGCATGTGCAACATCCACTTAGACTGAATATTTGCCTTTTTTAATGTTTAAACTGAATAAAGAAACATTTAAATGTTAATAACCAGCCAGCTCCTTTTACACCATCTGATCACAGTTGACAGATGGGGGTAAATGCAGTTATATTAATATTACAACCAATGAACAGCTCGATATATGTGTATCATCGACCTACAATGTTTTTTTTTTTAATTTTATTTGTTTGCTTGTTTGTTTTTGCAATAGAAACATATTCACTAAGATAGTAATGGTGGCCAGTTTGTGCAGAATTAACAGGCAAAGGCTAAGTGCATTGTACTTCTCGCTCTGGCATTATGAATTTAATTTCTGATATTGTGAAAGCTATTTTATCTGAAATATTATTATCATATACATAACATATGTATGAAATAAATGCACTTTTTCTTATCGCATTTTGGGTTTTTTTCGCATTGTTTTTTAATTGACGACACTGTGGTGCAATGCTTGTCACCGTTACCTCACAGCAAGAGGGTTTTGAGTTCAAATCCCCCAGTTGGGTCGGGGGGTGGGGTGTTTGTGGCAGGGGCAGGACCTTTCTTTGCAGAGTTTGCATGTGGGTTCTCTCTGGGTTCTCCAGCTTCCTCCCACAGTCCAAAGACATGCAGGTTGAAAGGTTTATTGGTGAATCTAAATTTCCTGCTGATGTGAATTTGAGTGTGAACCCTGTGATGAGTCTGTTAACCCTATGATGAACTGACAGCTTGTCCAGGGTGTACCCTGCCTTTTGCTCAATGTCAGCTCGGATAGGCTCCAGCCCCTCTGCAACACCTCAAGGATAAGCAGTTGTGAACAATGCATGCTTTTAATTGTGGTTGCATGAGTGCTGCCCAGTGCTGAAGTCTTTCACCTTTGCATGTGAAAGACCTTTTCACTCATTTCCTTGTGGTCAATTGCATTAACTTTATCACTATTTTATTGAATATTCTTTGACCAAATTCAATGTGCCACATCTGCTTTTATTGAAAAAATGAGAACTTCCTTATAAAGTCACTCTGAAGTCATGAAAACTGACTATTTCCTCAGCACCACACACACTGGTCAAACCTACTATATTATACTGAGATGCAGTCTAACATATATACATTCATTCATTTTCTGTTACCGCTTATTCCATAAGGGTCGCGGGCTGCTGGAGTCTATCCCAGCTGACATTGGGCGAGAGGCGGGGTTCACCCTGGACAAGTCGCCAGATCATCGCAGGCATCGCTGACACATAAACAGACAACCACTCACACTGACATTCACACCTCCGGGCAATTTAGAGTCACCAATTAACCTAGAATGCATGTCTTTGGACTGTGGGAGGAAGCCGGAGAACCCGGAGAGAACCCACGCGGACACGGGGGAACTCTACACAGAAAGGCCCTGTCCCAGCCGGGGGAGCGAACTCAGGACCTTCTTGCTGTGAGGCGGCAGTGCTAACCACTGCACCACCATGCTGCCCTACATATATATACACACATATATATATAAAAACACACACATATACAAATACACACATATATACAATAAATACATACACATATATATGTATTATATAATGTATTATTGTATATATATATATATATATATATAAAATAGTGATAAAGTTAATGCAATTAACCACAAGGAAATAAGTGAAAAGGTCTAATTTACCTTTAACACCTGTCTAATTCTTTCAGCAAACAAAGAGGAGTGGGGAAGTGGGTATATAATATAGTGGGGAATAATAATAATAATAATAATAATAATAATAATAATAATAAAAGTTAAAACGTGAAACCCCTGGATAAAAAAATAATTTGCTGGTCTATGGGGAAAAATAATGGAAAAAAGAAGGGTTTCATTTTAATTGTGAGTTTTAATTGCCAAATCTCCAAGTATGTGGTAATTACATACAAATGTTTAATGATAACAACTTCCTCTCTTAATGATCAGGCCTTATTATAACTGCCTTTTACAGTCTCATTTGAGGCTCAGGCTGGTAAAAAAAAAAAAAAAAAAAAGAATCATAATGAGTATAATTGCTGAGTATATGGTGCATTCCTCTGCAATAAAAACCAAGCTACTCACCAGCTGTTAGGAAACTTAAAGAATTATATAATCATACTTTATGTGTTTAATCTATTATTATATAATATATATTATATTATGTTATACTGTACATATTAATCTATTATCACATGTGCTTCCCTGATTACATTACAGATAAAATTCACGAAAACAGAGCTTTCTCATGCAGTGTGAATCTTTTCACCCACAGGTCTTGTAAAAGTCATGTGAATGTTTAAGATGGAAAGTGGCCCCACACAACAACATACTGTACACCCTACATACCCCTCAGTCTGGATGCCATGAGTCTTTAATGTGGCTGTTTCCTCAGGCTTTACTGCAGTTTTCATTTCCTCAGAGTCTGTGTGCATCTGAAATCTATACTGTAACAGTTACATTTCGTGACCAGAGGGTTTATTAACTCCAGTGCTGTAAAGTTCGAAGGGACCGTCATGAAGGTCCTATATGCCAGATGTTTGCTTGCTATTCAAGTTCATCTTTAAATGTTAATTATAGCAATTTCAAACAACGACAAAAAAATATAGCTGGCAAGATTCAGAGACACCTGACCTTTGATATTCATCCTTTTGGCATTACATGGATCATATGACCCAGGGCTGGATTAACCCATTCAGCAGCGCTGGGGTCATAAAGTTTGGTTATAATTTGATTGAAGTTGGTATTTTTCCAGTTATAACCATTCACTGTTTTTACATTGTTTGCTCCACTGACAGTTTAACACAAGAACAATTGCATACTGGCTCACAAGAGGTGCAGCAAGAGGAGATTCTATTACCGCACAGAAAAAGTGCATTCAGTCAGTCTGCATTCTCTGTTAAAGCTGCACTAGAGTGGAACTCCATTCCAGCAACTACTGGAGAACTGGACAGCTCATTTAAAACTCATTTAAAGAAAAGGTTCATTAGGACTCAGCTCCGTCAGCACCATTGTCCTCCGTCTGGCTGAACCTCTCTTGCTGTCAGTTGTCACCTGATGCTATCTTGCTATCAGCAGCCTTTTCTCATGAACCTGCACATACATCCTGTACTGTTAATTTGCTGTGTCAGACTGATTAATGTATTTTACAGACTGTCTATTATATCTGTGCTTCCGCTTTGCATGTTTTAGTGTCTAACAGCGCAGCATAATGTTGTCTTTAGTCCATATTTCTATTTAACTGCATTTAACTGCTTTGCATGTGTTGTTTTATGAGCATCTGTATTGCATATTTTAAGTACTTGCGGCGTAACGGTGTTATGAATGATGTTTCTATTAACTTTAATATTCTTTATTACTGTTCTGAATGCTTATCAGTAAGCTTAGTAACCAGTAGTCAGACAGATAATTTTAGCCTTAAGATGGAATGGGAATGTTCTGGAAACTTAAAGAAAACGTCCTGAAAACGTGCTGAAAACATTACGAGAACATTCTAGGTAACATTCTCAGAACATTTTTAGAACAAAAAAATTGCTAGCTGGTATTAAGTCTTTCTTAATGCCTTTTTTATGTTCTTACTATGACACATAAATCATTTTCTTGATTTAGTAACATAGAATAAAGCTTTATCATCCAACCAGAACTGAATGTTTTTCTGTAGTCTCAGCTGTGACACAGTGTGTTTACCATCATAGTAAATGCAAAGAATACACAGTTCAATACAAAGTTACACGTTACACATTCTGATTCTCTTTTTGTAATATCTAAACAACAATTTCAAACAACATTAATCTTTATTCTGGCCACATGTTCAAAAATGTATTCATTTCAGTTCAATTAAAGGAGCAGTGCGTAACATTTAGTGACATCTAGCAGTCAGAATCAGATTGCAACCAAGTTATTTCCCCACCACCCCTCCCTTTCCAAGGGCATGGCGGCTGACAGGGGACTAAATGGTGTTGTTAACACTCGCATCAATTAGTCTGTCAAATGATGAGGTTTATTTGTATAGATATTTATTTTGTCATTAGTCTGCAAACCTATACGTCATAGCTTTCATGTAAGAAAGTGGACTGTTTGTTATGTCTGACTAAGTGGAGGACCCAAATGCAGACACAGGAGGCAGGGGGTAGACTTCAAAAGGTATTTAATGAACAAAAAACCAAACATAAGCTTACATGAATGACGAGGGTGAATCCAAAAACAGGTAGGGAGGAACAAAACCAAAAATCCATAAATCCGAAAACACTGGGAAACACTGACCAAGACGGAGACGAGACGCGAGAGTGACAGAAACAATGAACCGACAAAGGAAGAGGACAAGACACAGGATTAAATACACTAGGAAGGGGAAGGAAAACAAGACACAGGTGAGGGCAATCAGGAACAGGTGAAAACAATCAGAGATTACAAAGGGAGGGAACACAGACAAAGACAGGAAGTAAAACCAAAACACATGAGGGAGGAACAGAAACTATCAAAATAAAACAGGAAACAACCAACCAGAATCCCAAACCATGACAGTACCCCCCCCTTAAGGGACGGATCCCAGACGTCCCTTCATAAACTAAATCAAAACTCAGTCCAAAAAACAAAAAAAAAGAGTCCAAGAGGAGCAGGGTGGGCGGAGGGGGTCCGGAGGAGGGCAAAACAAAAATCAGTCACGATCTCAGGCACCCAGCCTGGCAACAAAGATCAGAAGTCCGAGTTCATAGGCCCCGGGGACTGGACAGGGGCCAGACATGAAGGCCTGAGGGCCAGGCCGAAGCGAAGGCGAGAAGCAGAAGACCTCAGGCGGACGGCCAGAGTGAGGGGCAGAGGCGAAGCAGGAGACCTCAGGCGGACGGCCTGAGGGCGGGGCAGAGGTAGGGACCTCTGGCGGACGGCCCGGGTGCAGGGCAGAGCAGGAGCAGAGCCCTTCTTGAGGCCGGCGACGAAGGCGAAGGCAGAGCCCCTCTGGAGACGGGCGACGAGCAGAAGGCCGACGGCGAGGGCTAGACCACTCTGGAGACGGGCGACGAGCAGGAGGCCGACGGCGAGGGCTAGACCACTCTGGAGACGGGCGACGAGCAGGAGGCCGGCGGCGAAGGCAAGACCTCTCTGGAGACGGGCGACGAGCAGGAGGCCGGCGGCGAAAGCGGGACCCCTCTGGCGGACGAGCAGGAGGCCGGCGGCGAAGGCGGGACCCCTCTGGCGGACGAGCAGGAGGCCGGCGGCGAAGGCGGGACCCCTCTGGCGGACGAGCAGGAGGCCGGCGGCGAAGGCGGGACCCCTCTAGCGGACGAGCAGGAGGCCGGCGGCGAAGGCGGGACCCCTCTGGCGGACGAGCAGGCGGCCGGCTGTGCTGGCGAAGACGGAGGTGGAACTCCTGTGGCAGTTGTGGCGACAACTCCAACGGCAGCCCAGCCACAGCAGGAACTGGAGGCTGTGGCGATGGCTGTGGCGATGGCTGTGGCGATGGCTGTGGCGATGGCTGTGGCGATGGCTGTGGCGATGGCTGTGGCGATGGCTGTGGCGATGGCTCAGCCGGAGCAGGAGGAGGTGAAGATGGAGGTGGCGGCTGCGGCAGTGGCAGCGGCCCAGCCGCAGCAGGAGCAGGGACTGGCGAAAACTGCAGTGGAGGCTGCGGCGGCCGCCCAGCCGGAGCAGGAACTGGAGACGGCGGCTGCGGCGGTGGCCCAGCCGGAGCAGGAACTGGAGACGGCTGCGGCAGCAGCGGTGGCTGCGGCCCAGCCGGAGCAGGAACTGGAGACGGCTGCGGCCCAGCCGGAGCAGGAACTGGAGACGGCTGCGGCAGCAGCGGTGGCTGCGGCCCAGCCGGAGCAGGAACCGGAGACGGCTGCGGCCCAGCCGGAGCAGGAACCGGAGACGGCTGCGGCCCAGCCGGAGCAGGAACCGGAGATGGCTGCGGCTGCAGCGGCGGCGGCCCAGCCGGAGCAGGAACCGGAGACGGCGGCTGCGGCGGTGGCCCGGCTGGAGCAAGAACCGGAGATGGCTGCGGTTGCCGCGGCAGCGGCCCAGCCGGAGCAGGAACTGGAGACGACCCAGCCAGAACAGGAACTGGAAATGGCTGCGGCAGCGGCGGTGGCTGCGGCCCAGCCGGAGCAGGAACTGGAGATGGCTGCGGCAGCGGCGGTGGCTGCGGCCCAGCCGGAGCAGGAACTGGAGATGGATGCGGCAGCGGCGGTGGCTGCGGCCCAGCCGGAGCAGGAACTGGAGATGGCTGCGGCAGCGGCGGTGGCTGCGGCCCAGCCGGAGCAGGAACTGGAGATGGCTGCGGCAGCGGCGGTGGCTGCGGCCCAGCCGGAGCAGGAACTGGAGATGGCTGCGGCAGCGGCGGTGGCTGCGGCCCAGCCGGAGCAGGAACTGGAGATGGCTGCGGCAGCGGCGGTGGCTGCGGCCCAGCCGGAGCAGGAACTGGAGATGGCTGCGGCAGCGGCGGTGGCTGCGGCCCAGCCGGAGCAGGAACTGGAGAAGGCTGCGGCAGCGGCGGTGGCCCCATCGGAACACAAGGAGATGATGGCGGCGGCCCCATCGGAACACAAGGAGATGATGGCGGCGGCCCAGCCAGAAGAGGAGAAGGCTGCGGCGGCCCCATCGGGACACGAGGAGATGATGGCGGCGGCCCCATCGGAACACGAGGAGATGATGGCGGCGGCCCCATCGGAACACGAGGAGATGATGGCGGCGGCCCCATCGGGACACGAGGAGATGATGGCGGCGGCCCCATCGGAACACAAGGAGATGATGGCGGCGGCCCCATCGGAACACAAGGAGATGATGGCGGCGGCCCAGCCAGAAGAGGAGAAGGCTGCGGCGGCCCCATCGGGACACGAGGAGATGATGGCGGCGGCCCCATCGGAACACGAGGAGATGATGGCGGCGGCCCCATCGGAACACGAGGAGATGATGGCGGCGACCCCATCGGAACACGAGGAGATGATGGCGGCGACCCCATCGGAACACAAGGAGATGATGGCGGCGGCCCCACCGGGACACGAGGAGATGGTGGCGGCGGCCCCACCGGGACACGAGGAGATGGTGACGACGGCCCCACCGGGACACGAGAAGATGGTGGCGGCAACCCAGCTGGAAGAGAAGATAGCTGCGGCGGCCCCAGCGGGACAGGAGGCAATGGTGGCGGCGGCCCCACCGGAAGAGGAGGCGATGGTGGCGACGGCCCCACCGGGACAGGAGAGATGAAGGCTGGGTTACAGGACAGTGGAGGCTCAGGAAAGCTGGGCAGCTGAGGCTCGGGAACGCTGGGCAGCTGAGGCTCGGGTACGCTGGGCAGCAGAGGCTCGGGAACGCTGGGCAGCTGAGGCTCGGGAACGCTGGGCAGCTGAGGCTCGGGAACGCTGGGCAGCTGAGGCTCGGGTACGCTGGGCAGCTGAGGCTCGGGAACGCTGGGCAGCAGAGGCTCGGGTACGCTGGGCAGCTGAGGCTCGGGAACGCTGGGCAGCTGAGGCTCGGGAACGCTGGGCAGCTGAGGCTCGGGTACGCTGGGCAGCTGAGGCTCGGGAACGCTGGGCAGCAGAGGCTCGGGTACGCTGGGCAGCTGTTCTTGGCTCGCAGAGTCCAATAGATCAAGGTATATCTGTAATTCCCTCTTCATGTCACCCAGTCCAATTAGGAGCTGAGCAACTGGGGGGAAAATCCAAAGTCTGGGTCTAGCCGACACGGTCTTTTCAATTAATGAATAAACAAAAAGCTTACGTCTGGGATCCGTGCATCCCTGGATGGCTGAGAGGAGCTGGCCACTTTCCTCAACAGTCTTCTTAAGATCCTCTGCCAGTTCCACTGACACAAAAAAATCTGCTGGGTCCATGTCTGTTCGGTTCATTCTGTTATGTCTGACTAAGTGGAGGACCCAAATGCAGACACAGGAGGCAGGGGGTAGACTTCAAAAGGTATTTAATGAACAAAAAACCAAACATAAGCTTACATGAATGACGAGGGTGAATCCAAAAACAGGTAGGGAGGAACAAAACCAAAAATCCATAAATCCGAAAACACTGGGAAACACTGACCAAGACGGAGACGAGACGCGAGAGTGACAGAAACAATGAACCGACAAAGGAAGAGGACAAGACACAGGATTAAATACACTAGGAAGGGGAAGGAAAACAAGACACAGGTGAGGGCAATCAGGAACAGGTGAAAACAATCAGAGATTACAAAGGGAGGGAACACAGACAAAGACAGGAAGTAAAACCAAAACACATGAGGGAGGAACAGAAACTATCAAAATAAAACAGGAAACAACCAACCAGAATCCCAAACCATGACACTGTTACCTAGGGATGTTCCTTCTGACTTATTTCCCTCTCAATTAAAAGCAAATTTTAATTTAGACTAGTCACCTAGTCTAACAGTAAGGAAAACTCTCAGAAAGCAGTTAAAATTGAGCACAATTTATTAACTGATCATGTTAAACAATGTCCAAAAAATACTGTGTGCATGAAGAGCCATTTGAAGCCAATAGTCACAGTCTACAATCGCCAAATCGTATTTTAAATGCCACTGAAATGTGTATCACTTTGTGCTGTGTAATACAAACATTACACATTAACCTAGAAAACAAGACAGCAACTCACTAAATGCTTCACAGGAGGATCACAGTGTCTGCAGGTAAACAACCCGGAGCTGATGTTAGCTCCCAGCCTGACACACAGTGTGGCTAACATTAGCAGAGCTAGCAGCAGCAGCTGCTCTGCTTGCAGGTTAATGTCCATGTCTGTACTGAATGTGGTCACATGTTGCTCCAGTCGAGTGATTATGTACCAGTTTACCAGTTTATGAACTGTCATCTACCCGACTTTGCTAATAAAAACAACCAGGGATGCCTGGACCATCGGTGTGTACATGCTTATGGTGTATAGCAAGAGGGGCTGCCATTTGACGTGGCCACAGCCTCGACTAGTGACAGGTGGCCGCATAACACCTTAGAGGCAACAGTTAACTGGCATTTTACATGAATAAAGTATTGATAAATAGAAGGAAGGAAGTTTGATGGAATTAGTTTTCCCATAGATCATTATAAATCACATCACCTCTTGAATTTAACTTTTGTCATTATTATAGTGTTTTCCTATTTAATAACAGTCTTGTAATATACCTGTGTTTGTGTCTGTGTGTGTGTGTGTGTGTGTGTGTGTGTGTTTGTGTGTGTGTGTGTGTGTGTGTGTGTGTGTGTGTGTGTGTGTGTGTGTGTGTGTGTGTATTATAATCAACTTAAGTGTTAGCTACCTAACAGGCAGCTTGCAAAACTGCTAGGACTTGTTGTTTATACAGGTGCATATACAATCGATTCACAAAGTCATAGCTCGTGGTGAGTCTGTGTTGCATGGTTATGACATTATGGCTAATAGTCACAATCCTCAATACAGAATATGTATGGGATTTTCACTTTAGGAACCTTACTGTCCCCTAGCTGTGTCATGGGAACTTTGAAGCCTGTATAATGTGAAACATTATACAACACGAAGCGTCCATGTTTCAGGTTGAGGTTCAGGTATACTTCAAGATTTTTTTAACCATTCAAGTTTGGCTGGATGGTTAATAACACGTTTCTGTGGTGTGATGAACTCAGAGCACACATTCATTGTTGCTTTATAGTATCTTTTCTCTCAGTGTGATGTGTTTCAGTTTCCATATTTACATATTTTCAAATCTTGTACAAACATGTGGGAATACCTCATTTATTATCTTTCTCTTTCATGTTTTTGTTGGAATGATCACCCTGCAAAACAAAACATCTGTCTCACAACACCTCGCGGTCTTTTCTCTGATCACAGTGATCTACCAGTTACTTAAGAAGACAATTCAGACAAGTTTCAGTTGGTTCTCACATTTCTCTCATTGTCTGTTCCCATGCTTTTTATTACTGCTACATGCAGGTTTGTCTCCATCTCTAGGGGTGTGCCTGTTTGTGCGTACTTCTGTGGAAAATGCACAAAAGACTAAATGGCTTCTTCAGAATGTGACCACACTGAGTATTTGACAGCACGGTAAATGGTCATGACGCTGTAAACAGTCAGAAGTCTTGTAGAAACAACACTGCTGTGTGCTCAAGAAATGACTGGAGCCTGCATTTACAGTTTATCATGCAGCCTTGTGCAAAGATTTGCATTTGCTTTCATGGCAAACTTTAACAGGCAATGTTTTGGGAGTCGCTTCCAAAAGAAACATTTATATTTTCATCCATCTGCATAAAGCTACAGATATGACACAATCTGAAGTTATAAAGTCTGACTCCACTTTGAATATGTCAGTTTCTGGTGCATTAATGCTCACATTTGAACTGTATATGGATCAGGTCTGAGGAGTGACAGATTACATGGATTATTTAATCTGGACAGATGAATGTAATCAGATTACAGATAATTAGTAGGGATTATTAGCAGGATTACAATTTTAAAATAAAGAACAATGTACTGTTATGCACAGTGCACACATAGCTACCAATCCATTATCATGGACTCTAGTGAACAAATGCTACACTGAGTGGAAATTTTGCAATTTTTCTGTCTTTAAACCAATCAATAAAAGCAGGGAACAACTGGACAAATTAATAAACCTAACAACCAACATAAAACACTGAAATAATTAAATGAAGTTTTATAACAAGATTCAGGAACAAAGACCACTCCTCAGACAGATTCATTTCCATACTACGAGTATTTAAGCACACCTCATCCTTTTCCTCACCTGACTCTGTTTCTGCATCCCTACCTCCCCACCCCCTCTTTTTCTTCTTCTCTCTTTGCCCGAATACAGGAACCAAGGGGGGCTCCATACACCAGGAGACTGCGAGAGATGGTACCCCCACCCAGAGTCTCAACCCTGCCTGGTTCCATCCGATCTTCCAGCTACCACCCGACTCCACCAAACCAATCGTCCATCCACACCTAAACCCCACATCCTTTCCGCCACTTCCTCCCACCCCATACATCCCTCATCCAACAATCCCTCATCCTTCTCCCTCCATCCCCCTCCCTTCATCCTGCATTCCTTCATCCTCATCCCTTAAACCCTAACCCCTTCTCCCTTCCCTTCTTACCTCCAACCCACATCCCCCTCCAGACCGCTACTTCATCATCTAAGCTCCATCCATCATAACCAATAAACTGTTTATATGCAAATCTACACAGGCATGGTCTTTGTTAGTGAATCTGTTATTTATTGACTAGTAAATGAATCTGCATCTATTTTTTTTTATAATTGATTAATCATTTTGAGTCACTTTTTAAATAAAAAATTCTCTGAGCTTCTTAAATGTAAATATTTTCTGGTTTCTTTACTCCTCTCTGAAGTAAACTGAATATCTTTGAGTTGTGGACAAAACAAGACATTTGAGGACGTCATCTTGAGCTTTAATCAACATTTTTCATCATTTTCTGACATTTCATGAACCAAACAACTAATAAATTAATTGAGAAAATAAACAACTGATTAATTGATGATGAAAATAATTGTTAGTTGCAGCCCTAAAAACACTATATTAGGCTAAACAATTTCACCATTTTTAATATTAAGGTGATGTAATTAAAAGCAATAAAGTTACATTGTGTTAATAGTCTGACCACATTTTTTAATTAAAAACTGTATCCTCCCAAACCTGAGATGGATACATATTGTTTCATAAACATCAGCTATGATCATTTTATCAGTTTTAGCTTTTAAGATTGTGTAACATTCAGAGTCTGAGTTGCAGATTCCACGTGTGTCCATGTCCACTGTGTTTTGTGGTCTGCTGCAGTCACACTATGATCTCTTTGGTAGAAAAGTCCTTTGTTTGTTTTGCCTCTTTGGGAAAAAAACTACTCCTCTAACTCAGGGATTCACAACGAGAAACGTGTCTTTGTTCGAGGCCTCTGACTAAGCTGTTTAAAATGTGCTGTCTTACAAATAGAATACATATGGGTGCAGACTGGGTTTGTGTGCAGACCAAAACTCTGAATGAAAGCTGATATCCACACAATTGGAGAGGACATTTTCTACAGAATGAGGGCAAAAAGCTGCTTTGATTCTCGCTGGTGGTGGTGGTCGTGGTGGCAGTGATGGTGGTGACACTGGCTGGATGTTCTCACATAATGGCAGTGGGTGGTCTGTGGATGGAAGCACAAATTATGACTTTGTGTCAGTTGTAAACAATGTGATTATTGAGTTTGATTATGTATCAAGGCAAGGGTGGTTTTAGTGGGGGGGTCAAACAGGGGCCAGTGCTCCAGTAACACTGGGTATGGACCCCACTGTGGCCACTTTCATGCAATGATATGGTGCTGACACCATGTTAGAGAAACAAATAACTGAAAATGTAAGTTACAGAAACAAAGACAGCATTCAGTCTGTTATGTCTGTTTAGCAGACTGTTCCTGTGTATAACAGAGCATTGCTATGAAGAACAGACTGACACAGTTCTGATCACAGATCATAGAAATTCAAAAGATCATTTTAAATCAGTATTTTGTATTAAATTATTGATTTTTGTAAGAAGCCATGCAATAAGCAGGATAATGTACAGTGAGCGGGTCATTACTGTGAAATAAACACCTTCACCATGATTCATTATATACTTACATATAGTCAGCTAAACACTTTGAAAGCTTAAACAATGTCACTTTGTTTGTCTCTGCTGTCCCAAGTCAAATGTGTCCCTCTGAGGCCCCAGCCACATACATTCACATGTTCTGGTCGTGCCCTTCCTTGCACAGTTATCGGGCAGAAATCTTTAACACCATCTCCATTAGTATTGGTACAACGTTTAAGCTCTTTTTGGAGTTCCTCCCCTGACTGTATCATTCGCAGAGCATAAGGCAGATTTTCTGTCCTATACTACACTGCTAGGAAGGCGCCTGATTCTATTAAAGTGGAAATCCCCTACTCCACCCACCCATTTTTTGTAGATCGGAGATGGTCTCCATTTCAATAAACTAGACAGAATTAGGTGCACATTGAGAGGCTCATCAGCCAGATTTAAAAAAAAAACAAGGGTGTTTCTTTATGGCAGTAGATAAATGACAGTTCCCAAATAAATCAGAACTTTTAAAACTCATCTCCAACCAGGTCACAATACTCTGACACTGAGTCTGTCTGGTATGTATTTTATATAGACTATACTGTCTGTGGTATGTATGTCCATAAATATGTATTCATATATTAGGTGACCGGATTATGGGAATGGTACTTTATTTTCTTTTATTGCTGTGTTCTTGTTGTTATTGTCGTACATGCTAACTAAGGGTAAACACTGAACAACTACATCTTTCCTAGAAAAAGTGCGGTACTGTTCATTTTCCCTTCATGTTTGTTGTTGTTTATTTGTCAACTTAAATATTTATCTACTTTTTCTCTTTTTTTTTTTACTATGGTCTGAATTTTTATCATTATGATTACCATTACTATTGTTACACATTTCTTAATCATCCACTTGTTTCTTTATTTATTTATGATCATTTTCATCATTATTATTTATTAATCTTCATTTAGTTATTTTTATTTACTTGTATCTATTTACCTTTTATTTAGTCTTTCCATAATTTTTTGGCTCACCTATAATTTTCTTTTTTCTTTTTAATACTTCCTTTTTAGCAGCATTATTATAACTTTTATCACCTGTTGTTATTATTATCATATACTGTTCCATGCATGTCTTGAAACTCCCAGTAAACAAAAATGTGAAAAAAAAAAAAAAAGTGGCCCTCTGACAAATCAACTGGCCCACCCCAGTAAAACTGTTCTAGAGCTGTAACAGTATAGAGGAGTTTAGAAGCTGTTCTGACACACCATTGAAAATGTTTGATTGAACAAATAAGCTTTATTTCATTATTCCATAATAAGTTTAAGTTTTATGTATTTTCATGTTACAGTCACATCTAATGTCAATAAAGACACATTCCCTGATGTAGAGCCTCTTGATGTTCTGATGGAGAGTCCCGGCTCACTCCCACAAAATCCATCAAGAACAGGAAGCAGAGTAAAACAGACCTGCTCAATTACAAACTAATGTCATTACTCACAACAAACAGAACAGACATTAACACATGCAGCCCCATATGTCTCCTAGAAATTATGCTTATGCCAGGATTTTTTTCAAGAAAGAACGTGCTGTGTTTTGGTCCTGCAGGATATAATGGAGTGGTGTTATGAATGTTTTTAGCAATGCTAGTCAGTCCTGCTAGATGGATTTCTATGAAATTTTGCATTGATGTTCCCTGACTTTTCCTCTCGCGCCACCACGAGGTTGACACTTGTAGTTTGGAGTAAATGGGCTGCATTTATATAGAGCTACTCTAGTCTTCTGACAACTTAAACACTGCACACCACAGGTAACAAAAGTACAAACATTCTGTACTCAAACAGAAGTACAAATACTTGAGTAAAAAGAGCTTGGTAAAAATAGAAATACTGATTCAGCTTCTTTACTCAAGTACAAAGTACAGGCTCTGAAATGTACTCAAAGTATAAAAATAAAAAGTCATCCTCTGGGGGACATTTCTATCAGTAGTCTCTGTGCAGATCTAACCAAACCTCACCTTTTCTCTGCAGCTGAGAATCTTGTTTTTTGTCATCTTTTACATTGTTTTCCTCTTCTTACATTGTTATCGTCTTGTTACGTCTTTATGTAATTTTTGTCTTGTCACATCATATTTGTCTTATTTTGTCTTTTCGTGTCTTTTATGTGATTTTCATTGTTATGTATTGTTACATCATTTTTGCTATTACTGTATTTGTGTCTTGTTACGTCTTTTATGTCATTTTTGGCATGTTATCTATGCTGTTTGAGTCTTCTTTAATAATTTTTGTTTTGTCACATCATATTCTTTTTGTCACATCGTTGTCATCTTATTATGTCTTTTACTGAATTTTCATCTTGTCATTATTAGGTCATTTTGGTCTTGTTATCTTTCACATCATTTCTGTCTTGCTACATCTTGTTACATCATTTTCGTATTGTTACGTCCTGTTGTGTTATTTGTGTCTTGTTACATCTTTTATGTCATTTTTGACTTGTTATGTATTGTCACACGTCTTATTAAATTGTTTTTGTCTGTCTGTTACAACTTTTATCTTGTTTTTGTTTTGTTACATCTTTTACATTGTTTTCCTCTTGTTACATTGTTGTCATCTTGTTACTTCTGAAATGTGATTTTTTTTTCTTATGTCATGTTTATTTAGTTATATCTATTTCATCTTATTATGTCTTTTATGTAATTTTAGTCCTGTTATGTGTGGTTATGTCATTTGTTTCTTGTTACATCTTTTACATCATGTATATATTTACATTTGTGTCTTGTTACGTTGTTTTCGTCTTGTTTTGTTGTTTATGTAATTTTACATTGATGTCATATTTGTCTTCTTACATCTTTGTTGACTTCTTATGCCTGTTACATAATGTAAGGTTGTTTTGGTCTTGTTACTTCATTCAGATTTTTTTTTTTTTACATCATTTGTGTCATGTTATGTTGTTTTCATCCTGTTACATCTTTTATCTAATTTTTGTTTTGTTACATCCTTTACACTGTTTTCCTCTTGTTACGTTGTTGTCATCTTGTTGCAGCTTTTATATAATTTCCGTCTTGTTACATTGTTCTCGTCTTCTCACGTTTTTGTTGTTTTGATCTGACGTCATTTTCATCTTGATAAATGTTTTGCAACTGTCTTCATTTGATGTTGCAGTTTATTAGTATGTTTTGTATATACGGCTGTATATGTCATTTTTAGGAAAAAAGGGTTGCATTATAATAATTGCACCTGTTGCATAATAGCATGAACACGCCTTTCCCTCTCTGACACTTCTCTTGTTCTTTGTCTATTTACACCTGTAGAGTATTTGAAATCTTACAATAAAACACAATAAAAAATAGTGGTGAAAAATTAAGAGCAGAGGGTTATCTTTCAAATTCATACAGTGGCAGAGTGTTTTTGTTTTATTATTTTACTGCCTTTACCCTGGTTTATCATCATTAGACAAAACTGGCAACAGCACACATGATGAAGTTATCATGAGTTATCAGTCCAGTTTTGAATATCTGTCATGGAAGATATGAAGGTATTACACAACCATTCAAAGTGAAAGAATCCAGTAACTGTGCAGTAAAGGTCATATGATACTGTATGTTTACTGAGCCAGTTTCTGTCCAAGTTCCACAGAAAGTTTCTTTCCAGCTTAACCGGATTATTTTAAAGGGTCTGTACACACAAATTACAAATGATCATCTGACTCACCTCCAATGGTATAAAACCACGTGGATAGTTCAAACTAAAGTCACATGTAAATAATCCTACGCATGCTAGTGGCTCTGTTAATTTCCATGTCAACATGCTCACAATAACAATTCTAACATGTTAATGCATAGGTATAATGTTTGCCATGTTCATCATCTTATTTTCACATGCATAGAGCTACATAGAGCTAAACACAAAGTCCAGCTCAGGCTGAGTTCTGCAGGTGCTTGGTCATAAACCAGAATTAAAATGTTGACTTTAAATGAAATGAAAAGCCAGGAGATCACCAATATCATTATAATCCATCTTAAGAGGAACAGTCAGGGGATCACCAAAGTCTATAGGATTCACACTGAACATCTATATTTCAAAACAATTCGTCCAACAGATGTCAGGATATTTCAGCGCCAAATAATTCGACAACAGCAAGTTACAGAGACAACAGAGACCTTTGGAAATGATGATGGAGACACCCATGTACGCTTCCTGATTCCAGATGTCCTAAACAATTCAGGACAGCTCTGAATTACAAGCAGTTGTCCCAAATAGCAAATCCTGTTCTGTCTGACCTGAAAATTAACCATTCTAATAATGGACAATATGAACAACATATTTCATGAAAATATTCTAATCAAATCAGTCATACGGGCTATAATTCCTGCTTTTGGTTTATTGAAAAATGCCGTTTGTTTTTATAAAATATGTAAAAGTATTACCGATATGTTTCAGTGTTTCAGTCATAAATAGCAGATTGATGATTTTTGTTTAAACTATTTGATGGAATATGCAGCTGCCACAAAAATCTTTAAAAAAGTGTTTTGTAAGATCCCACAGCTTAACGATGATCTCAGCTGCTGAAAAGACGTTTAAAATGACTGCAACAATACAGGTCACCTGTGCCAGCACACTGTGTCTCATATCACTCTCAGAATTTGTAACTTATCTTTATGATATTAATAACAAATGATGTTACTCTGAATTATTTGACACTTCGACCCTGAACTCCCTGTTCTGAATTTCAGCCATTCTCATCTGGTCACCCTATTACTGACTGGCTCGTATCAGTCATGACATGTCATTCCCTGTTTCATCACAGACACTGTGAGGACGGTTGTAGCATGATTGCCTCAGTTTATGCACTTTAATTTACTTTTAGGTTTAACACTCTTTAAAAAGTTCATATCTCTGGATATTGAGTTTATAACTGATCTTCATGTGACTTTTAACCAGACCATCAATTACCCCACACAGGACTTTACTGTCAGATGAGTCAACAGCCACAGCAGGCAGTGAACATTACATCTAACGTTACTGTTGCTGCTGTTCTACCAGAAACAAGAAGAAAAAAGACTTTCATTCATTCTGTGGTGATGATGATCAACTGACCAACTATTTATCTACACTTCAGCATCACTCTTGGACTTACTGGGTCTGATTCCGACAATTTTGAGACTCTGAGAGCCGCCGCATTGACACCACAACAAGACAGATCTGACAGCTACTTCCAAAGTTAACATGCTTGTCTTATTACTTGAGGGACGACGGATGAGTCCAGAAAAATGCTAATGCGTCTGAATTGTCCTTTCAGTTCTTTCAGTCATAAATGTGTGTAAATAAAGGATGCATTTTGATGCACCAGTGTTTGAATTTTGCTACTATATGTCCACTGCTAACTTTGGTTAGCCTGCTGTTAGTGTGTTCAGCCACTGTCTTTAAATACAAATAGACTTTGAAAACACAGTGATGAAAATTAAAGACAAAGTCACAATGCTTTGTGCCATCTCAAATTCCTGCCAGATCATTTTTGTCCTGTTATCTGATTACACCCGCATGTGGGTGCCCAGTATACACAAACAGTGATGTGATATGCATTTCCTGCTGTGTTAGAATGGACAGAGTATTCCTTGAGAGATTTTTTTTGTTGTTTTGAAACAGCGTGTTAAAGTGAAAATGTATCAGAGTGGATGTAGTGCAGAATGAGTCAAACAGAGCCTTAGAGCGCATTTCTTCAACACAAATTAGTCATTGTGGTTTTCCGTGCCATTGAGCATCCATCAGTCCACAGGTTTTAATCTGCCCACAGACACACAAACCACAAACATGAGAATTCTGTTTGGCAGATTGAGGAGATATGTACTGTGATGTGTTTCACATTTGAGTTATAGACCTTTACAGTGAGAAGCACGGTCTGGACTTTTGTTTAGGTAAAATACTTAAGTGGCAGTAAAGACTAAAGTTAAGATGCATGTTTTGTGAAATTACAGACAGTAACAGCAGTGTTGTGCAATGCACTTCACAGAGCTATCATCACCCAGACAAAGTGACAGTTCACAGCCCCCTCCAGGCCTCTGTCTGAGTTTGGAGCTGCCTTTAAGGTCTTTACATATGTTAACACTTGCTTATAATAAAAGGTTACAACTTTTCAGACGACAGAGGAATCTATACATTGCTTAAGCAACTTATAGATGACATTTAAAATGATCACTTTGAGACACGTTAAAACAGGTTGCTGTAAGTTGTCTGCATGCAAATCAGGTTTTCCTACTGTCTGACCAGTTTCAACCACTCCAGTATGAAGGCACATTTATTTATCATCATGCAACATGTGGAGGTATAGTGAGATTAAGTTGTAGTTCTCTTTCTAACACTCAAAATTAAGAATTATGTCCAGTAGATTGGTTGAATAAATAAAAATGAAACAAACTGTTTCATGTGGTTGAGTGCTGAGGATGAACTGAGGGAAGAGGCTGCTCTGTAGTCTGGTGGTACAGCAGCAGATACTTTTGTATCTCTTCCTCGATGGCAGCAGGTTGAACAGCTTGTGGCTGGGCTGGGTAGATGGGTATCAATGATGATCTGGGCGGTTTTAATGACGCACTTTAATAACCAAGTTTTCCTATCATGGGCCAAGCATATCCCTTTTTGCCAGTTTGTGATGTTTCCAGTCAAGATGCTTTTTATTAATCCTTACAAATACAACCGAGATATGTGATGTCCACACTGTGTACAGTAGTAGTAGTATGCTACTTGTACTGATTAGCTGTCAGATTTGCTTCACTCACCAGCCAGAAAAAACACAGTGGTGATTTCCAAGAAACAAGATAACAAGATTGATTTTTTTATCATTACACAACAGGGTTTCAAAGTGAGGTTTGGATATAGTTCCCTCTTTACAATTCATAAGAAACAACATTTAAATTATATACATTAAAAACACTATTTTGCATGCACTCTTAGAAATAGAGGTGCTAACTAGAACCCTAAAGGGTTCTTCTGCTTGTTCTCATAGGAGAACCCTTTTTTTGTTCCTGTGAGAACCTTTTATAGACGTCCACTTGGAACACTTTCATAGCATTCTACCAAGTACACAACACAAAGGCTTATACCCAGAACCTGTGAAAGTTTCAGAACCCCCAATGAGAGGTTCTACAGAGAACAATTCTATGGTAGGACCAACAAGAACTCACCCAAGAGGCCCGACCAAGAACTGTTTCATATTCCAAGTGTTGTATCTAGAACACAGTGAGGGGTTCCTCCTGAGAATCGACTTATATTCCATGGGTTTTATCTAGAACATACTCAGGGGTTTCTACCAAGATCCTTTTTATATCCTTCTACCTAGAACACACTGACGGACCTTTTCAACCAACATGGAACTGCCCTACAGTTCAAGAACTCAATTTTAACTTTTCTGAGCATTTCCACCTAAAATAAGTTCAAGACCAGAAACTTGGTTCTCAGCTCAAACCAAAAAATAGCTGATATTCCATGGGAATTAAAGTGGGCATGTCATATTTTAGGTTGTTATCATTGTGCAGCGCCCTCTGTTGATGAATTGCTTGATTACAGTGGTTCCACTGAAAACTGGTGGAGATGCTGGCTGGTTCACTAGAACACCAAGGTTCCAAGTATCTTAAATGGAACTGATTCAAGTACCAGAGCTAATTTGTTGGAAAAGGACCATGGGGGGAGTTCTACACAGAACCTTTTTAATTTCCAATTTTTCTTTTATCTAGAACCCACCCAGGGGGTTCTACTGAGAATATTTTATATTAAGGTACAAAAAACAAATGGACCCTTGATGAAAGAGTTCTTCAAGGATATCAACGGTCCTTGAAGTGCAAGGGTTCTTTGGATGTTCTCAGTCTTACAAAAGAACCCTCAACACCTTTCTTTAGAAGCAAGTGATTTTGGGTAGAGCCTCAGCTCTTAAGGAAGAACCCTTTTGGAACCCAGTCTGTCAGCTTGAGGGGGGAAGCTGCTCTTTAGTCGAGCCATTTGGCCGGTGGGCAAAGAAGTTCATTTTGAGTGCTTCTGTTTGTGAGCCTGTTAGCAGTGACTGCTCTTCTGATATTCAGAGTGAGAGTCCACAGTAAAGCTTTGAGGCGAGCGACTCATCATGCCACTATGATTAGGGCGACATTTGCTAGATTTGTGGTAAACACAAGCATGCATTAAGGGCCTCAGAGTACAGTGTTTTATAGTGAGCTAATGAGCTCCATGTGCTTTTGAAGTCCTCTGCCTGTCTGTGTTTAATTCAGGCCTTAACTCGTTAAAACCACCGGCTGGGTTGGGCTGACCTGTCAGGAAGAGAGTTTACCACAACCTGTTCGACAGCACCTCCACATTCCTTCACTCATCGCCTGTCTGTTTACATGTTTTTTTCTGGCAAAAAGTCTGCTGCTCTTTAATTGCAACATTGTTTTCTTGATGTTAGACAAGACACTTAGCAAGATCCAGGGTGGTAACCCAGCCCAACCTGGCTATTATCTGTGGATTAACTGAGTCCTATGAGCAAACCCTAAACAAAGACATGCCACTTACCCACAAAAACACCTACTTATTATCACACGCTTGATTACCTTCCACAAAATGAAAATATGTTTATCTGTAGTCTGATTTGGCTCAAAGAGATCGTTTGAATTTGTATAAAATTTTATTTGTGAGGTTGTATGAAATCAGTCAACACACTCCCAGTTTGGAGAAGCAGCAGGAGTACTGGTGTAGGAAGCTAAGCAGTGTACTGCTGTGGACAGGATCAGCAGCAAACCAGATTTTAGATGCCTAAAGGGGCTGCAGATGAGAATTAGCTCAAAGCTATAATCTGGTATGGTGCATGAAATGGTAACATTTATATTTAAACTGTATTTTGTCCCCTTTAAATAAATAAATAAAAATAGCAATTTCAGTTTGAGGGTGAACTACAGTAGGATTTTTTTCACCACTTTACCTCACTGTCAGACAGCCTTTTCTGATGGTAAACCACTGTCATATACCTTCTCCAAAACCAACCAAACTCCATTGGAAAAATCACAAATTTTGCCTCACAGAACATGAGAGTTACTGGTCAACGGGTTAGTTTGTTTGTGTTATTGTGTGACTTCAGTGTTACAAAAAGGTTCGTTTAGATTCATTAAAGTCACACAATGACACTAACTAACAAACCGATCGACACAGCAGAAAGAAAAGCGACTCCTGTGCTCTGCAAAGAAAAAATTGTAATTTCACCCATGGATTTGGTTGAGCACAGAGAGCAATATTTGGTTCACATAACAGTGGTTTCCCAATCAGAAAAAGCTGTCTGATGACAAGTTAAGCATTGAAAATATTCTATATATGGTGTACACTTAAACTATAGACACTTAAAATATAGTTTTATTTTACATGGATCTTTTTTTAAGTGGCTGAAATATGTTTTGCTGCTGACCTTTTCTCTCTCTCTCTGCTTCTCCAAACTGGAGGCACGTCAACTGCCTTCTACTGCAGGTAATATATTGTTTTTTTCATGAGATGTGTAAATAGATTTGTGTAGTCACTGTAAAAACCTATTACATGGGGGGAAAAAAGGAAAGGAAATTTTATTGTCTGTGGAATCTGGGGAATTAGGACAAAAATTAAAAAAAAAAAATAAAAAAAAAAATACAAGAAAAACAAGAAAAACACTGAATTTAAAAAGCCATGTGGGGAATGTGGAATATCCTGTAGAGTGGCAGAGTGAAATAATTACAGGCGAGGGCTGGGTGCCTGTCTCCTCCTACGTAGAGATGAGGAAGGAGAGGACAGGACAGGCTTGTGCATATAAATACAGGACAGCAAAAGGAACTGCATCTTCACAAGACATCTACAGACCTAGAGAAAGCACACTGAACCAGGTACGTGCCACATATTACTGCAGCCACAGGAAGGTATTTGTGTTTACTGCTGTTAGAGAAGTCCTGCACTGTCTGAAATTATCCAGTACCACTTTACAATAAAACTATCCTTATAAATGATTTATAAATGCTTTATAATGAGGTTATTAATTAGGATTATAAATCATTAATAAGCTGTTGCTTGCCAAGATCCCACATTTATATATACTGTTGAGCCTCAGATCATATTGCTCACTGAGCTCACTTTGTCTTACCTGTCAGCTTCATCACAGATTTATTAATAAGTTATTAACATTTAACCACCATCTGCAGAACTTAATAGTCAAAAAGTTGCATTTGGCATCAAATTAACATATCAAATGGGCAGTTTGTTAGTATAAAATTCCAGGTGTGGCACAGCTGGTAATCTTCCATTATGGTGAACTGATCACCTGATCTTAGTCATCAATGAATGGTGATGTTTCACACATCACAATAAGGCTCCTTTTGCAAGTTACAAATGTTAGTAACTCATTAATTGGATTCATTTGTAGTAAACAGTAACTGGATGTTAACAAATTGTGAGCCCTCATCAACATATGAAAACTGTTTATAATGGTTCATTAATGATTTGTGTTTACAACCTAATTAATAACCTAAATATAGACCATTATATATGATGGGGAAAGACAATCTTATTTTGTAAGTGCAATTCTTCTACCTGTGCAGCTTCAAACTATTTGTAAATTTTTTTATCATTTCTCATACGTTTTAAATTATTTTTCATTTTTTTGTAATGTACTTTTGTTCATCATTCCTAACTCTGTTCTTATTTCATTTCAGCCTTTGTATTCACAGACACAATGGCAGGTCAGTACATTGTTTACTCAGTAAATTATCACAGATAATATTACCAACACTTGGCAAGATTTCTTACTAGCAAGATTGAAACTCTTACTGGCAAGATAAAAACACTAACCAGCAAGATCAGAAACACCAGCTGTCCAGATATAACAACATAAATTATGATACTCTATTATAAATACACTTTTTTTTACACTGTTATGTGATAAGTCTTTTGATGATAAGGATGAAGTTTGTTAAATTAAAAGTTTGGACCTCGATGTTCTAAATCAGGGGTCCCTAACAGGCGGACCGCGGTCCGAGTCCAGACCCACACGCCGTCTTATACGGACCCGGACCTATAACCAATAAATTCTTAATAGATTTTAAATTTTGACGGGACGCTTCTATTTTAACTGGCGCAACTTTTCTAGTCTTTCCGCCGCTGGTTTATCTGATCAGGAAACACACAGACCAACTGCAGAGAAGCTGCGTGTGGAGGAGACTGTTGTTAATGACGAGTTTATTACAACAGAAACTAACGTGATGGTTCATGACATCATCACCAACCAGATGCACTTATAAAATTAAACAACTGTATAAGGAGGCCTATATGTAAAACAGGAGAGTCTGTGTTTGTCTGTGAGAAACTTTCAGACCTTCTCACAGCAGAGTGAACAGGTGAGGGAGGAGAGGAGGGCAGACTGATCACTAATCAATCACTGATACCGTCGTCCTCTCGGACTGATTAAAAAAATAAAAATACTAAAGTTGGTGACAAACCAAACCTGGGTGTCCACACAAATAAAGAAACCCTGCAGAGTGTAACATCCTACTGTTTACAGTCTGCTGTCATTAGTTTGACAGAGAGACAGAGAGGGTCGTGTCTAGAAGGGAACCCTTGACCCGCGAAAGATCGCGCGAGTTTGATATTTTAGTAGAAATGACGAACACACATCTCGCGAGAGTTGTGCAAATAAAGAGTTACCTTCTACTCACGACCGAAAAAGGTGCGCAGCTCCAAAAATAGAAAATCATGTCATGGTGCCGATGTTTTTAATGTGGCGGGCTGCCATAAATAAAACTATTCACTGATCCACAGAGTCACTGAAACACTGATCACTGACCTGCTGTGATGAAAAAATACTCAGATTTTTAACTTAGGTATTTTTTACATTGTGGTATTAGTGTTTTTACTTAATTACAATTTAAATATTTTGCATGTTATTGTTTCCTTTTTTGAAAAATCAACATTTTTATTGCTGTTGTTGTATTTTAATGGTATTCTTATCGTTATTTTTTTATTACTAAATACAGACCTGCAAACTCATAAGAGGAGAAAAAGGTGTCATGAGGAGAAAAAGGTGACCCCTCTGGGGGTCTGGGAGCGTCTGTCCTGCTCCAGAAGAAAAATGTTGTGATTTTAACATGTTAACAAAACATTCTGGTGACTGTTTTAGTTAAAAGAGTTAGTTGCATCTTCTGTTTGTGGTTTCTGCAGACATTACTACCTTTACTTTTACCTTTGTACTTAAAAAAAATAGAAAGTAAAGTAAAAACAGTAAAAGTAAATCTACAGTAAAAGTAAAGTTACTTTACTGAGTATTTTTACTTTAGCAATTTATAGTTGTTCACTTAATAGACGTGTCTTATTTTCTCTTTTGTATATTACCATTGTTCTTAAATAAAGCAAAAGTAATGTAATAGAAAAAAAAATGCAGAACACGCAATATTTCTTATCTGATTACTCGATTAATCACCAGAATAATCGATAGATTATGCTTTAATTTTACTGGTTCGACCTACTTGAGATCAAATTGGGCTGTACGTTTTTAACATGAAAATCTATTGTTTGGTCATGAAATTTACATTGTTGCTCACAGACACTTCACTTCTCCTGTCAGCTTAAAAAGTAAATGGTATACGATTTTGATGACATCACCGGAGCTCTTTTTACTGATTGGTCAAACTGACAGTATTACGACTAACTTAATGTTACAACACTCCCCAGTCTCCCCTACATAATCACCATCCTGCCTACATCCTCAGTGTCTGAACACGCCAGCCTCGGTAATTCATTCCTCTCAGTGCTAAGAGCTCATCAATTGATAATGTGTTTGTGTGAACAGATCAAAGCTTTAAGAAGGAGTTCCTGGAAACCCACAATGCCTACAGGGCGAAGCACAGCGCACCACCAATGACCCTCAACAACGAGATGTGTGCTACGGCTCAGGCGTGGGCCGACCACCTGCTGTCACTCGGCGCCGGGATGCACAGTGAGACTAAGGATGGAGAGAACATCTACAACATGTGGAGCTCAGCACCAGTCAAACTGACAGGTGGAGGACAGAGACAACACAGTCCTTTTCCATCCTTTCATCAAGTCATCTTTTTTTTGGCAGCATGCTCCTTAGACACAGTCAAACTATTCCTTTATTTGATTTTCTAAATCACATCAATCAACTACCAATTCAAATGTTCATATGCTGATGTGAAGCGTGTTTTTCTCTGTCATGTTTCAGGGAAAGAAGCTGTAGATAAGTGGTACAGTGAGATCAAGGATTATAACTTCGACCGCCCTGGATTCCAAAGCAACACTGGTAAAATACAATCCATGTGATGAGGAAGTCCATAACAGAGACTGATTTGAAATGTGCAGATGAGTCCAAAACGTAATGTTGCATACATGCAGTGGTGGACTCAGGCTGTCTGAGGGGCGGGGGCCAAAAAAATGAAAGGGGCACCAGCTGTACGTGGTGGGTCTAGCACAGCAAAAATAGTGATGCATTTAAGATGAATAAGTTCCAGTTCCTGGTTTAGATTAAAATTTTTAGTTGTATTATAAGCTACAACAGCTACTACAACAGTGTCAAAAACACAA
This sequence comes from Lutjanus erythropterus, assembly GCF_056507025.1. Classification (NCBI taxonomy): domain Eukaryota; kingdom Metazoa; phylum Chordata; class Actinopteri; order Lutjaniformes; family Lutjanidae; genus Lutjanus; species Lutjanus erythropterus. Next base: position 39,508,833 of record NC_139326.1, on the reverse strand, counting down.
TGGATTATTTATCTATTTAAAGCCACATAGAGGCCAAGTAATTTTTTAGTATGTTGACAACCTATATGGCACTTCATCACATTTTCTGAACGGGAACCTTAGAGGGAACTTTACCACATTTTGTCCACCTTAAATGCATCCCTTAAGGGTATTTTGTCATGTTTTGTCCACTGCAAGGGCACCTCATAGGGCACTTTATTTACCAGAGGGGCATGCCCCACCCCCTAGAGCCCACCAGTGCATACATGTGCATGCATGCATCCCTAAAATATACATATAATATACATATACATATAACTTATAACTTATACATATAACTTGAAACAAATTAAGTTACTAATTCGTTGCTCTGTAATAATTAATTATCTTAAGTGGGAAAGATAACCAGTCAAAAAGTTTTATTCAGTTTTAGGTATACAGTATTATGAATTTTTGGAATTCACTGGAAGATAATGTCATCTTTTGCAAGTTAGAAACACAACACACTGCTATGGAGTCATAGGAGTGCCTTAAAAAAAAAAGTTTGTTAAAGAATAAAAAATAAAAAAAAAGGAAATGTAGTAGTAGTAGTAGTAGTGGTAGTAGCAGTATTGTTGTCATTGTTATTAATGGGTCTATTTATTTATATGTTTTGAATAATATATAAATATAATATATAGATAATAAATAATGTATTTTAATTAAATACTTTAATAATATATTTTCAATTATATAGTATATATAAAAACTATAAAAATCTTTACTTATTTATTTATTGGCATATAAATACTTACTATATTTTTCCTGTATATTTTACTGCTCAGTGAAAGCAGTAAAAATAAATAGGGGAAAGAATAAAAAATAATAAAAAATAAGTAAATACACATTTATGTATTTCAGTTGTCTTATTCTTTGATGGATTCATTCTTTTTTCTCTGACTGCACCTCTGTGTTTCCTCCTGCAGGTCATTTCACTCAGGTGGTGTGGAAGGAGAGCACTGAGCTGGGCGTCGGCTTGGCAACCGACGGCAACAAGGTCTTTGTGGTCGGCCAGTACCGGCCAGCTGGCAACATGACCAACCAGGGATACTTTGAAAGGAACGTCCTCAGAGGTAACAGATTACCACAGCTTTGCACATTTTACTGTTTGAACTGGGCATTAAAGGGATAGTTCAGATTATTTGAAGAGGGGCTATGTGAGGTACTTATACATATTCAGTGGACAGTTTGTTGTGTTCCTGTGTGTCTTCACTGTTTCAAGGGGTTAGTTTGGATTAACCAAAGTCACACAATAACACACACAAACTAGATCAGGGCAGCAATAGACCTGCAACTTCTGTGTTCTGTGAGGTAAAATTACTGATTTTGCCAAAGGAGTTTGGTGGCAACTGAAAAGTCTGTCTGGCAGCAAGTTAAAGTGGTAAAAATATTCTAAATATAACATACACTTAAACTGATATTGATGTTTTAGCTGTCTAAAATTCATTTTGCTGCTGACTACAGCAGGACATTGCTGAGCTTCCTACACCAAAACTCCTGCTTCCTCTTCAAACTGTCGGCACATTGACCGCCATCTCCTGTAGGAAATACACTGACTATGGAAAAGTATACAGTTATACAACTCCATTCAAATAATCTGAGCTATCCCTTCATGGTTTTATTAAACATATGCAGATGTAAAATATGAGAGATTCATGTAAGTGTGTTCCTAAACTTCCAAATAATAATGAACTTGTTTTGGTTTTAGACTACAAATACCAAAGGCACTTGGGTTTTCAAAGAATGTCTTATAAATTGTAGCTGTGGTTCACTTACAATTTTTTTATTATTGTTATTATTATTTTATTTTTATTGACATAACTAACCTGTACACCTGACTCACTGGATGGATTATGAGACAACGGTCCCCAGGGAACAGACATGTAGGGCTCCCCACCCATAGGGACGCAGGCAGTGTCTCTTTGTAGTCATTTTGTGTCTCCTGGTGATAGTTTTGTGTTCCTTTGTAGTTGCTTTGTGTCACTTATACCTTTGAATCCCTATATGTTGCTTTGTTTTCTGTTTGTGTCTCCTTGTAGTTACTTTGTCTCTTTGTGGTAGTTTTCTGTCTCGTTGTGGTTGTTTTGTGTCTCTGTTGTGGTTTTGTGTCTCTTTAAAGTCATTTTTGTCTTTGTAATGGTTGTGTGTCTCTTTGTGGTAGTCCTGTGTCCCCTTGTACTTGTTGTGTGTCTGTTTGTGGTAGTTTTGTGAGTCCTTTTAGTCATTTCTTCCTAGTCATTCTGTCATCTTGTGTAAGTTATTGTGTGTCTCTTTGTGGTACTTTTTGTATCTTTATGGTAGTTTTTATGTCTTCTTGTAGTCGTTTTGTGTCTCTTTGTAGTTGTTTTATGTCTTAATGGTTGTTTTGTGTCTACTTATAGTCATTTTGTGTCTCTGTAGTACTTTTGAATCTCTTGTTGTACTTTTTTGTGTCTTTATGGTAGTTTTATGTCTCCTTGTAGTACTTTTGTGTCTCTGTGATAGTCATTATGTGTCTCCTTGTAGTTTTTTTGTGTCCCTTTGTAGTACGTTGTTGTCTCTGTATGGTAGTTTTGTGTCTCCCTGTTGTAGTCTTGTATCTCTGTGGTAGTTTTGTGTCTCTTTATAGTTGTATAATTGCTTTTCTTGAAGAAGTGTTAACACCTGCCCTGACACTGTGGGCCCAGTGGGCCTGTTCAGTAATCCATCCATGTGCTGACTTCGTCCTCTGGGGTGCATGCAGTGACCACTGAGGGGGGAACTTGTGTAGCTCCCTGTGTGTAAGACAGATTCAAGTCTTGGACATCTTGGACATGTTTCTTCTCATACAGCTGGTTGGATTTGTCTCATTCTTGTTTGGTGCATGCTTTAAGAATGTGGAAATGTTTCCTGCTGCAGTGGCTTCTCAATGCTTCAACTTTTTCCTCTGAACACTTCACTAGAAGACTATTTATTGTCACTTTCCAGCATAAAGGGTGTGCATTTTATAGCCGGCAGAGAGATGGGTGGAGCAGACAACACCTCCTCTAATCGAGGTGGAGCGAAGCCAAAGAAAACCTGCACACTGCTGTAGCTGACCTGGACCCTTCCTGCAACCCCCAACACACAAATGATTATTACTCCATGCTGTAAATAAGAAAAAACATCAAATAAAACACATCATCTCAGAAAACTGTCTTGATTGTCCAAGTCTTTTTAACTGTAGTGAGTTCAATGTAAAGTTTATGGTATAGAATGTGTAAGAAAATTTCAATTATGGCATAAATTGTTGGTGATTTTGCTGATGGTAAAATTTGTGCTGAGCCATTCATCATTATCCGCTAAACATCACTGACTCCCTTCATTTTTTTATACATCCATAGACACATGACAGGTCAAAGGAAAAACTTAATTAGATCATTGTAAAATGCAGATATTTTTTTAGGTTCTCTAACTCAGTGTTTCCCATACTTTTTTCCTAGGGACCCACTTCTTTAAATAACACAAACCAAGTTTGTGTGACCCCACTTCTACATCACCCTATATTATCTTGACACTTTATTGAAAACATTTTAAACTTTAGAAATTATAAATAAATTCATTTAGGCTGAGTTTCTGGGACATTTTAGCCAATCAGTAAAACAATAGACACATTGCAGGCATACTGCAAGATATAAATCTTAAATTTGTAGAATTTCCTCCATATTATTTTTTTATTTGGGGACCTAAATAAAATCTCTTGTGACCCACCTGTGGGTCCCGACCCAGTCTTTGGAAATGTCTGCTCTACATCACTGTGAGAAAAATCGTAGAAGGATGTAATTTATCTTCATGAAGATATATATCCTGATTCTGGTTAAATCAAGTCACTTGATAAATGTGACTTGAAATGTTCACAAATGATCCTGTTAGTTTAATAAATCCAGTCCAGATCTTAATGCATGTGACCACCTGGTGATTTTGAAATGACCTCCATCAAAACTCACTGAATCAGGAAATATCATGTGGAAGGAAGCTCATCTTTATCAACAGCAAGTAACACTGCACTTCTGATCTACACTTCTCTTCGTAGGTTCTCATTTGAAGCCACTCCTGCAGTGTTTTTGAAGCATTCGTTTTCACTCTCTTCTTTTTACCTCCTGCATCTTGCTATCACAGTTTAGCTCACAGCTACCAGTAATCATGGATGACGTATTTACACACTACGTGCATGATCAGAACGACATTGCAGAAAACATAGGTTACTTTAAATTAAATTTCAGTGATTTCATGTTTTATGTATTTTCATTTGAACCTTTGTAGTATTTTGATTGTATCAAATGTTTTAAAATCTATTTACTTCATTTAAAAAAATCTATTTCTCACATTCTTCTGGATACCACTGGAGGGAGCTTGTGTACTACAAGTGACACACGTACCACAGCTTGAGAATCCATACCCTACAGTGAAAAAATGTTACACTAGATATAAAACTTGGCCATTATTTTGTTTTTAAATTACAAGAGAGGAACAGCATCACAATACAGTGCAGAATAGACTGAAACCAGTTTATCAATTTACTTGATGTTTGTGTGGGAAGTCTGAATAGTATAACATTACTTTAAAAAGTATTTAAACATGCATAATTACCCCTATTAATCTAAACATCTATTCACACATAACAAGGGAATAGCTGGACAAATAATCAATAAATCTCCAAAGAATATAAAACACAAAAGTAGACTAAACAATGTCACCATATTGACGTAATCTCAAAGTAATGGAAAGTAATGCAGTTACTTATGATGCTATTACATATGATTCTTGTATTAGGCTACTAAGTACATATTTCAACAGGTAATTCAACCAAGTGGGTTGAAAAAAGAATAGTAGTGAAATGTGGCATCTCACAATTTTAGAGCCCTTATTGTAAAATTAATATGTTTTGCACGATGGACCAACGTAGCTATTACACATTTACTGTAAGAGTGTGATGGGTATGTAGTGATATGTCAATATATTGTCAATGTTTTCCTTAACCAGTAGTTGAAAATGCGAACAATCAAGTAATTATATATAATATATAAAATACAAAACACTTGTTATTTATTTTTTTCTCTTTTTTTTATGTTGTTGTTGTTTACTCTTTTTTTTTTTCTTTTTAGCCTTTTAGTTTCCTTATTCAATAAGTGGCTTTACCACACAAAATAATGTTGAATGAGGTGCATTTACTGCCATTTATAGACTATTAAACATCCATGAATACATTTTCAATTGGTTAAATCCTCAATGGTGATTAATGATTTTTGTCCATATGTTCTGGCTTTGACCTTTATAAGCTACTAAAATGCAGACAAAAAGTTTGGAAATTAATTCAACTTGTACTTAGTAATAAATTGTGATTTTGAAAGTAGATTACATGGTGTAATGAATATTATTAGATGTATTTGTAATTAGTTACTTCCACCCTGATTATAGGAATATATGTAATGTAATCCTCTCAAACCCTTGTTTCTTTCATTTAGCGCTCATTAAAACTAATGAGAAGGATGTGCAATTATTATATGATATGCATTCTATAAAATGTGAAAAAGTGTCATAATTCATATCAATGACAGACATTTGAATTAGAATGATGTTTGTTTGTTTGTTTGTTTGTTTGTTTGTTTGTTTTTTCTGCACTAGTTTTGTAGAGTGATATTTGGATTAAAACGCAGATGCATAATTTCATAATCAACAGCTTCTCTCCAGCTTCAGCTACTGCAGCGTCTTCTGTCCATGTGAAGATATGTCCAAAATGTACCACCAGGTGGCAGCAGACCACAACAGAACAGTCTTCCTCAGTATATATGTTGCATGTTGAAAAGTAAGACCTGAACAGAACAAGGAAATCACAACCCAAATAAAGGAAGTTTCAATAAGTTTTTATTTACTTTTCATATACTATTAAAAAATAAAAATCCTTGAATGACTCTTACAGTGCAGTATATATATATCCAGTGATTAGTTCCAAAACCATTTTCTTCACAGTGAAGATGAAACTTTCATCAGCATCACTGTAGCATTCAGAGCCAATGGAAAGGTAACTTTTCAGGACTGCATTTGATTTCACATTAGAATAGAGATAAAATTGTGTATATTAAATACTATACTCCTATTTAAAAGGTTAACTGGAAATCTGAAATATCTGGTGTATATGACCTATTCTATTAACAATTTTCTATAATGCATGCTGAGGACCTGCCGCCCATCAGCAGCAGCAGCAGCATCTTTCCTGTCTATTTTTACAAGAGTTGTCTGGAAAGCAGGGCTGCTTTGTATGCTGGTAACCACACAGGGAGGAAGTGTAGTGAATTTGCTGTAATGCAAAGATGTGGTGTTTCAGGAAGAGATAAGAATGAATGGATTCTGTGTCTGCTTGTTTTGCCTAATGTCCTCAGCCTGTATGAGGAGCAGGACCACATGCTGGGTAAAGCTGTACATCATGGCATCATGGCATGTCCATCATTCCTGCATTCAAAACCTTACATAAGTAAAAGTAGGTACAATCAGTGTAAATATACTTATATATTTAGTGTGGACTTCGTATGAATGGTACACTGTCAGTGTCTTCCTGTTTTGGATTAATATTACTGCTGCATTCATGTGTCTCTTGTGTTTTACTGCAGTAGATGTTTAAGGTTGAGCTCATTTGAACTCTATACTATAAGCTAGTTTGATCTACAGCAATGCATCATGGTCTATAAGATCATCATATCTTTGTAGTATAGTAACTTTTCATGGTGTCAGAAAAACCATCTGTTTTCAGCTTTTTAAAGAGTTTATTTAGCAGAAGAAGGAGGAGAATTTTCTGGAATAGAATAGAATACTTCATCCTTCAGTTTGTGAAAAATAGTCAACATCTGGAGATACGTGGTTTTCACTGGACAGGAAGGGTATGGAAAACTGTAATCTAAAAAGTAACTAGCTACTAAAGGTGACAGGCACATGTAGTGAAGTAAAAAGTACAATATTTAACTTGGAGGCGTTGTGGAGTGGAAGTTGGATATAATTGAAATACTCAAGTAAAAGTAAAGTAGAGTACATAGTTACATTCCACCACTGCCTGTCAGCTTTATGTATGGCTGACATGAAGTGTCCCCCCAATGGTTATAGTTCCATTTAGCTCCAAGTCAATGACAACGGTGTGATGAATGCAGACACAAAGTATTAATTCATTTTCTTTGAGGTTTCTGCTTTAATGTTGTGCTGAATAGAGGACTAACAGAGAATGCACAGTATACAGGCAGCTCCTCTGTGTTGTGGTGTGGAGGTCTGCATCAGCACCTGCACAGGATTCAGGATGCATTCATCCTGTCCTGGCAGGATTAATGTGTGCACGATATAGACTTTTATCTGCACACAGTTCTTTATAAGACAGAATTTGACTTTATTAAACCCTTATTATTAAACTTGATTAGAGGGTAATTAGGGACACATTACAGATGAACTGTACTGTAAACTGAACTCTATTATGTCACGCAGTTAGATCCTTATTCTTAGACCTTCTTAAAGGGTCATGTGGGACACATTACTGCATTACAGTTTGTTTGTCTGTGATGTGTCCCTGAATGTCCTCTTATAAAGTCTAATAAGGGTTTAATACCGTCTAATAAAGAACATATTATTTCTAGTTTGTTTTTCTAGCTTCTTGTTAGGTCTTACTGAAGGACCAAAAGAAAAATAATTTAACCTGAAGCAGATCTTCATACAGAGACAATTACACATGAAGAAGCTCAAGGTTTGAAATTATTAACAGTTTAAAAAGACTGTCTGTCTGTTTCTCTCTGTCTTTGTCTTTCTGTGTCCAATTTTGACATTTTTGTCTGTGGTCTATTTCAACAGTTCATAAATTCAAACCTTCATCTGCTTCAGGTTGAATTCTTTCTTGCTTTCGGTCCTTTCAGTATTCAGATTTCTCTGTGCTGTAACATACAGGCAACTGGCCAGTTTCACCAACCTGAGGTCAATTCATGAAGAAGACATTCATATAATTGGGGGTCCGCAAAATAATTTGTAATAAATTCTTAAAGTTATACCATATCATTAAAAAGTGCATAATTAATGTGGGGACTGCTGCGCCAACAAAACAAACATATTAAACCAATTACTCCCTCCTACATTAGCTTTGGGTCAATAAAAAGTCTGATATGATTGTGACACATCACACACAGCACACAGCTCCTCCGCTGCTTAGCTCTGAATTCTGCTGACTTCATTTGATTGTAGATGGTTCCTGGTGGACTGCTCTGGTCCTCACACTGTCTGTGGGAAACTATGGAGGAGTCTTCAGGTTAGTCCACTTTCTACTGTTAATTCTGATTATACATATAAGTGTAAATGCAGCGGTACAACGGCCCCCAGTTCTGAGAAGCAGAGTTGGTCACCAGCCTGAAAGATAAGCAATGTACTGCTGTTAACAGGGTTAGCAATGAAATGTATTTTCAAATCTTGTTTATTCATTCATCCATTTTCTGTAACCGCTTATTCCGTGAGGGTCGCAGGCTGCTGGAGTCCATCCCAGCTGACACTGGGCGGGAGGCGGGGTTCACCCAGACAAATCGCCAGTTCATCGCAGGGCTGACACATAGAGACAGACACATTCACACCTACAGGCAATTTAGAGTCACCAATTAATCTTTGGACTGTGGGAAGAATCCGGAGAACCCGGAGAGAACCCACACAGACACGGGGAGAACATGCAAACTCTGCACAGAAAGGGACTGACCCAGCCGGGGAGCTGGGGGATCGAACTCAGGACCTTCTTGCTGTGGGGCAGCAGTGCTAACCACTGCACCACCGTGCTGCCCTCCAAGTGACTGTTTTCAGTCAAATGCAGGTTTTAAAGCTGACTGAGGGGTCAAAGGTCACAGACATTGAATGTCAACTCTTACATGCAGCGATTTCTCTAACTTCCTGTCCTGCTTTAAAATATATTGCAGGCATCAAGTGTTTGTCCATTCTATTGGCCAGCTAATTTTATTTCAAACACAAAAAGGTGTTTGTTTGTTTTTTAAGTCAACAATCTCTAATGAAGTCAGATTATTAGAAATTTCATGCATTTATGATAAAATAACATTTGACTGTTTTTACATCAGCTGTACCACCTGACATCACAAGTGTTTCAGTCGCCTACAAGAGCTGCATGATGTGGCAAAAAAGTCCAAATACAATTATTTTGACTGAATTTGCAATATGTGATATGATTAATGGATTCATGTTCACTGAAGAAAAAAGTGATGATGCATATATATATATATATATATATATACAGACCGTGAAAGCGGGGCCTCACGATCCTTCTGACTTCTTGGCTTTTAAGCAGGAGGTGTCAGAAAAGTTACCACAGGGATAACTGGCTTGTGGCGATATATATATATATATATATATATATATATATAGATACATATATATATATATATATATATATATATATATATATATATATATATATATATATATATATAGATATATAGATATATACATACATATATATATCTGAGAGTTTCCAGAGCGTCTTACATGATCCTATATAGAAAGAAAAGCTCTGAAAGAAAGTACAGTGTGAAGACGTGGATGAAGTGAAGAAACTCATCGTCCTCAGTTCTAGTTCTCAAACTCTGCACTCATCTGGGAAGAGAAGAAGAAAAGGGACAACAGGTTATTAAATGAATTTGTGACTATCTTTCTTTATGAACTACAGAGAAACTAAGTCTAGAATATTGTGCTGAGAAGTGTAGACAGACCTTTACGAGCACCACATGCAGCTGACACAAAGTCATGCATCATTTCATATTAATATCACCGCTGCAGCTCACACTGAAACTTTGCACCCCTAATTAAATATACATTCATACTGTAAAGGTGATGTGATGTAACATCATGTGAAATCAAACAAAAACTGCTGTTAACTTGTGTCAGGGGTGGAGGTAACTAATTACAAATACACAGATTACTGTCATTAAATAGTTTTTTGGGTACTTGTACTTTTATGAGTAGATTTTCAACTCAGTACTTTTACTGGTACTTAAGTATTCATTACACTATGTAATCTTCTTAGTTACTTTTAAAATCATAGTTGAGTACTGAGTACAATTTGAATTAATATCCAAACCAATTGTTTTATCTGGTGGAGCCATTTGTTAAATAAAGAAACTTAAACTTAAAACGACAAAGAAATTACCAAAAAAAAAAACATCTTATAAATTGCTGATGATTAATTGATTGTTGGCATTTTCAACTATTAATCTATCGGTTAAGGAAAACACACAAAATTTGCAAATTTGCAAACAAAATTTAAAGCTCCAAAGTTAGGCTGAATTTTTGCAAGGGAAAAACTGGCATATGCCATTTTCAAAGGGGTTCCTTGACCTCTCACTGCAAGACATCTAATGAAAATGGGTCCTGTGGGTTCCCAAGAGCAGACATGCCACTTTGCAGTTTTTGCATGCAGCATGTCTGTTCTATTTGAATATTTTTGTATACTGGGGTCCATAAATAGTACTGGAATAACAGAATTTGGGTCTGACAGGAAAGCTGAGACTCTTATGGATTCAATGAGCCTGATTGTATTCATGTGTGATGATGTTAGTCTCCATAGTAACCATATCATTGTAGTGGGACCACTTTTTGAAGCTTGACCTCACTGTATAAAACAAATTCTGGGATGATCACAGCCTCATGAAACTTCACAACCACAAACTAGAGACCTGGAGCGTTCAGAGGATGGATGGCTTCACTACGGACAGACCGGATCACAGCATGAATTTTACCACAGTGTTCCTCAAGGTCTTGGTGTCTTAATGTAGTATTTTGGAGGGATTTCTGGTCATTTTTATCAATTCTCCAGTCAAAATGGTTAAATTCTGGACCACATCTATATAAGGTAACAAACTGCTGCAGCAACTTATAGGCTTAAGCCACAACCACTACAAGCAACCAAGTGCTGACAAACAAAATGAGTGTAAAACATCATATTTCAGCATGTAAAGGTTTATTTTAGTACCCTATGTTTACTAGAGAGGGATTTATAATGACAAAGTCAGTATCATCAGTGTCCCTTCTCCTTACTTTCTTTTTCTGTGATAAATAATCACACTGCACTGAAGTGGAATACTTTGATATTTACAACTATCTGATGGAATCACCAGGCAAGCTCATCATTTAACCTAACAAAGATCAAAACCAGGTCTTTCAAAGCTTAGTTAGCTTCAGCTCTACAGTTTATCTGGACAAATTAGCAACTGTAATGTAGGCATAACATTACTGAGTGTCAGGAGCCCACATTTCTTCATTCATTCTGCTGATGCCTCACGTCTGTGTCCTAAAGGCTTACAGAAACTTGGTTTTGTGTTCCTCTACATGTTGATTGTACATCCCAGCACACAGCAGCTTTTACACGTTTTTCTGTTGTTTGCACGCAATACGAAATCTCTGGAGAGTGATGTATTGTTTCCCCCATATTTATATTCATATAGACCCTTTTACAGCCAATGTCAACAAAAAGATGCACGGGAATTTTGGTAACAGAAGTAGCAGTCTGCCCTGGTCATCCAGACAACTTCTCACACAACCATTTCAGAGCGATCGGTGGCGTCTACAGCTGCAAGCTGTTTTCAACAACTTGACGGGACTGAGGATGCAATCAAACTGCTCATGCTTGCAGCACCTGTTGACCCAGTATTGGACCAATTAAAATTTTGGCCCGATGGAAAGTTAAGAGATCACCAACGTTATTACAGTTCTTCCTGAAGAGAACCTGACTGTCTGAAATTTCATGACAAGATATTGAATAGTTGTTGTAATATCTCAATCTGGACTGTTGGATAATCTAATCCCCCCCCCACACACACACACACACACACACACACACACCAAACAAACACAAACATGCAGCAACTATGATGATGATAAGCCTGAGTGCATGAGTTTGCTTTTAATGTAGACAGATGTGACAGATCCCAGTGAATCAGACTGTTTGATCCAGATAAATGAACGCCAGCTGCTTTTTCATAACATGAAATGTCTCATACGTGATATGTTTGTCAGGTGATAAAAAGCTGCCCTAGTTATGAGACTGTCAAAGTTAAGATTAAAGCTTCCTCACTCTAACTGAATCACAGAGACAGACTGTGAAGACATTTCCTGCCTGAATTTCCTGTCTCTAATTAAAACCACATTTCCCATAAGCCCTGTTGTTTCCTGATCCCTCTCCTTTGCTGGTATCTTAACATGATGGAAGTCATTTTTCAGCTTCCTGCTGCCAGGAACTCTGCAATGCAGTCCTAAGTCTTCTCCATCATAACACTTTGCTGATAAAAATGATGTCTAAATGTAAAATTTAAGCTATCTACTGACACAGATGATGTAAATACACCCATTTGACACAATCCCACCCCAGAGATGGAGCTATGACAGTAGATGTAGGCCTACAGTAGAATCAGACCCTCCTCCCCACAGTGCAGCCAGCTGGGCCTGAAGCACTGCCCCAACATTATAACACTGTTGTGTTTGTGTAACATGATATGTGTGTTAGCAGTGTGGGCGGATGCATGGTGGACTTCCCCTGCTGCATCACTCTGACCATCAGGCTCAGTCCACTGAGGGGCTGTGGCTGCGCATACCCTGCTGCTGACTGTCTCAGTGTATTAACATCAAATGGACTTCCTGACTCAAGTCTCTGGGGAGCAGCCAAACACACGCAGCACTCTTAAAGGTACAGACCTCGCAGTAGATGACGGGGGAAAAATCAGTGGAGAGACATATCTCTTCTTCTGTATTATTCAAAAGCTGTACTCTTAAAATATGTATTTATGATGAGCTATTTTGCTCCACCTCTGTAATGCAGTTTCTTTGACTACTTGTTTATCATATTTATCTATTTCCAGTTGTAATTGTGAGACTATTTTCTTATTAATATAAGAAAATAAAAGGATATACACTCATCAGCCGCTTCATTTGATACACCTGTTCAACTGCTCGTTAACGCAAATACCTAATCAACCAATCACATGGCAGCAACTCAATGCATTTAGGCATGTAAACATGGTCAGGACGACCTGCTGAAGTTCAAACCAAGCATCAGGGGATATTTGGCGGTGTTTGGGATGATTTACCGACCCAAAACATTAATGTCCTGGGAGTGAGACTCAACAATCAACAATCTTTCTGGTGCTCGGACAAATCCTACTGATTCTAGTCCTTGTGTCTGTCTGTTAGTAAACTATTAATGTTTATATTGAAATCAATATGATAAACAAATCCATAATTTAATATATTAAGATGTGATTTGGATTTGGTTTAAAGGGACAGTTCACCCCAAAATCATTTCCTGGCCTTTAGTGCTATTTAGCTATAGTTTTGGCATGAGTTGCAGAGATGTAGAGATGTTTCCTTCTCTCTAATATAATGGAACTAAATGTCACTCAGCTTGTGGTGCTCAAAGCATCAAAAAATACATTTGAAAAACTGATAACACAAGCTAAGTGCCATTTAGTCCCATTATATTGGAGAGAAGGCAGACATCTCTACAGCTGATATCTCCAAAACTCTGCAGCTCACACCAAAACTATCTAGATGGATAAAAGGACCACAGACTAAGGTGAAAATATGTATTTTTGATTTTGGGGTGAACTATCCCTTTACACCCAGGGGATCTGTGTGGAATCCATGTCCTGCATTCTGGTGAATCTTTGTCCACCAATTTGCACATTTTCTGCATCAATTTATGGTGGAAATGTCTTTATTTATGTAAAAGAAAACAGAATTCAAGTTTGAATCTAGTGGAATAAAATGCAGTAAATCTCTCAGGCTCTATGTAGTGCTTTCAAATATTTATTCTCCTGTAGATGAACTTTAATGTTATCCCTGCTGTGTCAGCACACATGTTGACATGATTGACTCTTCTGTCCTCTTTTTTTGTCTTTTGTTTGGGACAGTAACCTCTTTAAATGTGCATGTGGCACCTGTTCTCATCAACGATGAATGGATTCATTTAAAAAACATCCCTATAATAGCTCATATGTGTTTCTGAAAAACAATTCTGTTCATGCTAAAAACCTGCACATTCAAAACATATTCCACTCAGTCAGTCTCGGTTTTGGGATGATTTTTAGAAATCATGTACGTCTCAAATATGTTACTGAATCTGAGTGAAAACATGAATAAACATATTTTGCTCAAAACCAATTAAAACATTGGTCAAATATGTTATTGGATTGGATCACATTTTCAACATGAAGGATTACTCTCACAGGTCCCACACTGAGCAAACGATTATATTCTTGTGCTTTTGAATGTAGTTCACTTTTCTTTTAACAGTGTGAAAATGCCCAGCACTGTGAGCCATGAGCTAAAATCTGTGCTGAAAGGAAAACTGAAACTGACACTTAACACAGCCTGTTTGGATCAACGGTCAGAATAAGGGTAAGATATCATTACAGGAAAGAAGATAATAGTTTTATTGCAGATTGCAGCCTTTGATTTTGCAAACTGCCACCACCTACTTAGAGAAATTGTTGCATTGATGAGTCATGTTCTAACAGGGTTCATCCAAGTTAAAGTCCTCCTGTGCCAGGTCTAAATATTGAGGAGGAAGAGTTCCCTGTGTCACCCCTAAAATCTACAACTCTGCCTCACTGTGTGGAATAAATATGAATTACAAAGATGAAAATACATAAAAACAGTGCATATAGCAAATGATCTGATGATAAATATAAATAATTTTAATGGATACACCATTACGTTCAGTTCACTGAATCTTCATCAGGGCATGGAGCTACAGTAAGAAACAGGTGTTGAAATTTTAAACAATAATCAGGTGGTCATGTGACCTGTTCATACAGCATGTAATTTATGCTACATGGAAAAAACATACAAAGTACATCAACAGAACATGAGGACTTATACTATAACAACTAAAAGGAAAATAAAATAAAAACACAAACTGAAGAGCTTTTACACGAGATTAGACTGAAAAATGAGGGCAAACACAATATAATATATATAATATTTGAATAATATATTACCATTTGTCTGATTTGTCTGGTGTGATGGCATGTCTGTTCTCATTTTTCATTTTATTTTCCTTCTTAATTTCAGTTTTATTGTTACAGTACAAGTTTTCATGTTCCGTTGTTCTAATTTTTGCCCAAGTGGCGTAAATTACATGCCATATGACCAGGTCACATGACCACCTGATTATTTTTTACAATTTTCAACACCTGCTTCTTATTGTTGCTCTATGCTGAAGATTCAGTGACTCAAAACACGTTGGTGTATCCATGAAATAATGAATGATATTTTTGGATCTATCAGTAAGTTGGATGGTCATTGCTTTATTTTCATCTTCTTATTGTCCTTAACATTGAAAAGCTCCTGATTTTTCATTCTTTTCACATTACCAACACCATGTTTTACTCAGTGCAATACTCCCTGCTTTTTCTTCATCATTAATAAGACAAGATAAGACAGAACTTTGTTAATCGCGAAGGAATTTCTTGTGCCAGGTTGCTCCGACATTATGCTAACATAATAACAACAATAGAGTTTCAAATAAGTGAAATGTAAATATAAAGTGTATAAGGAGTAAATGCAAAGAAATGG
The DNA here is from genome assembly GCF_056507025.1 of Lutjanus erythropterus. Taxonomy (NCBI): domain Eukaryota; kingdom Metazoa; phylum Chordata; class Actinopteri; order Lutjaniformes; family Lutjanidae; genus Lutjanus; species Lutjanus erythropterus. Next base: position 39,493,236 of record NC_139326.1, on the reverse strand, counting down.
TGTTATAGATAGGGGTAATAGAAAAACAATAGAAGATAAGTTAAAGGGACAGTTCACCCAAAATATTAAAATTCAGTCATTATCTACTCACCCTCATGCTGATTGAAGGTTGAGTTTAGTTAGTCCACAAAACACAGCTGGAGCTTCACAAGAAAACTGCATTGCAGAATCTCCCAAACAATGGAAGTGAATGGTGACCAGTTTTCAAATGGAAAAAAAACAACAAAATAAAAACATAAAATGCCTCCATACTGCTTGTCTGGTGCAATTCAAAAGTCTCCTGAAGCCCCAATATGCCAAGTTTACTGAAAAAATGTATTTTACACCATGTTTTTAGCCTGAATCTCCACTGTAGATCCTTAGCTTGGAGCTTCGTTTATGTGCACACCATCTGAACTGGGTGTGTGGTGTGACGGTGTGCAAACAGCAGGGCTGTAGGAGACTTGGATTACGCCAGAAAAGCAGTATGGAGTTTTTTCCAGTTGTTTTGGAAGACTGGCCACCATAGTAGATAATAGGTGAATTTTCATTTTTGGGTGAACTATCCCTGTACAAAAGTAGGCCAAATAGAAAAAGTAGCAATAGCAATTACATTGAAAGTAATTTTGGCAGTGATACTGAGAGGTGATAAAAAGAAGTCATATTGCACCAGATAATGAATATAAAGATAGCACATGATATGCAACATAATTGTACAAAATAATAATGACAAGTAATATTGATAGTGACAGTAATATTGCACAGTGTTCCTCAGAATAGATATTTCTCACTTGCAAATAGTGCTATGGAAAAATCAATGCATTTAGCTTTGGCTTTTGCAGAATGCTAGCTCTCCAGCTAGCTTTGATGTCTTGCTTTTTAGCTGTCAGGTTAGTTTCCTCTATGTGATGCTTTGTGGGGCAGCACTGGTTATAATGAGGTGTTTAAATAGGTTATTTTATCTGAGTACTGTTTCTTAAACCAGCTATCAGTGTCCTAAATCCAAATATCAATAGACTATAAAGCTTCAGCTATACATCTCTGTCAAAAGTCTATTCATCCTGCTTCTTTCCCATTTAAGCCATTGTTGCCTATTTTCTTGTGGTCCACAAAGGCAGCTCAGGGTGTAACCTGCATGTCAAACAAACACAGTTTGTCCTGACACACTTTGATCAGGTCTAATGTGTGTCTCTGGCCTGACAGCGCTGTGGTTTGCAGCAGAACGTGAGAGCGGCTGATCCGCTGCTGCAGGGAGTCAGTAACCTGATATGAGAGTGAATCAGTGCTTCTCTGTGCAGACATACTGTACATGAGACCAGCTGTTCATGTCTGACACCTGTCCACCCCGATAACCCGCACCCCCACAATATCTATATCACACTGGAGGTCCGTCCCGGGGCTGGTGCATTATTGTCCTCAAAAAGCATCGCCTGTCTGTGATTTTCTGTCCCCCATAATTATTCTATAAATCATGCTGCACTTTCGGTTATGTAATGACTGCACTCTGGTGTTATATTTGTCACCAAATAAATTCATTCATGTCATTGATAATGATATTTCGATAAAATAAATACTTTGCTCATTCTGTTACTGGTTGATGTATTGTTATGTATTGTATACATTTATGCCCTGTTATCAGTGGTTAAATAGGGCTTGGTCAACCTCAGCACATAGGCCTAGATTCCTCTATGTCATCATCAGGGGATGCATTCACATCTTCAAAAATGTATATATTTTTACTCTTTTCTCTTAATATTTCAAACAATGACTAAAACATGTTTTCTTTATAGTTCTAGAGCAGAGGCCCTTTGTTTCTTCTCAGTCAAGGATACCCTACAAGTTATAAAACTGAAATATACCCTCTATATTAGAATAATTTGGCATAGTCTTTTATTCAGTTAATATTATAAGTGTGTTATTGTGTTGTAAAAGGTTTGTTCAGATTCACCAAAGTCACACAATAATACAAACTAACCAACCAATCAATGCTGTGGTAGCAACAACACCTGTGTTCTGTGAGGTAAAATGACTGATTTTGCCTACAGAGTTTGGTTAGTTTGGAGAGAGTAATATTTGGCTCATGTAACGGTGGTTTCCTGTCAGCAAAGTCTGTCTGACATTATGATAAAGCAGTGAATATATTCTAAATCTAGTGTATACTTTAACTGATATTGAATTTTTTTTAGGTGTTTCAAATACATTTTGCTGCTGACCCTGTTCACAGCAGCACATTGCTTAGCTTCCTACACCAGTACTGCTTCTCCAAACTGAGATTGTGCCAACTGCAATCTACTGTAGGTAATACACTGGCTATGGATAAGTACCTCATACAACCACACTTCAAATACTCTGAACTACACCTTTTAATGGAGATCCACCATTAAAAAAAAAAAAAAAAATGTTGGATCACCCAAATTACAAAACAATCTAAATCTAAAGCACACATTATCAACAGCGTCCTTTGAAACTATTTGGTTTTAAGAAACTGTCCCAGTGAAAATATGAAATATTATATCTTTTTTTTATGTCAAAATACAGTATCCTTACAATCAGTTCATTCCTATGATTTCTACCAGATTTCCTCTTTGTTGGACAGAGGCAGTGTCTGTATGTTATGATTTTTCTAAGTGGACACATTTTCTGATCAAATTACATCTGTGATCTTGTTATAGCGGTGTAACCTCCGAGCAGGACTGACGCGGGCGTGTCCATCCCAGCAGCATCTGTTCCTCTTGGTAATATTGATCTGCTGCTGGAGGCTGAGTGCTGAATGCTGCAGTATCCTGAGAGATGCTGAGTCACGGCAAGCAGCACCGGTTCACCAGGGCGTCACAGACACACACACACTGCTGCGTGCAGTGGTGGTGTACTGTACTGTAAGCAGCGCAGTGTGGGAAGTGCTTCATCATGAGGTGATGTTCTCATAAAAAAAGCATTGACCAGCAGAATCTTCTACCAGTCCACTGAAAGGTTTTTTGTGCATTAAGCTCCAGCTGACCTGCTCAAGCTGTCACCACAAACCACTCAATGCAGCACACCCCATCCACCCAAAGACAGAGATCAATGAATAATTGATCTGTGGCTGCACAAAGGCAACAGACTGAGGAGGAACCAAACTGACTGAGATCAAAGCGAGGATCTACAAAGTCCTGAGGGCAACACACACTGTCTGTCACTCTTATTGGTGGAATGTGTTTAAATGTGACACATAAAGTTATCCAGGCCATATTTGTGGGGCTGTAACCAGTCCTTACTGAGGAAATACTGAGTTAATGGGTCCAAATTCCCTCAGCAGAACCCCACCCAGCCAAAATGTTTTGACAAACAACCAACCAAAAGCATGTGATTCTACTGAAAACTGTTCCTTTAATTTTACTTTAATTCCATTGGTTCTTAACCTAAATCAGTCAAAAGGTCTCCAGCCGTGCTGCTCTGTGAGCTGAGCTGCTAATACAGCAGTGCTATGAGCTAAATGCTAATATCAGCATGCTAGCATGCCCACCATGACAATGCTCATGGTTAGAGGGTATAATCATCATATAACCATCTAACTTTTGCAACTCAGCTTAAAGGGACTGTTCATCCCAAAATCAAAAATATATACATTTCCTCTGGTCTGTAGTGTTGTTTGTCCATCTAGATTGTTTTGCTGTGAGTTGCAGAGTTTTGAAGATATCAGCTGTAGAGATTTCTGCTTTCTCTCCTATATAACAGAGTAGATGGCACCAGTCCTGTTGTACTCAAAGAACCAAAAAAATACATTTTAAAAATTCAGCGGCAATGTCTATTTCCATGACCTGGTAACTCAAGATAATCCACAGATCTTGAACTACTTTAGAATCAATGAGAACCACTTTATTTAAACCAGAAAGCAACTAGTTTCAACATTAACTCAGAACTCAGAGCTCAGAACAGAGTTTGTGGATTATCTGAGCAGCTGGGTCATTCTTATGTAGGTGGAGTAAATCTGTATACTCCAACTGTTTTTTTTTCAACTAGCGATCAATCTGGCAATAATTTTTCCTCTATCGATTAGTTGTTTGGGCCATAAAATGTCAGAAAATATTGAGCAGTGTTTCCCAAAGTCCAAGATGATGTCTTCAAATGTCTTGTTTTGTCCACAACTCAAAGATATTCAGTTTATTGTCAGAGAGTAATAAAGAAAGCAGAAAATATTCACATTTAAGAAGCTGTAATCTGATACCTTTGGCTTTTTTCCTTTGAAAATTATTTAAACTGATTAAATGATTGTGTAAATAGTTGCTATTTAATTTAATAACTGATTAATTGTTGCAGCTCTAGTCAAGAAAATTTAAACTGATGTGGAAATGGAGGGATAATGGTGAAGAACATTCATTTATGCACAAATTAAGTTTTGGAAACACTAATCTAAGCTGATTTACTCTGTAGAAGACTGCTACTCTGTGTGAATAGAGCACATCCTTTCTCAGGCTCCAGTGACAGAGCAGCACCCCTGAAGCTGGTGGAGAATTCGATAACTTCAGCAGAGTGGGGCTGTGAACCCTGGTGCTCACTTCACTGCAGAGCCTCCAGACCCACCTGCTGTATCTGATAATTCAACATCAGCTGTTGCTGGGTTCTAACATGTCACCTTCCTGTGCTGTTGCAGGATCATTTTGTTCAATGGTCAAGAGGCATGAGATTACACTGCAGAGCTGGTCATCGTGGGTCAATTTGCCCAACTGTAAACGGAAATTTACAATGCTTTACAACTTCAGCAAGAACACAGGAAAACAAGGGCCGGTGTAGAGATAGTAATGGAAGAGAATAATGCTGCAGAACAAGCTAGTTGGTCAAATTTCCTCGTATTGTGACTCATCTTCTGTGACATAGCTCTGTCATGAAGCAAAAAGAGGAAGCCTTTGTGTGTCAGATTACAATGCACACACACACAGTAGAGACTATGAGTGTGACCTACATACTGTATGATATGATAAGCCCAGCAGTAGTGTGTTCCTGCGCCAACAGGCCTAGGCTGAGTGGATATGAACTCATAAGATTTAATGAGACATGTTGAATGAGTTTCTATTCCTACACCCCCAGAAAGCCTTTGCCAGTCTGCGCGGGAACTAATCTACATAAACATGTATGGAATGCATAGATACTGTGATACAGGCTGGGCAGCTCCATGGAAAGCTTATACAAAGCCTCAAACTAATGCACAGAAGTCCACTACACCCACTGGGAAAGCCTAATCGTCATGGCGACAACCACCTGGGAGCGATGTTCCCCCCTCTCAGCCATTAGAGACATGGCCGTGGCAACTGTACCGCGCAGGAGGGCCGGCGTCACAGCCACATTCTAGCCTGGCATTCAGATTAACTATTAATAAGCTCATCTGCCCTCATTCCACAACTCTGCTTTACAGCGTTCAGAACAAAGACATCCAGTATCTCAAAGCCTCTGGATGCTGTTGTATTACATTGTTATTATGTTTCTGTGAAACTGAACTCTAATATTTCTGTTAGGGTAAGACAGACATATCATCCTGATATTGGCCTATATAGGTATATATCACTGTCACCACATATGTTGGCCAATATGATTTATTTTATTTATTCCCAAATATCAGTATCGGCATAGGCCCAAAAAAACTCAGTATCGGTCAGGCTTTAATTTCTGTTCATACATTATCTTCAGAATCAACCATGAATCAGCAGGATGCTCTGTCTGATGCGTAAAAGCTGCAGTCTGACAAATTAAAAGTCTACATTCAGACTAGGACCTGACCAATATTGGATTTTTGGGGTCGATATTAGGGGGTAAAAAAATCCGCCAATATTCTTTATACAGACTATATACATAAACATACATTTTTTGCAAAGATCCCTCAAAAATGCTTAACACTTGTGACAAAGATATGTAATAGAGGCAGAATATTTTACAGTTTAACAACAAACGTTATTGTCCAATATGACATCAGGGCACTGATACAGTAAACTTTCACTGGTATTTTTAATAATGATAAATAACTATAATTAAAATACACAAATAGAGCAAAATATATTTATATATTTAACCTGAATTAAGAAAAAGGATCAAATACACATCAAATGCTGCCTATAAATCTAACAAAAAAAAAATACAATCTACATTAAAGGAAAGATTTCATATCTATAGCTGAAAAAACTAATCCATTTATTTGAGGTTTGAGTGGGAAGTGTAAAGAGCAAATTTACAAAGTACATTTAAGTGCACACAATTACTGTCATAATCTGAACATGTATTCATACATAACAAAAGAAGAGACAGCTGCACAAATAATTAATAAACCTATAATGAACATAACAACAATTTTATCATATGGTATTAAGATAAAACAAATGTAACAGACAGTAATCAAGTTACATTACTTCAATTTTGTGATTCTTGGATTAGGTTTTAACTGGTAATCCTACATTTATTGGAATACATTTTTAAGTAAACCTCCCAACCCTGTTTAGACATCAGACATACAAAATGTGAACATCCTGTCCCTTAGCACTTCATTTATATATATATATACATATATATATATATGTATATATATATATACATATATTCTGGCCCTTCTAAAACAGTTATTGAAAATCTCTGTCATAATACATCCATGATTCAGTGTGGATGAATGGATGTCATGGTTTGGAGTAATGGACATCCTGTGGACAATAATTTCTTGATTCTGAATGAGTTCATCAAATCTGTCTCCACTGCACTACTTCATCATCACACAAGACCATAACCATGACATCTATCAGGGATGTAGTCTCTGGGTTCACTGGTTTGCTGATATTCTAACAGGCCTTGGCCTGCACTGCATCTAAAATGTGACTGTTACTCAGCATGACAATTACTTTCTTTACTTTTGACTCAACACAAGTCTTTATTCATTGAGACTTTTCTGAAAATGTTATTGACTTGTGGTTTCAATCGTGGATCGTCAAGGCCAAGAATGCAGCTTTTCGTATCAAACAAACTGCTCATCAGCTCAGTACACACTGAACCAGTGAAAAGAGGAACAAATAAGTGAAATCAGCTGCTGTTGTGCTGAACTGGAATGAAAAGCTGTAGCCTCTCTGGCCTACGAGGCACATGACTGAAAATCACTGCTGCAGCCACACCAGTCATGTCCAGCCCTGCGACAGTTTCCGCTGCTCAAACTTCTTAACTGGACCATTGTGTTCCCTTAGTAAGCCACGTGGACTGTGGCTAACTAACAATTAATTACAGCTGCTGTATTGCAACATATTAAACAAAAATGTCTTCCTTCGATCGACGAAATAAAACGTTTCTCTATCTTAAGCAGCCGTTAGCACACGGCAGTGAAATGCGGAATAATATCTGTTGTCAGTGTCGCATTTCTTTTCCGCCATGATGAGGGAAGTAGGCCAACGTCTACAGATTACACGTTAGTCATACGTTTGAGATGAATGTGAATGGCAGGTGGATTAGACCAATCGCGGATAAGATAGCGAACACACGATTGGTCTAAATACATGTCTGTTAAGCGCGCTCGGTCGAATAAGCCAATAGACGTTCGAGCTGAGGGCTGAAGGGCGGGTTCAGCTGTACTATAAAGGAAGGAGTTTAGCCGCTGAACACGCACAGAAAGAAAGGCAAAGTCATTCATCGAAAGGTCCAGTCTACCTCCACAAAGCAAAATGAGGGAAATTGTGCATCTTCAAGCCGGCCAGTGCGGAAACCAGATTGGTGCCAAGGTTAGTGAAACTATATTTGCCTTTTGGTTAAGATTTCGATAGATCTCACTGAGAAACACCGTGTTCTTTACTCTGGGAGCCGGTGCTTTGTGGCTGTATGCGTCCCAGAAACCACACCCTGGGAATATCAACGTGTCCTACTTATGGATATTGCATTCAAACGTTTAATTTAAACCCGATGGCTTTTTGTGTTGTCTTTAGGGCAGTAATGCGTCGAAATATAGCCAAAAAAAATAAATTAACGCATTTTTGTATGTTAGGATTTTCCGTTAAAATAATTTGTAGTAGTCTGTCTGTTGTAGCAAACGTTCTTTAAAACGTTAGTTATCGGGTTAAACATTCCTATAGGTTTTATGAAATATCTTAACATCGCCATCATTCGTCAAATGTTAAGGTTCACTGCAATGCGAAAAAAAGGGAAGTGAAGACTTTCGATAGAAAAAAAAGGTACTGTAATCCTGTAACGAGGTGTGAATCATGTAAACGTGTCTTTAAACAAATGTTTGTCTTTTTTTAATTCAGACTTATTGTAAACTGGCTTTGTAACGGTTCCTGGGTCGCTGAGGCCTACTTGGCAGTGGTTTTTGAACTGCGCCGGCTTTTGCCTGAAATGGGCGGTGTTGGCGGTTAGTGACGTAGCTAGGAATGTTCAAATTCATAACCTATGAGTCGCAGCCAATAGGGGGTCGGGCCGCGCGCGCCTAAGGCAGTACGGCGGGAAATTGAGTTTCAACTGTTTTATAATCGCCATATAGTGATTAAAAACACTAATTGAATAAAACAGATTTTAAAATAACAAAGAACGGTGAATAACATGTGTCTATTAATGAATGCACATTGCGTAGTTGTACTGTTTTTGCTTTCTTAGGTGCAAACAAACCTTGCTTATTCTAATATTTATGTTAATAATTTTTTTTTGCAGTTCTGGGAGGTGATCAGTGATGAGCATGGCATTGACCCAACTGGTACATACCATGGTGACAGTGACCTGCAGCTGGACAGGATCAATGTTTACTACAATGAAGCTTCCGGTAAGTCTAAAGCAGCCCTGATTCATTCAAATCTGAATTTTATAGGCCTTAATATTTCTTAAACATGATTTTGACATTATTGAAAGTCATAAAAGTTAACTGTTAAATTTGTTTTTGGAAGGTTTGATCTCGATCATGCTGTGGATCTTAAATTGCATTCTTGGTATTGAGTAATTTTTCCCCCTGCTCTTTGTAGGTGGTAAATATGTGCCCCGTGCAGTGCTGGTTGATCTGGAGCCAGGCACCATGGACTCTGTGAGGTCTGGACCTTTCGGGCAGGTCTTTAGGCCAGACAACTTTGTTTTCGGTAATTATTAGTTAATTTGTCCAGCAATTTGCCACCACTCTTCATTAAGTGCTGTGAAGTTTAATCTCAATTATTGTTACAGGTCAGAGTGGTGCTGGAAACAACTGGGCCAAGGGTCACTACACAGAGGGAGCAGAGCTGGTGGACTCTGTCCTGGATGTGGTGAGGAAGGAGGCAGAGAGCTGTGACTGCCTGCAGGGCTTCCAGCTCACACACTCTCTGGGTGGTGGTACAGGCTCCGGTATGGGCACCCTGCTCATCAGCAAGATCCGTGAAGAGTACCCCGACCGCATCATGAACACATTCAGCGTGGTGCCTTCCCCCAAAGTATCAGACACAGTCGTTGAGCCCTACAACGCCACATTATCAGTCCACCAGCTTGTAGAAAACACAGATGAGACCTACTGCATCGACAACGAGGCCCTGTATGACATCTGTTTCCGCACCCTCAAGCTCACAACCCCCTCGTATGGTGACCTCAACCACCTGGTCTCCGCCACCATGAGCGGTGTCACTACCTGCCTCAGGTTCCCCGGACAGCTCAATGCTGATTTGCGTAAGCTGGCTGTCAACATGGTGCCATTCCCCCGTCTGCACTTCTTCATGCCAGGCTTTGCTCCCCTCACAAGCAGAGGCAGCCAGCAGTACAGATCGCTCACTGTGCCAGAGCTCACTCAGCAGATGTTCGACGCCAAGAACATGATGGCTGCCTGCGACCCACGTCACGGCCGCTACCTGACTGTGGCTGCCATCTTCCGTGGTCGCATGTCCATGAAGGAGGTGGATGAGCAGATGCTGAATGTGCAGAACAAGAACAGCAGCTACTTTGTCGAATGGATCCCCAACAACGTCAAGACCGCCGTCTGCGACATTCCTCCACGTGGCCTCAAGATGGCTGCCACCTTCATCGGCAACAGCACGGCCATCCAGGAGCTGTTCAAGCGTATCTCTGAGCAGTTCACAGCTATGTTCAGGCGCAAAGCTTTCCTCCACTGGTACACCGGCGAGGGTATGGATGAGATGGAGTTCACCGAGGCCGAGAGCAACATGAACGACCTGGTGTCTGAGTACCAGCAGTACCAGGATGCCACCGCTGAGGAGGAGGGAGAGTTTGAGGAGGAGGGTGAGGAGGAGCTGGCCTAAACGCACCCTTTTACAAAGTTCTGCTGATTAAATCTTTGCCGTGAAATGTAACGTTCCAAGTCTTTTCCAGTTTTCAGTGTTCTGTCTGCTGTTCATGTTAATAAAAGTTCTTCATATTGAAGATTTGACTTCTGTTTTTTATGGCTTAGAGTATAATAGACCAATTTAAATAATTTCACACTTTAAAGAAAGTCCATTTAAATTGTAAATTCAGCAAAGTTCAAATACTCTGCAGGTAAATGGTCCTGTTTCACTTATCTAGGATTCTGCATTTTATTGCTGTAAAGGTTTAAGGCTGAACTGCAGCTACACTAAGCATAATATTCCATGAGACAAAATTTGTCCTGAGAGAACCAAGTATCTAGTTAGTTTATCAAAACATGGCCTATTCTAAGCTTGGTGAAAGTTTTCCTGCTAATTTGAATAGTTAGTTTAAGCTTTAAATTTTATGAACCTGAAAAACAAGTCCTTACAATCTAAAACTTAAAATCAGATTTTGAGATGTGTGTTTTAAACTGGATGTGGTATGAAACATATCTGGAAAGTAACTGCAATCAGTCAAATGTAGTGGAGCAAAGGCTGTAATTCCCTGTAGTGGAGAACTATGAAGCTGCATAAAATTAAAATGCATCATATTTAAGTACAATAATTTAGTAAATGTACCACTATTGATAGTAATGGTTTTTCTAAAAGCAGATGCACTCACTGTACATAAAGTGACTGCCAGATAATGACATCTTTTGTAAAATGAGTGCAACACATGCAGATGAGTAGATGTGAATTAAATGAGCTTCACTGTGTTTAAAAGCTTGATGTTTATTGTTGTGTGAACAGTCTGACATTACACCATCAGCCAAATAGTGACAAAACAAATGCAGCTAACAGATCTTGAGGGCCTATAATAAAACACCATAAAGCAAATCTATAAACACAAATGATTTCCGTCTGCTCTTTACTCCAGGCTGACTACATGTAGACTTGGTGCACGGCTGCCACGCAGCTCTGTGCAGATTAATTTACAATACCAGCTCAAAGTTCATAAATTACTGCACAAACAACATGGTTAGCTCACAGTGTTTGCCAGCATGTGACCATTGGAATGGCTTAAATCCTCCTTACATCACAAGTTACCACTACAGCTTGTACAGCCTGTACTACAGCTGGTACATCTGATCTGAGCAGAACATCAGACATGCTGTCACATGTGAATAATACATGTAATAATAATGTGATGTGTGTGGGTTATTTAATGATTGACTTCTACAGAATGAAAAGATACTCAATAAAATACCTGTACTGACATTTTAAGATGGTAGCGCCCTCTTTAGAGTTTCTGCTTGTGGTCACTAGGTGGCAGTGTTGGCTAAGTCATTCTTTTCCACAAGAAGTAGGCGAGGATGCTTGTGGCCAAGGCCAGCAGTGTCCAACAGCACACTTTCTTCACCTGGCGTTCCAGGCCCGGCTTCTCTCCAAAGCGTGACACAAAACCACTCTGTTAGGAACAAACAGAGCTAGATGAGTCAAATGAAATTATATATGTCAGTTCAATATACTGTGATGATCCTATACTATAAGTCAATTTGATGGAACTTGGGGTTTAAAAGTCACTTTTTAAAATTTTTGTTTGGAAAAGGATGTTGATGTACAGGATTTAAAGGGATAGTTTACCCCAAAATCAAAAATATATATAATGCTTATTTTTCCCCAAGCCACAAGTGCTGTTTATCCAGATAGTTAGATAGTTCTGGTGCTTTGTTTGTGTGTTTGTGTTTGTGTTTTTGGAGATATTGGTTTTAGAGATGTCTGCTATTCTCTGTGATATAATATAACAGCAGTATCTCTTTTGAAAAATCATGACCTGATAATCTAAAGATATTACTGTGAGCAGCTTCTAAAGTAGTTCGGTAAGATTCTACTGCAGAAAAAAGTAGTTCCCACAAGAAACTGCTCACAACAAAGTGTGGATTATCTTGAGTAACCAGGTCACAATTTCTGTAAAGAGACACTGGTTTTGAATTTTTCAATTTTTATTTATTTTTTTATTTTTTTAAGCCTTGAGCACCACAAGGTGAGTGCCATTTAGTCCCATTATATTAGAGAGAAAAATATGTATTTTTAATTTTGGGATGAATTGTCCCTTTAGGGTTATGTTAGCAACCAGGTAAAGCAGGCATGTACACTAGGCTCCACAGCTTCAGAGGTCCCAAACACTATCTGGAAAAAAGTTTGCGGTCATTTCTATGTATAACTGAAAATTACTTTGAAAATGTTTATCATTAAAAAGCAATGTGAACTGAAATGATAGGACAAGTTGCATCATGGGAACAGTAACATCCAGTGTTTTTGGAGGTTGACCCATATGGACTAAGATGCAGCTTCAGTATAAACCATTCCTTTTTTCAAATCTGTCCCTGCTGTTTATTCTAAATCTCTGCAGTGCCCCTTTAATCTCAGTTTCCACTGTTTGACATGATGGAGGAGGGTCGCAGGGGTTTGAGTTACTTAAAGGAATAGTTTAGATTTTTTGAAGTGGAGTTGCATGGGGTACTTATCTATAATACCTACAGTAGATGGCGACACACCCCCAGTTGGTAGAAGCAGCTGGAGTAGCAATGAAGGAAGCTAAGCAATGAACTGCTGTGGACATGGTCAGCAGCAAAATGTGTTTTATAAAAAAAAAAATCAGTATCAGTTTCTGTGCTATATTTAGAATATTTTCACTGCTTTACCTTGCTGTGACAGGAAACCATGATCATACAATTCAAACATCACTCTCTCCAAACCAACCAAACTCCACAGACAAAATCGGTAATTTTACCTCACAGAACACAGGAGTTGCTGGTCTACAGCTGCCTCGATCTGTTAGGTTGATTCTTTGACTTCAGTGATTCTAAACTAAACCTTTACACACCAAAGTCACAACATAACACAAACAATCTAACACATCGAGGCAGCGGTAGACCGGCAACTCCTGTGTTCTGTGAGGTAAAATTACTGATATAGTCAAAGGAATCTGGTTTATTTGGAGAGAGTGACATTTGGCTTACGTAACTTAAGTTTTCTGTCAGAAAAGTCTGTGTAACATCAAGGTAAAGCAGTGAAAATATTCTAAATTATAGCATACATTTACACTGATAGATATGTATATGTGTATAGAATACATTTTGCTGTTGACTCTCTCTCTCACTGACATACAGCAAATCGGATAAGATAATGTCACCAAACTCTGAGCAAAGCTGGTGTCTGACGGGTACAGAAACAGGGGGGTCAATAGGTCTCATATTTTACCCTGGGCCCCCCTCGCAAGTTAATCCAGCTCTGGCAACTTTGCATGGGAAACAAATGTGCAGGGATCTGACCAGAGCAAACATGGCAAGTGGAATTCTCTGTGTGTAACCCCGAGCCTTACAAACTCTGGATTTGTCCAAATGAGTAGTGCACAGAACTGGTGTTTAAGGGGAACTCCACTGATTTTATATGTTAGAGGGACAGTTCACTCCAAAATCAAAAATGCACATTTTTCCTCTGGCCTATAGTGCTGTTTGTCTGTCTAGATTTTTTATGGTGTGAGTTGCAGAGTTTTGGCGATATCAGCTGGTGTCTGCCTTTTCTCCAAAAAAATTGTGACTAAATGGCACTCTGCTTGTTGTGCTCCAGTACATTTGAAAAATTCAAAACCAGTGTCTCTTTCCAAAAATCATGGCCCGGTTCCTCAAGATAATCCACAGTGCTTGCTGTGAGCAGTTTCATGTAAGAACTACTTTCTTTTTATTAGAAAGAAAGTAGTTTCAATACCTTCTGAAGTAGTTTCAATAGATTCCTATGCAGAAAGAAACTACCTAGATGGATAAACAGCACTACAGGCCAGAAGAAAAATATTTATATTTTATTTTAGGGAGAACTGTCCCTTTAAAGTCAATGTACTCATCACATAAAGGACTACACAGCAGCAAAAACAGTTGTCAACTCTGAGAGAATAACTAACATGACGTTACTTGAGTATTCTCTTCTCTGGGCATACAGACCACACATTTAAGACAGTCTGTGTTAAAACTAGGCCCATGGTGTTTGCAAGAAGTGGTCTTAAGACAAGTTGCATCATGGGAAGTGTAGGAGCCAGTGTTTTTGGAGCTTGATCCAAACTGTGGACTAAAAGTCAGGATGTCTCAGCCTCTGCTGCCTCAATTTAAACAGTTCTTTTTTTTTAAATCCATCTCACTCATGTCCCTGATGTTTATGCTACAATACTGAATCACTGCAGTGCCCCTTTAAAGGGAAAATCACCACTTTACATGTGGATGTCCACTCACTGTTTATGGTAAATGTAGTCAACTGAAGCAATACATTCCTCAGTGCAACTATATTAACAGAGAAAGCCGAGTTCCCCTGTTGCAAAATCTGTTGTTCTTCCTACATTTAGTGATGTCACACTGATGTCACTGGTGTTAAGGAGGAACTACAGGCTGTGTCAGCTTGGATTTCTAGTCTCCTCTTCTGAGTAGCCAGGAGGTGTGCTAGATGAGCATTTCTGTCACGTAACACTATGTTTTGGGTAACAAAGTAATAGCTATAGGCTAGGGTGGTGATACACAGCAACATGGGTAAGAGAAGCTTGCACGCAGTGCATCCTGGGACGTGCACTGCAGGCACAGCTCCATGAATAGGAAAACTCAGCTTTTCTGGTCAGTATAGCAGCACTGAGGAATTTGTTGATTCAATTGACTATATTTACCACAAACACTGACTGGACATTCACATATAAAGTGGGGAATTTTCCCTTTAAGGGGGCACTGCACTGATTTAGCATGGCAACATAAACATCAGGGACATGTGAGAGACAGATTCAAAAAATAATTGTTTAAATTGCAGCAAAAGACTGAGATGCCCTGACTTTTAGTCAGGTTAAGCTCCAAAAACACTGAAGCCTACACTTCCCATGATGCAACATGTTTCATCACAGCCTGCCAAAATCCCACTTTTTGCAGACTCCATAGTCTTCATAGTCTCTAACACAGACTATCTGTTAAATATGTGTTATCTGTATGACCAAAGTAGAGAATACTGGCTCTTCTCTATTGCTTTTCAATTTATTAAATTATTTTATGTCAGTTTAATTTATATAGTGCCTAATAACAGAAAATATCTCAGGCACCTTTCATATAGAGCAGGTCTAGACCATACTCTTTATAGTAATAGTAAACATCATTAACTGTAGATATTGACTTGTGAACACTTACCCATCCTCCCTTGCCTCGTATCTCAGGACAGATGACTCTCTCCACATAGGCGCCCACACACTCCTTCAGCTGTGGCAGGACCATGTCCATGCCCCTCTCGTGGCAGTGCAGAGCCATCTGTCCGGCCAGCACATACACTGACAGGACAGCACTCCAGGCCAGGTCCCTGCGCCGCCCCCTGGGGACAGGGGGAAAGAAGTGCTCGTCCAGGATGCTCAAGAGCATGGGGCAGGCCGTGTTCTCTGTCACATCCTGAAAGACACGAGGCCAGCGCCTGAAGAAGATGGGGAAACGGGTGAGGAGTTCGTCCCCAGCGTGGCGCAGGGCTGCGGTGCAGGCTGTGGGGGCAGGACCCATGGTGCCATCTGCACCCCCTGTGGTCACATAGTCGATGTAGTCATGGGCCATGAGGAAAGCCTCTCTGACCAGCGGGTCAGGACTGCTCAGGCCCAGTCTGGCTTCTGGCTCCTCAGACTGGCACATGGTCGTGTCGAACCCCCACTTCACTGATCACCAAGCTGTATCCTCAGCAGGCCACAGATGACAGCTCCATCGCCCAGCAGCAGAGCCATTCTCTACATCCCATCAGTGTGTCATGGTGCTGTGGAGATGCTAGTGTGGAATTTTCAAAAATCTCAGTATGGAAAAGAAGAGAGTAAACATTCAAACTGCAGGAAATAAAGTATTTATAACTCACCTCCTGTTCAATAAGAAACACATGTGCTACCAGGACACACAGATCAAACAGAAACAGGCAGCAGGTGAAAGAGTGTGGGGGTCCAGAGGAGTGTGTCTGACCGGTGGGTTGCAGTCAGAGTGGGTCACCCAGTCCCCTTGCTGGCTAAATATAGAGCCCTTGTTGCAAACTGACACTGATCTCCAACCTCACAAGCAAATTCATGACACAGCCCCATTCCAACACAAGAGACAGCAGGGCTAGAATAGCATAGAGGACCTGCAGACGGAGCAGAAACAGGCCGCATTTACAAGAGCAAGCAGTCAAACAGGGGTGGACCCATCTGTCTGAGGGGCAAGGGTGAAAGAAATAAAAAAGGGCACCAGCGCCCCAAAAATTTTGCCATGCTACTGTATCACATTGTCTCAGACACTGGGCCACTCCAGAGGCCAGTTATCAAATAATCTCTATCATAGGGGCATCCAAGAGGGTCCATTTACTTTAGTGTTTTGAATAGGGCTGCATAATTAATCGATATTGCAACAAAATTACAATATGATCAAGTGCAATATCCAAATTGCAATTTTTTTGAAAAAGGAAAACTTGAGGTACTGTAGAGCTGCAGAGATGACCTGCCCTAAAAATCTTGTCCTCCAAATGAAAGAAAACATGGTTGGTTTGGTTCAGACCTCAATAAATATCACATCGTCACAATTTTAATAGTTTGTTTTTCTTTCAGTGAACATTGTAATGCAAAACTGATTTCCACTAATCGCATCGCAATCATAATTTCAGAATCGTTCAGTACTAGTTTGGAACATCAAAACTAAGGGACGTGCAGTCAAAGGCAATATACACTCAGCAAAAATGTAAATGCAACACTTTTGTGCGTCTCATTTTTCAAGTCATTTTTAAGTAAAAGATGTGAGACTTCCTCCAAGCACACAAAAGGTTCTCTCAAATTTTATTCGCAAGTTTGTTAAACTCACAGATTAGTGAGCACTTCTCCTTTGACAAGATAATCCCCCCACCTGACAGGTGTCATATAGAGATGCTGATTAAACAGCAGGATTATTGCACGGGTTTGTCTTGAACTGGTCACAATAAAAGGACACTCTAAAGCTGCAACTTTGACCAGTGAACTTGCAGCCTCAACCAATAGAAATCTGTATCATTTGTGTCTTGAACTCCTGTATGTGTTACTGCAGCCTAAAATGTGCAGTTTTAGCTTGAGAAACTTGCTATTTTATTGATTGGTATCATGGACTCACTACGAATGGTTTCAGTATAATAAATGCACACAGGCATATGACTTGGTGACTTCTTTTCTGTTTGACAGAATTCAGTGTGTTTGTATTTGGAGCATTCAACCATATTTGTAATCTTCTCTTGCATTTGTCAACTTTAAACAAAATGATCATTGTGCTGTCATAAAACACGCTGAGCTTATTCTCTTGAAAGATCTGTGAACTCTTATTAGCACTGGGAATTGGGAAGAACTTTCAAACTACTTGGAATACAAATTAGGTTTTAAAGAATCAGTTCACCTAAATAGTGCATGCTCCTCTCTGGTGGGAAGTCCTGGTTAGGATGAGACTCTTTGTCGGCTGTGAGTGTTCTTTCTGTCATAATAGCCTTTTGGGGGCAACCAGAGAGAGAGACAGAGACAGAAAATGCCGAGGCACAATTTGAGTTACAGAAATTAGTACAAAAAAACTTTTTGTCACTTTTATTGCTTCGCTTTTGTGATATCAACCACACAAGACATCCTTTGGGTCAGTCTTTTCTATTAAGGTATACACAAAAATAGGATGTTAGCCACTAAGGCTAGTTGCTAACAAGACTAACAGGTCCAGTATGTAAGATTAAGGATGGTTTATTGTCAGAATATGGTAGAAGTTGAGTTTTCATCAGTGTAAGATTACCTGAAAATAAGAGTCATTGTGGTTTTGTTGCCTAAGAATGAGCCCTTTATAAATAAAGAAGGAGTGGCAACTTTTCCATGGAGGCTGTCATTTTTGCACCACCATGTTTCTACAGTAGCCCAGAATGGACAACCCAAACACTGGCTCTGTACAAGGCCTTCCATGTTTTTCAAGTTTTGGGTTGCAATCTCACCACTAGAAGTCACCTAACTCTTTCGCCGCCAGTGACAGTATATTTTGTTAATTGCTGTTTTCTGCCAGGCGGTAGAAGATGGTGTGACAGATCATCTGACAAAAATTTGTCACTCAGAGAAGAAGAGAACCACCGGACTTGAACAGCAGAAGAAGAAGATGATATTATGCAGCATAGAAACAGCAGCGCGCAGCTGCAGATCCATGGGTCAGAGAGCACCGTGACCCAGCCACAGAGCAGAGCTGCTCACGCTGCGGTCCCCGGACCCCCACAGCAGCCAGGACACAGCGAGGCTGCTCACATCACAGCCCCTGGGACTTGCGCCACAGGTGGGGCAAAAATAAAAACAAAAAGTTAATATTCAGTTTAAAAATGTCTCTTTCACAAAAGCTATTTTTTTGATGCAACTAACCAATATTCAAGTGCTTATAAAAGATGAATAAAATTAGAACAAAACTTGTGTGTCTGAAACAATCAGATCAGTTCTTTCTTTTGATATATTCTATGTTAATATATTTATAGAACTGAATATTCTGTGGGTGTTGAAAAATCACTGAATCTTGTCAAAAATATTAGTGCTGGCAGGCAACTGTTTTTTAAAAAAATGCTGGCAAGGAAAGTGTTAATCCTACACACAATTTGTTTAAGGTACATTCAGCCATTTACATAGTGAGTGTATAGGTAATTTTCAGACCATACTTCCCCTCAGTCATGTTTTAGCACATTTTCAAGTCCTTAATTTTAGATTCATATTAGACCAATGCCATCTGGTTAAGCTGGATCCTTAATGTCAAAGATCTGAATTAGAGTTTTCAGTTAACACTCATTCAAAGTCCTGGAGAAATAGTCCTATATAGCAGTGGTTCCCAACCTTTTTTTCCTTGGAGTTCCTCCTACTTGTATCTAAGGAAAGCTGAGCAGTTTGCATTGTTTTGTGTACCACAAACAAAATCCCATTCACTTCCATTATGTTATTGTGGAGGCAGAATGCCAAGATAGATATCTCTAAGCCTGGACAGGTGACAAATCTGCATCATCTGAACCATCAGAGTGAGAAAGCATGCTTTCTTTCTTGTTTTGGGTGAAACGACCCTTTAAAAGTGCAGCATGACTTGTATTTCACCACACGGGAGCAGTAATGTATTACTAGACACACTACCTCTCATTAACGTGTGTGTGTGTGTGTGTGTGTGTGTGTGTGTGTGTGTGTGTGTGTGTGTGTGTGGAATCAGATAGCTCTCTCTTGGATTTGAACTCATAACCACTTGTTTACAATGAACTTCAAAAATAAAAGCTGTTTCAGCATTGAGTCATATGTTCAGGCCAATTAACTCTCCCCACATGTTCATCAGTGATCTCACCTCTCTATAAACTCAACATATATGTAAATGCAAGCATTAAGAGCCATTCTAATTAGATTCAAGTAAATGTATTTAAATTGTGGTTAATGCCTGTGAGATTTCTGCTGTGGACTAACACTCAGGCACGCATGGCTAAATCTACATTGTCCTTTAAGTGTTTCCTCTGCGTTTATGAATGGTTTTATGCGTCACATGGGGATCAATCAAACACTCTGTGTATGGCATTTATGTACGTTGTTAATATACTGATTTATAGCGGAGCGAAGACATGATCAAGTGGTGCCATTAGCAGCTCTGTGTTCTCTGGCCATCTGGCGCAGCATATATTGTGAATGTGCATGGGAGGGAAGATAAGGCTAACCATCCAGAAAGAACCCTAACCCACCCCCTGCACGCACACGCACACACTCACTCACTACTTCAGAAGTGAGTGAGTGTGTAAAATGGCTACCTAGTTGTTCCTCATTGCTGAGCCAGGGAACAGGGGAAGTGACATGGTTGATAGAGGCTCCTATCAGGCCTCTCAGATGTTCATGTGGCAACATCTGCAGGCTGGGGGAACTTCCTGCCTGCTGCAGAGAGCTGTTTGATGTGCAGACGGTTGCATTGGAAAGGAAGGTGCAAGATTAACAGGAAATGTGCTGTAACTTACTGTTGCCACTAGTCTTGACTGCACGAAGAATATATCCAACAACCAGATCACACCAGTACCTCTGTGAAGCTGTAGCTAAATGCTAAACATCAGCATGCTGATGAATGGGTTAACTACAGGACTCCCGCCTGGGGGGCAGGGGTTTGGGTCCTATGTTGACTTTAAATTTTTATATTTAGTTGACCTGTTATTTTCAGATTTTGTTTTCTTTTGTTTTTCTTTTGTTTGTTTTTTTCAGTCAGTTTGGTTAGTTTTATGCACCAAAACTAATTTGTTGGATTTGGAAAAATATCATAGTTTGGCTCTGCCATGTTGGTGTAAATATCCACATTCTATATTCTATTGTTTGCTACAGACACCTGGATGTTTGGCTCTGCCATGCTAGTTTATATACACCCAAGTATAAATAGCCCCACTGGCTATTTATACACTGGATGCAAATAGCATTGCTGGCTACTGGCAGCTGGGTGTTAATAGAACCTACCAAAATTAAAAATCTGACCTGATGATGTCAGTAGATAAAGACATAAGTGAATCTCAGACATCTTGGTCAAAAACTCAAATTTTGACTGGCGCAAGAGGAAAATTTGGAGGATTACCAAAGACTGTAAGACTAATCCTCTGGGTGGGGGGTCCTATTCCCCCTACACCCCCCATGGCAACACCATTATTGTGTTATGACAGTACTGCACTCTTGACTGGAAACACCTGCAATTTTGCCTCATCAGAACAGATTGACCAGTAAATAGAAAGACAAATATGTAACTTTGTTATAAATTGCTATTTGCCAGTAACCTAGCTGCACAGACTCTCCCACTTCCCAAATGTGGAAAGTGCTATGCAGAGGCTTAATTTTTTCTGTATATTGTGAATACAGCAGAGATTACTTTGAACCATATTGCACACCATAAATCAAGCCAATAGTCTAATTTTCATTGATGACTCAGTAGGGATTTCTGTTCTAACATCAAGGTGGTAAAATGCTTCACAACAGTACCTTTATCATGATTATCATCCCTTATTTGTTGAAGCTTCGTGGATAGAGCCACCAGTGTGAACCTGCTGGAGCTTAAACTGAACTAATCCGGGGCATTTAAAGTGTTGTGCCCTTTTATCTGTTAAACTGTGTGGGAAATGTTTCAGACATACATTTTTAAATTCAAATATGCACTTATGCACTGCAGTTAATATTTTTTAACTGTTCCACAAAAAGATAATGCTGCACACTTGTCTACATACAGTGACATCTCCTCATCAGTTTGAATCCAAAACTTCATCAGTAGTTCTTTTTATCCATTTAGATCAGGGGTCACATTCACTAGTGCTTTCTGTGGTAGAGGGTTTGTCAGAAACTCTTGTTTGTGAAGTTACAATATCTTCCAGTAATACCTAGTTGTGTTATGGATAGATGACACACTGTGATTTAGCTGGTTAGCTAGCTCACATGACTGCACAAGGATTCATGGGTAGCATTTGAGTTTATAATGTGTTTTTGTATTTTTAATTTTAAAAAAAAAGAAAGAAAAAAGAAAAAAAAAACAATTTAGCTGCCCCCTACAGTAACTCTGAGTAGCCCCCAGGGGGCATGGACACCCTGTTGAAGGCCCACGCCTTAAAGGGACAGTTCACCCCCAAATCAAAAATACAAATTTTTCCCCTGGTCTGTAGTGCTGTTTATCCATCAAGATTTTTTTGGTGTGAGTTACAGAGTTTTGGAGATGTGTGCTGTAGAGATGTCTGCCTTCTCTCCAATATAATGTGACAATATGGCCCTCTGCTTGTGGTCCTGATTTAATAAATTCAAAACCAGTGAACCAGTTAATCCATAGACTTTGTTGTGAGCAGTTTCATGTAAGAACTACTTTGTCTAGTAGAAAGAAAGTAGTTCCTACATGAAACTATTCACAACAACTTCTGTTGATTATTTTTACTGACCAGGTCATTTCTGGAAAGAGACACTATACACATTGTACACAATATACTGGAGAGAAGGCAAACCTTGCTATGGTCGATATCTCAAACCTCTGTAACTCACATCAAAAGTATCTAGATGGATGAACTGTACTACAGGACAGGGGGAAAATGTATTTTTGATTTTGAGGTGAACTGTCTCTTTAAAATATTCATGTTAGTGCTGGAAGTAAGTTTGAAAAAAAAAACTTAAAGAATAAAATGCAGGGTTTTTTTTCTTATTATAACAGACGCTGCAATTAATGAGAGACATTTGAAAGCAGCTTTAATTTGAGCTACAGAAACGACACAACATTTCCTCCTGCCTCCATTGATCAGCCACACATGAGAAAAAAACATGTGCTTATGCATCGCTAGAACAGAATAATACCACTTAACAATAGCAGCAGATACAGCCGCTATCTAAAAAGCTTGTACAGCGTAGCAGAGGGTAAATGGGAGCTGGAGAGTCTGGTACGAATCGATAAAAGCCATCAAACACCTGAGGGGTCCCCCAATTTTCCCACAAACCACTCCACCCCCTGGGCAGGGGGGAAACAATGGCGGGGCATCAATACCTGCAATTGCGAGAAGGTGGGGCAGGAGACAGCGAGCAAACCACACAAGTGGGTCACCTCTCCTCCAGACAGCAAATGGGCGCGCAATCGTTTGCATCAATTCAGTGCAGTGGGAGATGGAGGACAGGATGGGGAAGGGGTGCCATTAGGAGCATATTGGTATAGAAGGTGGGCGCCGGGGAGGAAGAAGGGGTGTGGAGGTTTTTAAAGCAGGTAGAGATGGAGACACAGGGGGATATAGGTGTTTTCAATTACCCGCAAATTCACAGCAATTTCCTCCTCTTTCTGACCACACCTCCCACTGCGAGGCTGATGGGAGTCCTGAACAAAGAGGCGTGGAGATCGCAATTGTTTGACTGTGGGTTGGTGGGGAGGAGCGGGAGGAGGTCGGTTTTCATCCGTCTGCCTCGTTCAACCTTTCTCTGTCACCTTGCAGCTTTCAGTGGAGCCTTCTTTTTCTGCAGTGGTAGAACTTCAAAGTGCATTTCAACTTCTGTGTAGATGTTGATAAGGCACTTCCTGAGAGCCAGAGATACTCTTATGCTGCTTAAAGATAACATGCACGCACGCACTCACACACACACACACACACACACATACACACAAACACACACACACGCACGCGCACGCACACACACACACACACTCACATTGCATTGTTCCATTCAGCAGAACAAGGCTGCGCTGTTCCTGCTTTGCAAAGTGGTTAAATTTGCTCTGTGTCACAGCTCATCTCACTGATCAGTGTCGCCTTCAGTTAAAAACTCCTCTGTCGTTTGCATTGTGCTCGTCTGTTAGCACAGAGGGTAGATTTGTCATGTTTTGGGTGGAATTAGAGCAGATACTTTGTGTGTGGTGTCCTGGAGCAGATATGTTTCAACAAAAACACCTCAGCAGGGATGAAAATGACAGAAATGGAAGCATTGTGTTCATTTGGAGGAGGTGGGGGGGTGAGACATGATAACAGCATCCACCCATACAGGCCTGTTGGCCTGCATCAACTCAGCCTTTGTTGGGAGAAACTCTTATCACCTGACCCAAGGTTAAAGCCACCCTGTTGAATTATTGTTAATGACACACATACATAATTAATTAACTTTTTCCTCTGGTTAATTTAAATTAACCATAAGGGGGAAAATGTAAAATTCAAAAGCAGACAGAGATCAAAAGTTGAAAATAAACCAAATCCATTTAGAGTTCATGTCAGAGGACAGAATCACTCCTGTACAAATGCTGTGTAAATAATTCAATTACAGTAATCAAGGAGTCACTTACAGTGTTCATTTTAGGTCTTTTCATACATAACAACATATGGGAAACCATTTAAAACTCCTGTAACTATTTTTATGGCCCGAGCACCAAATGGTGTGAGCACCCTATTGGATTTGCTTGGATTCATCTTCTTCGTCCTCTTCAGATGCATTTTTGAGGGGCTAAACGTGCTCGATGGCACATGAAACCTGACACACACGTTAGCCATGGTGGAAAATTTTGTGATATAACTTGTAGCGGTGGGTGTGGTCAAATGGCTTGGTCACACCCTCTAAACAGCAACCCCCGCAGCACGTTCCACCGGCATACACAAAAATCAGAACATACATGTATCATGCCCAGACACACAAAAAGTCTGTAAGGACCCCCAGCCTAAACCCGACAGGAAGTCCGCCATTTTGAATTAAGTGGTCAATTTTGGCTTTTTTTTTTTTTTTTAAGATTATTTTTTGAGCTTTCACCTTTAATTGGATAGGGACAGCTGAAGATATGACAGGAAAGGAGGTAGAGAGAGGGGGAATGACATGCAGCAAATGGGCCACAGGCGGGAATCTAACCAGCGACCACTGCAGAGGACCAACAGCCTGGGACATGGGACAAACGCATTACCAATTGAGCTATGGGAGCACCCCCAATTTTGGCTTTTTTCACACATTGTGTTTTTACAAACTCCTCCTAAATAATACATCAAAATTACTTCAAAATCAATGTGTGCCATCTAAACTAGTTTGTCATCAAAAGTTGAAGATTTATCCATCGTGGCACTGAATTTCTTTGTCTTACCAAGGAATTGCAATAACCTAAGTATAAATGATGATCGATAATAGTCCCAGCCTGAACACATCTAGATGACAATATTCAATCATAGTCATAGCGCCACCTACAGGAAAGGACATGTTTTGGACTCTAACACGTTGACAATATCCAACTCAAATCTGGTCAGAAAGGCCTTAAAACCTTGGTAATCCTATATTGTGAAGATTGTGACATATTATCGAATGACGTTGCCATGACAGCATGGTGAATTTTCATGCTTCACCAAAATACAGGGAGTTGTATTAACTTTAATGTACATGGTCGATCCTCTCTCTGAAACTTCACGTTTGATAACAGTCCAGGCCTGAACATATGACTTTCGTTGATGGGTGTAGCCAAATGACTTGGCCTTTAAACAACAAGCTAAACAATTTCATCATATTTTATATTGAGGCAATCTAAAAGTGAAGGAAAATAATCAAAATGCATTACTTTAATTAGATTACTGACTACATTTTTAAGTAATTAGTAACTTGGAATGCATTTTTAAAGTAACCCTCCCAATACCTGTAGATACGACTGCAGGAAGAAAACAATTCCTACATTAAACTGGAGAAAGAGACACTGCTGTTAAACCTTTTTTTTGCAAGAGATGACAGACATTTTCTGTCAGACTTTGCAACTGACCAAAACTGTCTAAATGGATAAACAGATGAGAGAAGAAACAATGAAACGAGAGGAGAAAAATGGATTTGGGGATGAATGTACTTTTAAACATTTTAACACCAGTAGTTTTGGTGCATTTCTGGAGATGACTGGAGATGTAGAAAATACTTTGCTGCTCTGTACAAGTGATGTCTTTAAAAAAGAGTGCTAAATGTTTGATGACCACAGCCACACATGTAACAGCAATGCTAACAGCCATACATGCTAACAGCTACACATGCTAACAGCCATTTTAACAGCCATGCTAATAGCCATTTTGACTCACCTGCACAGGTTCATTTCCTCTGCAGTCAAACACACCCAAACAATTCACACAATTTGTTTGATGTTAATCTTATTAATCTGTTTGTATCCTCACTCTGTTTAAATGGAGTGAACACATTGTCACACTGTCTTGGACTTACTGTGGTTGTTGGGGGCGATTCACTTCCTGGTTGAGTCAAAGGTGTGTCTGAGGGGTGGAGCCTCTTAAATCTGAAAGCCAGCTCATCAGACCAAACCATGTGCTGCCAAGTCAGAGGGGGGGTCAGGCTTTAGTTAGTTTTTGTCTTGTATTAGTTGTAGCTGGCGTCCATCTTGTTTTCCTCTTGTGTGTTATTTGGTTTGACTTGGTCTCTATATATGTTCACTACTGACTCCACAACAGTTTTGTTCCTTCCTCGGCCACAGAGACAGCTGCTCCATGAGAGAGGCTTTTTATGGACTCACAGGTACATTCAAGGATTAGTTATTTAATTAATTACTTCTATGAAATGTTTATGAGTGTTAATGTTAGAGGAGACAAATGGAGGATAACCTCTTTTACTTTTGTAGTTTCTCCAAATGTTATTGGTTCTCTGGTCTGAACTCAAGACAGACTTCATCATACTCTAATGTCTCGTGTCATTTAGTTTATTTGAAGTGTAGTTTTAAGTGTCTCATGTTTGTCTCGAGCCAATATAAAATGACATGTCCCACCATTTCCTGTAGTCCACAATGTCCACATCACCTTTAGCAGGTTTATACGTTAATGTCCTGTTGAAACCAGTGAGATCTACTTCTACTGATTTCTCTTATTTCTCCTTCTTTCCTATGAATGCTGTAGTAACTTAGGTCGACTGAGGTAAATGTTTGAGGCAGATTCACCAAATGTAACAACGCTGCTGTGAACATAAAACTGTAAATAGTTAAGTCTAAATTTATCTTTAGCAAACTGACTTGAATCTCCCTCACTGTAGTCACTCTACTCCTTGTTAAAAGTTATTAAAAGATTTAGCTATTGCTGAAGGACGTCACTGTGGCGTGATGACAAGTCTTGAGGTTTCCCCATGAAACAGGAAGTTGTTGTAAGTTTGTACTTCATGGTCGAATCTGCCCCAAGCATAACATGTTTGATAAGATACCCGGTCGAAATACATCTGCAGGACAAGTCAGTGCTACAAAATGGCTTCACTGCGCCCCTGGCAATATTTCAATGAAGCATGAACATGTTCAAATGTAAGCAGACACATCTATCATGTCCAGGCATACAAAAAGCCTCTTGGAGCCACAGCCTAAACCCAACAGGAAGTTGGCCATTTTTGAAATTCATGGTCTTTTTTGGTCAGTTGCTTTCCACGCATTGTATTTTAACAAACTCCTCCTAAGAAAATTGATCAGATTGACTTGAAGATCACTGTGTGCCATCTAGACTAGTTTGTGATCAAAAGTTATTAAAAGATTTGGCTGGTGTTGAAGGGCGTGGCATGGTGTCGAGTTTTGAAGTCGATAAGAGTCCCTTCATGATCACATTTACATCCCAGTCAGGAGTTCTACTCATTGTGCCACCTGCTTGCAACAGAAAGCAAGCCTCGTGTGGCTGTCATCATCTGATTTACATGAAATTTTCAGTGTTCAACTGGAACATAACATATATCTGGCTGCTACCTGAGGCTGCTGCTGCACACTGAAATTTGAAAAGATTTAAAAAGAAAGTCATCTTTTTTTCACTGAAAAGAAAATGATCACAAATAGGCCAATGGAAACATGACCAATACAGATGGAAAAGTAAACACTGCAGCAGCACAGGTTTGGAGTAAGGATGTTAAGGATTAATGATTAATCATTAATCGAGTCATCGCCATTGAGAATTTAACCAATGGGATCCCTGTGGGCCTTTTCCGCTGACACTTTTGAAAGTAGATAAGAAAACAAAAGGGGACTTTAAGGAAACAGCATGTTCATCCCAGAGATGTACATAAACAGTTTATCCACCGCTTTACAGACACTCGACTCAAGTTTCCTCGAGCTCGTCTTCAGGTAAAGGAAACACCTTCAAGAGGGTAGCCCTGGTGTAATGGAAATGCAAACCCCTGCCATGCTGGGCTGATGGGTCAAGTCAAGCCAAGTCAAATATGGAAACGGAGCAGTAGGCTCTTTAACCCACTTGGATGGGGAGGGTGAGGCAAGGTATTCCAAATCTGCAAGCTCACAGCTAGATGACCCTAAATCCTACACACTGCTCCTTTAAAAGCCTGACAACACCTTACCTTCAAGATCTTGTCATCTTATCTTTACAATATCTGTTTAATTACATTTTTCTGGGTGGTTGAAATATTGCCCATCCTCATTACTTGGAATTCTGCCTCGCTGCTGCTCTTTTACACTCCTCCTCACAGGAAATCAGACATTCCAACTTTCTGCCATGTCTGAAACACAAATTAGCATGAGCAGCAATAGCCACACAGCTGAAGACACAAAAAGCGTGCCACTTACAGAAACTCACACTTCAAAAAATCCAAGGAGAAAGACGTCGGAGTACCAGGCACGCTGATTGATCTCCGGGACGTGCCGAGCAAAACTGCAGTAATGAGCGCTTAGCACCAAACACAGAGACAAAAAGTAAAAAAGGAGAATAACAAGGAACTTGCAGATTACCACTTTAACAGCCTATTGAGATGTAGAACAATCAGCAGCAGCATGATTCAATTGGAGCGTACAGAAATAGAGCTTTAGAGGCTGTTGTGTTCATTGTTGTGAAGGAGAAGCGAGGTGAGAATTGACTCTCCGGTGCATAGAGCAGGCTCTCCATGCCAATAACCACCTCTTCATCGGCACCCCTTTGACACCAGCGTTCACCCACTGGAATATATATCACTTTCAAAAGCATGCCGCCTTCTCTTCAAATATTTAATTTTCAACTTGAGGTGTACCTCTTGTTTATATAACAAAGGCCTCCTCTCAATTAGAGCACCTGGGGGTGGGAGGAAGCGAGGGTGCATATCTGTACACCCATACCCCCCCTCCTCCCTCCCTTCTCTCTCTTCTCTCCCTCTCAAACACACTCATTTATGAACAGTCACACACACACACACACACACTCTCTCTCTCTCTCTACAGCTCTGTTTCTCCTGCAGCCTGGCTGTTTTGGAGATAATGAGATTAAAAATCTATTTTTGTCGGTTACCTGCAAGTGATGCATTAGTGGAAACATTCCGCAACATTACAGCTGTTGCTAAAACGAACGGGAATGAAATTGTGTTCCCCGTTTTCCCACTTTAACGCCGTCGCACTCACAGAGTTGTTAGCAGAGGCTTATCTCACTCACCTGGCCGTATTTGTTCTTACATTGTTCCAGCAGGAGCCTCGACCTCAGGGACTCAATCGTGGATCAGATTACATAAGTTAGAAGCATTGTAGCACCACAGTACTGGAGCGTTTGTGTTAAGTTTAACATTTGTTAAGTATGTATTTAGACATATAGAGGGTGGAGTGGTTGGGTAAAACACACCACTGTGGTCGACTCTCATCTGATGCTTGCAAGAATGCATCCTATGAATGTTACTGAACCAAATATGTGCATCTTTTTAGTTTAAACACGACTTTAACTGGAGTGAAAAGATGAAACTGCGATTAAATAATTATAATGAGAAGCATAGCAGTATGGTACTATTAATAACAATATATTTCTTAGTTCAAAGAAAAGGAAGAAAAGCAAAAGTAAAGTACACAACTCCATTACTTGAGTCAAAATATAGATTTTTTTTAAGTACCAGAGTACTGTGTTTTTTTTCACCCAAGTTTATTTCACATATTATATTTCTGAAAGGACTTTAGTCAGTTATGTTAAAGGAGAATCCTGTAATGTATTTACTGTAGTACAGTTGCAGTTTCCTCCTTTGACTGCAATAACTGTATGTCCATTTCAGGTTAATTAGAGCTCAAATTAATGCTGAATTTTTGCCAACTGAGTAAATGTGTGTTTGTGACTAGTAAGAAATCATTAGGAATCTTGCAGAAAGAGTAGATGTTTATAACTGTTATATTTAGCAAAATGTTAATGGAGTTTGGCAGGCAGTGAGATGGGCACTTAACTCATCGTGTGTTATTTCAGAGCAGTGGGCTTTTGTTTTCAGGATAACAGGCTTAACTTTACATCGACAGACAACTGACATTTATAAAGAGCTGATCAACTTACAGTGGAGGATTTGTCAGTGATTGTTATTGTCAGTTTACAAGGCTGCATACATCCTGTGCTCCTGCAGAGCTCCTGCAGCCTGCCTGTTGCTACTGTGTCTGGAGGGGGGGGGGGCACCTCACTTCAACCATATATTAAACAGGATTGCAACCTATTTAACATACAGTCTATGGCTGGAAATTACTATTTGGACTGCTGTTCATATTTTTGCATATGGATTCACACAGGATCTGGTCCAAATTCAACAGCTTGCAGGCCAATCCATAAAAATCCATAAAAACTATAGCATAAAAACTTCTACAAGCACAGACAACATTGTTTTAAATGTTTATCTGGGTTGACACACCTCCACATGATTTCTCAGGTTGGACTGAATTTTTGTAGGCAACAATGACTTTGTGTGCTGTAAACAGAGCAAACATTTAAAACTATGTAAATCTTTATTCATTTAAAAACAAACAAACAAACATGGATTTCAGATATGGCCATGGGGGCTCTAGTGAGGAATTGTCATCTTTATCCAAAAAGCCCACAGTCCTGTGCAGGTCCAGTTTTACAAAGCCACCCACACCCACAAAGCTGAGAACCAGAACTAACCCATTACTCATAATTATTTCTAAGTCTAATCCACACCTGCCTAGAACCGTGAATATAAGCCTCACAACCTGACCTGCACTCACTCTGCCCAATAAAGGTGAAAAATGCCTTAAATATCTTAAAATATTTTATTACCAAGTCTCTAATTCAGCCTAAATTGTGAACAGAGCTCAGCTGACTCACTCAGGAGGTGAATCTAGAACAGGAAAACAACGTGTTTGTGCCAGTTTCATATGGTATACGTCTGTGCACTGCACTAGTGTTGAAGTATGCACAATGCTACAAACTTAAAAACAGCACAAACAGCTTTAGATTGTGTTTTAGAGTGATTTTTGGATGAATGTTGGCAGTGTAGCCTACAGGTACACAAGCATACTTCTTGTTGTCAGTTTTAAGTGTGAACGTACAGCTCTGCCAACACAGGGTGAGAATTAGAGCACAGTATGTGAATGAGACACACAGTAACCATGCTACAATTAAAGTCTGTGTAAAGGAAAAGGGAGTTTTTCTTCTTAACACCTTCTACATGTTAGAACATAGTTGCTAAAAAGGTGAAAACACTGAGAACTACGTAGTACTGAATTGTGGACAGTTAAACTGTTGTTCATGGTTCCTGTGTTCAGTATTTTTTGGGATGGACCTGAAACATGGCTTGGTGATGTGCCGGAGCCATGGTCCCCCAACACTACGAGCCCCGTCCTCTGGCTCTGCTGGCTCAAAGATGTCCAACAAGGGCTTGATTCCACCAGACACGACTGTGTCTCCGTCAGAGCTGATCACAGTCATGTTACACAATTCTTATGATTCCACCAGCAGCTTCAAATATGAGTCAAGTCTATTTTTGACAGATGCTGCATCAAGTTGCACAAAGCAGACTGAGTAGGCAGGACATCAGACACTGAACCCCCATAAAGAAATTTGTGCATTTTCAAAATAAAAGACCCTGTGCAGACTTGATAGAAGAAACTGTTTAACTAAGTCCATGGCAGAGGACCAAATCAACAGAATCTGAATTGGGTGGGCAAAATGCAATGCTGCTGAAATGCGTCAAACACTGATACAACCTGCAGCCGTGTGGAGGACGGATCAAAACCACGGTGCAGTGCTCGACAGAATGTCCATTTTTTCAGCTGGTGTTTGACACTGAGACAGCAGAGCAGACACACCCCAGCATTTCATTTCATTCCATTTTTTTTCACAATTTTGAGGCCTAATTTTATGTACTTAGTGATTTTTTTAAGCATTTAATCTGGCTGGGCGGGCATATTTCTGTGGTGTGACATACTCAGAACACACATTAATTGTTGCTTTACACGATCTTTAAAGTGCTTTATAGAATATTTTTGGCTTGTTTGTAGCAAAGAAATCTGTTACAAACTAACAGAGTGACCTGTTGCAGCAGCTTCTTGTTTTTTTTAAGTCAGTCATCAGTGATTCAGTGGAATCTACGTCTGATATGATGATGTTAACACAACTACAGCCAGTGAATATTTTTTATTCACTTTGAGCTTTCATTTCATTCTAGTGTGGTGTGGGAGGATTTACTCCCCCGTTTAACTGCTCATTAGGGCTTTTATTATAATATAATGATATAATTAATGTAGTCATTCATTTAAAGGTGCTACAAGTCATTCTGGAGAAAGATAGTTGATTGCTGAGTCTCATTCCTCAGCTGTCAAACTGATGCTTGACTCAAGTCAAGGCAAATAAATCTCTGGAGCACTGATTATGTGATGACATGAGAAACACAGCTATAGTGTAAGTGTCCATTGTTGGCCACCCAGTCAGTTAACATCACTAACATCAGTTGATCCAAACTTTAAAGTCCATTCAGATCCAGTGGTGATCATCACAAAGCCGCCAGGTTCAGCAGCTGCAGCCTCCTCACATTATGACAGGTTGTGATAGTTTGTTCTGCTTTGAGGTAATGTATTGTATTAGTATGAGCATTGGGCAGCAAGCTGTGCAAACAGAGCGGGCAGGATGTGCTGGGATTGATCTGAGGCTAAAGGTGGGGAAGTGGTGCCAACAGGTCTGGACCCCACAGAGTGGAACCAGTCAAATTTGCAGTTATTTGAGTTTAAACTAAGCAAAGGTTAATGGAGTTTGTGACTTTGGGAACGTAACTTTATTGTTATGTTCGATAATAAAGAGAGAATTGGTGGGAAAAATCCAGTAATTGCTGCATTCTCTCTCTGTGTTGCTGTTTTTAACCCACTACTTTATTGTTATACAGGCCCTTCTCACACACCCGTCCTTTATAATCTCATGTGACACATGAAAGTTTGTTGGCAGGCAAAATATCTGCATCATGTATATTTACATGCCTGCAAATATTATTTTGATATTACAGTATGTGAACTGCACAAAAAACAACAATTCCATTAACAAGAGTTGTGAAGAGTCGTTTTTGTGAATTCTCAATTGTGATTGGTTGATCGTGGCACGCTACAGTCTGTTATTTCTGAATAATAGTTGCAATGGATATAGTTCTGATCGTTGACCTAGTGCAATCAGTCAATTCAATTCAATTTTAAATCAACATTTTATGTCAAATATTTGATTTTTTAGTAAGTAGCCATGAAATATACAGAATAATGTACAGTGAGCGGGTCATTATTGCACAAATAAACTTCTTCCAGGGGGGATTCAAGATCTGCAGTATCCTGTCAGGATTTATTTCTGTTAAGGGCAAACAAAGTGGAGGACGCAAATTGCAGACAACTTGGGGGAACCAGTTCAAAAAAAGTTTCATGAAATGAAACAAAGGCTTACAAAAACACAGGGAGGTAAAAATCCACAAAAAAGGGCAAACACAAAAACAGTCCAGGAAAAAAATAACACAGGAGACGCAGGAAGACATGCACGGGTAACAAATGAACTGACAAAGAAACAGAGAAAACACAGGGACTAAATAGACAGAACCAAATTAGACACAGGTGGACAGACAGGTGAAACTAATGACAATCAAAAAGGGCAGGAAAAGAACAAAGACAGGAAGTAAAGACAAGACACGTGAGGGAGGACCAGGACTACAACAATAAAACAGGAAATGACGAACAAAAACCAAAACCATGACAATTTCACCATAATTATCTGTCTTCTGTACATTATTGTCCTCAGGGCTGTGTGTTGGCAACAATTTGATGATACTATACATGTCGCAGGGGTTACAATTCAATATATTGTGATATATTGTTATACTATAAGCAAGATGATATTTTGCGATTTATTTCATCTAATATCATTCTATAAAGAACAAACCATCATATGTATAACACTGAAGTTTTTCTTGCAATCAGAACAGTGAAGATAGGTGATAGCACTGCTATCTATCAGTCAGCAATTTAAACACAACACAAAATGAACCACTGCCACCAATATTTGTGGGTGTCATGATATCATGAAGCAGTGTTTTGAGAATATAAAAAATTATATTATCAATATTGTCAATATTTTGTCACATTCTGACTTGTCCATGGCTTAAGAAAACGTGGA
Source organism: Lutjanus erythropterus (assembly GCF_056507025.1). Classification (NCBI taxonomy): domain Eukaryota; kingdom Metazoa; phylum Chordata; class Actinopteri; order Lutjaniformes; family Lutjanidae; genus Lutjanus; species Lutjanus erythropterus. The sequence goes on along the minus strand of NC_139326.1, from coordinate 39,459,202 downwards.
GATAATGTGGACTTCATATACCAGGTGTAGTCTTCTGGCTCACTCACTAGTCACGACTTGCACTATCATAGCATCCTATTTAATATTGATAAAGGAGATCAGTGTGAATCTTATGGGGCTCAAATGGTAGTTTTTACCACTAACACAGGGTATCATGTGCAAACAACTGAATTCCATTTGTTATCTCCAGGTCAAGAGACAGAGGAAAATATTGTCAGTCTTTAAAAAAGAATCAGAAAGGCACAGCCCTCAATAGTGCAAGAGATTATCTCTGATAGGTGAGATTAATAGTGAGGGGCTATTTTTCCTCTTTGGATATATACAAAAATTTAACTGAAAGATTTGTTCTCTCGTTCTTATGACCATTTCAGACCAAACATGGCAGTTAAAGTTGCTGATCTATGTGAAGCAGAAATAGATAAGTTAATATCCTGATGAGGATTATGACAACAACAACAATATACTACTACTAATAATAATAATAATAACAACAACAACAACAACAACAACAACAACAACAACAACAACAACAACAACAACAACAACAACAACAACAACAACAACAACAACAATAATAATAATAATAATAAGAAGAAGAAGAAGAAGAAGAAGAAGAAGAAGAAGAAGAAGAATGCTGTGTAACAGGCAGTCAATTAGCCTATTTTTATGCCCATTGAAAAAAAAATGTTGGATGAAGCAGAGAAGTTTAAGCTCTTCTTCAAGAAAAGTGGCAGCAAATGAGTGTGTGTCATTTTTAACAACCATACATAACAACCAACCTTACTGGACATGACATGATATATGATGATATATGATATTAAATGTGTTAAAAGGCATTTACCTATGTTTTAAATTTGATTGTTTTTTTTCTAATGAAAATTGGGCCTTTTAAAGGTTTCTGTCAAATCCATCAGATTTGTACAAAAACATAATTTAATCAGGCATGAAAAGGGTTAGCTATACCCTAAGGACCCTTTAATTGAGAACAGTTAATTGCAATAACTTGTCCTGTTTAAGTCTCTGACTCAGCCTGTACACACAGCTCCATGCCACCTATCAGGCTGAGCAGTCCTGAGTCTTTCACACTGATCAAAAAAACGTCCATCCTCGTTCCATCATGTTCCTCTGTGGGAAAGTGGAACCTTCCTGACCGCACTTTCATTTTCTTCAGGCACTGTCTGAGGTTTCTCTTCACTCTTTCATTTTCCTGATCTCAGGCATGAACGTTGCACACAACGTCTCAAATGAAGGCCTTAGTCGGGGGTTTAGTTATAATGCAGCCATTAAGGGAAGGCTTAGCAGTAAGCTGCACCGACAGTGTTTTATGTGTTGGTGTAGAGAGGTGTAGTTTAGGTTTCATGTTATGAGTTCAGCTTAGGTGGTCTCGGGTGTTAGTGGGGCCGTGGGCTGAGCAGGCAGCTCGGGGAGCTTAGCTGGGAGGGAGCTGCTCTCCTGCTGCAAATCAAACCAGATGGGCTCATTTATGGACAATTAGCAGTGTGCTGTGAATGGAGCGCCACTGACTCACCTAGCGTTGTTATTATTACAGCTTTTATCTGAGCTCACGAGAAACCTGGCGGCTCCTAAATTGGCGTTTTGATGCATGTTTGACCCCAGATGCGTGAGGAAATTGGAGACCTGGTCCTGAGAATGGGAGCAGAGGCGGGGCTCAATGAATAGCTCCGGGAATGTTGACGGTTATCTGTTCTGTGCTGTATGACTGAAGCACAGATCAGGTTTGGAGACGGGCTGAAAACTTCACACATTAAGAGCAGATGTGAAAACTCTGCACTTCCAGATTATCACTGAAGAACAGGAAAACACCACAGCAAAGGAAGCAGGGCTGCTTCTAACCTGGCTTTTCTCATCGATGCCCCACTCTTAGACATAAGTGCTCCAGTAGGGTTCTTCCTGAGCTTCTACACTGAACCATTTGCTTCTCAAGAATACATTTTGAAGAAAAGGTTCATCAAGGGATCTTTTTCATCCAAAGAATGATCTTTGGAAGTTCCTCAAAAATGTGGAAATGAAGAACTCTTTTTGTCGGCAGTTTGTCAAGGGTTCTTTGTAGAACCCCCTTGATGGGTTCTAGATAAAACCCATGGAATATTTAAGGGTTCTTGGTTGAACTCTTGGTGGGTTCTAGATAATACCTCTTTGAATATAAAGGGGTTCTAGGGTGGCTTCTGGATGACACGTTTAGAGTATAAAAAGGTTCTTGTCAGAACCCCCTGGTTGGATTCTTCTAAGCACCATTAGAAGGTGAAAAGGTTGGACCCATTTCACAATAGAAGGATCCTCTGTTGAAGCTCTGGTTCTAGGTATAACCCTTGATGTTGGGTTCTAGGTAGAACTCTCTAAAATGGTCCCAACCTTTATAAAAGGTTACACCTTTTACCTTTTATAAAGGTTCCACCCCTTCAACCCCCTTTGGAGAAAGGGTTTGTCAAGGGTTTTTTGTAAGACCAAGGGTTCTACTAAGAATCATTTTCATCCAAATAACCCCGTTTGGAAGAAGGCTTTTTTTAAAGCACCCCTTTGGTTGGTTTTAGATAAAACTCTTGGAATATAAGAGGGTTCTTGGCAGGAGTCCCTGGGTTTGGGCATTAGATGGTTCTAGATATAACCATTTATGTTGGTTTCTAGGTAGAACTCCCTCAAAGTGTTTCCTCCTTTATAAAAGGTTACACTTTTTATCTTTCACAACGTTTCCACCCCTTCAACCCCTTTTGTGGAAAGTATTTGTCAATGGTTCTTTGTAAGACTAAGGGTTCCATTAAGAGTTCTTTTCATTCAAAGTACCCTTTTTGGAAGAACAATATTGTTGTTCTTTGTAGCTTAATAAATAAGGTCCCTTTCACTGGTTTTCATTAAAACCCTTGGAATATAAAGGGGTTCTTGGTAGAAGTTCTTGGGTGGGTTCTAGGTAGCACTACTGGAATACAAAAAGGTTTTTGACAGAGCCCCAGAGAATGTTCTGGATGGAACTATTACACTCTAGAAGGGTTCTCTGTGGAACATCTCATACAGTGGCATGAGACGGTTCTAGGTATAACCCTTTATGTTGGGTTCTACATAAAACTCTCTGAAAGGGTTCTGACTTTTATAAAAGATTCCTTCTTCCCTTTCATAATGGTTCCACCTCGAACCCTTTCATAGGCCTTTTCCACCAACAAGGACCCTTCCCAATTCCGGTCCATGTGCCAAATGTTTTCTACCTTGACTAGAATGGTTCCATTCAAAACTGCTGGAAACATGGGCTGGCTTACTAGATACCACCACAGTTCAAAGACTTTTGAACGGAACCAGTTCAAGAACCAGAGCTAGTTTGGTGGAAAAGGGCTTTCTTCCATAGAACCCAACATGGAAAAAAGTTCTACCAGGAAGGAAAAAAGCATTCTTCTACTGGGACCGATGAACCCTTTATGGTTCTAGGTTCTCTATGGTTCTAGTCGGTGCCTTCATTTCTCAGAGTGTTCCCTGCAGAGACAGGAGTGTCCTGTTACTGAAGGGGGGATCGAGTCCTATGCAGGAATGTTGCTCGTGCCTCCCCCCTCTTTCATCCCCCCTCTCACTCTCCTCTAATCGTTCCCTCCATCACTTCCTTGGCCTTTGCTTGACTCCCTGTGTGATGGTCCACTTCACTCTGCTCATAAACAATGCCCCCAGCCCCTTCCACACCTTCATATTTCTGCCTGCCTGCGAGCTGCAGCCTCTCACTGCCTTCCACCTCAAAGTCATATCAGACCTTTTAACAGTAATTAGTTGAGGGACTGCAGCACAGCGAGATATTTCCCTAATTCATGCCCATCTCTGGGAGAAGGAGAAAGGTAAGGTAAAGCTGTGTTGGTTGGAGCCTGCTGAGATAATGACAGGCTCATCATACACATCCAAACAAAGCCAACACTTGGTGGAAAAAAAAGCCTTTTTGTTGTCTTTATTGTGTGCAACCGGCCTCACAGGAGAAAAGGAACAAAAAGGAATCAAACCAGCTGCTGCACACATCTATTGTCTGAGTACATACGCTGCTCAGATCAATGCAATTACAACTATGAAAAGACTGTGCTTCTCTGGGAAGGTTGTTTCTGCACCCAAACACTGGACTTTACCTCTGAGCGGGGGTGTTCTTTCCTCTCACTGAGGAGGGAGTCATGTTCAGCGCAATGGTACGTCCCGAGGGGTATCAGCCACCAATGACAGCTCAGCGTCGTTTGAAAGCCTCTCAATGAAAACTCCTACCTCTAATTGTCCCTGCAATGCTTATCAACGCTGCCAATCCCAACTAGAGCGGAAAGACAGAGCAATTTTCCCATTACAGCGGGAGCAGAAAATGGAGGAGAGATGAGGGAGCCCGGTGTCTCCAGAGAGCAGTGCAGATGGCTTCATCTCGAAGTTCAAAAACACAGACAGGAGGGATGGGATGGGGGGGGGGGGGCGAGAGACGCTGAGCATGCACGCTCACAGTCGCTTGTAATGTCCTTGTGCGTGCACAGCCCATGCGCTCTGACAACATGCAATCAATTAGCTTTTAACCTCGTTTCTTCAGTTCCCTTCAAGGCCACAGTCGCACAATGCGGCCGCGGAGGGTTCATGTCAATGAGTGCTGAGATCATAGCTGTTTTAAGCTCACTGACCCCCCACCACAGTGACTGGAGAAGCCCCGCTTCAACAGTGTCTGTCCCGGGCTTTGATCCCCCACGATCCAGGCAGAGGCTCCACAGACACTCACATGTTTAGACTTCCTGTCCCATTATGGACTTTTACATTAAAGGCTCTTGAAAAATGCATATAAGATATTAAAGTGTCTCATTAAGCATCCACTAAGATAGGAGTGAAAATTAACTATTAGATAACCTAGTTAAAAAACTCATTTTGATGTTTAGCATGCAATTTCCAAGACTGTGTAGGTGTAGATGTTTTTTTTCACTGGAGAAATCATAAATGATTGTGTAGCATTTTTAACATCTATATCTGCTAATACAGTAATATCAAGCCTAACCATCCAGCAGAACTTTATTGTGAATGTCTATAACACAACCTGTAACCCCACATCCTGCCAAACACTGGGACATCACTGACAGCAATGACAGTTTTCTAACAGCTAAAACTGACGACATAAAGGCAAAAAGAGTCAGCGGAGACCAAATTATGGACAATACATCGTCAAAGGCAGTGTCGGACCTCTGGGAGGATTTTGTTACACTGAAATACTGTGAGAATAACTTAGTCAGTGGCTTTGCTGCTCATAAAAAGTTTCAAAAGTATTAGTTTTTGATGGCTGCAAGCTCGGCTCATCGTCACCATGGAAACACATGGACAGCTGCAGCAGCACAGGAGCTGCGCCAGTTAAGAACACAAATAAGTGACAAGTGAGTGACTGTAAGGGAATTTGATCACGGGTGCGGGTTGGGTTGTGGGGCAGATTTGACTCAGACAGTAAATGTGGGAAATGGGTCGGTTGTGATGCTCTGCTTTGGTGATGGTGATTTTGGTGTGAACTGTCCCTTTAAAGCTATAATATGTAACATTTCTACATTAAAATGTCTAAAACTATATAATCTATATTTTACTGAGTTGTGTACTTGCATTATCCCAAATGTTTCCAGCAATGTACAAACCCAGAGAAATCCATAATTTATTCAAGATAACAGTGTGTTTCCTACTAGCCAGTAGTTGCAATAACTTCTGGTAAAACACAGGATACATCAAATACGTAAGAGAGTGAGGAAGGAAGTCAGCAATTATAACTAAACATAACACAAATAAAACTTCAAAGCATTACCTCGACCAATACATGATTTCTGACATGCCAGATAGATTGCGATGATCCCTATGCTACTTCAAGATGTCATTAAACTGTCTTTTTTTCTTGTTCTAATGTGAGAGAGACACCTTGAAGCAGAACTTACATATTGTGTATTTAATGTTGATTTGTGAAAAGTAAAATTGCTGGTTTTTTTCAAAGGAGTCCGGAGTGATACGCCTTCACATTCTCTGTTGTTGAGTGAAGTGTACAAAAACCTATGCTTAACATTTGCTCACTGTTATGTAACTGAGACCCTAAACCATATAGTTTGAAGGCTGCCGCGGATTTCCAGCTGCTTTAAACTCAAAGGACGAGCCAGATTTCCTCTTCAGTCTGCGTCCATCGGAGCACAAGAATGCAGCGCCACTGTGCTCGGATGGTTATGACAACAAATGGCGTCCTGATAACATCACATGGTCCAGGATTCAACTTGAGCTTTACCCGCCATCCCAGCAGTGATGAGATTAATCTGTTTACCTGCTCTCTTGAAGGAATGTTTATTCAGACACATGCAACTGTGTATACAGTTCACCACAGCAGCCCAGGTTAAAAATGGTACAGAGTGTGTGCGTGTGCGTGAGAGAGAGAGAGAGAGAGTGTGTGTGTGTGTGTGTGGAGAAGAAGTTGCCTATACTAAACTCTCCCTTTATTATCAATGCAGACATCTTTAAGTGTCTGCCGTCTGGCTCCACCAGGCTTATCAGTTCCTCATTGGCTTACGCAATTACAGAAAACACACACAAAAGTGTGTAGCTGCTCATACACACTCAAAGCCATGCTTGTGTGCACACATACACACACATGCAAAGAAGCATTTAGCAGCCCACTTAAATCCAAAATAGATCAACGTAACCTCCTCGAGGCAGCGGAGTGGTTGCACAGACCGTTACAGCAGAAGTCTCACAGGCCAAACGGACAGCTACATGCAACGCTGCTCGTTTTATTGCAGAGAATTGTCAGAGCGTCGACCTACCAGCCCAGAAATGGAGCTCCGTCTCAGCTCCCTCCCGTTCCTGAGGTCACGACCAGCAGCATATACAAACAGAGCAGAAGATGGGGCCAGAGATTGGTGGAGGATGTTGGCCTGATCTTTTATCTACAGCACCTTCACTGAGAATAGAAAGTTCAGTTTAACAGCAGAGACACTCAGAGGCACACTGACTCTGCAAACCTCAAACTGTCAGGCCTGTTTCTCTGAAAAGATGTGAGAGTAACAAAGTACATTTACTCAAGTACTATACTTAAGTATGAATTTGACATACTTTTCTGCTACTTTATACTTCTGCTTCACTACATCTCAGAGGCAAATATGTAAGGCATAATGTACAGTGAGGTGTTTATTTGGTAATAATGACCCACTGACTGTATATTATCCTGCTCATAGCTACTTTTTCAAAAAAAAATAATAATTGAATTATCAAGTATTGAATCAAGCATTTAACATGCCCAAGTAGTAATGTACTTTTTTAAAGCTTTTTTTTTTATAGATTCAGATTACTGAAACGAAATATAATCAATACATACATTCTGATGTGATCATATGATCAAAGCATTACATTATAACATTTACTGGCTGCAACATTAAAGCAATGAACACATCAATACATCAATCCAATAATTTTATTCTGAAAAGGTCGACTAGTGCTTTTACTTTGGTCATTTTTTGATGTTAAAGGGGCAGTTCAGATTTTTCTTTAGGTGTATTTATTGATAGTAGGTGTATTAAGTATAGTAGATGCCAGATGACCCGTCCCCAGTTTAGCGAAGCAGAATGGGGCATTTGGATGGACACTTAGCCATTAACTGTGGACAGGCTTAGCAGCAAAACTTAGGTAAAATGATTGATTTTGCCTATGGAGTTGGTTTGGAGAGAATAATGTTTGTTTGATATAACTACAATTTCCCATCAGAAGTGGCTGTCTGACTGCAAAGTAAAATAAATAAAGTGCACATTTTCTTCATATTTGTACCAAATTATGAGGGAAAAAAATTAGGCAGATGGGTCCAGTAGTATGAAAGATTAGCTACAGGTAAGCTGCAGGTCTAACCAATCCCTTTCGTACTTTTGTTCTTTTACTTAAGTAGCATTTTTAAGGCAGAAGCTCTGCTTGTAAAATAGTGTAGTATTATTTTTAAAAGATAAAAAAAGTAAAAGATTAAAGCACTTCTTCTACAGCTGTCCTTCACACAGCCTAGACTTGAACAAAACAGTATGAGGCCACCTTGTCTACCAGGCCTTCCTCAGTGTGTCCATCTGCCTACTTCCCACACAACTACCAGCACACAGACACACACCCATGGCCTCCCTTTGTGGTAGCTGTGCAGGTGTATGGGTGCTGATAAGAAGCACGGGTGCCCCATGGTTCATTGAGGTGAGGCCGCGTTGGGCGAGCTCTGCCCTTGGCCCTATGCTGGCATTTCCAACCGGGGGAGGTTCCACCGAAGGGGGCAAGAGTGATGCTGCTTATCAAGGTGGGGACTGAGGACCAGGCGCCCAGCAGAGCCACGGGGACTTGAACTTGAAGCCCGAATCCCAGCATCTCGCCCAACGTCGTCTGGCAGCAGGGCCCTTCTCGAGTCAGGAAACCCACAGTTCACCACTCTCACATACCCCTCCCTCTGTGAATCAGCACTGAGCACCTCTCACCCCGCTCTGCTATGATATCTCTGGCTGAAATGCCAAGCCTCATACACACACTCACACACACACACACATACAGTGAAACCACACAGTGACATTTCAGCTGCACCTCCTCTGATCAGCATCCTCCCCTGCTTGCACTCAGCTCTTCAGGATTGTATAGATGGTTGAGTGGTTGTAGGTTGCAGGTGGAGTGTTAACTTATCCGTGCATCAAATGTGTAACCAGAAAAATGGGGTCGCACTTGTCAACAAAAGGACATTTTTAAGTGATATTTATTTTATAAAGGGCAAAATGCCTGTGGCACTCCAGGCTTTATCAGTGTGGATAAGTAGTCCACTCCTGTCTTGTATAAAGTACGTGCTGATTGTAGACTGAGTAAAGTGAACTACATCAAATTGTGTTTAGAGGCATTTTAACCCAGCCAGTAACATTTGGTTTAAAAATGGCTTTGATGCTAATCTAAGGAACATTTGACTTTCATTGAAAGGTGAATGATGAAAGCCCACTTTTTTCATGTTGTTAACAAGAGAATTATTCCAACCCCCATCTATGTCTAGGCTTGATTGAAGGTGAAAGGATGTCTTTTTCATGTCGACAATCAGACAGACAAAAGTCAGAATATATTTGAATCAAATCTAATGGACTAAACATGGCCCAAATTTTACTGGGGGAGTCTATCTTTGGGCCAAAACGGGCAGATTAAACACAGTCCAAATTTCAACTTCTTATTTTTGGTTACATTTAACGAAATCAGACAACACGGTAAAGTGTTTTTAGACTTTAATTTAAAGATGGTAGAATTGCTTACAAAGTCGATGTGAAGACCTAAGTGGAATGCAAATAACTGTAGACAAGAGGTGCACAGACATTAGCTGTTTGTGAAGCAGCTCTGACGGCTGGTCTGATCTTGAAACTTATGTGAAACTAGTTCAGGCAGAGATAAGAAAGAACTTTTTATAACACATGATCATGCTGTATGATTTAATTGTTTGAGGGAAGTCTCAAAGATTTGGAGCAGCCATGATGATACTGCTGAGAGACCTAATCCTTCTGATAAATAGATGCATGAGTATTAGATCTATTCTTAGTGAAATCAACAATACCAGACATTGTATAATTAAGTATTAGCCAAATTTTTGTGAATAAGTAAAGGTGAATATTTTCCTTGTGTTCAGTCAGACTTCACCTTAAGGGCCTGTGTCCACCAAAGCATTGTTTCCCAGCTGGAAACACCAGATGTTCCTCTGAAAAAACGTAGCTGAGATGCTTTGATTGCTATTGTATAGAATATCCATGGAAGTAACAGCTAATCTGTGGGCTGCAAGTGTGTGTTAACACATACTGAATGTAAAAATGTTGGTACAGAGTCGAGTTCTTGCTCTGTTCCTTGCAGGGAGGGATGAGGGGAAGGCTGAAGCATGTAGGGAAAGAGGACAGACCCACCAGCCTATGCAGGTCTATATTACAAAGGCGACCACTTTTCAACTCTCAGTGACTAGAAAAAAAATGCCAAACTCATACAGTATATATTTTCAGTTTACCTCATCCAAACTAGCAATTAAGGAAAGATGTACTGACTAAATTAAAGGGTAACTTCAATATTGTTTTTAACCTGGACCCTATTTTCCCATGTTTTCATGTGTCAGTGACTAATATTGACAACAATTTTTGAAATTGGTCCAGTACTGAGGGAGAGCGCTGCAAAACTAAGCTGCAATGTGCAATTGTCGTCACAGCACATTTGCTAAAAGTACCTTTTGTCAATTTTGTCAAAGTCTGTTTGCTTTGAACTGAGCAATAAAACAGCAGTTAAGAAAACTTATCTTATCTTATCTTATCTTATCTTATCTTATCTTATCTTATCTTACAAAAAGGTCTATTTCTGTAGGGTTTCTTTCCATAATATTGAATGACAGAATGATGATCTGAGCCTAGTCCTAGCACACCGGATGTACACTGTGGGTATAAGTCCTGCCACTGGCCACAGTATTGCAGCGTATGCTCATCTATCTAAGTCCTCAGGAAACAAGAACAACCTCCGTGCTGCAGCCTACAAGCTAAGGTAACAGCTGTTAGCTTTTCTTTTGTAGTAATGTACTAATTTTAATGCCAGAAGTCACCTCCTGATGTTCAAACGTTACACCAAAACAAGTTTCCCCTCGACACTATTTTGCTGCAGCGCCGTTGCCGCATGGTGGGCTTATCTCTGCCCAAGACTTGTTGATTGGTTTAAAGAAATGCAAACAAGGCGAGACGTTTTTTTCCCCTATAGCAGCACGTGAACGTGTGGAACCAGACGTCTCTCCAGCACGGAGTGTTGTGGAGAGAGCTTTGGATATGGGAGACTAATCTGAGCCTCTTGCTGGCGAAACAAGCACTTTTACTGGACACACTGATGGTGCACAGGTACTGCGTGGGAACACAACTCAAATTTTGCTACAGACACCAGTAGCCTTCCTCAATACTGGACCCATTTCAAAAATTGTTTTCCCCATCAGTCCCTTAGACACAAAAACATGGGAAAATTTGATCCAGGCTGAAAAATACTTACACTTTAAGATGGTTACTTTAAGTTAAACACAGCAGCTCAGCAGTACTGTATATAGGCATTAGTGCTCCTCAATACTGTCCACTGATTTCCCTCATCACACTTCTATTTTCAGCCCATACACCACCACATTGATTTCTTATATAATGAAACACATTTTAAAATGTGATTTGGCAGTTATAAATGAACCATTGGGTGTCAGCTTTCTAACTGGTCCCCAGTCGATGTAACGGTGTTAAGTTATGAAATTCACTGTGAACTTTAAAGCTGCTGAGGTTAAGACTTCATTTGACATGCTCATTGTTTGAAAATTCACGTTTCCGTATCAAAATTGAGTAAATATAACCAGGAAGTCATTTACAGGTGAAAAGAGGCTCTGTTAAACTTGCTATAATATTTCCAGGTTGACAGAGATCTAATTAAGGTCAATTCATGTGCATGTATTGAAGTTTCTATTGCAGCATCCCATGTATTATTTCTCCTGCTATGTTTTGCTGATGCTTCAGCTAGCTTAGCTCAGGGGGTGTCTGCAACCCCATGCTGAGTCGAAACACAACGTGGCAGTCCGAACCCCACCTGCTCCCTCAGTTCATAGGCCTCAATTAGGGAACAAGGCTGGGATGTTGTGAGTTAACTTTAATGGGCAATAAGGGGATAGTGGCTTTAAAGCCTGGCCCTCTGGTTGAGAGCTGTCGGGGTTGGAGAACTCACGTGGTGGTGGTTTCTAGACAAAACAACCGACTAGTTTAGAAAACAGATGTGTTTAGAGAAGGTTTGTGTCTGTAACAGTGTGGTTTCTACATTTGCTGATTTACATATTCCAGATGCAAGCTGGGCTGAGATAAGAGTCATGAAACTCTTTCAGATGTTGCTCTGTTACCCTCTATCATGCAAATAATTATTGTGTTTGCCTGTTTGGAGATTGAAAATTTTTACTGGAGAGAAAGAAACAAACAAAAAATCAGTAATCAAAACTATAATTCCGATATTCACTTTTCAATGTCACTCTGTCCAATAGTGAAATGAGAAGATCAATCTACTGCCTGTATGGTACAGAGCTGATGTAAGGAAACCGTTAGCCTAGCTTAGCATAAAGACTGGAAACAGTTAGCAAAGCTCTATTTAATACCTCAAAATCTCACTTATTAACATTTCATTTCATTAACACTTAATTTGTTTAACACAAACGGTATTAACACTACTTAAAAATGGCAATTTCTCATCCCGTGCTGGAACTGTTATTTGACAAACAATAGATCGTCATCCACCCAGAGCTTCTGCCACGTCTTCAGCTACCCCGGGCATCGCCTTAGATTCACATACACTCAGCAATGGAAGTAGACAAAAAATGGGCTACAGCAACTGAATGGAGGGATATGTGAACTTGTCAGCCAAGTATTCCACACCGAAATGTCTCAACAACATTTGCATAGATTTCCATGAAATCTGGTACACACATGATTGTAATAACTTTTCATCTTGCACAGCCATCATTTAAAATTTTTAATTTGACCTATCTTATGACCAAATTCCTACAGAACTGATGACATACCCATCAGCCTCAGCCTACTGTTTTTTTTATTGTGCTAATATGCAAATGTTAGCATGCTAAGCTCAACATTAAATAAAGATAGTGAACATGGCCAACAATATACCTGTTTAACACTAGCAGTGTTCCCAGTGGGAATATGTTAGCATTTAGACTGTCAATCTTGTTGAGATGTTGTGAGATGTTTCCCTCTGCCTCCAGTCTGAGGTGAAGTCAGGGTGAATCTGAAGATGCTGAGCTACTTCTTGAAGTTGAGCTGAGTTTGGTGAACTAAAATAATCTATAAGATTATAATATGTACTGCCTCTACTTGCCTTTTTCATCTAAAACATATTCATTCTTGAGAACTGGGACAAAAACAGTGATTGATTTGATTAAATGTGGATGTCAGCTCAGATTTTCCATCTGATGGAGCTGACATCTTACTGAGCTGACAAAATGTAATTTTTTTTTTTTTTTAAAGTTTCTCAGAGTTCTCTTAATGCTAATCAAAATATACATTTTTAACCATAATTCTTATGTAGCTTTGATTCAGAAGTGCTACAGAGTTGATATGTTATGGTTGAGACACATCTGATAGAAATATTATTTAATGAACTTGTTGAAAAATAGAAAAGTTTACCAGTGCTTGAGCAGGATTCCCACCTTTTTTAAACTAGGAAGTGAGGTGGGGATCCTTTTGGTATAGCTAACCCCTTTTATGCCTGATTAAATCATGTTTTTGTACAAATTTGACTGAGTTGATGGAAATCGGGGGCCCAACTTTGTTTTCATAGAACACTAAATTTTGAAACAAAGATGATTATAACTGCACAGTGTTATACCTATGTTATCAGTAGGTTGTTAGTTTTAGATTTTGAAGCTTTTAGCACTTTTTTAAATTGAAGTTGTGAATTTCTGTATGAGACTTCTGGCACAGATGAAATTTAGAAATTAATTTGAATTACATGAATTACATATATTTCATATAGATAGATCAATTCCAAAAAAATGAACAGTGTTGGTAATCATAATTTTTTTAACGTTTTTTAGGGGTGAGACATAATTTGTCCTACTTCTCAAGAATGAACAGATTTACTGGCTTTGGTAAATATTCAAAGCATGAACTTTGAATATTTGCCAAACAATTTAGGCATTACATGAATTTCCCCCCTCAGGCTCAAAGAGGCTGCTCTAACATAAAGTGGTAACAACAACAGCCAATATGTCCGTCAGCAGTTTGTGCATGTTTCCTTCAGTGAGACACTGAACCCCCATCTGCTTTTGTTGTCAATGAGAAGTTGAGCCTCTCACACCAGTAAAAGCTCAACCCAGATCCACAGATGGGGCAGTTTTTCTGGCTCCTGCAGCTCGCTTGCATCGACTTCCTCCGAGATAAAAATAGTCTGACATAAGGGGAATGATATATGATCTCAGTCATTCATCTAAATTGGACAAATGAGGCCCACACGTCTGAGCTGTGAAAGACCCCCCCGATAGGACTGAATGAATGGGCCAATGTGTGGGAGGGTGTGTGTGCATGTGTGTGTGTGGGAGTACATGTACACACACATTCAGTATGTATTTTCATGTGTGAGGATCTATTTATTTTAATGTGTGAAAGTCTGTCTGTGTGAATGCCTGCGTGTGTGTGCATGAATATAAACATTACCATTCCTTCCATGACCTTCCATAGCATTAGCAGGACTATCTGTGTTCTCAGAATGTGTGCATGCGTGTGTGTTTCTGCACAGCTCTTTGTGTGTGAGAGCGAGGCAGTGAGAGGCAGCATTGTTGCATCTGCTCCTCATTAAAGGGCGCTAATGAACGCACGTGTGTTCCACCTGGTTCGGTGGAGTGGGGGGTTGATGAGGGCCTGGCCTTTCCCAGCTCTCCGATCGTAAAAACTGTCTCAAGACAAACAGGGGAGCTCGTTCCCAAGACGCTCATCTGACAACAGTTTGGCGGTTCCTCCTCTAATGATGAAGGTGATGCTCGGCGGCGGCCCTGCTGGGCACAACTGTGACTCTACCTGGAAAAAAATAAGGTTCCCGTTACAGAGGCGGACTGAGAAGAGCCGAGGAAATGTCTGCGGGAATTACACTGCACAGTGTCTGTCAGGTTTTTACTGGTGGACGAGTGTTCAGACACTGATTCGAATGTTTTTGGACAGAATGTGCCAGTACACAATGTGTTAGGATGAGCTGAGATCTTGTAAACATCTATTGGAATATTGATCTGCTCTTCACTCACCCAGCAATGTGAATCCTTGTTACAGCTTACTGGATGAACAAGCATCCAATATTTAAAGGGTCACTTCACACAAATTACAAAAGAAAGTAAAGTATCTAGCCGTGTAGACAGCTTTCATTTTGTTTGTGCAGCTATTTGAGACACCTGTATTTGAGATCATTTGTGGACTCAAGGGAGGGGCAGGGAGGGTGATCACCCCTATCTTTGAAAAAATGCAGCAAGTGCCTCCTTGGATGTCTCTATGTCAGATAAAATGTGATAAATCCCCTCTAGAGTGGCCCAATGTGCTAAAAGATGCCTCTCTAGTGGAGAAAATTGTGGTAAGGTGCCCTCTAGAGTGCCCATCCTGTGGGGAAAAAAACATGAAGTGCCCTCTACAGAGCCTTTCCAGTGGAGAAAACATGCTAAATTGTCCTCTAGAGCAGTGTTTCCCAACCCTGGTCCTCAGGGACCCTGCCCTGCATGTTTTAGATGTTTCCCACACCTGATTCAAATGACCAGCTCATCATCAAGCAGAAACCAGATAGCAACCTGATCATTTGAATCAGGTGTGTTGGAGCAGGGAAACATCTAAAACCTGCAGGGCAGGGGTCCCTGAGGACCAGGGTTGGGCCACACTGTGATAAAGTGTTCTCCAGGGTTCTCCACCAGGGGAGAAATAGTGGTAAAGTGCCCTCCAGAATGCCCTTCCAGTGGGGAAAATATGCTAAATATCCCTCTTGTGTGCTCTTTCCGTGGAGAAAACATGATGAAGTACCCTCTGAAGTGCCCTTCCAGTGGAAAAAACACACCTAATTGCCCTTCTAGTAGAGAAAACATGATAAAGAGATTCCACTTGATTTCATGTTGAAGCAGATGTAAGCGATGGAGAGGGACGTAGCAGAACAACCTTGCTGTGGAGAATAATAAAAGCAGAAGCAGAACCGAGTCTAGATGGGAACATGGGGGTGTGGCAGTCAACATGGTTTCTCTATTCTTCAGTGAGAAGTGGAGGTGAAGTTTTAATAGTTTTAATATGTCACCCATAGTATGCAAGCTAAAGTTAGCCACAAGGACCAGAGTTTACCGTTGCTTGGCAACACCTCTCGTTCACTTCTGTACTGATGTAATCATCCAGATTTTAAATTGTGAATATTAAACATGTTGGAAATCATTGGGGTGGCCCTGATGATTCAAAAAACAAATCAGAGGGGTGAAGATCTGTAAACTGTGAACATTACTGCATAGTCTGGGCCGAACATCGGCGCTGACCTCAGATCCGTCCCAGATTCCTCCTCTAGTTCTCGGAAGGGCTGAATCTGCATTCTTCCTGAGATCCCCTTCCTTTCTCAGAAGGGTGAGGAACTAGAGATTGTGATGGATTTGTGTGTTTATTTGTTTGTTATTTGTACACCCTGCAGCTTTTTGGCATCTTTCTATCTCTCTCATTAAATGAAACTGTGAGTTTTCCCCCAGAAGGGGGCGTGGCCTTGGCAACAGTGGCTTGATGACATATTGGCTGTCTGATGTGTAGTTGTCAGCCTACTTTAGCAACAAGTAATTTAGCTATCTGTCCATCAGGTAATTGCAAATCACTGCAGTGCACGCCCTTATGACATTCAATGACATCTTTATGACAAGTCCAAATGGCACCACTTTGAAGTGAAGGAAAGCATTCATTAAACTGTTACAAAAGAATTTGACAGTGTAATAAAACTTAACCACATCTTTGTGACAAATACAAAATGTATCTCTGTATTTGAGATGAGGGAATAATTCATGACACATCATAATGGTCTCATGACAGCTTATGTCCAAACCAACCACATATTACAGTTTCATGTATTGTTAAGGCTTAAAGCTAAACAGTATAGAAATAATGGTAATAGGTTTCCTAGTTGAGTCCTATGGTATGTTGCTATGGCAACATTTCATTAAAAATTACATAATTGAGAAAATAACAACAGTCATAAACATTCATGAAGAGCCCTTAAAAATAAAGTGTTACCTTTTTTTCTGTTTTCTTCGCTAATTCCCAATTAAAAATAAAAGTTAGCTTTTTCTATTACTGAGTTGTCTCATTGAGGTGGACGAGTTTTCTTTAAGAAGATGCTGTTCATGAGAACAAATAACTTTCATAACAGCAACAAATAAAATTCAAACCATCGCAATACAGCGATATATACAACGATCAGGCATAACATTATGAACACCTGCCTAATATTGTGTTGGTTCCCCTTTTGCTGCCAAAACAGTCCTGACCCGTCGAGGCATGGACTCCTCCAGACCCCTGAAGGTGTGCTGTGGTATCTGACACCAAGATGTTAGCAGCAGATCCTTTAAGTCCTGTAAGTTGCGAGGTGGGGCCTCCATGGATCGGACTTGTTTGTCCAGCACATCCCACAGATGCTCGATTGGATTGAGATCTGGTGAATTTGGAGGCCAAGTCAACACCTCAAACTTGTTGTTGTGCTCCTCAAATCATTCCTGAACCAGTTTTGCTTTGTGTCACGGTGCATTATCCTGCTGAAAGAGGCCACAGCCATCAGGGAATACTGTTTCCATGAAAGAGTGTACATGGTCTACAACAATGCTTAGGTAGGTGGTACGTGTCAAAGTAACATCCACATGGATGGCAGGACCCAAGGTTTCCCAGCAGAACATTGTCCAAAGCATCACACTGCCTCCGCCGGCTTGCCCTCTTCCCATAGTGCATCCTGATGCCATGTGTTCCCCAGGTAAGCGAAGCACACGCACCTGGCCATCCACGTGATGTAAAAGAAAACATGATTCATCAGACCAGGCCTCCTTCTTCCATTGCTCCATGGTCCAGTTCTGATGCTCACGTGTCCATTGTTGGTGCTTTCTGTGGTGCACAGGGGTCAGCATGGACACCCTGACTGGTCTGCAGCTATGCAGCCCCATACACAACAAACTGATGCACTGTGTATTCTGACACCTTTCTATCAGAACCAGCATTAACTTCTTCAGTTTGAGCAACAGTAGCTCGTCTGTTGGATCAGACCACACAGGCCAGCCTTCACTCCCCACATGCATCAATGAGCCTTGGCCATCCATGACCCTGTCGCTGGTTCACCACTGTTCCTTACTTGGACCACTTTTGATAGATACTGACCACTGCAGACCAGGAACACCCCACAAGAGATGCACTTTTGGTTTTGCTCTGACCAAGTCATCTAGCCATCACAATTTGGCCCTTGTCAAACTTGACAAAATGTTCACTTGCTGCCTAATATATCCCACCCACTAACAGGTGCCACGATGAAGAGATAATCAGTGTTACTCACTTCATAGTTGTTATGCCTGATCAATGTACACGCATTAAAGTGGGAATTTCTGTATAATTCCATTGTTTTCCACCATGTCTTGCTGAACTAGAATTACTGCCCAGCAGCTGTATGTCTCCACCAACCAGTCAAGTTTCCATTTGCATCCATGGCTGTCCAGAGTGTATATTTTTGACATATGTGATTCCAGTGAATCATTTCCAGGTAGAAACATGCTGTCTTCACTTAGAGACTACTTTTACAGAGGAGGACAGAGGACTGTCGTAGTTAAGTTGACCTTTGGCCTTTTGGTTATATAACGTCATCATTTTATCCTGTTAGATATTTGTGTGAAATTTTGTCATAGTCCAAATGGATGTTTGTACCAAGTCTGAAGAAATTTGCTCGATCTATTCTTGAGAAACACATTCACAAGAAGAATGGGACAGTCATGAAGTCACCTTTGACCACCAAAACCAGTTCATCTTTGGGTCCAAATGGATGTTTGTGCCAAATATGAAGAAATTCCTTAAAGTCTTGAGATATTGTGTTCACAAAATTGGGACAGACGGACAGACAATCCAATAACAGAAGGCCTCCAGCCATGGCTGTCGCCGGCAAGGCCACATAAAAATAACTTTGTTCCTAACGCACTCTCTGAGACAAAGTGCCATACAAGTAAAAGCAATAAACCAAAATGAAAAAAGCGATAAAAATGAACAGATTATAAATCACAGAGAACAGTAATAAAGTGAACACATAATAAAATGACAATCAGAAAGATGATAGCAATCAATCAAACACAAACAAAACGGGGAAAAGTTTGTCAGAGTTTGTGGAGTGATTTGCAGGAGGTGACTGAACAAGTCTGGCAGCTTCTCCAACAGAACAGGAGCCCTGCTGAGGAGGCCACTCTGTTAGGCACTTGTTTCCACTGTAAACCAAGTTGTCGCAGGATTTCTCCTCTAATGAAGTGACAATGGGCTGCTTTATTTCAATAAAACTCCAGAAAAGATGACAGTTTTTCACATGATAAACTCCTGACCAACTGTTCAATAGCATTACAGCAGAGGACGAAGCAGATCAGCCATCATCCCGCTCTGCAGTCTGGTTACGGAGACGGTGTGTGTGTGTGTGTGTGTGTGTGTGTGTGTGTGTGTGTGTGTGTGTGTGTGTGTGTGTTCTCTATCAGCAGAACACTTCAGGGAAAAAGGGTCTAAACTGGAGCTTCAATCACTTTGCAAACAGCCTTCTGCTCGTCTGTGAGTCTCTGCGGTGAGCGGCTCTCCCTCGGGTGTCTCCCACAGCCTGCTAAGGTCGGTATTGATACAACACCCCTGTGTGTTCCCTGAACACAGGGCACTGCTGGGAACATCATCACCACAATCACACAGAGTGGAGGTGCAGCCTTTTCAATGCACCATTACTAAAGACAAACATGGCCTTGTGAAAAGCTATTGACAGATAATATTTGGAGCCAGTATTCAATATAAAGTAGTAATTGTTGCAATCGCAGTTGCTAATTATCAGTTAAAAAGTGTAACCTAATACAAGTATCACAGTATTAAAATAATGTAATTTGATTACTTTCCAGTACTTTTGGATTACCTCAATACCAAATATGGTGAATTTGTTTTGCCTATAATGTTTTATGTTCATCAGTTTTTTTTAATTGTCTGTCCATGAATGTAAAATATGTTATACACACTTTACACTCTAACTTTACATGCTAGCAAGTGTTCTGTGTCGCTAACATTCATGAAGGCGTTCAACCTTTTTTATTTCCAAAGAATGTACTATTAGCCAGCACCAATATGACAGACAAACAAAAAGAGCAAAAAAAGTAGACTTAGAACTGCACAGAACCAGACAAAACAAAAGAATAAATTAGATAAATAAATGTTTGAAAAAAAGAGACTAAAATGCTGACAAAGTTAATGGCAACATTAACTTCATAATCCATAATTTATGGTGTCTATATAAAGGCTCTAGCTCATGAAGTCCAAGTTTTAAAAAAAAAGTGTAGCAAATGTCCTATTGATCTCCTCTTGAATAGTAAAAACATAATGGAGACCAGAGTGTTTGAAAGATATGTCCCTGATTATTTTCTTTTTTCCAAAGTCGGTCACTCTAATGATGATTGTGATAACTGCTCCAGGAATAGCTGAGAAGTAGGAAGGTATTCATTTCTCCAAAATAAAAGTATACATTTCTTTGCTTAATATGTTATGGTAATTAATACTGCATTGTTGGAAATCGGGTGTATAATTTAATAAATACAAACAAAGATTTAATTGAATTAATGAACTTAATTCCAAAAATCTTTCAACAAATGACATCGCCAACATCTTCATGAATGTTCCTTCCGCAGTTTTGCATCTTGGACAGCTGGGTGTGTCCTTTTTGGATATTTTATGCATTTTTATGGGGGTGAGAAAGAATTTATGCATGAACTTAAAGTTAGTTTCCTTGATATTGCTACTTGTAAATTGAAAATGTATTCTTTTTAACATTAGTGGTTGGTCTGTGAAGCTAACATTAGCATTTGGATTGTATAGATAACGTCAGTGGCTGGTTTTAGCTGAAAATGTTTCTTCATAATAGATGCTGAGTTCTTGGGTGATGACAGCTGAAAGCAGAGCTGTCACTGTACTGTGATTTGCATGTAATCTATTACTCCCCAAGCCTGGGAAAGATCTACCACACACCACCACCCTCAGTGATCAACACTGTCTAACAGGCTCCACAAAGTAAGCATTTGAAAAAGGCTTTTTTTCTTTGTCTAATGATTTTTGGAGTCTAGCTTGAGTGAATTTCTTGCAGCCCTTCAGCCCTTACAAGAACCATACCACTCTGTTTGAAAGTTTTAAGTTCCTTCTATACTTCACATTTTTCTAACCATTTTTATGCTATATGAGTTTATATTTCCTACTGTTTCAGGAATCCATTGGGTTTCATTCACATCATATGGTATGAAAATCAGCTTGACTCTTGAAATGTGCTTCAGTTGCATAATCCATCAACATCAAGCAATTTTTGTCAATGATACATTACCGTGATGTGATAATTTGGTTTAATCACAGATTGATTTTAGAGGTCTACCCTGCGTTATCATGCAATGATTAAGTCATGCATTTCAAGAGCCTGCTAATTGATTTTCACACGCAAAAATCAATGGATGTATGTGTCATGTGAAAGGAGTTTTGAACCTACAGAAGAGCTCTGTGCATAATTGCAGCATTTTAGCCTTTATTACCAGTTCTGACAGCTGTGGGGGTGGGGAGGGGGGCACTGGCCACCCATGAAATCTGATTGGCCATCCCATTATCCTCAAGTATGATTGGCAGGATGTATGAGGCCTACTGTTAATTTTTTTTACAATGTTAATTTACTTTATGGATCATTTTATGACATAGGGTTGTATAATGAGATGCTAGTTATACAGCAAATTGGTAAATAAATGATAAATAAACATAATGAAACTATTTTTCATGGAATGCTGGATGAAATCAGGAGTCTCACAGGCTGAGGATAAAGGAAGCATAGAGGTACAATGTCTTTTCTTCAAAGGAGGCATGGATGCTTTCTATTATTTATATGGTGCCACTCTGTTGTGTTGTGATTGGTAGGACTATTTATCTTTTGAATAAAAATGATAAACACAGGAATGTAAGAAACTATATACTGTTTAATAATAAAAATAGATATAAGAAATGGTAAATTTATGCAATTCCAACAAGTGTGTGCATGCTCATTTACACAAGCCCCTCATTATTTAGTTACTCAAAAGGAAATCTTGACACGACTCATACTGCGCTGAAAGTGATCACAAAAGAGTCAAGTAATTCAGATACCTGAATGCAGAGATGCAGGACATTAAGACATAAGAGAGAAACTAAACTTCAAGGCACAGAGATTCAGTTAGAAGCTACAAAAGTACTGACAGCTGAACTTAGACCGGTGTTTAAACCGGCTCTCCTGCATACACACATATGTTCACTCTCAAACAGAAGGTCCATCTCAGGCGTGACTCGGCTCAGCTCAGTGCGTTAAAAGTGGTAATGGTAATGAGAATCAGACCAGCATGGTTTGATTCAGAATGGCAAAAAGCACCCCACTGGAGCCACTTTCTGTATCAGGACCTACCACAGAGATGGTTTTCAATATTTTGAGAGGTGCTTACACGTCTGTTTGTCTGTCTGTGAACAGATTTTGTCAACGTAATGGCATCACAACTGTGCAGGATGCAGTCACAAAACAGTTGTGTAGTTCTGGAGTTTGGAGATAGGTGTGGTCCAACCAGTACTGAGTATTCATGTAATAATGTAGTAATAAGCACTGAACACTCGTGATTCAGATCACGCTGACACGTGTGCCATGGCTGGTGTGATCCCATCACAAGAGTGCTAACTGATTTTCACACCGCACAGAAATCAATCAAATCAAGATGAATTTAGCAGCCAAAGAGACATATTTCTCTCAGGGGTTGGTGGAGACCAAACCAGAGCTAACAGAAGGACCACTGGTGTTAATCTAAAATGAGTGCTAATAGAGCTCCAGTTCTGGAAGTGAATTTCCTGTTCATTCACTTCACTGACATTTCATAAAATCCTTACAAGAGTTTTAAGCCTGGAACCAAAGCATCAAACTACGAGATGAATTGCGAACAATTCTTGAATTTAACTTTTGGCATTATTATAGTCTTTATATTGTTAACAACAGTATAGAATATGTTGTATTTTATGTTGTGTGTGTATATAAATTATATTCAATGATTTGTGGTAGCTGCCTAACCGCCTGTTTGCTGGGGCAGAAAACAGTGTGTTTCGCCAATCAGAGATGGTGCTGTTGTGCTGTTGTTCTTTTCCATGGCATCATGAATAACACATATTTTTCTTAAAACAAGGACCTGTGGCTTCTACAAGAGAATATGCCATAATTTCACAATCTCTTACCTCACGGTGATGATTACGAAAGTATGATTGATAATCTAAATCCTGTATTTCAGAATATGAATGGGAACCTCACTGTTTAGCTCTACGTTGTTCTGTGTCTGCTGGATGTGTAATAAGCACAACTTTACAATGTCAGTGTTGTATTTACAACTTCCCCTAAGTGGTGAAGAAAAAGTCTAATAATGCAGCTTTAAAGGGAAAATTGCAAACATAAGTTGTTGTTCAGGGTTGTTTCTTTGTATAAATGAAAGTGCACTGGTTTGCAGTTTGTGGCAGTTTATTTCTATTTATCAAGGCTGATTACTTGCAACTGAGCGTCAAGCTACAGCCTTATTCAAAATGTCTTGGACTTGAACATGAACATTGAAAATTGTGTTTGTAGATCAGGGCTCAGGTGTTTAGAACAGCAGCATCAAAGCTTCTGTGACCTAGTTATGGACTGAATCATAGAGAGGATGGTTTATTTACTACTGTACTATCACTGCTGCTAATGCTACTCATGAAACAAACTCATCCATACATGGTTGGAGTTTGATCTAAATGGCTCATTAGTATCTTTTCCAAACACTACCAGTGTAGCACTGATCAATAATTCTCTAATAACTCCATCATATTGACGACACTGACGGATAATGAAAAAACAGTATCAGCTTATTATCATCCAACCGATGCATCATTCTAACCATAGTTGGGACAGTAGAGGTGGAAGAGACGATCCATTTGTTGACTCGCATTTATCTGTTTCTGTGTGTCTCTCTATCTCTGAACACACTATTCCTCAACCGTGTCCAACGGTGACAGCCGTGGGTAATGACAGTCGAACGCTCGCTCGCTCCTCATTTACTCGGAGCTGGCAGTGTAACAGTTCGCTCAGAACTCTTAAGTGCTTGTTAATTTAATATGCAAATAAGTCTCTTGTCAATCTGAATGCATTTTAATGAAAAAGCTCCTGCTTCCACAGGGCGGGGGAGAGGTGGGGAGGGGGTCCTGCAGGTTGACTGTGTGTGTGTGTGTGTGTGTGTGTGTGTGTGTGTGTGTGTGTGTGTGTGTGTGTGTGTGTGTGTGCAGGGGAGAGAAAAGGGCCAGGGGCAGGTTGAACATAAAGCACAGGGGAGGTAGGGCTGAGGAACAGCAGTAAGACACTAGCTACATAATATTTCACTAATAACCAGAATTACCCAATCAGAATCTTGTAACTGCCTCAATGAGAAGAGGCTGGGCCAATCCAGCTCAGTTTGAGAGGGGTGGTGTATACCTTTGATAATCTGTTTAATTGGAAAATAACAGTGCCAAATAACAAACCAAAATACATACAGGGCTTAAATAATAACGCCCTCAAAGTTTAAACGCATCAAATACCCTGCACAATTCAAAATAAGGCTTAAGCTGCATCTGCCTTAAATCAGCAATTTCCTTTTGGGACTTTTGTATCAAGGGATCAAATCTGTTAGCAGTGCTAACAGATTTAAACAACTGAAAAACAGCTGAAAAGCTAGTGGGTGCTGTCTGATAACATTAGTACTGACTCACCGCTGAATGTAGAATATTCTAACAAAGGAAATCCACTGAGGAAGCCAAGTGGAGAAAGATGAAGTGACCCTAGACTAGATCCGGGCAAAATGAGGCCCAGTGGGCCAGATGCAGCCTCCAGAAAGGCTTCATGTGGCCCACAAGGCCGTCATGGAAATAACAACAATTAAAAGTCTAGCAAAGACAGTAAGTAGCATTTTGCTTACCATTAAATGGTTATCAGATCTTTATTTTGAACGGGGTCAGTGCTGTGATCATAATAATGATAATGAACTGTAACTTTATTCACTCAGTTCTGTACATCCATGTTGTTTTACTAACTTTAATTGAGTAATATTTTAGCAATGTAACAGTACTTTCACACAAGTACACATACAGACTGCAATGATAATAGCAGCAAAAGCAGGAGAAGAATGAGATAAAGACAAATACTCCTTGCAAAAGTATTCCTTGCAAAAACTATGCAGAGTATTAGTTACTTTTAACTGTTGATGTCACCGTCACCTCTCTGAACTCATTTTGCAAATTTTGTGTGTTACCCCACAATCGATTATTCATTAATAATTTATAAGACAGAAAACACGTTTATTTCCTTATTTTTATTTTTTGGTCTTTTTTTCTCATTTTAATTCTGTGGTTAATTTTCCTTTCCATCAGACAAAACAAAGTTAGTGAGGTACAATTACCTTCATGACTACTGATTAAATATCCATGAATGTATTTTTAATTAGTTACATTTTTAACAACAATTAATTCATTAATGATTAATCATTAACATCCTTACTCCAAATGTGTGCTGACATAGCAATGTGGGTTTTTTTTGTTTTTCATTTGTGTGTCCTGGATTTTATTGGCCTGTTTGTAATCAGATCACCTGATTGGCTACTAAAATGCAGATGAAATGTTTGGATATTAATTCAAATTGTACTCAGTACTCAACTATGTTTCACTATGTAGATTAGTACAAGTAAAAGTACACACTTTAAAATCTACTCTTAGAGATAAAAGTACCCAAAAAACTATTCAATTACAGTAACTTGCATATTTGTAATTATTTAACAACACAGGCTATTAGAAAAACAATGCTGCAAATATGGAGTTGTTATTAATGGTTAACATCCTAATAAGCACAGGACAATGTGGCTAGAAATATTTTCTCATATTTGATATGTACTATGCAGTTTATTACTACTTATTCTGAAATTTTAGATGATTTTTGATTTCCTTCTTTATTTTGCCTGATAATGAGCTGATTACGCAAATTTCCCAACATGCAACTCTTGTTGAATTGAGTTTCATCCACTAGGCCTATAGATGGCATTTCAATCGACTATATGAAGCACCAGTGCTTGGTCCAATGGACTATCAGGTAAGGTTACATCTGAAATTACCAACAGAGAGTAAAACACAAAACAAAGGTACCATTTGGTACTAGTACCAGGTACTGCTACTTGAACCAGAATGGTACCCAACCTGTGTAAACAGTTAAGCTTTCTGCCCCAGCAAACAGGCGGTTAGGCTGAAAGACATATTGTCTACGTAACCGCAGCTACTGACAACATATGAGGGACAGAGAATGGAAGCCCAGATGGCACATATCGAACATACATGGCGGCTTGTTGCAGCCTGAACATGTGTAACACATGGAGGTGACGGCGCTGTCACCTCCGCTGTGGCCTCCTGTGATCTGTGTCAGCCAGTGTTCCCAGCAGATAGAGCTTCAAAACACAATCCGGGGTTATGAAAGGGAGCAAACACAAGCATCAGCCTGCACAAACATGATAGAGAGAATCACACACGAACACACACACACACACACACACACAATCCTCTACCCACATCCCTCTGTTAATGACAGACCTCAGCTCAACCTTTGCCTACATATGGGTGGCGCAGTGTGCTGAAAGTAAGGTGAGCGTGTTATTGGGAAGGTGGGGGGTGGATTGCAGGCGGTGTTAAGTCAAGCAGGAACCCTCAATGTTGCTAATTTATTTACAGATTTAATTAGATGGATAGAGCCCTCACAGATATAAGAAAGAGAGGAGAGATGTTGCCAGCGTTACAGCACTTTAATTATGGTAGCAGGCTCCTGATCCCTGCGCTCCGCTGTCTGGGGAGCCAGTTAATTAAAATCCTCATTATTTTACTTTTAATTAGTTCCCCCCTCTTTTGTTTCCTTTCACCATATGGCCGTGTTCCGTGGTCAAATTAACGTAATTGAGCTAATTAAGCCGATCACTTTAATTATTCAAAGCGTTCCGATTGGCCAGGAGAACTTTTCTCCCTCTCCCCTCCCTGACATTCCTGTATGAGGCTCAGAGTTGTAAAGTCGCTCTCTTTGTCATTATGCTCCTCTGCTCCCATGCTGAAGGCAGTGAGTTATGGCTGCAACATGCCTCACTTCCTACATGTTCTAGCACTGTCTCATGTTTCACTCCTGTACCGTGCAGGATATGCAGCTCAGGAGACCTCAGCCAGCTCAGAGAGAGCGTTCAGAAATCATCTGAACATTTAGCACACTATGGTCAGGACAAATTACGTGTCTGTAGTTGTTGTAGCTACTTCTCAACAGTCATCTGCTGCTCGGGGATCGGAGCAACCATAAATAGCTTTGGCAGCCTGGGCGGCTTTCAGAGGGATTTTCAGCACAGCTAAATGCCATACACATCTCTCAGCACACTACCATTGCATTTACATGCTTTGGTTTTGAAAACGGTGACAACCAGATGGCAGTTTTACTGCAGACATACTTAGGTTGAGCTCAGTGCCTCAGGGTGGACAAGACCTGTCTATCAGCATTCTTCTACAGCACAAACTCCACACACCTCTGTGCAATCCTTCACTCACAGCTCATCGGCCTATTCTTCCACTAATGCAGAATCATTTATATCCATTTAAACACTAGGAACCTCATGCTAAAACTATTGGAACTAAGTTTTAAAGTTAAACTAATCTGTTTTTATATATGTGATCTAACAGTAGTTGCTTTGACTTGAACCCTAATACTCCTCTAGCAATGGGAATAATAGCTCAGTCAGAATAAAATGTCTCATGTAACCACTTTAACTGGAAGAGACTGGGCCCATCTAGTCCTGATGGGAAGGAATTTAAGTTAAGTACAAACTTTTGATAGGAAATAGGAAAATATTACAGCCAAATGACCATGTAAACGCTTCATCCAATAATTGCTGGTTAGAATAAATATATTCTTTCTGTGTATTTCTGGCCCACGTCAGCATAACATGACTGATTGAAGAAACTGGTATGTAGCTCAGACAACTTGTAAGATTATTGTGTGCCTCAGTGGTCGAAAAACCTCAAAACAACAAGATGTTCAAACAAGTTTTGAAAAGATGAACGAAGCCTGAATCCAACAAACCACTGACCAAATCAAAAACTGTTGTAAAAGTCTGACAGCTGCCTATTACAAGGCTAAAATTAAAAATGGCGAAAGTGGTTCCAATGCAGCCAGTTTTGATTCTTAAGGTCACATACTGTATGGAGGATCTTTAACTTTGTATTAACACTCAGAAAACAACTTCCTCTTCCTCCTCTTCTGTTATATTCCTGGTAGATCTAATCAGAATAATGTCAACCTAACTGAAATATGCTGTCCATGTATTTGCTCCATGTCAGTGTAACATTAGGTGTCATGAAAGAGTTTTCAGGAGGGGCAGAAACACGGCGGTGGCAAAACAAAAACTGGTCTGTAGCAAAGATTTAATGATTATTCAAAGCCTCGATGGTTGAAAACCTCGAAACAACAAGATGTTCCAGTAAGTTTTGAAAAGATGAACGAAGCCTGAATCCAACAAACCATCGACCAAATGAAAAACTGCTGTAAGTCTGAAGGGCTAAAAATGAAAATGGCAAAAGTGTTTCCAACCCAGCCAGTTTTTTTTTTTTTTTTTCTCAAGGTCACATATGGATGATCTTTAAATTTGTATTAACAGGTGGAATCCACTTCGTCTTCCTGATTAAAGGCTTTGGGGTGCATAAACACGCGTCTTATCAGATCATTTTACGTTGTATTTTGCGTCCATGTAAACAGTTACATTTCTAATCAGAATCATTTAGAGAAATACTGTCGATGTAAACACAGCTAATGTACAGCATGCAGCTGAGGACAGCTTTTACACTGTTCTACCCACTCAGCATGAGCCTCTTCTCAGAGAACTCCATGAAGCATGCACTTTACCTTTCTAGTTTGTTTGGAATATATAAAGCATGAGTAATGACAGGCATCATAGCAGAACAGACAGAAAGTCAAACCTCATCAACTCCAACTCCATAAGGATGATGGTGCTGACCACAAAATCTCTACACAAAGCCCAACTGAACTGGGTACTGTAATGTCCTGTACCTGTACTGTACTTTTACTCAAATACCGCAGGCTACTTCAGTACAATTTTGAGGTGCTTGTGCTTAACATGAGTATTTCCATTTTCTGCTACTTTATATTTCTACTTCACTATGTCTCAGAGAATCCAAGCTAACCTTTTAAAACACCAGAGTCACACAATAACACAAACAAACTAACAGATGAAAATGACTGATTTTGCCAGTGGAGTTTGGTATGGATAGAGCAATATTGTGTTTCTCTAACAATGGTTTCCTGTTGGAAAAAGCCGTATGACAACAAGGTAAACCAGTAAAATATTCTATATATAGTGTACACTTAAAATTACTTTTTTAGGAGTGTAAAACACATTTTGCACAGCACATTGCTTAGTTTCCTACACCAGTACTCCTGCTGCTTCTCCAAACCGAGACCGTGTCAACCGCCATCTATACTGACTATGGATAAGTACCTCATACAACCACACTTCAAATTATCTGAATTATCCCTTTAAGACAGAGTCAAAATTTAGGTGACAGTAAAGTGAGAGTTATTATAATAATTTCATTTTGAAAACATTCCTGACAACAGTTATTAACCAAAGTGAGAACTGAGCCCCGTGTTCTCCTGCTGTTCAGACTCAGTTCACATCTGGTGGCACAGAGCACACTGAACTGTCACATGTGTCAGCTAACACCAGCACCATACCCAACTCCAAAAACGCTCTCCACACATACAGAGTCCTAGCTTCTGGCTGACCGACCATCGGATCATCATTAGAAGGAAATTGGGCTAAAGACAGGCAGCCATCTTGGATCTGTATCACAGGAGCGTCTGGGCAAGAAGGAGGCTTCGCCGGCCCTCTTCCTCTTCATCATGAGCATGTAAAAATATCCTTGGCATCATCTTGTGTCTTCACACAGTGTGAGGTGGAGGAGCTCAGGCAATTACACTCATCTGCATGTGTTAATATGATTAATTAGCAGGAATAAACACTTTCCTATGACACAGGCTACATGGTGAGCCACACACCTGCAGAAGCTCTGATAAAAGACAACGCCTCATGGCAAAGAGCCTTTTCATGAGACCTGCTAATTGGCATCTGAAAACGTTCCGGCTAATTAGGAAAAGGCAGATGAGGCTTGATTAGTTTGAATGCAAAGTGTAACTTGTGGTGCGGTGGGACTAGGGAATGTGCCGAGGTTTTATTTCTTCACCATCACGATACAAAGATAATTGTAATTGTGATCATTTGCATACGTTAATGAATTTGCGTGACGCTTCTTGATCAGACGTGGAATAAATAATTGATGCAGTATCAGCACCTACCATGACAAGTGGGACGTTTTGAAATAGCTAAGCGCATTAAGGTGCGAGTTTGATGGCTGCCATGCTCCCAGGCAAGGTGTGAAAGTGGAGCAGATCCTATCTGCTGCATCCTGCTCGCTGCACACTCCATCGCTAAGATTAACTCCCAGCCTGCGATGGTATGCTGAGACTTTAAGTTTTTACATGGCGTTTAAAAGGCGAAGCGAGCTAGAGCGAATTAGATGCAGCTCGGGAAAATAATTTTCAGAAGCCATGCAGAGAGTGGCAGAGAACAAAGAGCTCTGATGGGAAACAAACCAGGCTGTGTGGGAGCTTTAATTGGAACATGGTAAACAGTAAATACATCAGATTGTTTCAAATGCCCTGGATGTAGAGGGGGCCACTCCCCTTTAATTAGCCTGCTTTCAGATTAGGCTTTATTAGAGGCAGGCAGGCAGGCAGGCAGCCACCGAGCCAGTCAGCCACGGGATATGCCCCAAGTTCAGCCTCCCAGGAGCTCCAGCAGCACAGATACAGGGCTCATGTTTAATTGCTTCTGTAAATGGTCAGAGCTCAAGCCCCCTAATTCCATTCCTCTGGGTAATCAGGCATGTTTTCACCATACAGGGCTAAAGAGAGTGAGGGAGACAGTCACTTCCACCAGGCTAGGTACCACGCCACTCTGACACTGCCCGCCAAGGGGCTTCCAAATGACCTCAGCTCGCTTTGTGACATGTTACAGGAAAATCGTTTTAATAGGATTTTTTGTTTTTTTTTTCCACACACTGAACAAGCATCTGATAAAGAAATAAAACTCTACAAAACAAAACCTTCACTGGATCATTTCAGTTCTTTGTGCAGGGCGTCTGGAAAATTAGTTATCATACGTGACAGCAACGTTTTCCTTGAGTGTTCAGATTAACATATACAAGAGAGAGAGATCAAGAGTTCATTAAAAGCACTGACGCTCAGGGGAAATAATGCCACATGGCATAAGCAAAGCTCTGACAGTCACTTTACAGCAGTCCATCAAACATTCATTCAAGCGTCTTTTGTTCCCTCTTCCAGTTGGCGCGGGCTTTCATCGTCATTGTTTTCCTCCAGCGCTCTCTGAGTCCTGATGGAGCCTTTCGCCAGTGCGGTCCACACACACTGTATGTACAGTAAGTCTTTGCATGACGCACAGACCACTTTCACATCGAACAACAACATAAATGGGACTTTGTACGCAGTATATAGAGTCTGATATGGTGACAGGCAGGATAAGTTGGTCCTCTCCGGGGGAAGAGAGGCGGGGCAGTGATGAGGAGAATCCACAACGACGGCGACAGTAGCAGGAAGAGAATAGTGCACCGAGGAGAAGTGAAGCTCGGGTGGAGAGGAGAGGGCAACACGCAGGAGTCCTGCCCCTCAGCATACCTGCACCCACGACAAGAGACAGGGGAAGGGTCACTAACATTCAGCTTTAGTGGTTGTGGTTGTGTCAATACAAAGTCTAATTGTTCTGTTTCCTTCTTATTCAAGAGTTCTCTTCATTTAAAAATTCATTGTAGCTTATAGCTGCAACATTTATTTTCACAATTCATCGAATAATCGTTTAGTCAATAAAATGGCAAAAAAAATTGTGAAAAGTGACATCTTCCAATCGCTTCTTATGTCCAACCAACTGTCCAAACGCCAAAGACTCTATTTACTGTCATAAATGATAAAGAAAAGCAGCAAACCCTCACATTTAAGAAGCAGCAAATGTTTGACCTTGTTGCTTAAAAAAGACAGAAATGATTAATTGTTATCAAAATAGTAATAATAAATAATAGGCAACAGATTTTCTTTCAATCTTCTAGTCACCGAATTGACTTACCATTGCAGCTCTAATAGACGCACAGATGAAAATCTATCATATACCATTGTATAATATCTATTTAAGCATGAATTGATCTAAAACAAAATACAATGTAGCATTTTTGTTCTTCATATGTCTTGGCTTTTTGATCATATTTCATTTTTAAATGGTAAAAAGAGTGTTCAAACTTTTGCTAAGTAAATATAGCAATACCACATTACCACACAAGATGCAACAATGAACTGATTAATCCATTAGTTGATCAAGAGAAAATTTATTGCTAAACTTTATTGTTGATCAATTAATTATTTCATTAATTTTTCAAGCAGAAAAGTAAAACATCTGCTGATTTCAGCTTCCATTTATGACAGCAAATGAAGAGTTGGTTGAACAAGACAAGCAAACTGAACATGTCCCTTTGGGCTCTGAGAAATTGTGATTGGCATTTTTCACAATTTTTGGACATTTTATAAACTAAAGCATTAATCATGAAAATAATCGACAGATGAAACGATAATGAAGACAACTGTTAGTTGTAGCTCCACCACAAAAAGAAAGAAAAAAGTTAATTACAAGTTAAAGCATTCAAAATGAAACTCAAGTAAAAGTAAATATTAGGCCAATAGTATTAAGAACAGTATATAGTTTAAGTATACAAACTGACAGTGATCATTATGCAGCAGAACAGTGATTGTCAGTGTTACGTTGTGTATTGTTAGCAGTGTTGTAGCTGGTCAAGGTGAAGCGACTTTTAAACAATCCTACATCATGTGGAGTAGTTTAATCTGAAGCTGTAG
Organism: Lutjanus erythropterus; assembly: GCF_056507025.1. Taxonomy (NCBI): domain Eukaryota; kingdom Metazoa; phylum Chordata; class Actinopteri; order Lutjaniformes; family Lutjanidae; genus Lutjanus; species Lutjanus erythropterus. The sequence continues at coordinate 39,426,385 of NC_139326.1, read as the reverse complement.
GCTTGTTTTATATGGTTTGTATGTAAAATAATAATAAAAAGTAAAATGTTTTGCTATAAAAGGTAGCGAGGTAGGAAGCATAAAATAGCATAAAATGGAAATACTTAAGTCAAGTACCTAAAAATTGTGCTTAAGTACGTTTAGTACATGTACTTGTGACATTCCACCTGACACTTGTATATACATTATCTTTTTCATCTATTCTTTTTACTGTTATTTTTCAAACTCTTACAATTAGGGCTGCAACTAGCGATTATTATTATTATTATTATTATGCTGATTAATCCAGCAGTTTTTAAAATGGGGCACAGGGACCAAGAGGGGTCTTGGGTGGGTTGTAGGGGGTCCCCGACAAACAGAGGCACTGAATATTTAAACATTCATCACATATTTTGGAAGGTGGTACAACAAGTGTTGGCCGTTTTGATCAGTTGTAATTTACAGCTATCCTAGTTTGATAATTTATTGACTACTATGACTTTTTTTTTTTTATCTTCAAAGCTAAAATTAAAAAAAATATCACTGAGAAGGTATTCCTGAAGACAAAATCCTCTCAAACATCCAAATTATTCAGTTTACTGTCATAGAGGAGTAATCAGTTAACTGTGACTTTTTCTTTAAAAAAAATACTCAAACCAATTTAAATGAGTATCAGTTATTTGACAATTAATTTAATAGTTGACAACTAATCGATTCATTGATTAATCAGTGCAGTTCTAATTATATTAGTTGTTTTTTTTTTCATTCCTGCATGGACACATTGCCATGGAAACACCGTTGTTTGCATTATGAAAATAAAGCCGCTGATTTTGATCACACCTTTTCTCACTGCATCGTTGTCTTCATATAAATAACAGAATTTTTACTTTGTCGCACAGAGATATTCATACAGTATGAGGAGTGTTTAGGCTCTGCTGCAAGTACAGATGGTTCTGTAGTGTCATATCAGCAAGCCCTTTATTCACCTTCTGGTCTGTCAGCACGGAGTTGCTCTGAAGTGGAGGCAGGTGGCTGCTGAGCAAGGCAGCGCCGGGTCTGTCATGCTCACAGAAGATTGTACCGTTGATGTAATGGAAGCGATCGCCCGGCATCAGCCTGTTTCTACAGGTGGCACAGCTGAAACACTGCACAAAAGAGATGGAAATTGATCAAATTCAGGCCATTAAAAACACATTTAGATGCAAAAATCTAAGAAAAATTCACCTTGAAGTCACCTAATGAGATAAACTAAAAAAATGGATGGATACATATAAATGAAAAATATTAAATACTGCATTCTAATCTGATGTAAAAACACCTTTAAAATGTGTCTCAAAGTTTCAAAAGGAGATGGAGGGCACAGTTCCTGATACTGAGGGGACACATCTCCCCTTCTCACTGTCTCTCCCCACCAAATCCCAGATGTTCCTGTCAAACAAGCAGTGGGAGACAGAGCACGCTGATGTGAGCGCTGGGGATTTACCTTGAGGTGGTAAACATTTCCCTGCGCCCTCATCACCATTTCGTTGGCTGGGATCGACTGGCCGCAGGCGCTGCACGCCCCGCTGTGCCCGAACAGTCTGCAAACACAAAAACACAGATTGCTCAGTCTGTACGGCCTCCAAAAACTAAAACCAGCAGCTTCATCTCCCCCTCCTCTTTCCCACCCTCCTCCTCCTCTGCCACCTCTTCCTTCCTCTCACCTGATGTAGTCGCTCCGACACAGAATCATGCCCCCTTTGCTGTAGCAGGTGGTGCCAATGTCCCCCAGCTGGGCTTGGCAGCAAGAGCACTTGAGGCAGCGAGTGTGCCAGTAGCGTTCCATGGAGAAGAGCAGGAAGCGGTCGGCGATCTTCCCCCCGCATCCTGCACACGACCTGGGGGCCGGCGGTACGCCTGGCGCTTGGCTGTTCACCATGCTGCCCTCAGGGGCTCCTGGACACACAGGAGAGACGTTTGACAACTGAGACAGGTGGAACGGCTACACCCAGCTATGTCCACTTTACCAACAGAAAGTAATGAAAAATGTCTGAAATAGTCATCCTTAAAAGCATAATTTTGGGGTAAAATATGTTTATTTTAGTTTCAATTTGTGGATGGTGTTGTGGATGTTCTGGTCTACTTTTTACTAAGGACCAAAAAACTCAAGGTACTTTAAACAACAATACGATATTTTATCACAACATGAGAAAACAAACAACTAAAATAAATGTTTTTTTTATATAAATAATAAATCTGATGTTACAGCATTTTTTTTCTGTAACTTAAAATGCTTCTGCTTTCCTTCCATAATAAAATAAAAGTAGTCAGCCATGAGCTAAGCATGTGCAAAAAAGAAATGGCATGTCTTTGGCACTGAATGTTTGAATTATGAATGTGCAACTGCAAAACAAAAACAATGGAGCAGTCAGTGGCAGTCTTTTTATCAAATAAAATAAATGAATAACATAATAAACCATGTAATATCATAATAGATATTGCCACAGTCTGATACAGTATTGATACCTTTTTACTGCAAAATGGTAATATTCCATATATTGTTATATCCTTACTCTTTACCTTTATTTGTTTATCTTTGCTGTCCTTGTTCTGAGCTGTCAGGTCTATTCTGCTCCTGTGTAAGTACATATACTTGGCCAATAAAGCCCATTCTGATTCTGATATTTATTTAAACCATATTAATTAAAATAATTACACAGAAACTGCGCACAGAAACTCAATTTTTGTATTTATGACCACACACACATCAAAAGCATTCACACTAGCTTCAGCCTGACTGCAGCTGATTGATAACATGGTCACTTTAAGAGCTGTAACAGGTTGACCTGAACACTGTCATACCGATCAATACTGGAAGGAATAACACAAACATCCCCACTGATACTTTGACTACAGGAAGCAGCAAATAAAATGTCACATATGATAGTTTTGTGTTTAATCTACAGCTCTAGAACTTCTAATACATAAATATTATTATACAGGCTTTAATATGATGTCAGCGATATATTCTGATGGAAAGTCACCAAATAGGACTTTTTGGAAGAGTGCCAGTAGCGTTAATGACACTAAATGCAACGTTTAAAGAATTTCAAGTATTTTATTCTGCATTAACTATTTTTTCACTTTCCATAGTAACATTTTTTTTAAATAATCGTGATATTATTTTTGGATTATACAAGGAAACACAGTGACATTGCTCCCCTCAAAAAAGGGCAATACATTAAATCTTGTTACCGATTCCAATTCCACCCTTCCTTGTGCGACAGTACAGAATTAAACAAAGAAAAGAACAACAACAACAGATAGAGTATATAATTTCCACAAGGGAATAAAATCAAATGAAAGATTAATATTAACAATAATAATAATAACACATGACACCATAGGCGTCATGAAAAGAAAAAAACAGACATGGAATAACATAAAATCAAATAGTAAATTATCAACTGCATGTACTATATACTTAGGAAATAAAAAAAAAACGTTATTTAAATGATTTCATCTTCTTTGACATGCTGTTTACAGTCAGGAGACGGTACCTTCAAGTGCAGCTGTATTTAGAAACGCGCGCGCGGATGGAAAAGGGAAAAAAAAGAGTAGTAGAAGAAGAGACGTGTTACCTTCACGAGCCGAAGCTTTTCCCTCCTGTGTTGAACTTTGACAAGGTTGAAAGAATATTCACAAAAAGCTCGACACGCTTAAGTTAGAGTTTGTGCACCACACTCAGACTCGACACGTCCTGCTCTCCATGACTCTCCAGAAAACAGGCAAAGCAACACAACATGAAGCCCGGGACGGCGGCTCGGTGACGGGACTAGTTGAGCAAACTCTCCCCGCCGACACGCAGCTCCGCTCCGCTCATAAACAACTACATGAAGCCGCGAGGAGGAGACATGACGCAGCTTCTCGTCTTCCTCAGCTGTCTGTCCATCAACACGCCTTCTGTCCTCACTTCTCCTGTCTCGAACGCTTTTGACAGCAGCGACACTATTCATCAAATTGCGCAAGGGGGCTATTTAAATTACCGAGAGGGGACGCAGCCGACATGAAGCGCGCAGCAGCCAATAGGAAAGCAGGGGGGGCGTGTCCGCAGTCAAAATGATTTATGAGTTTATAGTGGCTTATTAATATGCACATTCACATCCCCTTAAGCTCCCCATAGTGCTTGTTTGTGTGTGTGTGCGTCTGAGTGTGTGTTTGACATGGGAAACAGCAATGAAAGCAAATTACAAATTATACAGTTTTTTATATTTTATATCGATGTTGATCATCAATTCCATTTTGAGACTGAAAAGTGTACATTTTAATGAATGTTCAATATGTCTTTATTAATCAGATAATAGCCTTGAAAATAAAATAAAATTGAAAAAAAATTAATGAAACAATGTGTTCACTTGGGCTATCATAGGGGAGACTGGGGACAGTAGCAGCATTTCTCTCAGTTACTCAGAGACTATTTGGACCAACCAAACAGACCAATCAAATCCTATTAAACTTACATCTGTCTCCTATTCTGCATACCATTTATAGATAATGACATATAGTTTACAATATTTATTTGAAAGGAAGAAGCCAGACAAGAAGGACAACCAATAAGGGGACAGTTGCAACATATTAAAAATATATTAAATTTCACTGATTAATTTTTGCTTTTTTTCTCAATGAGCACTGTATTCTGAAAATGTATATTTTATAGTGTTATTTATCTATACAACTATTATTTATCAATACAACAAACTTTTATTAAATACTTAAACTATCCTTACAATGATTTGTTTACACTGAAAATTACTGTTGTGTGGTTTGTTTTGATAAGGCTGTTTAGTTTGGGGACAGATGCAATAACGTGTTGCAACTGTCCCCACCCTATCCCTACCCTGCTCCCTAACATCATGTGCTAGCTAGACACATTGACCTTGACTCATGATAACCATGTCACAGAGTCAACAAAACAAGGATTGAGACCAAGCACATTTTCATTAATTCATAATCACAAAATATAATGTCAAAAATAAAATGATCTAAATAAAAATCTCCTTCTTCTTCTTAACTGAGTAACATACCAGTGTAACTGTAAAGTGGTTCCCAAACTGGGGGGTGGACCCCCCTGGGTGTGAACAGAGCCACTGCAGGCGGAGCATGGATAACCAGGAGAGAAATACAGAGTGAAATAGAGTTAAATAAATATGATTTATGTAGGGAAATAAACAAACAGGAGTCTACTGATGCTATTATACTGAATTTAATTTCACTAAAATTCAGCTTGAGTCATTTTTTAATCACTTGCTTTCCCAATTATTGTGAATAAGTGATAATACCTGTAGGGTAGGGGGCCTGAATTTTTTTCAGTTTCTGTAGGGGGTATGTCAAACAAAGTCTGGGAACCACTGCTGTAAGTTTTGAGGAGGAAAATGTAAACACAGGCTTGTTTCATCTGATTTCAGAGAGTCCACCCCTGTGGCAACTATTTAGATTTATTTGGGCCAAATAGAGGCATCAGTATTAAACTGAAACAGTTTTCATAGCCAGTTAAAAACTCCTTGGAGTAGCTTTAAATTCTTTGACATAATCTGTCAAATCAGATGTTATTTTAGATATTTATCGACTAATTTCATTATCAAAATAATAAATTACAATATAAGTTGCTCATTTGTGTACAGTAATTCATCAGCCCAATATTTATTGTGTATCCCTAATTATAAGTTTAAAAAAAAAAAAAATCAATAGATAGATAATATTCAAAGTACATATAACAAAATTTCTTTGCCATATGTATATAGATGAATCCAGTGTGTTTTGCCATCTTGTCGTGCCACCATTGCTGCGGTGGCACGTTGTGTCCATCACCCCCGATGTCTGCTTGTCCTGTCTAGAAGGGAACCCCAAATTTGTGAGACTCTTGCAAGATTTTTCATCAGTTCAGTCAGAATGTTCATTCTCACAAAACGTTGTGGGTCTGAGGTTCCCTTCTAGAAACCATGTCTGCTGGCAGTGACAATATGGACAATTGGACTGACAACATTAAACAGCCCCCCAGCAACTGATGAAGGTACCTTTAAAGATGGTGGTGTTAATGTTCTTCAGACACAGTTAGACATAGTTAGACATTGGTTGTAACTATAGGCAGAAATGGATTATGGAAAGGAGAAAAAATGGACCACCTCCGTCACATTTAAGAGATGGGGTACTGTGTAATACATATGTGTATGAATACACATTTTTCATCAGATATTAAAGATTTTCAGGGACAAAGTTCCTTTCTGTTGTTTTTTTTTGATCCACTCTGACATATGGTGGTCCTCTGTACACTCAGTGAATCTCTGTAGAGTCTCTGCTCTCTGACAGCAGCTCTCTTCATCAAGTAAAGGCTTGACTATTTTGCGTTCTGCCTTTTTAAAAAAAATTGACAATTTAGACATTGTTGTCAAAAGTAACATTACATAAAAAGTAAGTGTAAAAGTTGAAAATTGTAAACTTCTTATGACAGACTGCATTCATTCATGATCAAACTGTATGGACACGCCACAGCAGCAATAGCTCCTTGTTAACTTGTGGTACTTTGTCGGATTCATCTATACAACTTATGATTTAAATGTGTATCACTTAAACAAAGAGGCCAGTTTTATACCTGCATGTTACACACAATATTAGTACAGGGTTAATGAAATGATGTGTATGTGTGTGACTGTGTGTTTGCAAGTCAATATCTCATCCTTCCATTATTTATTTGATACATCATTCAAATTAACAGTCATAAAAACTGCAGTTGTCAGATAGTCCTTGGTACTTTGCCAGGGGGGTTGTGAAAAGTTTTCAGATTAATTCATGTACATTCTCATAATGTAAAAATGCTTTGTTTGCAAAAGGCTTCCTCAAATATTTTAATTTTAAAATGTAAAATACTTCATAGATTACCTCCTGCCAGTCACCCACATGTCACCTATTACTGGTGAAACCAGCTCTCTCTACATGGCTCTATGAGTCCTGGCATACCAATTATACCAGGGACATACATGAGGGGTCCCTGGTTTATTTACTATCATCTGACAGAAAAATGAGAACCTCTGTTTTCTGGAATATGCTGGTGGACACACCAGTCCCCTCACAGAAAGGTCAAGTTCCTGCTGAAGCTGATAAGGTTCATTGTTGCTCATGAACACCTCAGCAGGTCAGGTCAGGTCTCAGCAGCTCCTCAGCAGTCAGTTACATCAGCACAGGTTTGTACAGCTACCTGTCACCCTGCTGTACTTCCAGTTGAGGTCCAGTAGAGGACAGCATCCTACAGTATAAGGTTGTAAGGAGAAGTGGATAGGATTCTTAATCTGATAGGCTGTCAAATAAAACACTCAGCGTTCCAACTCAAATTCTGATTTCTACTTTCATTACAAACATTACAGTTTCTTATTCCTGTGTTTAAATGTTGTATTTCAGAGCTAAATATAAACAGAGTGACACCATACAAATATAATGTAAAGCTTAGTCCTCAAAAGGAAACTTTGACCCAGTTGTACATCTATCCTCAGGCTGTGAGACTCCTAAATTCACACCATCATGAAAAATATTTTTATTTTTATGGATTATTATCAAATCATGTGGGTTACATTCAAAAAGTTGGTGAAAACTAAGGTCCCGCCTCTTACTGGATAGATGGCCAATCATACTTGGGAGGTGGGACATGGGGAGGCAATTTTTTCTTCTGTTCCATCACATTTCTGAGAGAAATATTGTACTTTTACTCTATTACATTTATCTCACAGCTACAGTTACTAAGTTACTGTAGCCCTCTTGCTACCTCCATGAGTTCCCCCAGCACAGACACACAGATTTAGCTCTCAGACTATAAACTTTATCTTGTGACTCCTGTGGTCAGCTCAAAAGCAACAAAAAACCCAGGTAGTGTTCCTCTTGTTACTTGTTGTCTCGCATAAGTTGAGGAGAGTGTACCATCAGGAAACCATCAGCAGGTGTGCAAATCAACTCGCCTGACACTACTCTCATGACCCCCCCCCAACCAAAATAAAAATTGAGCTTAAATCACCAGATGAGTAATCAATTAATTGATTAGTGAATAAATAAAATAAAAACAATCAGTGATTGCTCTGATATTTTTTTCATCAGTGATGTTTACATTTGTTTAGACGCAAAGAGTTAAATTAATACAATCTTAAAGACATTAAAGCAAAAAGAAAGATGATAGTAATTAAAGTAAATAAAGTTCAATTTTTTATTTTTTATTTTTTTTAAGAAAAAAGGTGAAAATAACTAAAACATTTTATATATGGTGGGAGTTTGTCACAACAACAGAAACCTGATTCACCATATTTTTTCAGTCATTGAATTTTTAAATTATGAAATTAAATCATTGGTTGCAGCTCTGTATAAAACAACCAAAAGTAATAAAAGTGATAAGATATCACTGTAGCCTATATTTTTTCTCTGTACTGAATACTTTACTTTTGATACTTTAAATATTTTTACTTAAATAACATTTCCAATGCAGGACTTTCACTTGTAATGGAGTATTTTGTATCATGGTGTTACTATTTTTACTTAAGTAGAGGTAGAGTCTGTGGGATTTGTCGGAGATCTTCATAAATGCATCAGGACATCAAATACCAACATTGTGGGTTGGTGAAATGTCCCAAGCAGCAAAATAATGAGGAAATCTAAGAAAATACAGGCAGAGAGCACCACCACACACTGACAGTGGGTCATAAGTGATAGGAAAGGGATTATGTAAGATAAATCTAGGCTTTTTTTTTTTTCAGGAAAAAGTTGCAGATGACACATTTAAAGGATGTGAGTAGGTCCTCCACCACTGGGTCCAACTGTGCATATGCTTTCCTAAAGTCACTGCAGTCGTTGGCATAATATTTGAAAGACATATGTCCAAAATGACAGAGTGAGTGGAGCAAGATGATTGGACTAAGAATAAAGGGAGCAAACACTGCAGCATCAGCATCATCATCATGAGCAGTAGCAGTGGTAGTTGTAGTTTTAGTGGTGGGACTTCTTTGAATCTGTTTTGACGTCACTGTGTTTACTCAACTGAGAAGTGTCAGTCTAAACAGGATCCTTTGTGGACTTTGGTTCCATAAAACATGTTCACTGTGACACAAAGAGGATGAGTCACACATTGGTTCTCAGCACAACAAGCCAATAACAAGTCATATGGAGATGTGTGTTATTATTCCACATTGTGCTGAAGAGGAACCACTTGGACACATCCTCTGTCAGAGTGCATGGTGGTGGCGGCGGAGGGATTTCCTCTGCCGTGGTCGGTGCGGCGGGCCGAGTCCAGCTTCCACCGCTCTCTGAGGCCTCCGTCGATTTCCGACACATTTCCTGTTCCTCTGTCAAGGCTGTGCTGAAAGTCACAGCTCTCTGTGAAGCTGGACAACACCTGTAACTTCCAGTCTGGGTTCCCAGCCAATATAAACCTCTGTGGAGCGTCGCGGCACCGCTCGCTGCCAAGACAATCACATTTATGAAGCCCCCTCACTGTGATGTGGACACGTCCTTCCATATCAGGCTCTATTTTCTCTCTCTTGAGGGTAAGCACCTCAGTGTCAGCTGAGTTTTGTGGTGTTAGTGAGTCATCTGAGATATCTCCACAGTCCACAGGTACTGGACTGATGGAGTTTGGAGCAGAAAGAGAAAGTCAGCAACTTTGTCATTTCTCTGTGGAGATCTATGAAAACTGAAGAATGTTTTTTCCCACTTGTTAAACTTTTTGACTGCACTCTATAATGTCAGATAATCAGGTCATGGAAGAGATTATAATGGAAAGTCCATGGACAAGTCTGAAATTATGTAAGTCATGGTCAGTAACCACTCCAGTTTTCAAAATGGAGTCCAGGGACAAACAGGGTCCATGAGAGAGAGCGAGAGAGAGAGCGAGAGAGAGAGAGAGAGAGAGAGAGTGTTTTAACTTGTGACACATCAAACCAGTTGCAGTGGATGTCTGTTTTTCCTCATGACTGTCACCAAGTGCTTGCTCATGGTGGGACAGCCCACCCCAACCCCAACTGGAATCCCAAAACTCCCAAAACAAAGCTCACCCAGGTGAACTACCAACTTTGATAACACATAATATGACAGATGAGAGAGGAACTGTTACATAACTGTCATTTCTTATTAGTGAACTTAATTACAATTAATTTTAATTATTATTTTTTTTTTACTCAGTGCACCGTATTCTGAACTTGGAAAAACTGAAAATGTGTTGCACAACTGCTGCTGGTTTCCTGATTACACTCTCTCCATATGATGCAGTAGTGTGCTGGCCCTCAGATGACTTCTGCTCCCACAACAAGAGGAGCTCTGCCTGGGTTTTCTGTTGCTTTTAGAGGACATGTGCTGCAGGAGCCAGTCAGCCGCAGACACGTCTTACATTGCTGAGTTCTGTTGTAGTCTTTTGAGCAGGTGTCACAAAATAAAGAATCTTGTCAGAGAGCTGGATCTGTGTGTCTTAAACTATTAAATTACAGGCAAGCATGCAGTTCAACATGTATGGAGTTATTGTGATCACTCTGAGATATCTCACAATTTTTTTTAGGAAATTAATCTTGGCAACGTAGTGATCGATTGAGCTTGACCAACAATTGAGCCTCAGTGACTATTTGGAATTTAGCAGCATGAGAAACTCCATCTGAAATGTTTCCCCAATACCTGCAGCCTCTGATTCTCATAGGTCCATGAGTTTCACCGAAATGTCAGGATGGCTCTTAAACAAATGAGCGGTCAAACGTTGTCATGGGACACCAGCTTTCGTGTACAACAACTCTGGACGGATCACTTCCCTGAATTTACACCGAGCAGACAAACATCGTCATCGGGGATAATGTTGAGCGCTCTGAGTCAAATGGGAACCAGTGGCGCCATCAGTGACGTCAGCAGATGGTAAGGAAGTCTCCATGGTGAGATGGTATGCCATGTGTGCTCTTTGGTTCCTGCCTCTCGGCTGGATGGCAAAAGAATTCAGCCTCGTCTGACCGATGATGTGTAGAGGGAAACTAATATCTGAGCTGCTGTCAGTTGAGTTTAAGATCAACAGTCCCAATAAGAAAATGTACCAACATGTTATCCAGACCAAGTTAGAAGAGCCATGATGAAAAGTGTTCAACACACCAAAGTTTGCTCTTCTGTTGGAGGAGAAACTGCAGTCAGAAATGTTCTGTGGACAGGTTTTAATACAACACTTTCTATGATGCCCATGTCTATAATGCATCACCATGTATTATAAACATGCTTAGAATGTATTATATTGTGCTTATAGCAATGTGTGTTTTTTTCAAGGGTCATAGTACAGTATAATTGTTGTAGTTGTAATACATTAAATAATTTCATAATGCTTTATAATCACTGTTATAAAGCATTATAAAATGATGAATGTAGTACAACTAACAATATTAATGATGAATCATCAAACAATTAATTGGTATTAAAGATTTAACTGAACAGCCCTTTTGAGGATGAGCCTTATTGTTTTATTATCCTGTTCATTTAAATTGTTTGTGCTTCATAAATTAATCATTATAACTATTGTGCCACTAGAATTGTTTCAATAAAACTTAAACTGAAAAAAAGACATGCATTTTGTAGCTTATCAATTATTAATGCTTTTTGATTAATTAATTGTTAACATGTTCAACTATCAATTAAGGAAAATGCACAAAATGTGCAACTTTAATTATTACAATTATGTTTTTTGGGGGTGGAGGCATTGCATCAGTGAAATGCAGATGTCCATCATTACATTGTTCATCATCAAAAAGTTATATAGAATTTATATAAAATTGGAGTACTCAGTTCTGTTATGACCCCTTAAAAAATAAATAATTTTACAGCCCCTTTTTGTGTTGTTCTTACATAAATGTAATATTTTCTCCTGTTTCTCTCGTTTAGTGTAAAAACAAAACAATGAACAAAAAGGGCTGAAAAGCTCTGTAAAGATTATTCTATAACATTTCACTTAATATTTAAAAAATAGTATAAAAAAATATATGTTTTCCTCTTACCTTTAGTGCTATTTATCCATCTAGATTTTTTTGGGTGTGAGTGCCAACTGTATCACCGCATACAAGCAAGTGTGCATCTACTCGTGGACGAGAGGTCGTGACAGTGTGGGATGTAAACATTAATGGTGTCCTCCTCGGCTGAGTTGTAATATTAGCACTGCTGGGCGAACCAGATCACAGTGACATCAGCCGCAGATATTCATATGGTCGTACATCCGTGCCGCTAAAAAAACACAACTTACACATTGACTTCCAGTGTGGAAGTATATTTTCATTAGTGTATAATCATAAGAATCATTGTGTTTTCAATATGTTAAATGAGCCCTTTATATCTACAGAGGGAGCAGGTTCCATAGAGGGTGCATGTTTCAACAGTAGCCTGGGACAGACAAACCAATCACCAGCTCAAGATGTGGCCTTCATATTTTCTGCAAGTTTCACAGCCACCGTAGGTACACTTGGATGGGAATTGTGAGGGGGGGGGGGGGGGGGGGGGGGGGTTTGCAATCTGCAAGCTCACTGCTAGATGCCACTAAATCCTGCACACTGGTCCTTTAAATTTACTGAAAATATTCACATTCCCTAAAAAATCATTTAGGAGTGATACATTTTCCTAAGCTTGTGCATGTAGTACCTACCAAGCTGCTGAGTCGGGTATGATCCCACACTAAATATCTTTAGTCCAGATGCAGCGGAGGCTGGATAGTTGGTAGAGATGAAACCCACACCAGTGGTACTGACTGGGGCAGTCAGGAGGTCAAAGTGTTCCTCATTTCTCTCAGGAGGAGGCAGGGGCCAGGGTGAGGAATCTGGTAGTCTGGCGTAATGTTTGTGCTCCAGAGCCAGCTGAAGCATTGTGTAAGGCCACGAGGCAACATGAACGCACAGCTCTGCCCGTGTACTGAGTAGTTCTGTGGTGAGAGGACGACACTAAAATACACTCTTATTTATGTATCAAATACATTTAAAGTGGCATGGAGGTCTACTGTTGCATATTTAGTTGTTTGAATTTGGAGAGTAATGATCATTGTTAAAGTAAAATTAGCAACAGAGGAGGTGCAGATTTTACAATCAATACCAGCCCACAGATGAACAGTCTGTAGCTTTGCTATAGGTCAAGGCTGCAACTCTGCCAAAGTTAGTGAAGTTCAGTTCCACATGAAGTGAAGACATGAATTCAAACATGTGACTGTACTGTTACCCTGATATTCTTACCCTGACTTATTATTCCTCATGTCTCAACCTAACCAAACCAACCAATGAAGGCAATAAGTACTAGCCAATCAGAGGCAGAGCAGGGTGGGTATACACAATGCACCCTGTACCACAACACTGCAAAAAATGTAAAGCTCATATTTTAGAGTAGAGTGTCTAATTGGACTATCCAGTGAATTTCCCACAACATTAATTGAGTCTAAACAGTACAGAAGAGTTCCGTCATTCTTACATTTTTTTGTTCTATATTCATGCATACAGACAGGTTTAGAATATCACTGAAAACAGTACAGTTTGAATTACAGTAATTCAAACATTAGCCAATTAATAAGGCACATTACAAGTTGATACGTTTTTATTTAATGTACAGTAGATGTACAGGAGTTTATAGACAAAAACAACCAATGAACACGTGTAACATGTCTTAAATATATAGCATCATTTCACCCCTCAAAATGCAGCAATGTATGTACACTGTGAAGGACACACAACACACAAAAAACATAAAATAAAATCACACCCCGAAAAATGAGGTGATCCTAGAATTTACCACTCCACGACTAAGAGTGAAGTCTATACACACTGTATGCTTTCATCTATATACTGAAGTAGCATAATGAGCACATTCTCTGTAAACTCTCTCCTGTGACAGTTTCTCATACTTCAAACACACACACACACAATACACTGACAAGACACACACTTAATGACTTCCACAATCAATATGCATGTAGGAAACATTGTGTCACAAAGGACAGGCAAAAATGAACACATGGTCCCTATAGTCACTAATGAATATGTCTTATGTCATCTAGTTCTTTTTCACTCATTTAAAATGCATGTTCATAATAATTCCCATCACTTCTTATAAATGTTCTCTGTCTGTTACTGGTCAAAACAACCATCCCTCTGTCTGACAAACTGTCCCACTGTCCTCTGTCGAGAGGACACAAAGTTACAAATAAATAAAAGAAGTTTCAGTAAAGCTCTCTGCCAACAGTCCAACACACTGCAGTGTGTGTCCTCGGTGCTGCACACACCTCCAGTGTGGACAAACTGACGTCATTGTGGCAGCAAGCTTAAAGTGCAGGCGAGCGTATTGCTTTGTTGGGGGTGGGGGTGTCAGGAGCTCACCCAGCTGACACACAGGGAGGCAGGTGGTGGGTCTGGGGTTTGAGGAGGAGGAGGGGAAGGTGGCAGAGTCTGTGCCCAGTGTGCCAGGCCGGGGCTGAGCATGCTGAGTCAGCCTCAGTGCTTGAAGGTGTGGATGTCATAGTGGAGGCTGACTGAGGGTCTGGACGGCCCGCCGTGTGTCGGACAGCTGGTGCTGCAGTTGCAGCGCTGAATCCACATGATGTTCCTGTAGAAGCTCTCTCCATCTAAGCAGTGGAAGCGAAGTCTCACGGTGCGAGAGAGGGAGGGTGTGCAGCAGCGGCCATCGGTGCACGTCCCACAGGTGCGAGGGCGGTACTGCCGTGTTGTCGAGCATCCGGCGAAGGTGATTCTGATTGGCTCCTGAGCACGGACTGTTCGCTGACACTTCTTCCCTTTCTGGAAAACAGACACAGAGCCACCATTACAATGACATCATGAGGCTCCTGTTCAGTACTCATCACGGGACAATACAGTGTTAATTGTTTCATTGATATATTTGTGGAAGATGATATCAGCACCCAGGTGTAAATAGCATTGTTGGCTTTTTAGACCCTGAATGAAAACAGCCTAGCATGGCAGGTGTCCATATCCAACAGTGCTATTTGCTCCTGGGGTGTAAATAGCCTTGCATGGCAAAAACAAGTACCCAGACATCTGTAGCCAATGTTGCTATTTGCACTCAGGGTGTAAAAAGCCAAATGGAAGGGACAAGCACCCAGGTATCTGTAGCCAAGTGGCTATTTGAACCCAGGTTGTAAATAGTCTATCATGGCAGAGACAAGCACCCAGGTGTGCATAGCCAACGAGCCTTTTTGCAGCCGGGGGATGGCAGAGACAAACAAAAAAGTAATTATGTTACCTAAAGTAAACTGCAACTGAAAACTGAAAATGACAATTAAAATGATGAAAAGAATAATTCAGGTTAATCAAAAACTCAAAGGACAACACTGACATCTAGTTTCAAGCAGGACTCAAACCCCAGTGTCCCAGGGTAGAGTCCTGTTTTTAATCCATTCATCCACAACAACCTTCTCTCTACAGAGACTTTACTCTTTACAGCTATAGCTGTATGACTGTTTTCACCTGGGTGCAAACAGAAATTATTTATTCATTTTCCATATTTCATACTATGTGAAAGTCACATGAACACAAAGGACTTTAATTGGACTGTTCATAGAAATTTTTTAAGAAAGTTTTTAATGTAATACCTCCTAAAATCCTCCTAGTATTTTATGTTCACCTCCAGTATTCTTTTCTCTCCTAACGGCTCTGTTTTTTAGCGTACCTTGATAGCTTTAGGGAGCTGCAGCTCACAGTGCCGGATCTTGCACAGTCTGGTTTCTTTGATCAGCTGACACTCTGGGTTGTCATTGGTCACACGACTCGAAATGCCCATCCCACACGTGGTGGAACACTCGGTCCACTCTGTGGTTTGTCGGAAACAGCTGGATTTGTAGAACTCCTCAGACATGGGGAACGACACCATCTCTGTGGGAAGGCCAAAAAACAAAAGGTGATTACACAATCAATCCCAGCAACCATTTGGTTATTATGATGCATTGCCATCTATTCATGACCTTTATTTTACATTATGCTTATGTGATGCTATTTTTGCCCCAGTACTCGAGGAACCAGGGGTAGAGATGTCAGTTGCTTGTTTTGTTTTACACATTTGGATCCTGAGTGTGATATGGGACACACATTCATGTAGTGTTAATGCCAGGTCAAAATTTTCACTTGAAACAGCATTGGAATCTGAAGTGTTTACATCTCTAATGAAAGTAGCTGGGTTGCACAAAGATTCCAACAAGGATTCATTATCAAACCTGACCCAATTTATTTTTTTTAATTTTAAATGATCTTTTACCACACTTTTAGATTATCTTAAAATGAAGACAGATTCAGTTTAAATCTCTCTTTGAACCTGTTTAGTTTTTACTCTGAAGTGGTTTAACTTTTAAAATAGCTGCCTTTTGAGATGTATTGAGCAAAATAATCAAGCTCCTTGATGAAGGTTAAAGGACAAATTTAATCCAATGAAGTGTTATGATGTGTATCTTCCTGTTTTCACTCCATCATTCCTCCATAATGATTTGGCCAACAAGATTTTCACAAAGGAGGAGAAATTAGAGCTTCTCTGCTGAGCCGCCATAAGCACACTGACCGGACTAACTTTTTTTTTTAAGCTAGCTAGCAAATAATAACTTTCTGTTAACTTTGTAGCTTACTAGCAAACATTTGTATGTCTGTAATGTTTTATTAAAGAATACAGAGCAGCTGAAAGTTACCCCCTCAATTTTATACTGAGCTACTACTTTCCTTCATGTTGATTAAACTCAATTTAATTTCAGTTTACATCACTAAACTAAACTAATCAATAAACTACCAAAAACAGGTTATTTTTACTTGTGCAGCAGAGCTGTTCTTACTTTTAAATCTGGATTTACTCATTTTGAACCTAGTTTTGCTGAACTCTGATTAGAAGTAATCTTAGATTAAATTTAACTTCGTTGGTCTCAGAGGAATGGCCTGCACCAGTGGAAGCAAAGCTCACACAATTAGTGTTACACCCAAATGCAAGTCATTGTTAGTCAGAAGCTTAATATCTTTCTGAATCTAGTTAAAGAGAGATTCTGAAGCAGAATTTCATAGGACTCCTTCAGCCATGCAATTGTATCATATTGTGGAAAATTTTGTGTTCAGTGTTTTTGACACTGAGCTCGGTCCATCTCCTGCACATCAACATGAAAAAGCTCACTCAGACCATATTTAGTGCTGGTGGAGTGTGAGGAAAAGCCGTGCTGGGATAAGCTGTGATGTTTACCTCTGAATGTGTTCCCTCTGGTGGCAGCTGGGTGTCGAGGCTGCAGCTGGGTCTGCAGCAGGGCACTGATGTGGTTGGGAAGGGCCTGGCCGTCTGGCGGGGAGGTGTGTGTCAGCTCGTCTGGCTCCTCACTGATGTGGTTGTTGTCGTCACACACCCATTCCTCGCAGCAGCCGCCCTCGGACCTGGCCAGCCGGGGCCGTGCGCAGCGCCAGTCGGGCAGGGGCAAATGGTGAGGACAGAGGGGCATGCAGCCCACCACCCCGTCTATGCAGGTGCACTGGTGCTGGCAGCTGGGCTGGAAGTCCTCGCCGTGCTGGTATACCCGCCCGCTGAACTCACAGGGCAGACCCTGGTCCTCAGCTGTCAACAGAGAACAGGAAACAGAGCTGTGAGGAGACCTTTGATCTTCAGACAAGGACACTGGAGAAAAGCTGCATGGAAAAACACATCTAATGCATATCAGTCTGTGGGATCAAACTGCACAAAGACATTTATTTTCTGAAGTGGATATTTCATGATGTCAAGCTTTTTGAACAATTTAACGGGACTGTATGAAGTACCTATCCATAGTCAGTGTGTGGGAAACCACTGTTATATTGGCAAAATATCTCTCTTTCCAAAGCCACCAGGCTGCTTTGGCAATAACAGTAATTTTATTTAGCAAAACATGGGACTTGCTGGTCTACAGCTGCCTCGGTCTGTTAGCTTGTGTAACTTCTGTGTTTTAAAGGGTAAGTTCAGATTCACCAAAGTCACCCAGATACACAAACAAACAGGTCAAGGCAGTGGTAGACCTGCAACTCCTGTGTTGAGGAAAAGTGTTTTGACTTTTTTTGCTGCTGACCCTGTCCACAGCAGAACATTGCTTAGCTTCCTACACTAGTACTCCTGCTGCTTCTCCAATCTGGACATGTGTCAACCACCATACACTGTAGGTAATACACTGACTATGGATAAGAATCTCATACAACTCCACTTAAAAAAGTTCAAACTATCCCTTCAAAATGGTATACTAGTGATTTTGTGTTGTAATTCCACATTATTGCGCAACAGATGTGGAAATAACCTGTTTGTCAGTCCCCACTATAGGTCAATCGTGTGGATGATACAGTTCCCATAATGTAAATTAATGGCACCCTTTATTAGACCCTTCCTGCTTACATCTTTAAAACTTCACAGCTCCTGTTTGTAATGCAGATTTTCTTCCAAAATAACCCTGATGACATCATCAGGGTTATTTTCTCAGACTTTAAAGAGCTCCAACAGAGCCGCAGAAGACCTTTGCAGCTGTCTCCACAGGCTGAGCAGTACTTCACACAGGAATCCCAAGCAAACTGATCATCATATGTATCATTCATTAAAAAACTTCTTCAATATGTAAATATTTGTTGACAATGAGGTTGTAAAAAGTATCAGTACAGCAATACTTTTTCAATACCACATTTAAAACAATACAATACTAGCATTAGTACTGAAAGTACAGTAGCCATAAACCAGTAAAATCAGACAGCGTTCAGTGACTATTTCAGTACCAGCACTGTGTGCAGGTGAGTAATTTAAAAAAAAATTATTTGCATGCTTTTTTTTGCTGTGGTATCAAAAGAGGTATTGAGTATCTTTTTTTAAGCTAGGATTATAAGAAAGCTTATAATTCTGGTAAACAGTCAGCCCTGGTTGATAAACCTGATTATTCACCATGTGACTTGTACTGGCAGCCATTGTTTTCCTCCATCAAAAGAGTGAGTAACATTATCTAGTCCAGTGGTTCAGAAATCTTTTGGCTTGTACAACTTTAAAGTGAGTGAATGTCTACTTGTGACACCTAATGACATGTGAGCTTTGAAACCAAAGAGTGCCTTACCTCGACACAGTCCTCTCTCTGGGTCTCCTCCAGCCCCCAGATGGCAGCGGAGCCCCTTGATGTGATCGCAGGGTTCGGTGGCGCTGCAGTCCTCATTGAACTGCCTGGCACAAACTTTGCAGCAGCCACAGTGGTCGGTCACCCAGCTGACGCCCGGTGGGCAAAGTGGGGGCAATGGGGCGCAGGAGCACTCGGCTGGGCACTCACCCTCCACCTGGGGAACAGGGTCAGAGGTCAGATCAGGGTGTGTGACGGGGTGTGGATGTGATTTTAAAGGACAGAAATCAAACGATTAAGCTGGCTGCTCAAAACTAGGAAATGTCACAAACAATAGTGAATAAAGATCAGTTCAAAAAGCAAGTGGCAGAAACTCACCATCACTGCAGCGCTGGCCAGCACAAACAGGGTGGAAATGATTTGCTGCAGAGTAACAGGGCTAAGCATCCTGATTACAGCAGATAAATTAGAAGAACCAACTGGCAAAACTTTTTAAACCAATAAAAGAATTATAGAGGTTGTCCAAATCGACCTTCCAGAGTCCCAAGAGGAGAAAAGTCCAGAATAAAAATGTATCCACAGTTGAGATTCCGTCCGTGCACCCAGAGGTACACCCGTCTTGCTCTCCTACAGTATCTTGGTGTCTGCACAGGTCAGCACAGCTCAGCTCTGCTTCATAGAGAGGTTTCCCTGTGCGGGGCCTGTACTTATAGAGACACATGCTCCCGCCCCTGCGGTGATATCATCGACTCTCCTCTCAAGACTGGAGGCTGGAGAGTGTCCAGAGGGAGGAGGTGGTGTGAAGCAGTGACAGAGACGTGCTTAAATCCCCTCAGGGAGAAATGTCAAGGTGTCAAAATGTATGCAAGAGACTAATAATTAATAGTAACGGGTATAAGCAAGCAACCAAAGAGTGATTCAAATGCATTGCTCTTCAGGCTTTGGGGGAACCCCAACCCTCCCACACACACCCAGGGGTATTATATAGGTCAGGTCTGCAAGTAAAAAGAAAACAATGGTGGGACAGGTGTAATGGAAAACCTGAGTAGGGAATCCCACTTATTTAAGAGGGGAAGTGGTGATGTGGAGAAAATCCCTGTGAACAAGTCTTCCAGCAGCTCCGGCCAAGCGTCCCGGCTCCGTCCTCAGTGTTCTGCGGGACGCTGTGTGTGCTCAGGACATCCTGTGTTCCCTCCATCTCTTTCCTAATGGGCTGCATTCCAGGAAATACAGGCCCGTCCTCAGGTTCCCATGATTGGTAGGAAAAACTCTGCATTCCCATTGTCATCCCAGAGGCACATAAAAAGTGTTTTGTTGGAGAGCAGGAAGGTGCTCACATTAAGCGTTGGCTCGCACTGTCATGAAACATGGGAAATGTAATTTGGCGTGTTTGATAAGGCTGCTGAAGGTCTCCCCTTGTTCCCTAAAAAACATGCTGTACAAAGTCTGCAGAGAGAAGATATATATATCATAATTATATAAGAGCATATATATATATATATATATGAGGATATGATGCAGTAACTACGCATTACATAATTACAGAATAACTGAGGCTTTCTGTGGGACCTCTGAGGAGGACGAACATTTTATAGCAGTGATTCCCAGCCTGAGGGTTAGAGAAATCTACAAGGCGCCAGATGATTGAAGGGATAAGAAAGAATATTTCTGTTACATAAAATTATGTTTTTGACCAAAACAATTGCGCATATGTAAGCTCCGCTCAGTAGCTGTCCTGGGGCTTCCTCAGGAGACAGAATGCCCAGCTGTCATGGAAATGTAGATGCTTTCTCATTTTCCTGTGCACTTTAAAAGGACCATCATGTGACATTTAGCGGCATCTAGTAGTGACTGCAAACAGCTTGCCTCACTCTCCCCTTCCAAGCTTGTAGGAGAACCCACAGTGGCCATAAAAAGTCACAAAAGACCCTCTCTGGAGCCAGTGTTTGTTTCGTCTATTCTGGACTACTGTAGAAACATGGCAACAGAACACAGCAGATTTCATGGAGGGGGACCTGTGCCCTCTGTGGATGGAAATGGCTCATTTTAAGGTAACAAAAACATGTCTTTTATTTTCAGGTGATTATACACTAGTGAAAGCACTGAGAAATATTATATTCCATTCCTGCAAATAAATCCTGCTGAATCTTACAAACTGAACCTTGTCCATGTTTGCACCATAACTGCTCTGGAGATTGAAAGGGACAATGCACCCCAAAATCAAAAATACATACACTGGTCTGTAGTGCTATTTATCCGACTAGATAGTCGAGATGGCCAAGTTGTCTGCCATCTCTCCAATATAATGGGAAAAAGCACTCATAGCACAAAAAAAAATGTTCAGAAAAACCTTTTTTTCCAGAAGAAAAGAAGGTAGTTCTGGTAGTGTCCATCTTCAAAAGAATGTAGTTCCAATGTGAAACTGTTCACAACAAGCTGTGTGGATTATCTTGAGTAACCGGGTCATGATTTCTGGAAAGAGAGTTTTCCAAATGTATTTTGTTGGCGTTTTGAGCACCAAAGGCTGAGTGCCATTTTAGTCTAATTATATTGGAGAGAAGGCAGACATCTCTACGGCAGATATCTCAGAAACTCTGCTGCTCACACTAGAATTCTAATTCTGGTGTGAGTTGCAGAGTTTTTTTTATCCATCTATTTATCAGTGTTATTTAGACAGATAAATGATTCTACAGGTAAGGGGCAAATGAGTGTTGATTTGGGGGTGAACTATCTCTTGAAAGTGCTCAAAAAAAAAAAAAAAAGAAAATCTGCATTTTCATGACACCATCTATCTACTGAGAAAGATCATGTGACAAGATCAAAAGGTCCAAGTGAGTGGGTTTTGTGGTGAGACTGTTTTGTCTAACTTGTTACACATAACAGAGTCGAGTCCATGCCACCTGATGAACGATACTTCAACATTTACTTTTTTTAGCCCTGTTTTGGTCTCCACTTATTCTTGAAGGAAATATATGGCTCTTAAATGCTAAATGCTATCCTCACAAGCTAGTCTCTAACTTTATCTGTCTATCTGAGCTGAGTTGATGCTTAAATGCTTCACAGAGCTGAGGTCAACTGCAGACTTGGGTAATAATTGTGTGTTCCAAGTAACCACATTCACAGTATAAACAGCCATCTGACCCATAAAAATACTGATCATATTTGCTTTAAGGGGCCACAAACAAAAAGTGTGGAAACCACTGATTTATAGTGATGAGAGAACCATTATTACCATCAATGTTTCCACCATGGGAACTTTCCTCAGAGACTAGAAACATTTGGAGAAACTCAGTGCGTTTCCACCACAGGGACCAGGGTTTACTTAAGTTCCAGGAACATGATTTTACCCGCAAATAAGTCTTTGATCAGAGGGTAGTTTCCAAAACACAGAACTTTGAGGGTGGGGCTTGTATCACTGAATATTTTTGATTGGTTGAGCACTTGCATACTAGCACTTTATTTCAGTCATTAAAATACTTTTTCATTCGTCAATGGACTAATTAGCCTAATCTTTGCAAGCCTTCTGACTGTGGTGGAAACAGACAATGACAAACTGAAGGAACCTTTTCATTCTTTGAAAAAGTAGCTATGGCTAAAGGTTCTGTATACTTCAGGTGGAATTGTGTTGTGATGTTTTAAAGGTGAAAAAAGACCAACCTGGAAGAACTCAATGTATTACCATAGGAGGGACCAAGGTCAAAATTAAGTTCGTTGGACATTATTTTATCCCACAAAACGTCCCCCATTTTTTATTGGATGAGTACTTGCTTACTAGTATTTTATTTCAGCCACCATTTTAACCTGCAAAAACATGCAATGTGCAAAAAGTTTATTTTTTGTTTATTGTGCTTCAACACATCAACATGGAGTTACAGAAGAAAACACTCGACAGATGGACCAACAGTGATCGTTGTTTAGTCGGATGCAAACATGACATGCAGAAACGTGGACAAATTAGTCCTCTGGTGAATGAAAAAGTAACATCTTCGTTGGTTTTTAGATCACAAATGCAAAACAGACAACAGTGAGCTGAAGGAACTTCTAGTTCCTTGAAAAGTAGTTTCTTAGAGTTCTGGGCCCTGATGTTTCAGAAACCTTTCAACTTTCTGACATTAAAGAAGTCACATTAAAGATGATTTACATATGAAAAAAGACTAACCTCAGTGCCCCACAGCCCACCCTGAAAACCTCATCAAACTTGCTACTGAGACCAAACGTGTGGCCTTCAGGTTCAAAGCTGGTCCCACTACACACAGCTCACTTCCTGAGAGCAGGTGCTGCAGCTCCACACTGAAGCGCTGATGTTACTGTGTGCAGAGAGAGTGCAGCATCAAACCACATGCAGACACCCAGACACCCGGCCGGCTGGGCTGTAAAACCACTGGGACGCTGTAGTAGGGGGAGGTGGCTGGGGTGAGATGGGGGGGTAGGGGAGAGAGCACCTTGTTGGGCAGCAGAAGGGAGGAGGGCAGCAGTCTGGATTCTTGGCATTCCTGGCCCACAAAGGCAGGATGTGTGTACTGGCCACGCTGCGTCGGACACTGATGGAGGAGCGGGAGGACGGGGGAGTTGAGAGGGGTGGGGTGGGGGGTTGCCAGTTTGGCAGCCTACTGCCTGGCCGTGTGCCAACCATTGTTTGTCAAGCCAGGCAAACATTTCCAAAACACATGGAGGTCAGGAGTTGTCGGCGATTCATCACGCTTTTGCCCCCCTGTTTGTTTTCTCAGCTCGATATCTGACACCAGCCAGCAGCTTGAAGAAGCAGTCGTATAACGTGTTTTTAAAACTTCTAAGAGTTTTTGTGTGACCACTTGTTTAAAGCCAAAAAGTATCTTGAATTTTCCTCAATCTGCTCTCACTTTGTAACCACAGACTGCTTTCAGAGTGAGGTTTCCTTGAAATGTGCTAACAAAAAGGGAAAATCCTCCTTCAGTCACACTTTCATATCAATCCAAAGGATAAACAGGAAGTGTGTGCAGCATGCAGGAAGAGGTGCTGTAACGCCTGAGTCAATCACAGAGGACTAAGAAGACACAACAGGAACCAGACAGCAGTGAATGGATTAGACAGTTTATATTGGACTCAAAGAAAATCTCATGAAAGGCAAAGTATGAGTTTGTACAAATTAAAAGAAGCTCATAAGTGGGCTCGCTGGTTTACATAAGTAACACTGCTCCCAGTGTCCATATTTGTATGTCCTTGTGCTTTTTTTAGTGACAGCCAACATTAACTACAAGCATTTAGGGACTGTAAAATGAGATTAGCATACTCTGTGTGACTGTGTGAACATTAAACAACTGTTTCTGTAACACATCCTTATACCTAAACAACACAATATGTTGATTATCAATTACTCCTTAAAGAACATATTGGCGAGTACCAGCAGGGACAGGCTTACCAGACCTTAACTACATTAAATAGTTAAGTACATCATGTGACATAACTCATGTTTAGGTAATAAAATTACTTGGTTAGGGTTAGGAAAAGATCACAGTTTGGGTTAAAATAACTACACTATGTCTGTGACAGACATGACATCACTCAGGTTACATAACATAACTAGTTGTTGTTGTAGTATGTAGTTTACATAACTGCAACAGTCACAGTTTGGTTTAGGCAAAAACAATCACTTGGGAAAAGTCATGTTTGGGTTAAAATAACTATGTTATGGATGTCACATGACGGAAATCACTTGTGCAATGGAAGTGACACGACAGACATCAAGTCCATGCCAAACTTTAAAGTTATTAATTTCTCTAAATAATTACATTTACTTTTTGTTCCACACAGGGCTTGAACCCTGGTATCCTGGGGAAAAGTCCTGTGTTTGTTTGTCCTATGCTTGTTTGAGCCATTTGTCCACATCACCTCCTCTAGATGTGAGGTGCTGTCATTTGCAACCAACATGCATGTGTTTCTGGTGAGGATGGGCTGGTTGCAGTAACCACGTTAACTGTGTGTTCACAGTAATACAGGGAAAGCTAACTGGGCTAGCCAGTTAGCTTTATACTTGAGGAGGCTAATGACTGATGAGGCTGATTACTTAAACCACATTACAGTGGTACAATAAATGCACTTAACAAGGCAATGTAACATCATGAACAATTCAGAGAAAACTGAGTTACTGTGCAACATTGTCTGTGACTTCTGTAGTGTAACACAGCAGAAACACAGCAGAGAATGAGCAGAAAAACAAGGAAACAGAGAGGGACAGGGTAGAGAAAGAGACCAACCCTAAAACTTTACCTTGCTGTCAGACAGTTTTTTCCGATGGGAAACCACCTTTATATAAACCAAATAACGCAAAAACAGTAAATTTCCTTCACAGAAGACAGGAGGTGCTGGTCTACTGCTGCCTCAGTTGGTTATTTGTGCTATTGTATAACTTCAGTGAATCCAAACTAACCCTTTAAAACACCAAAGTCACACAATAACACAAACCGATTAAGGGAGTGGTATACAAGCAACTTCCTTGTCTGCAAGGTAAAATTACAGTTTTTTACTGTGGGAGTCTGGTGGCTTTGGAGAGATTGATATTTGGCTTATATAACTAAGTTTCCTGTTGAAAAATGCTGTCTAACGGCAAGGTAAAGCTGTGAAAATATTCTAAATGTAGCATACACTTAACTGATTTTTTTGGGTTTCTAAAGTTCGCTGCTGACTCTGTCCACAGCAGGAAATTGCTTAGCTTCCAACACTGGTACTCCTACTGCTTCTCCAAAATGGGGGTGCGTCGACCGCCATCTGCTATAGGTAAAACACTGACTATGGATAAATACCTCATACAACAGCACTTCAAATAATGCAAACTGTAACATAATGAAACTATAACCAACATTCTTACGTGCTTTTCTTTACCATCCTGGTTGTCTGTTTATAGTAGATGCAAGAAGAACTAAGAGGAACACCTCAACACATTTCACACATTTGCACATTCAAGTAGCAAAATGTACATTTAAGTTCAGTGTGGAATCAGCTGTATGAGAGTGTGTGTGTGTGTGTGTGTGTGTGTGTGTGTGTGTGTGTGTGTGTGTGTGTGTGTGTGTGTGTGTGTGTGTGTGTGTGTGTGAAGGCTGCACACCAGCCCCAGGCATGACACCGCCTCCACAGGTTACGTCTCTGGCACATTCCTCATGCTAGTGTCCTTAAAAAGCTCCTGGTACACTGCAGTCATCACTCATCCTTCTGTTAGCCTGAATGGGCTCCATTTTTCCCTCCATACACATACTGTCTATACTGTATACACCCATACTGAGCACCCAGAGCTGATCACCAGCTGAGTATTAGATTTCATAGATGAGTGTGAGCAGATTATGTCATGAGCTGTGGTGCGTTTGGATGCCCATGACTGGCAGCGGGCAATCAGCCCTCTGGTGCCTGCAAATATAAAGCTTTCCTTCATTGCGTTCCTACACATTGGTATTCATTTCTGTACTTCTGGTCTTCATTAAAACAACATTATGTAACTATTCTACCTTAAAATACCAGCTTCAAAATCATTTAAATGGTACACTGACTTGTACTAAGGAGAATGGTGCCTCTTTCATTCCCACTTTGAGCCCCAAATGCCTGTTTTTGCACTCTGTAACTTGGGTTGCAGAGTAGGATCTCAGTGCTGGATCATATTTTATGGAGAAAATGTTTTCTGGTTTTCCCTCCAATGTCCCAGGCTGCTCTGCCGCACCTCCTGATGGACTCCTGGCCTCTTTCCTGATGGACAGATAGCTTTACTTGTTGCTAAAATAACTGCTAAATTGTGCTAGCTGAACTAGATCGGAAACTTGCAGCACCAGGGGAAGGTTAGTGTTTGTGTCGCTAGCACATGAGCTTGGGGCCGGGGGAGTCCACGGGGAATGCTGGCACAGAGCAGTCCCAGAATGAGCAGGCAACAGGCCCGGAACCAGGCTCAGAAGCCTTTATGGACATCATGTCCTCAAGTCTGGGGACAACTTGGGCAGGCTAAATTAAACTGGACTTTAACCTATTAAACATACAGTCCATGGCACCAACTCGCAGTTTGGACTGCTGTGCTAATTTTTTCACATGCAACTGGTACATATTGCTCCTTTAAGTGCTACTGTTTAACAGGTTGTTATGGTAGAAAACCAGTTACTTACTTATTTTACAGAAGTTAATATACATGCTCTGGAATCACCTTCAAACATGGTTAACATATGTATGGAAAACATTTGCATCAGATCTAGAAAATGTAGAAGGTGTCTGACAAGAATAATTTAAGTTAAACGTACATCTCTCTGAAAAGATGTGTGAAAGATGGAAAATACATACTAAAATATAAACTACAAAGCATTGCTCCTACAAAAGCACCCATCTGGAGAAATTTGTTCCATTCTCACTTCCTTTAACAAGGCTTTGGTTGGATGGCTTTTCATTAGCAGGATGAGGCAGTTCCACAAACTCGTAAACTCTTGGGATGAATAAAAGTTAATGAAAAAGTAGGCTGGTCCTGCATGTGGTGGCTGCAGGTGTGGCTGTCCTGCAGCCACATACAAAAGGGGGTCGTGATTTGAGCTGGCAGGTGCCCAAGCAGCGGGGCAGAGGGAAGCTGTGGCCTGCACATTCCTCCACAGCATCTAATAGGAGTGATGACAGCAGGGAGCACAGAGCAGCAATAACTGACCACAGTGCGAGCAATAACCTGGCCATTGTGTGTCTGGCATGAGCAGGTGTGCTGCAGGTACTGATGGACATATCCCTTCCACACCGAGGCTGAGGTATGCAACAAGTGGGTTTAAAGGTGCTCTGTGGAGAATTCTTGTAAACAAACAAAAATTATGTTTACATTCAGTGTAACTCATCAAAATGCATTGTGTGTATATGCAAACAAATGTGTCAAGTACATTTTCTTCCTCATAAAACAACTGTAAACCCTATTTTTTAAACATATTAAATCTAATATTGTTCACATTCACATTTACTAGTCCTCTTCTTCTTTGCCTTTGCTGGCACACTGTAGTATATATTGGTGAGTTACCGCCACATGTTTATCAGTAAAATAGTGTGACACCACTCACACAACTGTGCATCATATGCACCCTCAGCCTGTTCTCACTCCCAATGCATCAAATACAGCAGTTTGATCAG
The DNA here is from genome assembly GCF_056507025.1 of Lutjanus erythropterus. Taxonomy (NCBI): domain Eukaryota; kingdom Metazoa; phylum Chordata; class Actinopteri; order Lutjaniformes; family Lutjanidae; genus Lutjanus; species Lutjanus erythropterus. Next base: position 39,398,226 of record NC_139326.1, on the reverse strand, counting down.
ATGCTTATGCACTGTAGGTACTAAGGCTGGGTGAAAAAAAAATAAATTAATTGATTTGAATCATTTTTACTTTGCATGGGCCGATATCGATTCATAAAATCCCCAAATCAATCTTTCATAATGTCTTTTCTAACGTGGATGTGTGGTACAGCCTACAGTTTTAACCCTGTTAGCCTGGCCAGCCTTTGGCGTGAGATCTGACTGATGCACTGCAAGGTGGTGGGAGGGGGAAGACCACTATATGGCTCCAGCCAGAGAACAGAGTCAGCAGTTGTATTTCAGCTGCAGCTGCATATGCATGACTTGTCACTGACTGCAATATTAACTAAAGCATTTAATGACTGTAAAATGAGACCAACAAACTCCCTGTGTGAATACTTAACAACTTTTGCAGTGACCACATTAACTGTGTGTTCACAGTAATACACGTCAAGCTGGCTAGGCTAGCCAGTTAGCTTATCACTTGGCAAGGCCACAGGCTACTTACTGAAACAAGTCTTTTTAGAGTGGTCCAATAAATACACTTAACATCGACTAGACAAAGCGACATCATGAACAACACAGAGAGAATCCAGTTATTGTGCAACACAAGCCTGACAGCACATCGTCTGTAACTTCTAGTCTACGACGAAGCCAGAAACATTACAGATGGCAAAGTGACAGGAAGGAGTGAAACAAGTGCATACTTTCAAAGTAAAATTTAAAAATAAAAGTCTCGGAAAAAAAAGAGATTCTCTTAGAATCTCTATCATATCCAAGCAAAGTTGGTATTGTGATTGAAATACCCCTAACTGAATCAATATCAATATTGTGTCAAATCAAATTGAATCTGGACCTGGTGAAACAAATTAAATCTATTTGGGAAATCTGAATCGATGCCCAGCCCTTGTAGGTATACCACTAACATCATTTCTGGAGGTGGGCCTTGAGCGTCATGTATTGATGAGCCATGACAGACAGGTGACGTAGTAAAAAGAGCAAGAAAGTCCTTGTACATTGGAAGTAGGGTGGATGCATGAGTCAAAAAACACAGGACATTCACCCTGGAAACTGTCACAAGTGAAACCAAAAATCACTGTTGGCTTCTTTTTAAGTCACATAACATACATATGTTACATACTTGAGTTTTGTACATGAACTTACATAACTAACATACTTATTTTAACCCAAACCATGATCTAAATTCAACCACATAGTTTTTGGGTGCAACATATTTATAATGACTTGCACTTAGCCATTAAAGGCCAAATACCAGTGCAGCACCAAAAGCCAAGTGGCCTTGTCCCTAAAATGATGAAATTCAAAGTCTGGTGTTGATGCCAATTGGCTAACAGGAGGCGTGGCGATGGGAGTAAAAAAGATGCATAACTTCCAAATGGATTTACAGACCAGCCCAGTGTCTTTCCCAACTTGTCACATACATATTTATCATCACCGCTCTGCAACTCATACAGAGACACACACGGTACCCACTAGCAGCTCAAAGCAACACACCAGGCTTTTCAAGTGACTTGAATGTAAACCCATCTGTCCCTGTATGAGACGCACCAGGCTCTCAGCGTGGTATAAATAGAGAGAAAAGTCCACATCTGGAGGAGGTGAGGTAGATGGATGGCTCAATCAAACATAGGACATTCACCTTGGAGACCGGGGTTCGTGTCCCATGTGAACCCAAAATGTTATTATTATGTTATGTTTGTCATGTGACTTTTTTTTTGCTTCAGTGATGTCACGTGACGTACGTAATTAATGCAGTAATTGTGACCCCAAACATGGTCGTATCCCAAACCTAACCAAATAGTTTTTCAGCCCAAGCCTAACCAAACGGCAAACCTTTCACAATGTTAGATACAGCAACATCAGATGGAAGGGTGGTGACAAAACATCTGTATGTGACGAGTCTAGATGAAAACAGGTTGCACAAACTTGCAAATGATTTTGTGGAATGGTTGGTTCATGAGCAAAAGGATAACTTATGAACTGGGGGCCTATAATACAAAGAAGCACAGCATGTATGTGTGTGTGTGTGTGTGAACGCATGCATATACAGGCCCGCAACTAATTGCAGATTTATGTTTGTTTCTAAAAACTGATACCTAAAGGCCTAAAAAAAAGTCAAACTGATTTTTGCAAACAGAAAGGTGGGTAATGGGTGGAGACACCCTCCATGACATCCCAGGTTGAAAACCAAAAAAGGAGAAAGTAAAGCAAAGTGTTGGCATACACTGTACCAACAAAGTATGTTTGCATGAAAACACACTGAGTACAATTGAAGGAACAGCAGGATTGAGCTAAAAATGACAGAGGCCAGAGCCATCAACACAGATGCTGCCTTTCCCTGCAGTGGATCTGACATTTCTTAAACTGCACACTGCATATTTAGTACACTAGAATAAACAAACTGGTATTTCAAAGGGACTTTAGTGTGGGAGCTGGCTGTGTAGCCAGCTGACAGAGAGTGTCCTGTTAGTGGGCAGGGGAAAGGTGGCACCACTACACAGCGCTGCCTGTGATTCAGAGGGGAAAATGTTATCACAGTAAAGCCGTAAACAGAAAACGTTCCAGGGCTCCCCTACGGGAACTGGGACACAAACACATAAAGCTCACTGTGCCGCAGGCTGCTGGAAAACCAATATACAGTAAATGGAAATTAAGTCACTTTTAATCAAGAAATGACAGCACAGAAGCTATTGTATGTGTGAGTAGGAAACAGGCCTGGATACACGCAACCTTGACGTAGCAGCTCACTGCACAATTTGTCTCCTTCAGCTAACTAGCGAGATCATTTGTTTGCTCAGCAGCTAGCAGCATGCACTAATACCCAATGACAAATATTCAGTGTTATTGGCTTCTAAAATTAGGCAGGAGTGTTTGCGCTGATATTCGACTGGATTGAGGTCATTTATTCAAAGGGCTCTTTGAAATGTCTTCAAAGTTTGGGGTGTGAAAGTCTTCAATCATTTCAAAGTGAAAGAAACAGACCAACATGGATGGACAATATGCTTTAGAGCTGCTGTTGAAATCTAGACCTCTCCAGCATCAATATATCACACATAAAGTCAGGTCATGGTTCTCAGTAAAAACATTTTCTGGCTACATTAAAGGGCAACTGGTACTTTTCAACCTGGACTCTATTTCCACATGTTTTTGTGTCTAAGAGACTAATGACAACAATTTTTAATTGTTTTTTGCTGCTGAGAGACTCAGCATGTTCTTCTTAGTGTCTGACAACTTTATGGAAAGGATCCCTACAGAGAGAGACCTTTTTGTTAAAAACAAGAACCTTTTTATTTAACCAAAAACTGCTGTTTTATTGCTCTTGTCAAAGCCAACAGACTATTTACAGAAACAGTCATTTTATCATCAAAAAACACATTTCATTCAAACTGGACAGAAACAAACTCAACAAAAATGTCTTTGCTTGTCTTTCCACTGTTCCAACAATCACCAACTGTGGTTTCTCTCCGCTGTTTCTCTGATGTCCGAACTCCCTCTCGCTTTGGAATTCAGTGAGTTCACTATGAGCTTCCCAAGTCAAGCTCCTTACAACATTTGTTACAACAGCAATGAAGTCAACGCAACAATTCTATATTACAGTGTTTCAGTGCTTCCCATAATGCTATCAACATAGGAGAGCTTCTAAAAAAGGATTTAAATATCATGGGGCAGTAAAGCTCAACACAACCCCAACATTTTAGGTTAAGCAGTTCTTCAGGGTGGCCAGGTCTGAGTGGCTGGGAAACAAGAAACTGGATATGTTGTATACATTTTTTTTTTTTTACATATTTCTTATCTTCTATTTTTCTATATATTGTTGTATACAGTAGTATCATGCACATATTTTTTTTACATACTTACAATTTCTATTTTTATTTCTATAACTTCTATATGCTTATATATACACTTCTGTTCTTGAATGGGAGCAACTGTAACACAACCAATTTCCCCCTGGGATCAATAAAGTACTTCTGATTCTGATTCTTCTTATTAATTGAGTCAACATTTTAGGGTACGCAATTTTATTAAGGTTTTCAGGAAGCTGGTAAAGCAAAGGACTTGTCACTAGAGCTTTGTTGGCCAATATTATTATTATCATCACAGCTATATCAGTACTGGTGTGTTTGTTGTCCATTGGACAATGAAGTTTGTTGTTAAACTGTAAAATACCCTGCCTCTATTTGATATATATCTCATAAGGGTTTAATAAGCACCTTTGAGGGATCATTGGAAAAAATTTGTTTTGATGTATATTTGGGCTGCAACTGATGATTATTTTTTATTATCAATTAATCTGTCATTTATTTTTTCAATTAATCAAATAGTTGTCAGAAAATGGTGAAGAATGCTGATCAGTGTTTCCCAAAGCCCAAAGGCCAAAACAATTATTTGATTATCAAGATACTTGTCAAATTCATTCATTCATTCATTTTCTGTAACCGCTTAGTCCGTAAGGGTCGCGGGGCTGCTGGAGTCTATCCCAGCTGACATTGGGCGAGAGGCAGGGTTCACCCTGGACATGTCGCCAGTTCATCACAGGGCTGACACATAGACAGACAACCACTCACACTCACATTCACACCTACGGGCAATTTAGAGTCACCAATTAACCTAGAATGCATGTCTTTGGACTGTGGGAGGAAGCCGGAGAACCCGGAGAGAACCCACACAGACACGGGGAGAACATGCAAACTCCACACAGAAAGGCCCTGCTCCAGCCGGGGAGCTGGGGGATCGAACTCAGGACCTTCTTGCTTCTTGCGGCAGTGCTAACCACTGCACCACCGTGCCGCCCTACTTGTCATATTAATAGTCATTAATACAATGTAGCTCTGTATCAGTCAGACTCTACTTGTCACCAAGTGGCAACTTCCGGAGCTGAATGGCTACTTGAGGCTAGCTCCAAAAACAAGTCAATCCCACAGACTGATGGAGGCTGAATTTTTATATAACTTGCCAGTTAAATTATTTTTTGACTTAAAATTGTGGAAAATTAGAGGAGTAACACTGTGACACCATCACAGATGGCTAGCCACTAAGTAGATGGTTTATTTAGCCACCTCAGCTCCACCTCTTTGACCATTTGGACATTTTGGAACTGCAAAGATGGCGATGGCCAGAGCTGGATAAAGCCACATTGTCTCCATGATGTTACCATAGGCCAAGCCCTCTATTTATTATACAGCTATACCATAATATCATAAGCCAATGCATCAAAAAAACAAACAAACAAACAAACAAACAAAAAAAAAACTTCAGACTGTTTGAACATGGAGTGCTGGACTACACATCACACATAGTGTAACTACATCCTCTGGCAGAGGACTGAAGAGCCGAGCAAAGCTGAAACAACTAAAGAACACAGTGGTTTGACAGTGACATCATGCTACCAACCGCAGCAACAGACACATCAGCAACAACAACACACACTCATTTGTTATGCTGCCAGACAGCCAGTCTCAATATGAAAACCTTGTAACTCCCTTCACAACACTGTGAGTGTTCTTTCAGTCTCCTGACACAGCCTTTTTTTCCCAATAAAGTGGGAAATTGTCTTGAATTGACCTACTGGAGTGCATTAAATTATACAGGTTGATGATCTAATATGTGGCCCATTTAGTCTTAATTCTATCAGGGGAGATGTGTTCTTTTCTATGTATGATCCATAGTTACCTGCTGTTTCATTTGTTTTACATTTTGGGCTGTTTTGTCTTTAATGATTTTATTGTCTTCCCAGTTTCTACAACCTCTTCTCTGACCTTACAATGACCTGATTCCCCCAAAGGGATTAAACCAACCATCCAATGTTAAATACAGCAGAGATAACTGAATATCATGTGACTGGCCCTGAATTAAAAGGATTAAAAAATATATTATCTAAAATTATATTCCAAAATATCTGATGTCTCTATCAAAAAAAATATCATCCATGTTAATCAGTCAGTGAGGCTTGTATTTCTGTTCTGAAGAGTTGTCTTTTTTTGCTCAGTGGTTCAGTTTTTATGAGCTTCATTAACTCTACAGTGACACCTAGTGCTCTACAGAAACAAAAACCGCAAACATGTTAAAGATCAGGAACCAAATCTGATCTCTAGCTATTCTTGAGCTCGATATTACACGTGATTTAAGGTCAACATATGCTCACTTTAATAGACTGATTTAAGCATGTTTATGAACCTGCTCACACCTGCTGTCAGGGTCAGGGTTGAGGAATGGGACAGGGGCTCTCAGTTTGCAGTTACCTGTGGTTAAAGAGCTCTTGGGCTGGCGGTGCGAGCTCAGTATGGGGACTGGATGGAGGCAGCATGGGACATAGTCTGCCTTGTCCTCTGAAGATGAAGGCCTCTGACACTCAAGACCAACAGGCTTAGTTGGTTTCCTCCACAGGGACGTCTGTCTCTTCAGGCTCTCCCAGTCAATCTCATCTGCTCCTGTCTGAGTTCACAAAGCAGAGAAAAAAGTAAATACAAAACTGTCTCAACCCACATTGACAATAACCAACCTGAATAGTTTGAATATTTTGAGAACAAATATAATAGCTGCATTTGAATCACATTTGTCACAAAATAATGACCAAATGTAAAGAATTTTAGCTTTGCAGCATAATTTCAATTTTAATTTTATACACTGACAGAAAATTAGACACACAACAACACAGCGTGCCCCTTTACAAGCTGTCCTTGGCTCACATCATATAAATTCTTTAATTCATATTTGTGCACAAGCAGCTGAGAATTAATTTTTTCCAGCCTTCCTGTGCTAAGGCCTGAGCAATCAGGGTACGTGACCAAGTATGTGACCAACATCCAGCCTCTACGTGAGATGTTGAAAACACCAAATAAAGCCATTAGAAAAGTGTTGTGTTTGTGATGCCTATCAGAGTTGGCATCTCTGGAATCCGATGCCCACTCTCACTTTTCACTTTCTCTTGCACACTCGCAGGAGCTGTTATTGATGGAGAAATGCACACATATACTGTTGGAGATGTGTGTAATTGGGACCAACTGAGTGAGTCTTCACATGTGCTTTCAAGATAAGTCAAATCACTGACAGAGGACTGAGGGTGACAGGATTTTGGTCAGAGACATTCTGAGGCCAGAGAATGATGTTGAAGCGATGCTAACAAAGACTGAGCTTGACATTACACATAAACCAGAAAAGCCTGCACAACAACTCTCATTTCTCTTTTTCTTCCTTTATAAATATTACTAAAATAATACAAAGTCTAACAGGTAATCAAGCCATTTTTCAATGTAATCCATTTACAAACACCCCCACTATCTTCTCCTTATTCACCTACAGAAGTTCATAAATTGGAAAAACTAATTTATTCCACCTAATCTGGCAGTGTCACACACTGTTCCTGCTCTATTTTGGAGTTACACCACATGTTTACTAAGGCTGCATAATATGATATTGTGATTATTTTGACTGAAATTACAATTGCAAGATACAATATGATTAGTGGGACTGATCATTTCTGCATGACATATTTCATTTTTACTGATAAAAAACAAATAAAATCATGATGATGTGATATTTGTTGAGGTCTCCACAACATAAACGTTTTTTTTTTCATCTGGAGAGTGAGGTTTTTAGGCCAGGTCATCTCTGCAGCACTACAGTACCAAATTATAATGTTGTTTTCTCACACATTTTTCCTTTTTCAAAAAAATTGCAATTTGGCTCTGATTCTGCAATTTCGTTATTGCACTTGGCCATATTTGTGATTTCAATAAAATTGTGATTACTTGTGCAGCCCTCATGTTTACACTGAGTGAAAAATTCAAATCCAACACCCTGTGTTTTTATAGCTGCATCATTCCATCAAACAGAAATATTTAAGATACATTAGTCATTAATTTTAGCATATTTCTCCACAATTCAGCCTACCATGTAGTCAGGGATTGACGCTAATATTTTTATGCCCTGGCAAAAGTACATTTTTGTAATCCAAATGTAAACTTGTGTAAAAACAATATGATTTTAAGACAACCCTCCTGAACTGTGACACTTGTGTGTCCACTTTTAGCATAAAGTGTGATGTGGTGTTTGAAAGAGCTTTTGTTACTCTGTCAAAGTGTTGAGTACTCTTGTCTCTCACACTATGTTATTTGAGTGTTTTCTACCTTATTCTGTTTCTTTTAAAGATTTCAAGATCTGCAAGACCTGTGACGCCCAGAAAAACACAACTAAAAGCTGACTTTAACCTTCAGGTCCAGTTTATGTTTGGAGGAATGGTGCTCTTCTTGGGTGTGCCTCCTCTGTATCCTCTCCCGGACAGGCTGAAGGGCTCTTGGATTATTCCTGAGGTGGAGGTTCTGGGTGGACCTGGGCGTCTGCTGCTTGTCTTTGGCCTCTGGGGCAGCAGCCACAGTTTGACCCACAGGAACAAGACGGTTAACCTGAGGAAGGGCAGAGGCCTTCTTCACCTGGAGCTCACTGTCTGAGCCCATCCAGGACAAACCAGGATCTGCCAGGTCAGTGCCCGTCTCTGATTTCAGGGAGTCCTTCCCTTCCTGGTTCAACTGAGACTTCAGAAGAGCTCTCTTTCTTGACTTTTCCTTTTTGAGTCTTTTCTGCACCACAAAACACATTTATGGTTGAACTTAACTGCAGAAATTGACTTCACAGGTTACACACAGTCTGTCTGTAAGGTAACTTGTTTCTCACCTTGTGTTCAACAGACTTGGTCATCTCAACAGGGGGGAGAAAAGACAGTTTCTTGACTGCCTGTCGAGGAGTCTTAGTCCTGTGGTGAAAAAGACAAATGGTTACAGCAGGCCAGTGTTATTAGTGGCTTTAATAATCAGAAAATTCTCCATCATAACAAGAGATGAAATAAAAATGTAAAGGAAGATAGAGTGCAAAATATAGGTTGGTACTGAAAATACATTATATTTGTCCTGTTACACTGTCTGACTGTATTTTGGTACACAGTGTTTTGCTTTATATTATGCTACAGTATGACATATTAAAGGCTTAGTTTGGATTTTTTGAGGTGAGATTCTTCTCCATAGTTAGTGTATTATGTCCAGTAGATGGCGGTTGACATGCCCCCAGTTTGGAGAAGCAGCAGGAGTACTGGTGTAGGAAGTTAAGCAATGTCCTGCTGTGGACAGGGTGAGCAGGAAAGCACATTGCAGACACAAAATTCAGTATCAGTTTAAGTATCAGTTTATATCTAAACTATTTTTCATCTTTACCTTGCTGTCAGACAGACTTTTGATTCAGGAAACTACTGTTCTATGAACCAAATATCACTCTCTCCAAACCAACCAGATTCCACTGTTAAAAACAGTAAATTTAACTCACACAGGAGTTGCTGGTATACAACTGCCTCGATTGGTTAGTTTGTTTCTGTTATTGTGTAACTTATGTGAATTAAAGGGTTATTTCAGATTCATAAAATTAACACAGTAACACAAACAGATTGAGGCAGCAGACCAGCCACTCCTGTGTTCTGCAATGTAAAATTACTGTCTTTGGCAGTGGAGCCTGGTTGTTTTGGACAGAGTGATACTTGCCATATATTAGTGATTTTCTGTCAGAAAAAGTTTGTCTGACAGCAAACTAAAGCAACGAAAATAGTCTAAATATTGCGTACACTTAAACTGATAAGGATTTTTTAAGTGTCTAAAATAAGTTTTGCTGTTGAACCTGTCCACAGCAGTATATTGCTTAGCCATCTACTGTAGGTAATACACTGACTATTGATAAGTGCCTCATACAACAACACTTCAAAAAGACACTACATCATTATAAGAGATGGCATTAGTGCACAATCTAAAAGAAAATGAAGTTAAAAATAAAGGCTTGTACAGATAATATTCAATGATTGTGTTTGTTATGTTACTCTTTTTAAAGGGCCATCTACACATAGAACTAAACTGTAACTACAAGAAATATACTTCTAAAATCATTCTAACTCAAGTGGATGGGGGAGCCTAGACAGTAACTTTATAGTTGTGATGAGACTCCACCGTCCACTTGAGTTAGAATGATTTTAGAACTACATTATTCATAGTTATAGTTGGTGTGGATGGCCCTTCACTGTATATGCTGTTACATTGTCTTTCACTTTATGTCATGTCAGAGGACAGAATGTTAAGTTGCGTTACACGTTCATCAAATGCTATGTTGTTTCTTCCATTTTGTTGCATGAGATTATGTTGTTGGCAGAGGGACTGTTCATCACCTGTGTCGGGAGTCATGAGGTGGAACGTAACAAGAACTGGGAACCCACATCAGTATGGGCTTTGAGGACTGGGCAGTACTGGTGTACTGGGGCAAGGGGCTGATGTGGACAGTCCATAGCTGCAATAAGTAGTAAGAATTAATAATTGTAATGTCAATAAAAAAAAATATTTTACATGTAATAGCTGGTGATATATTCTATATTATTAGATATATATGATACAATGGAGTTTCTGGGAATTCAATTGAGAAACAACAGATAAAATGATCACATATGAATGTCTGTTTTGGCTATGCTAGTGAATAAAACATCTGACAAACCAAGAGATTTTATCACATTCCTGCAAAATCCAATATTGCCATGAAGCAGACGTGCTTTTAACAACAACAAATCATCTCGCCTCTGTTTCTACCCTTCTTCTCTTTTCTTCTGTCTCTCTACATAAGGCACTTTCTCATTTGAAAACTGCTACAGATGGGTGATAAATAAAAGGGAAAACAACAAAATGAAGCACTGTTCCACCACAAGCCTCAAAAGCAGCTTCAGTGCTTCTTGTCACAGATTCTCCACAGCTCTGTCTTCAAAAAGATTTGGTGTTCAATGATGGTGGAGGACATAGTCTAACATGTTGCTCCAAAATGTCCTATAGATGTTCAGTTGGACTGAGATCTAATGAATGTGAAGGCCATAATATGATTCACATCATTTTCCTACTTATCAAACCATTCATTGAGTACTCTTTTGCATGGAAGCAATCCTTATATTTCTGAACTCATTTATTCAGATCCATGTGGTATATTTGTCACCATTCTGTATAGAAATAATATTTACCTACTTAGCAGCATAATCAGATGTTACATCTTTACACATCATTGACTTCAGATATGTGTGGAAGTCCTGTCTCTATATTTTGCTCTCTGTATTACTGTGTAACCCTCAGAGATGTATGCAGAACCAACCTGGACTGTCTTGTTTTCTCTGTGTGGATCCAGATGAGTTGGCACGGCTGAGCTGAACTTGTGAATTTGGACATTTTCTCTGCAGTGAAAGAGATTATTTACTTCAACAATTTACATCTGTCATTCACACTAGTGGTCGATTGATATAGGTTTTTCAGTGGCCAGTGCTGATATTTAGAGAGCAGGGTGGCCAATAGCTGACATACAATGCCGATATTAAAACAAAGAAAGTCAGATATAATTTTGCTATGCACAATACAATCTAATATAAATGATTATCTAAGCCAGTAACATGCTGTTTTAGATGGTAATTTTATAAATGGATGAAATAGAAAAATACATTGGATTATGCTGTAGATTTCAGAAATGTTCAGACATGAATACAGTGGGATGCATGCGATTATTGAACAGGGTTAGAAACTCAATTTTCACCACCTTCCCAAAACTGATAAGGGTGAGCACTAACATTGTTAACCACATCAGCCACACTCACAAGACTGCCTGCTGCCAAAAATGTCTGTATCTGCAAACAAGTGCAGGCATTGGCCAATACAAGTTGGAGGTGGGGTGGTCTCTTGGCACCTCACAATTCGATGTCAGTCCAGAGGGCTATGATGCCATTATAAAACGACTGTCAATGTATCTAGAGTAGTAGTTTAGAATGTAAACACAATGCACGTTCATGTCCATTATGTTTCAAGTTCCAGTTGGTCTAAACATAAGGAACGTACAGCCTTACAAAATTGTTACAGCTGATAAAATTCTGATTATTAACTTTTCTGCATGTAAATGATACCACTACTTCATGCATAATCAACTCTATAAATATAGCAGAATTAAAAAAAACAACATACTGTCTTCTTGGTCCCTCTGGTAAAATCACCTGGCTGATCAGAGTGTTCGTAGCAGCTTCTGAGAAATTATCTTCACTTTTAAGAGGAAGGACCTCAACAGGATCAGGCCACTCTGATGCATTCACCACAGTGATGATCGGAAACCTGTCCTCTGATAACACAGAAAGATAATGATATGACTTCTTTTACAACTGGTCCATCAGATTAAATATACTGACAGTATATCAGCAACACATGCCAGACATCAAGTCAAAGTAGCAATTTGACTTGATGGCTGAAATTTTTAAAAAGTAGGGTTACATGAGCCTTACAAGCCTGCTCACCCTCAGAGGCTGCTGCTGACGCAGGTGGAGGGGCCTTCACCTGTCGAGGTCTGCCTTCTCGGATCCGCTGCTCAGACTGCCAGCAACAAGTGTGGGTGCACAGAGGCTGGAGACAGTGAACCTCATCCAGAGTGGGGCTGAAAGGGGTGTCCATGCGCAGGATGACAGAGGGAGGCTGTAGCAATGCCTGTCATTCAATCATAAAAGGACACAGAATTTAATAATAATGTGGAACCTGTGTGCAATGTTAGAGATGCATTGCTATTTGTTGTAGGGAAACTGTTTTTACTAAATTTCTGAGTTTTGAATTCACAGGAAAACAGCATGGCAGAATCTCCCAAATAATGGAAATGAAAGGTGACCAGTTTTCAAATTGAAAAAACAACTGGAAAAAAAACAAAACATAAAATGCTTTCATACTGCTTGTCTGGCATAATCCAATACTCCTAAAGTCCCAACATGCTGTTTGCACACTGTCACAACACACACGCACAGTTCAGACAGTGTGCACATGAACAGTGAAGATTCAGACTAAAAACATGGTGTAAATGACATTTTTTTTAGTCAAGTTGGCATGTCAGGGTTTTACAAGATTTAGATTACAGCAGGTGAGCAGTATGGAGGCATTTTGTTTTGTTGGTTTTTTTACATTTGAAAACACCACTCACTATTCACCATTCACTTCCATTGGTTGGGAGATTCTGCAACACTGTTTTCCTGTGAAACTCCAGCAGTGTTTTATGGACTACAAAATTACACCTGACCTTCAATTGGCATGAGGGTGAGTAGATAATGACTGAATTGTCATTTTTGGGTGAACTATCCCTTTAAAGTAAACTAAAAATGCTTCCCAACCAATGACTTACTTGTATTAAATTAAAAAAATCTTTGAGTTAAGAAACAAAAAAATGTATTTCAAACAGTCTAAGGGAATAATGGTTGATAATTTATTATTTCCAACTGCAACCATTTCATGTTCCAGCACCCAAATAATGACAAATCAGATTCACAGCTCACTGTTAGGATTTTTTTTTAAATACACAATTTCTAAAACTCAAACATTTACGTATATCTGGAAAAGAAAACTGTTTTGCATTTGACTTAAAACTCTTGCCACTTACCTTGAAGTTCCTTGAGTTTTCTCAACTTTTTTCACAGGTTTACTTCTATATCTCATGATACAGTGTTTTTGAGAATCAATATAGCATGGGCCTGACCAATTTTGAAAAATATCTTATTGCGATTATTTTTACTCATTTTGCAATTACAATATGATTTGCAATATTAGAGGGAATTACCATTTTTGAATCATCATTCCATTTTCATTGAAAAACATGTTCTGCTCCTCTGACAGAAAACTGAAAATCTTTGCGTTGTGGACAAAACAAGACATTTGAGCATGTTGGGAAACACTGTTCACTGACATTTTCCAGACCAAACAACTAATTGATTAATGATAAAAATGAAATTAATTGATTATGAAAATAATCATTATTTGCAGCCCTTCAAAGATGTCCTCTTAAGTCTGCAGAATCTCCGCAGCACTATAATAATTTTACAAACAAAAATCGGGTTTTAACAAATATTGCACCTACTGTGATTTGAAGACTGCAGTAAAATACATTGCAATTTTGATTAAATTAATATTAATTGTTCAGCCCTTATACAGTATCACAAAACCTAATACGCTATCATATATGACACTCAAGTGTATCAATATTTTCTTGCAGCCATAATTTGCTGTAATTTCTAGATGGACACAATTGAACAGATATGGCCTATACCAGTCACTCCCAAACACTGGGTCAGGACCCACAGGTGGGTCACAGGAGATTTTATTTGGGTCCCAAAATAAATAAAGGACTATAGAAGAAAACCAGCTAATTTAAGATTTATATCTACAAATAAATCACAATGTGTATATAGTTTTAATGATGAGAGGAAAAGACACAAGTCTGTTAATTCTGCCTACATGCACTTATTTTGTCTCATTTATGAAGTAGACTAAAATGTCCTATATTGTAATTTTGGGAAACACTGGCCTATACAGTATGACTGATATAGAGATGTGAGGTAAACTCACCGCATCTGATTCACAGTCTTCCAACTCAGCAAGCTTTAATTGAGTTCACAGAACATTCTCATGGTGTGATTTAACATGAGGTCTCACAGAGTCACATAGTTAAAATGTACGTAAATAGTTTTAAAAATATAAGTCTTTCTACTTTCTCTCTACAGTAGAGAAAAAACATAACATTTTCTGCAGTAGAATTGACTGGAATTACTTTCTTTTCTTCAGGAAAGAAAGCAGTTCCTACATGAAACTGCTCACAACAAGGTCTGTGGATTATCTTGTGGAACCAGGTCATGATTTTTGGAAAGAGACACTGATTTTAAATTTTTCAAAAGTGTTTTTGGTGCCATTTAGTCCCATTATACTGGACATAAGGCAGATATCTCGACAGCTGATATTTCCTAAACTCTGCAACTCACACCAAAAAAAATCTAGATGGATAATCAGCACTTAAGGTCAGGGGAAACGTCTTTTTGAATAAGCAAAATACATTGAGTCTATTTTGATAACTTGACAGCCCCACCTGAATGATATACTTCACTTAAAAGTACTTTTACCCCACTGGTCACCCAAGTCAGTTCATCCTGAGAGACATGCAACTGTCTGAACAAGATGAAGTTTGCTGGCCATACAGAACACGTGTCAGCAGCATTTACACTATCTATCTGCAGTAGTAGTAGTAGGTCTATTTTACAGCCTGCCATACCTGCCATACCAAAATGGTAATTAGGTTAGCTGATAACAGATGTGCACAGCCATTTTGTCATGAAATAATACAGATTAGCACAGGTGTTGCCAGTGATGCTAATTAGGGTTCCCTTCTGTTGATCATGTTGTTTCACCGGAAAGGGACTGATACACTACACTGATGTTTAACTCTACTTTTTCATATCAACATGGCTGCCGCGAAAAAATGTCTTTTTCTTCTTGACAGAGTTTCATGTTACACCTAAAACGAGCTCTAACATGCCCGTCTGTTCGCCTGCAATGCTAGGTCAGCTAACTAAAGCTACCCTACCTATAAAGTTTCAGGTCGACTCTCCATTCTTTTCAGGAATCTCTACTCTACGGGACATTTAAAAAATACGTTTTAACATGCAGTTTGGTGTATCATTTTATTTTTTCACTTTTATTTTGAGTTTAGCTTCGTCTCATGTAACTTTATCCACTAATATAAAACACTTACAGCTTACCTTTCAAGTGACTAATCAGATGTTTGACCGTCAGCTTTATGCAATCTGCTACAGTTCATGCTGTGTTGCTTAGCAACTCTTTAGCATTACTACAGTCTCGAGCACCCCCTGCTGGCCTCTGCCTGTCATCCACTACATAATCATCATCACGCACAACTTTAATATAATGTTCATTATCCTGTGCTATATTATTTTTCTATTACGTTTAATTTTTACTTTAATTTTAATTTATTTGTTTTAATTTTTTTTTACAATATTACTTTTAATTATCATGCATAATAGTGTTTCTCTTACGTTTGAAATTATGTTCATTGTTAGGTGCAATATTATTTTTCTATTGCATTTAATGACGTGTCTCAATATCATGTTTAAATATTACTTTTCATAAATAATTATCATGTATAATATTAAGTTTAAAATCATTTGCTATTTTTACATTCATTATTCGGTGCAATATTACTTTTTCTCACCTCTCTATATCACTTGCGATATTACTCTGTAGGTAATTGCCAAAAAACCTCTTTCTATTTTAAGCTTACTTTTATACTTATCTTACTTCCATTGTCATTCTATTAGGCACTATTTATTTTTACTTGTACTCCCTATTCACCTTACATTTCATTTATATTTGATGCTCTATTGTTGTTGTTCTTATATTACTGTAATTTTGCAGCAATATGACACTTTCTTTCTTTATTTCTTTTGGGATTAATAAAATTGTAATTCATTTTTATCAATGCATTATTAGTTATGTAATTAATGTAATCTTAAGGAAATTGTGAATACTGTTTGAACAAACAAGGAAATCTGTGTCTGCTGCATCTGTTTGTCTGCCCCTACCCTCCTCATAATGTGTGATACTTTAAATTAGGAACCATGGCAAACATGAACTCAATATTTCTATCTGTTATAGGGTGCTAATGGGTGCTTACTGGTATTTTTAAAAGGCACTTATTAAAACACAAACAGAGAAAAATGATACAAAGGCATTTGAACAAATTGACAAAGTCGTGAATAATGAGAACGATAGAATAAAGCACCTGTGAGTCATGACAAAAAGTATATCTGGAGGGTCTGTAGGTACCCTAGTTGGTAAGATTAAGGTTAAATAATAACTGATGAACATGCACTTCCTTTGATAATCAAAAAACTGACAAAAAATTCAAGTACTTAAGGACAACTTCATACAAATCGCCAAACTTGTTTATTTTACAAGTCTCTGATGTGTCTAATTTGAAAGTAAATGCTAACCTTCACAGGAAAATCCACCACTTTTCATGTGGATATCCAGTCTGTGTTGATGGTAAATGTAGTCACCTGAAGCAATAAATTCCTCAGTGCTGCTATAGTGACAGAGAAAGCTGAGTTCTCCTGCTCAGAGAGCTACCCTATTTTTAACCACATTTATAGAATAGTAGTACTTTCTGATTACATAATACTGACAGAATGAGATACTCTACTTTTAACCACAGTGTTAACTCAATCACTGGGAGTGTTTCCTACTTATACTGTTATATAGTTTTATTCCAGCTTTATTCCATACTCCGTTTATATCTTGATTACTTATTACTATATTGTTCCTATTTTTATATTTCTTCTTGTTTATATTGATCCTATTTCTTATTTTTTTTGTTCACATTCCATTTACTTTTTTATAATTTACAGTTTTTATTTGATGCTTCTTTCTAGTTTGCTATCCACTGAAAACACTGAAAATTTCCCTGTTGTGAGACTAATAAAAGATTATTTGATTTAAAGGGGCTGAGTGTAGCTACTAAACAACGTGTTTTTTTGCTCTGGTAGGTCATTAGGATCGAGAGGTTTAGTTCATCTGACCAATCTGATAGGAAGAGCTACTAGTGTCCTGAGTGGGTAGCACAGTCAGAACACTGGTAGTGCCTACAGATACCAGGATGCTTTGCACGTGTGCTTCTGACACACACATTGCTGTATCACGACCCTATAGCCTATAGTTATTACCTTGTTGGCCAAAAGCATAGTGGTAGGAGACAAACATACTCATCTTGCATGACCCCTGACTACCCAGGGGAGGAGACTAGAAATCCATGCTGAAATAGCCTATAGGTCTTCCTTAAAGGGACAGTTCACCCCTAAATCAAAAATACATATTTTCTCTGGCCTATAGTGTGTAGTGTTGTGTTTAGCTGGTGTGAGTTGCAGAGTTTTGGAAATATCAGCTGTAAAAATGTCTGACTTCTCACCAATATATTGGGAATAAATGGCATTCTGCTTGTGGTGCTTAAAGCACCAAAAAAATATTAGAAAATTTCAAAAACAGTCTCTTTCCAAAAATCATGACCTGGTTACTCGAGGTAATCCAGACCTTGTTGTAAGCAGTTTAATGTCCGAACTACTTTCTTCCTAGCAGAAAGAAAGTAGATTGTACTGCAAAAACAAAGTAGTTTCTACATGAAACTAGGTCTGTAGATTATCTTGAGTAAGAACAGCAGATTTTGCAGCAGGTAAACTCAGTTTTCTCAGGCAATATCACAGCACTGAGGAATTTTTTGCTTCAGCTGACTACATTTACCATCAACACCGATTGAACATCCATATGAAAAGTGGTGAATTTTCCTTTTACCACAAACAATGAACTACTGCAGACAAAACTGATTGGACACGCTTAGCAACATGCCTCCATGTCATTTATTTTCTGGAATGAATTTCAGGTTAGCAAAAATTGTGTAAAAGTTCTATTTTTAAAGCAGCAAGCTATTAATTAAAAACCATGAGATGGTTGAGTCTGAAACCACTGATAACAGGATTACTGCTGATTCAACAAACTCTTCTGCTACAGTGCCACGTAAAAATCACCAACAGATATCACATAATTAATGACAAGTATTTGCTTTGATTCTTCTGTGAATTTACAGGCTTGTTATTTCAACCAGAATCAGCCTGGAACTGCAGCTTTGTTCTCCAGGATGATCTGGTGGCAGCAGCAGCTGTCAGTCAGCAGGACAACACAGAGGTGAAGAGCCAGGCTGTCCAACGTCTCATCATCAGTTCATCAGCAGAGGCTCCTCTCGTCATACTGACAGCTGGTAAAGCACCCTGCGCCTGGTTTTTAGTGTTGAAAATCAAGACGCAGACTTTTATTATTGGGGTTCCATCTCAGTTCAGCCAGTCCAGATCCTCATCGTCCTCATCATCACCAAACAGAGGGGCAGGAGGGGGGTGACCCTTCAAGCTCTGGACACAAACAAGAGACATGAAAACATGAATTCTGTCCATCAGCGTTGCTCAGAGAGAACAGAATTCCATCTCTTTAATGTGGTGATAAAACACAGAATTTAACATTGAGACAAAACACAGGGGGGTTGGAGGATGACACAGGAAGCTTAGACTGATCCTTCCTCACCATCTCATCCTCCTCTTCTTCCTCACTGGGTGCTGCGGGGGGTTTGGCAGGAGTTGTGATCTGGAAAAATGGCTCCTCTCCATTTTCCTCACCCATTCCCCCAGTCAGACTGAGAGAATAGCAGAAAAAGAGTGGGGGCGGAAGGGATGTATGAAGAAGGAACATTTAACAAGGGAAGTTAGTTTGCACAAATACATGCACACATTAGTAGAGATGGGGGGGGCACAAATATGTTAGAACTGTGGTCAAGTTAAATGAAATCTTGTCAGTAACTATACGTCCTATTGGCCTTCACTATTGGATCTGAGAACATGTGAGCAAGTCTACAGGTCAAAATGTCTTCATAAGATTTGATCTTCATATGATCAAACAAAAACTGGCAACAAACAGCATATTTTATTTACTGGGTTCCAAAGCACTTAGTCCCTCCCACCAGCTGTTTGTTTCAGCTCATCTCAGTGCAGTCGGGACTTTTTGCCAAATCTCAAATTCAGTGATGCTTGTTGGTACCACAGTTGTAAGCAAACAATTTCTAAAACTTTGTGGTGCATTCAACACATATGAGACAAATGCTAAAGATCACATAATATATGAATAAGTCAAGAAAAATCATTTGGCACTACAAAGTGATCTTGAACATGTCAACAGCAATAGTTTTCAAAGAAGTGGTTGAAGGTTATCAATGTTTTCTGAGAGACATGCTTTATCTGTAGAATAATTAAGGTTCAACTTTCTGTTAAGTTGTATTTTTTTAATTTAGTGTCTATTCATGTCTTCTTAGAACAGTACTCGTTCTAGAGGACTGGGACAAATCATGTCCTATCAAAAAAACTTCAAAATGATTTTTACAAACACTCTAATTCCAATTTTCTGGTGAAAATGTATTCTTCAAGGATTTATATAAGTGAAATATATAGAATTTATGAAATGTTTTGGTTTGCTTTCTAAACTTGCTCTGTGCCAGAAAACACAGACAAAAATTTAAAATCTAAATTTAAAATGCGCTATTGTAATAATGTTTGTTTTAAAATCTATGAAAATGTTGGTGCTTTACACTTGTGTCCCAGATTCATGTCAACTCTGCCAGATTTGTATAAAACATGATTTAATCAGGCATAAAAAGGGTTAGCTATACCCTGAGGAGTGCTGTCTCACTTCCTGGTTTAAAAAAAGCAAGAATACTGCTCAAGCACTGGTAAACTGTCTATTTTTTGACAAATTCATTCAATATTGCTATCAGATGTGTCTCAAACATAACATGTCAACTCTGTAGTCCTTCTAAATCAAAGCTAAATATCAATTATGGTTAAAAATTAAAAACTACGTAAGACGTCCAATCCATCAGATTTTTCATCTTTCTTATTTTTCTGGAAGTGTGTATTTTACATGTTGTCTCCTGTGAGCTGTCTGACCTGTCTGCAGTTTCCCCACTGGGGATTTATAGAATATAATGTAATCCATTACAGATTTGATGTGTGTGAGGCCGGGCATCACACAGAACAAATGCGCATTAGTTTGGAATCTCTTCTCATCTCTTCAGTCTTGATTTCCAAGTGGTGCAGACTAAAATGTATCTGGACAAACAATCAGAGCAATTAAATGTGACGTAAAGGTGAGCAACACATGTAAGTTGGGGCTGTGCTTGATTTTCGAAGAAATGATGGCCTGGTGACAAACTTTCTCAAATTACAGTGAAACAGTCACCAAAATATGTTTCTGAAATCATTACCGGTCACTAAATGAATCATCTTCAACATCTCATCCTGATGCAACCACCTCACCACCAAGGCCAGCAAAATCATTGGTTCACCCATTAGTTCATATTCATCTGGTTCCCAGGCTGATGCATCAGTGCTTGTGCATCACCTCCTCCAGTTGTCTGACTGGTATCACTGGAGGACACACCAGACATAGTAAGTTTTCAGTAAGTGTCAGGACTCACCCTGCTTCCTCTCTTGGGTTCTTGTCCTGATGAGCCGTCGGTGGTGGGGGCGGGTTGGCTGGTGGTCTGAAGGCTCTCTGAGAAGCAGCATTCATTTCTCCAACATTGTCCGCGTTCTCCTTGTCCACCTTACTGCTCACAGCAACAGAGTTCCTGTCTGACACAGCATCCTCTCCGTCCTCAGGTGGACTCACAACAGGTTCATCATGTGGATCTGCAGACTTGTTGGTGTCTTTGTCTACTGTGGAGGGTTCAGGAGCAGCGTGTTCTGCCTGCTCCTGCTGGACTTCAGGCTCTGCTGCTGCTATTGGTGTCTCTTGTGGTTTTGATTCAGTGGATGAATCAGTGGCTGCTAATGTCTCCTCCTGGCTTTGTGTCTTTGACTCACTTACTTTGTCCGTCTCCTTCTCTGCTACTTCGTCCTGAACCATCTGAGTCTCACTAACTTGGTGAGAATCTGATTCATCCACATGTTCTTCTTCCTCTTTAACTTCTCTCTCTCCATTCACATGTACATTCTGATGAGTTGTCTCCTCTCTTTGTCTCACATCTTCACTTTCTTCTTCCTCCTCCTCTTCCTCTGCTTCCTCTTCATTCTTACTTGACTTAAGTGAAGATCTGTCTGTGCTACTGAGCAGCTGCAGGGTTACATTCTGGAAGAAAAAAAATTATATGACTGAAGGAAGGTCATCAAAACACATGATAAATACTACACTACAAGCTAATATCAGCTAGTGAGAGTCATTTTTGCCTCAATGCAAAAACCACTGATAGCTGATCAACAGTGAGTTTACACCTCTCATAATGTGATAGATGTATACCACTAGTGGTATCAACACACCTCCTGGATGATCTGATTACAAGTAGACAGCTCACCCAAGACGCATGGAGATGTGATCACTCAGACCACATTCAGAGGTGGTCTGGGCCTCATGTGAACACATTCTGTCAGCAGAGTGTACACAGTGCGGCCTGAGCCACAAGACCAACTACACAACTGATGTCCTGTAAGTCCACATGAAACAGCTGTCTGATTTCTATGTAGTTCACTCTCTCTCTTTTCAATCTGGATGGGACTTCCTGGTTAAATAAAGGTAAAATTAAGAAAAATAAACTGTAGTGCAAGTTTGTGTTTGGGCTCTCAGCAAATGATTTCACTCTTAACCACAAGATCACCGGACTCTCTTAAAAAATCATGCAATTTTGAACTTTGCTAATTAGTTATGGCGAATCTTAATCATCTGTGCATTTTTATCAAATCTGCATTAAATGCAAGCATTTTTGTATTTCCTTGTAAAAATACTGTCAGTCACGGCATTGCTGTACCGGTGGCTACTCTGTGTCTGAATGTTTCAACTGATTTCACCATTTACATTAATTTACAAAAGAAGACAACATCTTAGTGTTGTGTCGAATTTTAAAAATACAGTGAACAGTAACCAATACTACTTCCTTACTTCCTAGATGTTTAGTCAGGGGAAGATTAAACTTTGTGTCTACAATAGATTCTTAATCATGTGTGCCTTTTGTTATAATCAGCATTAAATGCAACACATTAAGTTATTTCTTTCCTTGTAAAGCTGTTTTACCTGCCAACATTTAGCAGCTGTCTGAACACATATTCTACTGACAGTAAACATGTCAGAGTTTTACAAATACAGTAAAAAAAAGCAGGCAATTTTTTGAGTTGCTGAGTTAGGAGAAGCTTTATAAACTTTGTGAATCGCTGTCTACAACTATTTTTTAATCATTTGTGCCTTCTTGTACATTCAGCATTAAATGCAATGCATTAAGTAGTTTCTTTCCTTGTAAAAAACAATGTCAGTCATGGTATTTCTGTACCAGTGGCGACTCCATGTCAAAATTGTGTCTATCTGCCAACATTTACACTAAATTTATTACAGAAGACAACATTTATTTGATAGTAAATATGTCATATTTTACAAATACAGTAAACAGTAACCAATACACTACTTCTTCTCTCATGTGCAGAGAGTCCCAGTACTCCCTTACAAGAAGGCCCAAATTTGAGTTGTTGAGTGAGTAGAAACTTCATCAACTTTGCAAATTGGCTAAGGCAAATTCTTAATAATTTGTGACTTCTTGTACATTCATCATTAAAAGCAATATATTGCTTTTAATTGTAGCATTGTTGTACCAGTGGCTCTTCCTGTGTGAAGAGCTTCTACCTGCCAGTATTTAGCAGCTGTTTAAATACACTGTTTCAACTGATTTCACCAGTCACACTAAATTTATGAGTACAAAAACATTTTACTGTCGGTAAAAATGTCAAATTTTACAAATACAGTGAACAGTAACAAATATAGGCTAATTCTTTGTCACCTGTGGCGAAAGTCCCTAGGCTCCCTGAAGAAACCTCACAATGTTGTGAGTTGTTGAGATAGAAGAAGCTTTATAAGCTTTGTGAACCACTGTCTGCAACAAATTCATCTTATACATTCTGCATGTTAAACATTAAAATATTTCTTTGTATAAAAAAAAAAGCGATTTATGTGCACAATGAGTGGTGAAGTGAGTTTGGATCACAAGTTTTCACTCAAGACACATGTATTTATTTGTTGTAATGCCAGATGTGAACATACAAACTCAGAGTTGCCCACTTCTGATCAGATCACACAAGACGCATGTTAATACCAGGTGTAAACAGGCTCTTTTTCATCCATTTGCAAAATGTGATGAGATGTATTTTCATTCCTGACATTCCAGACTGCCACAGAAAGTCAACAGTACTCACCTTAATAGTAGTGACGATCACCCCCAGCACAGCCTGGCCACTGTAAGATTCACTGAGATCAAACTCCCCTCTCAGAGAGTGAAACACTCCGTTCATCACACGCTTCACCTAAAAAAGAACACACAGCTGCCTTCACTTTCACTGCTCAGAAATGATGACTGTGAGCTCTGATGTGTAGCATTAGTTGGATAAATCAATTAATATCCTCTACTTATCTGGCTACACCTATAAAAACACCTATAAACACAAAACAGGGCTGAAGGCTTTGGGATTGGGTCTAAAAATGGGAGGGACTGAAAGCTCTGCTGTCCTTCACTGACATCTGCTGGTGGTGATGTGCTACTGCTGTTATTGACTTTTTTAGTAACAAAACAACACTCTGCACACCCTCAGTTCATTGTTCTATTTGTGTTTTAGTGTGTGTGTGTGTGTGTTCATGACTGACTCCTCACCTCTGCTGCAGTGTCTCCTGAACTCTCCTGCTCCGTCAGTTTCTTCTCCAGTTCAGCCACTCTTCTTTCCAGTCTCTCCCTCACAGCTCCTCCCTGCTGCTCTAAGGCTGCATACTGACAGAGAATAACATAAACACAATATTTTTCTTGAGGAATGAATGGCAGTTTTGTATGTAAATATGATGTAATCCCTGACGAATGCATTCCCTGCCAATGATGACCGTTTAATCTAATTAGAAGCTAATTAGAGGCTGACAACGAGTCATCCATCTTACTTTTTCCTGAAGAGCCTGCAGCTCCTCAGTTTGCCCGCGCTGTTGGAGCAAACTCTGCTCTTCTGAATCTCTCGACTGTTTCAGAGCCGCAAACTGTTAAGAGAGAGGCCAAAAATAAGACAATCACACAATCACACTTACATCATACTTGACAACTTTTTCTCGTTTTCCAATGATGACTGCAAGTTTCAAAAATTCAAACTTAAGTCTTTTAAAATTTTCCAAATAAGAAAATGAAAACAAATAGACCCAAATATCTGCCTGAACAACTATATTTGACTGAACATATCCATTATTTTAAGTGTGCTTTACCAAAGAAAACCAGGTGTTCACTCTTCAAAAATATAAGTTCTGTTTTTTCTTCTACTTTGTGAAATGAACATATCTAATGCTTTTTCTACAAGTAGTGATTTCATATTTAAAAACATAACAGCAGTCACAACTAAAAAAATTAGATAACTAACAGGCTAATCAGCTTAAATGGTTGGACTTTTAACTACTAAGCTGTTTTAGCTTTTTCATCTAACTTACTAGCCTACAAACATTTCAGCATACTTTATATATTTGTTTTCTTTGGTATCAGCTCCTTCTGAGCCTTTGAGTTTTTTGGCCCTGGTATTAAAGAGTAAGTTTGTATTTTTCAACCTGGACCATATTTTCCCATGATTTTGTGAATAATGTGGTGCAGCAGTTTTTGAAACAGGTCCAATATTGAAGGTGAGCCAGCAGAAGTGAAACTGAGCTGCAACGTAATTGCAACTGTGCGCTGTTCCAACAATCACAAGCTCTGGTTTGGTTAACCAGATAAACCCTTATTTCACTGAGTTCAATGTGAAAATATTCTGGCACTACACAGCATTTCACTGCTGCTTCTCTGATGTCTGACCTCAGTGGAAGAATAAGTTAAGACAGTTTTTGGTGAGGTTTATTTTGCTTATTAATTTTGAATGAAGATAACGATGGCGGTGATAAAATTACTGCGTCTTTAAGTGGAGTCTGGTGGGTTTCGCAAGAGCAATATATAATATGGGTTTCTGCTTAAACGAAAAGGATCTTACTCTTTAACAAAAAGGTCCGTCTCTGTAGGAATCCTTTCTATAATGTTGTCAGACATGTAGAGAAACAATTTGAACCACCTTTTAGTAACTTAGACACAGAAACATGGGAAAACAGGGTCCAGGTTGAAAAATATCAAAGTTATCCTTTAACCGTTGAAAAGTGAAAAGTTGTGTTCGAGGGTTTTCATATCACCCAAGCAATAGTTTATGTTATTTTAAATTTGTTATATGTTATTCAAATGTTTAAGGACCTATTACATTTATTAAAGCATAAAACATGAATGGCATATCGTGTACTAAGCCTGCTCTGCATTTTGATCTTGTCCTACATGAAAAGATAAAACAAATACTTATACCATTGTTGTAAAGAAACAGTCCTATTAAAAGAGGTGCACCAACTTCACTAAGATGCTGGACTCAACTGACCCTGATGACCTCATCAGTGTAAGACCAATAAGATAAATTTTATGTATGTGTTTTGTTAACTTATCCACCTTTTCCTGTAGCTGGGTTAGCTTGTCCTGCAGAGCATCTCTCTGCTCTGTTAGCTCAGCCAGCTCTCTGCTGTGCTGCTCTTTAGCAGTGGCCAACATCTGCTCACACTTCCCCTTCCACTCGTCCTCCAGCTCCGCCTGCAGCTGAGACAACTGCAACACACACGGTACAAGCCATCAGTGTTGCTATGTATGGCCAGTGATCTTCTGATCCAAGAGAGTTCAGAGAGAATTCAATTTATAAATTTATAAAATCAGCAGATTATCATTCATTATATTCTCAGCTGATGAACCCTTTCATTGGCTGCTACCTGTTCAGATGCAGCGTTGTCCGTGCTGGTCCTGGCCTTGCGAAGTTGAGCTAGGACATTGTCCAGCTCCTGCTGGCTGCTTTTGCGGAGCTCCTCCACCTCCTCATCCCGACGCTGACGCTCAGCCTGCCACTTCTTCTTCCTCTCTGAAAGTGTCTGAAAGGAAGGGAAACCAACTGTTTTTCAGCATTTACATTTTAAAAACTCCTGCTTGAATTCTTTATAAATCTGAATACTTTAACTTGAAAACAATGCTCTCGATTGCCATTTGCAAAAAGTGGTGATGTAAGCACTAATGTTCAGATTAGAAGAAATAAGGAAGATTACTGGGAAGCTACAAAACCTTAAGAAAAAATTATTCTCATAATAATGGACTTGCCTTTTAATGTCCACCTTTCCCTGACAGAAGGACAAAAATAAAGTCTACTCACTCGTTCTAGGCTCTCTTTATCAGTCTTGAGGTCCTGCAGCTCCTCCTCCATGTTGTTGACTCTCAGCTCCATCTCTTTGCGTCTTTGCTTTTCTGAGCGGTACTGAGTCTGGGCTCTCTCTGCTGCCTCCTTCAGCTCTGAAACACACAAACATAGAACTGTTAGACGAGCATTTCTTTAAAGTTAACATGACTCAGTGTAACATTCTTTATTTTCTGCGTTTCTTTTGCTTTTTACACTCTGGGGCCATGTTCTTTGTGCATGGAGTTAGCTTGATGTGACTGTTGATTATTTGAAACAAGCAAAGTTTATGTGGAGCTGCTGTCAAAGCAACATGTTCAGAAAATCCAGCGAAATTCACACATCTGAGTAACACTCCCATTTTCAGATTCTAATGATATAATTCTTCAGAGGAACCAGCAGAGAAATGTTGAGCAGACATTGACATTTAAGGATAGATATGGTTCTCCTCTATCAACAAATCACATGACCAAAGTCTGATAGATCCACTCCATTGTTGTCCAGAAACTTTTAAAACACACCAGTGAGTCACATTGTAGCACTGGGTTACATATTCCTTTATTACATGAACACACACTTCAGTTTGTTTCGGCTCAGTCCCACACACACACACACACACACACACCGTCCTGCTGCCAGAAATACTCACTAGAGCAACAAATGTGGATTAATCTGCCGCTGAAAACAGTCACCAAAAATACCCTCTCTTATGTTTAAGTAATGTTTCATAAAAGCTACAGTGACCAGCTGCTTTTATAAAATTGAAACTATATATCTGAGAATGTTGAAAATAAGAAAAAATCAAGACTTACACTTCCATCCTGTGTTTAAGAAACACATGAGATTATTTTAGCTATTTTTAGTTAGATTAAATCACGGAGAAGACGAGCTTGAGCTGTTTAAGTAAGGTGTTAATTCAACTTTATTGTCATTATGTAGCCCATGATGTTGATCTGTATTCACATTTTACCAAGAGATGTTGCAAATATTTTGTCCATCTCATTTATGTTATTGAGGGTGGACATTTCATTCCAAAATCAAAATACATATTTTTCCATACATTTTGAAATCCACTAGAAACCCAAATCCCCAACTGCAACCTAACTATGTAATTTAGGGTCTTATACACATACAGTGGTGGCCACATCACCTATTGGTATAAATTCAAAGCCTCTAGAAGTAGTCTTGAAGCACATGTTGCTCTTTGAACATGGCTAAGGTGGTGAAGGAGCTAACGAGTGAGCAATGGATTTGAATAAAGGCCCTTTTTGATGCTGGCTGGAGTTACCGCCAAGGACTTAAGATGCAGTCCAAGCACTGTAAAGTACACGTTGAACTGCCATGATGCCACCAATTCACACCAGAACCGAAAGAGGAGAGGTAGAAAAAAGAAACTTTCAGACAGACAAGTGACACATCTCAAAATTCTGACCGAAGAAAGACCTCATGAGAACTGTGTGATGAGATCAACACCACAATGACTACTGGTGCAATAGTGTCTTCAAGAACTCTGTGTCGGAAAATGGGAGAAGAAGGACTTGTTGGCAGAATAGCAGCAAATAAACCATTACTGAAAGAGAAAAACAGAATGAAACACCTGAAATTTGCAAAAGAACACAAGAAACAGACAGAGAAAGATTGGTATAAAGTGTTGTGGACTGAGGAGTCCGAGTTGAATAGTCTGGCAACAAGCAAAGAGTGTACGTTCGACAGAGGGAGGGGGAGAGATATAAAAATGAGTGTCTCTTGTCAACAGTAAAGGGGTAGTATTATGGTGTGGGGTGCCATTTCAGCCTCAGGAACAGGAACTTAGTGAAAATTGATGTCATCATGGATAAGAAAGTATACCACAACATTCTGGTGAGGCACAGAGTACTATCTGGGAGTCATCTTATTGGACCTGGATTTATTTTCCAAGAGGACAATGACCTTAAACATTCTTCTAACTATTGCCGGAACTACTTGTGAGAGAAGGAATCTGCTGGAACATTTGGAATGATGGACTGGCCCCTTCAAAGTCAGGACCATAACCCAATTGAGCAAATTTGGGGCAAGTTGAAAAATTAACTGGACAGATCTATTGTACATTCAAAGGAAAGCCTTAGGCTTGAATTGAAGAAGGCATGGGATAACATTAGTGTTGAAGTTCTCAGGAAATATTTTGACACTATGCCAGAGAGATGCGCTGCTGTAATTACTGCAAAAGGTGGACATACCAAATATTAAAGTTAAAAGTGGATTAAAACAGTAGGACTCACTTCATCTGATGTTTGTTGTGCTCAGAGCAGCCATCTGCATGTTTCATGAACATTATGAAATTAAATCATGTTTTGGAGGTCAATAATTTCAGATCTGTCAGGTGTTCAAATAATTTTGGCCACCACTGTATGAATAAGCATCTAAAATGTATTAGAAATTAGTTTTAATCCAAATTCCACAGTCCAGTGTGAGTTGTCTCACCAAATGGGTGCAACAAAACCTCTCTGCTCTGTCCAAATCTGTCTCTTTGTGTCTGAGATAAATCAACAATGGGGAATTGAAGCTGTGAAGCCCAGTTCTTTTCCAAACAAAAAAAACCCCACAAAAAACAGCATTTTACTTCACAGAACATAGGACTTGCTGGTCTACCACTGCCTGCAGAAAATAACGTTAATTAGGATCTGAAGTAAAGTGTGAAAACACAGAATAACACAAACAAACTAACTAAGACACAGCAGTAGACCAGCAACTCCTGTGTTCTGTGAGGTAAAATTACTGTTTTTGTCAAAGGAGTTTGGTTGCTTTGAAGACAGCAAAGAGGGCGGCTTCAGTTCTGCATCAGATGCCAACTGTCTGATGCAAACTCTTGGGTACCAGAAAAGACTTATCATTGCTGGCCTCACTGCAGCCAAGAAATCAGGCGCTACAAGGTGGAAACACCCTGATAAAGTCTCAGTGAGCAACTGAATTCTCATATGCTCTGATATAATTTACTTGGAGTTGTCCACTGTTTGAGTGATTGGAGTCAAAGCATCCAAGATCAGGTCTGTGGGTGTCAGCAGCTGAAAATTTCAAGGAAGATATCCAGCAATCTTTCCTTTTTTCCATTTCCCCCCTTATTTTTGTCCTGTTCTCATTATTGTTTTTTTTTAATTAATTGCTGTGGCATATTAAATTGATTATTATTGTATATTGTGTTTTCCAAAATTTTGATTAAACAAAAAAATTGATCACAAAAAAGAAAAGGCTGTCTGACAGCAAGGTAAAGTGATGAAATACTCTGAAAATAGCGTACACTTCAACCATGTGTTTTTAAGGTGTCTAAAATGTGTTTTGCTGCTGACACTGGTACACCTGAAAGAAACACCAATCAAAACAGGATCTACCACATCTACACATATTCTTCAACAGCGAGATTTGCTGTATTTTGAAGCTTTTAACTTCTGTGGATGGTTTATGAGACACCCAGCTTTGGTAACATATATGCATTTTTGCTATTTCCATAACCTTTAATTATATATACTAAGCATTACAATCTAAAGCCTAAAGAATTACCATAAAGTTGAAGACCTCTCTAAAACAGCTTCAACAAAAACTGAACATTATAACCTTTATGAAGGTAGGGTTTATTTCAGAACTGCTGAATTAGACTGCAATACTACGTGTACCTAATAATCTGGCAACTGAGTGAAGACAAACTATTTGAAAGACAACAGATCAAATCAATTTTATTGCAGTTGTCTAAACCAATAAAAACAACGTGAACAAACCTTCCAGCTGTGTTTCCAGGGCAGCGATGTGCTTGCTGTGGCTCTCACTGTCCTGCAGCGCTGAGCTCAGTTTGGTCTGCAGCTCCACGGCCTTCTGCTGGTGAGCTGAAGCCTCCAGCTGCAGCTGGGACAGCCGGGCCGCGGACGAGGCCAGATCCTCCGTCAGACGAACCTGATGGAGACGCAAATCGGACAGGAGGAAGAGTGAGAGGAGGGGATGCACCAGCAGCTGTCTACAGTAAAGTCAAACCCAGGCCACATAAAGACAGTGGAACAACAGAGTGACAGCCTGGATGAGTGGCTACTGGTGCTAGTGGTGTGAGCAGCGTGAGCCTGTGGGAGAAAAATGGTGAGTGATGATGACTGATGGAGAAAGGGGCAGAGGGAAAAAGAAGAAAGAAAAGTTAGTTCAAATGCTAATGAAGTATGATATCAACAGGATGATTCCAGAGGCAGCGGTCAGATCAGGGTCAAACAGTAGTTCCACATCTTTCTTCACATTTTGTGCAGCATGTTTGGGGAGTTAGTGTGGAGTCATCAGGACAAACCAGAGAGTCAGATCAGCTGAATAGTCCCAGATTTGTTTCCAAAATGATCTGAAAGCATTTACAGAGATTGTCTAAACCTACTACTGTCTTCTTAATTGTTTGGTGGACTTCACCATTTCTTGTTTCAGTGACCTTATCAGCTTTGATCCTTTTAAATGGGCATCACTGAAGAATTATTTTGAGGAGAAAGAGCAGGTTTTTCTTACCAAGTTTAAAAAGTCCATGCCATTTTTTTTGTCAAACTCAATGAGGAGCTGCTGGTATGAAAATAAACTTTTACTTTGTAATTTCTGTCTTATTTTGCAGATACTATTTGACCCGAGTCTGGTAGCAGTACACAGAGAAAACAGGCTCACCTGGCCGGAGCCCAGGTCCTGAGGCAGTGCATGCTGAGAAGAGAGAGCAGTGAATGCTAGATTTTCCTCAGAGCAGCACAGCAGCGCAAATAACCAGGCAGAGAGCGGTTGGCCAAGAGTGAGGCACCTGAGCATCATTAACATGAGACAGAACCAACCCAGTCTCCACTGATACTGGTATATATGAATTTTATCACTGAGTGAAAATCTTAATGTGAAATTCAGATTGTGTAGATGTACTCAAATGTAATGCTTATGTCTAGTACAAATCAAAGAATCAGTGTTCAGTTAGTGTTGCAAAGTCATTTTGCCATTCATCACTTTCCTGTGAATGAATGGTAAAATAGTGAAAAAAATGTAGAGACTGTAGCGAGGGACAGCTGCACACTCACACCAGATTTCATTTTGTTCTCTCTCCAGTCTGAGAGATGGTAACAAAACACATCTAAATAAAACCACCCACAGTCTTTAAAGGACCAGTGTGTAGGATTTATTGGCATCTAGTGGTGAGCTTGCCGATTGCAAACACTTAGAAGAATCTCCGGTGGCTGTGAAACTCCAAAAAACATGAAAGGGTTTATCTAGAGGCAGTTTTTAGGTTGTTCATTCTGTGCTACTCTTAAAACATGGCAATCTAATATTGTGGCCTCTATGACAGAGGATCTGCTCCCTCTGCAGATATAAAGTGCTCATTCTAAAGTAACAAAAACACAACACTTCATATTTGGTGATTATACACTAATGAAAACATACATATATAAAATATATACATATAATAAATATATACATTTCTGCCATATTTCTGCCAATAAATCACGGTAATCTTACACACTGGACCTTTAATTGTAAAGACCCCCACCTACCTTAGTGCTTCAGCCTAACAAATATACTGGATTTATGAGGTTTATACAGATAAGTGTGCACCAAATGTATTTTTTTTACATTCAAAGCTTCTACAGTTTTCTGAAGGAAGCTTAAAATGTCTGTTGTTATATTTTGAGATCATCACCCTACAAAAAACATCCTCAAACAAAATCCTTGATTTGAATTGAAGTTATTCACTGAAATAAAAGAGCTGAGCTCTACTTTGGACCAGTCACTGAAATGCTAGAGGACAGTGGTGAGATGCATATTTCTCCAGGCTGTCCAAAAACCAAATCCACAGTCTGAAGGTAATTCACACACTGCAAGTTGCTTAGTTGATGTGACACTGTCTCCAGACCAGCTGCACTGATTTAGCATCTCTGACCACATTTGTAAGCAGACAAATGATAAAAATACCAATACGAGCGTTGCCATGTTTGTTATACTCACTGTTGTTTCCTTCTTCACCACTAAAAACAAGTCCTCACCTTGTCCTGCTCAGCCTGCAGCAGTCTGGCCTGGTTCTGTTCACTGGATGACTTGAGGGAGTCGTTCCTCTTCTCCAGCAGCAGGTTACTCTGCTCCATGTACCTGGATCACCACAACACCAACACGTTACATCCACCTCAGACACTCTTAGACAACTTCGATTCTTTCTTTGAACTACACATCTCAGTTTAGTTTGTTGTTTGTCTATGTAAATCACAGTAAGGCATGATGTTATGGCCTTTGTTCAGCCATAATTGAGACTATTTGCCATTTTCTGACTCACCTCTGGTTCTGGTTGATGAGTTCCCCGATCTTGCGGTTTTGCTCCTCAATGCGAGAGCTTTTCTCAAAGACTTCCTTCTTTAAACATTCGTTTTCCTGAAAACAAAAGAGGAGTTTTCAGAACACAGTTTGAATCCTTACAGGTGCCAATACCCTGTAATAAAAGAATTAATTTAAAAACCAGTAACAGAGCCCCTAAAAACACAAGGTACCGTACTATTCAGGCATGTACCTGGACAATTCTTTGGATGTTGTGCATTATCATGGAGGTTTCCATCGACATACTGGGCATGGCCATGGTAAGACTTCCCTGCCGTTGAAGGTCATCGATCTGTTATAAAGTAAAAAAAAGAAGACCAGACCAGATGTATCTCCTTTCTGTTAAAGCCACTTAATGAACACATTCTTGCACAGAGTTTATACCTTTGAGGCCAGCTGGTCCACTTTATCTGCCACTTTTCCAACAGATAAGCGGATCTCTGTGTTGTGTTGTCGGGCTTCGGTCATCAAGAAGGAAGTCACATCATTGGAGCCTAAAGAAAACAACACAATCACAGTTTCTCCATTTTAATCGAACGCAAAACTGCATTGCAGCTGTGCAGTGTTATGAACTACTGAGGCTGCAGAACTGCATCATGTAACAGTTAACACATCCTAAAGTCACTCCAGACAACCCACTAAATAAACCTAACACTCAGTTTCTTTGTAATTGAAATGAATGCTCTCACCCATGTACGGGACAGTTTGTGCAGGGTAGACTTGGCCAACAGGCTGCAGCTGAGATGGAGCTGCAGAGGTCTGTGTGTAGGAGTAAGGCTATGAAACAACACAATGCAATGATATAAAGACATATGAGCAGATTTGCTCTGACTGTATGTACATACAGTTCATACAAAATGTGGTTAAATCTCACCTGAAAGGCATGGCTGCTGCCTGGCAGTCCAGGCTGTGGGGCCGCAGTGGTCATAACAGGAACTAAGGCAGAAGGTGGGGCTGTGTGAGGATGAGGATGTGCTGCAAGAAAAAATGAGAATTTAAGATTGTTAAACATAATGTACAGAAAGGTAAGGAATTGTGTCCTTTGTAATCCGGAGCTGCAGGAAGAATACATCAATAAAGAGGTGAAGAAATGTACCATGTGCTGAAGCTGGAGCAGCAGTGGATATCTGCACTGGAGATGGAGCTGCAGGCCGATCCTTCGCTCTGCTGCCACTGGTGTCCTAGAGATCGACACGGGGTGACAGAAACTCAGTAATGACATTCTGTTGCTGAATATGTGAGACACAATCAAAAAAAGAGCGGTCAACAATCAGTGCAGCAGAGGCCAAGATACCCTGACTTTAAGCTGCTAAAGTACAGGACAGGCTCCAAAACATTGGATCCTACTCTTCCCATACAGTCAAAAGCATCTTTCAGTAGACCCTCCATGTCTGGTAAATTCTTACATCTATTTAACTCCAAACCAAGTTTTTAATGCTACTATGCTGATGAAAAATTTGTAGTCTCTAAGCACAGATTGCTCAAGTGATGGCAATATACAACTGCATTATACTTCAATATTATACTACTCCCATGACTTATGAACTGACTTTGACATTCCAAAAAGTTATATTTTTCTGCACAGTCTTTTTTTGGCTAAATTCTGACATTCTGTTGCCTCAGCTGATTTTTTCCAAGCTGAATGATTAAATTATCTTCCTTTATCTTTGAGCTTTTGTGCAGATAGAAGCTGGAGGCTTTCATGTTTCTCAAAATAATGTTTTATAGATACATGCCAGGCTTACAAGAAAACGTCAAGCAAATTAAAGCATTTAAATGATCTTCAGACTTTAAAGGATAAGGCTGCACGCATATGAATTCAGGCAGTAAATGGCAGATGAATAACACCTTCTGGACTGCATGGGAAAAACAAATAGACAGCCAAATGGAATGGAAAGATGCCAAAACAGATAAAATATATTAAATAAAAATATTTCCTGTGTAACTGTTCCAGTAAGTGACAGTAGTTTAGTATTAGTCATAATTCATAGTTCATAGAGTAATATCCAGTTCAATCATGTGGGAAGGCAAAAAGTTAAATATTTTAACTTTGAACAGAAATGCCATCTGTCATTACCGGCATTCTCTGCCGACCTCACCTCATCTACCATCTGCTTGAAACCATGTGAATGCAGCATGAGGCTGGTGTTATTCTTTATTTTTCTTACTTTCAATAAATCCTATTAAAAGAGCAAAATGTGTTGCTGACCTTGTTGACATAACAGGCTCTCAGCCCTAAACCTGCTGGTTCCTACTGAAGACATACATCTTAAAAACATTTCACAAATTTGTAGTCTTTTGAAAAGCCTAAATAGTTTCCTAAAACAGCTGCCTGCTGTAGCTTTTATCAAACATTACTCAAACAAGAAGAAGTAACAGATTTGTTATGGACTATTTTCAGCAGCAGACTAATCCACAATAGGATTGTACTGAATATTTGGGGCAGCAGGATGAGGAGCATATGCCTATGTGGGACTGAGTCAAAAAAAACTCATCGACAAAATTTATTTATTTATTTAAATCCTCTGGAAACACTTTGAAGGAGAACCCTTATTTACAATAGTGGTGAGGTACAGACACAGGATAGGAATACACGCAACTAAAATCATCACAAAAGCTTGGAGACAGCAGGATGAAAACTTGGTACTGAAGGAACATGATTAAGATCTACCAGGCTTTGGATTCACACATGATACTAGAATACATTAAATGTTGTTTTTGGTCTTTTCTTGGAGTTTGCTTACATCTACAGAAAAAACTTTCTTCCCTGGATTGTGCCAATAACCCACCTCGAGCTCTGAGTCACTGGATTCGGGCTGGCTGGCCACTCCTGTCAGAAAAGGCAACATGGGCTGACCCATCTTTGCCATGCGCGAGATCAGCTTGGCTTTTGTGGCATCTGGATTCTGAAGTTAGGAAAAAAAAACATCAATAAAGCTGCAAAATAACTTGTACAATTAATATTAAAGTAGGCAAAAAACTTACTGCCAGCTGTTCGCTGAGCGAGTTCGACTTTGCACGTAGTGGTGGCTCCCTGGAAGAACAAAGAAAAAGGCAGAGACAAATCAGATTAGGTGCCAAAGGAGTCAGAGGATAATGCTGTTAACAATTTCCTGAGTCTTAAATCTCACCCTGGTATGCCTGGACCTGAGGCGGGTGTCTGTATCCGGGGCTCTGGGGCCAGATTCTCCACACTAGGGGCTGGGGAGGGAGCCGGGGAGGGAGCAGCAGAGTCTCTGGAGCTGGCGCTGGCCCGATCAGACCCACTGTCCTTGGAAAACTTCACCTAAAGCAGGAAAAAAAACAGAACTTGACTTCACTTCACTTCACTAACATTACATTAAAGTAAAGAGGTCATGTGGGAAGTGCCAGCTCTTTCAACACAGGCAACTGAAAGATTCATGTGACATTAAACAGCTCAGGTATGTTAGAAAAGGTCAAATAGAAGAGCAGACCAGGAAAGGTTTTACCCGTCGAAGTTCTGCTTCAAAAATCAGAGTGCTGTTTGACGGGATGCGGTTGGGGACTCCCTTGGATCCGTAAGCCAGGTTGGGTGGGATGATGATGAGACGACGGCCTGCCTTCTTCATCCCCAGCATCCCCTCCTCCCAGCCCTGGTCACACAGAGAGAGACAGGAAGAGGGGTAATGAGGTAATAACATAATCATATGAACATGATGCAAATACACTTCAGCAGGTCATTTAAAGCTAGTTAATTTCAAACAGTTTTACCAGATTAGCTCCACTAGTAGAGGAGCAATAAGAGGATTAACATGAATGAAGTCACCAGAGAGGAACTTCTCAAAAATGAGAGGAACTAACATCAGTTTAACTTAATAAACATTGGTGCAAAAACTTTCAAAGGAACTACTCCTGTAGGGAAATGTAGAACTCATACTTAACTACAAAAATTCCTCTATTGCTCTTTTTTACTTTATTGTAACGTCTATACTTCTGTCCGAGTTGGGATCCTGTAATGACTTAATTTTCCCAGTGATCTTATTGGTCAGCAGGCTGTTAAAGGTAAAGGCTAACTTCAGTATTTTCAACCTGGACAATATTTTCCCACAGTTTTGAGTCTAAGTGACTAATAGGTCCAGTACTGAGGGAGACTGCCGCAGCAGTCAGCTGTGAAACAGGCTGCAATGTAATCCTTATGGTGCAACTGCACACCATCAAAGTACATCCACTAAAAGTGCTTTTTTTTGCCACTGACAGGCTCAGATTGTTATTCTAGTATTGGAAGACATTATAGAAAGGATCCCTACAGGGATAGAACTTTTTGTTGGAGTGAGATACACTTTCCATCATATTCATCATAGTAAAATACACTTCATTCAAACTCAACAGACACAAAATAAAACTTATCAAAAATGTCTCGGTTTACACTGTCTTTCCTCCAACAATACCCAACTCTGATTTGTTTGAAATAAACCCTTAATTCACAGCAGAACCAAGGGGAAAATGGCGTGTTGATCCAGAAGTGGATCAACACTAACTCAGTGAATTAGAGTTTTCAACCAAACCAGAGTCTGTGATTGTTGCAGCAGTGGAAAGATGGAGACAGTTTTGGTTTGTTTTGGGCACTGCAGCAGTAATCTCACATTGTGATAGAGGCCCCAGGGTAAACTTCGAATAATAATAAATTTTAAAAGAAATTAAATTTTGACTCACTTTGATCACTTTTCCAGCTCCAACCTTCAGTCGTAGCAGCTTGTCCTTGTTCTGGTTGGAGTCAAACATCTGAAATTATATTTAAGATTCGGTGAGTTGGGTTCCATCATGTCTGGAAAGTCCACAGGAACTGGTGCCAAAATGATGACACTGGTTAAATAACAATGGAAGTGTGTGACCTGTCCGATGGCGTGGTTCTGCAGGAGCCAGCCTGTGTACACCACCTCCAGAGAGTCTCCATTCTCCACCGCCTGGCCCTCACCAAGACTCAGATCCTGGAACACCACAGTATCTAGCGAGGCTACGCTGTTCGCTTTCGCCAAACATACCTGATGCACAGAGAAGAAAAGAATTAGTGTCTATTAAACAATATACTGTAGCTAAACCTTGTATTTAATTGACTTCAGGAGGATAAAGGGGTTTTAAAGATGAATCCTGATATTGTGGATTTTGTGCTGTCAACACAGACAGTCTGTTTACTTAGTCACACACTTAATCTTGGTGGCAAATCTCATCCTGTGCCACTCACCTCTTTGCAGAAGTCTGATGAAACTTTCTCTGATTCAAACATCAGGGACCAGTTCTGCCTCTGGTCATCATAAAAAGTGCAGTAATTGTTGGACTGTACCTGCAGGAGGGAAAGAACATGTGGTCAGGAAGACAGAAAAGACAAGATAATGAACACTTGGGCTCATCATGCATCTTTTTTCATAATTTTTCAAGTTCTATACTCTACAATCTGATCATGTGTCTGGAACATTGATATGTTGTTCTTGTTGTTTGGTTTAGTTATTTATCTACTGAGTGACAGACTGATATGGAGTCTGGAGTTTACTGTCAAACTTTTTAAGTTTCATTATAATCAACTGATATATTTCAGAGGACAATTATAAATTTAAAGGGGAGAAAATTGTCACATTTAATAAAGGTTTGATTTCATATTTTGCTTGCATAGCTATAATGGAAAGAACAACTATAATTTTTAAGCTAAAGATGTTTGGAAGGAATGTATTCAGGCCTCCCATTCTATTTCTTTACAACATACACAGAACACAACTCATCCCAGAAAACCTCTGTTGTGAATTCAGGGTAAATTCACAGCTGAAACTAACATACATTGCTTTTGGAGTTCTGTTCATAAGATATTAGTACAATTAAAAGCACAATGTTTGCAGGATCATTTTTACTGGCACTGACACCCAAAGAAGAAACACTGGAGTCATTCATTTAAGCTGCTCTACAAATGATTTGTTTTAACAAGAAAAAGCAGACAACACACAGCTGCTATTAGATAAAGAGTTAGTTAGCAAACAATTATAGACTGATTTAATTTATATTTAAATGATGTATAAAATACTCAAAATAACAAATAATAATAATAATAATAATAATAGTAATATATAATTAAATTTGGCAATAATTCTGTTTCCCTATTCTTTAAATAACAGTGAATAATAGAATGTTTAAAAAATAACTTTGCAAAATTAGTTTTACAAAGGCTTTTAAAATATTTTTTGTTGTCTTTTTACTTATCTTATCATATTCTACCTCACTATTCATTTCTCTTTTGCTCTAGTTTTTACAGTTTAGATTTTGTGATTTCGCTTTAATTCAAAGACATGTAAGGCCTCAGTGTGCCGCCTAAAAGATGAATAAAGTCCCAGGAAACAGGAGCTCTGATTGGCCAGATGTTTAATCCAATTATAACATCTTATTAAATCTGTCAACTTATTTACTAATCTAAATGAAATAATAGATTGTCTATAAATGTTTACAAAAAAAAGTAACCCCACTCTCATGTGTGTTAAATATCTATGGCTCTTCTTGTGTACTCTATGTTGACAATGAACAACAATAACAGATAAAAAACTGATAAATGACTTTGTGTGATAAATCTCTAAACTTTATTTATTTAGGAAACACAAATTATCCAAATGTGCTTCCATACACTGTCAAACTTCCCACCCATGTAAGTGTGAGATCTCTTTAATGCATCAGATTATGTGCTCATCCGTATGTATTCACCATCCTCTCTGTCTCTACTCACCGTGAAAACAAAGCCCACATGGATCTTGGCAGCGGTCACTTGTTTCTGCTGGCTCAAGTACAGAAGTAGCTTGTACTGCAGAAGAGAAGAGGTGCATTATTCATAAAAATCAAAAGTCACACCAGTAATCTCAAACAAGTGACCAATTAGCAAAGCTCCAACCTCTTTTGTCGTGTGGCTGCCCAGCACGGCTGCTCCCAGCTTGCCCTGCTTCACATACTGTCCGTTAATACTGCACATGGGACAGAAACGGCAGAAAGGCTTTTCACTTGACTTGGTATAAGATGATTTGGGAAGTCGTGACTTTACTATGGAATTCATTTTAATGTTTTTAAGCTTCGGAAAAACTGTTTCACGTGTAGAGTTAATAGTTACAGCCCACTGAGTTTTTACATTCAGAAAATACATAAAGGACGCTGAAAAATTCAACAAAAAACATCATGAAAGTGGTTTTAAAAGACTGAAAACAGGCTCCTCACTATCTGAAGGCTTGGACTGCTGTGGCGCTTAACACTGCAGGAGCTCCAGGTGGTGCAGCTGGTTTCTGGGTGGCTGGTGCTGTGAAAACAGACATATTTCAGTTCAGTCTCCACATCATGACTGAACATTAAGTCAGTGACTCTGTTTACAAGCACGCTCATTTTCCATTACTGTTCAGAATATTCCGAATTTGGTACAGGTCATGTATACAGTATATTCTGTTTGGATATCCTTAGTTAGGCCGATTCTGGATACAGTATTTTCTGACTAAGACATGTGGGATATGCAGATATTATTCAGGTTTTAGGAGACTTATTGAGACATGTATACAACACACTCAGAATGTGTGTCTCAACTGGGGTTTTATACCACAGATTATGACATGCATCCTTTTTCCTGCTTATGGTGAGCTCTGCACGTTATAGACAAACCAGGGTAGAGATGAAAGTACAAAAGAGAAGCCTGCATTTCTGGTCGGATGGAGAAGCACACCTACTTCTAAACATTATGACAGACTTAGATATCAACAGGTGTTTGGATATGCTTTGGATGTTATATAAAACATAGTGTAAACCGTAGGGTATACGTCATTACATGAATTGTAAAAAGCTGCATGTAAAAAGGAATCATTTACAAACACTATACATGCACAAATTTGTCCTTAAATTATGCATGTGAACATTTTACACGTGAATCTGGGATCGATATTTTCTTACCTGAACTGTTCGTACTCTACGAATAAATTTAAAGCTGCCTCAGACCATGTG
Organism: Lutjanus erythropterus; assembly: GCF_056507025.1. Classification (NCBI taxonomy): domain Eukaryota; kingdom Metazoa; phylum Chordata; class Actinopteri; order Lutjaniformes; family Lutjanidae; genus Lutjanus; species Lutjanus erythropterus. The sequence continues at coordinate 39,357,212 of NC_139326.1, read as the reverse complement.
TACACATAAATGATTAGGGCCCACGTGTCCTAGAAAATGCTGAAACACACCTTTTAACTAAATGCAGAGCCTATCAAAATTGCATTCATTAAATAAAGGCTTTATTAGGAGTGTTAAGAGTATCCTATCCTGATGCTTTAATACAATTTTATTTTATTTTTCTTGTTTTAAAAAGAATAAAAATGATTAAATAATAATTATTAGTAGTAGTAGTATTAATACTATTATTATGCATTGCCATTTTCATTCAAATGAAATAGTAAATCTGACTATAACTGAATTGTGGTCATTAATTACAAAAAACACAAGCAATTACAAATATCCCCTTATAGTCATGAAATAACTAAACCCTGGGTGAAAATCGTTGCTGAATGTCATCACTTTTAATCTCATTTCTTATCCCACTCAACAAGTTATTGCAGTCTCTCATCTTGGACACATCAAGTGGTTCTTTTTCTCCACCTGCTTCCTTCTTTTCCTCTGATCTATTATTCTGTTTTTTCCATTAACTTGAACATAAAACTGCCTTGGTTATTTCAGCACACGGAATCATTTTTATAAGGGCCTTGATGTTTTTTCTTTTGCCATCATCACTCCAGAGGGAACCCTGGATACCACCTCTTATATTGTGCATGTGTGATCGTGCGACCTATAGACTGAATGGAGTAAGGGAGCACTGACAGAGAGCTGGGTAATCAAAGACATTAAAAGTTATTTCCAGATTGTTTCACAGGGATTATGCTCTAAGCACCAATAAACACCCCCACACATCACAGCAACACCTGATTTTGTCTAAATGTGACGTTACAACAACCTCACTGCTTTCTCCATATTTCCTCTTCTTAAACTGACTCAGGTGACAATTTTGCACGGGCATTTACTTTGTGCGCACAGCAGGAACATTTCTACGCACATTAGTGAATGAGGCCCAGCATCTTTTGCAGAATAAAGGCAAGCAATAGAATACTTTCTGCATGTAAACACAGTCACTTATGTCTCTGTTGTGATGGTCTCTCACCTGAATTGGAGCTCTTTCTGGGCTGTTTGGGTGCTGTGTACTGGAACGACTCGTTCCCCTGACTGGCTTCTTGGTCTAGTCCAAACAGGGAGGCCAACTTGGCCCTGCAAGGAGAATAAGTGTAAAGATCATGTAGATATAGGTATGTTGGCCATGAAATGTATGATGGATACACTCATAGAATATAAATATCTTGGCCTCAGATAGGCCTATAAGATACAGCCTCTGACGCAGTACTGACTGTACAGTCACAGCTCCAACTCACATGGGTAAAGCTGCTCATACACTTGATTTCAGGGATCTCAGGAGTTACTGTAGCTGCCTGCCACACTTCCACAGCTCCTAACACCAGTTTAATCCACATGAAGGTTTAAAAGTCAACTCCACAATGAGCAACATTATATTCTTTCTCTCTAAAGGATTCAAGGGTTCATGTAATGGTCATTTTACAACACAAGGTTGTACAATGAAATTTAGGTTTGTGGAGATACTTCTGTATCTCTAGCCAGAAAGCAGCAGGATGAACAGATGAACAGACTGCACAAACTTGCATTGAATCATTTAGTCTAAAAAGATCTTAGAAAGGGGATTAAAAAAGGCCATCACAATTTGCAATTTGCATTTTTGTCAGACCAAAAACCATAGATTCTCATTCAACAGAAAAAGAAATGTTAACTCACAGTCCACTTACTAGATTTATCTGGAACGTTCTACCTCATATCATGGTCTTCCTCAGCAGATTAAGTTCACTTAGCATTGTTTTTTTGTTGTTGTTGTCATTGTTGTTTTGTCAAACTACTGATTCCCAAGTCAAGACTGACCTTTCTAACTTTCTTATCTGTCTATTATTTTCTTGATTAATCAATTTGTTGTTTGGTCTGTAGAATGTCAGAAAACGGTAAAAAAAAAAAAAAGAAAAGAAAAAAAAGAAAAAAAGAAAAAATGGTTTCCCAAAGTCCAACATGACATTCTCTTGTTTTATCCACAACCCAAAGAAATTCTGTTTACTATCAAAGAGGAGTGAAGAAACCCCAAAATACTCACATTGGAGAAGCTACTTGATTGATCGACTAATCATTACAGCTCTTGAACTTTCACCCACTACTTGGTTTTCGTTCATTTGCACTCATATAAAGCAGAAATAATCGGCAACTATGTTTTAAAAAAAATTGCAGTGCAGAAACAACTCGATCATTACTACATCAATCCATGCTGCAACATCATTGCAACTACTACCTCAATCACAGGCACCGATGAGATCAACCCTGCCAGGTTAGACCAACATTTCTGTAAAGTTTCTGTAAAGTGGTTTCAAAACAAGACCAGTCTGCCCAGCTAAGTGTACTGACCCCTGGAACTCCTTCCACTGGTAATCACTGGTGTCACCCAGTATGGACATGTTGAAAGCCTTCAAGCCCTCATCCCCAGTGGTCAGGAAGTGGGATGAGGATGGGCAGTCCGCTTGCATGTGTGAGTTAAAATCCTTCTAGCGTACGTTCCAGCGTTCCTACCCTGGGCTGCCCCTGATCTCTCTGTCCCCGGTGCAGTCACACCAGCGTGGTAGATTCAACAGCATAGCAGAGCTCAGACTGAGTGCTAGGTATTCACTGAGCGGAGATGGGCTGTGGCAGAAGCCTTCACCTTACTCCTCTAACAGGCAGCATGTGAGAGGAATTAGCCGCCATAACACTCCTCCTCCTCCCTCTGAGACGGGGCCCTACACTGGCTGCTCAGTCCAGCAGCTCAGACACACTGTGCTGCTGCTATCACACAATGATGTCAGTCTGAAAATGTGGCAAAGCTGGAACTGAATGCCTCATAATTGAGAGAGGTATATTAATAGTGACTGAATCATAACGAAAGGGTCACAGTTTGGATTCCTGAAACATCTCATTTATTTGATAATGTCACAACAACCTACATTTTAAATAGCTTTCAGTAAATACACACAAACAGAAAATAAAGAGGGTTCCTACATCTCTTTCCAAAATCAAACTCAAACACATTTCAAACACTTTCAAAGTGCATTTTAAAGCTTTTTCAGCACCTTACAGCTGTGTAAAGTGACATATTTATACATGCATTATATATAGTATACTTAAAATGATTTTGATGATCAAATGAAATCAGATCATATTGAGCTATAAATAACCAAAGTTATGTTTTGGAGCTGCAACGATTAATTGATAACTAATCTATTATTAAATGAATTGCCAACTATTTTGATCAGTGATTAATGATTTTGAGTTATTTTTTAATAAAACGTCCACATTCTCTGATTTTCACCTCTTAGATGTGAATATTTTCTGGTTAATTTCCTCCTCTTATGAGAGCAAACTGACTTTCTTTGGGTTTTGGAAATAAAAAGATATTTTAAGACAACAGCTTGGACTTTTGAAAACGTGATCAATATTTTTCACTATTTTCTGACATTTTACAGACCAAAACACAAATTGATTAATAATCAATTAATCAAGAAAGTAAATGAAAGAATCTAATCTAAAGAAGAAAAAAATCTTTAGTTGCATCCCTTTAATGTTTCATGATAGAATTAAAAAAAAAAAAAGAAAACCACAACAAATTTCCATGTTTCAAAATGTGTCACCTGTCTGTAAGTAGACTTGGACTATAGAACCTGAACCAATATAAAACAATCACTCAAAAAATATGAGACGAATTACTTCAATTCCAATAAAATCCTTTTCTTTTTTTTTGTTTTCGAGACGACAACCTCTCCGAATGTTGTTGGTTGTTCTCTTATTTCAGACATATGTTATAAAGACTTATTATTAAAGTAATGCAATGCACTTTCCAAACCTTGAAAACATTCAATTAAAATTCGGGAATTTTCAAGGATTTCCAGCATCCATAAGGACCCTGAAAGCTACACATTGCTCTTAATTACAACAAATGAACAGTTTTGGTCTTTACTCTGTACTCTAACCATCTTTGAGTGCTTTGAGCTAGCTCTGAAACACTTCAGTTAACTGTAATTTAAAGAGGACAGCTCATCCCAAAATCAAAAATACATATTTCCCCACTTACCTGTGGTGCTTTTTATCCATCTAGATAGTTTTTTGTTTTGTTATAAGTTGCTGAGTTATGGAGACACTGACTGTAGAGATGTCTGCCTTCTCTGATATAAAGGAACCAGATGGCACTCAGCTTGTGGTGCTCACAGCACCAATGACCCAGTTACAAAAGATGGCGTTTCATGTTGGAAACTACACCTGCCCACCATATCGCTACTGGGACCTTTTAGCTCAGCTGAGGAGGATGCCATTAATGTTTGCATCCCACACTGTCACGAGCTTGAGTCTCTTGTCCATTGGTAGATACACATTTCCTTCTGCACAGTGACACAGTTGGCAGGCATAGTTTGGTGGAAAGAAAACTGTTCCAAGATGAAACTGCTCACAACAAGGTCTGTGGATAATCTTGACTAACCAGGTCTTGATTTTTGGAAAGAGACGTTGCTATTGAGTTTTTCTAATTTATTTTTTTAGTTTTGAGCACCACAAGCTGAGTGCCATCTAGATCCATTATAATGGAGAGAAGACAGACATCTGATGACAGCTGATATCTCCAAAACTCTGCAACTCAAACCAAGACCATCTAGATGGATAAACAGCACTACAGGTAAGAGGGAAAATGTTTTTATTTTACTTATTTATTTATTTTATTTAGAGTGCTTTGAATAACTAAATAGATATAAACTTTTTAAATCTTTGAGTGCTTTGATTTAGCCCCAAAACGGTTTTGTTGACAGGGACTTTGGTTAATGAGACAGTAATGTAAAAACTTAACAGGAGACAGTCAGCAGAGGTAATGAAGGCATGTGATAACTCATCAGATCAGTGAGAGCAGACCAGAAATGCAGTCGATATGAAATCAGTGCAAAATCTGACATAACTTGCTATAATGCTCCATGAACTAGCCACTTATTAGTTCGTTACACCTATAATATCATTAATTCTCCGTATGATGTAAAGATTTTTACACGTTAAAAAACAAGCATGCAGTTAGCTTTCCTGGAATGTTCCGCTCTCTAATTCATTGATTTAAGTCTCATTAAATGTCTAGCAGTGCACTGAGGGCTCATACACATACATGAAAATACTTTTAGAAATATCACAGGTCATTTTCTAATTCGGCATATATATATGTTCCTCTGAGGGAGTTTAACTGATATAAAATCTCGTCTTTTGAAGTAGTTCACAGTGCTTCTCTTGGTATTTTGGTGGAGGAACAAATATGGACAAAAAAATATTTTATACATTTAGTAAAATATGTGCTTCAGTGTGGGGAAAAATGCAAGCCGAATAAGAGACGAACTTACAAAGAATGGAGTTATTTTATGAAAGACATTACCTACAAACTATGTCGCAATAAACTGCCAAATTTTGGAAATGAAATTTCCATACAGGACAACAGCTAGCTTAACCTCGGCTAAGCTAGTTAGCTCGCGAGCTAATAGCATTAGCCTCACAGACAGACAGACTCACCCTCCTGTTGGAGACAAGAAGTCTCCGTCCTCATCGTCTCCGCCAAACATCTTTACAGTCTGAAACCTTTTCTTATTTAATAAAATAATGCACTTTAATGGCCTAGCTGCTTTAACATGACTACTTTGTTTAACTGTGGCTTCCCCTTCCTGTTTTTGGTGGAATCAGCTGACTTTCCACCTGACCCCAATTCAATTAGCCGTAGCTGCCACTAGAGGGCGCCAAACACCAGTGCAACATTTCAAATGAACAGCAATCGCAGTCACTGTCAGTGTGCTCAATGCAGAAAAATGTCTCCTTTTCAATTTTTTTGACAACAACATGATAACTATATATACACATACATAGTTAAATTTTGTAAAGGACTGCAACTAATGATTATTTTCATTTTGATTCATCTGCTGATTATATTCTCCCTTAATTGATTGATTGATTGTTTGGTTTTTGATCATATTAAATGATTTTCTCTCTAACCACTCCAGCTGCATTTGTAAATTTTCATATCTTTTAATTGTACAAACCTTAATTTGTAAAGTAAATAGTGAGTGAAGCTGGCAACACAGTAGAGTAAAAAGTACAAAAATTTCCAAACCTGAAGTAGGATAAAAGAATATACAAGTACCTCAAATTTTTACTATAGTACCTGAGTAAATGTACTTAGTTATAGTCCACCACTGCTTGTAACAGGGTTCAGTCCTGAGGATGAAGGCAGCACAAGGTCATCCTGAGTTGAAAGTGCTGCTTAGTCAGGGGACGCTGCCCTGGAGTCAGCCCTGACCTCTGACCTCACACAACGGTACAGAGGAGGACAAAATTTCTTAATATAGAATCAATAATTAAGGGCATTGACATGGCATAAATGACATACGAAGAAGAAATTAAATGAATAAATAAAAACTAAATTCCTCCCAGGAATAATTGGATGGAATAAATGGACCTTACATTTGGAAGAGGGCGGTTCAAAAAGACTTCTTTTACATAAGTATAAGAGTACTAATACCATAATGTAAAAATACTGTATTACTGATAAATTAATATGTACATTACTGTAATGTTACAGATGGTAAAGGGGGGATTTTTGTACTATATACAGGTAACCTTTCAGTTTCACAAAGGGATCAATTAAGTCTTATCTTTACCCATAATAATCACCATAAACACCACAATCTAATTGTTCATCATATTAAATCTGAACATGCAAAGTAGGAATCAAAGTTTGTAATTCTTAATATCCTGATCTTACCGAAAGTGTTGCCTCAAGTACAACTAAATTAATATGATTTATTTGACTTGAAAAGTTTATTTGTTTTAAATTATTACAAAATTACTTAAACTTGTCGTTTCAAATTCAGTCAATGAAAAATAAATTTAAGGCAATTTTAAGACACTAACTTTTTTCAGTAAAAATAGTTTATTTTTACAGTGTCCATGTGAACACAACAGCCTTACCTGAGTTTTATATATGATATCTATTATTTGAAAGAAATGCAATTTATTTGACATTAAAATCATCGGCTATCAAATGTGGCTCATGTTACCCCGGGTCCCCTCTGCTATATGGAAGAGGAAGTGCTCCCACCAACCTGTTATCAAATGTTTTTCTGTCATCATGACATAAATAGATGTTATTACACATAGTCAATGTTAATTCAGCCTGAGGCTCATGTCTTCCTTCTTTGCCAAGTTCATTAAAAGAGCTTCATTGTTTGGCTGAACTCCAAATAGCGTTTTGATCTGTCATAACATTGTGTCAGTGTCTGCAACACGCTGATCTAATACAATCTAATCTGATGTGTGACATGAGCGTCAGTGTTTGAACGCTCTCTGTGCAGGTTGTTGATGGAGAGGCTGGACTCCCATCCTGCTCTCCTCCTTTCCAATCCATCATTTCTATATTTCACCTTCATGTTGGTCCAGAGTAGATTGCCATCAATTATTTTCCTATTTTAATATTTTTTCATCCTTTAGTTGTTGGTGCTGGTTGTGCCGCTATTACTGGCCTCACTGTCATTTACTAATTTGTTGGCAGTTATATATATATTCTGTACAACCTGCAACACTGGAAAGCCTCATAGCTTCTCCAGTACCATCGTTTTAGCCATGATATTTGTATCTATTTATCTTAAAGTTAAAGGACCAGTGTATAATATTTAGAGGCATCTAGTGGTGAGGTGGCAAATTACCACCAACTGAATACCACTCGCCTCACCCTCCCCTTCCAGGTGTGTAGGAAAAGTGTGGCAGAAAAACTCACAAAAAACCCAAAAAGCCATATCTAGAGCCAGTGTTTTGTTTGTGTTTTCTGGGCTACTGCAGAAACATGGTGGAGTCCACGGGACCAGGGTCCTCTGTAGATATAAAGGGCTCAGTCTGAGATAAATACAACACAACAATTCTTATTCTCAGATTATTGCACATATAATATTCATTGGCATATATAAAGTATGCTTTGAATAATATATTTCATTTCTGCCATATTCTGTCAATAAATCCCCCTAAATCTGACACACTGGACCTTTAAGTGCTACTATGGCCTGACAGAGTATGAGTTAGGAATCAATACATTTTATCACATTAAAATTTAGTTTAGCTTTTTGTTTCTTCCTACAGGTCCCTTTTAGCTGAAGAAGATTTTGTGCCTTTCTAACATTGCATAGTCATATTTCATCTCTAAAATATATTGTCAACACATAACTTGGTGGTCTCAAAGCATTTTAAAGGAACAGTTCACCCCAAAATCAAAAATGCATATTTTTCTTCTTAGATGTAGTGCTATTTATCCATCTGCGCTGTTTTGGTTGCAGAGTTTTGGAGATTATTGGCCATGGAGATGTCTGCCTTCTCTTTAATATAATAGAACTAAATGGCGCTAGTCCTGTGGTGTTCAAACCACTAAAACATACAACAGCAAAGTCTCTTTCCAGAAGTCATGATCTGTTTACTTAAGATAATCTTAAGACCTTGTTGTGAACAGTTTCCTTTTACAAACAGACTTTTTTTTTTACAGCAGCCACATTGATATGAAATAGCAGGGTGAACACTATGATGATACTAATTAAGGTCCCATTCCATTTAGCATAGCAGAGCCTTTCAAATGAGCCAGTATGCACAATCACTACACCCTGACTCTGTTTGACCTGAATGGAACTGAATTAGTATCACTGGTAACAGCTACATTTACTCTACTGTTCCATACATTGTATTGTATTCACTACTGTATGTTTGTAGATATTTTTTGAGTGATGTTCCTGCAGTTCGCGTTCAAATGTTTGGTCTTCTTCAGAGCTCTTTCAGTTGTTCCATGTTGTTTTGAAACTCAAAAATGACCCAAAAATGAAAATTCAGTCATTATCTAATCACCCTCATTTTGGGTTGAAGGTCAGGTTTAATTTTTTAGTCCACAAAACAATGTAAGTGAATGGTGACTGAAACTTTAACATAAAAAAACAGCCAAATAAATATAAATGCCCACCGTCACAACATACACACCCAGTTCAGACAGTGTGCATGTAAATGTGAACGTGGCTTAATGATCTACAGTGAAGATTCAGGCTGTTTGAAAACTCATCACCATTCAATTTCATTGTTTGAGAGATCCTGCAAGGCTGTTTGCCTGTTTTTTTGTGGACTAAGAAACTAAACCCAATCTTCAATCAGCATGAGGGTGAGGGTGAACTATCCCCTCACTGGGAAACCTGTCTAACATATGGCATGATGTGGAGCTGAGTGACAATTTTATGATGGGTTTAAACTTAGAAATTGTGGTAATTAATTGTGATATCTGTGTGTTTTGGCTACCGACTTGATTTTTCTGGTGAGTCGCGACTCAAAAAGGTTGAGAACCACTTTCTTAAATAATAATCTAAAAAAAATTATTAGTTTTCTTCTGAGAAATGAATGAAACACTTGGATATCGGCCTTCTGTATATTTTTCAAAACTGTTTTCCTACATCCCTCAGAAAAGTATTTGGCCCAGATCACAGAAAAAGCAATCTGTCTTAAAGGGACAGTTCACCCCAAAATCAAAAATACATTTTTTCCCCTGGCCTGTAGTGCTACTTATGTATCTAGACTTTTTTAGTGTCAGTTTCAGAGTTTTGGAGATATCGTCCATAGAGACGTCTGCCTGGGACTAAATGGCACTGTGGTGATCAAAGCACCTAAAACAATACATCAGTAGAATCTACTGGAGCTACTTTCTCTCTACTAAAAAGTAACTAGTTCCAAGATCTGTGAATTGTCTTGAGTAACCAGGTCATGATTTCTGGAAAGAGATGCTGGTTTTGAATTTTTTTTTTTTTTTTTTTTTTTTTTTTTTTTTTGGTACTTTCAGCACCACAGACTGAGTAGACATCTCTATGGCCAATATCTTCAAAACTTTGCAACTCACACACACACACAAAAAAAAAAAATACATGGATAAATAGCACTCCTGGCAAAGGGGAAAATATGTATATTTGATTTTGAGGTGAACTGTCCCTTTAAAGCTAATAAAGTGTTTGTCATGCCACAGTCAGTATCCCTTCATCCCTCAGAGCTCCCCACCAGTCAACACATACACACAGGACGATTAAATATAACCCGTCTTCTTTACTCTCTTTCAGTATTTACACATGATCATTTTACAGCAATATTACTTTAGATTTATGGCATTTTAACCATCTTTTACCTATCAAAAATATACAAAAATAAAATGGCATCTGTTTCTTCCTATATCACAACTGTCATCAGTCCATTTCTGCTGCTGCATGTTAGGAAGAGGTACGTGATTTCCTGTTCCGCTTCGCTCGACGTGTGGCCGGAAATCGGATGAACTCAAAGTGTTTGCTTTGGTCCGTGTTGGGGAAGGGAGGCGGGCCCGTGTGGAGCCTCTTGATGAAATGGACCTCTCTCTGGTTTTCCCTCGTCCTGGACGCTTTGATGGGCCTCCCTTTCCTGGTGAAAGCCACATACCAGCCCTCATACTTGGCATTCTGGAAGGCTGTGTAATTGTTCTCCAGTACTATCTCTGTGAAGATACAGTCCCTGCTCCGACCATTGGGCTGCGTGAGGACACAGAAAATCTTATGTTAGAGCCAGACAGCATGAATACAGACAGAAACTTTCCGATTCATTCATATACATGTCAAATGAATTCCTCTGCATCAAACAGCTATATTATTAACTGACAGAGTTTTGATTCTTTTTTCTCTATCACAGCCTTCTTAAATGTCTGGTGTGTAAGATTTAGCAAGATTTATTGTCAGAATATGGCAGAAATGGCAGATAATATTCATAAGTATGTTTTCATTAGTATATAATCCACCATAGGCTCCCATGTTGCATCACCATGTTTTTACAGAAGCCCAGAATGGACAAACCAAACACTGGCTCTAGCCTTTCACGTTTTTCACAAGTTTTGTGACCACCGTAGGTTCTCCTGCATGCTTGGAAGGAGAGGGTGAGGCAGTGTGTAAAGGACCAGCATGTAGGATTTAGTGGCATCTGAAGGTGAGCTTGCAAATTGCAACCAGCTGAAAACCCCTTGTCTCACTCTCCACTCCAAAGCATGTAGGAGAACCTTACAGTGGCCGTGGAATTCAAAAGGCCCTTTCCAGAGCCAGTGTTTGGTTTGTCTGTTCTGTGCTACCATAGAAACATGGTGGCCTCCATGGAAGAGGAATTGCTCCCTTTGTAGATATAAAGGGTTCATTCTAAGATAACAAAAACACAACAATTCTTATTTTCAGGCAATTATACACAATGAAAACATACTTGAATATTAAAGATCATTTCAGCCATATTCTGACAATATTCTCCTGTAAATTATTGGTTCTTTAAAGTGAGACTATGTAACTTTTGAAAGAGGAAATAACACATTCTTTGTATACATGAAAAGTTGAAGTTATAAGCAATAGACAGGGGTTTTGGTGCTACAGTCTTACTTGTTCAGGTATACACAGTAGCTTAGGCTGGCTAATGTTAGCTAATATAAGCATTAGTAAATGTGTTATACAACTCAGGTTTCTATAACACATTTACTAAAATTTATCCATATTCTTTTACTCTATTGCTACACATTACATATGTATACTATATACTATATATTTTATCTTTCTTGTATTTTGCAAGAAATTTTTCACGGTTAAATCATCTTCTGTGCAATAATAGGGCACACAGACACAGTGGCTTTGCGCTCCTCTCAGTAAACACCCTCCACCAACCCACTTCATAATAATCCCCAACAGACTATTAATCCATACCTGCTGCACTGCACTTCATTACTTGACTACTGTACTATGAGTATTTACTTGTGTGTTTATTATATTTTTCTGCTGATAACTATATTTCTATACTTAATTGCTTATTTTGCACTTTGATACTCTATATATTTTATTGTATTGCTTTCATACTGTACATTGCCTACTTATTTTCTATTGTTCATTTTGTACTGTCACTTTAATTACTATAGCCTTCATTTTTGTACTTTATTCATCTGCTATCACTATGATCTTTATTTCTGTCTATTTATTCTTTGTAAGTATGCGTGATGATGTCTTATTGTGACTGCACAATCACAATAAAGTTCTTGAATTAACAAAAATAGTAGCTTTATACTGTGAATTGTCCTGTGAATAAACTGCTTGTTCTCTTAAGATTGTTCTCTATACAATTTTGTCTCAGTGCAATTATCCATTCACAAGGCAATATGATTTATATTTTTTCTCATAATACAATGTCACACACCATGTATGCATTTACAACATGTCTGTGATTATCCTGCTCAATTATCCATATAATATGACATTTATCTGTCTATATAGCCATATTTTTTCCACATATTCATATGTATATATTGTGTATACTATGAGTGTGCGTTTTCTTTCTTTTCTTATATTTTTATTCTATTTTTTTCTTGATCTGTACTTTCTGAGCTGCTCTAAAATGTGAATTTACCCATTGTGGGGTCCATACATTTTATCCTATCAAATTAGATAAATGAGAAATTAGTTAGGTCTGTTAACATTTACCACAATTTTCATTTGTAGCCACAGTGGCTGATGTTGAACTTAAGTTATAGTCTACCCTTTCATTACTTTCACATTTTTAAACTAGTATACACACAGTAAGCCTATTTCTGGACTATCATATTTGTCCATTAAATATGAAGTTACAGACAGTGGTTGGTTAGCTCAGCAGCCTAGTTCTGTCCAAATTTTATTTATCAAGCAACTCTAAACCTCACTAGTTCAAATGACAGAACTTGTCCAGTAAAACAACAACACTATTGTTTCCAGGCTAAATGTTTCACTCTGTTTCATGCTAAGCTAAGTTTACAAGCTGCTGGTGGTAGCTTCATATTTACCATATATACACGAGTGGGGTATCAATGGTCAAATCTAACTCTCAACAGAAGTCAAAAAGACTCTAACATATTACTTATAGACATATGTGATTTACAGGTAAAAGTGTATCTAAATAGAAATAACTATCACAGACAGGGTGTGACGACAGTAGTTTGAACTTTAAAGTGAACATTAATCTCATCTTGACTCATGTAGACCTATTGTCTCTCGGTTTTAAAAGAGTCAGGACCTGTTGGACAGTGTCAGTCTTTCTCTGGGTGGACTTTTTTTCATCTTTAAACAGACATTACAGCAGCTGCCACAGCTTCTACACTTCTGACGCATGATGAGAAATAGATTTATGACTTGTCATGTCAGCCAGATATGTGTGAATCCATCTTTTCCATTTCCCTGAAGGAAGTGGAGAGCTGACACATGACCAAACACACAGGCAGTGCAGACTGGGAGCGTACTTTCCCCTCGTTGCTGTCAGCTCTGCACGGCCAATAAGACTGAGCGATTATCACTCAGTCCTGAGAGGACTGCTCCTTTTTTCCAGCACATCATGTCCTGGGGTGACTGACAAGTTATGAGACTACAATGACAACGGACTGGAGCTTTAGTGTGGGAGCTGCAGTGTGTATTTTAGTGGCACAGATGCCAGATGTGAGCCCTTTGAAGAAGAAGACCCAGCTCGCGAATTTAGATTTTCCGCCATAAGTGTTTAATTTCCGCACGTTTTTGTTTCCAGTTTCTTGTTGACTGGAGAGCATTTTGTCCACTCACAGAGCTGATATGACTATAAACACTTAACGCATGTGTTAAATTAACTCTGATTGGTTGGGACTGAAAGAAATAGCATATTTTATCTGTATGTTTGGCAAATTTTAAAAGAAATGCCACCTTGTGAAATGACATTTTGCCTTAATGTACAAAGATTATTTGAAGCTGAAGCATATTGCTGCCACACCAGAAAAGAAAAACAGATCAGTGCCATGTTATAAAGTGAAACATTCATTGTTATAATATGATATTTTTCACGTTATATATATATTTTCATGTCGTTACAATACAAACTTATCATGAAACTTTTCTGCGTTTCATGAATTGTTGTATAAATTACATAAATAGCATATTGTTACTGGAAGAAGTTTATTTGTTATAATGTAATAAGCTTGTGTGTCTTAAACATGAAAATATCATAATGTGAAATACATGTTATAACAATAAACATTTAATGGACGTGGTGATATAATATACTGTTTATCATGTTATAACATGAAAAGTTTTATGTTATAACAATAAGTTATCGTGTTATAACATGAAAAATTTCATGAAGTTCATGAAGTGTTTCATGTTATAAGATAAAAAATAGTACATTATTACAAGAACATTTTTGTTATAATGTGATAAGTCTGTATGTCTTAAACATGAAAATAACTTGTAATAACATGAAATACATTTTTGTTATCACATTATAACGTGATGCGTTTCATAATATAACAAGATAGACATTATACTGTTGTAACAAGAAAAGTTTCTTCTTATAATGTGATAAGTTTGTAAGTTTTAACACCGTGAAAATATCTTATTATAAAATAAAAATCATCTTGTAACAACAATAAACTTTTCACATTATAATGTGATAGTGGTCCATTTTTCTTCTCCTGACATGGCATCAATACTCTGATGTAATTTGATACAAAAGAATTTGGCTGCTTAATATCACCGTAATATAACTTCAAAGTTATTTTTAATTCATTTAAAACTATTCCATAGTAACTAAAATCAGTACAAGTGTTTGATATCTGCTGCCAAGTGGCTCCTTGCTGTCAAATAAAAGAAATCCATAAATGTGTGTCGTACCTTTCCAACAAGTTTCCCCTTCCGGTTCATGCAGAGGTAGCGGCCACTCTCTGCGCCTCTTATCCTCACTCGACTGCCAAACGTGTCCGTCTCAACAAAAAGACGAGCTGACAGAAACAGACAGGAGAAAGTGAACTGGCTGAAGGGAAAAAAAGAAAGTGAAGAAAAAAATACCACCAACCAGGCTCCCTTTATAAACAAGAAGAAGAAATATGAGTGAAATGTAAATCTAAACTTGTAGTTCCCTTGATGAATATTATTTAGACTAAACTAAAATCTCTTTTCATTGACTCTGATGCTCAAATAGGAACAAGTTCTACTTTACTGCACAATGTCACACATAAACAGCATTTGAGGTCTGCTACATGTTTATTAAAGTTTTTGGCCTGCATTTAAAAATTTCCATTTTGTCAGTTGAGACCTTATGTTACTACCTGCTACTACAAGAATTACATTTTATTTACTAGTAGTTTTAATAGTTCTAGATTATAATAATTTGGTATTAAATTGTCAGTTTCTCAGCTGAAACTACAGACTGACAGTAGAAACTGTTGACATTCATT
The DNA here is from genome assembly GCF_056507025.1 of Lutjanus erythropterus. Classification (NCBI taxonomy): domain Eukaryota; kingdom Metazoa; phylum Chordata; class Actinopteri; order Lutjaniformes; family Lutjanidae; genus Lutjanus; species Lutjanus erythropterus. Next base: position 39,341,935 of record NC_139326.1, on the reverse strand, counting down.
CACTGACCCAGGTAAGCCTTGGGAAATTGCACCTCTAACACCAATTGATTAAACAAATGTTATCACTGAACATTAAAGAGCCTCACTGGAAGCAGAATATACATTGTCAATTGAATTTGTCCTGCAGTCAGTTACGGCCAGTGGCCATTACAACAGCCTTGTGTATTGGAGCTGCAGAGACAAAGGACTTGTTCTAATCAGCCGCTAATTCGCTAGACGATGTCTTCATGGGTACAGCAGGGAGGCTGAATTAACATATAGGCCTGAAAACAGCTCACAGAGGGAGGGACGCGCATGCTGGAGGTGAAACTGCTGGTTGTGCCTCAGGACGTCAGTCCCCAACAGGGACTTTGTGGCTGTGGACAGCACAGCCACAAAGTCACATAAACTTAACCTGTGTTCTATCGAAAGTTTTCATTTCATCCCTCTGAAGAATGTCTTAACATATTTTTTGCCATTTATTGTAGGCTGATCTTTGTTTACCAAGAGGTAGATCACTGCCAATACATACAGGCAAAAAAACGTTACTGCAGATTTTATATTCTGACTGTTTGAGGCTGAATTACTGGAGGTTCTGACTAACCTTTGTAATATAAACATGTAAATATCAGTCTAAAGTAGCCTCAGTTTGTACATCTACTGTTATATACAAGTAACAGCTAAGCATCTGATTTTCTGAAAATTAATTACCAAATGATCTTTGAACTATCACAATCTAAAAATAGTGTCCACTGACTGTGATTTCCAGATGCAGTCAAAGATGGTGGCTAGAAATGACACATCTCCCTGTTCAAAAAGCCGTAGCAGTTCTTATGATATGTTGGTATATATTATAGACCTAGTCGATTAATTGACTAGTTGATCGGAAGAAATAGTTACAAACTGTTTTCTATAACCAATTCATTGTTTCAGTAAATTCAGTAAACTGTGAGGATTTGTAGCTTTTCTTTTACATTTATTGGCAGCAAATGCAGAGTCTTTGGACTGTTAAGAAGACATTTTAACACATCGCCTTGGGCCTGGAAATGATGCCAGGCAATGTCACATTTTTTGCCATTTCTTAGACTAAAAGATTAAAATAATTAGCAGATTAATCATCAGTGAAAATGATCTTTAGCTGCACCCCTAATACACTGATGTTCTTTACCAATATCTCATATATAGGCATTTCTTTTTACCTGGATATGCAACTTGAGAAATGCCTGGAAATACCTTCAGGACTGCAGTGAAATGGTCCTGCATGAGAGCCATGTCCAAATCTGCTTTTGTCCCAAATTAAAGTACATTTAATTAAAATATCTGACTGTATCATTTGTCTTAGACGCACTTTGGTTGTAAATGACAGAGTGAAAAAGGCAATCTCTCTGAGAATTGCTGAAGGATCCCTGAGGAGCTCCACAACAACTCCATGGCAGAAGACACCCCAAAACATGTCAAAAATGTCCCACAAGCTGAACAGCAGCTCTTACCGTACATATTCCCATCCTCGGCGGTGGCGGTGACCCTTTTGCCCTGAATCTGGACGTGTTTCCCGCTGGTGCGGCTGTAGAGCTGGTAGACCCTGACCTGTCTGCGGCTGAGCTGGTCCGTCACTGCGCCCTGCGTCCTCACATACTGGTTAAAATTAGGAGACGGGTGATTCTCCCCCTTTTTTATGCAAAGGGAAAAATAAAATACATAATTTTTTTCTTTCTAAACTGAGGATCTGGGATAAAGAAATATAGAGCCAATTTATGAAGAAAAAAAAAACATTTGCACAAATCCAATTTCCCCTAAATTTAATAATATCCATTATATTAAGAAGCGAAATATTGCAATATTTCTCTTTAGATTCTACTACTCCTACTGTAAGATAATACACTGTAAGTATATTTTATATTTGGAAAAATGTTTTTGCGCGCTTACCTGAGCATGGCACCACAGCACGAAAAAATGAAACGATCTGCAGGAGTAACAATGAATAAAGAGTTATTAAGAAGTCATTTAGTGGCAATCATACAATCATAGTGTCAGATCTGTCGGTGGACTTACATGTAAATACAGCGCCGGTTTATTCCATACATTCTTCTTTTTATTTCATCCGATCAAGAAGATTCTTGAGGCAGATAAATCCCAGAAGGATGCGGTAAATAAATCCACACAGTGCTGACCTGTCCATCCACACCGACAGTCTCTGATAGAGAGAAGCACTCGGAGTTATTCCCCTTCACATTTATCAAAAACCTGATCCAGCTGAGTGAGAGGTGAGGAGCTCTTCAAAAGATCCATCCACAGCAGATACATCCATTATTTTATAGATTTTTATATATATAAAGCAGGTTAAATTAGTCTTTCCATCGCCTGGGTGAAATGTGAGGGCTCTGCGCAGGTCTGCTTGGGTTAATTCCAGGTTTTGAAAAGCCCTCTGTGTGTCTCACCGGGATCAGGCTGCTCACTGGTTAAATGTTGAAAGGCAAAGTCCCTCCCTGAAATCTTTCTGCTGTGGGTGGGCACATCCACAGGAGCCCTAATGATGATTTAATATGGTGAAGCACATGTGCACTATAAAAGAAATCACACTCTTCAAGATTTGCAAAAGCAAAATAATATTGATAATAATTCAAAATCCTAAAGTTAAAGTGAAAAAAATGAGTTAGAGGTCCAAGCCTATCTCTGTCTGCCCTCAGATCATTACTGCAGCCCTGTATTTAAAAGTGGTAGCCTAATGACACCTTATGGGTGTGGCAATGAGGTGTTAAAGAGAGCATGCCCCCCACCCTCTCAGCCCCCACCAAACTCCCCTTTTATCTTATGCTAACTGGTCACACTTCCAGCCCATGTAAAAGGAGGCCAAAACAAATCATATAGACAAAAGGCCTGTTTCATCTTAATCAACATCCAGAGATGAGCAGAACTCTGTCTTTCCTCTGACGCTGACAACAGTCCATCCACAGAAAAGAGAAGCAAAGAAAAAGTTATTAAAAGTTGGTCTATATTTTAGTTGCTGCTGCCAGAGGAGGCATACTCTGTAAAAAATAAACTATTGTTATGTGTCCAGGTTGCCTTAAAAGTTTAAGTTGATTTAATTTGAAAAGACAAGTTGAGGTAATTCTGTAAAAAAAATACACTTTCCTGGTCAAATAACCTTGCTGTGAGAAAACACGCTTAATAAACTTAAGATATTAAGTTGCAAACACTGCAAACAAATTTGATTTCTCCTTACATTCAGCTCATCATTTCAAAAGACTTCAAGTAAGAAGAATTCATGCTTGTAAGTTCTGGACTGTTCTGAGAATAAATACTACAATTGTTTGAATTAATTAACTAGAATAAATAAAACTTGTATATTTAAGTCAAAACTATTCCAAGGAACTTTGATTTTTTGATCTTTTTGATTTTTGTGGCCCGTGTGGATAAAAGCTGCCATAACCACAAAATATGTCAAAAATAAAATTATGTAAATAAAAATAAACTGTTATGTGTGCCTTAAAAAGAGTTAGTTAAGTGAATTTGAAAAGAGAAGCTGAGTTACTTTTGTAATGAACATTAGACATTTCTAATCAAATAAACTTGATATTAATTCAGTTGTACTTCAGAAAACATGTTCAACAAGCTGAAGGTATTGAGTTGAGCCAACAACTCTTCAGTCACAGTGATGAATATTACAAACAAATTTGATTTCCTTTTACATTCAGCTCAGCATTTCATGTTTATAAGTTCTGAGGTGTTCTGACAATAAATACTAGAATTTGTAAATTTAATTAAGTTGAAAAAGTAACATTTGTATATTTAAGTTAAAGCTACTACAATGACCGTTCAAATTCTGTTGGTTTTGAAGACCCCTGTGGATAAACAAAATATGAACAAAAATCAAATTATTTAAATAAAAAATAAACCATTAATATGTGTCCAGCTTGTCTTGTTCTGATTCAAAACAATAATCTATTGTAGTCAAATAAACTTAATTCAGTTGTACTTAAGAAAACATGTTCAATAAACTTCAGATATTAAGTTAAACCAACAACTCTTCAATCACACTGATGAGCTTTGTAAACAAATTTGATTTCTTTTACATTTAGGTCATCATAGCAAAATATTTCAAGCTAGGAGAACTCATGTTCATAAGTTATGTTTATAAGCTCTGAAATGTTCTTAAAAAAGTTTAATTAACTTGTGTAAACTTGTGTATTTACTTTAGGTTAAAGCTACTACAAGGAGACTTTATATTGTGTTGATTGTTGTGGATAAAAGTAATAGTGTTTCTATAGATATAAAAAGGAAAAAAAATACAGTCAACAATAAAATTATAAAAATAAATATTGCTAGAAAACTTTTGACAGGAAAAATGTTAACATGGACTAATTTAATAAACTGAGACTGTTTCATAAGCAGTGAAAAAGTCCTTGTAGTTGCTTTAATGAGAAAATTTCACTTGATTCCACTTTGATTTTTTACAGTGTATTTTGTGTCCATGAACAACAGTGCAACATGAAGCTTCAAGTGCCCTCACATCTTTACCCTTCTCACGTTCTCTTGACCCCACCACCACCACCGTCACCCCTGTCTGGGGCAATAAAGTGATAAAATGCAGCAGTTAGGCATCTCTGACATGTTGCTCTGCAGCAGCAACTGATTCCACTTGTTGATGTCACTTCTTACTGTAAGACACTGTCAGCCCATCAACCCGTCAATCAGATCTGCTCTCGTATCACAACAGTCAATATTGTTTTAGTCAGAAAGCTAAATAGACATTTAGTGATGGGAGTGATGTGGACTGAGACCCAGGGCATGGGTCAGCAAGAGTGTGTCTTTGTGTTTTTATTTGCACAAGGTAGATGTCCATATTGCTGGTCTACTAAAGCCTCATGTCACTATATGATGTTGCAGTGACAGATGTGGAAAAACCACAGCACTTGCTGTCCAAAGAAAATGTAAGCAGGTCAAGCATGATCATATCTGATTATTGTGGGAGCTACTGATGATGATTAAAAAAAAAAATAGATCCTGTGAGTGATTATAATGAGAAAATTTCACAAAATGATGACTTATTCATCACTCAAAATATTAGTTAGTATGTCAAAATAATAAGAAACTTTCTCAAAATGCTGTATCTGAGAGATTTCAACGATCTTATAAAATAGTAATAATACATTTTATTTATAAAACACTTTTCTTGTTACTCAAAGACACTTTACATGAGATAAAAGATCTGCGATGGAACACACTAAAAAATAGAAAGCATAACATTAGTCACAGCTCTGAATGGGTGAATTTTGAGCAGTGATAGAAATGCACTTTGAGTGAGTTGTTTCAGAGGGAGGGGGCAGCTATGGAGAAAGCTCTGTCTGCCCAGGTCTGGGGCCACATTTATTTATTTAAGTTGACTGCAGTCACGCTGTGCAACATGGATCTAATAAACGTTGGTACAACATCAAGAGTGATGTATGGAGACTGTGTGATGATGACACTTACTAAATCGTAGGTTACAACACAAGTCAAACATAAGATAACATCATCGGCAAAAAGAAAAGAGGCAACTTGAAACACTTCTGTTGCTTTTCCGCCAACGCTTCTGGCCGTGCTAAGTCAGTGCTAGCACAACCTGCCTCCAAGTTGGCCACAGACAACCGGTGATGTGCCTCCCTTCTGCCCGTCAAACAAACAAGTGGTGTGGCATTCACCTCGTGTGTCCAGGAGAGCAGAGGGAAATAATTTTCTTAAAGTCTCTTTATGTTCAGCTCTCAGTATTTTTGTAACTTCTAACAGAATCTCTTTTTTTTTCAAATGTAGTGTCTCTCCTGTGACGCTGTTTGTACTTTCAGGTATCTGCTTTATTTTACAGTTTCATATTCAGTCGGAGTTGTTACTACCGTTACTACTGATAAAACCCCCCAAAAGAAAACATTTCCTGGTTATGCTGCTTCATAATAAAAGCATTTAAATTATAAAAGAACAAGGGACTTATATTGTGAAGAATTTAAGGAAACTGCGTGTTTGTCCCAAAGACATATATGAGCAGTTTATCCACCGCTATACAGCAGCTCGACTTGAGCCTCTTTGAGCTCGTCTTCAGGTAAAAGACACACCTTTAAGCTTGAGGTAATGTAAAGTATTTGTGATATGATATCTGATAAAATAGCACACATAAACGTATGTTCTTTCCTGTTGGTTAACTAGTAGATGTAGGTTGTAGCACATGGTTATCCAAAATTGTTAGGCTTTTGTCCCAGGCTGTGTTTAGTCACCGTGAGAATAGCCATCTTTGATCCTCTCTTGCAGTGCAATGTAGGACCAGTGTTTGGTGCCACAACCAAAGAATATTGTCACATTTCATTAAAATTAGTCATCTCTCATCTGGGACAGCCCAAAATCACACACACTAAACCCAGCATAAGTAAATATAACTAAGTAACTCATTTGCAGGATCTTCCTTTTTTTCATCACAATGGTAGAAATGGACTTCCATAGACTGTCTGTATACGCTTAAACATAAAAAACACTTTGCAAGAGTAAACTTAACAACCGTATGATTGATTAGTGGGAATTATATGGCCAACTTACATGGCCATAAAGAAGCTATGGGCAAAATAAAACAGTAAATAAAAGATAAATATTAATGGCTTCATTTTTATTTTTTTATGTTTCATTTAGCAGCAGAAGTGCCAGACTTCACACCACCCTCTGTTGTATCGAGCCTTTTCACTGGTTTCAGTCCAACATTGTGCTGCAGCCCACACATGTTATAAAGCTGTAAAGCTGTTAAGTCTTCCTTCAAGAGGCAACGTATTTTAACATCGGTTTATTCTGGATTTCAAAAACTGCCCACATTACTGCACACAACATATTGATCTACCTGTCAGTCTCCGGTTCCATCTTGCCCACATGAAGAACAAGGCTCAGAGACATTTGGGGTAGAAACTAATCCCCAAGAAATTTGTTGTGTCATTCAAGTTGTTGAAATGTGGCTCCTGAGGATAACATTGTTGGACTGTCTTTAGTCCACTAGCTTGAAACTACTGACCAGATTGGCATCATATTTGGTAGCCAATGCATATTTAAGGCCTACACAGAGAAAGTTCCTATTATTTTTTCAACATCAAGTCATCTTTATTTCTGTGAGCAGCTTTGATTAATGACAAGAAATCATCACACCAACATTCAGATACCCTAAACATTTCTGTTGCTATTCATGATCCAGAAATAATGAATCCCAACACCACCACATATCCCAAGTCCCAAGCTTTCAGTTTCAAGTCCTAATATAACAGCCTTTTTGATTCTCAAAGTTACTTAGCTGTTCACTTAATTTTAGCTAGGTATTAGCTCAGTAAACATGTTAAGATTAGCCTTGACTTATTCTTTGTGCAATTTAAAATTATATTTGAACCAGAACTTTAATTCTTCATGTTTCTCTCCTAAAACTTGATTGGATGCTGTCACCATAAAATGAAATAAAACTGTGAATAATTAGCATAAAAAGAGATTAAAACAGATTAAATTCAAACAATATGGGCGGGAACCTGAAAGCATGGCTCCAGTGCTGGTTTCTTCAGCGCAGACTTTGAATGACGTCACCAGTGTAAGATGGCATCCATCTTTATTTATGTTGATGATTCAAAGTGGATATGGCAAATTAAGTGTAGACTTGCTGGGAATGAATAGCGTTAACATTAGTTGATTCAGCAAATGAAGGGAAGTGAATTGATTGGTGGATTCAAACTTTTTAAATAATAAACTTTGTGGGTTTTGGCTTTGGGAAGGGTATCAAGTATTTTGAAGTCAAAAGGCTAAAGTTCGAGTTGCACATCTTTTCAGTTTTGTCAAGTCCAAAATCATCAAAGTCCAAGTCATGTGACTCAAGTCCACACCTCTGCCTATGCTAGCATTGCCTCATAGAACTACTAGCATGGTTGTAGACCACCAAATCAGTATTTTTTAAATCCTATTGTCAATTAAATAAATACATGTTAAAATAGTCTGTCTGTAGTCACCACTCAGGCTGTCTGTACTAACACACTTACAAACATGTATCACATGAGTGATGCTGAACTGTAGATCAGTTGTTGGTCATTTGGTCAATTCTACCACAGGAGTGATGTCTGTTTCTTTTCTCAGTAAAACACCAGCAACAGGTTGACTCGGCCATCAGCAGCAAAGTCCAGCATGGGGTGATCGAGCCTCAGATTAAAAGGCAGATGAAGATCAGTTAAAAACTCAACATCCAGAGACATGAACTTTTAAAAGAGCATTACAACTGAAGTGATCAATCAATCAACCCTGAAAAAAACACACACTTTGAAGTAGTAAAATTGGTATAAATAGGTGGAATTTATTTGTCTTCATACTGGTGATCATATTGGATGCTGTCAGAGACAAATAGTGCAATACAGGGAGAATAAATGCTTTACAGATTTTTGAGCAGTTGCCAAATTTTCCAACACAGTCAAACCCGTTTCCCATACAGCTTGGGCCTTCCTCGGGGCTACTGTAGCTCCAGTGACAAGTGAAAGGGGAACTGGTGGTCTCCAAACAGCTCTGACCACATCGTAAAAATCTCCGCCATAAAGAGCAACTGGCCACTCTTTCTGACCCTGCAAAAATAGAGGGAAGGGTTCAGAAAGTGGGTGGTCCCCCTTTATGAATGATCAAAAGAAGAGAAAAGTAAAAAAGAAGAAAAAAGAAAAGGAGGAGGATTCACTTGGACGAGCAGCCTGCTCCTCATCAGCAGCAGCAGCAGTGGGGCTCTTCATGTCATTCCCCAACCCACAATCAGGTCACTCAGCCTGGGAATGTGAACAAAACAGTCATCTGTGATTGTACTTTAGGCACTATTTTATGTGGATGAACACTCGAGTTCTACGCCGAGAGGTGAAAATGTACAACTCTGCTTATTACAAAAGCTGCTGACCCTTAGGTATCGCCCTGCCATTTGCAAGCTGACCATTTGAGCTTGCCAAATTTGACACAGCTGACGCAGGCAATAAATTTGAACTAGTTTCCCCACCCCCTTTATCCATAATGAGTGCTGCCCTGCAAAGCCTTTGAACACACACACACACACACACACACACACACACACACACACACACACACACACACACACACACACACACATGCACACATACCAGCAATCCTAATGTGATAATCATGGGATAAAGTTGTATTATATGATGAAAGGCACAAGCGACACAGAAAATAGTGAATCTGCAGAAGTGTGAAATGTGTAATGATGTCTAAAAATGTAAAATTGCAGGTGGGACTGATGTGTGTGAATAACTAAAGAGGATATGTAAGGGCTAATGGGTGACAGACAACATTGTCAGAGTGGCCAGACTGTGCAAATCCCCTGAGTCCCCGAGCGCTGGGATGTCGGACAGGTGATACCCAAGTTGCTGATCCATGATTAACACCCGCCAGTCGCAGACAGGCTCTGACTGCTTCATCTACGGGCCAAGAAGCTGGGAACATGTCAGACTTCAAAACTAATAAAGTGACTCACACAACTGCCCTTCTCGCCGAGAGGGAGGGAGGGCGAGGTTACGAGGGGCGGTAATGAAAATAGCCGGACATCCAGCTACGCCGAGGCTACAGAGTCAGACAGGGCCCAGCATCTGTGTTATTTTTAAGGAGCAAAATGTCACTGAGCAATGAACATGCTCAAGGCGCATATCTAACAGGGTTAGATGCAAGGTCACGCCAGAGCCAGATCGCTTTCTGAAGACAGACGCTGTTGTAAATGGTAGTGACACACATGCTGCTGCTTTGAAGTCGTAACCCAAGTCCCTGAGAAATTCATTGTTAGCTTTTAATTGATTGTGCTGGTATGTGCACATGGACTCTCTCTGAGTGGTTTGCAGAAAACATCTATTATTAGCCAATATCTAGGCTATTCATGGATATTCAGCAGACATTTAACAGCATTTGAAGCCTGTATATCTAAAGAAATGCCTTTTTTTTAGTTCACTCTGTTCACTGAATGTGATGTTAGTAAGTTATGAACAGTGTTGCCAGATTGGCTTGATGCTGTCCAGCCCAATAACTGCTCAAAATCTATAAAAATCTGTATAAAAGAGAGTCGTCAATAAACTAGGTTTTTCAAGGTTTTTCAGAAATTGCGAATCACAGCAATCACAAGAGGTCTTTGTACATACAGTCATAAATGTGCACAAATATTAGGCTGATGGGTCCACTAGTACAAGAGATTAACTGCAGACAGGCACACAGACAGCCAAACACACGATACATGTTGGCGAGCTGTCTATGAACTTACTTGAAGGAGTTTTATTGCACATTTTTGGCAAAACAGCTTTCCTAAGTTCATTTTGAACTAATTACATTATGTTATAACTCAGGAATGCAGTATTTTAAGGTTGTATGTACCTTTGGATGCTTTTCTGTGTATAAAATTGATAATATGTTCTGATTTATTTTGGCACGCTTATCTCATATAAAGGTCAAATATTTAAACATGTTTTTTACTATGGTGATTCTGCCTTATTCCAACAACTATCTTCACAAAACTCAAAAGGTACTCTTGAGAATCTGTGGTAGGGAAAAAAAGCATGCAAACAATTTGACCTCTGAACACCAGCATTGGAAAACTGGCCATTTATTAGAAATTAGTTATGGATGGAAAAACATGTGACCTCCTGCTCCCAGAGGACACATCAGGCCATTATATTTGACTGGTTTGGGATTTCAAGGACTCATTGATAGCCATTTTCAAGATTTATTCTGTCATCAGTTGACGGCACTGCAGACATATGTCACTGATGTCACTGGGCCTCGCAGTCAAAACACGTCTCACACCCCAGAGGAATTCTTCAGAGACATCCTTTCAAAATAATAAAGAAGAAACAAGTATACAAGTGAAGTTCTCTTTACTTCACAGAAGTCGACAACAGCACAAAAGTCATTACATAGAGTGAGACATAAAAAGACACCAAATATACAGTTTAATGTTGTAAAATATACATGTGCAAATAATAAAACCAGAGATGGGAAGGAACTAAGTACAGATACTTTGTTATTGTGCATAAAAAGATTTTTCAGGTGAGTATTTATTTTTCTGACAACTTTTGACTTATACTCCCTACATTTGAACACAAATATCTGTACTTTCTGTTTATTAGATTGTCAAAACTTTAGTTTTAATGCATTTGAGGGGAATTATCGATTATTTTTATGTTGCATCACTGAGTACTGTCTTCCCAACATCAAAACTGATTTCAAACTAAATGGATGGAATAATAACAAGAGAGAGAAGATGATTACTTGGTGCATCTATCAGTGCATATCACAGACAGCAAACCTAACAAGATGAAAACAATGCAAGACATGCAAGAGGAAAAACGATGTGAAAGACATAACAAGAAGAGAAATGATGTAAAAGACATAAGATGTGGCAAAAATTATGTAAAAGATGTAACAAAGCAAGAATGACATAAAAGACTTAAGATGAAAAACATAAAAGATATAACAAGACGAAAAAATGACAAAAAAGATGTAACAAGACATAAAAAGATAAACATGATGAAGACAACGTAACAGACGTAACAAGACAAAAATGGGGTTAAAAAAAACACAACAAAAAAGACAAAACAACATAAAAGATGTGACAAGATGAAAACAATGTAAAAGAGATAAAACACTAAAAAGATGCAACAATATGAAATAGACAAGTGGGAGACTTGACCACAGAGTAAAGATGAGGTTCAGTCAGAACCGGTTGGCCCAATACGCTCACTATGCAAATTGCATAGGGCCCTGCATACACAAGGGTAAAGTAAACTTGTGTTTCCTCCTCTCAGAGTTTGATATCATTCATTCACAGTAGTGTTAAGTTGATGTGATAGTTTGCAGTGTGTGATGCTCCTCCCTCTGTCTGTCTAACCGCGTCACATGTAAACATGTGTTCATATGTGCATGTACACTGTCCTGCAGCATCCTCTGTGGAGACCTGTCTGTCTGATTGTCTGTCTGTCCAGACAATATATGGTTATAATGTTACCTCACTGAGGTGGCCAGGGGTGTAAAATGTATACAGATATTTTACTTTATCAAAAATACTTAAAAATACTTCACTATAAGTAAAAGTCCTGCATTCACAAAACCCGACTGAAGTAGAAGTCTGGAAATATTATCAGATAAATGTACTTAAAGTAAAAGCATTCATGTTGCAGTAAACTGTTCCTGTCAGTGTTATTATGTCTGATGTTTCTGGATTAATATTTTTGCATTAATGTTACTGCTGTTTACTGCTGTAGATGTTTAAGGCTGAGCTCATTTAACTACTTAAGAGGCCACTGTTGTCTACAGCAATGCATCATGGTCTATAAGACCATCAAATGTCTGTAGCATCACTGTCCTGTGAGAACCATGTATCTCTAAAATGTCAGAAAACAGCTGGCTCTGAGTTCAGTTAACTTTGCACAAAGACAGCCAGCACAAATGTCCTCAATATGTCTCTTTCCACTGATTTCCAATGTTAAAGTGTAACAACAAATGTCACCAGAGTGAGAAATAAAGTTCAGAATTAGAACTGTGCTTCTGATGAAAAATAAAATGTTTTCCTCATGTTTTTTCAGTGTCTGCTTGTGATTTTGCTGATTTATTCCAACCTGGCATGGGGTGACAAACATTCACCCCTGGGTGCGAATTTACACGCTGTCAGTCATCTTTTCTGGCTGCTTCTGAAAGCTTACAAATACATGCATTTCATTTAGTATACCACATTACAAGGTAAATTTGTTTAAGCCTGAATTTGATGACAGCAGGTTTTTTCTTCTGAATACAAAAGTGTCTTAAGCTTAAAAGCTTCTTTGACATTAGTATTTCTTGTCCCCAGCATTGGTTTTAAACCACACAAAAGCACATGTTTGTATTTATTCATGTGGAGTGTAACAAGTTTCAGAGCTTTTCCATAGTAATAAAGAAAGCAAAATTCATTATTATTTGACCCAGATTCCAAAACCCCAAGATATTCAGTTTTTACTTTTATTTAAGATGAAGAAAAGCAGCAAATTCTCATCATTTAGAAGTAAAGGAGCAATGTGTAAATAAATTATTGCCACCTGTCAAAGGTAACTCCAAATAGTATAAAGCATATCTCCAACATAACTGCTAACTGCTGCTCACTATACCCTCTGCAATGACTAACTTTGGCTGTAGCTAGGCCACTAACCCTTAACCCTGTAGTGTCCTTTAGTTGACTTGAGTCTGCCAGAGAGGCAACATGGAGCCAGAATGTATTTGCATTAAAGGAATTAAGGATTTATTTCAACCTAGTCCTGCACAGCCAGATGTCTCTCCTCAGTGCTCAGTGCTGGAGAAAGGTCTGGCTTCTTGTACGCAGATTTTCCCATAGAGGAAAAAAACACCATGCCTTGTTTACATTTCTTTGAACCAATCACAAACGTCTTGGGCAGAACTAAGCTCAGGATGCAGTCACAGTGCTGCTGCACAATAGTGTCCAAGGGGAACTTGTTTTGGTGGAAAACATTCACGTTGGGAGGTAAGATCTGGCATTAAAATGACTATATCACTGCAGAGGAAAAAGTAATGTTCAGAGGTTGTTTTTGTTTCCTGGGGATTTTTAAAATGTAGATGCGACCAGCAATGCCACCAGAAACAAAGCACCCAATCACAGGCTCATAAGCAGTGTGCATCCAGAGAGTCTGACTAATTTCAGCCAAACCTGAGTTGGTGATCACTGAATGGTAGAAAGAGGTGTTTTTGGTGGGTTTTATTTTGTTTCTGTCAAGTTTTATTAAGTGTGTTTCATGATGAGGTAACAAGGCAATTCAGCTCAACTTAGTTCAATAAAAGAGATAAACATGAATTTAGAAGGTGTTCAGTTTACATGCAATAGTTGTAAGGACATTTCCTTTCTTGACATTTTGCATTTAGTAGACTAAAAAAGCTCCAGACTATTGCCTGTTGAGGCACAGAGTGGTATTACTAAACAGGACGGGCCGGGGCTAACTGGTTAGAATGCTAATTTCAGTAGATATCTTTACAACACATTACATGGACAAACGTGACATAACATTCCATGTTAGATCATTTTAAGAACATTTCAATTAAAATTCTTACCAATTATTCCTAGCCATGTTTTATGTAATGCACCTTTAACTAGTAATCTATCATCAAAAGAGTTGTTGATTAATTTACTAATAGCTCTAATGATCTCCGTGTGCATACATAATTCTCAAAATAGAGCTTAAAAATAGAATAAAATAAAATAAAATAAAAATGTTGAGACAACTCAAAATTTCAAGGCAACTTACTGCAAGAGATTTTTGAGTTTTGAGTCCAACTGAAACTCTTAAGTTTTGAAATAAACTAAGAAAAAGTTTTTCCAACCAATATGGTTAAGTTGAGATGATTTACTTTTCTTTGTTAAATAAACTTGAATCTTTGAGTTTTAGAAACTTGTGTGTCAAAACTTGGCCACAGTGAGCTGTGAACCTTATCTTCATTAGACAAACTGAAAATATTCACTTTCATTTCAATGAGTTTACTCAGTAATTTTTCTGAATACATTTTTTGGGTTTCTAAAACTCGATTTAAGTTGATCTAAAGAAGAAAAGTAAATTTTTCCAAACCTTTTCAAAACTGAGTTTGAGTTGGGCTCAAAACTCAAAAATCTATGGCATTAAGTTGCATTAAAATTTCAATTTTTTTTTTGGTTTTACAGTGAATAATCTATTTGTATACATTATGCACATGGTGTGTGTAATAGCTGGTCTTTAAAAGACCATATACAGAATGTATTCATTCTTTGTATTCATAAATAACAAACTGGGTCAGTGTTCCCAAAACACAAGTAGAAGTAAATGTGGTTCCCCTGCCTTACGGCCTCCTTCCCCTGAACAGCCCTCCCTTCCCATCAGCATGGCTACCCAGTCTGGTCTGGTCTGGTGAGGGCCGGGGCCCCCGGTAGTGATTGCTGGGCCCCAGTGCCAGCTGGTGTGCTGCAGTGGAAGGGCTTGATGTGAGGCTACAGGCAGCAGCTGTCTGCTCCCTCCGCCCCTTTCAGTTCCGATCTCCGCTCTGCAGTTCACACCTGATCAACAACGACTGCACTTCACACAGGAATTTTCCATTTTCTATTTTCTGTCATCCTCCGTGCCTCGGCCCCACCCCCCACACCACACAACGGCCCCCAGACCAACGGCAAGACAAGTGGTGCCCTACAACTCGGTGGCTGGCGACAGCGACAGCAACACCAGCCGGTGACACAACAGCATGCCTGGTATGTCAGGCCCGCTCCCATGACTCAGTTGCTGTGGAGGGAACTGAGTGTGACTGCAGGTCCTCTATTGTTACCGAAAGCTACCAATGGCAAGTCTGATGAAAGACAGTGAAAATGCTAACTGCATAGTCAACAAGGACACAGTGTGAGGAGCTAAAGTTTATCATTAAAGGTGCTATGATTAGCCTTTTGGCATCAGTAGACCGTTATCATGTTGACTTTTAGAGATAAATGTATTTACCCTGAACAAATATGCATAGAAGTGAAGATTCAGTCACTTTGGGCCTGTATATAGTGTTTGATGCTGTATGCCAAACACTACAAAGAACATCTAAAAGACCTTGAACATTCAAATTTTTAGGATTACAGAAATGGTGGGGGGTTTTTTTTGGCCCTAAGATGCTTTTCTTTGCTTCCATAATATAATGTTTCAAGACTGCCCCCAACAGAAAACAACAGCTCTGGTAATTTATTTTAATCCTTAAATTGCCCAAAGTTTATGTGTTTTCCGACAAGCAACCCCTTGTGGCTGCTCAAAAGAAGACTATCCTTTCTCAGAAATAAAAGTGGATTTACTCTGACGTTGGTTAGTTGGGCAAGGGCTTAACATTAATGGTTGCCAAGTTTCCATGAACATCTATTTTTAGAAAATGGTAACCAATTCTTTTTTGCTATCAGTGGCAACCACTTTTTAACAACAGACTATGCTGCATTGGCGTTGGGGTGTTTACGTGCATGTGCACAGGTATCAGTGGCAAAGCAAAATAAGTTGTTTGACTGTGGGGTGAAAAGTTTGACTAACTAATGACCAACGCATGAAAGATGATGTACATGCTAATGTTGGTGTCACTTGGGGGACCCATGATCCAAGAGTTCAGTGCTGAAGGACCACTGGATCTATGGTAACAATCAGCACAAAAGTCCAGAAAACCAAACCAAAACACAGTTAGCTTGACAACAACTGCACTTCTGGTATGAATTTGGTTCTGTCACCATTAATTTTATGTTAAAATTTTTATCATTAAGCTGCATAATAACTTAATTAATCAAAATATAAGCTAACTAACAATGGCAACCATATTTTCAGTGTCAGCAACCAAAAGCTGATACCTGGTTGCCAACCTGGCAACCTCTCTTAAAAGTTAGTGATGAGCATTAACACAGGATGCATGTTTATTTGAACAGTCCAGAAAAACAAAAAGTTTGATTTCAGTTTGATCCTGCAACCATCTGAGCCAAACAGCTGATCTGTTGAGTGATACAAAGGGCAGCAGAAGCAGGCACTCCTGTGCACAGGAATATACATTATGATGGAGAAAATGTAAGTGCCAAAATAAAAGGCAGTGGAAAAAATGTAAAGTTAGTGTACACTGAAAAACAGATATTGATTTTTTTTTATGTAGGACCTTATAGTAATGCTTCAATTTCAAGGTCCATTAATTTCATGGTAAATAGTTGGTAATTACCAAGTAATATATTTGAAATTTCTTAGATTTTAGCCCCAAATTTCATGGTTAAGTGTGTGATAATTAGCAAGTACCATTTTCACTTGGTTGGTGGTAATTACAAAGCAATATGTAGCACAAATTACCCTCAAATTTCATGGTATGTGAAAATTCACATACCATGACATATTTGTGGGTAATGAGAAATTTCAAATATATTACTTGGTAATTAACCCTATTTACCATGAAATCACGGGACCTGGAAACTGAAGCATTACTGTTTTTATTTATGTGCCTTAAAAAATAAAAACATTTTTCTACTGACCCCTGTCTGGGTATTCAGATTGAAAACAGCAATTCAATAAAACTGTATCGATGGGGGAATGTTATTTCAGGTAGAGGTGAGATGATGAAATACAATCAAAGAAGGACCTTTTGAGTAACAGATCCATGGGTTTGAAAGCTCATCATCATTTTATCTTTTGTCTGGATAATCACAAAGTGATTTAGCAATGTCTGCTTGCATGTTTTTGTGCGTCGCCAGATGATGTTGCATGTGTATAATATGATATGACAAACTATCTTACAAAGTAACGCTGTTGTTTCTCAGTGACTGAGTCAAGTGCTGTGGATGAACACAGCGCTGTGCTCTTACCTGGCTGTGACCTCCACAAAGGCTGCCATCGACCCCAGTCAATCTCTCCTCGCTTCTCACCTCCACTGGCCCCTTGTCCCTATCAAAGCCTCCTTCAAAGCCAATGAGAACCCAGGCACAGTGGGCCTGCTAACTCTAGTGCTGGGGGACAAATGAGTAGAGTCACTCAGAAAGCCATCAGTCACGTGTTCCACAGACATCATGACAGAAACAAACAAGGCTGGTGCTCCTCCAGCTAAGAGGAGGGAAAACTGCCATCACTTGTGGAGATCAAGACAAGCAAATGTCTGCTCTGTCTGTCTCAAAAAAATGCCAAGTATACAAAATTAAGTCTCAAAACCATGAAAAAATGTGCAGGTTTCTCTACTCTGAAACAGTGGTGGCATGTCCGCTCCACTGTCTTGGTGTCAAATACCGCTATGACCTGAACATGACCTGAAACATGGACGTTCCATCTAGCAGCTGTATTAGACATGTCCAGATATGTTTGAGCAACCAGAGCAGGATGGTATTTTTTCACTTCTGTATCCGGGTGTTGGAACTGAAGTGAGCTGAAGTGAACTGCTGGGTTGATTTGAAGGTACGTTCATAACTGACCATTAGGGAGGGTGAGGGGAGGCAGCGTCATTCATGTGTCAGTTCATGGGGCTTATATAGTGCTGGGGGACCATGGCTTCAGCTTGTCACTGAACCATGTTTCATGTCCACCCACAAACAGTTCAGTACCACATACTTCTTAGTCTTTTCATGTTCTCAGCAACTGTTTTCTAAGAGGTATAATGCACAGACTAAAACAACTTTTTACAGTCTAAAAATCTATGATCTATGAAATGTCTACTGCTGAAATACTGCAAAGCCAACCAGACAGTTCTGCCTGTATAATAATGTGAATGAGTGTCTTACCTGTGCAGGAGGAGGGGGTGGGGTCAGGTGGTCATGGATGGAGCAGCGTAACAGGACACTCTCAAAGACAGCACTTAAACACTTTTTTAAAAAAAAACTACAAGTGCCTCTCTTGTTTCTGCTCACCTGCAAAGCACCGGCATCAGGCCCCGAGCAAGTCACTACAGGACCCATCATTGCGACTGCAAGCACCAAAGTGGTTCTAACACAGCAGCAGTGATGGTTAGTGTGCCTCATATCATCCCTCAATTGTCTCCATTAGGCCCTAACGTGGTGGCATTAACGCTCTCAGAGGCCTGGATCTCACTTGAGTTGTCGGTGGTGAAGTTGCCTCTGTCTAAGGCTGCTCTGATAACAGTGTTTGATCTTGTTTGGTTGAGTAGAAAGCAAACAGTGGTGGGGGTCAAAGACGTTTGCAGTAATGCCATTAGGCCACTCAGCTGGGTCACAAGTGCATGAACTAATAGGGTGATGGCAGTGGAGCTTCAAAGAGGAGTTAGCACACTATTATGCAGCAGATAATTGCTTTTAATGACTCTATAATTGAGTAAAGCTGTTTTTCATGATAAACATGTCACCTACTGTGGGGAGGATTAAGTATCATGTATCTAGCAAGGGAAAATAAGTTGTTTAAGGTGACATGCTGTGTCAGAAAAACGAACAGGTAATGAAAAATGTCTGTTTAAGCAGAGTTTTGTCCTATAGTTGCTGGATGGCAGAAGCTGTGTAGCAGGGTTCTCCAAATGATTTCGTTTTAGATGTTTAGAGCTTAAATAATTAGTCCATTGACAGAAAATGTCCACTCAGAACATGTTCCACACATGCATGGTAGATCTGGGTCTCAAGCCTTTCAGATCTATCAAAGTGGAATGCATCCTCCAACAGACAGTATGAAAAAAAAAAGTAGTTTTGAATACTTTTTAAGGATCTGTAGTATAAGTAAGCAGTGTAAACAGAACTTCTACACGTCCATTCATTTGGGAACGTAATGCAGGCTAAACTGGGGGTACGCGGATGTCTACACAGAAAATCTATGCATCCCGCTGATGACAAAATGTCCATCACATGGACCCTCGTGCACATGAAAAGTTACCAGCTTAAACATCTACAGCCATGCTACCAGCTCTGTGAAGCTTTGCTCAGACGCAGTGGTGCTTTTAGCTAAATGCTAATGGTAGCATGACAGCATGCTTACAATGACAATCTTAACATGCTGATGTTTACAGTGTTCATGATTTTAGTGTTGCTAATTAGCACAAGACATAAATTTCAAGCCTGATGGGAATGTCATTAGTTTTGATATCTGATCATAAACCAAAGTGTTGGATGAACTAAAATGTTGACCTGATGAGTCTATAGACCAGACCTGAGCAAAATGCGGCCCAGGGTTTGGATGTGGCCCACTCCAAGGTTTCATGTGGCCTGCAAGGCCATCATGGAATCAAAAACTAAGATTAAAAATCTAGTAAAGCATTTTGTTAACCATTAAACCATTGTCATACCTTTATTTTGAAAGGGGTCTGTGCTGTGTTCAGTGGTAATGATAATAAATTGTATCTTTCATATTCACTCAGTGCTGTACATCCATGTTGTTTATGTTGCTCTTCTTCTACTTTTGCTGCTACCATTGTTGCAACCTGCAGCCTGCATGGTACACTATAAAACATCAAGTTTTGGACACTGACAACAAAATGCTGACCCACAATTCATCATATGGCAATTAAGGTGAGAACAGTATATATAGTGTCCTATATAGAACATTTCTGACCATTCCATTATTAGAGACCTTATGTCATTTGTGTCTGGCTCACGGCAGCCTGATCAGTTCCTCATGTGGCCCCCAATGAAAAATAATTGCCCACCCCTGCTATAGATTAATCTGGAGAGTGCTTTGTGTGTTTTGCCATCTAGCAGCGCTGCCATCACTGCAGTGGCATGTCGTGCAGTGTGACTCTGTATCTGTTGGTCATGTCTAGAGGGGAATGACTCTACTATTTAATCTAAATGTCCTCTGTGTAAGCACGAATGTTTGTACAGAATTTCATGGCATTCCATCCAATAGATTTTGAGATAGTTGTAGGTGATGGCTGTCAACCTGAGAGCCTGGGTCTGCTTGAAGTTGTTATAAGGGGTTTTTCCTTGCCACTGTCAGCTTAGTGCTTGCTCTTGGTAGAAATTGTTGAGATTGTCAAATATGGGGATTTTAATCTGTTTTATATGTTGTAATGGTAAAAGTCTTTGCTTCCTGGGAAGCTAGTTGGGAAGAAAAAACAATGGAAGTCTCTAAAGTATTCTTCAATATTCTCAGACTCTTAAGAGCCACTCATGCAGACAACTGTAACAGAACCGCAGTAGTTCTTACTAATGTTTATTCATCTAAATGTCCCGATCAAAATGTTCCTGCAGGGATGCAGGAGGGAGGATCGTCTCCCAGCGAGGCTCTCAGGTTCAGACAGGAGGCATCAGCAGACTGAGGCAGCAGTCAACAGCAGAGCAGAGATAAAGCCTGAGATCTGACAGCGGATACGGTTACATGTCACTTCTGATAGCTCCCAGCATTCCTGAGAAAATGTCTGCCTATACCTCACTTCAGCACTCCAGCCCCCTCTCCCCTCCTTCTCTCTCTCAGGTTGACAGGCTGAGCAGCAGACACAGGGGTCCACAGCAGGGTGTGTGTGTGTGTGTGTGTGTGTGTTGGGGGGCAGTGATGGACAAGCATCACCCCCCTCCCCATAGCTCCCAGTATAGCTCCAGTCACACTCCAATTCAAACAGAAGCAGCTCCCTGCTCTCAGGGCTGGCTGGGTGCAGACAGCAGGTCAGTCAGACAGAATCAGACACCCACTCCTGACACTGTTTGTCTTTTACACCAAAGAAGAAGAAGATGTACGAGGAGAACCTCTAATCCATCATGGCTGTTTGGGGCTGTTGGGGGAGAGGTGTTTCAAAATAAAAGACTTCTATTCTGGTAGACATCACAGAATTTTAGCTTTACTGCATTTTACAGTGTGGATCCAGAAGTTTCCAACAGGGAATTCTATTGCAGATGTTTTATTTAACCTCTTCCTCTCCACTCCTCCCACTATATACCCATGTTTGTCTTTTTTACGGGGTGACAAGGGATCTTTATGGAGTTATAGCAGGTCAACAGTATATGTCATATAGAGGTGGAATACATTGCCTGAAAGCTAGAAATGGAAGATTCATTTGAGATGCAGCTCAGCACTAATTCAGATTTAGAAAGTTTGGTAGTTTTGACACTTTTAAAGCCAAATCCAGCACGAAACCTCTTTTTTTTTTTTTTCTTTTTTTTTTTTGTGGCACGCAAGAGCTATACAATTCTATGCTGCATTACAGAGGTGCAGTGTCTATAACTGTGTGTCCCAAAATGCATCCCTGCTTTGGTATCTGCACATTGAAGGCATCT
The DNA here is from genome assembly GCF_056507025.1 of Lutjanus erythropterus. Lineage (NCBI taxonomy): Eukaryota > Metazoa > Chordata > Actinopteri > Lutjaniformes > Lutjanidae > Lutjanus > Lutjanus erythropterus. The sequence continues at coordinate 39,320,271 of NC_139326.1, read as the reverse complement.
GACCCCTTTATGTTAATATGTGCCAGAGATCAAATATAGCAAATAGACATTTTGGATTAAAGCCTTGCTTGTAGGCCATCCAAGTTGTACACTTGAATGTCTGCTTTCAGAGATAGTTATCAATTATTTAATTATTACTAAAACCAATAATTATCAAATACAGGGGCAATTATGTCATATGATAACAAGTAGAAACATTACATAGGCTGAAATTTAATGCTGTCCCTTTGAGGACAGCTATATTGTTGACGTGACCCAGGATGAAACAGAGTTTGACACCTCTGGTTTGGACTGTATAAGGGTGTAGAACATCATGAGTGAAGTATATGATGGTGTTTCCCATGTTGCTCTATCATGTCTCAGAGATTGTTGCAGCATTCTTAGTTGATACAATTTATTGCACAGATTGGGTGCAAAAATGTAACCATGTTTGACCACTGGGGAATTGATAAAAATGATCAGTATCTCTCCAAATCTCCAAAAAATCGAACATTCAGACACTGAGATCTCGAAGACCACCACAGAAAAAATCATGTTGTGATCTGAGATAAAAAAAACTTTTAACATTTGGAGATTTAGGATTTTATACAGTGAGGTCAAGTTTCAAAAGTAAAATGGCCACAATGGACTCTAACATCAACACACCTTAAATGGATAGTTCATCCAAAAAAGAAAATGCAGTCATTATCTACTCATCCCCATGCTGATTGAGGGTCAGGTTTATTTTGCTGGCGCTGGACTTCACAGGGAAAATAGTGTTACAGAATCTCAAAAACAATGTTAGTGAATGGTGACCAGTTTTCAAATGCCTCCATACAGTTTGTCTGGTGTAATCCAAGTCTTCTTAAGTCCCAACATGCCATTTGCACACCACACACGCCCAGTTCAGACAGTGTGAACGTGAACGTGGCTCCAAACTAAAGATCTACAGTGAAGATTCAGGCTAAAAACATGGTGTAAATAATATTTTTTTTCAGTCAACTTGGTTTTGATTGGACCATCTGTTGTGTTTTTTACATTTGAAAACTGGTCATCATCATGGTCAGTGTTTGGGAGATTCTGCTATGAATTTTCCTGTGAAATTCTAGCAGAGTTTTGTGGACTAACAAACTAAACCTGACCTTCAGTCAATGTGAGGCTGAGTAGATAATGACTGAATTTTCATTTTTGGGTGAACTATCCCTTTAATACAGTCATGCACATTGAATTCACAAGAGTCTCAGCTTTCCATCAGACCCAAGTTATGGTATTCCAACACTATAAACCAGTGAATATTTAAATATAATAAGTGAAAATAACACATTTATCATCATAGACCTGTATACACATAAACGAAACAAAATATAAACAGGATTCCATTATGAAGAATAAGTGATCACATCCACACCAACCTCCACATTATGTATGCCATGTGTTCACACACACACATACACATACATACACATGCCAGTCCTGAACAGTGACTAATGTGGTCGTAATGCAACAATGGCTCCTCCCACTCTAACACAGGAGTGGTGAGCATGTCACATCCAGACAGTTCAACAAGTCAGTACGTTTATCCTGCAGGGCATCATGGGAACACAGGTTACAGATGAATGGCATCAGTCAAACAGGGTTTGCAATCTTCACTTATTGTTTGAGCACTAACTACATTTTATACTGATGTTTCATTTCTAATAGTCAATTAAGTATGTTTTCCTCATAATGTCATACATGATGAGATGCAATACACACTTATACATGCTCATCTGAAATTCTAATGAAATATTTTCCAGATTAGAATCTCTGTGCAGACATCCACGTATCTCCAATTTGTTGCGACTGCAAAAAAAATCAATTATTGCAAATTTAGGATACATGTATTTCCAAAAATAGCTGAAATCTGGCTACAAAGGTGTGGTGTATTGTGGTGCAAGATGCATTGTTATTTAGCAAGAAATAAATTGTAGTGTAAACATTCCTCAATACATTTACGTATTTGAGTTAATGGATATCTTACGTCCATTGCCTTTAAGTGAAATTACCAAATAAAGTCATATTTTATATCATGGAGGAATCTTCATATTATTAGCAGTTAACAACATCTGGCTAACTGTTTTCCAGTGTTTAATAAATGGTTAATTCCGCCTGCCATACCAGCACACTGTGTCAGTTAAACAGAAGACCAGAGGACTGTAATACTTAGGAGAACAGAAACAAAGTGAATGTTGCCGCTCCGTCATTACACACATCTGACAGGAACAAAAGTCATGCATTTCATGTCCTGACAGTTGTTTAAGGCCCCAAAAAAAAAGTGCAGAAAAGGAAGAAAAATGCAGGACAGTGGTGAAATCCCCACTTACACACCCTTTTTAACACATTCCGGAAGCCGCCGATGAATGACATCCTGTGAGGTACTGTATCCGTCAGGCCAACCCACCCACTGCAAATTCTGACCGCCTCAATACACAAGTGCACCTGAACCGTGAAAGGAAGGTGAAAATTAAGTCTACTTTGGGGTATTAAAAAAAAAGCCTGTGGCTTATCTCCCGGCTGGAACGATGCCTTCCCCTATCTGACGCACAGGAGGCAGGGGAGCCGTCCTGAATGGGAAACAACACGGCCCTTTACAAAGGCCTGTTAGAAACAATTAGTCCTGAGTGCCGGGGTTTTGATTTGACCGTCTAATTGCCGGTTCAGGGTTGAGAGAGTGTGTGAGGTGGCTGGGAAGGCCGGGGAGCTGTGAGGGCCCTGGGGGAGAGCCACTGTCACACAATAGCAGCCTTTATTTCACATTCAGCTTCTACAAAGTGGGTGTGCTCAAAAGATTTAATCCCACATTCAGACCTGACAAGAAAAGTCATTCATATTGAAAAGGTGGGTACAACACTGTTTCAGGTGCCTCCCAACCCGACTTCTTCCCACCCTCAAGAAAAGTTGGGGAAAAAAACTCTATTATAGTATATTATAGTTTTTTTTTCGTAGGTAGAGGGGGAACCTGATCCTGGTCAGGATCACCTCCGAATCCTTCACTGGCACTCCTTTCAGAAGCCAAATTGACCAGGATACCATTCCTGACTGCAGTATGTGTGAGTGATGAGTGGCTGACACAAATAACAGTAGGCCATGCATGTAAAAGGATGGGACTGTGCTACAGGATTACAGGAGCCTCAGCCACGGTGGTTTGAGCCTCATACTTTCACCTCCTAACATGGCTGGGATTTCACTCCCCCCCATTCAGTTTAAAGAAGTCCATCCTCACATACCAAATCCCCCCCTACTCTTAAATATCACCTGCTTTCTGCTCCTTTAATCACCTCAATAGGCATTCCTTCATGCAGTTTACAGGAGGCTGCCGTGCACAGGTAAAAGGGAAAGAATTCTTTCACAACAAAGGTGAAGCAATCCATGCAACCATCCACGTCTCAGGAGGACTGCATGAGGAAGACACGTTACTTTATGTGCATGCATGAAATAGATGCATTTGTGTGGATATCACATTCAATCAATTATCTCAAGGTTTGACATAAAATGCCTGCATTTGCACATCATTCAGTTTTTTTTTAGTTTAGTTTAGTTTATTCTACAAAGGACCAAATACAATTGTAAGAAGAAATACTAGCGTATACGAGATTGTCAGGGATAAAGCGATAGTATGTCCATTGTGGCCCTAGCTACAACAAGACGGAGCCAGCCATACAACAGGATTCAGGTTCGTTTGTTCCATTTTGTAGCTGCCAGGCAACAGATGGTGAAGCATCTACTGCAATGCCACTACCCGATGCAACCAGCAGAGATCTGCAAGGTTTTGAATGAAGTTTTTTTGGTTCAGAGTAAGTTCTCTTTCCTTTAAAACTTTCCTTAAGAAATGGCAATTCTTCTTAGTCTGGTTTGGTGTAGCTCTATTTTATTTGGTTGTATGGTTTATACACACAGTACAGTGTCAGAAATGGGTTTTGATAATGAATAGAAAAAAAGGAGTGAAGATTTTTAAGAAACTGGGAGAAATACAGGAGAATTATAAATAGGGAGAGGGAAATGAAAAACCAGAGTCTCCTGGGGAAATTGGGAGGGTTTGGCCTCAAATGCCTTGCCACAAATGACTTGTGGCAAGATACTTGACAGATGTAGATGTAGATGAGTGACAGATGTAGTCATAAGTGGACTTAACATCCTGAAATTTTGAATGAAATTTGCTTCTGTGAAGCCGTTCATGTCACGATGCCACCACTCCTGGTTCCGACTCACCTTCCACACAGACTTTCACTGCACATCAACTTATGACCAAAACTCTTTATTAGTTCCGGCATATTTCCATAACATCACAACATCATAATTAACATAAAACAGTGCATAAACCCAGATAAAGAAAGAGATAATCATAACAGAAAATAAAAATAAATAAAACAAAAAAAATTTAAAAAATGTATAATTAATAAATGTTAAAGCATGTACAGTGCAATATGGGTTTCAGTTTTCCACTGTTTAAAGACCAAAGAGTGAACAATAAGCTGCAGGGATTGAGAGCCTACACACCAAGAAGAGTCAAGCCAAATGACACATTGCAACCACTCATAAAAGTCTGGGTTGATTTTTTTAACTGAATAATGGTTGCCTTATTGAGCATCGAGTGCCTCTATTGAAATAGTTACATTTCCTCTGGTTAACATGGTATAGGTCTAATCAGTTTACCATCCTATATGTCAGTTCTTCATAAGCTGCCACTATATCTAGGACCTTACAAATGAAACCAAACATGGACTACAGTGGTCTCCATATTTACTTCCCTATGACAGCGTGTTGCATGTGACATGTGTCCTGCATGTGTGTTCATGTGCGGGTCAGTCCTGGTCTTTATATATAGTTTGGGTTCGGTCTCCTGGGTGACCTGTGATTGACCCATGCCATCTACCCCGTCCTCCTCTCTGCTCTCTACATGGACTTTCTCACTCTTCTCACTTCTCACTGACTGTCCCAAAAAATAGACAATTCATTTCCATGTAGTGTACACAGATTTCATTGCAGCGCCATAAAAACCACTCATCTCCAACTTGGTGATTTTGAACTTAAGTTGAGACACTTCTCCTATTTCTTAAGTCAAACAAACCACTTAGAAACCCACTGGATAATCTGAAAAATGCATTGCCACCAACCTGAAAACTGTTTTGGAGGTAAATACTTTTCACTGGACAGCAATTATATATAAATTGTATTTCATCATTACTTCAAAAACTGCAGTGATATGGGGCTGGTGCATGATATGAACTAAACAGCCATATCGGTTATACAAGTACAAGTAAGTAAAAATACTCAGTAGCATAAATAGGACTCAGTATGAAGACATAATAAAGAACAAACAAGTACAGAAGCAACAAAAATTGCATATTGAAAAGATCAATCAGCAGTGTGCACAGACTGCACTGGGTCACCGTTGTCAGTGACCAGTAGTAGAATCAGCTGCATTTTTAGAGTGTGCAGTTGTCAGCTCTTTTTATTTTAAGTCCAATACATTTTATTCCACACAGCAATAAAAAATAAGTCAACAAAAATGACCATAGTGTGAAAAAAAAATCCCTTCAAACACTGTGAATGGATCTGAGTTTGGGAACCAGTGGTTTAAATACAATAATCTGGCTTAACTTGTTTATAACCCTCATAATTATCTGATTGCTCATGTTTCTTGCCCCATCTGACTTTGTTGTAATGATGTCACTGTGTTGCCACATCATAGCAATTACACATTGTTATTATTGTTATTACTGATAGAAAAGATGACTGAAACTACAAAAAGATGACCCATTTTGTTATCCTTTAATTTATAGTCCCCGTCACTAATTACTAGCCCTATTAGTTGACTGTAATTAAATGAATGTCACATTAACCCTTAATTGTCTCCAAAGGTAATCTCATCCAGGTTTACACACTGTGTTTTCCAGCAGGCCACGCAAAGGTGTGCTGCATTCACATTCATCAGAGAAAACCCTAAATTTGTCCATCACCCCGGTCGATGGAGAGGGTCACTTCAAAGCAGGGACCAAGTCACAGGGGCAATAGAAGCCTGGGACCGACAAATGCACCAGTTGTAAAACTTAACAAGGTGTGAATGCCCTCTGAGTGCCCTGGCTCTCCAGTGTGCAGGGACAGCTTGTGGAAGATCTTAGGGCCTGTGGTACACTGCAAAAAATGTGGATTCTGGCAACGTGTTGTCTTCTCAGTTAGAATGACCCATTTCTGACAATACAAGTCAATAATGAACAGAGGGCGTGTTCACACAAGCATTCCTGAGCTGCAGTTCAATTCACATTTGATTCACACATCTTACATCCATTAGACGCAGCTTTTGATTTGCCTGATGTCACTCTGATGAAGGTTAAATGGATGTTAACTGATCAGATGGAACATTCAATAGATGTCAAATGATCACATTTAATCATCAATTCACACCTTGAGCAACACAATTAACAAGTTGCCTGAAGTCCATTGTTATCTGACATCCATGATTGACTGAAACTCTGCCAATACTCATCCTCCAGGCAGAGTTTTTACTGAGTCTGCCACATTTCTATGTTTGCCTTTTGATTTGGTTTCGTGTCCAAGTAGAAAATGAACGAGAAGTTGATTGCAGCCACAAAAAGCAACTCATTATTGACGTGGATTATCTGGGTGTGGTCAAAATTAAATTGTAAGTCCAGTCTATACATTGTCTGGGGAAAAAACACTCTTTTGTATAGTTCACTAAAGGTTAAAGGGATAGTTCACCCAAAAATTTAAATTCAGTCATTATCTACTCACCCTCATGCCAATTGAAGATTGAGTTTAGTTTTCAGTCCACAAAACACTCCCAAACAGTGGTAGTGAATAGTGACCAATTTTCAAATGGAAAAAACAACTGGAAAAAGAAACCATTAAATTCCTCCAAAGTCGTAGATCCAAAGTCTCAGCATGCAGTTTGCACACTGTCTTAACACACCCAGTTCAGATAGTGTGCATGTACACATGAACATGGCTCCAAGCTAAGGATCTACAGTGAAGATTCAGACTAAAAGCATGGTGTAAATAACATTTTTTTTTAGATAAATTGTCATGTTGGGGCTTTAGGAGACACCAGACAAAAAGTATGGAGGCATTTTATGTTTGTATTCTGTTGTTCTTTTACATTACATTTTACATGAAAACTGGTCACCATTCACTTCCATTGTCTGGGAGATTCTGCATCACCGTTTTCCTGTGAAACTCCAGCAGTGTTTTGTGGACTAAAAAACTAAACTCAACCTTCAGTCAGCATGAGGGTGAGTAGATAATGACTGAATTTTCATTTTATCCCTCTAAGACTGTAATAGGCAACAGTATATTTTTTTTGTTGTTTTGGGGATGTTTAAAATGTAAGGATTTGGTCTGGATTCCTTCCTTCCTGGTTCCAATTAAAACAAGGAGTTCACAACCATACTGGCAGATCTTTAATGCTGCAAAGCTCACTGTAAATCAAATCAAATTCTTAGCTTGTATCAACACAACATGGACTTGAACACCAGTGGCTCTTGAGTTCACTTGGACTTGAGCTTTTTGACTTGAAAATAGCAGCCCCAAAAAGATTTTAAAAATTTGTTCCTTGAAAAGTGTGAATCCACAAATTAATTCATTTCCTGAATCAACCAACATTAATGTTATTCATTCTCAGCAAGTCAATAGTTAATTGACCACAACCGTTTTGTTTGAGCCAATCCGACAACATCCAATCAGGAGAGAACCAAGAAGGGCTAATGTCACATTACTGAATTTGAAAAAAATGATACTAAAGATCATTTTGTTCATTCAGAAACAATGAGGTGGTCCCCAAAAAACAAATTGCAGTATGCTACACGTACAGATCGAAAATTATAGACTGAGACACAACTTTGTCCAACATTTTGAGTTGCACCAAGGACAATAAGTCAAGGCTGATATCCACATACTTAGTGAGCTAATGCTTAGCTAACATTAGCTTAATAGCTAAGTACCTTTGTAAACCAATGAGGCTGCAAACTCACTGTTAACGTTCAACTTCTTTAGAACTCAAGCCACAAAGTTAAAGACTTAAGTCTTGACTTGGGTCTTGTTCTTCTTGACTTGAGACTTGGGACAGGTGATCACCACAGTCAGTAGGATTCAGCCTCTGGGAACCATGAATATCTGTGCAACATTTCATGGCAATTCGTCTAATAATTGTTGGAATATTTAAGACTAGACCGAAGTGGTGGACTGATCAGCAGACTGTTGAAACCAACACCAAGTGAAACAAATGGTGTCATTTTCTTTTTCTTCAATATATTTAAGATTTTGTAACAGTAGTAAATAGAGATGTTCCAGTGCCATTTTTCCCTTCCTGATAGTGACAGCTGAACTTTCTAATACCAATCAGATTCCACCATGTGAAAAAAATTAATGATAGAACATTACTTTGCCATCCTTAGGGGAAAAAAGGGTGTACAAGATGTGGCAAAGAGGCCGAGAAAGAGTCCACTTCTGGGGCTACTAAATTATGTCAGTATGTCAGAGGCATTTCCATTACTGGTATAGGTACAACCTTAGTAGCAAAGTAATGGAGTAATCAAGTCATTTTAAGTCTTCTATGGAGGCTATGGGTCACACAGCACCGAGTATGACTGTAACAGCAGTTAAATTGATTTGAGCCAGGGTGTGTTTTATAGTTATCAATAAAAACTGTTATTTACAAGAGGAAGAATGTGTTATTTCATCCCATCAAAAGTTACATACAGTAATCTTGCTTTAACAAAAACAGCTAGATATACTTATGTATGTAGATAGAAATATATTTTTGTGCTCCTACATAAAACTGTACTTCTTCATCTATTTAAATAACTGTTCCACTTGTACATATTGTTTCTACTGTAGAGCTGCAACAGTTACTCAATTATCAAATTAATCACCAACTATTCGTATGATTGATTCATCTGATTGAGTCATTTTTTAAGAAAAAAGTCCAAATTCTCATATTTCAGCCTCTTAAATGTGACAGTAACCTGACTGTCTTTGAGTTGTGAGTAAAACAAGATATTTGGGGACATTATCTTAGGTTTTGGGAAACACTGATAGATATTTTTCACCATTTTCACCATGACATTTTAAAACAAACAACTATTAATCAACTAATTGAGAATAAAATCAACAGATTAATCGACTATCAAAATAATCATTAGTTACAGCCCTATTCTACCTATTCTGTCATGTGTTTACGCAAATTCCTATAAGTGAAAACCTGCTTGGCAATAAAACCATTTCTGATTCTGATTCTCACAGATACAGGCTTAAAAGACTTATTGAGGTGGACATTTTTTACAGTGTAGCAGCTCTTGGGGGGAGGAGCGAGTGTTTGGAGAGGAAACATCAGGTGGCTGCTTGGACCTCTGGGCCTGGACACTTCTGATTTATCTGTGCATTTCAGAATTATGTTGCCGACCTCTTCACCTGACCGCCATTTGTGTCACCCCCCAAGTTCTGTTCAGGCAATCACCCCCACCCCCCACCCCCCCCCAAAAAAACCCCAGACCATACCAACCACAGAGTACACCGCCCACTGCAAGCTGCAGTGTCATCTACAGTTCGGTGCACACAGACACACGTGGTCAAGAATAACTAGTTAATACTAATATAAGCTTTGATTCGATTTACATCTGATCCTGCTAAGCAAAGTGTCTTTGAAGTTAACATGTTGTCTCTAAAGGTATTGTGCTGCCTGGTTTTATGTGTTCATGTGTTTTTGAATTAAATTATTAACAAGATCATGGTCAGGGTTTAGTAAGCTGATCTGACTGCACACATTGACATATTATCATGTGTTTATTGTGTGTTGCTGATAATGTGTGGAAGTAAAGGCTGTCGAATTGTCTCAGCAAAAAGTTCACCACAACATATTTACTATAAATTACAATGAATTTCTAATGCAATATTTTTCTTAATGTATTGTCAGTGTGTGTTATTCCAGGCTTAAATAAAGGAACAGAGCTTACAGCCTGTAATATGTGCTTTATGCTGTTGCACATCAGTAAAAATTTAACTTAACTCTGCAGGGGAAACTAGGAAACAAGCTGCCTCTCACAAGTAAGAGTATAGCACCCTCTAGTGGACATAATAAGTTCAGTCACAAGGTCTCAGAAATTAGACATAAACCTCCACCTAATACTCTCCGTAAGATTTTGTCATTTCGATCAAAAAGATCATTGTAACATCTTTATCTGCTGGGTTTACACTATCAACCCTGAGAAACATTTTTTAGGCGTCTGAAGTGGGGGGCATGCCAGAAAAGATTTGGGAACCAACATGGATATTGTATTGCAACATTGTCTGACAAATGTCATGAAGAACATTTCACTGATACATTCAGGATAAATATTTTTGTTACTTGCCAGGTAATCAGAGTCATAATCAGAAAATACTTTTTGTTTGCCTTACAGTTGCTCCCATCCAAGTATAGAGGTATATATAAGCATATAGAAAATATAAAAATGGAAATAGAAAAGTTAATTATGTAAAATTATGTAAAAAAGAATATAAATTATATGTTTGTGTAGATTTGTATTATACTACTATCTACAACAATACAGAAAAAATAGACTTAAGAGGTGAAAAATAGTGTTAAAACAATAATGCTAAAGAAGGATTTCCTCATATTTTGGTTGGCATTAAATTTTATGTAGTTTTATGTAAATGTAATTTCTTGGACAAAATGCTGAAACGACAATAGAAAAGTAGACTGATGCAACCAATTGTGGAAATGACAGATGGAGGAAGGAGATTTCTAAATTTCCATTTCTTTTCTTAGCATAGTAAAAGAAGACACTAGAAAACTGATAGAGGACAAGAGTAACATGATTAATGGGAAATTAAGGTTTTACTTTGATGTAATATAAAGAACATTTGAAGAGGAAACAGCTAAAACCACTCAACTGACTGTCATCTGTTTTTCTCAGCTCCCTGTGCAATTAAAGTGGTTGACCACTTTGAAGATAAAATCAGTTTTATCATAATTATGCATCTGAACAATACATCAAAAAGTTTGACCAATCTATTTGATTGATTCAGAAACTGGTCACCATTCACTTCCATTCTTTGGGAGATTCTGCAACACTGTTTTCCTGTGAAACTCCAGCATTTTTGTGGACTACATGTTTAGATGAAATATCACCTTAATACAGTGTTTCTCAATTCCGGTCCTCAGGCCCCCCTGCCCTGCATGTTTTAGATGTTTCTCTGCTCCAACACACTTGATTCAAATGATCAGGTTGTTATCAGGCTTCTGCAGAGGCTTGATGATGAGCTGATCATTTAAATCAGGTGTGTTGGAGCAGAGAAACATCTAAAACATGCAGGACAGTGGTCCCTGAGGACCAGGATTGAGAAACACTAATAGGGGATGTAATCAAAATATGTATTTTTGATTTTGGTGTGAAATTTCCCTTTGATATTGAATACTTTGGGGCTCCATACATGCAGTCAGGGAAACAACTTTCCATCTCTGTGATCTGCTGCAGTATAAATGAACTGTCAGTACACCAATTTACCACTGAAAGCAGCTGATTGGCTCCTGACATGTTTGTAGCATGTTGTCCAATGAACTAAATGACAGACCACTGCAGGAGGGCTTCTTTGTCTGAAATCTTTAAAGGAATAAGAAACTTTTCTGCTGCCTGATTTCTCTTGCCGATGTGTGTAGGCGTGGGCGCGTGCGGGGGTGACAGGAAGCGAAGCAGGACAGTGACGCGTCAAAGGCTCCAACCAACCAAACCCACAAGCCTTGTACTTCTTTGGCGTCCTGCAGTGAGAACAACGCGCTGCGCAGAGCTGTCCGGAGAGGAGCATCCGAGCGCACACGACCTCCAGCAGCCTGTCCATCATGGGTCTCCGCTGCGCACAGTTCATCCCCGCGGTGCTTCTGCTCATACTGGCATTAACTGGGATTCTGCTGCTGGTAATTCCAGCTAGAAACACTGAGATGCCTCCTGAAAATATGGTAATGAAAAGAATCCTTATGTGCATAATTTATTTCAATGATATACTGTTATTTTTATTTCTATATTTACACTGAATTGAATTCATTGTCTTTTTTAATAGCATACTATAGAGCTGGATAAATTGTGCTACACAAGTAAAAGTTATTATCTCCGTTGCTTCCAAAGGACTTGCCTCTGATGCATCTGCTTGCATGAATGTATTATTTTTTTTTTTTATTTTAAAGGGACAGTTCATCCCAAAATCAAAAATACATATTTCCCCACTGGTCTGTAGGGCTGTTTGTCCATCTAGATTTTTTTTTTTTTTTTTTTTTTTTTTTTTTTTTGTGGTGTGAGTTGCAGAGTTTTGGAGATATCAGCTGTAGAGAGAGAGAGAGAGAAATTGAAGACCTTGATATGAGGAGTTTCATTTAGGAACTACTTTGTTTCAGTAGTAGAATTTAGCGGAACCTCAATAGAATCTAGAAGTCAGGATCATTAGTGATGAGGGAAATGTTGCAGATTATGCCTTTTAAAGATTAAACCAGTTGGTTACAACCTACTTGGGCCTCTTTGTCAGGTTTAGGTGACTTGTTCGCCATTCCACCAAACATGATAATGATATAATAATGAGACTAGATGGTACTCGGCTTGTGCTGCTCAAAGCACCAAAAATACATTTGAAAAATTCAGTCATTGTGCCTTTCCAGAAATCATGACCTGGTTACTCAAGATAATCCACACACCTTTTGAGCAGTTTCATGCTGGAACTATTTTATCTCTAGTAGAAAAGAAAGTATTTCTGGTAGATGCTTAAGTAGTTCTGCTGGATTCTACCACAGAAAGAAGATAGCTCCTATATGATACTGCTCACAATGGTCTGTGGATTATTTTGAGTAACTGGCCTTGATTTTTGGAACGAGACGCTGAATTTTGAATTTTTGAAATGTATTTCAAGCCGAGTGCCATTTAGCCCCATTATATTGGAGAGAAGGCAGACATGTCTCTGGATATCTCCAAAACTCAGCAACTCACACCAAACAAATCTAAATGTATAAAAAGCATTACAGACCAGGGGGTAAATATGTATTTTTGATTTTGGAGTGAACTGTGTCAGACAAGGGGCAGGATATTGTATTTTTTCTTTGACTGAGGGTAGTGCAGTCTGACTTTCTTTGGACAACCCTGGGAGTGTCTTTTATTTATTTATTTTTCTCATCTTCAATATATCAATATATTTTATTTCAGCCATTGCAGTACAGTAAATATCAATAATATACTCTTACCTGCACTGCAGTTTGGAGATTCATTTTGCCATGTACCAAGGGCACCAGTTCTAACTCTGTACCAGAGTTTTATATTGATCTATGTTGTTGTGTACATTAAGTCCCAGTAAGATAATATGGTTTAACTTGGGATGCACCATGTAAAAAAGGTGCTCCAGTTTATTACTGATACTACATATTATCTAAATGATTTTTCACTCAACTCAAAAGGTTTGTTCAAAGGAAACATGCAAGACCTAGAGAGCCTTGTGAAACATAAGGTTCGGCCCCCATTCACCAACAACATTTCTGAGTTCCTTAAAGAATACATTAAAGGTACAGTTCATGCCAAAAAAAAAAAAGATATTTCCTTTTACCTATAGTACTATTTATCCAGCCATGTAGTTTTTTATTTTGGTGTGAGTTGCAGAGTTTTGGAAATATCTGCCAGTAGTCCCTCATCTGGGACTACGGTCGTGGTTTTAGGTGTCATGAGACATCTATTAGTCCTTCCTTAACATTTTTCTCATTTGCTGCATTTTTTAAGTCAAATATGATTTTAGTATTCCTAAGAGTGCCTTTTATACGCAAATTTTCTTTACAGAAATGACAATAATCGTTTACCGACATGCTAACTACATGGGGCAGAAACTTTTTTCAGCTTCTGAAAGGGAGGCATGCCAGAAAAAAGTTTAGGAAGCACTGAATTAATTGATCATTAATGTTACCATAATGGTACCAATTTGCAACCCTTCCCTGTACATAAGACAGTCCCAGTTTGAGCTTCCTCTGTCCTGTCCCGATCTGAAATTGCTCAGACATAAGTCTGTGTCAGCTAAATGCATCAGATTAACCCTGCAACTCTTACCACACTGCCTGTCGTGCAACTGATGTCAACCCCAAGGGCCAAGGGTTTTGCAGGAGGAAGTGAAGCAGGGCACCAGTGAATAAACAGAGCAGACAAACAGACAAAGAGTGTGAGCTGAAAGAAGCAGTTTGTATGTTTTATTTGATATTCTTTATGAGAACATACTCACATTCTCTTCCTTTTGTTAATGTTGCAGACAGTCTTTAAAAGGGTATTGATCTCATTCATGTGCTGCTTTTGCCTGTGGAATAATACTTGAATAGAATATGATGCTTTGAAGCTGCAGAAGAGCACACAAAGGAAGACAAAGTCAACATATCTGAACAATACATAACGACATAGCAAATGTTGTTACAGCAAATCAGTAAGTCTGTACTTTTTAGACTTATGACAAGCCATTTGTTTGCCAAAAGAATAAGTTCAACCATAAAAGGACATCAGTGGGTACAGAAGTTCCATAAAAAGAACTTTACCTGTTGACAGGAGGTCTCAGCTTTAACTACATCCTGTCAGTTTCACAGCTAACAAACTGTTAAGTTTCACAAGTCTGAAAGCACTGAGTGGTTACAACCGCCAATACAAAAATGTGCCAAAATACATGTACACTCTGCATGCATCAATGCTTTGACACATCTGCAATGCACTATAGTGGAGTAGCTGGACAGTTCACCTTGTGAGCAGTATTCTTCAACTCTGCAGGGAAGCCCCTGGTTGACATTACTCTCTTTCAGAGGCTACAGCAGGCTCAGTTTTAAAGCTGGAATGAACACTGCAATTTTTGCAGAAAGCTCCAAAATGTGAAAGGTTTTTGATACCAAAACAGCAGAATGACGTTTTCTGTGGTGTTCCTCAAGGTTTTTGGTATTTCTGGTTGGATTCATGACCATTTTTATGATTGTAATTCTCTAACAATCAAAAATGGTTCAGTTGTGCACCAAATCTAATATGTAATAAATGGTATCAAGCTCAAAACTGCTGCAACAGTTGATAGAGCCATGATAGAGCATGAGAATGGCTATCATAATGCTCTAAGACTGGGTTCTTCATTGGTTTCAGACCATGGAACCCTTAGCTGATAGAGAGATGGAGGATCCTCCTACATGTACTGCACTGCATATGTTTGAGTCTTGTCTCGTTTGTGCTTACATGTAACAAGAGCTGCACAATACGATTACAATTATTTTGCGATTGCAGTATATAATTCAGGGTGGGAATTTCTGCATTTCAACTGTCTTTTTTGGTGAAAAAAAATATTTAAATCATGATGATGAGATTTGCTGGTGTTTGTACCAAACAAACATGTTTTCTTACATCTGGTGGACAATATTTGGCATCTCAGCAGTTATACAGCTATTCATTAATGTTATTTTGTCACACATTTTCCTTTATCTAAAAACTGTAGTTGCTGCAATTTGCAATCATGCAGCAGTACTTATAGTGTGGCATAATGAATGGGCAAATTTATCTTTGCTAATAATCTTGTGTTGATGTGTATTATCAGATATAATTTCAGACAAATTAAATTGTTTAAAAATAACAGAAAATAAGTGTATAGCTAACTAAAATGACTTCTTGTATGTTTGTGACATTTTGCTGCTGTCTCTGTTTCAGTATGGAATCGTTCTAGATGCAGGCTCATCCCACACCTCCATGTACATCTACAAATGGCCAGCTGACAAGCAGAATGACACTGGAATTGTTACCCAGCACAGCGAGTGTCATGCAAAAGGTGAGCTCGAACCAAGTTATCCATCTCTGGATCTTAATCATAATACCATGGAGGCCAATTTGCAGTGCTCACAGCATTTACAAATTCAATTTTTACAGTCTGTTTCCCTTGGCTCCACTGAGACAGTACCCCTTTTTGCCTCACTTAGGCGTGAAAAATACATACTTCCTCATTCTGTGGTCAAGTGCAATAATACATATGCAACATCCAGTTAAACTTTCAAAATAAAGCTAGCTTTGAAACATTTCCAACATGTCCTAATACCTAAATAAGAAGAATAGGTTGATTGCCACTGACTTCCAAAACAACATATATGACCTGCAGAGAGAACCAGCAGCGACGCCTGACTTTCAATATTTTGCATAAGTCTTCTGTACTTAAAATGACATCTATATCTAGATGTGTTATTTAGATAATATACAATCTTGCCTTTGTGTTTACACCTGGTATTCTTAATGTGTTCTTGTTATTCTCACTGAGAGGATCTGTCCTCCACAGTCACAGCATGTGAGGATTTAAGGCATATCTTACAATTTTTCATCGCTGTCTCCCTCTTTCCTCCCAGGACAATTCTCCTGTTTTTCTACTGATTTATGACAAATGTTTTATCAAAACCCATTTCTGGCACTGTACAGCCTTTATAACCTGTACAGCTCCAAAAGTCTGCTGTTTCCACCTGGACAATACAGCTTCACCAAAGCAGACTTCCTGGGAAGAATTTCTTTTTTGTCAGGAAAGCAAAGGGGCATACATTTTTGAAAAACCTGAATATTAGTTTGTATATTGAATTGAATATGAATATTAGTTTATTCATGCCAAAAGGGGAACATTCCCATCATGACGTATTTATACCCACATTAACATGCTTATCTGAATAATGTGTTTGGACTAGGATGCATTTTACTGGCCACGTTTTATGCAAAATACACTTTTTCATGGTTTTTAGACAACATTATGTCTCGAAGGCCCCCCAAAATTTGAGAAACTGCCGTCTTTTCTTTTTACTTGCTCCCCATTTCAGAAAATGACTGTTCCAAAATACCAGTCAGATTTGCCTCCTCCATTATGAAGTCACAACGGGCTTAGCACAACCTCTAGATAGGTGACTGTTCTGCCCTCTGAATACCTGGTGAATCACAGTGGGCAGTTCCTGATCCCCTGAGCAGCGAGCTGACCAATCGGAGCAAACTGGGCTTTTCCAGAGAGGCGGGGGAGCTGAAACAGTATTTCAGACAGAGGTTGAATAAAGGAGTTGCAAAAATTGCCAATATAAGAAAACTTATGTGTTTTATGAACATTAAAGCCTGTAAATCTATTCTGATATATACATATATATAGATATAGATATAGATATATATATATAGCATGATAGGTCTTCTTTAATACGAGGTGTAAATGGAGTGCAGGTTGCTTCCATTTGGTTGACAACATACTCTGCCAAGATGCAGGACCAGCAGATTTAAAGCGATAGTTCAACCAAAATGAAATTTCGCCCAATATCTACTCATCCCTGTGCTGATGTGAGGATGGGTGAAGATCTCCAGTTCACACAACACTCCTGGAGCTTCAGTGGAAAACAGCGTTGCAGCCAAATCCAGTGCAATTGAAGTGAATGGTGGCCAGTTTTAAAATGTAAAAAAAGAACACAAAAACCCCACAAAATGTCTCCATACTGCTTGTGTGGTGTAATCCAAGTGTCTGTAAACCACGACATTATAATTTGATGCAAAAAGACACAATTTACACCATGTTTTTAGCCTAAATGTCAAGCGGTGCGACACGAGATATACAGGATCTTGTGATACCTTCACATCTGTGTTTACATGCTACCTGGAAGCGACTCAGACAACAGAGAGAGATCTGCTCAGAAATAGCGACTTGTTACACGCACAGTTGACTTCACAAACTTTCAACAAAGAAGAAAATGTCAGAGGACTTCGACATAGAAGAGGAACATCATTTCTTTGCTGCAGCTGCACCGCTTGGGTGAGAGCCTGTGTACCTGCTTCAGGTGTGTGAATGAGGATCAGGTCTGAGAGACTACAGTTGATATTCAGGATAAAAACATGGTGTAAATGGTGTCTTTTTGCATCAAATTTTAATGTCGCGGCTTACAGACACTTGGATTACACCACGTGAGCAGTATGGAGACATTTGGGTTTTTTTGTGTTCTTTTTTTACATTTTAAAACTGGTCACCATTCACTTCAATTGTACTGGATTTGGCTGCAACACTGTTTATTGCTGAAGCTCCAGGAGTGTTTTGTGAACTGGAGATCTTCACCCATCCTCACATCAGCACAGGGGTGAGTAGATATTGAGTGAATTTCATTTTTGGGTGAACTATCACTTTAAGAACTTGTTGGTCCTTGCTGTTACTGGTATCTTAAAAAGCATAATCAATTTTTTTTTTGTGTGAATTATTGTTTGTTGATTGGTGTGATGACTGTATTCTGCTAGCTGTGCAACAAAACTGTCCTTCGGGGATAATAAAGATTACTTTGACCTTGAGTTTGACCTTGCAGTAAGTGGAAAAAATATGTTTTTTTGTCATTTGCTCGAACTGACCTTAACCTCAGACTGTCCTGGTGGTAAACTATCGCTTCCACTCTCACATTGTCATGCTATGAAAACTCAGCCAATGACCTTATCAGAAAATTGGAGAAGCAATGTCAAAACTTTTGCAAGTTGCTCTTCCTAAGTGGTCCACTTCCTCCTCAGACAGACACACAGTCTTAGTCATCTCCACTCATTCCTCTTCTTGACTCAGTTTGTTGTCACAGTTTCCTTAGAGACACCAACCAGAGCCTTTATCTCAGCGGATCATTCCTTTAAGACAAGGAAGTCCAGTTTTTTCAGGGTCAGGCTGAGTTCTTTGTAAGTGGAACTACTTTCTCTTTCTGTCTAGGTGGAGGGATATCCAGTTATGCAGGTGTTCGTGGTGGAGCAGCAAAAAGTCTGGAGGCCTGTCTGGAACGAGCCGTGAAAGAAGTTCCAAAATCCAGGCACCATCAAACTCCACTCTATCTGGGAGCTACTGCCGGCATGAGGCTTTTGAAGTCAGTAGAAATTCCCATCAAGACAGGATGTTAGACTAATATTACTACCACTGTTCTCATCAATGATGCATGAATGCATTAAAATGTTTTATTGTTTTATTATATTGTTTTATTCTTAACTCTTCCTGCTCTTTAACAGCATAGTCAATGCGGCACAGTCCCAGCAGGTGCTGAAGGAAGTGGCAGACAAGCTGCAGTCTTACCCTTTCAAATTCAAAGAGGCAAACATCCTGAGTGGCCAGGAGGAGGGGGCGTATGGCTGGGTCACAGTCAACTATTTACTCGAAAACTTTGTCAAGGTGAGCTCTGACTTTTCTGTTCAACACATGCAAAGTCACAGAGGAAAGACTCCAGCGCCATGGATTCATGTCATGTCATGTCAATAGGATGGATGGATAGATTAAACTTTTTTGTTCAGAGTTGGAATATTCTGTCATCCATCATTCTAACTCAAATTTTTGTCTTGGCATGTCCTTTCTTGTCCCCTCAGTATGGTTTTGTTGGGCGTTGGCTGAATCCAGGCAGAGAGACAATTGGAGCTTTGGATCTGGGTGGTGCTTCCACTCAGATTACTTTTGAAACCTCAGAAAAGGTGGAGAACAACAATAACGTGATGGAGCTGAAGCTTTATGGACAAACGCACAGACTATACACCCAGAGCTTCCTGTGTTATGGCCAGGATCAATTCTTGAGGAAACTGCTAGCTCATCTTATCACGGTACTGATACATTTGTTCTTGTTTTGTTTTTTTCTATCTGGACCATTTTTCTGTTATCGTGGCACAACAGTTTTTAAAACTGGTCCAGTATTGAGCAAAACCGCTGCAGCCATCAGCTGTGAAACAGGCTGCAATCCTGTAATCCTTGGGGGTAATTGTGCACCATCCATGAGCGTGCGGTAAAAGTGCTTTATTTTGCCACTGACAGGATCAGACTGTTATTCTATTCGAACATTATTCAAAGGATCTCTAAAGAGAGGGAGCTCTTCCTTAAAAAAAAAAAAAAGGATGCACTTGTTTAACCAGAAACTGTTTTTTTATTGCTCCCACCAAAGCTACCAGACCATTCAAACTCAAGAGAAACTAAATAAAACTCACCAAAACTGTTTTGGTTAATCTTTCCACTGTTCCAACAGCCATCAACTCTGTTTTTTGGTCATAAATACACTGGGTAGATGTGAAAATATTTTGGTGCTACGTGCCAATTCTCCCCCCTGTTCCTCTGATGTCCAACCTCCCTCTTGCCGTTTAAGCAGTGGAAAATGAGCTAAATAAGTTTTGTTTTGTTTCTTCTGAGTTTGAATGAATGATAAAATGACTGTTTCTGGTGGCTTTGGTGAATCGTCTGCTTCTGGTTAAAAAAGGAAAAGAAGAAGATGGCATACTTCATAAATCCTCGAGGGGACTAAAAAAGACATACTTATTCCTTTCCATAATGTTGCAGACATTTAGAAAAATAATCTGGGCCTGTCAACGGCAAAACAAGTACTTTTAATAAATGTACTCTGCCAGTTCACGATTACCTGTAAGGATTACTTTGGAGGTCAGTTTTGCTTTTATTGGCTACAGCGCTCTTACTTAATATTAAACAAATTTCAAAATTTGTTTCCATTATTCCATTATTCTCAAAAAGTTGGTGATAAAGTTGGAATGTAAATATGCGCCTTAACATAACATAACCATTACTCAGTTTATTTGGAATTATACATAGTAGAAAGCTGTGTCATATACCGCACTTTTCTTTTGAAGAATATTTCACGTTGATGTTTTTTTGCCCCCTTCAGAGTCAAGGTGTGAGTTCCCAAGTGTTCCATCCCTGCTATCCACAACAGTTCAACACATCTATCAAACTGGGGGTGGACGTCTTTGACTCTCCGTGTACTAGGAGCTACAGACCAGCCCGGTTTAACCCACAGATGTCTGTGACAGTACTGGGCACCGGAGATTACCAAAAATGCCTGGGCAACGTAACAAAGATGTTCTCCTTTGCCAACTGTTCTTACTCCAGGTGCTCCTTCGATGGAGTCTTCCAGCCCAACGTGACAGGAAGCTTCATGGTGAGGGAGAGAAAGCAACAACCTGTATCTGAGGAGGCAAAAGTTCCAAAAAAGTGCAGAATAGTTAGATAGTAGTTAGTAGACCAAACATTTTATGTTGTATTCTTTGGCTTTTTGAATTGCTCACATTTCATTAATATTTATATTTTTACTAATCTGAATGAGTGGTTTCTTAGTCTGACTCATTGGATGTAAGCTGTGGGTACAAGTCCTGCCATTGGTTGATTCCTCCATGCAGCATCGTGGTGTCTATGTTTTCAAAGTCCACCGGAAACAACAACAAAAAAAAATTTCCCACCTGCACTCCAGGAATTCTGCCTCTGATTTCCTAGTAGGCTACTTGTTGTCTCCATTGGTTTGACTTGTTATAGAGTCTATTTTAACTTGTTTATTTTAAAAAGTATTTGAAAACAACAGGTCTAAGTATTGTTGAAGTCAGGGCTGTTTCTAGCTTTTTGGGCATCCAGTGTGAAATGTTTTTTTGGGGCTCCCATTTTTTGAAACTACAGTGGGGAGATTTCAAACCCTCTAAAGTGGTCCATGGGCAGACATTTAAAATGTAATACACTGCATCTGGTGAACTTTAAATGGAAAGGAGGCCAGATCTGTGAAAACATCCCTTTTATCTCAAATTCAAATCACAATTTTCAAGTTGACCCTAGCAATTTAAACCTATGGAAAACAAAAATAAATGGGAATCACTGGGGCTCATCAGCAGAAGGAAAATCATGACAACTTACTGTAGAGTCTGCATTATAAAATGTGCCAAAATGAGACAGATGCTGCATTTTCCTTAAAATTATTTTTAATGTTAGGAATTTCAAAATTTGTAATAAATAATACTAAAATAATATATATATATATACATATATATATGTATATATATATATATATTTAAAAAAATAGATATAAATTATGCAAAGTGTACTCATGTGAGTGACAGTGACGTGATGTGTGATAAAGTAAAGCTTCCATGTTTTTTTCTGGACAGTGACAGTTTTACTTTGAACAGCAGTCAGGATGCTGGATGGTGGATCTGTTACTGAACACATCACACAGTCTGGGGGCCCCCTAGTGGCACTGGAGGTCCTATGCAACTGCATAGTCCACGCATGGCAAGAAAGTTGCATGAACGTCTGAAGCAACATAACCTGCAACTGAAAGACTTTAAGTGGCAACATGAGCGATAGCAATATCTTACAGGGGTGAAAACGTGTCCTTTCTTGCTCTTTTATGCCCTTTTTGACATTTCTATGCCTCACACCAGCCGTGGCTAGAAGCATTATTTTCGGGTTGTCCGTCTATGATCATCCTATCCTCATGAACGTGATATCTCAGGAATGTCTTGAGGGAAGTTCTTCAAAATGTCAACTTGGACTCAAGGATGAATTTATTAGAATCAAAAGTCAAAGGTCATTGTATCCTCACGAAACACATTTTTGGTCATAACTCAACTCAACCAATTCTGATAAAATTTCACATGAAAGTCTAAAAGGATTAAATGTCCTCTGTCCTCCTCAGCTTTCAGTCTGTTTTCAAAGCAGTTTGTCTGATGCTCAGGAGGAGTGTGTGACTCAGTGTCTCTTCTTCTCCACAGGCATTCTCCGCCTTCTACTTCACTCACAGCTACCTCAGCAGCCTCACCAACATCCCCATCACCTCCCCCAGTCAACTGAAGAAGGCGATCCGACTCATCTGCAACATGACCATCACTGAGGTACTCTCAAACACACAGCTGTCCGGGCATAACCCCCAACAATTAAAGGGACAGTTCATCCCAAAATCAAAAAATAGATACTTTCCACTTACCTGTAGTGCTGTTTATCCATCTAGATAGTTTTGGTGTGAGTTGTTTTGTAGACATTGGCCATAGAGATGTCTGCCTTCTCTCCAATATAATGGTACACAGCTTGTGGTGCTCAAGGTGAAAAAAATACACTTGTAAAATTGAAAGCCTCTTTACCAAAATCATGATGTGGTTACTCAAGATAATCCACAGACCTTGTTGTGAGCAGTTTCATGTAGGAACTACTAACTACTAACTAAACAACTAACAAGTTGTTTATCAACCCAGTATTTGCTGTAATCCTACGATTAAACATGCAAAATACTAACACCTGATTGCAACCTCAAACAGATTTTTTTTCTTTTTTTTTTTTTTTTTTGGAGATTACTGATTTATGTAGACTTTTTTGTCTCGTCCTGCTGGCAGGGCTGCAACTGCAACTGGACTTCCCTGCAGATTTTCCAGTGACTTTTACCTGACTGCTGATCATTTCTCAAAGTGACCATCATAATGTCCTACTGGAAATATGTATAACTGAATATTGGTTAAATAGATACACCTTTAGATGGACTACATCAGTGGGTCCCAAACTTTTTTTCTGGTATGCCCCCCCTTCCCTTCAGAAGCTGAAATTGTGGATGGAACTGATAAAAAAGGATTCATACATTGAATTTTAGTGAAATAAAGGTTAACAGGATAGAGTTACCTATATAGATAATATCTATTCAACTTTGTTTCATTCTTTGTCTCCCCTGGTCTTCCGCCCCCCCTAGTTTGGGAACCACTGGACTACATGATGTCCTACAACAAAAATCTACTCAGACTGGGGGGGCTGTATTCTGATATCAATGTAAATGAGTATCTTGTGTCAACAGGCGGCTAAACAGGCAGACTATCAGTATCCATGTGTATAGGTATGAAACCAAATATCCAAATTGTAGGAAAACATGAATTGTATGTGTTGTATATGTCTTCGTATTTAACATGCATTAAATAAACTCATCTCATATTGTATGTATTGTTTGTGCTCAGAGCACAGGCTGGGACGATCACTGAGCTCACCAAAGTGTGCACTGTTACATCCTGCAAAACCGCGCCAATCCAGCACAAGTTTTTAGGGAGTCCCCATTAGCACCACTGAGTTTGCTAGTGCTGTGTTATGGCTGTCAGGTATAGTTCGGTAGAAAGAAAATAGTTCCTACATGAAACTGCTCACAACAAGGTTGTTGGGTTATCTTGAGTAACTGAGTCGTTATTTCTGGAAAAAGACACTGCTGTTGAGTTTTTCCAAAGTATTTTTTGGTGCTTTGACCACCACAAGCCAAGTGCCATTCAGTCCCATCATCTCAATATTATACTTGCTGATTATTTTCCCAATTAAGAGATTAATTAATCCTGTCACAATCATGTCAGTTGAAAAATCGGAGCATATGTTTGTGGACGAATGTGTTTGTGCTCCACATGTTTGGACCCATTTTTCAAAGAGAAAAGAAGAATCAGTCATCTAAATAGTTGGCGATTAATTTAATAACTGATTAATAGATTATTAACTGCAACTCACACCAAAACTGTCTATGGATGAATGGATGGATGAGTAGCACTACAGAGGTAATATGCATTTTTGATTTGGGTGAAGTGTCCCTTTAAGGATGAAGCATCTTAAACATGTTCATGTCTGCAAACACCAGACAGGCCACAGTAGACACTAAATCCCTGTTATTTGCTGATGAATATTCCAGAAATCAAAATGAATGACATTTGAAATCTTAACACACTGTATGTCCACCAACAGATGAGTGAAAAAACAAAGCAGCCTGCGAAATACATGATGAACGTCTGCGCCGTCTCCAATTTTGTCCAGGTCCTCTTAACGCAGGGCTACAAATTCGATGAGCACTCCCTTCCTTCCATCTCTTTTCAGAAAAAGGTCAGGAGTAAAAAGAAAAAATTATACATTTTTGTTCATCATTTTAGTGTGTGTTCAAACTGTCGGCAGCTCAGTACTGTCTGTCCGCTGTGCTGAAAACAGTGAGCTTGTCCATGGTGTGTTATTGTTTCAGTGTTTTGTTGTTCTACAGGCAGGAGGTGCGTCTGTCGGCTGGGCTTTGGGCTACATGCTGACTTTGAGCAGCATGGTACCAGCAGAGAGACTTGGACTGATGAAGGCGATACCCTTAGGGCCCTGGGCTGGCATTCTCTTCCTCTTCATCCTCCTCATCTTCATTTCACTGGGATACTTTGTGGTGATCTACAGACAGACAAGAGCTAAAGAAGGCATGGTGTAAGAGCACCTGTCAATCCAATTTATATTCCCCATCTCAAACCTTCAATCCAAAAACAATTTCAAGAACATGTTAGATTTTTTTGTTGCACTTTTTGTGCATTTGCATGTAAGTGAATTCAATAAATCAGTAAAATATGTACTGCTCAAATTTCTTTACTAATCCACAAAGTCCCTGCTGGCATGTTGGCATCGGTGTGTGTAAAATCTACAGAATAAACCTTGTTTTTTTGTAAATGTTTCAGATTCCTTATGTAACGTTACACCCACTTATGGGCATCACTGTCTCTGTTTTCTCCCTGTTGGGACTGAAGCAGCCCACATGTGCTTCACAAGATGCAAAGAACAAAACTCAAATCATTTACATTCCAGTGAATCCCCAGCTGTGGTTCCAGTATCTGTGGAGGCAGATGTTTTAGGCACACATTAACCATTTTAATCAGCTGAATAAATCTGTCCTATTTAAGTCTGTTACGGCTTCTGGTAGGGCTATAAGTAGGACTAGGTCTAGCAGATTTATATTTCTGGGTTCACTGTATTCACTGGGGCTGGTTAAGACAGTAGGTTTTAGAGCTACCATCACATGTTAACCATGTGTTAAAATGGCTTTCTGACAGCGCCTCACACAGAAGATGAAAGGTACCTAAGGGTTGCTTTCAAAAGGTATTCTGATAGTTACTAATGACCTGTTAAAAAGTGTAGTCAGTAACCCGATGTAACTTGATTACTCTATTACTTTTGCATTACCTCAAGTGAAACGGTTTAGTGCAGGGGTTTGCAACCTTGAGGGTCAAAAGAGCCATTTTTGGTCAAAAAAAGAAAAAAAATCTGCCTGGACCTGTAATTATTAAATTCAGTGTTTTCCCTGAAGACTTTTTTTTGACTTGGTATCCATAACGTTTAGAGGAAAAGGATCTGAGCCATAGACATTTGGTGTACTATTTACATATAAGCTATACTTTTACACTTGCCAAATGTAAGAATCACTTTACACTATAAAAAAATAGTTGCAACGACTCACCGGGATTTTCACCAGGTGCGCCTGCGCCGCGGTTTTACTCGGTCATGCACACTACTTCACTTTTACACCAGCAGCGTTTCAGAAGCATTTCAGCAGCGGAGCGTTTTGCCCGTCTGATTATGTTATTTGCTCTGATTTTGATGATTAAGTCCTCTTTCCTTGCTCTTTGTGCTTCTACCATGGATAAGCAGGCTACGTAGTTAAATTGTTTATTTTCTGTCTGTCTTAATTTATTATTATTATTTATTTATTTATTATTATTATTTATTTATTTTGAAAATCAACCGGATTCTCCCCTGTTTTCCGTGCCTGACTTCCTGCCCGTTCGACCTGCTCTGTGCCAATTGACGCGCCATCCGTCGAAAATAGACTTGCTGTGTATTCTCCGCGGAGCGGAGCGCTGAGCCGCTTATGGGACGCTGCTGAGACGCACCGCGGCGCTTCTGGTGTAAATTACAGCATTGACTAGAATGGGTTCTATTTCTCTGCGTGCCGCGGCGCAGCCGTTCCGCTGCGCAGCCGCGCCTGCTGTAAATGCGGGGTCAGAATTTCAAGGCATCATACTGCAATAGATTTTTTTTACTTTCAAGCCCAACTCAAACCCTTATGTTTTGAAATAAATTCTTAAAAAGGTGGGTGATGGTCCTCTTCCACTGGGGCCACCATGTTTCTGCAGTTGCCCAGAATTGACAGAACGAACACTGGCTCACAGCCACCATACATACGTTCTCCTACACTTAGAAGTGGGGGTGAGATGAGGTGTTGGCAATCTGAAAGGGTACTAAAGCGAAATAAAATAAATCTGCCAGCTTCATCTATTAAAAGTCAGGGGTTGGACTCTGCTCTGCCATAGGTGGTTTATCTTGAATCTACTGCTTTTGCCTAATTCAAGATGGTGGCATCAGGTGGAGATCTTAATGAAAACTTGCAGATTCATAGTAGATTGAGTGGTAATACTGCTCATTCACTAGTCAGAAGCTTTAATCCACCTCCTTCCTTTTGATGGATAAAGTTGACACATTTATTTATTTTGCTGCGTTAAGTTACATTATGGATGAATTAAAGTATATTTAAATATATATATACATGTGAGTATAAATAGAAATTGTGTGAATAAATTAACAGGTAAATAAATAAATTAATATATGAACAAAATATACAAATACATAAATTTTGCACCTGTTGTGACTAACATTCAATTACATAATTATTTATTAATGTAGGCCTTTTATTATACAATTATATATAGATTCATTAATTCATTTATTTATTTAAGCCTTTATTTAAGCATTGATTTAAACATTTAGGCATTTAAGCATATATTTAAGAATTTTATTCTGTATATATTTGATTCAGCTCTTAAAACCCTCCATATTTGTCTTTTAAAAACACATTTATAATTATCATTCACAAACACAAATATTCCTAAGAAGTGCTATGTTCTCTTTTTCCCAAGAGTACCCATCTGCAGGAAAGATGGCAGACAAGGGCGCCACCATAGCTCTACTCCATACCAGAAGTCACAACCGGAAGTTGGTCTACTTTTGACTTATTTATGTCATTAAAAACAATTTGAATTCATGATCAGTGTTTTCCCTTAGTTGTGGCAAGAGGGCATACAATTAAAAAAAAGACATATTACTTTGTATTGTTGTACATCAAAGGGATGAGAAATGCATTTCATATAGAATAACACTAAATTGTCATGAGCAAATGTATGTCATTGAAAATAAGAACAAAAGTTCACTGTACCTTTTGTTTTAGCAGCTCATCAACGAGGCGGTCCTGTTACATCACATAGCTGAGGTTCACCAGAGGACTTCTGCAATGGCGCCTTTTCAAACTCTGCTAAGGACAGTGCCGCTTTTATGAGTCTCCCGTCCGATCCAAAGTGTCCATGTTTATTCTGAGGAGAAGCACACACAACCTCCGATCAAACTTGCTGTATTTTTTAAAATCTAGACAGACTCACACTCAAAAAATCCTCAGCTGATCATGTGTAGATGAACAGATTCCCAGAATGTTGTCCTCACCATCAAAGTCATCTTCTGGTTGTTCCAGTTCACTAACTGAAATTGACAAACACAAGATACAAATACCCTTAGAAGAATGATACTATTGTAAATAAATCTTATGTCACAGCTATCAAATAAATATTTAAAAGGGTATGTATACAGGTGGAAGCTAAAGGGAGATATACCCTCAGAATTAAATACTCCTTTTCTGTGGAGGTCCATAACCACCACAGGAGGGGAGAAGCCACAATCTACACAAGAGTATTTGTACTCTGTGTTGCAAAGTGTCTCGGATTAGCAGTATCCTTGAAAAATTAGGTCGGTGGCTAGAAACTTCATCTTCACAAAGTCTCAAGAGAGTCAAATTACCTATACATAATAAATCTAAAGATGTATTGAACTTACTTTTTATCACCCTTCCATGCAAACCATTCTGGCCTCGTCAGTGACTTAAACAGCCTCCTCCAGTTCTGGATTATCTGGACACATCTTGCATTTTGTTTCATTTGGAAACGACTGCTGTGGGTGATCTGTCAGAGCTCTTTGGGCTTTGGCCTCTTCAGGGAGAGTTGCGGGTATTTTTTTTACACTCACAGATACCTCGCAGTTCTCTATCTCTGCAGTAGGGGGACTGAGGGGTTGAGTTGTCACTTGTGGTGTGTTGGTTGGTGGTCCGGTCATGAAAAGTTTTTTATGGGTTTGGAAAAGGTGCCACTTTGCAATGCACTTGTGGGTGCAAGATGTATGTGCCTTTGCACAGGGACAATGCCAGGTGTTTTTTTGGAGGTTGTGTGTCACCATGACTCTTCCTAAGGTGCTGTAACGGAATAGTTTTGGTTCATAAATAGAAAGAGAGATATAATTTTTGCAGTCACTAAGGTCCACCAACACAGACAAGGGGACATGCGCTTCCTCTGCTTCTTGTTGCCTCTTTTTGCATGCTTCCACCTTGGAGTCACCAAAGAAATGGTTGTCCAACATTTCCTGGAGGACCCCGTGTTGCAGTGGCTCCTCAGTGACAGTGGTGCTGCAGTAGTCCAGCGAACGAATATGGCGGCACATGCTGTGAGAGAGGCTACTCCTTTGTGCAAGCAGGCGATACTGACAGTCCTCCATCTCACATTTTATGGCATGTTGCTCGCCCCATGTCTTACGCTGCACATGTACTGGGACACTGAAACCACATGCTGTTTTTCTGACCGCATAGAGGCCATTACTCCAGTCAATACATGTGCTTTTCAAGTGAGATTTGGCTGTTATGTCTCTTGGTTGACTGTGTTTCCTTTGTATATGTAAAACCAAATTCTGTTTGTATAACACAATGGAGCAGTGAGGGCACTTCACGTGGGATGATGGCAGTTCCTCAGTGACTTCTTCCTTTGGAGCTGGGGGGTTGTAGGTTGTAGCTGGGGGTGACTGATCAAAATCTGTGGGGGTCTTGGGTGATGCTGTGAATGAGTAGGAGTGGTCTGTAGTCAGAGGGGACACAGGAGGTGGAAGTGAGTATGAATGTTCCACACTGGCTGATGGTGATTCAATACAGTCCTCCTGAAGGTCTTTTGGTGTAGGGTGGGTCTCTGGTGATGGTGGCTTACAAGGTGGCACCGATGTGGGTTGGACCACATCACATTTTTTAAGACACTCAATCAGATGTAATGTTATGCCTTCTTTTCGAATTATAGTGGTGTCACAAAATGGACAATGGAAATGACCTCCATCTCGGCAGGACAGATTGCATCTGCAGATAATTTTTTCTGTAAAAGGGAAAGTAGAAAAATTTACTACATCCTAAAAGAATATACAATTGTATTTCTCCTTTGTTGAAACAGTTGAACAACTCGACAAAACGCTACAAGTGGGCATCTATTGAAAGCAGTGTTGGGGGTAACGAGTTACAAAGTAACGGATTACAGTAACTATTACTTTTTGGGTATTGAAGTAAAGTAACGCATTACACTTAAAATATCGGTAATGAAACTACTTTACTAGGCTATAGGAACACGCTTTCCTGCGTTACCCAAGCCGTGTT
Source organism: Lutjanus erythropterus (assembly GCF_056507025.1). NCBI lineage: Eukaryota > Metazoa > Chordata > Actinopteri > Lutjaniformes > Lutjanidae > Lutjanus > Lutjanus erythropterus. The sequence goes on along the minus strand of NC_139326.1, from coordinate 39,290,198 downwards.
TGCCTAAAGTTCTGATCTGTTTAAGTGGTGTGTGCAGGCATGCTGCCTGTGTGTGTGCTTGCCTGGGCACGTTGCCATAGAGATGGATTTGAGTGACATAGCTGTTCGTGCGAAGGAAGGAGAGAGGGAAATGGAGATGGAGACGGAGACGGGGGGTTTCAGCCAGTAGCGATATTCTTACTATTTTCAGTTTATTGCTCAAAAGGACAAAAATATTGGTGTGAAATGCGCTCTAAGCGCAGGTGACAGGTGTCTTTCAACTAGTGCCAAGTCAATGAGCACCCTGTCTAAGCATTTGTCAGCACAGCATGGCAATACCAAACTTATATGATACGGCTATGATGTTTGTCCATGTATCTACATGGTAAATTAAGAAACAGGAAAGTAAAGTAATAAGTAGTGAAGTTACTTTTCAAATACAGTAACTAGTAAAGTAATCTCATTACCATTTACAGAAGTAACGAGTAACTAGTAACTAATTACTTTTTTGAGTAACTACCCCAACACTGATTGAAAGTTACTTGCTTTCTTTGCCAAGCTTATCCACAGACCTCAAAGCAACGCAACTCAATATAACACTGGTTAAATTATGGTAAGCTTATACATGCAAAAACACATTATCATTCAACATTACTGTTGAATGTAAAATGATATGATCTCAGACAGATACTTCTCATCAACATACCCTGGAAATGCACTGCATTTGCGGAGTGGTTTCTAAGGTGCCTCTGGATCACACTGTCAGTTTTAGTCATGAATTTGGGACAGAGAGGACACCCAAACTCAGTGGAGGACAAGGCTGTGCGCTCCAGACTGGATTCTTTTGTTAAAATAGAGGGGTGCATCTGAAAAAGGAGATGTCAAACAACATTGATATCTAGAAAACTTTAACGATCTGAAGGTTAACACCACATATCCTTCTTTTTGCTTATATAGGACTTCACCAAATTTATACTTAAAAGCGCACTTTCTTTAGCTCAGCTAACGTTAACCCGGACCATGGAGTCGAGCGGAGAAACAGCCTTCCCAATTCTAATTCTTCGATGCATTACATTTGTAGATAGCATAGAATTGTATCTTGGATAGCACGCTACACTTTTTAGAGAGGACTTTTTAGAGGATATTTAAAACACTCTTTCTCTTACCTTTCTGTCTCTTTGTATCTTCTTATTATCTTCGATCTACCGTCGGGACATACCGTAATGACGGAGCGCCGAATAAGTAAGAAGAAAGACTTCCGGTTGTGACTTCCGGTATGGAGTAGAGCGGCAGCGCCCTTCTCCCCTTGTCCGCCATCTTCCTTGCAGACGGGTCTCTTTTCCCGCCGGACTTGAATCAAGCACGGAACTCTTTGGTCGCCCGTGTTCCTGACGGACTGTTTACAAAGTTGCAACACAGGAAGTTTGCTTTGACAGCGAAAAGCAGAATGTGTTGGTTTGTTTTGTAACAAACGGTTATCTTTTCGGTTGTAATAACACTTTATTTCATTCATAAATCTTTCGGTTGATGATTAAAGAGAGAGAACGATGTTCGCGGGGCTGCCTGAGCTCGGGATATCGAACGGAGAGGACCTCAAAGAAACTCTCACCAACTGCACCGAGCCGCTCAAAGCCATTGATCAGTTTCAGGTAATGGCAACGCTAAACGGCGTGTTACTGCTAATTACAAAGTTCTGTTCTCCGAACCATGTGTTTGTACATTTCGAGTACTGCCCTGTGCACTCAGGATGGTTCCAAATAATGTAAATAATCTCCAGACAGCTAACAGTACATCTGATCCGTGTGCGCTTGCTGCTTGTTCATGTTGTTGTTTGGTATCTAACGTTAACGTTAGCTCATTTTAACAGTGCTTCTATGAAAGGCAGAATTAAATTATGGACAACACATTTTCATTTGCCGGTAAAGCATATTTAGTTAATAAAAGTGGTGATGTAGTGTGATTTTGCGAACTAATATCTTTAGTAGCATAAATGCAGCGCAATTAAATGACCAAATAGTTGGACAGACTGGATGTTTCACCTGCACAGAGGCGCGAGAGTGGATGACGTAGTGATGTAGCGTCTCGTGCAGGAGACAAGGAGATGACGAGGGCCAGTCAGCATGCAGTGTCAGTACAGCTGACCCGCTGCGAACTGGGTTTGATATGGAATCACTTCCAAGAAATAGTGGAAAGTAACTAAGTACATTTACTAAGTATACTATTTTACTTAAGTATTTGCATTTCCTGCTTCTTTATATCTATACTCCAGTACAATAGACTGTCTGCACAGCAGACTTGTCAGAGCAGGAAAAACACAGGTGGACTTGATAACAGTAAATAAGGCTCAGTTCCTTTAGGTGTCCCAGTAACAGCGACATTGAACCAGCATGCGCAGTAGAGATACATCCCCTAAGTGGAGTGGAGCTGTCAATAATTATACGTGTGAGTTTTCTGGTATGGCATGTCAAAATATCTGCTGTGCAGTTAGTCCATTGAGAAGCAAATACTGTACTTTTCACTCAACTTTATGTGTTTGATCATTTTAGTTACATTATTCTGGGCCATTGTGCAAAATTCAGAGGTGGCAAAAGTACATGCATTCTTAACTCGAGTATAAGTGCAGATACTTGTGTAAAAAAAAGGGGGTGGGGGACTTGTAAAATGTAGAAGTATTGATTCAACTTCTTTACTCAAGCAGAAGTGAAGAAGTACAGGCTCTGTAATGTACTCAAAGAATAAAAGTAAAAAGTCATCCTCTGAAGGACATTTCTACTGACTGTTTTTGCACAAACTGAATGTCTCCTTTTCTCGGCAGTTGTTTAGATCTTTATATCAATTTTGTCTTATTAAGTCTTTCACATCTTGTTATATCTTTTTCATAATTTTTCATCCTATGTGTTTCCATCTTGTTACGTATTTTTTTTTTATCTTATGTCTTTTTTCTGTTATGTAATTTTTCTCCTTACTACATTTTTTCACTGTGTTGTCTTTTTCGTTTTATTAAATCTTTTTTGTCTTGTTACAGTTTCTTTGTCTTTCTACATCATTTTTGTCTTTCACACAATTTCTTTGTCTTGTTACGTCCCTCATGCCTAGTATGCACTGAAGGATACACTAAGGAATCATCTTTTCTATGTGTTATTGTTTCATCCATTTAGAAATCAGTCCTGATGTCTGGAAGGTGACACACAATGATGCAAGCAGCTTACATGCAGCTACTCTATATTTAGATTTGGCCTGCTGTCATCAGTTTTGTCTTCTTCTTCTTTGCTTATTGGTAGTAGTGTATTCATTAATAGATTAACTCAAATTGTGTAATGTCTTCATGTACTAATTTTGTGCTTGTAATTGGCAGGTGACCTACGACAAATTTATAAAAGCTAAATTTTGTAATAACTGTGTGGACCAACAATTAATTCCTGAATTATTATGTTTCTTGGAATAGCAGTAACTGAAGCATAGTTACTCTTTCACAAGCATGTTTTATTTTTAAGCTGGTCCCTAATGTCTAGTTTTTAGTTTAAAGTCCTAGTACTCAGTATAACCACATCTTATGGTGTACTAATAGTTTAGCTCATGCTGTCTCTGATAAGCTCCACCCTTTTTCATATAGAGAGATTGACAGAACAATCTTAATTCAAGATCTAATATTATGCTTCTTTGTGTTAAGGCAGATATACATCTCTGCATACAATCAATAAACCAGCAAGTACTTTAAGTTTACTTAATTCTTAAATTTAATGTTTTAAACTTGGTTAACTTTTTATTCCTGAAAATAATTTGAGTCCAGCTGAGTGAGACAGACTGTATGAAACAGTCCTTAAATAAAGTGATGCTCGATGGACCATCATTAGCCAAATGTCTTAAAATATTTTACTGATGTGTTCAGTGTCTTTAGTCATGTTTTACCTGATACCTGCCACTGCAAATAAGTGAGGGACCATTTATTCAGCTGCCTCTGAATCAACCAGCTACAGCCACTGTCTTATTGTTCACAACCTGTTGCCACCACCACTGCTATTCTAAAATTAGTTGTAATCGCTGGCTGCTACTACATCTTTATTTATTGTGCAGCTGTTTCTTAGATATTTATTCCTATGATTTGTTTTTCTTTTTGGAATTGTGTCCTACACCGGGACCTATGTACCTCATTTCATTCAATCATGTTAAACGTGTTCTGGAATGCCATTAAAGCATCCTTTTCCTGATGATGTGACTGCAGATGGAAAATGGCATCCTGCTGCCGACACTCCAGTCTGCTCTGCCCTTCCTCGACCTCCATGGAACGCCCCGGCTGGAGTTCCACCAATCTGTCTTCGATGAGCTGCGAGAAAAGCTGATGGAGAGAGTCGCCATCATTGCAGAGGGCAAGGAGGAGGACAGGTGCGTTATAGTCGTTTTTGACTTGGAGTAATGTTTTCTGAAGGAACCAGCTTGGATGCGATTGTGTTTTCTGTCACTCTACTTCCAGGTACGGGAAACTTGAAGAGCTGTTGGAGAAGAGCTTTCCCCTCGTCAAAATGCCGTCCATTCAGCCAGTAGTCATGCAGGTGCTGAAGCATCTACCCAAGGCAAGTTCTTACATCTGCTTCTCCGCTGTTAAAAATAACAATATATTACAAGAGTATGTGCAATACTGACAGTTCATCATCAGTGCAGGGATCACAGACTTGGTGTCTTGTGGCATCTTACTGTGTGTGTAGTCAGAGTACTGATAGTATGAGGCTGTTCTGGAGGCTTAATTTTTAAAACTGATAAAAATCATGGCTTAACTTTAAGTTCATGTTGCACCAAACTAGCTTAAAAAAAGAATAGTTTTAAACCTTAGTTTAGTTTTTGCTCTAAATCTAGATTAAATGTAGTTCTGTTGCTCCAAAACTTTAAAATGTTGTCCAGTATTAAATTAAAACTTAAACTCAAGGAGGTTTATCTTTTAAAATGGCTGCGTTTTTGAGATGGATGAAGCAAAATAATCAAGTTCCTCAAAGAAAGGTAAGGTACAGACTCAACCTGATTGAATTTGATGTGGCTTTTCTTTCTTTCACTCCAGTTACTTTTTTTCTTGACTGTGCTGGTGTCCCTCTTTTCATCCCTTTTATTTTAGTCCTTTCTATTATTCGTCATATTGCTCCATTTCTTCTCTGCCAAACCTAACTAACTTTTTGGCAAGCTGGCAAACAATGTAATGTTTTGTTAAGGAAGACAGATCACCCCCCCACCCTTTTTTTTACTTACAAATGTATTTACTCAAATGTATTTTTTATTCATTTTAATTTGGGTAAGCAAGCATCTCCGTGCTGCTATATAGATTTGCCTAGCATGGCTATATTGGTCTGTATATGTACTGGCATATATAATGTCTGTTTTTATTTTTTTTTAATTATAATGCAGATTGTTTTTAATTGTTTTAGTTTCATAGGCAGTGCTTTATGGGGCTGAACAATTTTGAAAAAATATCTAACGGAGATTATTTTGACTAATATTGCAATTGCGATATGATTTATGATGTTAGTGGGAATGCCAATTTTTACATCACTATGCTAATTTTCATTTAAAACATATCATGGTGTGATTTTTGCAAGGATATACACCAAATAAAGATGTTTTCTTATGTCTGTAAAAATATGTGGCATAGGCCAGGACATTTCTGTAGCTTGATATTTAATTTAAAATGGCAGGTACACGTTAGACACACATTTTGCATTTAACACATACATCGCCTCCTGTGATTTGAAAATTGCTGTAGGCCATATTGCGATTTTATTAAGATTTCAATTAATCGTGAATGTTTATGGTTTCGGGCAGCACGGTGGTGCAGTGGTTAGCACTGCTGCCTCACAGCAAGAATGTCCTGAGTTCGATCCCTAGCTTGCTGGGGCGGGGCCTTTCTGTGTGGAGTTTGCATGTTCTCCCCGTGTCTGTGTGGGTTCTCTCCGGGTTCTCCAGCTTCCTCCCACAGTCCAAAGACATGCATTCTAGGTTAATTGGTGACTCTAAATTGCCCGTAGGTGTGAATGTGAGTGTGAGTGGTTGTCTGTCTATGTGTCAGCCCTGTGATGAACTGGCGACTTGTCCAGGGTGAACCCCGCCTCTCACCCAATGTCAGCTGGGATAGGCTCCAGCAGCCCGCGACCCTTATGGAATAAGCAGTAACAGAAAATGAATGAATGAATGAATGTTTATGGTTTCAATTCCCTGATCCATTTTGGACTTTATAAATATATAAATAAGGAATATCTGCTGGATCACTGATATCAGATTTTTTTACTGCTTAATATCAATATGGATATCAGTTCCAAAGATTCAGTACTGGTCAGGCCCTAGAACTAATCTTAGATCAAGTTAATCCATGTTGGTGCAACATTTACATTGCTTTTAGCTTTTAATTTGTATCCCATCTATGTCTTCTCATGAACTGTAGAGAAAAAATGCTGACCTGTTGATGGAGATAAAAATCCTTAGAATGCAACATGGGAAACATGAATGTCTGAACTACATTTTATTTGGCAAAGGGCAAATTGTCCATCGTAAAACTGGCTTAGCAAAAGGTTAAGAACTCCCATGCTTTCTCCTTCAGGTGCCAGAGAAGAAACTGAAGTTGGTGATGGCTGACAAGGAGCTGTACAAGGTGTGTGCTGTGGAGGTGAAGAGGCAGATCTGGCAGGACAACCAGGCTCTGTTTGGGGACGAAGTCTCGCCCCTCTTGAAGCAGTACATTGTGGAGAAGGAGGCAGCTCTGTTCAGCAGCGACCTGTCCATCCTGCACAATTTCTTCAGCCCTTCTCCTAAAACACGACGCCAAGGAGAGGTGAGTCACCATCATCAGATCAGATGTCTAATCAAAAATCACTGTGTTGGGTGATGACATTGTTTCTGTTTTTCTAGGTGGTCCTAAAGCTGACGCAGATGATTGGAAAGAACGTGAAGCTTTACGACATGGTGCTGCAGTTTTTACGAACACTATTCCTGCGAACGCGAAATGTCCACTACTGCACACTGAGAGCAGAGCTGCTGATGTCTCTTCACGACCTGGACATCAGCGAGATCTGCTCTGTTGACCCCTGCCATAAGGTGAGTACAGAAGCACTGAAGAGCCAAAGAGCCCCAAACCCTGTATTTCCTGCGTGTTACATGTTCTTCTCTTTTGTGTTTCTCTTGTGTGCTGTGACAGTTCACTTGGTGTTTAGACGCCTGCATCCGTGAGAAGTTTGTGGACGGCAAACGAGCCAGAGAGCTGCAAGGTTTCCTGGACGGAGTGAAGAAAGGACAGGAGCAAGTCCTCGGGTAACAGATGAGGAGACGCTTTGGGTTTCTGAACAGAGCTGATCATCTATTGTGAGTGGATGAATGAACCTCTGTTCATTTCAGGGACCTGTCCATGATCCTGTGTGACCCGTTTGCTTGTAACACCCTGGTCCTGAGTATCATGAGGAACCTGCAGGAGCTGCTGAGTCAGGACGCTCTACCCAGGGTGAGCATACTGTACATCACAAAATTCACGGTTTGGATCGTATCACGGTTTTGAGGCACAGGTCAGATCACTTTGCAGATCAGCAAACAAGAAAAAAGAGGTGGGATTAGGGTTAAATTATTTTAAAAGCACACTTGGCCACTTTAATCTCTCACTGTCTGGAGTTATCACCATAGTAATGTAATAATAATAATGATTATAATGATAATAATATAAAAAATATTTAATATTTAACAGGAAAGCGGGGAGAGAGAGTTGGGATGACATGCAGCTAATTGGCTGTAAGTTGGGGTTGAACTGGCGGCTGCTGCGGCCGGATAACGTCAGTACATGGGACACACGCTCTACCAACTGAGCCAAAGGGGCGCCCCAAATCTTAAATTTTGAAATAAACTAAACAAAGTTTTGCCAACCTATAATCTTTTGTCAAGATAATTAATAAGTAATTAATTTTTTTTTTTTTTTTTTTTTTCGATAAACTTGAGCTTGGGGAAACCCCCAAATTTGTATTTCAAAAATTGTGATTTGCCATTATTTAGGTGCTTGAAAACTAAATGGTTGCAACTGAAAATATAATTACAATTATTATTATTATTATTATTATTATTATTAACCATTATTTACTCTCAAAATGCAATTATTTTGGGGTTTCTAAAACTCAAAGATTCAAGCTAACCTAAAGAAGAAAAGTAAATGACGTCAACAAAACATTATTAGTTAGTCAAACTTTTTCAAAACTTCTGAGTTAGACTTAGGCTCAAAAGTAAAAAAAAAATGTATTGAAATAAGTTGCTTTGAAATTTTTGAGTTTTGAATAACTTTTTCTTTTTCACAGTGTACACCAAAATCTTTTGGTAACCTTTGATTTGATTCAGCGTCTTCTTCCTGTAAATGGCAGGTGGTTAGTCTTGAGTCTCTTGAGGCTGGCTATAGATGCCAAATTCAAAAAAAGAAACATCTCTGAGAATTTAAGTAGATTTTTCTTGTTTTGGCCAAAAAGGCTCTTTTGAGAGAAAAGGTTGCAGACCTCTGCTATAAAGTAACATGAATAAAACTTTAATTAATTACCTCATCCATGATGAGGTAGTAATTTTTACCTGAGTTGTCAGATAAATTTAGATTTTCTCACAATAGTGGTTGTTTAACAATGAAGACAGCATCTCCCACAATCCCACACAACTTCACACAACACATGTAGTTGTGTGCTCCCTAAAGTTCTCCAGTTAACACCACAGTACAAACAGTTTACATGTAACACATGCAGAAGAGTGAACTAATGTGCACATCAAGGCACCATCTTCAAATCTGGTTTCCTCTCTCAACAGAAAAAAATCCATTCATTAAAATAATATGTGATACGCAGAATCACATCTGGAATGCAGGTGTGAGGAATGTATAAACTGCTGCACCTGAATGCAACCCTGACAGAAAAACCTCTTCAGTGATGTGCTCCTCCATGTCTGTTGAAAAGTTTTTTTGTTTTTTTCTTTTTGCTGCTACCCTTTCCTGAGTTGAATGTGACCTGTCGAATGTCGGTGGCTTGTTGGTTAGTGGTTTGCACACATCGCTTCAGTTTCCTTCCATTATACAGATTTATTGAGGCCTTTCTACAGACTAATGGCAGATTTCCTGGCAAGTGCAAAAAACAAACAAACACAATTAATCAAAATACTCACTACTACTTAAAACACTCATTTTATTGCATGCATGCCTACATTAGTGTGCTCATTTACAAGGAAACTCCAACAGGCATATTTAAATATCTGGTAGGAATAGGGATAAAATGAACAGTGCCACTGTAGTGGGAACACTGTAGTTAATAATACAGTCTAGTTTGGCACATATGATCAGGCAAAACTGGTCTTTCTTAAGCCCTGACACACTGCAATGGTTCAACAATGTCACATGATTAGTTGTGTTATACAATGTAACGGGCCAACCTCCTAGTGATTAAATTTAGTTTAAAATGTCAACTCTGTCAGATGGAAAATGTGACAGACTTGATGTCTTAAAGAGTCGACAAAATGTTGCATTTTTTCATTTCGCAGCAGAGTTGTAGTGAGCAGCCATTTTATTTTTTAGTTTGTCAGAGTTCTCTTAATGTTAATCAAAATACACATTTTTAAACCATAATTCTTATTTGGCTTTGATTTAGAAGGACTACAGAGTCGACATGTTATGATTGAGAGACATCTGATAGCTGTATTACTGAATGAATTTGTTGAATAGTAGAAAGTTTACCAGTGTTTGAGCAGTATTCTCACCTTTTTGAAACCAGGAAGTGAGACAGGGGTCCTTAGGGTATAGCTCATCCTTTTTATGCCTGATTAAATCAAGTTTTTGCCAAAATCTTGAGTTGATGGAAATCTGGTACACAACTTTAAAGGGCCGACATTTTCATCAAAAAAATAATTTTAAAACAAAGTTGATTTTAATAGCATGTTTCTATACCTATGTTATCAGTAGGATGTTTTCTGGCACAGAGCAAGTTTAGAAATGAAAGAAAGTTAAAGCAAAGCAAAACAGTTCATAAATTACATAATTTCAAATATATAAATCCTTTCTCTATAAACTTTCATTTACAAAATGGAATTAGTGTTGGTAATAATAAGTTTTGTCAGTAGAACATGATTTGTCCCAGTTCTCAAGAGTATGTGAAATGCAACATAAAACCCAAAAATGTAAATTATCTTTTCCAATTAGAAAACTAACATTGAGTTGAATGTTGGTTTACATGTTTCAAACGAATGGAAACACAACAGAAACAGAAATATATGATTGATTACTGGTTTTGCATAAAGAATCCTCAGCCACCAGTTAAGACCAAACACAGTGACAGTATTCCAGTTTTGTGTTTACAGTCTATGTGAGCCATTAGACACTGTTTAATGCATATTTCTACTTTCTATTTGCATATTTCCATCTCTATTCAGTAAATGTTAATACTAACTAGGTTAAAAACATCATACTACTGAATTATTTTGTTTCAAAATGACAGTTACTGTGAATTGTAAAAGGCAGAGAGTTTTTCTGCCTCAGTAAATGTGCTTTCACTGCAGAGTTCCCTCACACATACACACACCCCATTGTATCGACAGAATGTCCAGTAGTTGTATCTGTGTCTGTAAACAGGACAGTCCAGACCTGATGCTGCTGCTGAGGATGCTTTCACTGGGTCAAGGAGCGTGGGACATGATTGACAGCCAGGTCTTTAAAGAGCCTCGTTTGGTATGTACAGTTTTCAGTTTTAAAGTCACTGCTACCATCTGTATGTAAACGGTTCAAAATAGAGTAAATGCATCAGTAAGTTTGTTCATTTATCTTCATGTGTGTCTTCTCTCAGGATTTGGAGGTGGTGACACGCTTCCTGCCCGCCATGATGTCAGTGGTTGTTGATGATCACACCTTCACTGTGGAACAGAAGCTTCCCAGTGAGGAGAAGAGTTCACTCTCATACCCCACCACCCTGCCAGACGCCTTCAACAGGTAAAGCACTGCAGCGGGACAGAGGGGGACATAATATGAAATGACAAGGACTTCACAGAAAGTTTTTTGTAAAGTCCTTTACTGAGTCCTGATATAAACGACAGAGCTTATTATTTATGGGATTTACTGTCAAGTAGTTCTCTCATCTGAAACACTGATGCTTGTCTCAGATACATAATGCATGTATTCATAACAGTAGTTTGTGCAACACTCCTGACTTTCACATGTGAACTTTTGCAGTCAAAGTAGGCTTTAAACACTATATAATTATAGCACGAGTATTTACATTCTTTTCTGTTGCATTGGTTTGGATTTTGCCACTGTCATCTATAATTTGTCTTGCTACTTTTTTATGATTGTTGTGTGTCACTACATGTTGTAGTAGCCAAACCGTTAGTCACTTAATTATGGTGTGAGTTGAACTTTCAGGGATAGCTGTTTTAATTTTAGGTTAATGATCATTCTCAAAATCTCAAAAACTCTCTAGTTCCAGTTTCTGAAATGTGAGGCTTTGCTGCTTTGTCCTCTTTTATATGATCATAAATTATGTAAATTACGTGGTTGTAAGTTTTGGACTGTTGGACTGTCTGACACAATAAGCAATAGGAAGATGTCACCTTGACCTCTGGGAACTTATTGGCATTTCTTTTCTGACATTTTCTAGGTGAAACAGCTGATCAAAAAAGTTCATCCTTTCTATTTCAGGCCAGAACTGAAAACCTGTTTCTGTACTGCTTCCATTTATCTTATGAGCTTAAAGTTTGGATGTTTTGCATATTTTCCGTCCAAAAAACCAGAACTGTTTCAAAATGAGGAAAGATGTGAGTAGTTGCATTCAGGATTTATGATTGATTATATAAATGTAAATGAAAAATCCAGTTACAAATTTCATTTATTAGAATTCTGAAGATGCCATATATGCCATATGTTACAGGGCAGGGAAATAAGATATTTCTTTATTAGCCACAAATATGCAGTGGTACGACAGCAAAGTGGATAGAAAACTGGAAAGAGCTTCAATAAAAAAAAATAAATAAATAAATAATGGGTATGTAATCAAGGAATGTATAGGGGAGGAAATTTAAAATATAAGATCATTGTTAACAAGAGAAAATATTAAAAATGGGAGCAATATAGACAAGAGGAAATGCTAAACATATCAATATAAACAAGAGGAAATATAATAGAAGCATTGTGTGCTTTAATAGTAATTAAAAAATAAATGTGAAATGTTATGTGTAAGTGGCAACAACTCTGGGCTTAAAACTGCATCATATCTAACAAATAACACAGATGTCAACAGAGAAAGGTCAACTACATTATGTCTCTAAAATCACTTTAATTCACCTTTTTCTGAAGTCAAAGTAGACGCTAATCTTTCTGATTTGATGAGGTTAAAACTATTTATAAGAGCGTCATAACCAACGAATACACTGAGACTATTTACATTAGCAGTATTAAAGTCTTTACAGACTTCATATTGTGTGTATACCTGCCTCCTCAGGTCAAAGAGAAACACAGCCAAGAAGGATGCATATACAGTATGTTGCTTGGATCACCATAGCAACACAGAGGGAGCCTGGCAGCTTACTTTGCTCATAAGGAGTAGGACTGTCAATATGTTTACTGACAGCGAGATACAGTGTGGCTTTGTTCATGCATAAGCCGTCCATCAACAGTTAACAGAATGCTCGTATTTCACTTATCCCCCCACCACCACTTCAGGTACCTGCAGGAGAACAGAGTGGCCTGTGAAATGGGTCTGTACTACGTCCTCCACATTGCCAAACTGAGGAACAAGAATGCCTTACAGAGGTTACTACCTGCCCTGGGTGAGTATCGCTCTTCCTATGTGTCAGCAAATCTGACTTTTAATTTTATTTCATTAAACTGTTCTGATGTGTCAATATGGAGCTCATTTTCAACCAAATCAAAATGTAACAAACAAACATATTTTACAAATGCCCTGCAATTCACTAACACAGTCACAAAACAGCACTTATACAGTAATGCATTTTGTTTTGCAAATACAAACCTATAAAACAAATACACAAACAACAAAATACTGTACAGCATGTCTTAGGCTTCCAAAAAATATATTCTACAAAGACAAAATAATACCTCGTGATTTTTTCATGACTGTGCCGAGGATTTCCTCACAAATGTCGAGTAACTTGCCCTCCACAACAGCAGGTGGCGCGATGAGTGAGTTTAAACATGCCAGGAGGCTGAGCAGAGCAGAGTGGAGATTGAACCACAGCCACTGTGGACAAGACAATGATGCCATTCTGTCTAGCTAATCAGAGGACAATTACTGTTTACTGGGTAGGATGATGAACATGTAGCATGACGTCCATGATTATTGTTGCTTCTTATTTATCATCAGTTTAGTTAACATTTGATTTTTCACTATCAACAGCCTCACCTTTAAGCTTTTCTATTATTAGTTTTTAGTATTAAATTAACAAAAAAAATACCACTCTCATTCTCAATCTCATTCACTCTAATAAATCATAAAATGACCAGATATCAAGGAATGTTAAAATGAAATACTCACTTCATTTGCCATGAACGGTACAGCTGCTGTGTCCCCTTTTGAAATTTCTTTTCTGGACTAGAATAAATGTTTCGTGTGTCTGTTTCACACTAATCAGAGTTCAAATTAATTTTTTGCCAAATGAGTAAGTGTCTGTTTATGAGTCATAAGAAATAATTAATAATCTTGTAGAAGGCATAAATGTTTACAACTGTTAAACTGAACAAAATGTTAATAGAGTTTGACCGCTTAACTCATCGTCCAGAATGTGTTATTTCAGAGCAGTGAGCTTTTGTTTGCAGGATAACAGGCTTGATTTACATTCACAGACAACTGACAGTTATAAACAGCTGACCAACTTACAGTGGAGGACTCTTTGCTCGTTATTGTCAGTTTACACGTTTGTGCACACCCTGCATGCCTGCAGGCTGCACTTCAACCAAAGATCCTATATTAATCAGTCATTACAACCTATTTAATATATAGTCGATGAATTCATCATGCTACAGTGGCTACATATTGCTCCTTTAAGTGTCTTGGTAGCCTTTTTGTATTTTTGAATTAGAAAGAAGTTTAAATTATTGCTCACCATGCTTTGGGAAAATAACAAAATAGGGCATTTTATTGCTAAATGTACATTTTAAAAAAAATCCATCATAGTTATCAAATTTATTATAAAAAAAATATAAAAAATAGTTTTTCTTGGGTTTTTGAAGAAACCAAACACATTTTCATAATAATGTAAAGTCTTAATATACATGTATGTGTGTTCCATGCCCTGTTAATGAGGAAACATCCAGACCTTCTTCCAGTACTTACCACTTATAAAGCCTTTATGTAGTGACATATGGAATACAGACAACATCTCTTTGAAATAGGGCGTGTATGACTATTATTATTTTAAGGTAAGGTAAGGTTTACTTTATTGTGACATACAATTATACAGTCATATTCAGTGTCTGCATTTAACCCGTCCTGGTATCAGGAGCAGTGGGCAGCCGCTGTGCATTGCCAGGGTACCAATTCAAATTGTAAGCCAGCACCTTGTTCAGGGGTATATGACAAGAAAATTAAACTAATATGTTTTTTATGGTGAGGGAACCGTGAGACCCACAGGAAACTACAGAAGCAGGTGGAGAACATGCAAACCCCACACAAAAAGGGGAACTGGGATTCGAAGTGCTAACCACTGCTCCATCCTGTCACCCATGGGGATGTAATAGTTTGATTTATCCTCAGATAGCTGGACAGAATGGTGACATCTACTTGTTTATAGTGGCTGTGGTTCAGTCTATTCTGCCCTGTTCAACCCCTCCAGTGTGTTTAAATAGGTTCATAGTGCCACCTGTTGTTGTGGAGAGTGAATTACACAGGGCATTTGTGAGAAAATCTTCAACACAGTTGATAATGGTGCTCTGTATTTGCAAACCACACTGTGTTTATTATTGAGCCATTGGGCATTTGTAAAACATGCTTTGTTTAAGTTATGGCAGCATATTAGCTCAGATTCTTGGTGTGTGTTTTTTATTCTTCATTTTATTTTGACATTTGTCACAGGTTCTCAAACAAACTGCTGTTTGTGTTGCTACTAGAGACATTTCAGAATAAGAGTTGGATCTCTGCTGTTCCTCCACAGTTGAGACCTATAATGACATGGCCTTTGGCGACATCTTCCTGCACCTGCTGACGGGACACCTCACGCTGCTCTCTGACGAGTTTGGATCAGAAGACTTCTGTTCAGTCGTCTTTGATGGCTTCCTTCTCACTTCTTATTCCAGGTGGGTTCACCCTGGCAGATCCAAACTGCGTGCCCACAATTGGCGTGGTCTGCTTTATAAAGTTCCACATCATTAAACACAAAGTGGACTGAAACAGTGTCTAGTTGTTCTCTATATAGACACAGAGCATTGAACATAAATCTGTCTGCTGTGTCTCGTTGACGTTTTTTGTTTCTGTCTGAATATTCTCCAGTAAAGAGAACGTCCACAGACACACCCTCCGGATGTTGCTGCATCTCCACCACAAGGTGCTGCCATCATACATGGAAACCTTGATGAAAACTCTTGAACCTCCAAAACAGGTGGGCTTCATTTCTATATTTAGCCCGTTTATTTGCTTAATTTGATCCACGTAAACTGTTGCCACGGTAACAAATAGTTCTTCTTGGGGTGCACACGCAAAAATACAACATACATACAACATGAATACTTAACAACACAACCCTCACACCAACCCCACACCCTCCAGAGCACCCCTAGATGACATTACAAGATCTGTGACCTTCTTCATTGACTTTAGCCAATAGAAAACATGTATGTACTTGTATATTATTTGAATGCTTCTGTCGATAACAGTTTAACAGCAGATACATTTATATACACTCTATGGTACAGGGAAATGTGCTGTTAGTTCCTCCTCTTGCTGTCACATCTCTTTACACGCTGCAAATCTTGAAACACCATCTATAACCCTGATTCTGAGAAAAACAAGAATTCAGGACCAGTTTTGAATCTTTTCAAATGTTGCAGTTTTCTCCATCTGTTGAATGACTGAGCATGGCTTATTTGTGTCACTGTTACCTTTAGCTTTGTTTTGTTTTTCCATCAGTTCTCCTCTTTGTCTCTTTGCCGATCCTGGCGAGCCTGGCGTTGCAGACAAATTTGCAAATGCAAATCCACCTGCAATCTCTCAGGTTCTTTTTAGATTTCCAAAGGGTGATATCAACAGCTGCAGACCAAAATGCTTCTGCCAACTTCAGCGACAAATATGTGACGTAGAGCAGTTGGTAAACTGAACTGACCAAATTCTGTTAGAAGTACAGCAAACAGTGAATTTAATACTGATGTGATAGTGAAATTTTCACTGGTGTTTCAGTTCTCTTTTGAAATTTAAGTATGTGTTGCCACTTCCTTTCGCTCGCTGGTTCATTTAGTATAATAACTTAATTCTCTCTCAGTTTTTCATGGTGTTGCACTGCTTTGTTGATGTTAAGTTGTTTACTACAGCACTGTAATGTCAAGGAAGACTTGTTTTTAATTAGTGATAAACTAACTGGCTAGCCCTGCTTCTATTAGAAAGAAAGTACTTCTGGTGTTGAGTTTTTCAAATGTATTTTTTGTGCTTTGAGCACTACAAGCAGAGTGCCATCTATTTCCATTATATTAGAGAGAAGGCAGACATCTCTATGGCCAATAACTGTCCCTTTAACTGCTTCAAGTCAGTGCTGGTTATCACTACCAAGTGAAATCCAGCTGATGACTGTTCTCTGATCAGAGTACTGTAGTGGTCATCCCTGAGCCCCCTCACCCTCACCCTCATCCTCACGCTCAACCCTGCGACCCATTCACACCTCAAAGCAGTCGCCTGATGTGAAACACTGTATGCAGACAGGAAACGTGCTGTTAGTTCCTCCTCTTTCTGTCATTTCACAAAGCATATCATGAAATATGATCCGTCACAATCTTCAGTAACAAGCATCAAATTGCAACACACTTACAGGAAATGGTATGTGGCCCGCAGCCCCACCTCGGTTATAAAAGTTAAGCCAAATTCAGGCATCCATGCACAGACCAATACGGACTTAAAATATATTACCTATCCAGTTTTCAGTAACAACTTTAACCTCTTCCACTCCACTTCCTAGCAGACCCGTTTATGCCTTTTTTTAAGTTGGGGGCAGAGGTCTTAAAGGGAGATAGCAGGTCAACAGTATGTGAAGTGGTATACATCATCTGAAAGCTGGAACCTAGATTCATTTCAGATGCACTTCAGCACTGTCTCAAATTCTTCTAGTCATAAATATGTAATAAACATTATGTGTTTTCTTTAGGCCCCTTTCAGATGTTTACAGTTTAGAGTATATAAGGGCTTAGATGCTCCATCATGTCTTATAAGTTGCTGCAGCAGTTTTAGGGTTGGTACCATTTATTACACAAACTTGATGCAAAATTGAACCATTTGACCACTGGAGAACTGATAAAAATGGCCAGAAATCCCCTAAAATACCACATTCAGACAACAAAACCGCAGTTTTGGGACAGTCCCAGAAAATAGGGAAGTGGTTTGCCTCCATAGAACCACACTGTCTCCACTAGATCAAACTCATATTCTTATATTTTCCTTTGTGTGGGGTCTGAAAATATTTAATATATAAATATTTTTTCCAGTAGTGTTTATTCCATTCGCTGGAGTTTGTTGAGGGCAGTTGAAAGCTGCAAATTTCCCCCCTCTAAAATTTCCCCCCTCTGTTTGTGGTGTTTCATGTCTTGTATGTGCTGACACCTTCTGCCTGGCGACCACAGAGCAGCGAGCCGGTGAAGGAGCTGTACACCCAGCTGACGGAGAAGCTGGAGGCCCAGAAGAAAAGCCCTCCACCACTAGAAGAGACGCCATCCCTGGATCTGGGGCTGCACCCGGTGACCGTCCCCACCACCGCCTCCACCCCGACCACGCCTCTCTGAGGCACGGCAGAAAGCAGACTTCTCTATCAGCGACTGCCTGTAAATACAGCCACCAGCTGGCTCGAGAATTCTCAAAAAGACTGGACTTTTTACACCATGTTTGTTTGTATGATTTGTTTTTCATGGAGGTTTATTTTCTTTAGATGTTTGTCTCTGAGAGGGTCTTCCAGCTCTGACAGTGTAGTCCAGCAGCCAACTATTTTTCTTCAACGGGGGGGGTCATTACTTTTCTAAACTTGTGCTCTTGCATTATTGTCCAAATATACAGTATTTTCATATGTAATTGGCCTATCAGTGTGTTACATTTGAGTTGTGTCAGTAGTGCAACAAACCTGTAAATAAATGATTATTTAGAAATGTAGTTTGGTGTTATTGGGTTCCAGAGAATGTAAGAACATGCAATGCCACATCTGTGCAGCACTGCAACACCTCTGTGATGATTCTGTATCACTTAACCTCATTGGGCACCTCCCCTTGTAACCGCACAGCCTAGTTAGTAGACGTGTGAAAAAGAAACAGTGCTGCTCTCACTATACTGCCAACACTTTCAACACTGGTAAGATGATTTCACATTCTGTCCATATGAGCAACCAGCACCTACAGATGATATTTAAAATGACATTTTACCTGCCATGTCAGTCAGTGAGGGTCTGTTAGGTACAGTTTCTACATTCTTTAGAATTAGGTCAAATCATGTCCTACCAAAAAATAAAAAAGGATTATTATATATGAAATATATGCAATTTATGAAATGTTTTAATTTATTTAATTTCTCATCTTGCTCTCTGCCTGAAAACAACCTTGAGAAGAATTCACAACTTCAAACAATTTAAAAATGTGTCTTCAGAATCAAAAAAATAGCAAAACTTACTGATCACATAGGTGTAAAAATTGTTAGCTTTGTTTTAAAATCAGTTTGTTTGTTTTTTTATGAAAATGGTCCCATATTTCCATCAGTTCTGTCACATCATGTACAAAAACATGATTTATTCAGGCATAAAAAGGGTTAGCTATACCCTAAGGACCCCTGTCTCAATTCCTGGTTTAAAAACGGTGGGAATCCTGCTCAAGCACTGGTAAATGTTAGATTTTTTGATAAACTCATTAAATAATATTGCTCTCAGATGCGACTCCACCATAACATGTCAACTTTGTAGCCCTTCTAAATCAAAGCTAAATAAGAGTTACATATAAAAAAGTTTTTTTTTTTGTTTTTTTTGTGTATTTTGATTTGATTAAGAGATCTCTGAGCAACTTCAAAAAAAATTAAATGGCTGCTCACTATGACTGCTGTGAGATGAGAAAAATCTAACATGTCAGCTCTGTCAGATTTTCCATCCGAATAAAAATGTAATGATGTAATCAGGAAGCTGACCCATTCCAAGATACGTTACAGTCAGTACAGGTTTTTAAAGGTTTGCGTTATGTATTCTTACAAGAATATATTTGAAAATGACAGGAAACCTCACTTGAGGTTAATACATAGTTTGCTGTGAGGCTTCTATATTGGTACCCGAGACACTGATACTGCATCTCTTATCTGTTAATTGCTCAGTTCCTCAACAATACTAAGAGCAGGGACTGATATCTCTGCAAAGACGCATCAGTCAAAACGTGATCGCAGTGTTCAGCACAGCGATGTGCATAAATACATCAAAAAGTATCTTGTTACAACTTAAAAATGTATAAAGTGCATTACAAAATACTGGTATGAGAAAATGTATTTACTTAAAATGCAAGACTTAAATGCAAAATACACTCAACTATAAGTGACACATTTTTGGCCTTTAGTAGCCTCAGTGTGGGTCTGACCTTCACCACCTACAGTATCTCACAAAAATGAGTACACCCCTCACATTTCTGCAAATATTTAATTATATCTTTTCATGGGACAACACTGAAGAAATGACACTTTGACACAATGTAAAGTAGTCAGTGTACAGCTTGTATAACAGTGTAAATTGTTATGTCCAAATTTGGCCCAAAGTGTCAATATTTTGTGTGGCCACCATTATTTTCCAGCACTGCCTTAACCCTCTTGGGCGTGGAGTTCACCAGAGCTTCACAGGTTGCCACTCCTCCATGATGACATCACAGAGCTGGTGGATGTTAGACACCTTGCGCTCCTCCACCTTCCGTTTGAAGATGCCCCACAGATGCTCAATAGGGTTTAGGTCTGGAGACATGCTTGGTCAGTCCATCACCTTTACCCTCAGCTTCTTTAGCAAGGCAGTGGTCATCTTGGAGGTGTGTTTGGGGTCATTAACATGTTGGAAAACTGCCCTGCGGCCCAGTTTCTGAAGGGAGGGGATCATGCTCTGCTTCAGTATGTCACAGTACATGTTGGCATTTATGGTTCCATCAATGAACTGTAGCTCCCCAGGGCCAGCAGCACTCATGCAGCCCCAGACCATGACACTCTCACCACCATGCTTGACCGTAGGTAAGACACACTTGTCTTTGTACTCCTCACCTGGTTACCGCCACACACACTTGACACCATCTGAACCAAATAAGTTTATCTTGGTCTCATCAGACCACAGGACATGGTTCCAGTAATCCATGTCCTTAGTCTGCTTGTCTTTAGCAAATTGTTGATGCTTTCATGTGCATCATCTTCAGAAGAGGCTTCCTTCTGGGACGACAGCCATGCAGACCAATATGATGCAGTGTGTGGCGTATGGTCTGAGCACTGACAGGCTGACCCCCCACCCCTTCAACCTCTGCTGTAATGCTGGCAGCACTCATATGTCTATTTTCCAAAGACAGCCTCTGGATATGACGCTGAGAACGTGCACTCAACTTCTTTCATCGACCTGTTCTGAGTGGAACCTGTCCTGTTAAACCTCTGTATGGTCTTGGTCACCGTGCTGCAGCTCAGTTTCAGTGTTGGCAGTCTTCTTATAGCCTAGGCCATCTTTATGTAGAGCAACAATTCTTTTTTTCAGATCCTGTGCCATGAGGTGCCATGTTGAACTTCCAGTGACCAGTTTGAGAGAGTGTAAGAGTGATAACACCAAATTTAACACACCTGCTCCCCATTCACACCTGACACGTTGTAACACTAACGAGTCACATGACACCGGGGAGGGAAAATGGCTAATTGGGCCCAATTTGGACATTTTCACCTAGTACATGCCTTAGCATGTGATATCTGATCATATTTTGATTACATAAGCTTTCTGCTGATCAAGTATTTTTAATAGCCTACATTTAATTGAAACATTTCCTGTGTTTGAGTGTAGATGCTCTAGGGTCCAATATGCAGGAAAACCAGTCAACATAAGGCTTTCCAAACAACACAATTCCTGCCTCCTGTGGTTAAACAAAAAAATGTTGATTAACAGATTAATTTTTAGGTCTATAAAATGTCAGAAAATGTTGATCAGTGTTTCCCAGAGTCCAAAATGACGTCCTCAAATGTTCTGTTTTGTCCACAACCCAAAGATATTCAGTTTACTGTCAGAGAGGAGTAAAGAAACCAGAAAATATTCACATCTGACCTTTTTCCTTGAAAAATGACTCAAACCTTTAATCAGTTATTGATTAATCATCAGTTAATCATTGCAGATCTAATCAAAAATATTCAAAATCAGTACATCTGCACAGACATGGTTTTCACTTGACAGGAGGGTTATGAAAAACTAATCTTCTAAAGCTGTCAGACATGTAGGGGAGTGAAAAGCAAAAAAAAAAAAACAAACAAACAAAACACTCAAGTAAGTATCTTAAATTTGTACTTAACTACAGTACTTCAGTAAACGTATTTCGTTACATTCAACATACCTTACTTGCCATATATCCCTATTTTATTCATACTGGTGAACTAAAATAACATAACATTCATGATGTTTATTCAACTCTAATGAGTAAAGAAGTTTGTCCATATAGATCATGCAGATATTTGATGCAATTTCAGGTAGCTTTTTCTCTTAAGTCAACTATTAATTTAATATAAAAAAATTATGAATCTGTCAGTACTATTTAAATAGCTGGCTTTACTGGTTACATGTTATTCTGCGCTTTTAATGTGACTAACCAGGCTTAGTTGATAGATAAGATTAATAACTCATTTCAAAGCAGGAACTGTGTAGTTTGCAAGTAATACTTAGTAACACTTGGCAAGTGACACACAGCATCTTCTCCCTCTGCTTGGATGTTTTAGTTCCTTTCACAAGACTTCTTTAGTCATTTTTACTGTAAAGAGGAACTTCATTGATTTACATTTCAGTGTGACTCAGCCTGTGAAGACTCTTCTGTGGCTGTGGAGGAGTTTTAATTGAGACAGTGACACTCTGCGACGTCCTCAGGGTTATCTTGGGTAAGCCGGAGCTTCAAGAGGACAAATCTTCCCAAGAGAACCTGAGTTACAAGCGTGACAAAAAGTGACAAAGACTCTGGCTATCTCTCGCAAGTCCTACAACTTTATGAAGGAAAGTGATGATGATAAAATCTGCATTATTCCACCACAATCACAAATAAACTCTAAATGAACTCATTTAAGACTAAAATGTCATCAGAAGTTAAATTTAGAATGTACATTTTGATATTTATACAGTCACTTGTGTGCAAGTGAGCTCTTGCTAATAATTGTCTTTTTAATTGATTTTCATTGATATCACTCCTGGGCGATCATAATTATCATAAAAATAATATCGAGAAAATGTTTTGTTTTTGTTTTTTGATTTGTCAAAAAGTCCAATTAACACTTCAGTTTAAAAAAAAATCCTGGCAATTATTTCATGTGTCAGGTTTAAACATGGACAACTATGTTGTCAGCATAGCTCTGGAGACCTCTACCATGGCAAATTTCATATTTCATTTGCCAGGAAATTTTAATATACCAGGGAATGTTTCTCAGTTAAGTATTTCACAGGTTTTCAGGTTGAGTGGGTTACCATAACATGTAACACAGTCATTTGAAAATGTCACTGAAACCTCACTTTGGGGAAGTGACGCAGAAGGGTGTGATGTGTGCAGACATACTGGATACGCACAAATAATGCATCTCAGTTCCTTAACACTACTAAGAACAGGAAGCGATTTTTACCACCTTAAAAGAAACTCAAGATAAGCTGATTTTAGCGTGAGTGTAGATGTTGTCCGCTTGAACATCGCACAATTTAACATGACACAAACAAATCAAAGAGATCGTCACAGAGTGGAATGTACGGACTGAACTCACAAAGTATTGTATGGGTACTGGGGTCTATACAATACATGCGATGCTCCTCCAGAGCAGTGGTTCTCTACCTAGGGGTCAGGTCCCCCAAGAGGGTCAAAAGATAATTCAGAAGGGTTGCAAGATGATTGTGGAGAATAAAATAAAATAATATATTGTCAGCCCTGGAAAGACATTAAACCTAAGGGACAAGCACTCAAATATAGAGAAGCTAAGTCACGCCCCGTCTGGTGTGTCCCTTAGGACCTAACTTTGGAAAAAATATGAAGCCGATGGTGGGAGCCTAATCATTTTTTGAGTATGTTTGAAGTGTACCTCAAACTATACGTGTTTGTTACAAAAAACTTTTTTTTACCATCTTTCTGCAACCCATGTTTCCCCATGTTGTGGGTTTTCTCCGGGTGCTCTGGTTCCAACCTACCAAAACATAAATAAATAAATACACTTTAAAAAGTAACAAATAAATAAAGACATGTATGGAGTTTTAATTTAACACTGCAAAAAACTAGGCTGTATCAAATCACACACATATGTTGTATCAAATAGTGGTCAGAATTGTGTTGGTTGTTTCAGTGAACGAAACATTTCTTAAACCCTAAAATTTTCAAGCATAGACCTGAATGCACTCTGCAGTCATATCCCATTTTTTCAAAAGTGGGAAAACTACATTAATTTGAAATATAGCACTAGTAGGTGTATGTGGTTGCACTTTTCTCATTAGAGTTCTGCTTTCACTTTTTCAATATGATTAATGTTGTATTTAGGAACTGAGATTTCAAATAAATTTTTAACTATAACTGTCACAGTGTAGCTATTCCATTTTCCAAAGAAATGCACACATCACATGACACACTGTCATTTACCTAAACTGTGTTTCTGTTCCATTTTAACCACAGCTTCTTTTAGGCTGTAAACCTTCTCCTTACATTGATTCAATCCTGCAGCCATTTCAAGTCTGCTGGACAGATGTTGAACACATCATAAGTTGGACACATTGACACATTTCCTATTGTTTTAGCTCTGTATAGCACATTTGACTAACAATTTAACAGTAAACAAGGTTGAACAAGGTTTACTTTTCAAAAAAAAAAAAGTCCAGATAGATTTTTCTGGTTCCCAGTCTAGCCATTTTTGGATTTTTTAAATTTGCTACTGGTATTGAACACATCATGTGCAAAGAACACTTAATGAAGCTTAAAATAGTGATCAGTGTTCGTCAAATGCATTTTATTCTACATGTCTCATTTAAAACTAAGTAGACACTGCGTTTTGGGTGGACCTCGCTGAAAATACAGCGGGAGATCCACATGTACCTTTTCATACTTAAGGTCATCCTTGGTATAAAATGCTTTCTCCTGTTTCAGATGATCTAAATAGATAATATTCACAGTCACCAGAGAACTTTGTAAAAGTGTCTCTCCATATCATGCACTCGGGGCTCGGAATAATTTAAAAGACATTATGAAACACTGCCTTTACATTGGACATTCACAGACTACTTGTGGATATGAGAATATGGTCATTTTAATTCTACCTTACGCTGCCATTTTGGCCAGATCTTTCTTGTAAAAGACTTCCTGGTGAAATAAAAATGAAACAAAAAAACTTTTAAAATACAGTGCATGTCAAATTCCAAGTGAAACATGTCTGCACTATACAGCACTCTCAAAACTGAAAAAAACAGGCAACTACACAATTTTCTTCTAACAATCACCCTGCATTTAGGGGTGGATGTAATTAATCACACATACTAAAATTATTGTAATTAGTCATTCTGGAGTACTTTTATTCTCAGGTATCTTTTCAAGTCTGTAATTTTACTTTACTTATTAATACATACTATTTTATACTGAGTAGTGAGTACAGTTTGAATTAATATCAAAACCTTTAATCTGCATGAAGGGCTGATAAGGTAACATTACAAAGGACAGTGATGTTGGTGTGGTTGACGTACATCAGGAGGTGAAGTCACCCCCCTTCCAACGTGTCCCATGGACCTTAACTTCAAAAAAGAATATGAATATGACAAGATTCCAAATCATTTTTGTTTCCGTTTGAACTGAGCCACAAATTACACATATGATATTGGTCAATTTAAAAGATCATGCCGCTGTTTTGTGGCAGGTTTGTCAGTTTAGTTTAGTTTTGTGTGAAATTGCTCAGTGACCTACATCTCTTGTGTGGCACAATATTCATCACCAGCACCAACACCACTGTCCCTTCTAATGTTATTTATCCTACACTGCAAAAAAAAAAAAAAAAAAAAAAGCCAGACAGAAACCATACAATTATAATAAGAAATCCTAATACAAATAAAGTGCAAAAAGATGTTTACTAAAATGTTATGGACAAACACCTTTAATGGCACTCAGTGGTGGACAGTAGTGAAGTACATTTACTTGAGTACTGTACTTAAGTACATTTTTTGAGTATCTGTACTTTACTTGAGTACTTGTTTTTTTTGGAAACTTATGACTCTCACTCCACTACATTTCAAAGACAAATATTGTACTTTTGACTCCATTACATTTCTAGGAATGTTGTTGTTACTTTTTGACTGAGCTTTGAAGTCAGCTGTTGGTGTTTTTTCTTTTCTAAAATGCAATTGGTCACATGCTGTGTTTCTCACAAAACACAGGAAACCAATCACAGTAGCTCCTCTCAAATGGGACTGATGTAAAAGCAGAAATACGTCATCCAGGCACTCTGTAACAAGAACAAGCAAGCTCTCCCTCTGTCATTCAAACAAAAAGCAGTAATGGTGACGGCAGGAGAAAGATAAAATTAAACCTCAAGATGTTATTATAATTATTCATTATTCCAGGTAGTTTTTAAAGTTGGATTGTTTTTATTGGAGTGAAAAATACAGCATAATTCATGTATATATACTGCCTCTGAAGACAGAAAGAAATCTCAGTTATTTAAATTTTTGATTGTATTTCTATACTGAAGTTTTTATAGGTGTTTCTATAGACTTTGTGTAGCAGAGTGGTTCTACAAGCATCAGTGCATCATTAGATGGTTTCAGAGAGTTACAAGGTTCTGTAAATGCATCATGAAAACAATACAGCATGTATTGATATTAGAAAATGTACTTTGTAATTTGTACTTTTGAATACTTAAGTATTTTTAAAAACATGTACTTGTGAATACTTAAGTATTTTTAAAAGCAAGTACTCTAATACTTTAACTTGAGTAAAGTTTTGACTGAGCAACTTTCACTTGTAGTTGAGTAATATTTGACCAGGAGTATCTGTACTTTGAAGCGGCCTCTGGTTCGAATCCCGCCTGCGGCTCATTTGCTGCATGTCATCCCCTGTCTCTTCACCCCCCTTTCCTGTCATACCTTCAGCTGTCACTGTCAATAAAGGCAAAAATGCCAAAAAAATAACCTTTAAAAAAAAAAAAAAAAAGTTGCAGTGTCATGCAGAACACAGAAATGTTTTGCTTTCAGAACATAAAACTGCAGCAGTTTCCTGAGTTTAAACAAACTTGTAATTTTCTTGTCTGACCATTGTTGTTTTAACAATAATGAAATTAAACATTAAAGGTTGGTATTAAACTCAGTCCCCACCCACTTACACTTAAAATGTAATAAATTCACCAGGAAAAGTTTCATCTATTGTCTTTGTGCCAAAGCTGGAACAAAGTAGCTCCAACAGCAGCAACTGCAGCTGGAAGTTCTTTGTGTAAAATGAAGAACTGACTTTTCAAACTGACAACATGAAAAAGGAAATCATATTTGTTTGTGGTGTTAATGTGACAGTTGTTGGTTCAAAAAAAATCAACTAAATATCTTAGCTTGTTATCTTCACGTGCACGCGTGCATACATGTGTGCATGCATTTGTGCATGAATGATCCACATTCCTGGAGCTTGTCCACAGTTAAACACACATTCTACTGGACCCATCAGCCTATCTTTTTGTACACATCCATCATCCCATCATGAAAAAATACATGTGTAATATATGACACTGAAGTGCACATTCTGTTCTTTCTCACGGGTGCTAAAAACAGGATCTCTGGAGAAGATGAAGCCTCTGGTGGTTTCCTCAGAGCTTGGCAACAGCAGTAACAACTCCGGATCTTGCCATGGTGAGACTCAGCACGTGTCCATCACCATCCTCCTGTGCCTGGTCTTCTTCCTAGGCTTCCTCCTCAACACCTTCAGCCTCTGGGTGTTTTGCTGCCGGCTGCCCTCCTGGACGTCTGGAACCATACTGCAGTTCCACCTGGCCCTCAGTGATGCCATTGCCACCCCGGTCACCCCAATGATGGCGGTGTACTTTGCCATGGACAGCGACTGGCCCTTCGGTCACTTCCTGTGCCAAGTCAAGATCGCCCTGCTCAGTTTGCATTTCTACGGCAGCACCATCTTCCTCACGCTCATCAGCATCCATCGATACACAGCTGTGGTGCACTTCAACAGGAGCTCCTGCATGAAACGGAAGGACTTCATCAGGAGGTTGTGTGCTGGGGTTTGGTCTCTGCTGCTGATCCAGTCTCTGATCTTCGCTTTCCTGCTTCCTCCAACAACAGAGAATCATCACAATCAGTGCCTCAGCATCCACCAGAAGAACCTGACAGACACCTACTTCGTCATTAACTTCATCCTGCTCATCTTTGGCTTTCTGCTCCCTTTGGTTGTGTCAGCCATTTGCTACAGCCGTCTGGCGAACACACTGACCCGCCTCAACATCAGCACAGCTAAAGGTCTGAAGGTCAAGGTGAAGTCTCAGCGGATGATCGGCGTGTGTCTGATCATATTCGTGCTGTGCTTCCTGCCTCTGAACATAGTACGGAGTGTTGGAGTGGTGCTAAAAAAATACTACCCACGACAGTGCAGTGCTCTTCTGCAGCTCGAGACAGCATATTATGCATCCTGGATTTTGGCAGGAGTGAACAGCTGCCTGGATCCACTGCTGTACTGTTTCGGTTCTCAAAACTTCCGTGATGCATTCCAGTCCTTCAGGATTGGACACAGAGAGCAACCAAACAAAAGCGATTCAGAAATGACTGCAAATCAGTAACACAGTGTCATGTAAGTGTTCCTAGATAAGGAAACAATGTTTGTGGACCTCTAGTTTTGTTGAAAATGAGGATTTTTAAGAGACTTTTTAACCAGTAAACCTTCAAGCTGTTGAAATCAATGAAGTCCAGGACCTCAAGAGCTCTGTCTGCTATGACTGGAATATACTGATTTCTTATGTGATTTATTTTTCAAAATAAAAGTTTCACTGTGGCAGCCAGACAGACAGCTGCTTGTCAGAGGGCCACATTTTGCCTGAGTAGTAATAGTAAACCAACATAAAATACCAATATTTTTATATATCTTTTGGGGAGAACAAACTCAGTGTTACTGGCCCCTGTCGGACCTCAGCCTCAGTCTTTTTAAGTCTGTTTTTAAAAAATATAAATGTTTTCCAGGAATAGGATTCTTTTTGCACCAAATATTCTCAGATATTTAACACAAATCTTTAGCAGAACATTTTCAGCTACAGAACTGTCAGAGAAACATAATTTCAGTATTGGTTAATCAAATAAATAGAACCAAAAAATCATTATCTGACAGTTGGGACAGTTGCCACACATTTAAATTCCCTGAAAATTCTAGGTCTGATAGATAGATAGATGAACCTGGCTTTATAGATATAAAAATTCCCCATTAGAGTAACTAGAATGACAATCCGCTGAACTTCCTGATTTTTATTTTCACATTAGATTGTTGGCCTCCAACTAAATTTAATGAATGCTTTGTATAACAAAATAATCCATGCACTGACAATCATAAAACAGTTGTTTAGTTGTTTCTTGTACAGTCTTACAGAATTCACATTTAAAATGTCTGATGATTGTTTAGATTTGTTTTCCATGTCTGATGAATGTAGACTTAAGAACCCGTTTACAGACAAAGTGTTTGTCTTAGCTCGGTTTGTGTCAAATGCCTATCAACAGCTCACAAGTGAACTTCTTATTTGTTGTGTTAAAAGGCACAGTGATGTGTCTTAGATATGCTCCAGGTATGTGGATTCAATATGTAAGAAGCAGGTCTGAGTTCTCACTACTTGATTTAAGATTGTTTGTCATGTAGGAAGTGTACTTTTGTTTGTTTTTCTCTCTTTGTGTTATGGTGTTTGCTCCTGATTTCTCTTGTTTTAATGTTTGTAGTGTCTTATAAACCCATGAGGGCTGAGCACCTTTTGGTGTATGACACTTCAAAAAAAAAAACATTAAATGACCTTACCTTTCCATATCAATATATTCAGAATTTTTGGTGGGATAGATTTGAACTATTTTGTAATGTACTTCTTTCTTTTTGTTGGGGATAACAATATGAGAGAAGCCATGTTGTTTCCCCAATATAATATTTCCCAAATTAACATTAGAAAATGGGAGTTCCATCTAAATTTCCCCTGTGGGGTAATTTTTCTTTTACAAAAAGAGCATTCCAAAAAAACTTCCCTCGTGGTGTTATTTTCCTAGCATTATAGAAACATTCTCTAATATGTTTATTAGTGCATTTTTTTTTACTCAAGATGTCAATACCATTTATATAAAGAGTGTTAACAGTTGTATGTTGCACATTTTGTTTTTTATAGCTTTTCATTAACTCTATCATTCTGCTGGGAATGGAGTTTATTACTGAGCTAAGGTCTTTAAATTTAATAGGGAATGCTTTTTCTGTAAGAAAATCTTCATAACTAAGTAGTTGGCCATTTGAGTTAAATAAGTCTTTTAAATAAATTATATTTTTGTCAATCCAATTCTGTAAATAGAATGATTTGTTCCTTTTAGTGATACATTTATTGTTCCAGATGATAGATTTATGTGGAGAAAAGTTCAGTGCTGACAATGCTTGTTGATAAAATTCAGACAACTTAACTGGTAACCTTGAAATACTATAATTACATGACAATAAGAATTGAAGACCTCCAACATTTCCAAATATGTTGTGTGGAATGAAATGCTTTTAAGCATTCTTTTAGCCATTTCACCTTAAATGTATAGTTCAAGTCCATGAAGTCCAGTAAATCAACACCACCTTTATCTTTAGGTCCAGAAAGCAAGGTGTTCTTCAGATGATGGTGGTTCTTCTTCCATTCAAAGTTAATAAACATGTTATTAATATCCTTACATGTGGAATCATAAACATTGAGGGAAAGGGCTGGGTACACAAATCTGGAAACACCTTCAGCTTTAGTCAAGAGGACTCTTCCTAAAATTGACAAGTCTCTTTGAAGCCATAAGTTCAGTATAGTTTTAGTTTTTTTCATTTTGGGGGACAAATTAAGTTGCTGGTGCTCCATAACATTCCTACAGACATGAACACCAAGATATCTAACACACTTTTTGACAGGAATATCATATAAAGTTTTAACATTCATTTGATGCAAACAGAAAATTTCACATTTAGATTTATTTAGTTTTAACCCAGAGGCAGCTGAGAATTCATATGAAATAGTGTTGTTTCTCAGCCTTGATGATGTGTAGATGATGAAGGAACCTCGCTGACACTGGCTTACTTGTATAAATTAGAAAAAGACCAGTTATCATACAGGCACCATGGTTTGCCTGGGAGATGACTTAAAGCCAGGATGAGTCTCTCTCCCAGAACTGTGGTTTCGATCAGCCTTTATAGGAGTATGCATACATCTCTTTAACATAGAATTGCATAAACAACAGGGCTTCTCTTAGCATATGGTTTCTGTCAATTCTAAAGCATCTCTTTCTCCAAACAAAGAAATTACTGATATATTGCCCCCTGTAAACAAGGTCCCTATAAACCTGCATTGAACCCTCTCCTATACCTAATTCACTTCCACCCTTTTAACCTTTAACCTTTTAACATTCCAACATGGTCACACATATACTTAATCTTAACCTCTTCTAAGATAAACATCTATACATGCGCAAGTAATGGAACAACAGATACTTCAATAGCATTTTCAATCTGATTTTTGTCTTTCAAGAATAATGCTGTATCATCCGCTAGTTGGGTCAGTCTGATTTCCTTGCCAAAAACAGACAAACCTTCAATTACCGGGTTATTTAAAATATGTAGTGAAAGTAGTTCAACCACAATCAAAAATAAAAAAGACGAAATTGGACAACCCTGACGGACGGATCTCATGACAGGGAATCTTTTGGTAGTGTCTGGATATAGTGTGACACAACTGTCAATATCTTTATAAAACATTTCCATAGTTGACACAAAGTTTGGACCAAAACCAAAAGTTTGGAGTGCTTTAAATAAAAAATAATGGTCTACCATATCAAAAGCTTTATAAAAATCAAGAAAAACAATAAGGGAGTCATTATCATTATCAGAGTAGTCTAATAAATCAAGAACAAGTGTTATGTTTGAACTGATGTTACGGTCGGCCATAAATCCAGTTTGTGTTTCACCTATGATCTCCTCAAGATCTTTTTTTAGCCTTTTAGCATAGACCAATGAGATAATCTTATATTCTATATTTAAGAGTGTAATAGGTCTCCAGTTTTCTATCAGTAGGTGATCTTTGTCAGATTTAGGAATTAGGGTTATAACACCCTGTTTCATGCTTTCTTTTCTATCAAGGCATTCCTTAAATAATTCTAATAAAGGATTTACAATGATATCCCAAAAATGTAAATAAAATTCTACCGAGAGTCCATCGCTGCCTGAGGATTTGCATTTTTTCTTTGATTGGAGTACACCTGGTTATCTTTCTCATCTTGGAAAAGTCCGTGACGTCAGGCGGAGGGGCGGGGACTGAGAGCGGTAAACGTTCGTGTTGTTGGCGGTGCGCACAGGTGAGCTCCGCACAGTCTCGCTGCCGATCGGGGAGACGGACATGGGGAAGCTTCAGGAGTTTGAGATCGCGTTCGACAAAAACAAAGTGGTGTACAGTCCGGGAGAGTCCATCTCTGGATCCGTCACCATCAAACTGGGCCAGTCGCTGCAGTGCAAAGGTAAGAGGCCGAGAACAACCGCGATCAGTCCGGCAACATCCGCGCACCTGGTGGGAAAACGTCTCTGTCGCTAAACAAGGAAGTGAGAGACTTAGTCCAGATTACATGAGCTGTAATTTAGGCCTCTCACACTATGATTTCACTGTGGAAATACAGTCTGTGAACATCACTTTCATATGATACAATAGTCTGTATCTGTGGCAGTAAATGGTTTAACTTTTCATGGCATTTCCGTCATCATCACTGCAGGACAGAGTCATATTCCTACAGACTGATTCTGGATTTCAGAGAGAGTTTTTTATGAGAGCTGACAGGAAAGCTGGGTGTTGTTCTCTGTTCTGTTACCACAATCATGAAGACAGGACTGTAACAAAGAGGCCCACCTCCTTCACACACACACACACACACACAGAAATAAACATCTAACTTTGCTTTAAATATTACATTGACTCAGATAACATTAATGTCACACATTCTGTACATTTAATTTTTCACCATGAATGTCTCTGTCTTTTGAAATCCACACATTCAGGAGTTAAAAACCTGTTTTCAGCTTTGTGACGCATTTGTCAGATAAACTAGGGTATTTTAAATTTGTTTAATGAGTCTAAAAAGTCTGAGAAATTCTCAACACTTACAGTAATTCTTAGGTTTATCTGAAGAAACTCTAAATATGGAGATTGACTGGAGATTTGCAGTGACTCTGCACAATGTCATTAACTTATTTATTTATTGTTCTAAACTAATTAAATCTTGAATATACTGAGTTTAGATAGAGGACTCAGACTAGAAAATATCCACAAACACAGAGTGTAATGAGCCCTGGAGCCACATACTGTTTGTTTCTGTGACATGTAACATGTTTATGTAGTCTGTTCATGTGCAGCCGAAGGTCTTCAGGCTGATGGGTTTATACAGTGTGTTGATGCCTTTTGTTGGTTAAGAGGCCAGAAAGACGTTGAAGGTTTAGTTTCAAACATGCTGCAGATCTTTGGATCAGATAGCAGGTGTGTAACAGGTGTTGACTACAGTTATTGTTGGGACAAAAGAACTGGGAGCCCATTTCTGCCACTGAAAGAAAAATATCACCATGGTAAGTCATAATTATGAGATAAAACACACAAAATTATGCCTTTTTATCTCACTATTGACCTTTTATCTCATAAATTTGACTGTTTACCTCATAATTAAGCTATCATCAAAATAGTTGCAGTAATTATCGATTTATTGATTAATCGTCACAGCTCTAGATTGTAGCAGTTCTTGTACAAGTAGTCGATACATTGAATCGTAATTCAACAGAAAATGAATCAACAGGACTTTGACATTAATTATTTAACCAGTTTATCAAACTGTAATAGTTTGTATTCTATAAACAATAAATTTTACTACCACACTACAATACTGATCAATGTTGAACATTAAAGCTATAATCTGTAACTTTTCCACATAAAATATCTTAAAATGTGAGACTTGTGTTATATATTTTGGTGAGGTGTGTAGTTAAATGTTTCCTGCAATGTTCAAATGCAAAGAAATCTGTAATTTAGTTGAGATGACAGTGTGTTTCCTGCTCGCTGCCAGTTGCTATAACTTCTAGGAAAACACAGGATTTTTCCGACATGTCAGAGAGTGAAGGAGAAAGTCAGCAAGCGCGACGAAACATGAATATAACTTTAATACTACCTCGTCTGTGAACATCATCTCTGTCTGAGTTATCATGTCAGATAGACTTCTGTCTGCAATGGTGGTTGTTTAACAGTGAAAACTCCCATGATCCCACGCAAATTCACAACATCATACATCAAACTGCATCTGAGAGAGACCGAGTGGCAGAACTTGCATATTGTACATTTAAATACAGTAAACTAGTCCAACCTTTTTTTCAGAGCCCCTCCTACTTGTGTCTAAGGAAATCTTTATCATTGAGGACAAAGAAATGTATCTTATAAAATCATTTTGTATACAGACTTTTGTATGGATTGTGATTTTTGTTAATGTACAAATCTTATTTTGACATCCTCAGAGCAGACAAAGTCTTGGGAACCTCCTTTGACTCCTGGCGCCCTGTTAAAGGCCCCAGGTTGGGAACCAATGCACTAATTCAGTGTTTCACAAACTTGTTTCTAGGGACCCACTTTTTTTAAAAATGACAAACCATTATGACTCAGTTCACAGTAGAACTTATTAATAAATCTTGGGAACTGTGCAGTTTTACTGCCATTACTGCAATGTTATTATTGAAAATGTGCATAAATGAGATATAAATCCATTTAGGCTGCGTTTACAGGCCATTCTTTTGTTTTTATTTCCTCTCACCAGGAAAACAATATTATATATTATATCTCTATTTTAAATGCTTTATAAATGGTGTGATGCAGATGCAGAAATCTTAAATTTGCAGAATTTCTCACATAGTCTTTTATATTTATATATTAACCAAATGAAATCTCTTGTGACCAACCTGTGGGTTCTGACCCAGTCTGTGCAAAATATACAAAAATTATACAAAATTCAGGTTTCAGAAATGGTATCAGAACATGTCTAATTTGAAATTATAGAAAAAGTTCTTAAAATTGCACAACTTAAAATGAGATGTTATGAAATAATTTGTGATATTTAAATTCTAGTTTCACCTGTGCTTAAATTTTATAGTCGGATGTTCAGTTGTTTATAAGATACAAATCCTCTTTTCTTCCCTACTTGTTAAATGTGAGGGTTCTAAATCATTGTAAACAGAATATTTTGAGGGTTTGAACTGTTTGCTGGACAAAACAAGTAAATTAAAAGCAGGGCAGTGGGTTCTGGGTGCGTGTGATGGTCATTTTGGCCATTTTCTGATCTTGTATGTGCAAAACAATCAGTTAATTTAAAAAGTTATGGAAAGATTCTTCAGTAGTAATAAGTAATTGTTAGTTGAAACTTAGCTGTGGGAAAACAGGACATAGTTTAATAGCTTTGTCAGATAGCTTATAAAGTGAAACTAAAGGTCAAACTGGAATAAGGCATTTGGAACAGGAAAAGTGAGTGACTGGCACTTCATCTTATTAAATGTTCTTTTGAAATTCAACATCTCAATGGTTTACTGTGACAAAGTATCACATTAGAATGCAAACCAGTGTCTGTGTGTCTGTCTGGTGACTTGTTGGAGCAGCTTTTGTGTGCTGTGAGTTTCTGTTTGAATTCTTGTGGGGCCTCCGGTCTGTTTACATTCCTCTTCAGGTAGAACCTGTCAGACTGTCAGCTTCACAGAGCCGCCTCTCAGCGTGCTACAGTCTGAATCACTGATGGGTGATGAAGTGGGCTGGGCCCCGAGATAAGAGACACATTACTGGGCAAATATTGACAGTGCATTAGAAATCAAATGTGTTTCAGTCACCGCGGTTTACTCTGGATATGATATGATCGGATGAGGTTACTAAAGAACTGTTTCAAAAGAGGCGTTTATTCAGGTTTATATTAATTTCCCTGTTATATAGAACGTAAAAAACAAGACAATGAATCTTTGCTTTTGCGGTGTATAATTTTTAGACCAAAAGTAGTTCTGTTTTATTAAACATGATCAAATGTAAGTGGACACTGTTGTTGGTCTGACTCAGTTTTTCCTGTCAGGGTTCATGATTTCCAGTGAAGGGAAATCTTCATACTGGAACATAAACCCCAACTCATACTGGATTCTGAAGGGTGATGCTGATAAAAATATTAGGAAGTAAAAAAAATTAGACAGTGAAAAAATTAAAAGACATTTTGTGCAATTATACATCAAAAACATGTGACAAAGACGTGTAATGGAGGTGGAATATTTTACAGTTAATAATGTCCAATGTTATTGTCCAAACTGACATTAGTACACTGAAACCATAATCTTTAACACTAAACTCTAAATTTAAAGGAACAGTTCACCCCAAACTCTACAATACATATTTTTCACCTGCTCTCTAGTGCTGTTTTGGTGTGAGCTGTAGAGTTGGAGATATTAGCTGTAGAGATGTCTGTCTTCTCTCCAGTGTAATGGGACCAAATGGCACCAAAAATATACATTTGAAAGCTTCAAAAGTAGTGTTTATTTTCAGGAATCATGACCCAGTTACTCAAGGTAATCCACAGACCTTTTTGTGCACAATTTCATGTAGGAATTACTTTCTTTTTAGTAGAAAAGACACAAAGCAGCTCCATACACACATGGTTTTTAGTCTGGTGTGAAAGAACGTGACTGGCCTCAGCTCCAGCCAGCATCAGTGTTGGACCTCACTGATGCTGTTGTGTGTCTGAATGGGAGCAAATTCCTGCAGTCAGCTTCAACATCTGCTGAAAGTCTGAAAGGCTGGTGGATGCTGTTGTAAAAGCATTCCCATGGTTTGAGGTGTATTTTAATAATCAGTTAATCTGTTTGTAATTTTTTTTTTTTTAAGGAAAACGCTCAAAATTCTCTGATTCCAGCTTCTTATATGTGAATATTTTCTGGTTTCTTTACTCCTTTATGACAGTAGACTCAATGTCTTTTGGTTGTGAAAAAAACAAGACATCATACTGGGCTGTGGGAAACACTGGTCAATATTTTCCACCATTTTCTGATATTTTATAGACAAAACAACCAGTTGATTAACCGAAAAAATAATTAACAGTTTAATTGTTAATGAAAAAGTCATTCAAGAAGTCGGTCAAAAGGAAAAGAAAGAAAACTGTTTTAAATCAGGTTTATATTGATTTGCAAGTAAACGAAATCTGCCTTTACTTAAGAATAGAAAAGTATTACATGCATTTTTAAAAAACTGGCTGCTGAGTCATGCATTGAGTCATGATCACAATACAGTGTTTGTAGCCGCAATCAGAAATATATCTGTCATTGTCAAGTTCCCAGATTTATGTAAGTTTTTCTTTAACCCCTCTGACCTGCAGTAATGGTGCGTTCATGTGTTTTCATTATCGGAAAAATGATTTCCTGACTGGGAAAATTCACACGATTGGCCTCCCAAGTCAGAACAATAACTTAGAAAGTCTGAGAAAATTTTCATACACAAGTTGCTGAGTCATGGTCTGTTCACATCATATACGCAAAAACATGGTGGAGGTGAGTAAATGTTTGCTTGATTACTTTTTATCAATTCACAAATTGCGTATCAATTATTTGGTCACATGTTAGGTTGTAACCATTAGTTGCTGTCCAGTAGATGAATTCCAAACGTTATTTATTAATCTTAACCCTCATAACAAGTCTCTTCCCACCTCAGAGACTGGGACCCTCAGAGGAGCACATGAATGCTCTATGATGGGGTTGGACCAGATGTTGAAGCTCAGTGACGATTCAGAGTTTCACACTGCATTGTTCTCAGGGACTCTGAGTTTATTTCTCTTTTGTACACAGTATTATACATCAGACTTTCTGTACACATCATTTTTTTTCCAATGCAGTTCCACTTTGTTTGCACCGATCATTGACCCAGTTTTGTGTTCATCCAGCAGCTGGAAACGTTCCAGCAGTGGATCACCTGATATGTAATGTTAGAACAAAAAATAATACTCTCCCTGCCTGCTGGGTTAGGCTTTAATTGTGTCTATGTCACATGGTTGATTTGAACATGGAAAGTCAATGTCACCTGGATAACTCTGCAGAGTACAGAGGTTTCATGTTCTCTTTTTCTCTGGACATCAGTGTAACACATGAAAATGAGCCTTTCTGGCAAACGGACATATTTTCAGATGTTTTATTAACAGTCTAAATTAAATTTCCTGGTTCTACCCAGAGAGGAAATGACATTAATGACTCTGCCTACTGACATAATTTGTTTAGGAGAACTGTGTCATGATGCTGATGCTTAAATTTGTGGCTAAAACCTCTAATGCGCCGTCTGTGTTCTTATCTGCAGCTATAAAAGTCAACTGCAATGGCTTCTGTGGCATCACCACTAAAGTCAACGACATGGCATGGACGATGGAGGAGCAGTACTTCAACAGCACCATCTCTGTGGCAGACAAAGGTACGCTGCTCAACAGTTGAAATGCTAACGACAAAACTGATCCAAAAAGTTTGATCTGTCATGAAATCAGTGTCTATGGGAACCCATTTCCACCAGTGTGATGAAAAAACAGATCCTGTAAGTCATTACAATGAGAAACTGTCTCTAAATAACAAGAAAGCTAGACTCATTATTACTAAACTTATTATGTTACATTATTTTGAGTCATTTTTGAGAAAGTTGTGTATTATTTTGAGATACTAAGTCATTACTTTGAGAAAGTATTAATGAATATTTGAATGGATGAATGGATGAAAATTCTCTGTTGAACGTGTAAAAAAAAGGTAAAAACAAACAAACAATAGAAACAAACAAGAATATCAAGTGCAATAGACAAAGAGAGAAATATTCAAACAACACTAACTAAACACTACATGTTTGAAAGGGAGCAGGAAGAAGTGTGCACTTGTTTATTCCTACCCCGTTTTCAACTATTAATCATAACTCATACACTCATTTCATTATACAGCCAAATACAATCTATAAATATACAAACAATTTAATATGCAAACCAATACTAGATATATACTGTGGTGGAAACAGTACTGAAAGTCTGTACTCAAGTACAAGTACTGTTACATTACTAAAATATTACTCACTTACAAGAAATAGTACTGGTGTTAGAAATATACTTCAGTAGTGCAAAGTATTCATAACAAAAAACTGATTTTCTGAACTGATAGTTGAAAATGCTAACAATCAATCAATCATTACTAATTTATAAGATACAAAACTTCTTTTCCTCATTTTCTTTTTTTTTTTTTTTTTCGTTTTAAGTCTAAGTTTAGCCACACCAGACAAAACAATGTCAAATGGGGGTGGCAAGGTAGCTCAGCTGATGGAGCGTGCACCCCATGTACCAAAGCTGTTAGTCCTCTGCAGCGGTCGTGGGTTTGACTCCCACCTACTGTGCGTCATCCCCTCACTTGATATACCCATTTCCTGGGTTGAAATAAATTCTTAATTCACTGTATTATATGTTTAAAGAGTCTGACTCTGCAGGCTGTTATCCTCTCACTCCTCACCCAGCACAGAGCACTCATGGTCCAGCTGAGTGGAGCATCAGCTGTCACTCTGCAGACCATTTTAATAGAAAAATAAAAAAACAAATAGAAGTAGATTCAGCCCATCACTGATATCTGATATATTTGTCCAATCGCCTGACTCTAATACAAAGTCAATAAATACTTAATTACTTAAACTTATGTGACATGATATGATATCATTCTTTTGAGAACGTTTCACATTATAAAGACCAACAGGATCAGCACATGGGAATAGAAAATGGACTTCCAGAAGTCAATAGAGTGAGGTGTCCAATCACAGATCTGACAGCTCAAATGGCTTTAAATACTTGTTTGAAAGTTAGTTTACCACAGGATGTGTCACAATACACAATGTAAAATAACTAGACAGTTTGTAACAATGAAGCAATTTTTTCTTCTGTCTTTTTCTATAAAGTAAAACTAGTGTGGTTAAAAACACCTGAAGTGTACTGGCTGTAGTAGCGAAGGCTCCCATTTTCCACTGTGGACATTGAATGCAGCCTTGAGGCATATCCGCCTGGTGGGAAACAGCAAGGCGATTGTTAGTGTTTCCACTGACAGATGTTATCTGTGCTCTCTGTGTCCCGTACAGGAACCCTGAAACAGGGAGAACACACTTTTCCCTTCAAGTTCCTCATACCAGGTAGGAGCGTGGAGTGATGGGATGAACACTTGTCACTGACATTCTTTCCTCTGTGTGTGTGTGTGTGTGTGTGTGTGTGTGTGTGTGTGTGTGTGTGTGTGTGTGTGTGTGTGTGTGTGTGTGTGTGTGTGTATGTATTTTCTCCTTGCATTTCACAGCCTGAAAGACGTGCCCTGGCATGTTGATGTTTACCCTAATTCTGTTGTGGTTCAGTGAGGATAGGACTCTGTATCCCATCATTCACTGGGGCTTATGGGTGTTGTGTGTGAAACATTGCACTGGTGTCCAGTTTGTTTGAACCTGCCTGACTTACTATACGAAGGAAGTGATAAGAATTTGAACATGTTAGATTTAAATAACTGCACTTTAAAGCTGCACTAGTCAATGTTTTTATTTCAATAATGAATCTGATGACCATGTGAGATTTCATCTTGCCAGGCTTCAAGTTACTCATTTGTGTCCACACCAAAAGTAGTGCAGCCAGTCAGCATCCTAGGAGGGACTACTGGTAGCGACGGGCGTGGTTTTAGGTGTAATGACAGCGAGAAGCGTCCATGGAACAACTCGTCTCGAACAAACAATGGCGGCTCCTGAAGGTGTTAGCGTAGATGCTGTGATAGCATCAGTTATATCAGAACTGGAGAGTATTTCTTCATTGAAAGAAGAGCAAAGAACCACACTGAAGGCTTTCCTCTATATTTTCCAGACAGGACGACTTCCCAGATGGTTCAGTGTAACATATCTCCAAAACTCTACAAAAAAAAATAAAAAATCTAGGTGGATAAAAAGCACTACAGGCCAGAGGAAATATATATATTTTTGATTTAGAGGTCACCTGTCCCTTTTAAACTTAAATATAGGGCTCAACATTTTTGCTTATATTACTCACTCAACTGATTAATCAATTTACAGATGATTTAATCTGAAACTCTGAACAGAACCAGCTCTGGAGCTGGTTAGGTTTGCACCATGAGCCACCATGGTGACCTGGACAGATTATAATGAGTCACCTTTGTGACTCTGAAAACTGTGACTTAAGCTCAACATACCTCACTGACACATTCATCTGTGGTACACTTATCAGGAAACAAAGTGACATTAAAAAGAAGTCACATGAGGTTAAAGGGTTAGTTCACCCAAAAATGAAAATTCATTCATTATCTCCTCACCCTCATGCTGATTGAAGGTCGGGTTGAGTTTTTGTAAGTCCACAAAACACTGCTGGAGTTTCACAGGAAAACAGTGTTGCAGAATCTCCTAAACAATGGAAGTGAATGATGACCAGTTTTCAAATGGAAAAAGGCAGCTGAGAAAAAAACATAAAATGCTTCCAAGTCTCCTAAAGTCCCAACATGCTGTTTGCACACTGTCACACCGCACTCACTCAGTTCAGACACTGTGCATGTGCACATGAATGTGACTCCAAGCTAAGTATCTATGGTAAAGATTTAGGCTAAAAACATGGTGTAAATAACATTTTAGCATATCAAAATGTCTCTAAAAGCAGTCTTCCTTCTCCCAGTGTATCTAGTTTGATCATGTAGAGTCTATCCTAAGGTTCTAACTCTTCTTTTTTTGTTGTTGAGTAGATTGTCTTTTTTCCTGTGTGTTGTTGTGTCATGTGTTGTGCCTTGTGCTTTGTATTGTTTGGTTTGTGTCGGTTCTTGGAAGTTTTGGCGCAGGAGAAACAGGAGCTGTCACATGATCAAACACAGGTTTCAACTTATTTGGAGGAGTAAACAAATGCAAATGATTACTCACGTTTGGTTATTGCACAAACTGTGTATTGTAAACATCCATCAGATTACAGACTCACTCTCTAGCTCAACTCTCAGTTTGACCTCCAAACAAAGTTGTTTAGATAATCTGGAGAAACTGTCTGATCCTCTCACTGTTTGTCTTTTCTTAAGCAATCTGACTTGTTGCAGTGATGTCAGAGTGTTCCCAGATCTCTGAGACTATTCTGGAGAATACAGTGTTATTACAACTGAGAAAGACTAAGACATGATAACTAAGAAATAACTAAGAAATGAAAGTTGCACAAATGTTTTTACATGGAAGAATCCTTATAATACACCTTATCAGTTCTTCTAGTTGTTGCCACTGTGTGAGGTGTTCTCTCCTGTGGAAGTGCTGGATGGCAGCACTTAGTGGCAGTGTTACAGACTGGATCTTTAATATTTTTATAAGATCTGGAATGAGAACATTTATTGAAAACATCCTGAAATAAACTATTTGAATAAAAGAACAGAGGAGCTGGTCTCTCATGCAACTGATTGTCCTCAGGATGCCCATTCCATTCTGACCAACATGTCACATGACGTCAGCACTTATCAGTTTGTTCCACTTACTCATTACAGTGTGATGTGTGAGAGCACTCCCTGATGACATCAGCACGTTTTTGATGGACTCTTAAACAACAATGGAGGAATGTTTGTGACAAAACTATATTGTCATGTCAGACTTAACTGATTGATTGTGCTAAATACTATTACACCTTTGTAAAGTTATTATTGAACATTGTAAACCATTATTGCATATTACCTCACTGCATGAAAATACTTTTAAACAATATTTCACAAGAGGGTGTACTT
Organism: Lutjanus erythropterus; assembly: GCF_056507025.1. Taxonomy (NCBI): domain Eukaryota; kingdom Metazoa; phylum Chordata; class Actinopteri; order Lutjaniformes; family Lutjanidae; genus Lutjanus; species Lutjanus erythropterus. Next base: position 39,247,831 of record NC_139326.1, on the reverse strand, counting down.
TAATGTGATTATTACATTATTAGTAACACAGTCAGGTCCATAAGCATCACTGAAGGGCTAATCCTGATGTTGATAATCAAACCCTTTTCATATTGTGGGGCGATTCGCTCTCAGATTAAAATGCCTTTTACTAGTGTTATTTCTGTTGCCCTGGAAACACACAGGGTCTGATTAATAACCGGAAACAATTAGTTATGCCGTTAGAATTGCCATCTAATGAAGCCTAGTTTACTATTCCAGCACAACTAGAGAGGGTGGGATTTCCCAAAACTGAATAAATACCATGCATACAGACACAAAGCTGCTTTGTTAGCTCGCTCTGGTTGTAACTAAGATATCTGCTGAAAAGTGTTATTTTTCCATGGACAGATTTAGCTAGTATGTCACATTGTAGCAGCATATCACAGACTCACTGACACAGCTGATGGAGGATGCTGAGCAGAGTTTCTGTGTGATCCATTTTCCAGTAATTCCACAGCGTGGTTAAGTCCAACAGTCAAAATATGCTGACACAAAAATAGATTTTTCTTCCATATTCCATATTTGTTGGCATTTCTCCTCTCAGAAACAGTAGTTTCACTGCAGTCACTAAACTGTTTACTCTTCAGCAAAAGGGCTAGTCTACAGCAATCTACCATAAATTATATTCATTAAAGCATGGTGATTTAATTATTCTAGAAATGTTACTTAAACAGCCAAACAGGAGGTTATATTCTGTATAGTCCAGGGGTCTGCAAACTTGATGATCAAAAGAGACATTTTTAGCCAAACAAGGAAAAACAAAAATCTGTTTGAAGCTGCAACAATCAAAATCTCTCTTTTTCCTGGAAACTTTTTTTTTTTTCTTTTCAATTTGGCATCCATAGCTAACTTATGGAGATTCAAGAAGACAAGCCACTGTCAAAACAAAGGCACATTTCAAAGCATCTCTTATGCTTTGAAATAAAAAAAAAAAACTGAACTCGATTTCTCATTATTTTGGTACCTGAAAATTAAATGGTTTTAATTGAAAATATTAGAATTTAAACCATCATTGAATATCACTTGAATGTTTTCAAATGCACTTTTTGGGGTTTCTAAAACTCAAAGATTTAAATTTATATAAAGAAGAAAAGCAACAAAAGATCAATACTTGGTAAAACTAAAAAGTTTGAATTGGGTTCAAAACTCAGATATCTATTGCAGCCAGTTGCCTTGAAATGTTTAGTCGTCTCAACTTTTTCATAGAGCTACAACAATGATGAATGAAAATTCATGTTAAAATGTTTTTTTAAAAAAAGTACCTATTATTAATTTGCATTTAATTTTTTTGCCAGTCACAGGGAGCCACTGGAAAGGGGCTAAAGAAACACACGTGGCTCCGTAGCTGCAGGTTGCGTGCTGTCCTGCTGTTTTTAGCACAATCTAATTGTCTGTCTTTGATTCGTTGCTGTGTTTTTTGTGTGTGCTACAAAAATTCTGGTAGATTCTGCTGCAGAAAGAAAGTAGTTCCTACATGAAACTGCTCACAACAAGATCTATGGACTATATTGAGCAACCAGCTTATGATTTCTGGAAAGAGACACTGCTGTTAAGATTTTCAGATGTATTTTTTGGTGCTTTGAGAACCACAGTAGTAGTTCCATCTAGGTCCATTGTACTGGAGAGAAGGCAGGAATATCTCTGGTCATTACCTCCAAAACTCTGCGACTCACACCAAAATGCTATAGACCTCTAGATGGCACTACAGGCCAGAGGAATAATGTATATTTTTTTGGGGTGAACTGAAAATCGATCGAAATGAGCTTTCAATTTCCAGAATCAAATCGTTTTTGTTTGTTTTTTTCTTTTCTACTTGCGGCATTTAATATGTGTTCAAAGAAAAAAACAGCACTTCATAGACAACACAGCATAGCTTACCAGGCTGTTAAATCCAGTGGTGGACAGTAGTGAAGTACATATACTTGAGTACTGTACTTAAGTACATTTTTTGAGTATCTGTACTTTACTTGAGTATTTGTTTTTTTGGAAACTTATTACTTTCACTCCACTACATTTCAAAGACAAATATTGTACTTTTGACTCCATTACATTTCTAGGAAGGTTGTTGTTACTTTTTGACTAAGCACATCATTGAAGTCAGCTGTTGGTGTTTTTTCTTTTCTTAAATGCAGTTGGTCACATGCTGTGTTCCTCACAGAGAGAAACCAATCACAGTAGCTCCTCTCAACTGGGATTGATATAAAAGTGGAAATACATCATCCAGGCTCTCTCTTTAACAAGAACAAGCAAACTCTCCCTCTTTCATTCAAACAAAAAGCAGTAATGGTGACGGCAGGACAAAGACAAAATGAAATCTCAAGATGTTATTATAATTATTCATTATTCCAGGTAGTTTTTAAAGTTGGATTGTTTTATCGTGGTGAAAAATACCACATAATTCATGTATATATACTGCCTCTGAAGACAGAAAGAAATCTCAGTTATTTAAGTTTTTGATTGTATTTCTATGTTGAAGTTTTTATAGGTGTTTCTACAGACTTTGTGTAGCAGAGTGGTTCTACAAGCATCAGTGCATCATTAGATGGTTTCAGAGAGTTACAAGCTTCTGTAAATGCATCATGAAAACAATACAGCATGTATTGATATTAGAAAATGTACTTTGTAATTTGTACTTTTGAATACTTAAGTATTTTTAAAAACATGTACTTTTGAATACTGAAGTATTTTTAAAAACATGTACTTTTGAATACTTAAGTACTTTTAAAAGCAAGAACTCTAATACTTTAACTTGAGTAAAATTTTGACTGAGCAACTTTCACTTGTAGTTGAGTAATATTTGACCAGGAGTATCTATACTTTGACTCAAGTACTGGGGTTGAGTACTTTGTCCACCACTGGTTAAATCACACTTGATGTCATATAGACTCTTCTCAAAGAAGAATTAGAAAATATAAATGACAGTTGTCAGGCCATAAAACCAATGATCTGTTGATCTCAATAGATTTAGTATACTCTGTGTTTAAACAGGAAAATTCACAGAATGACACAACGCCACAGCCCATTGGCCACAGCTGAGGTTTAATGACAAGCACCAGCTATTTGATTAAATTCACCTGTGCTGTGATCAGACACTATGAATTTCCTCAAAAATTCACCATTTTCCTGACTTCACCTCGGAAACTGTTCCCTATCCATCCTGAGGCCCGCTGTGTGAGAACTGGGCTGCCCTGGTCTGTAAATCAGACACACCTAAACTTTGCTTGGTGTCAGTTCAACTCATTTGCATGTAACAGGATGAGACTCTAGACGCAGATTGTGATCTTTTCCTGTTATTTTCCCAACACTGTTGGCAGAGGTAACAAATATGAAACACTGTAAAAATTCAAATTTCAAAGCAACTTTTTGAATTTTAAGCCCAACTCAAACTCTTAATTCAATTTAAATCAAAACTTAACTTTTCTTCTTTAGATAAACTTGGATATCTGATTTTTTAAAAAACCCCAAAAGCAAAATAATAACAAACAAGTTTCACAGCTCACTGTGTCCATTTTTTGAAATACATTCCAGTGTCTTATAAAAAGAAGAGAATCAAATTAAAGGTTGATGAAACTTTTTTTTAGTTTATTTCAAAACTGATATGTATTATTTCAAAATAATGAGAAAGTTACATCAGATCATGAGAAAAAATGGTTTCTCATAGTGAAATAAGATTAATAACAAAATAATCTCCTTTAAAGACATTGTAATAACCATGGCTGCTTGATGTTTCTATACACTTTAAGATTTGTTAGACTGTTGTTGCCATGGTTAATTATTATGGGCTCTCATGCATGAAAGAACTCAGCCAACCTTTGTGTTTAGGCCTCTTGCTGGATTATTCCAGGTAAAGCTTTCTCCTCATGTGACAACAAACCTCACAGAAACTCAAAAAGCAACCAAACCGGTATTTTTACTGTTGATCTAAATCTGCCATTTGAAACGCGTTTGTGCTTTCACCACTGGAGTGCCTGCAGCTGTATCAGGACACTCTCTGGAGTCTGGTTTTCATGTTTACATGAAAAGTCAGGAAAAATAACTGCTCATAAAGGCTTATATATATGTTTATATATATGTGATATAAAATGGTAAAACTGGGTCGAACTTGTTACTGAGCTGTGACTCCAGTCTTAAAATGTAAACTGTGTAATAACCTTGTCATAAACACCTATTAGCCTGTAGCTGCTGTTGTGTAATAAAACTAATCCATGTGTGACTTCTCTCCTGCAGAGACGGCTCCAACATCTTTTGAAGGAAACTACGGTCGGATCATTTACAGAGTGAGGGCTTTCATCGACACACCACGGTTCTCTAAGGACTACAACACAGAGAAAGCTTTCTACCTGCTGAGGCTTCTGAACCTGAATGAAGTGCCAGACATATGGGTGAGACATGATTACATGTGTCTATATGAATACACATACGGTTTTTAATCCCCTTTCCAATGGCTCCCAGTGACTGGCAAAAAATGGAAATGAATAACTTTTTAAAAAAAACATTATCATTGTTGTAGTTCTATGAAAAAGTTGAGACAACTCAAAATTTCAAGGCAAATGACAGCAATAGATTTTTGAGTTTTGAGCCCAGCTCAAACTTAGTTAACTTAAAGTTTTAACTACTACTAATCTTTTGTTTAAATAAATGTATTTTGAGTTTTAGAAACCCTCCAAAATTGAATTTAGAAAAACATTCAAGTGAAATTCAATGATGGTTAAAATTCTAATAATTCCAATTAAAACCATTTAATTTTCAGGCACCAAAATAATGACAAATCTGGTTCACAGCTCACTGTGACCAAATTTTGAAATATATATATTTTTTTGAGTTTCTAAAACTCAAAGATTCAAGTTTATCTAAAGAAGAAAAGTAAATTATCTTAACTAAAGATTAACTAAAGAAAGGTTGCCTTTTTTATTTCTAAGCATAAGAGTTTGAGTTGTGCTCAAAACTAAAAAAATCCTGGCCTTTTTGGAGTTGTCTCAACTATTTGGAAAGTGATTCATACATTCACTTCCTGTAAAAATATGTAGGTTATACAGCAAAATTTTTAAAAGTTTTAATATTTTCTTATTTTTAGACTGATACACAAGACTAATGTTGGTCTTCAGAGTTCAAAAACACTGTTTTGATCCTCTAAACATGATAATTAGGCCTTTATTATGTAAAGTGTTTCTTATCATGTACTGATTAAACAAATGATTGGAGCCCAACCAATACGATCAGCCATTATATTGGCCCGATATTGGCCTGATGGGCCTGATATATTGGTATCGGCGTAAGTGCTAACCGATATATACCAACATTAAACTTTTTTTAAAGAACATGTAATACAGAAAATCGTGCTTGGGGAGATTTAGATTCAGATCAGTGGGGAGCATTTGAGGACAAGAAGCTCCCTGGCAGGTGTAAATACTGAGAAGCTGCCTCTTGTGTGAACCTGCCCCTAACTGACTGAATGTATTAGAATATGAAGCACTTAATGATACTCAACAGTACCAGAGATGAGAGGTAACTAAGTACAGATACTTTGTTACTGTACTTACAAAGAATTTTTTAGGTGTCTGTGCTTTACATGAGTATTTATTTTTCTGACAACTTTTCACTTCTATTCCCTACATTTGAAAACAAATATCTGTACTTTCTACTCCCTACATTTTCAAAACAGCTTGTTACTTTAGTTTTAATGCAAGATGAAAACAATATAAAAAGACATAACAAGACGAAAATGATGTAAAAAATGTAGCAAGATGAAAAGTGTCATTAAAGACATCCCAAGACATAAGATGACATAAAAGGTGTAACAATACGAAAATGATGTAGATGATGTAGCATGTAGATTAAAATTACGTAAGTGGCATAAGACGAAAACGCTGTAACAAAAAGACAACATATATACATAAATATGACAAATATGACTTGACAAGGCAAACATTATGTAAAGGACAAAACAAGCCAAAAATGACATAATAATGCATAAAAATACAGAAATGACATACAAGATGAAACAAGATGAAAAAGACATAATACAAAAATGGCATAAAAGGCTTATGATTATGTGTACTTTTGCCATCTCTGAACAGTACTGATGTTTTTTAGCTATTTGATTTCTTTTTAATTTAGTCTTTAATTTCTCTGTGTTCCTTTCTACAATTGGTTGGCATATGTATATGTTAAATATAATATCTAATATTCTATATTAAATGTATTGTTTAAGAAAACAGTCTTCTGAGTACCTTTGCATAGTCATATTGCTGAACAATCCACATAGAAAAGGTCAATTTTTATTCCAGCTTAAATGTTCACTGTATTGTCCACCATACTTGTAATCAGTAGGGCTGTACAATTAATGGCAATAAAAATCGCAATATGGCCAAGTACAATATCTAAATCACAGAACCAGAACCAACTTGTTTTTTGAAAAAGGAAAAAAAACATGTGAGAAAACAGCATTATAATGAGGTACTGTAGAGGTATATGGATGACCTGGCTGACAAATATTGTTCTCCAGATCACATCATCATGTGACTAAGAAAATTGTTGTGCAAAACTGATCATTTCCACTAATCATGTTGCATACCGCAATCGCAATTTCAGTCAAGATAATCTAATAAATGAATAAAATAATGACTTTTTTACTAAATCGTGCAGCCCTAATAATCTGTGAATTTTTACCCTCTAAAATCTTATATTGGCTGGGCTCTACAAATGAGATACAACATGTTTATTACCTGGCTTACTTGCTTCTTCTGGTCCTAATGCTAAACTATGGTATGTCTTGATTCCAGCTCTCTCCTTAACACACAGACATGAGACTGATATCTATTTATTTATCTTGCCATCTAACTTGTAATCTTTCTAGAAAGGAAAACAGGAATTAGAATGTTGAACTATTCCTTTAACAACAACAACAAATGCGTCATCAGTGTCAGTCCTGATAAATCCCTCATGTTCTAACACTGCTGCTCCTTCTCTGTACAGGGGACCTCGTCGTCTGCGGTGACTCAGCAGTTCACCTACATGCTGATGAAAACGGGCACAGTGGTGCTGAAGGCTCACACTGACATGAAGGGTTACACACCGGGTCAGATCATCCAGGTGAAGGCCAGCATCCACAACCAGTCAGGGAAGACCACGGGCAACATGGCCGCCAGCCTCATGCAGGTAAACACTTTTTATGCACATATCCAGGATATGTCCAGGCCAAAATATAATGTATCAACTTCCAAATCTTAGTTATCCCTTAAATCTATCATTTAAAGTCAATACATGGTTTCTACATTGATTTATAATGTATTGATGTTGTTGATTTGACATGTTCTGCTTTCTCTGTTGCTGATTATTGCACAGCCTCACTGTCACTTTTTCCTACTGAAGACTTAAATCTTTAAAATCAGATCACAAATATATAGTTTCATTTTCAGCCAGTGCAGCAGGTTGGCTCACTGATGTGTATAGATGAAGGTGATGTACCAGACTTTGGATACACACAAAATACACAATTCTAATTGTTGCATTGGATCTTTTAAAAGGATTTGTTGACAATGAGAGGAATCAGAATCAGAAATACTTAATTGATCCCTGGGGGGATTTTTTTTAGCATTACAATAGCTCCCATTTAAGAATAGAAATGTATATATATATAAGGATATAGATAGATATATACATATATAAATGTCTGCATTATACATTAAACTATGTATAACAATAGACAAAATAGAAATAAGAAGTGTAAGAATATGTAGAAAACAAAAATACATAGCAATCTCTATTGTGTTGCACTATTGAATTATTATTGCACAGAGTATTAAACAGAAAAATATTGAAAGGGTTGTCACCAGCCAATACTTCTGCCCAAAATGTTATTATATGAAGAATATATTGTCACTTATATTGTCACTTTCTTTTTCTCTAGCTGTTGCATGTCAAAATGTCTGAGAAAGTGTCTGAAACATTTATTAATAGATGAAGATTAAAAGATTGAGTACAAATGCAGAAACACTTTGATGACTGAGGCTGCAGACAGCAGCTCACAGTAATGAATGTTTTACATTAACTGCCTTTGTCAAGACTTTGTGTGTACTAAGTGGAGTTTGTGAATCTCCATGTCTACGTGTGCTTTCAGAGAGTGACCTACGAGACAAAGAGGCCCACCCATGATCTGAGGACAATAGCGGAGGTGGAGGGTGGTGTGGTGAAGGGCGGCAAGGAGGTGGAGTGGAAAGAGCAGATCATTGTTCCTCCTCTTCCTCAGTCCTCCCTCGCTGGCTGTGAGCTCATAAAGATTGAATATTATGTCAAAGTAAGATCTGCTTATTCTCTGCTACACTGCCAGCAGTACTGTCTTATAAAGTGGTCATGTTTTTTTTGTTTTTTTTATTTTAGTTTGACACTCTATTGGTGTAATTATCAAATTAATACAATATTTGCTTGGTGACGTGATAATGAAAGTAATATTGCAGTTCCTTCTTGAAATGTTTGTATTGCTTTTTCACTGATCACAAACGGTAAAATGAAGCAGATACCTGAAAGAACAGAGACAGAGAGGAGAAACTACATGTCAAAGCACAGAGACTCAGGTAGACGCTACAGAAGTACTGAGAGCTGAACATAAAGAGACTTTTTGAAACGTCTTCCTTTCGGCTGTTCTGCACACATGAGCTGAGTATCACAACACTCAGTCATTAGAGGGGGAGAAAAGTATGGTCATCACGGGTTTGCCGCGGTCAGCGAGACTTCACTGCGGCACACTTGGAGGTGCCCCACCCCAGAGTAGGTCCATCTTGGGAACAGCTTGGCACAGCTCGGCATCATAAAATTGGTAATGGAAATGCAAATCAGTGCGGTACAGTTTCACTCAGTTTACGGCCGGTGGAAAAGCCCCAAACATGACAACAGCACTGCTGTGTGCTAAAACCCATGATTTCTTACAGTGTAGAGCAAAGAGGAAGAACAGGCTTGTGTCCAAATTTTGCTATGCAAGCGAGATGCCGTCGGCTCCTGTTATGGCACTCCAGCAACATTTTTCAGAAACTTGACACACCTTTGAAAAACATCACCATTTTATCTGCCTTGCTCTCAAATTTGTGGCCAACTGCACAATACATAGTTGGAGTTATGCACACATCCTCTAACGCCACTCAACTAAACCCATGTTTCCAGGATAACTGAAATGTTCACTCACGCTTTAGCTCATAAACTTTACCCTCTGCCATTTTCTCATGAGTGCCTGATCAGTACTGCACATGTAACCCTCAACAGAGATGAGAAGGATGCAAGATAACTCACTCTTTGGCTACTTCCATCATTAGCTTCATAAAGTCTGTGTGTTTAATCTTTTTTACTACTTGCCCGATTGCGAAAGCAAGTTGCTAGATTTACTAGCAAGTGCTTGCCCTGATACTACATGTTTTTCTAAATTCTTAAAAAAAGAGTGTCTATTAATGACTGAGACTTAAACACAAGATTAGGTTGTACATCTTACATGATACAATATTCCCTGTAACTGATATTCTCTTTTTCTCTGATGAATCAGGTCAGTCTGAAGTCTCCAGATGTCATGTTGACGTTACCCATCCACATCGGGAACGTCTCACTGGACAAAAAACAGCAGCCCTCCAAAAAAGCGACTCCTCCTCCCTCTGCCGCGGCTGAAGATAAACCAGCCTCTGCCTCCGCTTCCACCCCTGACACCTCCACCTCCACCTCTGCCACCACCCCCACAATACCCCCTCGCCCTGCCCCAAAACCCGCTCCCCGTCCCATCCCTCGCGCCAGGGTGTCATCATATAATTCCCCCAGCGCTCCTCCGGCAGAGTACCACCAGGGGGCAGAGGGTGGGACTCCCGTTAACGATGGCTTCCCCAACAAGCGCCAGTCTCAGCTGGTGTCGCCCAATGCATTCAGCTATGCCCCCGGCCTCTTTTTCTCCCAGGACCAGCCGCACAATGGGCACAGCGCTGCACCCAGTGGGCCCACAGGGGCCACAGCACCTTACCCCCTTGAGGGCGCTAGCTCAATGCCAACACCGCTCATCCAGCCTCCAGACTATGGCACCTCTGCATATCCACAAGGTCAGTTCACACACTTTCATTTCCGTTCTGGATCTGGTCATGAACGTCTTTATCATCTTTAAAGGGACAGTTCACCCCAAAATCTAAAATACATATTTTCCCTCTTACCTGTAGTGCTATTTATCCATCTAGATAGCTTTGGTGTGAGTTGCAGAGTTTCGGAGATGTCTGCCTTCTCTCCAATAAAATGGGACTAAATGGCACCCAGCTTGTGGTGCTCAAAGCACCAAAAAATACATCTGAAAATCTCAACAGCAATGTCTCTTTCCAGAAATCATGACCCTGTTACTCAAGATAACACACAGACCAGTTTCATGTAGGAACTATTTTCTTTCCACTGAAGAACCCCGCCAGCGGAAGCATGTGTCTCCTCTTGGATGAGAGGCTCATGACGGTGTTGAATGTAAACATTAATTGTATCCTCCTCCTCTCTTGTCCACGAGTAGATGCACACTTCCTTCTGCCTGGTGATACTGTTGATACTTTTTGTATCAACAGTATCAGAGAAGAGGTAATTACTATGTATTTAAACTAGGGCTTCGGCAATTGCGTTGCAATTAAGTGCAGAAAATTTAGTATTAAAGTATGGATTCCCTGGAAAACAAGCTTCGTTAAAAAAAAAAAAAAAGAAATGACCATCTAAAGCAGGGATACTTAACTTGCTTTGTTTGGGCCACTTTTGCAAAATGACAGGGACCAGTTAATCCACAAACATTAATCATGTCATTATTTTTTTTCAGATAAAATTAATAAACATGAAATGGCCCATAACTAATTTTTTCTTTTTTAATTTTTCAAATCAACTGAATTATTAACAGAATGAACTAAATTAACATGGGGTAAGGATTGACAGATAAATCAGATATTTTACTACATTTACATTTGTAACTGTAACTGCATTTTACTTGTAAATGCTTTGGTAAGGGTTTAAACAATATTAAAATAGCTGGAACCTCTCCCATAATGCAATCACTCAAATGTTGGAATGCTTCATAAATATAAACTCTAAACTGCTCCTACCAGGGACCATGTATTCAGGATTGCATCATCAGATTACAGATAATAAGTAATAATCTTCAAATTATGAAACTTTTTTTCCATGAAAACCAATTAACTCAATTAACTCACAAAGAATTACAAAATTACATTTTATTTGCATTGAAATATTTTGAGATATTTATTTATATTTTGCAGTTTTGTAGTATAAGGTGCAATATTTCCAAGGTTTGATTTTGAAGGAATCCAAAAATACTCAGATTAGGGTAATTTCTTTTTCTTTGGTAATCCAATGGATTGTGTTACTCATTACAAAAAGCCATGTAACTTGTATTCAGTAAGTGACCACATTGCAAAGTAATCTAAACCCAGCCCTGTATTTAAGATCTTTATGTCTGTCTAAGTTAATATGTAACTTCCCAAGCAACAGTAGAAGGACGTTACTGGACATTTACTAATTGGTATAAACAAACGATTGATAATTCGATTTATTTTCACTGTGATTTAGAAAATGGTGGGTGGGTCACCCAGCACCCTGTTATGGTCCCAGTTGAGAATCACTGATCTGTGTGGGAGTGTTTTTAGACAGTGCTCAACAATGTGGTGCTCTGTAATCTCTGCAAATTGGAAATGGTTTATCACAGCAGTATGACTGCTTTGCGCTAACAGTTGAAGCTAAAGTGATTTTGGTGCAGACTTGGACTCAAGGATGAACTGATTGAGAATTTATTGGTCAAAGGTCACTGTGACCTCACCAATTTTTGGCCATCACTCAAGAATTCATACTTTAATTATGAAAAAATATGAAATTCTAGTCACTCTTCAACCATTCAGTTGGTCAATAAATTTGGGCAAAAAAACCCTTCGCATTATCTCTAGATTAACTAAACCAGCCACAGTGCACTGAGTGAACTCTACCTGTTGGCCTACGTAGGTGCTAATCAAAGTTACACAACAAATTCCTGCAGTTTGACCATTTCTTTTTCCCACGTAGATATATCATTACCTTCATGCATGTTGATTGAGTAAATTTGACACACAGCAGCAACACAAACGCACATGACATGGCAGAACAAGCTGGCCTCTGTCCATCAACAAAAACTCACGCAGCTCACACTGCTGTACAAACATCCACAAAAAGTCACATAAAAAACAGTAGAGATGGCAAAAGTACACACATTCTGTTGCCAAGAAGAAAAAAGTAGAAGTTGAAGAAGAAATTTAACTTCTTTACTCAAGTAAAAGTGAAAAAGTACAGGCTCTGAAATGTACTCAGAGTATAAAAGTAAAAAGTCGTCCTCTGAAGGACATTTCTTCTGACTGTTTATGTCCAAAGCTGAACTGAACTGAACCTTTGCCCCACAGCGAGTCTGTCTGTTTTGTCTTGTTGCGCCTTTAATGTTGTTATTGTCTCATTATGTCCTCTTACATCTTTTATCTTGTTCTTGTCTTGTTACGTCATTTTCATCCTGTTATATCTTACATGTCGTTTTCCTATTTTTATGTCTTATTATAACATATTTGTCTTGTTAAATCTTTTGCATTATTTTCATCTTTTTATAGATTGTCACGTTGTTTTTCTTTGTTTTGTCTTTTATGTCGGTTTCATCTTGTTACATCAGAATCGTCATATTTGTCTTGTTACATAATTTGTCATTTTCATATTGTTTGCGTTATTTTTGTCTGTTATGTATTGTTATGTTGTTTTCTACTTGTTACATATTTTTCATCATTTTTGTCTTGTCACATCTTGTTATCTCATATTCGTCTAGTTATGTCTCATGTCTTTTTGTCATTTTTCATCTTATCATGTCATTTTGCTATCATTATGTCTTTTGTGCATTTCATCATCTTTTTACTTTATTTTCCTTTCACATGCAAACCTAAAATAACAAGCCTGTTTTGAAAACGTAAGGAGTAGAAAGTACAGATATACGTGTTAAAATTTAGGGAGTTAAAGTAAAAAGTTGTCAGAAAACTAAATATTCAAGTAGATTTTTAATGTATCTGTACTTTACTTAAGTACAGTAACAAAGTATTAGTACTTCCCATCTCTGACAAACAGTTACTGGCATCCAACCTACTGCTCATGTTATTTGGTTGGCTTCATTTTCTCTTAACATTTGTCCAACATCAGCGCAGCCTGTGGGAATAGCCACATCCAACATGCTAACACCATATTCAACAAAATAATTTAGAAAAAATAACCGCTAAAACAACACAAAACATGGCAAAACTCAGAAAGCCCAGGGGAGATTTGTTCACCTCCACGGGCAGAAGTTGATGCTCACTTCAGGGTTAACCCCCTTCACTTTTACCAGCAGTTGGAAAGCAGCACATGGGAGCTCCACTTGGTTTTGAGAAGCTGCAGCCTTTATAAACTGACAACTGTGAGTTACACTGCACAACTACTGCTAGAACTGACCACTGCCCTGTCCTTTAAAGGAGCCACGCTACTAACACCTAGTTATTCACACTTAGGGGAGGGGTCCTGCAGTCGCTTCTGTGTGTAAGTGAGTGTGTGTGCATGATCACTGAGCCTACAGTTTGTCCGGAGCTAATCTCGAATATTTCTGGACCGATCAGCCTAAATTTTTTTTTTGTGCACATTCATGATTTGTGCTGAAGGGCCTCTGTGAGTCAGAATTCTTGGAAAATCTTTTTTTCCTCATGTTTTTTTTTACAGCTTTATGTTCTTCTAGTCAGATCCCATCCTTGAGATATCTCTAAAATGCCTTGAGGGAATTTCTACAAACTTGATTCAAGCGTCGATTGGGACTCAAGGATGAACTGAAAAATTTTGTGGTCAAAGGACCTCACTTAACACATTTTTGGCCATAATTCAAGAATTCATGCACTAATCATGACACAATTACCACACAAATATTTAATAGGATAAAATGATGAGGTGATTACATTTTATATCCAAAAGGTCAAAGGTCAACTTCACTGTGACATCATAATGTTCAGCTGTCTATCAGTCCTCTGTCCTCTTCTGTAAAAATAGTCTCTAAGTGAAGACAGCATGTTTCTACCTGGAAATGATTCACTGGAATCACACATGTAGAGTGACAACTTCCATTTTACCAAAAAATACACTTAATACCTTTAATTTAATTTCTTCAGTTACATTTCAAGATAGTGGTAAGTTCCTGCAGACATTATATCAGTCTGGACAGACGTGGATGTAAACTGTAACTGGACTGGTTGGTGGAGACAAACAACTGACTTGTTTTATTCCGACCACTGACAGCTGACTTGTCACTCTTCCGAACTGGCCACTAGGAGCCGCAAGTGATCAACAACTGCTTCAGTTTAAAAGCATGTTTCAGGTAGCATGCGGAGGTGGTGGCAGTGACACAACACACTGGATGCAAGCTGCCGTTAAACCTTAGAGAGGAAGAAGAAGAAGCATGTGGGGGTCATGTTGATGTTGGTGGAACTCTGCATGTGGCAGTTGTGGTGATATTGCAGTAGGTGCTTCACCATCTGTTGTCTGGCGGGGATCTGCACTCTCTGAGTGACCTCCTCTTGTGTTTTCTTGTGTGTGTGTACTAACCAACTGGCCTGATGTTGTCTCTTACAGAGGCTCCGCCCTCTTATGACGAGAGCTGCAACACATGAAGCGGATGAAGAAGCAGCGACCTCCCACCAGGAGGACCATCAATTCACTCTGATGTCGAACAAAATGTTGAACTAAAACTGGAATTCATGTTCAATGTTGATGCATTTCCGAAATAAGAGTCCTGCCATTTTAAAAGCTTGTAACTAACATGGACAAAATTAATACAAGAAAAACCTGATACAACCTGGAATTCTGAGATTTTTTAAGGCAGATTTTATGTAAGTTTCAAGCTTTTCTAAATGTAAGTGAATCAGCATTTTGAATAGAAATGAAAGTGAATTGACACGTAACTGTGTTGCCCAGTGAACAAATACCTTCACTAATCTAACAGGGGTTATTCTCTCCTTTAAACCAGCCACAGCCAATCAACACAGCTTTTTTTAAAATCTGATTTTTTTGTGTACTTTTAGCACTTTGAATGAAAAGGAAGACGAGGAATACGCAGAATCTTAATTTGCTGTTCTTTGGTAACAGGAGTTTTTACGTTGTGGCTTATTTAGATGACATCTGTGATGTCAAGTATGAAAGTTTGATGTATGAAAACCTTTAGTTAGTGCTTACACTAATTCTTTTATTTTTTCAAAAGCAGAATAAGAAATTGACCTATGGTTTTTTTTCTTATTAAGAACAGGTGAAATTATCTTTATTCTTCTGGCAAAGTTTTCTTCTATTTAGAGTTTAAGACTGGATTTAATGGATTGGAAATATCTTTTTTAAATTTGCCTTTGATCAGGAGTGATCGATTTTATGATGATAATGAACAATCCATATATTGATGTTGTAAGATGTACATATAGCTTTGTAAGGATATCATGTACGATCCACTTTAACCTCTTGAGTTTTATGCCTGGTTTGTTGTCATAATGACTGTAGACTTGGAGAAATGGTTTTGTCGTTTGTGTGTTTCAGTTCTTTTAATAATTGTACTGTAATGCAACCTCTCTGTCATTTGAAGTTTTCTTTGGCCTTCCTTCATGTAGTTTACATCATCTATGTTAATCATCAATTTTTGTAAATAATTTTCATAATTCTGAAGTTCAGTCCATCAATCATACAGAAAGACAATGTTCTATTTATTTATTGTTTTGAGTGTTTTCCAACAGCCGTCTGGATTCCAATAAATCAGTTAAAAAAAATGTGTTAAACAGTTTCATATTTCTGACGGTGGCAGCGGGAGTTTGTTGTTGTGTTGTTTTTGTTTTTAAAGGGACAGTTCACCCCAAAATCAATCTGTTCCCTGGCCTGTGGTTTTTAATCGTCAGCTTTTAAATTGAAAGCCAGGGTCTCTTTCTGAAAATCATGACCCGGTTGCTCAAGATAATTCACAGACCTTGTTGTGAGGAGTTTCATTTAGGAGCTACTTTGTTTATGCAGTAGAATCTACCAGTCTGGGCCATAAGTGATGATGGAAAGGGATTATGTAATATGAGTCTATATATTGTTCTTTTTAAGGGAAATGTAGATTAAACCTTTTAAAGATTAAACTGAATGACTTGTTAGAAGTTTCACCAAACAGACCTTCTAAACTTAACTCCACATTCTCATCAAAATAATTTTGGTTTCACAGAAAAGCAACGGTTATAGAAAAGTCCAAAACTATGACTCCAAATGTGTTAAGCAGAGCGTTTTTTTCTTCTTCTTTTCCATTCCCTCTCAGATTTATCTTGTGACCCTTTTTAGGAGATCAATCACTGCTGGGCACAACTGACTTTGTAAAAAAAAAATTCTGTACAGTAGAGCAGAGTACAGTACAGTACAACCGTAGATCCACCTTGAGCAGCTATAATATTGAAATGCCGCCTTCATATGCAGAGTGTGTATTCCACTGAAAAATGTCCAAGGGGCCAGTTTACTGCTGAATCGGTACATTTTGCTGATGCTAATTTTATACATTTTCTTCAGTTGGACTTTGATGGATAGCCCTTTACCTGTAATTGAGTGTTCTTATATTCATGTAGTGGCACTTTTAAATGATGTGAATACTTCTTCCACCGCTGAATGTTTGCAGTAATCTGTATCTATGAATCTAGAGCTCAAAACTGACAATCGGAATGATACAAAGTGTGCATTTTTTCATTTAATTAACTAGTATACTAGTTTATTAGGTGCATCAGCACATCAGTCACAGTGAATCATTATCCTGCAGAGATGTGGAATTACTGCCACTCAGTGGACAAATCAGAGCACTGCTGCTACATGCTGATAATAGACCAAAGAGGAGAATCTCCTGCTGTGTTTGAAACATTTAGTCATGCTCAAGGTAAATCAATTAAAAGTATGTTTTTCCTTAGATATGTGTAGGCTATACATATGTAATTAATTAATTATTCAATTTATAAGATTTACAGGATCCATTTTCATCAGTACTTCTGCTGCTTCTTTTTTCTATTCTCCTTCACCCAATATATTTATTTTTTATTTAATTTAATTATCATCATTTGCAGTGTGATCTGTGATGCTTGTTTAAACTTCTTCACTGTAGGCTACAATAAAAAAAGTCCATTCAAAAAATAAAAAAGCAGGGTCTATATCATGCTTTAGTATACTATGATGCCTAAAAAGGGTCCATTACTTAAATAAAAAGTGCTTGTAGGCCATTCTTTATACACATATATCCTTATTTCAGTCATTCTTCTAACCCCTCTCCTTTTTCCTATGTCTCAAATGTAAAACCACAATGGTTACCTTAGCTCATTGCTTATAGTCATGTTCTTAAATAGTATGTGAAATGGTAAAAATGTTTGACAAAGATTTAGAAATTAATCTTTTATTTTAAGTAGTAAGTAGAAATACAACTACTGCTAGCAAAAGGTTACATAACATCCTTATTTTTACTGATAGAAAAAAAATTTATATTTAGTGATAGCTATGTTTTCTCATCGTTTTTGTTTATGTTTCAGTTACTTAAATATTTACCAAAAACTTTGTTTTATTTTATGTAAGGCAAATTGTTTAAAATCACATGCCAGCAAAAAGTACACTGAGACATCATATCATATAAGACATATAAACAGACATGTAAACATCATGTCTCAGTATTTACAGTTACACTTTAATACTTTGCTATTAGTCTTTGCATTTATATTATTTTTTTAAAATAAAAATGGCCCATTCTGCCCTTCTAAATAAATAAATCCTCTGCGCAAAATCATCAGATATTCACTGTTACCTACTTTGTTCATGCTTTAATACCATTAATCAACCCATGGAAACATATAAACACAATAAATGAAACATGAATTAATTAATTTACAAACAAACAAACAAACAAATAAATCCTTTGCTCCAAATCATCAGATGCTGGCAAGAGGATTCAGCATTAACTACTTCCGTTTTCACTTTAATACTCTTAATTAACCCACTTTTTGCTGGCAGGTGAGTTTAAACAATTTTCCTTATGTAAAACTGAAAAATAAAACATTAAGCTAATAATAGTAAGTCAATAAGTACATACATTGAGACCTTAAACATCATGTATTTTTTAGGCAAAATTAAATTATTTTTTTTCGGTCTTTGCATTTATGTGGTTTTTAAAAATAAAATATTAGCCTATTTACAATAAATAAATATAAGGACAAATGAATAGATAAATACATAAATCCTCTGCAAATCATCAGGTGTTGGCAAGAGGATTCACCATCACCTACTTCCGTTTTCGCTTTAAACCCTTAATTAACCTACTAAAACACTTATATCTTAATTTGCAAAGTTTTAGCAACCTTCGCAGCTGAAACTGGTATAGAAATGTGACGCTGTTGACTTCCTGTAGTCAGGAGATACAGCTAGCTAACAGGTGAAGTCTTTCTGACTGAACATGAAGGAAGCGCGCGCACATACAGCGCGTCACGTGCTCGAGCGGGTGAGGGCGGAAGTGGAAATTCTTGTCTTCCTGTCCCATCACTGTCCACTTTTGGCTCGGATACAGCAGCTACACCGACTGACTGAAGCTGGTAGGATGAAACTCAACTTTTCCACCATGTCCTCGTTTAAAACTTTAGCTCATGTTTCTAAGCTGTGGAACAGTTAAACTCTGTGTTTGTCTCACGTGACTCCATGTTTACTGCCGCTCCGCCGGGCTGAGCTGCTTTGTGTTTCTTCCATCTTTTAGCCTCATTGTCAGGAAAAGATGTGATAACTTTAGTGTTGGTGTACTGTTCAATTCTTTGCACGTAGCATGTAGTAAAGCAGACTGTATGTAGCCCAGTGACAGAGTTCCTCATGTAGTTATTTACTGTGAGACAAAGTGTGTTCTCTGGCATGATTTGAAAGAGTGGAGTAAAACTTGTTTAAACTTCTCAGGTGCTGCTGAGGTCCTTCCAGGATTGCCATGGATCACAGAGGAGCCAGTGAGAAGCCAGGACCAGACAGAAGACCCTCCAGCCCCTCCTCAGGGACACCCATCAGTGCCAAGGGAGCAGCTGCACAGAGTGCTCAGAGGCACAGAATGAAGATAACTCCCTTCCACAGCTCCCCCATAGTCAACAGTGATGGAGCTTTCCGCAGCAGACGACCACCAGCAGCTTCTGGGAAACCGCTGGTGTCTCCTGGTAACCTGTTTCGGGACACACCTGGTCGGCTGAGTGCCCCACCTGCCAGAGAGAGACTTCCTCCTGCTGCTGCTGCTGCTGGGAGTTCAGGGGAACACACTTCCAGTTCAGGCTCTGCACCAGCCACAACAGCAGCTAAAGTACAGGGAGCTCCTCCTGCTGTCAAGGTAAATTGATTTACTGAAGGGCATTTCTTCAGCAATTCCATTTAAAATTAGATATTTTTGAAAATCAAATCAAAATTTTAATGTCGTCCTTTGATGGTAATAAAGCCTCAGTGTTAATATGAGAGAGGAAGGTCAGAATTGGTTATGTGGGAGAAAACAGTATTGATGTGGAATCCATGTGCAGGGAATAATACACAATAAAATAAAAAAATGTAACAGTGCTAACTTCTGACTGGGACCTTCACAATAAAAGGGGTGAGAAACTAGATATTGATAACGTATTATAATATGCTGTTTAACCTCTATATTCACTAAATGAAAGCACAGATAATTATTTGTCTATGTCAGAAAAATTAGAGTTATAACATATGTGCTGGACGTAAGAGAGAGACCATCAGCCTTCCACAGTCGTGGCGTGGCAATAAACCTTTGAGATCAACCTTGCATGTGTAAAGTATCATCACACAAATACTTGTCTTTGTCATGTCTTCTTGGTGGCAATAATGCAACTCAAGAAAACTCAAATTTCATGATAAATAAGTTAGCAAAACTCCAAATCCATGTCTGTGTGTGGCCTGACATCTAACGTAAACAACACTAAAAGGCCATATATGTACTAGTGATGTAAGGCTCAGTGTAAAGAAAACCAGAATTCTATGATGAATTAGACACTATGCAAGTCGTAGCTGATGATTAATGTATAATTATTATGTGAGGAGTAAGTGCAGATCAGGATGCATGTGTTTCCTGTATGTATTGCTGTAACAGTCAAAGAGGAATTGTATAATGGCTAAAATGCTGTGATTCCTGGATTGTTTTCAGTTTACTAAGTCCAGCATGCAAGCAATCACAATGTTTTGTTCACTGTTTTGCACCAGTTACTAGTTTGTGTTTTTATACAACTTGTTAGACAATTGGTTACTGCATCACAGAACTTATACACTTTTATTGTAAAGGGTGCATGCTCTAAAAGTCTTGCTTCAATATTTTTTCTAAAATATATGTACACAGTTTTAGACTCACGTGCTGAACTTGACAACAGTTTTAAATCATACCTCTCAGTAGAGGTTAGGACTGCATGATATAGTAAAAAGAAAGGTCATATATCACAATTATTTGACTGAAACTGTGATATGTGATACGATATGTGATTTTATTGGGAAAAAAACTAAACTAAAATCATGATGATGTGACATGTGTTGGGGTCTGTACTGAACACGCTTGTTTTCTTTCATATGAAGAACAAGATTTGTAGCTCAGGTCATCTCTGCAGCTCTGCAGTGCTTCATTATAATGCTGTTTTCTTATACATTGTTCCTTTTTAAAAAAGTTGTGATTTTGGCCTAGTTCTACGATTTGGATATTACATTTGGCCATACTGTGATTTTGATATGATTGCAATTAACTGTGCAACCCTGCAAGAGGCGGACCAGTTCTTGGTTGTATTGTATAGTACAGTTCATTAGCTGAGATGAGAGAAAATAAAAATGAATGAAAAAAGACAACAGAATGACAATCAGTATTTTCAAAATGAAAAAAACAACATTTATTCATATTAGAGCTGTGTATTTATATATTAAAACTTTTTTTTGTAGGATTCCTACAAAAAGTCAGCTCCTTAATTTGTATTCTGGCGGGTCAAAAAAATCTAAAAAATGCATTTAGAAACTACATCTCATCATTGATACACAAGATAATAACTAGTGAAAGACAGTGGACTGTTGTATACTAAAATAGTCCATGTATCAACATATCAAATATCACAGTAAAACATGTCTTGATACTTAACCAGACTATGTTGATATCTCCCATGATATTACATGGTTTATTATTTTATTTATTTCTGTATTTTTATTTTATAAAATGACTTCTACTGAAGACGTCATTTGCAGTGTGGTGTTTTTGTTTTGCAGTTGTACAAACATGATTTCTAACATTCATTGCCAAAGACATTTCATGACAAATCTTTGCACATGCTTTGGTCATGGTCATATATTTCATGAACAAAATGTGTATATGCATTAGTTTTATCATTTAATAAAGGATATATTTTCAAGCTGTCATTTTTCCTTTTTTTAAATATTGCAGTAAATATCATATTGTGGCGTTTTTATCGTAATATTGTCATACCTTCAGTTTTTGGTATTGTTACATCCCTAATTTAACCTTCCCACATGTATGAATTTAAATATAATAGCTGGTGTGTTCTTACATTCTCCTTTCTCATCTGTTAAATAACTAAAATATATTTTTCTTTTTGTCTCCAAAGCCTCCTGGCAAGAAGGCACCAAAGTCAAGCCAGACAGACTCAGCAAAGTCTGGATCAGCATCCAGTACTGCGCTTCATCACAGCCAAAAAGGCAAAAGCAAAGAGAGGAAAGCTGCCTCCACCTCCAGCAAACCTCATTCAGGTGAGCTCATGCTTTCTTTTGTAAACTTCATGAGTTTAAATCTAACTTTTAAAGATATTTAATGGCAAACAAATTGCAGCAGCAGCAGAGAGACACTTCGGTAACAAGCAGTTCCTGCAGTCTATGGCTGCAGCTGCTGCATAAATATCGATAATGCATTTTTTCAGAGTTCAGTAAATGTGGACTGTTAATAAGATATGGGTCCAGGAAACAGTTTGCAACACTTCACATTATTAAATAATATTGTCAATGTAAAAATACAGCATCTCGAAAAGTTCTGATGTGCAATGATTCATATTAGCAGCACATATTACTGTAATCATCCAAATGTACCTCTTACTGCTTACAATTTGATTTATTATGATTATAATATTGCATTCCTATTTTATGTCTTTATTATTTGGCTTTATTTTTAACTTGTCACTCTGTACTGTGTGATTTAATTGTCCTGTTAGCTGGAAAACCCATTTCTTTAAGCTGCAGTAATCTAAATTTCACACTGAGATCAATCATTTCTAATGTTACAGTGCATCATGCTGTTATTTTTTAATGTGACGAGTGTGATTAAAAGAACTATTAAAACATTACAAAAAGAACATGAAGCTGAACCTTAATTTTAAAGAATCTTTTTTTTTAATGTTCTGTGAATACATGTTCTCATTTTAAACATTCATTGTTTTAATTATAACACCAGTATTGTTGAGTGTTACAGTCCATTCATGTAAAGGACACATAGATTAATTAAATCATACTGTATGTGATAACGGTTTTTCCATGTGGTGATAATAAGTTTTCAAAGTGCAAACTTGGACCTTGTTGTGACATGTAGCCTCTTCTGGCCTCCGTCCAGCCTTACTGTCTGTGCTTTTCCTTAGCTGTGAAGAGGAAGAAGAGGAAGATGGGAACGTACAACCTGGTCCCCAGGAAGAGGGCCAAAGGCCTTAAACAGCAGGAGAAGGCAGGTCTCTCTTTGTGTTTATTCCTGGGTGTCAGACCACCTACATGTTACATGTTAATGCTGTGACACTAGATCAACAGTGGCGTACTGCTAAAAAGTGGTGCATGCCAATGATGCACAGAGCCACTAATTTTGGTATCACTGCGCCCCCACATATCTGACCCCGGGGCTTAATTAAATATTGTGGTGCTGCAGAGATGTGCTGGCCTACACATCATTTTCTAGACTTTGGAAAAGATCCGTGTTTGGTACAGATCCCTGAAAAAAACACATCATAATTGCAATTAAATATTTCTTCAGCATTGTTCAGCCCTACTAAAAGCTCATGATGTGATGTTGTATCAGAAACTTTTAACATGTAGAGAGTTCTGTAACAACTGCATTTTTCAGCTATTGGATGGTGAGCACTTCTGTTCTGGGAATTGCTCAGAAACCATCCTCTGAAAGCCCAAGGACTTAAATTTCTGGTTATGAAGTTTCACGAGGCTGTGATTATCTTAGAGGTCACAGTAGGTCATTTTGTGTGGTGAGGTCAAATCGAGAGACCACAGTATGCAGAAACATTCAAACAGAATAGGTCTAAATAGCATTTATTAAGTTTATCCTGCATACAAATAACTGCATGGTGATTGCCCAAAGCTGCACATAAAAATTAGCATAATGTGAGGGTGTCTGTTAAGGGTATACTCTTGGGTACTCATAAAACCCATTTTCATTCAGATATCTTGAGATGGGAGGTCAAGCAACTCCTTAAAAAAGTTTTTCACTTGCCAAAATTTTGCCTAACTTTGGAGCATTATTTAACCAACCTCCAGACAAGCTAGCATGACATGGCCAATACCAATGGATGCCTTAAGTCTCCTAATTTCATATAATACCAATACCTTCACAATCACACAGAACCAAAGAGGCTAAGCATGCATAGTAAAAACATTAGGTGACCAGATTTCACAAGGAGACCTCTAAAGTATTACTACATGTTTTTGTCAAGACATGTTTTTGAACCTTCACATTCCCCTCTCCTCTCAGTCCTTCCATAGCAGTAAGAAAAGAGCATCAGAAATGTGAAATTGCATGTGTTTCATGCTTTTCTTTTCTTTCAGTCCTGCCCTGTCCAGTCAGTCATAAACTGAGTGTGATGTTTTAATTAATTGGCACCAACATCTAAAGTTATAAAATAAATGACATTTGTGGCTTTTTTAGCATGAATACAAAAACAAATGGAACAAAGCACGTATATGGATGGAATACTAATACATACAAATATCTTTTGTTTTTTTCTATCAGAAAGAGGAGCCAGGAGCCAGTGAGGAGAAGAAACAAACTCCAGTAGATGAGAAACCAGTGATTGTACCAGAGACTCAGAAGGCTGGAGAAACTTCAGCTTCCAGAAATGAATCACTGATGGCGGTGGAAGCTGGAGAGGGCAGCCATGTTGAATACACAGAGCTGACTTTGGACTGTCTGGACCTGAAAGCCCAAGAGGAGCTGCTCTCACCTCCCCTGTCTGGTGGTACGAGCATCTTAGTGACAGATTTTGCTTCGTAGATTATTACAGTTTATAGGCGTTGGTGCAATGTCGACTGAAACAGTGGGATGTGTGTGTGCAGGTGGAGCAGCGGATGCTAAGGTGACAGAAACAGACCTGGCTGAGGAGTTACCACTGTGCTGCTGTCGTATGGAAACCCCTCACAGCGGAGGAAGCCTGTCCACACCAGATCAGACCTGCATGGCCATGGAAAGCACGGATGGAATGGTAAATATTATCTCTCAGCACTCCGAATCACTTTGTTTTTGGCCTGTTTGTAGAAATCAGATTTTAGATATCAGATAAAAATCCCACCCTGTTACCAGAGACTTATGTAACCAGAGGAGAGCTGCTGATGTTACTGCAGTTTCCACGGGTCACCAATAGACATCAATAAAAGGCTTAGAATATCTGCCACATGACTTGCAGTCATCAGAATTAGATTGGTCAGCGTTGCACTGAAGAGGCAGGACAGTCATCATAAGCAGTAACATTTTCCCTGATTTAATAGGTTAAAAAAAACTGCTGTGTTTATATCCAACTCCGTCTGCTTTGTCAGTTCATTAAGTAAATTATTAGTGCGTGACAGTGATCCTGCTGTTTAGAGCCCCAAATCATTGATTTACAAGACGTCTCCTTTTCATCCTGTCTCTAACACACAGAACAATATACAGTCAAACATTATAATAATACAAAGAAATATTAACATCATTTATATTTGCATTAGCACTTTTTGACACCAAAAAAACATAAATGTGCACATTAGGCTCATTAAATTGCCACATAAGCATCTGCCCGCGACCAGAATCTGATTTCCCCAAGTGGGTCCTGATGATGCAGATTGACAATCCAATCCAAAACTCTCCAGTCACTGAGTTACGTGTCAGTCTGTTTAACTTCATGTTTTCTTCTCTTGGTTTGTTTGTAAAAAGTCAGTGTGAACAGGAACTGGACTTGAACTAAAATGCATCAGTGTGAAATTTGATCTCGACCAATGAACTGAGCGCAGGCGTGGAAGCAACAACAGCACGGCAGGTTACATTTATGAACACCTGCTTGATTTTCTCCCCACAGCTGACTCGTTGCCAGAGGCGAGTGATGAAGCAGGAAATGATGCGACCCTCTACCACTGTCCATCTGCTGGTTCTGTGTGAGGACCACCGGGCAGGCATGGTGAAGCACCAGTGCTGCCCCGGCTGTGGACTCTTCTGCAGGGCGGTGAGCACAAATAAACACACAGCCAGGCCTGACATTGGTATTAAACTGTACTTATTTTGATGATAAATTTACAGTAAAACTGATCAGGATTATACTGGTTATCTATTGAGATACTTTGTTATTGTAATTTTGAGTGTAATGAAAGACAAGGACAGGAGGGTGTGTAGGAGAGTTGAGCTTGCGCTTTGTGCATGCTGAGCACAAATGTTCTTTCGCAAGAATATTTTTCTGTGTGCTTGTATCATGTGCACGCTTCTGGTTTTTATGTGCACATGTTTTGAGACCAATTAAATGCCACAGAGGAGCTCCATTTCTCTCTCCCTTTCAGTTTTTTTTATCTCTTTCGGTGTGGCTGATGCAACAGTTCCAATCTCTCTTTAAAAAAAAGAGAGACAAAAATATGAAGCATTTGACTACTGATTTGGATATCACTTACCACGGCAATGATAAGAGCTTTGAAGCTTGGAAGCATTTGGGTCAGCCCAAAAAGTAATGGATAACTTATGGATGAATGGTAAAAATAGAAAAGTGAAAAGCAGTTGATAAATAGTCAGGTAAAAGTAATCAATTAATGTGTGAAATGGATAGCCAACAATAATTGATACACATACATAAAGTAATGGTTAAATGTTCAAACTAGCTAAAAATGCCTGATAAATATTTAAAACTTGCCATTCCAAGTGGTGGTAGTGTGAATGCAAACGTTTTCCTGCTCCGTCTCACAGGGCACCTTCATGGAGTGCAGGCCATACGGCAGCATCTCCCACCGTTTCCACCGTGACTGTGCCCCCATCCTGAAAGATCTCAAGTTTTGCCCCCACTGCGGAGAGGACGCCAGTGGGGCGAAGGAGGTCACCGTGTCAAAGGCTGATCCGTCGCCCTCTGTACCCAGATCGAACCCTGGGCCGTTGCTGCCAGCTGTGCCCACTGCGGCCACCCTGCCCTCAGGACCAACCACGCCCGCTGTCCCACAGGTTCTCAGAGCCAAGAAGACCAGCGAGCCACACAGGGACAGAGATGAGAGCCCGAGCAGGTAACACAGGACTGATTAACTCACAGTTAATAAAGGATAATTCCAATTTACTTCAACTTTGATCAAATAAAACTCTTTCTGCTTGCTTTGTGTCCAGGTTAAAGGGCGAGGCTGTGTGTGCTGCAGACAGACTACCTAAAGAGTCACTGGAGAGCATCCTGATGGCGCTGGATGATGAGAAGTAAGGCTAAGCATGAAATGTTTTGACATCAATTTATAAAAAAGGGCAGAGTAGACCCACAGTTTGCTCTTTGATATGAATAATTGATTGAGACCTTTATTCTTTTTAGCCTGAAGCCAAAGAAAGTGAAGTACCCAACCAGGCAGCTGTACATCTCTGCAAAACAAGGAGAGCTCCAGAAGGTCATTCATCTCCTAGGTAACTCAAGTATGTTATTTTACAGAAAGTGGCTTCAATTATTAATAGATTATTTTAACATCAGTATTACTCTGATATACCAAATTTTGTACTCTGCAGTTGATGGGAAGGACCCCAACTTTTTGATGGAGGGCCAAAACAGACGCACTCCTCTTCACGCAGCAGCTGCTGAGGGTCACCACGAGGTCTGCCACATGCTGGTCCAGGTAAGGAGACTGACGCCTCACTCTAGCCTGTACCTCAGGGCCTCTATTTATGTGTTTGTGTGTATTTATTATGTGTCTCAGGGTAGAAAATCAGTCCTTACTGGCCAAAAAAGTGTGATACATTTTTATTTTACATCAGCTTTCTTAACTTAACTTTCTTAGTTTTGTAATAACCACAATTTAAAGCAACTTTATCTAAGACTTGGTATTTTTTATGGAATTTTGTGCAATTCACGTATACTGCCACTGCCATAAATATGGACAGCTTCATACATACATTTGTCATGACATAGTGACTTAGTGCTGTACAGCGTTACACAATTTAGCCACCAAAGCACAGGTGCCCAGGGTGCAGAGTGGGAGAGACAGTGGCACCATTCACCCAAATAAAAATCAGTAGCGCATCAAAATGATTCGAAGCTGTTATTCTAAGGTAGAGTAGTTACATAATGTTGCAGGAGGGAGTAAGGAATGGTTTCATCTCATTATTCATTCATTTATATCTCTGTTTTGAAATTACAGATGATAGAGTTATATGTTCACATTGTTACAGTGCATTTTCCAACAATGGGTGAAACTATGGAAATAAGGACACATAAGAGAGATGTGAGATTTAAGTTATTTTTTTTTTTACATCACATGTTTGCATGTATATATAACCTAGATAGTTTAGTCACTGTGTAATTATCTATGCACATATATGTGTGTCTATACGACTAAATGCTTTTTTTTTTTCCATTTTCAATTTGGTCACTGTTTAATACTCCAAATGGCAACAAGTCATCATTATTTTGCCTTTACCGATGAGTAAACCCCAACTCTTTGACAAATCAAATTCATCTTTTGCTGAAATCGAATGTAGTACACTCCAAGTGTAACTCTCAATTGTACTCTGAAGTAGGAGTGTGTTTATTACTTGGTGAACTGTCAGCACAACTCTGAGGAGGCCAAGAATTCCTACCCCAGCCTGACAAAGTCTGCAGTTTTTCAGCCTGCCCTGGCCCGAAGCTGACACCAAAAGCAGTCTCAGGATGCACTCTGCCTTTGATGCATGTCTCTCTGTTACAAGCGATGCGATGTGTTTCTTTGCACTGCACAATGACCAATTGGTTTGTAGCAGTAATCAAATCAAAACTCTTCCAGAATACAGCCGAGGGGTTAGGGACTATTAAGAACTCCCCGCGCTCCAGCTTCTCCCTGATTCTCTGCATGCATGATCAGTGTGTATAAAATGTAATGTAATGCATTGCATGTGAATAAAATACTATGTATAATATTTATAATATAATCTATAACAATATTTTACACAGTGGCCTATGTGTGCTCTGTGCATATTTGGGTGATATGAAATGGTGAAAAAGTTGAACCTGAGCTGATGACACCTTGTGGTATTAATAAAACAGCCGTGCCTTCTTGAATGGACTCATGTCAAGTGTCTTCTAGTAGATGTCTGCTAGCTGAATAGGATTTGATGAGCCCCAAAACACGAGGTTCAACAGAGGGATACAGAGCCTGTAAAATGTATTTACCATGCTTGTGACTTTTTGCAGAAGGGTGCACTTTGTACCTTAGAAATGGTGACTGACCCTGGAGTGTTGCACCCCCTGCTGTTCTGTATAAAACATGAACACAGAATCAGGGCGGTATCTCAAAAAGGATGGGATGGCAGGATGCGACACACATTTGTCACATGTTCATGTCATGCCTCTTTTGCTTGCAGAACACTGGCATGGGGGCATGTTTTTTGGTTTCGCGTAAAAAAAAAAAAGCCAGTGTAATGATGGGCTTTCTTTAGGACAGTATTGTGGGATCTCTGTTTAAAAACATTTTAAGTTTAGAATATGTAAACAATGTAATATATGTAAATCCAATCACTAATTTTTCTCATTATTGTTTGGATTTTAGGTGAAAGGGTGATGTTTTCCAATCTAGAGGGAGTGGAAATGTTGTAAATATGATTTGCATAAACGTACAACAGTTAACCATTTTTATCTTCAGTCTGATCAAGTGACATATTGTAAAACTACAGTGACACATGTTGGCTGTTAACTATCATCAGCTGCAACCAGAATTTTAACTGCTCTACCCAAAAGTCCTGCTGGGTGATGTCAGTGTCTCAATTAGTGATTTTGGGATGCTGTGCGTGTTTGCGTGTATGCAGGCTGGAGCTAACCTGGACATGTTTGATGAGGAGCAGAGAACACCACTGATGGCGGCCTGTGAAAACAACCATCTGGACACAGTGAAGTACCTGCTGAGAGCTGGAGCTGCTGTCAACCACAAGGTGGGTCAGCACACACTCAGTCTGCTGGATCATCTCAGTCCTGCCAGCCTGATGTGAGCTCATGTCAAATTCTGCTTCCTCATTCATCACTCTAATCTCACTTTAGCAACTGCTGCCACTGCTCAGTCCTTACAGTCTGTAAGACTATTTTTAAAGTCACAACACTGAAGTTACTTTTAATCTCCTGAAAAACATTGTTTGTGTTTGACTGACGATGTAGCAGTAGAGATTGTGTTTGTGGCTGCCCGTCATTTTGACAGACGGGGTCGTAAAAGTTCTGTCATAATCTATTTGTATCTGTCATTTTAAATTTAATTTAGCTTATGATAACAAGACTATTTGAGAGCATTTACTTTTAAAAAAAAACAACTTGGGTCACTTTTCATGTTGACAGTGGAGGCCTGCTGACAACACAAAGCACTGCAGCTGCTTGATTAACATAGTTTTAGCCACCCGCTTGTCCTTCATCTTCCCCATATCAATCTGTCTGTTTTCATCTTGTTTATCAAACACATCATCATAATTATTGGGTTCAGTGCTGCCAACTTGGTGACTTTGTCTCTAAAAAAAAGTGATTAGCAACAAATTTAGACACTTAATCAGACCATCACAGAAAAGGCAAGAAATCTATTCAAATATATGATATTGTTATTCATATCTATACATGCTGCTCAGAGTAATGCAGTCCACAGCTCTTCTGGCAGCAGCGTCGGGGTCTCTCACTCTATCCTTGAGCCGTGCACAGGCAGTCAGGTGTGGCTTCCCTCTCACTCTCTCCCTCCACATCTCAGGAATAGGATGTTCCTGTAGCTTCTAAATTTGTAAATCAGTCATTCTTTAGAAAATCTGACTGAGTTGACAAAATATAAATTTTTTTCATTTCACAGCATAGTTGTAATGAGTAGCCCTTTTATTTTTTAAGTTTCTCAGAGTTCTCTTAATGCCAGTCAGAGTATACATTTTTAAACCATAATTCTTATTTAGCTTTGATTTAGAAGGGCTGCAGAGTTAACATGTTATGGCAGGTATCTGATGGCAATATTATTTAATGGATTTGTCAAAAAAAATTATAAGTTTACCAGTGCTTGAGCAGGATTTAAAAGCCTTTTTAAAACTAGGAAGTGAGACAGGGGCCCTTCGGGTATAGCTAACCCTTTTTATGCCTGATTAAATCATGTTTTTGTAAAAAAACTGAGACACAACTTTAAAGGGCCAACATTCTCCTCAAAAACAGATTTTAAAACAAAGAAGATTTAAACCTATGTTATCAGCAGGTACTGTTAGTTTTAGATTCTGAAGGCTTTTAACACATTTATAAATTGTTTAAAGTTGTGAATTCTTGTCTGGGACAAAGCTGTTTTCTTTGAGGAAAATAGTCAATAGTTGTGGCTTCAGACAGATTTTCTCTTTCTTTTTTTGGCTGAATGGCTCTTTTTTTGATAGTAAAAGTTGAATACTCCTGGTCTAGAACATCTTGAAAATCCTGAAATGACTTCTAGAGCAGGTTATAGTAGAGAACCAGACATCCAGTACTCAGTCAACAACACTGGTGTGCATTCCTGCAGTGAGAGTGCATGGCATCTCAGAGTCTGTGGCATCTGCAACATGATTTGACTTGACTTTATTATGCCACACTTGTCAGACAGGTGGATTCCACAGTGTGACGTTCTTCTTTTTATTCTTTGGAAACATTTTTGTAGATGAAATTTGACCACAAATTGGGAAACAGGATCATCTTATCCAGATAATGAAATCTCATCAGCGTCCACCTGACCATGTGGCATTCATCAGGCTGAAATGAGATGTTACAACAAGTTTGTGTTGTTGAGCGAATTCAATGAATCTGACTTGTCCAAACAAAAGTTTAAGATAGGAATATGAATATACTCTTGCATGAGGCCCCGTGAGCTGAAAGATTGGAGTTGAGGGGAACTGCAGAGCTGGGTTTTAAGGGTTTGTCACCCATTTGATCCATTGTTTATGTAAGAAAATTGATTGGAGCAGCTCAAATACAACTGAGTTCATAGCAGCAGGGACCATGAGTGCAGATGGAAAAAGTCATGGTAGAAGGAGAGAGTATAAAAGCTTGAGATTGCTCTGGGGGGGAGGGAGACTCTGTCATTAACTGATTGTGTTATGAAAAGCACAAATTTTAATTAACCTCTTAATCTCTAAGCCTGAACTAGGCTCTAGAGGGTGGTAGACGATAAGGTGGGGAACATTTCAGACACGTTTCTCTTCATTATGTCTGTTCCAATGTCCTCTTTGACCCACAAGTTTTAACTCACAGATTCCAGAATTAAATTAAATGTCCTTTCTTTTGGACTTAACCAGTGGTGGCAGTGGTGCAGTCACTTTTGCTCAATGTGAATCATATTGTCATCCCAGGATATCATGGGTTTCACCTGTCTGCATCTGGCAGCTAAACTGGGACATTATGACATTGTCCATCACCTGCTGTCCAAGGCATCCAAATACATCAATTGTCAGGTAAAGACACACACGGCCTCCTCATTTACTAACTGCTGCTAACAGCTGATGTTATCCAAATCAAAAGTCGTGTGTTTGTCGAAGTCTTTGCAGTTTGAGTGTTGCAGCTTGTGTGTGTGCAGGATGACGGGGGATGGACTCCCATCACCTGGGCCATCGAGTACAAGCACAAGGAGCTGGTCCACCTGCTGCTGTCCAGAGGGGCCGACGTCAACATCAGAGACAAGGTCAATGTTCACTTTTACAACTGTCACACACACCGTAACTCTCTGTTTTCACACTTCATACAGCATTAAAGCTCATCAAGGTCAACTCTCTGACAAGGGTGATCTCAGGGGATGCATAATATTTTTACCTCTATGCTGAGTGAAATTTAAGTGCACTGGAGGACCAGTGGGACAGTACCACGTGACCTTGAGCAAGAAAGAAGTCAACTTCACTTATTTTATCATGATTAAAATTATGTCTAACTTAGACAGGAAGGATATTGAAGGATATCAGAGCATTTTATAACTGTGTCATTGTACTGTGTATATAGTGGGCCAGTCATTATTATGTTAAAATACATTTTAGTCTAAGTAAAAAATATTTTTTCAAAAGGTTAATGTAACTTAATGTGATAAAATAAAATATTGGGCCTCATTCAAGAAGCATTTGTGCAAACAGATGTTTTCTTAAGTGTCACATTGAAGTGAGAAAATAGAATTCACCAGTTCTCTTGTACATAAACTTTTTTCAGAACAGAATTGACAGATCTGTTGTGTCAGATTACAGATTGTACATTGCACAGCTGTTTTAACATAAGGGTCATGATACTTCTGAATAAATCTGACTACATTTGATGTTAAAATATGAAACTGAAATCAACTAGAACTATAAACTTGCTATGAGTAAAATAAATTTCATGCAATTGATATTCTGTTTATCATAGACATCATCACCATCATGGCAATTGACTGAAAGGTTTGAGTTTAGATTTTATGATTATAATGGCATTCATTTGGTATGACTTCTACGGTCCGGTACGTGGTTATATTAAGGAAAAGTAGATACACTGGCTATATTTACATGCACACTGATTTTCCACTATTATTCAGAATATGGAAATGTTCAGAGTTTGATACAGGTCATTTAAACAGCATATTCTGAATTAAGTCTTATTCTGAATGGAGCAAATTCTGATTAAGACATGTGGGATATGTGGGTATTACTCATGCTTTTTTAGCAGGATTCTTCAGACATGTAAAGAGCAAATTAGGTATATTTGTCCCTTTTTTTTAAACCACAGTTTAATCATTATTTTAAACATTTGATATCAACAGGTCTTTGGATATACACAAATATTGCAAAGCCGACCTTTCAAGAAGGTGGTGAAAAGAATGAAAGAGGAAGGCTGTGTTAACATGGTTTTGCTGTACAGCACATCAGTCACTCAGTGGGAGAGACATGAAGTCATGTGAATGTGGAGTAGTTCATTTATAGTGTAACGTTAGCTTTTCATTTCTGGTGATTATATTTATGCTTCAGAAATTATAAAAGTGGTGTTGGTTTTGAAGATTTCTGAAGATTATCTTGTTGCATAAATCACAAACTCCTGCTTGCCACAGAATTTATTTTCTGCACTAATCCAAATCCAATGGAAAAATCCCATTGGCTTTTTGTGGAGGGAACCAGTATGATGCTAACTTCTAGGGTGTCCTACAAAAATACTTCATCCCAGCAGCACTCTATTTGGGCTGTTGATTATGCAAATAACAACGCCCCCTCTCATGACCAGGTGGCATTCACCAAGTTGAAACTTGCAAGTCATGACAAGTTTGTGCATTTAAGGGAGTTTGATGAATCTGACTTGGAACACTTGTACCAGCAAGCCTCATAAAAAAGACTCAGGGTCTGTAGCCACGCTAGCAGCACTGTGAGGCTGTACTTCAGCACAGGTGTGACCTGAGGCATCCATAGTGGAGAGGAGGTTGTATGGCTTAGGTCTAACGGGCAGAACCTGAAGTTTTTAAGTGTCCACATCTGAATCCACATCTATATCACAATTCTGTGTATCAGAAACTGTGTTTTCTAGTCCTGTATTTAATGTGATTTTACTGGTCTGTTCTGTACACGTGACATCTGTTGTACATCTGTCCATCCTGGTAGATCCTTCAAGGTTCTGCAGGACTGGGTGTGTCATACACTGCACATGTTGTAAAGCCCCTTGAGCCAAATTGTCATTGTTTCATTGGTGGTACAGTACAGGTACAGTGGTACCTAGAGCAAAACGCTGAGGTCGACATGCTAACATGCACCGTTCAACATACTACTTAGCATTAAACACACAGTAGGCTGATGAGATTTACATTAATTTTGTGGCTATTTGGTGAAAGTTTTAGGTGATGATGATGTGAGATAAAATTTCAGGTAAAACACATCAAAACTAAGTCAACTTGGAGGTGCCACTAGAGGAAAAGTCAGGGAATCACCAAAATCATTAGGACTGAACACTGAATTTCTGGAGCAAATGTCATGGAAATCCACGTAATAGCTGTTGAGATGATGCAGTCTTTATCAAATTGTAAAAAGAAGAATAAAAACATGAAATGTTCTTATATGAGACCTGATAAGTCAAAAGAATATTCTATCAGCACATAGTGTAAGTCTTAGATTCTCAAACTGTGGTACTAGTACCATTGGTAGTACTCAAGCGAGGAATCGGCTAAAATTTCAAAAATGAAATAAATGAAATAATAAAAATCTTATTTTCAGGAATAAATCTGCCTCCCGCGTGAGCATAGCTTAGCCAAACAGGGCAGGCCTATGCTTCTATATTTTAACATTACTCATAATGATGGTACCTGGAGAGCCTAATGTTTTCTGAGGTGGTACTTTGTGCAGAAAGTTTGAGGAACACTGGTATAAGTCATCACTTCTTGGTCAGTACTGATATCATCTGACTAGATAAGCGTAACATGTTATTAACTCGCTGGTTTGAGTGATGGAGGTGACTCAGTACATAATTTAATAGATCATCATGTTGATGCTTCATCCTCAGTAGGAACCTGGCTTGTTATCCTCTTACTGTGCCCTGCACTGTTGGAAGCCTCTATGAGAACACAGTGTAAGTACTGACCTCTGATCTGCTCCTTGTTCAGGAGGAGAACGTCTGCCTGCACTGGGCAGCTCTGTCGGGCTGTGATGACATCGCCCAGGCTCTGCTGGAGGCTCGATGTGACCTCAACTCTGTCAACGTTCATGGTGACTCACCGCTTCATGTGGCTGCCAGAGAGAACCACCTGGAGTGTGTGATGTGAGTGTGTAGTCTGGGAACAAAGTTCACTGGGGCTACACAGACCTTTAAGTGCAGTCAGAGGCGGGTCTACAAAATGTTAAATGGGGAGCCAGACTGGGACACAGCCTCAAGAATGGGGAACACATTTGAAAAACAAGTTCATGACACTCAAAATTAAAGCTTTGCTTCTACACAGTAATAAATTATTCATGCTTTTAACCCTATATTAACTAAAATGTTGTATTTTTGTTTAATTTATGGCATAATACATGCATAGATCAACCTGACTTAGAAAAATAAAAATTAAGAAACAAACCTCTCTGAGCGAACTCGGGTTGGGTTCTCATTCCTCCAGCAGTCACTGAAGTTGTCCTGTGCACTAAGATTTTATTAAAGGGATAATTTAATCTACTCACTCTCATGCCGATTGAAGGTCAGGTTTAGTTTTTCAGTCCACAAAACACTGCTGGAGTTTCACAGGAAAACAGTGTTGCAGAATCTCCTAAACAATGGAAGTGAATGGTGACCAGTTTTCAAATGTAAAGAAAACAACAGAATAAAAACATAAAATGTCTCCATACTGCTCATCTGGTGTAACCCAAGTCTCCTAAAGCCTCAACATGCCAAGATGAAATGTGTTTAGTCTGAATCTTCACTGTAGATCTTTAGCTTGGAGCCACGTTCACGTGCACATGCTGAACTGGGTGTGTGTGGTGTGACCGTGTGTAAACAGCATGTCAGGACTTAAGAAACTTGGATTATACACCAGACTGTACTGTATGGAGGCATTTTATGGTTTCTTTCCAGTTGTTTTCTATGTTTGAAAACTGGTCACCATTCACTTCTACTGTGTGGGAGATTCTGCAACACTATTTTATAGTTTTTTTTATTTTCCTGTATTGTCTTAGTTACATTTCACATTTTTTGTATGTCGAAAACTTTATCCAACCTCGTCTTCTAACTTAAACATCCTCCACCCGCAGGTTGTTTCTGTCTCGAGGAGCTGACGTCAATCTGAGGAACAGGGACGCAGAGACGGTTCAGGACTGCTGCGTCTACGGCTCCAAGGTGTGGACGGCCCTCAACACCAACAAGAAGCTGACTGACGCCAGGAGAGGCAGGGACTGTCAGGGGGAGAGACTGCTCAGCAGGTACACAGCAATATTGCTCTGTGTGTCTGTGTGTGTGTTGGCTGGACTATATAATAATATGAATGTTTATTTTCTAATATTACACGTACATATAGAACTGTATATGAATACTAAATATTGCATATTGCTGCTGTCTGCTCTCGTCTGTGTTTTGGTGATTTTCATTTGCCTTTGCCTCTGCGGAGCTGAGACATCTTCACCTGTCCTGCTTATGAAACACTTTGAAAATACACTCGAAACACAAGATAGAATCTGAACCAGCTAAGAAACAAGGCTACTTATAAAGGTTGTTTATTATGCATCATTTACCTCATCTGTTTTTCATAATAGTTATTATAATAATATTAATGATAATTATAATAATAATGTTCATGTTTATTTAGAGCACTTTTCAAATTCAGATTAGAAAGTGCTTCACAAAGGACATCAACATAAAACAGACAGGTTTGAAAGTCATATAAAACAGATAACATAGTTAAGTGTAAAACCGCAAGAATAGGAAAATAAAATCATTTTAAAAAGTAAAAACAGGAAATGCTCTGATAAAAGTATGTAACAGGCAAAAGACCTCTGCCCGAGGATCTCCAGGTACATCCTGATATGTAAGTTACTAATAGGTCAGTTAGGAGGGAATGAGGCCATGAAGAGCTTTAAAAGTCATCAGTAAAATTCTCAAATCTATTCTAAAACATACTAGGAGCCAGTGTAACAACATGAATGTAGAATTGGTACTTAAATAGATGAAGTCTTTTCAGTTTTCCATATCAAGTTTTCATTTTTATTGTGGTGTTGTCTTGATACCATGAAGGACGAGACTAACCATGCTCACTTATTTTTTTAATTCCATTATCTCAAGATCACACATTAATTATTTCATTATCTTGATAAAAGGTGTGGTAAGGTGTTAATTTATCTCATTATCTGGAGAAAACAAAAGGCAGATTTCTCGAGATAACGAGATCATTTACAATCTCAGCAGGATCACTGAGATGCACTCAGCTGTGAAGCTGCAGCTGGGCTCGTCTTCTCCTTCAATGTCAAGGACTGATCTGAATGTCCTCTCTAACAGAAAGGCAAAATGCAATTTCTACCTGTGTTAGACCTCAATTGAAGTACAGTGTGATGTGTTGATCGATAATGACTAATCGTCAATTCCAGTTTCATCTTATATCAGTTGCCACATGTGTCTGTTATGCTGTTTTTTTTTTTTTTGCTCCGAGTCTTTTCATTGGTATTTTAAGTTGTACAAAATGCAATAAATAACAGATATAGATGGATAGACACAATATACCACCTAAGATGACTAAGATGTAAACTGCACACATATGTAAAAGGGTGGCACCTCTGTATGTATACATCTATATGCATATATATTTCTATTTTCCATACCTATTTGAATCAGATACTGAAGACATGATTTTTCCTTCTTGTAGGGACATTTCTCGGGGATATGAAGCAGTTCCTATCACCTGTGTTAATGGTGTTGACAGCGAGCCGTGCCCTGAAAACTTTAAATACATCCCAGACAGCTGTGTCACCTCCCCACTGAACATAGACAAGGACATCACTCACTTACAGGTGAGACATCAGCTCTCTATGAATTATACATTTATTACAGTGCTCTGAAGAAGGCAGAACAAGGCACATATTTAATATCCCTGTGTGTATTTAAAGAATAAGTCTGCTTATGGTCTATATTTTTCTTATTGTCAACAAATCCCATGTGCAGAGTCAAAGCCAACAATGAATGTGTCATCACAGTATTGTGTACGTATCAAAGCCTGATATATCTTCTCTCTCTGTGCAGTAGAGCTTCACTGTTGTCCAAAAACTATTAAAAACATCAGTTGAGGAACCCTGTTGCACTGGTGCACATGTTCCTTCATTACCATGAACACACACACTGCAGTTTATTTAGACTCAGTCCCACATACACCAACCTGCTGCCCAAAATACTCAAAATGTGGATTAATCCGCTGCTGACAATAGTTCCCGACAAATGCACTATTTCCTCCTGTTTAGTAATACTTGTTTAAAACTACAGTGGACAGCTGTTTTCATACATTTGTGAGCCTTTTTTAAAAATGAAACTACATTTTCAGGAGCTACACAGAGAGTCGGAAAGTATTCAGAGATGAATGAAGATGTTGGTTTTTCATGGGATTTGTTCACAGTGAGAAAAATACAGAACATCATCAACTTTAATCTTTAGCCTGGTGCTGCTGCAACCTTTAGGTTACTGAGACAAATAAACTTCAGACTTGTGCTGTTACCAGGTTTCACTCACTAAGATTCCCGTTGTTACTTTAATTGAAAGGTGAGTTGGGGTAAATTATCAAACCTGCAAGCAGAAGGGACTCCCATTTGTTCAGTCTCACCTGTCCAACTGCTGGTTCTATTATCCACAGAGGCTGTCAGATTATGCACATTAAATTATGCCAAAATTAATACAGAACTGTAAGATAAAAGCTGTAAAATGTTCTAATACCTGACTTCTAATGACTCACTGATTGTGTGATTCAGCACTGCAGCTGCACAGACGACTGCTCATCCAGTACCTGTATGTGTGGTCAGCTCAGTCTGCGATGTTGGTATGACAGTGTAAGTTGAGACACACACGCACAGACACACACAATGCAAATAAAATAAAGCTGATAAAACATTCTGTCATGTTATTTCAGGTTCTTTTAGATTTAACAGTATATACGTTCTGTTATACATGTGCAGTGTCTATTCTGTCACATTTGGTTACACTACACTGTGACACTTCCACTTGGTCACATGCATGCTTACTCTTTAACAATATAAAATTGTTATTCGTTTTGTTCTGAATGGATTAACTAACACATTTTACTGGTCTTTGAGAATATTAGCAAATTCTTGCTGTTCTTCGACAGCTAGATTCCACCAGGTACAGCTGCATTGTGTTACGACTGTGTCGCGTTATGGCTGCGTTGCATTACAGCTGTGCCACGTCAGCTGGAGCTGATCACTGCCATTATGCACAGTGCTTGTGATTCCACCAGCAGCATCTTAGTGTGTCCCAGAGGCGCCTCTCCACTTCAAATATGTGCTGAGTGTATTTTTGCTGGATGCATCTGCACAGAGCAGATCAAGCTGGCAGGAAGTCAGACACAGAAAAAGCAGAGAATCCGGTCAGTTTTCAGAATAAAAGACCCTCTGCAGACTTATGATCATAAAGACAGACAGAAAAGAAACTATTTAACTAAATAACCTGCTTATCCATGGTAGAAGCACCAAAAAATAAGGGAAGAGGATCAGATCAATAAATCTGAGCAAGTAAATATAATCAAGCAAAACTTTTCTGAAATGATGTTTTGGCGGACATGCAACCAAGTGGAGGACAGATCAAAACCTTGATGCAGACGAGCCATGCCCAGTAAAATCAACTGGTAATTCTGCCTGCTGAGTTTGCCTTCTGTACAGTTTCAGATTTTCCATTTGCTTTTTTCCAAAACGGAGGCTGCAGGTTTACATGTTTCATATATTATAACTTTTTAAGTCAGTCTGTTTCTAGCTATGAATACAGAACCATCAACATCTGACTCTCTGAAAGCAGAAGATAACTTAGCTAAGTATAAAATCTGTGTTTTTCTCTCTGGTAGCAGTCTGTAACATGTGTCTTGGTGCGTCTGTAGGAGGGTCGGCTACCTCTGGACTTCTGTCAGCGGGAGCCTCCGGTGCTGTTTGAGTGTAACCACGCCTGCTCCTGCTGGAGGACCTGCAGGAACCGAGTGGTCCAGAATGGACTCAGGTGACCTATTGCACTCTTCAAATCTGGAACAACACTGTGTAAACAAGTGGGGGTTTTTGGTACAACTTCACCTAATAGAGGAAAAGGACTGAAAAAAAGGCAAAACTCCAGGAACACTTTTAGTAGATGAAACAACTCTATTTGTGGAACAGCTCTATTTGTAGACCAAAGCGTTTAGGCTCAGGGTCATCATGAAACACATTAAAATCAACACTTAAAAAGACTATGAGGAATGGGCATTCATACATATGTCAGCCAATAGGGCACATTTGAAGAAAGGCTGGGTATGTGATCATGTCGCTTCAGGCCAATCGTTGTACCAGACTTCCAAAGAGGCAAAGGGAGTGTTCAATTAGGGACCTCAGTGGTACCATATTTAGTTTATAAACTGAGGAAATGCAGTCAAAGAGTGATAGCAGTTTTTTACCTCAAAGATTTTAACCCAAATTGTTTCTATTCAATATGTAAATCATTTACAGACTTTTATACAGTGTTAAATATAGTAAAAGAATGAATGTATTAAAAACAAAAGAATCAAAGTATCCATTAAAGAACACTAGAAAAGCTCATGAATGTGGGATATTTAAGAGCCTGTATACAAACTTCCATCCATCACAGCATGACTGACTGACTGACTGAGTGACTGACTGCACATGTCCAGCTCTCTGAGTCCAACTCTGTTATAAAGGTTTAACATCCAAAGATAAAACAAAAACACAAGGGGACTGGGCTACTTCCACAGACCACATACTGATCCCCAGTGTCTCATAGGCAGGTAAAATCCAGGTGTGATTTCATACACTTCTGTTTACACACACTGTATATGCATCATAGTGGAACTGATCAGGCCCTGCAGCAGCTCAGTGCACCATACTAATATGAGTTTTTTTCACAGAAGACTTAACTGTAACTTCAAAAATATATTTAACATGTCTGCTGTAAAAAAAATGTAAGTTTCAAACTTCCTGGAGCTGCTTTTTCTTTTTTCTTAAATGAGACAGAGAGAGCAGCAGTGTAATTGTGGTGTAAACTAAGCTGAAGGGGACTAGGGTTGTCAAAAGTATTGATACTTGAGACAAAACTCTTTGAGCCACATGTTCAGAATGATGCAATGTCCGTTAATTACAATATCAAAGGTACCAGAGCTATAAAAAGAATTACCCAAGTGCTCATTCAAGACCTCAGTTCAGTTTTTATTGTCCTGCCTGAGATTTGACTTGTAGCAGCTTTGTACCACCGCTGTGTTCAGGTATCCTCATGTTTCATTTGCTCTGGCAGGCACGTCTGGCCACCGTCCCGTTCTGAGAGATTTCCAACTGTCCTGGCTCTCTTTTGGCCAATCACAACTGTTTATTTAATATGCAGCGGTTTTGATACAATCACTGACAGAGGAGCATACAGCTTTGAAAAGTCACACATCAGTGACATCACGCGTTTCAATGCAACTCAGCAGATCAAACTGTCAAACCAGGCAGTGCTGTTGAAATACAAATAAAGACTGTTACCGTTAATGTTTTCAGAAACACGTCTTAGTGTGCTGCTAGGCTGTAATTTCAAAAATAATTAGACTAATTTGCAGTTGTGATGCCTAGTGTGCAGGTTTTTAAAAAAACAAAAGATAAAAATTATCTTATTTTGTGTGCCCAGGACAATTCATGCATAGAATGCAACAATGCAAAAGTGCAACAACATAAAAGCAGAAAATTAATTTAAAAAGATGTGTCCTAATATTTTGTTTGAAAGTTTCAGATACAGATACAGATGTTCAGATCATAAGACCTTCAGGAGAATTAGCAAAGGCAGAGGTTTGAGTCAGGACTTAGCGGCATATCTTGACCATATCAGACATATAAGAGTGGGCAAGACCAATCGGTGATTTAAAAACCAATAAAAGAATTTTAAAATGAATTTAGTGCAAACAAATAAGACAGGAGTAATATGGGTTATCTGTCTGGGTTTTGTCAGAACACACGCTGCTGTGTGCGCTGCTGAGACGCACCAGAAGGAAGAGTGTTACAGTAGTCCAGTCAGCTGGAGATAAAAGCATCAACAACATCTTTTATAAGCCAGAAAGAGAAACGATCTGACTTTGGCAATATTCCTCAGATGACAGGACACTATAGTCACATTCTTTAGCTGACGTTAAAGGTTTAAATCAGGATCAATAACAATAACACCAGGGTTTTTTTTACCTGTTCCTTGGTGTTTATTGTAAGTAATTTTAGGTGGTCAGACAGTTTTACTCTCTCTGTCTTTGAACCAATAACAAGAATCTCAGTTTTATTTTGATTAACTGTTGGATTTCTGATTCATCCACAGACTTAAATCAGACATACATGCAATCAAATCACTGATAGAACTGTAGTTATTTGAGTTTACAGAGAAATATAACTGACAGTCATCTGTGTAATTATGGAAATTGGTGTTGTGTTTTGACAGCTTTACAGGAGACAGACCCTGGGAATAGCTATTTCCTCTCACTGACATGGTTGTAACAATGTATATGTATTGTGTACATGTGAGCAGCAAATGTTATATAAGCAGATGTACACACCTGTTCAACATCTGTCTGGAATGTGTCCAGTACAGGGGTCCTCAAAGTGTGGCCTTCAGAAACATTTAGTTAGGCCTCCGAACGTTACATGAAATGCATGCATTGTATTTTAATCATTTAATTTCAATACTTCCACTTTCAATATCTCAAACCCCTCTGCTATGCCATAAAACTGTCATGGCTACTAGTGGCACCTTGAGAGTGTCACAGGAATGATGTTATTTATTTATGTATTAATTGTTTATTTGATAGGGACATATACAGTAAACATAGACAAGCTTGAAAACAGCCATCTGATGCAAATATCAGTTTTACAGCAAATGCTAATTTGCAACATCTGTCTCAAGAAGTTAAAGATAAAAAAAGATTGGAACAGTGAAATAAAAAGATGGTAAACTGATACAACAAAATATTATAAAATTAAGTTAAAACTGAGCACAGCAAATAAAAAAAAAACAAGGGACACAGTTAAAGACATTACATTTAAAAACTACATATGAGTACATGATTGTTGTTGAATGAATCAGGATTTGGTTTCTTTCTTAGTGGTAGTGGTAGTACATTCCACGACTTTGCTCCTTTCACAGAAAAAGCTGTCTGATCAAAATTTGTTGCACAGAATAGAGCTTTACAGCTGCTCTGGTGGATCTGCTCTGTCGTTTCTTAACGTGTTCACAAAGTCCATTTAAACATTTAAACACAAGCTTCACATTTTGAAAATCAGTGACGTTTGCAAGACTTAAAAACTTGTCTTTGCTTATGATGTGGCAATGATGCAATGATTGTAAAGACTCTCAATAGATTTAATTATAGACTGATTGGCCTGAGACCATGTAGTCAAAGCACAGGACAGATGTGAGGATACCACTAAATTTAGAAACAGCAAAGTTTGCACCAAGCAAGCATTTTATATCATCAACAGCTCAGGTGAGCTTTATTCGTTTTACCAGTCGTCTTAGTATGACATTGAAAATTTATCTGAAAGTCTGAAGTTAAACTCAAATACTTCACCTCTTCTTCTAATTCAACAGGCTCACCTTTAAATGTAACATTCACTAATTCTGTTGCATGTAGCTTTTTAATGCAAAAGCAGACCAAAGGTCCAGCAGGAGGCTTGAGGCCAAGCTGATACTTTTGTAGATTTTTGGTAGACTTGCACCGATTAATCAGCAATGCTTGGAATCGGGACGGTTTTCACGTGACAGGGCCTGACCAGTGACCGGCTGGTCAGTGTCACAAATCTGATTCTGTACTGGTCATTGTCACACACGTGTTCTGCATGATGGTCACGTCATGTGCGCAGCAGACAAACTGACCGTGATATTACCACAGCGCTGGTCACAGCTACACACACTCAGACACATGCTTGCTTGAAGATGGTGTCAGCGACAGATTCCAAGAACAGGATAAAGAGAAGACAGACAGTCTACAACAAGACAGAGCAGCTGACAATGTCTCAGAACAGCCATGAACTCTCTAGCTCTACATGCTAATGTTAGCCAGTAGCAGACTGCTGTTCACAGAGGGACAGTTAAAATCTCACTTCTTGTTCTGTCTGAA
Organism: Lutjanus erythropterus; assembly: GCF_056507025.1. NCBI lineage: Eukaryota > Metazoa > Chordata > Actinopteri > Lutjaniformes > Lutjanidae > Lutjanus > Lutjanus erythropterus. The sequence continues at coordinate 39,203,584 of NC_139326.1, read as the reverse complement.
GAATAAACAACCTGTGTTGATGAGTCTCCTCAAACATTTTCTCATCCAGACTCATTTAACTCACGGCAAAGTTTTACTGCAGCAAACTGTTGCATCACATCAGTCTCCGGTTTGTTTACATCTGCTTCCACAGGAAATCACGTGAAATCGTGTCCCGCAAAATCCTGTGAGATTTCGCAAGATCACGTTCACCTGATTCGAAATCTTAATATAAAAATATAGTAAGTCCTGGCTGTAACCTGGAGGACTTTGGAGAAAATTTAAATATTATTTAATGAATATTTAACAGTCAGTGTCTTATTATGAACATCCAATTTAATTTTTACAAGAAAAAATGCAAAAATGTTTGTGAATGCTGTCAATTACAGTTCTTAGAAAGACTGAAAATCGGAACCGGTTGGTCAGACCCTTCAAAAAATCGGAAATCAGAATTGGCTAAGAAAATTGAAATTGGTGCATCTCTAATTTTTGGAACTTTTCTGCAACAGCATCACAGGACTGGCCAGATACATGAACACCTTATATCAGGGCAAAAACTAAATTTTAAACGTCATCCAATTACAAAACATATGACAGACTGGGTTTTCCTGTTGGCCCTTAGTTATCTGCAATCAGTCATCAAATCTTTTGAGATTACTTTGTTGCCTTTACAGGTGACAGTCATGGTTGAGGATTAGGCCTCAGAGTTTGTGTATATGCACTCAAGGAATCATGATACTCAGAAGAAATCAGGTTACAGTTGTGAGAAGAGAATGTGTTTACAGCCCCTCTGGTAACCTGGTTACTATAAGACTGCAGGGACATGGCTGGCAGGTGTTGGTTTTAGACCAGCCAGTGAAAAAGGCACTCAGTTCTGTCTTCCAGGAAAAGGATTAGTTTTAAGTTATTTTTCTGTCTTGAAAGTATGTTTTATTGAATAATGTTCTTGTTGTTTCAGAGTCCGGCTGCAGCTCTTCAGGACACAGAAGATGGGCTGGGGAGTGAGAGCCATGCAGGACATCCCTCAAGGAACATTCATTTGCGAGTGAGGACAGGCTGTCATGAGACAGACGACTGAATTCAGTTTCTTACAGCATGAAATATTGAAGAGAAGCTGCACTCTGAGCCTCTCTCCCTCCCTGATGCTTCCACAGGTACGTCGGGGAGATAATCACTGACGCTGAGGCCGACAAACGGGAGAACGACTCTTTCCTCTTCACCCTCGACAATAAGGTGACCCAACTGGTTTACATGAATTTTTAAAGCTGCACAAGGCAGCCGTGCATGTTGGTTCTGAGGCGTAATAGCACTCACACAAGTGTCTACTGACTCGATCATTCTGTGAGGACAGAGAAGAACCGATGTGATGTTAAAGAGTCCAGCTTTCTGCAGACAGAAGTCCTGTTAGTTAGTCCTGCTTTGAAGATGGTTTCTGTTTTACCTTTAAGGTCAGATTTTTTTAGGGCTCATATTTAACAAGTGTCTCAAAATTACTGCTTGGAATTCTGCTGAAAGTTGACTTCATTTGTAGAACGTGCTAATCTACAGCAAGGAAAGGAACAACTCGTAGGACATCACTGTTTTATGATGCTGTCTTTATAAATTATCATCATTTATATTTATGTATAACTCCCATTCTTGAGAATTGGGACAAAACTCCTCAATTATATTTGGAAAATACATTTAAAAAGATCAAACTCTTAAAATGTATCTTCTTATTTAGCTTTGATTTAGAATTGCTACAGAGTTGACATTTTATGGTTGAGACACATCTGATAGAAATATTATTTAATGAATTTGGCAAAAAATAGAAACCAGTGTTTGAGCAGTATTGCTGCCATTATTAAATCAGGAAGTGAGACGGGGGTCCTTAGGGTATAGCTAAGCCTGTTTGTGCCTGATTAAATCATGTTTTTGTAGAAAAAAACTGATGGAAATCTGGGACACAAATCAAAGATGATTTTAATAGCACATTTTTAAATCTAACATAGATTTAAAAATGTGCTATTAAAATCATCTTTGATCAGGCATGGTTAGTTTTAGATTTTGAAGGCTTTTCACACGTTTTTGTTTGACGTTCTGGATTCTTGTCGGGGACAAGGCTGTTTTCCAGCACAGAACAAGGTTAGGAATAAGACAATTAAAGGAAACCAAAATATTTCAACATTGGTAAGCCACTCGCATGGCTTTAAAAATAAATACATATACAAATTAAAATTAGAAAATATAATTGTTATAATAGTAATATATAATTGCTACATGAATTTATCCTATTAGCCTTACATAACCACATCATTTTACAAAGCCTATAACAGCACCACCTCTTGCATGGGTTTTGTACTATTGCACATGTATCAGTGATGTTGGAAACGCTGTGTTTTTGACCAGTAAAGTTTGGTTTTCTGCTGCTTGAAACCATGACCCACAATCAAAGTCTGGGTGAAAAGGGTGAATCTGTAGCATCTGAATAAGTCAGAAAGCAGTTTTAATTGATCCTGCTATGGATATAAATCTGTTTGATGCTGTAAAGTCAGTCCAGTAGATCTGTGAGGATGCAAAAACTCCCATCAATTAATTAAATTCTAGTATCACACAGCCAAATGTGCCCAGTTACATAACCTTCAGAGGCAAAAGAAAACAAAAAGAAAGCAAGCCGTTACATGGTTATGTAGATGTGTATCAAACACATGTTCAGCACTCTCATGTGGTGATGGTAAACATTGCACAAAAGTGTAGAGAGTATTGTAATGTATATTCATCTGTTATGTCTAACAGATGAGGATGTTGGGCAGACATTTTCAGGAAATGGGACTGAGTACATGTGCTGTTATGTTTGGTCATGAGGTGGTGCTGCTGAGTTGCTCATCCAGACACTGCTCAGTTAGTGTGTGTGTGTGTGTGTGTTTCCTCTGTCAGCAGCATTCTGGTTTTACAGTCTGCGGATGATCTCATGACAACAGCTTGTTGATGGTAGCAGGGTGGACAGGTTGTTGAAGGAATTATTCTGAAATCACTTACAAGGTTTTGTTCTTTCCAAGTATCTTAGAGAAACATGTTCAATCGCAACGTCTTTATTTCTTCATGTTGCCTGGTTATTCTGCTACATGCATTAGGGCTGTGCTATGTCATACACTTCTTTGAAGCTGGAACCTTTTCGTCAACCAGCAACAATATTGTTTTTTATTTATTTATTTATTTACACATGTATAAAACATTAAGATAGATACAATATATAGTTTAAAAATGACAAGAGAATGTTAAGGGGAATTGCCTAAAAACCCTCCAGAAGACATTCTCCAGGCAGCATATTACAGGAAGTAATTACAGTAATGTAGCATGCATAATTTGTATGCATCTATCAATAATTTTATACATGGTAACAAACAGACATAGTTTATTATAGTACTTGACAACAATTCATCCCATAAATATCCATTCATAAACAGCGATACTGGGGACATCAGTAACAAAAGTAGCCCAGTTGAATTTTATTGGAATAAGATATTCAAGAACATATCATATTGTGATCACTCCACATTATTTCCATTGTGTGCGTCCCCTCAGGGGCACCTGCACCCAGTTTGGGAACCACTGAGGTAGGTAGATTTGAATCAGGGCCCTGTTTCAGAGGGCAAGTTACGTGAAAACTCTGAGTTTGTTAAGCCTGAGATGAGGGAAAACTCAGGAAGAAAGAGAGATAATTCTGTGAACCTAACCTGCTCACTGGCAGGGTTTTTTTCTGACTCCTCCCATCCTGCAGAGCCCATCTCATTTCCAGTTGCATTAATGCGTTACAATATATTACAATTATTCTTATTGTCTTCATTTAGTCTGCAGTCTTACTTTTTCCCCTCTGTTTCCTTCTCATTGCTGTTGCTGCTGTGACACCTGAATTTCTCTTTCCCCGATTAATATGTTTTAAAAGGTCTGACAAGACATGAAACATGTGCAGTCAGGCAATCAGACACGCTGGAAACAAACCAACAGATTAGTCAAACTTTCTTCAGTTTGACCTCTAAATAAAGTGGTTTAGATCATCTGGAGAAACCTTTGGCTTGTTCAGGTTGACTGCTTGAGTATTTTTGCCCTGTTGACATCACCATGTTCCAACACATCAGCAGTTAATTTGGTGAGTAATTAATGTTGTCAACTGATGAAAATAAGAGCCCTATTGTGTTCAAAGAGTTAGATTGAAGGGTGTGACTCTGTAAACTCAAAGAGAACGTGTGTCTGTGACTCTATCCTCTCGTGCAGGTGGGAGACGTACACTGTATTGATGCGAGACTCTTCGGCAACATCGGCCGCTTCATCAACCACCTGTGCGAGCCCAACGTGCTGGCTGTGAGGGTGTTCACCATGCACCAGGATCTCCGCTTCCCCAGGATAGCCTTCTTCTCCAGCAGGCCCATCAAAGCTGGAGACCAGATCGGGTGAGTGGTGGAAACACAACCTCAGCCCTGTCTACTGCCTTCATTTTCCTCCTCTGCAGAGGATGTTTAAATAAAGATAATCTGATGCACCGGTGTCTCCTCCTCACCAGGTTTGACTATGGTGATAACTACTGGAGGGTGAAGAGCAAGTTCTTCAGCTGCCATTGTGGTTCTCCCAAGTGTCGCCACTCAGCTGCCACCAGATAGAGACTAACTGATGACCAGCGATGTGTCTTTCTGTCTGGACACATTCTGTGACCTCTCTAATGTCTGAAACACTGCCCTCTGAACCACATACAACATGAGACTGAAACTCTGATTAGGTAAACACCAATGAGGTTTATTTATACACCTTATACAGTTACTTTTCAATATGAAGAACACTGCAGCTCGTCACCAGCCTGAAATACTCAAGTGAGAGTGGCTTTAACTAATTTTAAAGAGTCAACATTCAGGTTAAACAATCTTAACAGGTGATTTTAACACTATGGACTCTTCCATTAATACTGCAAACTCTTTTATTTGTGGATTAATGAAGTGATGTATTTGATAGTCTGATTTCATCTATGAATGTGCTTTTTACTACATGTTTACTTAGTAATTAAACACATTTTTAAAGCATCTTTTCATCCAGTTTTTTATGGTTTTGTCATAGTCAGTGATCCAGATGATCCCAAAGGTGGTGAATGAGCAATTCTACCTCACAGGACAAGGGAGTTGTTGGTCTCCCACTGCTTGATCTGTTAGTTTGTTTGTGATACTGTGATACTTTGGTGTTTTAAAGGGTATGTTGACCGATCAAAGCAGCAGTAGACCAACGTGTCCTGTGTTCTGAGATAAAATGACTGTTTTTGCCAAAAGAGTCTGGATGCTTTGGACGGAGCAACATCTGTCTTAAATAAAGGTGGTTTCTTGTCGGGAAAGTTTGTCTGATAGCAAGGTAAAGTGATGAAAATATTCTTAGTATAGCAGAGACATACACTTGAACTGATACGAATTTTTTTACATGTTTCTGCTGACCCTGTCCCAGTAATCTGTGAGTTAAAATTACAGGTTTTTGGAGTTTGGTGTCAAAAAACAAAACTAGTAATCTACTTTGATAATTGATTATGTCATGCAAAATTGCAGAAAATGGTGTTGTCAGCCTCTCAGAAATGGAGATTTCCTGCTTAGTTTATGATCATATTTATGATCGTATTAAACTGAATATCCTTGGGCTTTGGTCAGATAAAATAAGACATTTAAAGACATCACTTTTGGCTTGGAAAAACTGGATTGGACATTTTTCACTATTTTCTGACATTTTATAGACATTGCAGCTAGAGATTAGACATGACAATTAACTTAAATCTTGCTTATTATTTGTTAGCCACTAATAAATGAAAGAATTTTTACAGGGGCAAGTAAAAAAGTAGATTTCTTACCAACTTGCCTGACTGAGCAAGTGAAAAAAACACCATTAACGTTGAACCTCGCCCACTTCAAAAAATTAAACTAGCCTTTTAATATTTCCCTTTATTGGAACTAATAGGCCCAAACCAGGAAATAACTGACCCAAATGTAGACAACAGTACACTGTATGTCCACATACATTTGGCCACATAATATGACATATATACATACATTACATAATATGTGTTTCCAGTGGAGGTGGTCAAATGGAGATGAGAGAAATATGTGAAATTACAGTCATTATTCTATGTCTCCATGTGAGATCATTTCTAGTGAAACAAATTGGTGAAATTAAACTTCTCTTCATTTTACTGACACTGCTGGAATCCCCTGAAGCATCCTAAACTGCTCGGACCTCAGTGTGAACAGCAGCAGACGACTTGGCAAGATTGCTACGAAAATGCTCCTCCAGACTTTTAGAGTGATTCTAAATGAACAAATTACATCTGTGTCTTAATGTTTTTAGTTTCATCAGTCAGATGTTGATTCATGAAACGAAAAAGAATAATAGAGCATGATGGCACACATTTAAAGGCTTTAAAGGGACAGTTCACCCCAAGATCAAAAGTAATTTTCTGCAGTTTGTGGATTATCATGAGTAAGCACATCATGATTTTCAGAAGGAGACGCTGGTTTTGAATTTTTCCAAATGTATTTTTAGCCTCTTTTAGCACCACAAGCCGAGTGCCATTTAGTCCTATTATACTGGAGAGAAGGCAGACATCTCTATGGCTGAATCTCCAAAACTTTGCAACTCACACCAAAAAAATCAAAATGGATACATAGCACTCCAGGCCAGAGGAAAAATATATATAACTTATCCTTATTTTCTCCCCTTCTTTAAACTCAGAATACAAATGGAAGTTGCACAATTCTGGCAGATAATCATCAGCAGATGAGTCCTACTATTTCTAACCCCCTCTAAAGCAATTATAAGTTTAAACCAACCCTTTTCTAATGCATCCTTGAAATAACACTATTACAATCCTACACTTCCATTGAAAATGCAGTGTTAATACTGTAAAGCAGCACTGACAGAAAAATGAAGACAACAACTCTCTTAAATCAGAAATAAGATATTAAGTACTTTTCCACTGGTGCCCATATTTCTGCCTTCATTAGCACTATATTTTATACACTTAATGTAATCCCTTATGTCCACTGTGATGGAGTGTAACAAAATCTGTTAGGAGTTTAATCATTTGAAAAGTTACTGCATCATTTTCTTTTAGGAAGAGTTTTCACAGGCACAATCTGATATTATTTTGGAAAAATTGTAGAATGTATAATATGAATGTAATCCCCAAAAATGTATTTACAAGTGCTGTGCTGTACAAGATACAAAGAGGTGAGCAAGACTGTCATCTTCCCAAACAATACACAGCTCCTAACTTATGGTTCTGTCATTTTAACCAATTTCTCATTTCTTTTAAGATCTGCAGCACATTAAAAAAACAAAAACAACAACACTTAATCCCTGATTTACAATTATCTTATTTTTTTGTGTTATAGCATAACATAAGATATAGAAATGCAACAATTTGTCGATTATTGACTGAAAAAAACTTAAGTTAGCAACTCTTTTGATGATCAGTTATTTTTTTCCAAGAAAAAATGTCAAATATTTGGTAGTTCCAGCTTCTTAAATGTGTAAAATCGCTGCTTTTAGTTTTGGACTGTTGGTTGAACAAAAGAAGCAATCTAAAGATGTGGCCTAGGGCTCTGGGAAATTGTGATGAGCATTTTTTCACTCATCTTTTATTATGTCATTTAGCTTTAAATGATTTAAGTAAGCATTTTCCTGTGCCAACATTTTAAGTTCCATTTTTATGTTCATGCCATTTGTTTGATTTGTGCAACTCAAACGTGTCAGAAGACTTATGTTGTAACTATATGTGAACTATAAAGATTAAAAGTAAATTGGCTTCTTTTTTAATCAGTTCAACATATTTTCCTAAAAAAATTGTTACAACAGATGTGTAGCTGTTTTACTTTGGAAATTTCTACCGGAAGTTGCTTCTTCCTCTCTTGTGGTTGGTGTGCGATAGATGCCCATCCACTTGACGTTCAAATTCAAATTCTTTTTTTTCTATTTTGATTTATAACGCGTATTTTATCTTTCAGTAAGACATCTATCGGGTCAGGTCTTGAATATGCTCTTATTTTGAAAGTAATTACGGAAGTCTCCTCATTCCATATAACTTGATTCCGGTGTGCGCTCTCCTCCCTGTTGCTATGGAAACAGGGCCGGTCCAGGTGGAGCCACTGGCTGGCATCTTGTCGGTCACGTGGGGCTCTGTGGATAAGGAGCAGTGGAGAAAGTGGTGCCTCACCGTTCACATTAAGGGAGAGTTTATGGAGAAGCCGCTCTGCCGTGATTTCTCCTCAACAAACGTAAAAAAACCAAACGAACAGCGGCGTGTTTTTTATACCTGGACCGTGAGGCGAGGTGATAGGAAGAAGAATCATTGTGGAGACGAGTCTTTAGGGGAACAGCAATTATGTTTTTTGACGCTTTCTGGAGGAAAATAACGCTACAGCTTGACTCCTCGCGCTGACGCGTGGCGGTATTTTGTTTGCTGTGGTCTCATGTGTTAAACTGACAGTTTTTTTTTACACGGGTTTTGGTTGAAGACGCATGCTGTAGCATGGACTTGCAGCGTTGACGCCAGTGTATGTCAGCTCCTTCTGAGGACCGGGGCAGTCAGTCAGTCGAAGGAGGAACACCCATGAAAAATGATGCATCATGGGGTCTGATAATCTAAACTTTGAGAGTGACAGCATGGGAAGCGGCAGAGACGAGGAGAGAACAGACTAACGTTGATGAAAACGAGCCACCCTCTCCTTGTTTTGTTGTGAATGTTTGACTCTGCTGTTCGTGGACGAGACACGCACCTAAAGAACCTGGGGGACGGGACGACAGTGTGTGTTGTGATGCTTCTTCTCCATTTCTTTTCTGGTGTCAGTTTTGGTTTCTCCAGCAAGATCTGTGCTATCCCAGTATGGCTCGCTTCGAAGACGAACTGTCCAGCCGCTACGGAGGCAGCTGTCCCGCGGGCCCGGCCAGAGGGGCCAGCCGGCCGCCGGGGCCTCCGGGGGGCCAGAGGATGTACAAGCAGACGATGGCCCAGAGAGCCAGGACCATGGCCATTTACAACCCCATTCCTGTCAAACAGAACTGCCTCACCGTTAACCGCTCCCTGTTCATCTTCAGTGAGGATAATATCATACGGAAATATGCCAAAAAGATCACCGAATGGCCATATCCTTCCAGTCCAGTCTATCCCTCATACATGCCGTTTAACGCGGAATCACCGCGCCGAACTCCGCTTGAAAATATGTCCATTTAAGTTCTCTTGCTTACCGGCAGAAGAAACATGCATGTAGAATATGTTAGATTATTTTAAACGAAACAGACGGATTAAACCTTTAATTCGGCATGTATACAATATGCAAAGACTCGTTTATATCAATGAAATTAAAAACTTCTACAGTTGGTTCTCCTGTTGTTTCCACTGCCTCAGAGGGAAGGGCGGCAGCTTATGCCACAATTAGGAGCTCCTCGGTTGATTGTCTGTAGAATGAGCGTTCTGACAGGAAAAAATTCAGTCATATATACAATTTTCTGACAAGCTGACTGACAAGCACGGGAACCTCAAATAGTCATATTTTAAATGGAGTTCGGCGCGATTCCTTTCATATTTCTCCTCAGTGAAAACGGCTTTAATCGATTAGTGATCACTTAAAGGTAGACCTTTTAGTGCATAACATGTTGCCTGGTGTTTTGATTTGTGCTTCACTGAAGTTCATACATTTGTTTTATGCCAAATCTTTTGTTACTAGGGCTTCTTGTCAAGCTATTTTCCCCCTGATTCTCATTTGATAGAGAATCTGTCTTAGAGATCTGAGTCCAGGGAAATTTCTGTTTGTCTCTGGTGTGGGCAGATGGAGTGAAACCTCTGGTCAGAGCAGGCATAATGCCTTCTATCTTATTCTAATACTGAATTCATGCAATGTGTTATAGATACAGAGCACATCAAGGCAGGGTTTAAAGTAGATTTATGGATTTGGTGATGGCACCATCGTGTAGGTTTCCCTGGTAGACCATTGTCTCCCTGACTTCTCATTGCTGTAAGGCTGTCTGCAGATGGTGCTGTCCAGGGTGCTGAACTCCCAGCAAACAGCAGGCTGGCCTCAGCATCAAGGCGGTGGCAATCTGCATGGGTGTGACACCAAACAAACAAGCTGCAGCAATAAAACGCAGCAGGACGCAGCTTTGAAATGAGATGCTGGTGCATTTTTAATTGGTTTAGTTTGCACTGAATGATTGCGTGAGCCTGGATGCCACCTGTTGAGTTTGGTGAATTGACTCACCAACAAAATAATTGCTCACTTGTGCAGATTTGAATACTTTCTGAGGAGAAGTCAATGGTAAAACACCTTACGTGTTAATGAGTTTATAGGTGTTGCAGTCCATTTACATTAAGTTGTGTAATGGCCTCCATTACATAAGTCGCTGGTTGGTTACCCCCAGTGCTGAGCAAACATTTATCATGCGTTGATGTTGCAGTGCATTACTGAAGCCTTTATCCTGATGCAGAGCAATCATGAAACGCTGTAGGAGGATCTGTTGTGGCCCCAAGCAGCCGGAGGCCCAGTGGCTGGAGTCCATTGGCCAGCTCCCTCTCCTGAGGGTGCCCTCCTACTGTAGCAGAGCGAGAACAGTCCTGGGGGGATGTTGGAGTGGTGCTGCTAATGACAAAACAGAGGTGCACTGCAAGGAGGGAGGATACCCAGTAATCTGTACAGATCTGAGTGTAATTTCTTGAAATAGTCAGAAACTCTGCTCTTGCTCAATACTGCAGGAGTGATGCATATTGATGAGGGTCCCAGCAGGGTTTTGACTCTGGCAGAATGGTGATTATTTTACTTTTATCGGACAGGAAAAGAGATCTATCAAGACCTTTCTGTGAATCATTGATGACATACAGGAATATAAATACAACTAACTAATCAAATTTACACATTAAGTTAAGTTTACTTGCCCTGAGGAGTTTTAGTCAGCCTGAAGACAGTTTATACTGTGGTTTTGAAGGGAGTTTTTTCCAAAGTAAAAAAAAAAACAACCCTGCTGATGTCATCAGGGTTCTCTCAGCCTGGGCTTGTGACTTTTGATTTGGTGGATGTTCTGATGAAAAATGCAGTTGAGTTGATTGTGGGAAATGTAGGATCCATTGTTTCTGGAGTTTTTCATTTAGAGCAGGGACTAGGGCTGCGCAGTATGGTAACAATGTCATATTGTTCTTATTTTGACTGAAATTGCAGTGCAGTTATTGGGAATGATCACAATTTTGATTGTTACTAAAACAAAACAAAACAAATCAACTTTTACTTTTTCAGAATATTCAGATTTGGATATCACTCTCACCATATCACCACTTCTGTAATATTGTGATCTGTGTTACGATATTGCGGACAAAAAGTGATGATATCCTGACCTCTGCCATTTTGATTTTGGCCATTCTTTAATTTTCTTTCCTCTTGTGAGTCCCCCAACTTCATGGAAATAAATTACTAAATATGCTTTAACTATTGCTGTGACCCAATGTCAAATTACGTTACTACTACTATTACTTTACTGTATACTAATCTTTATTGTATACTGCTTTCACAGTCCACATACAAGAAATCAACATACTCTAAAGTTTTATACTGACAGGAAACTGTAGAATATCTGCACCACTGGATGTTAATCCAACTGCAACATTAGAATGCTGCAGCATCATTATAAACATTAAGGGACAGTTCACCCCAAAATTAAAAATACATCTTTTTCCTTTTATATATAGTGCTGTTTATCCAGCTAAAATATTTTGGTGTGAGTTGCCAAGTTTCAGAGATATCAGCCGTAGAGATGTCTGCCTTCTCGGCAAATATATTTGAAAAACTCAAAGGGTGACAGGAAATGTGGTTAAAAAAAAAGGTATTGAAATCAATTTGACAGATGTTGTGATTTCAGTGTGATTAATGATTAGTGAGAATGATCATGTTTGCATCACTATTTTGTCTCTCAGTTGAAAAAATATAAAATCACGATGATGTGACATTTGTCTTTACCAACCAAATTTGTTTTCTTACTTTTGGAGAACAAGATTTATAGGCCAGGGCATCTCTGGAGCACTAAAGTACTCTATTATAATACTGCTTTGTCACACGTTTTTCCTCCATCAAAAAAACTTGCAGTGTCTGCGATTTGGATATTTCACTTGGGCATTTTGATAATATTTCCATTAGCTGTGCAGGCCTACTCAACAGTAGTGCCTCTTTTCAGAAATAATGACTCTGTTATTCAAGATAATCCACACAACTAAAACTGCCAACCATATCATAGTGCTATTAATGTTTACATCCTGCACTGTCACAGGCTCTCGTCCATGAGTAGATGCACGCTTCCTTATGTGCAGTGATGCAGTTGTCAGCTGTTCTTGGGTTGAACTGTCCCATTTAATAACTTGCAGTTGTTATATGTTTTTTTTAAGTTGAACTATTTCATCACCGTTCAGTTCTTTTGTGAGCTGTGAGCAGCTCTTTCATTTTCTTTGTGCATTGCATTGTGGGAGAATAGTGTACGTCAACAGCACAATGTAAAAACAAGACTGTGATTAATATGTAGACGACCTGGTTTGAATAAACTTAATTATGTGACTTTTCCAATCTGAGGACACTAGAGCTGCAGCTAATGATTATTTTCATAGTCAATAAATCTGTCAGGTTTTTTTTTGAGTAACTGATTAATAGTTGGTCTATAAACTCTATGAGAAAATGGTGAAAAATGTCAATCAGTGCAGGGTTATGTCCTCAGATGACTTTGTTTTTCCCACAATCCATAGATATTCATTTTACTGTCATATAGAAGTAACCAAACCAAAAAATATTCACATGTAAGAGCTTGAATCAGGGAATTTTGATTTAAAAAAAAATCACTTAAACCAACTAATTAATTATCATAATAGTTGGTGATTAATTTAATAATTGATTAATTTTTGCAGCTCTAAAACACACTAATAACACAAAGGGTGCTTAGAATTAGTCTGTAGTATAGATTTGGGACCTGTAGTATCTTGTATCTTATACTGCATTGCATTCTGGTCTAGTAGAGTCTGTTGACTGTCTGAAATCATGGATTTGTCCTGGTATGACACAAAGAAGCTGTTTTCTTTTGATTATGAAAAACTTCACACCAAGGCAGAGCTTGCCAAAGAAGTATCTCTTATCACATTTAACTGTCGCTGCTTTAAACATTTCTTAAGATACACAATCAAGCACCAAGCAACAATTTAGGTTCAGAAAGTATCTTCCCAGTCGTTGTTCAGGATAAATTTTTATGTTTTATTTTTTATTCTATGCTTTTATGTATTGGTGTAATGGTGTGGTTTGTGTTTGCATGTGCACCAACCTGTGAATTATATTTCCACAAGAATTCCTTAACACTCTCACTCCATTTGAGTACATGATCCTGGCCACCATTATAGCAAACTGCATTGTACTGGCTTTGGAGCAACACCTACCGGCCTTAGACAAAACACCGATGTCAGAGCGTTTGGTAAGTACAAACACGACTGCCTGTCTCATACAGTACATCAGACAGACACGCTGTAGCCACTGTGATGCTTTGCTCTGTTATTTTTGTCACCACATTGACAGATTCTACAGAGACATATGCTTTTGTGTCGCTGATGTCTCTCTGTACTGCAAGAAAAATAATTCAAGAGTTGGCTCCAGTTTGTAAAGCAGCTCAAAGAAACATGGTGGTTGTTATTTTCAGCTGCCTCTCTGCCTTGCTGCAATCGAGGAATAGACTTATGCTCTGCTTAATCCAATCTCTCCTCTTTTTTTTTCCGGTCCACATGTTCGTGGATTTGAAAATTTCAAAATACCAGAAAATGTTTTTTCTTTCCCTCAGTGTCAGAAAGGGTCCCTCATCCATAGCTCTGCAGGTTAACCAGAACCCTGCAGAGCTCCTTCAGATCCCCTCCTGTGTATCATTACCTCAGGTTACCCCTGCTGCGCCCTCCCCCCCACACCAACTCTCTTGTTAAATCTTTCCATTAAAGAAGCAAGCGCTGTGAAGCCTTCTGTCCAATCAAAGAGCTGCTGGTGGCAGGGGCAGGGCTGTTTTAAGAATGAAATGTCACTCCCCGAGGCAAGGAGCCTCCCAGCTGCCCGCTTTCATTGATCCACTCCGTGAGATGGGCTGAAACCCTGTCTGACAGACATACCACAGAGTTCATGATGATGTGAAGTGATCAGCTGTGTCATCAGGACTGTGTCACCGCATTATAAAATCTTCTATACAGCCTTCCTGTCTTTACCCAGCTATTATCTGGAGTCGAACGAGGATTTCTTGACTCTTGTCAGGGAGCTGTGGCTCTGCGTGTGCTAGGGCTGCAACTAACAATTATTCTCATTATCGATTCATCTGCCAATTATTGCCTCCACTTGTTAATGAATTGTTTAAGCTGTAGTATGTCTGAAAAATGAAGAGAAAAAAAAGCCCACTGCAATTTGTCAGAGCCTGTAATTGTTCAAATTGCTTGTTTTGGCTGAGTAACAGTCTAAACCCCAAAGTAATTCAGATTAATGTCATATATGACTAAGAAAACCAACCAGTCGGCTCATTTAAAGATCATTTAATGGAAAAAGGAAGTTTTTCTTCTAAACACATTCTACACGTTAGAACACGGTGGGTGAAAATACATGAAAAGACAGTTGGACTGTTAAACTGTTGTTTGTGATTTCTGTGTTCAGGATTTTTTGGGTGGAGCTGAAACATGGCTCGGGTACCTGCCAAAACCACAGTCCCCCAACACTATATAACCCCCACGACACCACCACCTCCCCCTCCCCTCATTGGTCAGTCATGAACATACCTTCAGTGACTCTCTCAGCCCAAATCAGCCCAATGGTTCACCTTAGCTCACTTCAGTTCTAACAACCCAACACAGAAGAAAAAATAATACCATCCTGTCACCGTCCTCTGGCTCTGGTGGCTCAAACATGTCTGACCAGTTCCAATAAAGCTGCTGGATGGAGCGTCCATGTTTCATGTGGTTTTCAGGTCGTAGCTGTGTTTGACAATGAGAGAGCAGGGCGAACATGCTCTCAGCGTTTCAGAGCAGAGAAAACTGATCATTTTTTTCATGATTTTGAGCTCTAATTTTATATGTTTGCTTTTTAAAATTCCTCAAATCCGGCTGGTCGGTCCATAACACGTTTCTATGATGGGACACACTCATAAGACACATTTATTGTTGCTTTACACAATCTTTAACCAACAAACTGTAACATGTGAGAAACTGGAACTAACCGATGTTTTGCCTTTTTTCTTGAAATAATTTGTCAATATTTGCTTGTGAATTTTCTCTCGATTGAGGAATTAACGAATTGACTGATCTGCTCTACTCTGTTCTCTTCATAATGTTTTCTGCTTGTGATTTGTAGTGATGTCGAGTGTTAAGCAGCAGCCACCAGCCAAATGCTGTCAAAATGTGCAAGTGGCTGGTAGATTTGCTTCACTCACCCACCCCCCAAAAAACAATGGTGATCTATTAAGTGCCTGGTCAAATTCAAACACTCACTAGCCGTTTGACTAGTAGCTTTTGTTAAAACTATGAATATGTGCTTGCATGTATCTGATTGGCCGATGCCGGCTTTGCTGGATGACGTTACATTTTTGTTGCAGACACTAATGCCAATCTGAACACATCCGTGCTTTGTGACATATAAACATGACTATAGAGCTCCAACCAGTAATTGATTTATTATCTTAATCAAGTATTATATTAATCACATTGTCAAATCGAGTCAAATCATAGTCTAAAAATCTGAATCTCAAATACTTGAATCACCCAGTTAAATACATGCCACGTAAAACTGCCATGATTAAATTAAATGTCAGCTATTTTCATAATTGATCAGTTGGTTTGAGTAATTTTGGGAGAAAAAAAGTCAAAATTCTCTGATTCCAGCTTCTTAAATATGAATATTTTGTGGTTTCTTTACTCTTTCATGATGGGAAACAGAATATACTTGGGTTGTGGGCAAAACGAGACATTTGAGGACGTCACCCTCGTCTAAATGAGATTTTTTACTGTTGGAAAATTTGGTAGACCAACCAACTCTTCGATTAACTGAGAAAATAATCAACAGATTAGTTGGCAGTAAAAATAATCATTAGATATAGTGCTAGTACCATGTGTATTTTTTTTATTGTAAGACACCTTCAGGTCCTGAGGTGCTGTTAAACTCCTAAATTCCTAGAAAACAGGACATGACTTCAGCATCTTTAATAGTATTTGTTTCTGAGAGTTTGTCAGGGTGTTAAAACATCTGATAGCACTGGAGATTATCATAGGACACTGAATCTTACGAAAGCTATTGAGGAAAATAATGTGGACTCTCCATTTTATTGTAGGCTGATGACAATGACATTGACTGGCCACTATCTGATTTTATTGACATGGCCAGATGGAAGTGTGTAATTTCATTAATCCTAATTACTCCCCTCTGCTTTTTCATAACAGGATGACACAGAGCCCTACTTTATTGGAATATTTTGTTTTGAGGCTGGCATCAAGATCATCGCCCTGGGCTTTGCCTTTCACAAAGGCTCCTACCTGCGTAATGGCTGGAATGTAATGGACTTTGTGGTGGTCCTAACAGGGTGAGTAGCGCTGGCCTAATGGCTTATACAGCTGCTAACTGACAGAGCTGATGGGCAGCAGCGATTAATGAGGGGAGGGGAGAGCTCTGCTGAGTGTGTGTTGCGTTTCTAATGATCAGTAGAGCCGAGCCCTTCCAGATGGCGGGTGTTTTCTTCCTGTCTGAATAAACACGGTCTTGATAAGGTGATATTGTCCACATTAGACATGCAGAAAACCAGAGGGAAATCATTGTACATACAGTGCAGAAATTACCGGAACACAGGATTTCAGGGAATCATTTTTTGTGGTGCCACGTCATCACACGTTTACAAATCATGAATACAAATCTTCGTTTCAGTGCGTTGTGTTGAAGCTTGTGTCTATTGTGACGCTTGACTACCATATGATTAATGATGTACAAAGCTTCAGACGTCAGTGATGCTTCTGAAAGTGCTTCTGTTTTTCAGTTTGTTATTTGTCAATTCTGTATCTCTGTAGCCTTCTGGTTACAGATCCTCTTATAAATCTGCAACACAAGAACTACATGGCTCAACACCTTTCCATTCTCATTATCCTTTTTTAAGGAATGTGCATCCTAGAACATTTATAATAACTATTTTACATTCTGATAAAGGGATGTATAGGTTAGTAACAAATGTTGGAGATAATCTGGTAAGTTATGTAAATTTTAAAACAAAAATTTTGTTAAGAGACCAGGCAACCTTTTCCTTAGACTGTAGGGAGAGAAGGGGAAAGAAAAAAAATCAAAAAACACAAAAAGCAAAGGAATATAAACCAAACATTACAAAAGCTATATTCATTTGTTTCTCTCAAGTATAATAAGACTAAATGGCACTCAGCTTATGGAGAGTAAAGTGCCAAAAAATACATTTGAAAAATTCAAAACCAGTGTCTCTTTCCAAAAATCATGACCCATTTACTGAAAACAATCCACAGACCGTGTTGTGAGCAGTTTCATGTCGGAACTACTTTCTTTCTGCAGCAGAATCTACTGGAACTACTTTCAAATCTATTGGAACTACTTTCTTAGCTAGAAAGAAAGTAGGGGAAAGATACATATTTTTGATTTTGGGAAGAACCAACTTTTTCAATGGTTTGTCCATTAATCTTAGCAGTTTATTTCAATTATTCATTGATTACATTTGCTAGCTACTTCAACATCTCCCCTTGCTTTTTAACTATATTTCAACATCTCTCCTTGCTTTTTAACTATATTACTCATATTTATTTTAATCATATTGACTCACATTTTCCCACTTACCCCCTGCGGTATCAGTACCCCTGGTTGGGAATCCCTTTACCACACAATAAGGCACAATAACATTTCATAAAATTCAACGACTCTGAAGTGTTAATTTATGATCGCTGTGGACTGGCTTTATACTAAGAGAACTGGTTTAATGTGGACTTTGAGCCTCTAAGCAGTTGGTTGTACAGTTTATTGTACATGTTCTACGCAATATTTCCATTTGGTTATTGGTTTATGCTGTAGAAATGCCCTGCAGTTTTAAAAATTTTGCAAAACCAGTTGTAAGTTCTTTTTCATTCTCTCATCTCAGATTGTCTATGGAGTAAACAGAGAGGATCCCCTGGTGTTGGATAACTACCAGGGGAGTATAAAGCTAGTATGGCGATACTGCTGTTGGTGCGGGGGGATGGAGAGCAGAGGAGGAGGCTTGGGTGTTGGGGGTTGGTGGGTAAGGGCGGGGGTAGTGACGGAGGATGCTGTTACGCTGCAGAAAGTCCCCAGGCGCCCGCTGGTTCCACCAGGGGACGGCCTGGCCCCTCTTACATAATGATACAGAGATTTATTTGGCCCATCTATTGGGGCTTGTGTCAGGAACCTCATTGCAATAAACAGAGCCTCCGTCAATTCCCAAACCCCTCATCAACGCCCCTGCCCCTCCCACTGGAAGTCACAGGGAGTCTTTTTCCTGTTGGCTGAAAAGAAGGGGAAGCAGTCAGTGGAAAATATAATAAATACCATCCACCAGAATGAGTCTGGTTTTGCTGGAATGACGCAGAATCTGTTTGTGTGCGTCTGCACAGCATCCACAGGGGTTTGTCCTCGAACCATTACAGTATTTTTCTATGTTGTATCCCTCTTACTACAAACTTTTTGATGGCAGATATGCTCTTTGCTTGTTTTTTTCTACCCTTCAGGCAGTAATAACTCTCTGTTTGTTATGTGATTTAAGTGAGACTCAAGACATATTTTATTGCTTATTGTTTGATATTTAATGGTCATACTTTGGTTACACTGCCCTTCTTCTCAAATGAAAAAAATTGCAGAAAATGCTGTTTTCAGGCTCTCATAAAGAGATTTCCCACTTTGTTTAGTTTCATATTAAAGTGATTTTTTTGGATTTTAGACAAAACAAGACATTTAAAGACATCACTGTGGACACTGAAAAACTGGAATGGACATTTCTCACTATTTTCTGACATTTTATAGATACTGCAGAACAATATTAAACATGAAAATTAACTTTAGTCTTTGTTATTATTTGATAATCGCTACTGAATAAAACTATTTATACAGAGGCAAGTAAAAATTGACTTTGGGCAAGTAAAATTAAGGTTGAACCCTGCAACTGAAACTGCACCACATCTTGAGTAGAGCTGCAACACCTGAGTAATTAATTGATTAGCTGTCAACTATTAAATTAATCACCAACTACACTGATACTTGCTTAATCAGTTTGAGTATTTTTTTAAAGTCAAAATTCTCTGATTTCAGCTTCTTAAACGTGAATGTTTAATTGTTTCTTTACTCTTCTCCGACAGTAAACTGAATATCTTTTAGCTGTGGACAAAATTAGACATTAGAGGACATCATCTTGGGCTCAACATTTTTCAGCAGTTTCTAAAATTCTATGGCTCAAACAACTGATTGATAAATCTAGAAAACAACAGATTAATCGACAATAAAAATGACTGTTAGTTGCAGTCCTAATCTTGAGGTTGTGGTGTGACTTGTTCTGTTCTGTCACATCCTTCATATCTTTCTATCTTATCAGTGATGATGTTTTTATGAGCCTCTGGTGAGGGTCAGAGAGGATGAGTGTGGTGAAGGGTAGGCTGTCGGACAAGACTGTACAGTTGATGTTGCTCCACTCATTTCTGGTGCCTCTGCTGCCTAAGTTTTTGGTTGCAGCTGGGAGGTGAGTCAGATTTGTTGTCGCAGAGGAAGACAGCTACAAAGTTGGCAAAATGTCTTCTCTTTGTTGGTCTCATCTACAGTATAGACCAAAAAATACTTCCACACCCTGCTTCTCATATGGTTCAGAGTCAATATTATCCATTCCACATGGCTTTACTCACTGATGTCCTCTGTTTATTTTAATTTATTATCTTAATTTACTGATAAGATCAATATGGTAGAGAGTAGGTCGTGCTGATGGACCACAAGTCATACTATTTCAAATGCGCAAATTGGCTATAAATTTTGAATTTAAGCAGGCCAGTACAGCTCAAATATTTATTTTTTTCCCCACATCTTGTTGCTTGGTTGCAAAGTATTCAACAATCAATTAATCATTATATAAAAAACATAAAAATTTTGCTTATACCAAACTATACCTAATGTGTTATGCCCCTTAATCCTTAACATTCAATTTTACTTGATCTTTCAAATTTTTAATGACTGATTAATCCAGTGGTTCCCAAACTGGGGGGCGGGCCCTCCTTGGGGGACATGGAGCCACTGCAGAAGCACCATGGAAGACCAGAGGAGAAATAAAGAATGAAACAAAGTTGATCCATTTAGAGGAAATAAACATGAGTTTTCTGATTCTATCCTGCTAAACTTTATTTTACTAAAATTCAGCTTTCAAAATTTTTTAATCACTTCCATTCCCAATAATTGTTAAAGACTGATAAAAACTGTGCTGTGGGAGGGCTCAACTTTTTTGGCTTCTCAAAGGGAGGCGTGCCCGAGAAAGTTTGGGAACCACTGGATTAATTGATCATTGATTAATCTCTATCATCCCTACCATTATGAAAGTTCAAAGAAGTTTTGAACATGCCTAGTATGTGCCTGACACAATATACAACTACTAGTGTACTATGTGTGTATTTTTGTGCATGTTTGTGAGCTGTGTGAGAGTATGTGTGTGTGTGTGTGTCTATATGGTCATGTATCATCTGATCTGATGTGAGTGTGCTGAGTGTAGAGGTGACGGTTATTGACAGGTTGTCAGGGCCTGTATGCAGCCAGAGCCTCCTCCAGTGTCTGTGTGTGTGTGTGTGTGTGTGGATGGGAGTGGCTCGAGCAGGCCTGATTGAATTGGAGCTTAGGAGGCTGACTTGATAACCATAATTGAAGGGCTGGGTGCTGGGATGGATAGAGGCCATTACAGCAGCGGTCTGGGCATCTTCTGAGTGCCAGGCTACACTGACGGGGTTGAGCCATGTTGACTGGATTGCTCATATAAAGTGTGTGCAGCTGAACACACATGCAGTCGGGTGCACTTAAACATGCATGTGCACACATGCCAACAAATCACTCACTTGTCCATTTCCTGCAGGATGTGCTGTGTAGAAAGCAATTAGCAATGACTCACTGATTATTCATTGTATTCATCTCATTTGGAAAATATCAGTCATGTCAGCAAACTGTAACACAAGCATATTCACTGTTTTCTTTATTGCGAAATGAAAATGTAAGGCGTGTCTGCAATTACTGCAGCGACACAATGAGGATTAAACCGTCATATGTAGCCATTATTACACTGTTTGCTCATCAGCCACCTGACTCTTAAAACACACAGTATTTTTGTACAGTATTAAAGATTGTTGTGCTGAAATTGTGCTCAGTTTTAACTGCTTTTAGGGTGTTTTCTCACCATTAGACTAGTTGACCAGTCTAAATAAAAATTTGCACTTAATCTGCAGGAAATTAGTCACCAGGAACATAGAGGCTAAAATAAAACATATGAAGGTTAGAGTAAAATGTGACAGCAGGTTAGCTGAGCATAATGTGCCTCCAGTGAAATCATGATTTGCTGGTATTTGAGCAAAAGTAAAAAAGAGTAAAGTAAAATTTGTGGTAAAGCTGCAAAATTTTAACCCCTTGGGGTGAAGAAGAACTCCAGACAGGCTAACAGACACTCAGGCCTTATAGTTAATTATTGTCCACCTGGTAAAGTCCAATATTAACTCTGTTCAGCTCTGTTTTGGTGTCCATCAGCTCCTTAGAGAAATATGTGGTTCTTTAGCTGCAAGATGTTTAACTTTCTTTACCAGCTGGTCTCTGACTGGCTCTTTCTGTTGTTTGGTGCTGGGCAGGTAGTAGGTTTATCAATTTTTAAAAATTTTGCTGTGGCTGCCAGCTGCTGCTAGAAATGGAGATTCAGTATTATAGTAGAGCTGGGGAATATGGCAAAAAATATGATGGCAGTTTTTCTCTATTGATGTAGAGCTGCAACAATGGAACAATTAAGTCATTATGAATTCATTATTCAATTAATCGCCAACTATTAATTGATTAATTGGTTTTTTGGTCTTCAAAAGATCTGCAGTGAAGATCCAGGCAAAAAACATGGTGTAAATGATATCTTTCACATCAAGGAGGCATGTTGGGGCTTTAGGAGATTTTAATTACACCATACAGGAAGTATGGGGGCATTTTCTTTTTTGTTTTTCTTTTGTTTTTTAAACTGGTCACCATTCACTCCCATTGTTTGGGTGATTCTGCAACAGTTTTCCTCCAGCAGTGTTTTGTGGATGAAAAAAAACTAAACCTGACCTTCAATCAGCATGCCAGTGAGTAGATAATGACTGAATTTTCATTTTTTCATTTTCATTAGGTAAAGCTATATAACATTTCTGCATTAAAATGTCTAAAAATGCTCAACTTAAGTTATTTATTTGTGCACTTACATTGTCCCAAATGTTTCCAACCGTGTTCAAACCCAGAGAAATCTGTAATTTATTCGAGGTAACAGTGCATATCCTACTAGCCGCTAGCTGCTATAACGAACAGGAAAACACAGAATATGTCACAAACAATAGAGAGTGAAGACAGAAGTCAGCAAACATGACTAAATATAACATGGCTAAAAATGTAATACTTGACCTTATCTATAAACATGATTCCTGCCTGGTCATGTCAGATAGATTTTAGTAATGAATAAAACAAGTCCCATGATCCCACACCACTTCAAGATGTCATCAATCTCCATCCTCTGTTATTGTCTTAACGTGACAGACCCCAAGAAGAAAAACTTCACTACTGTGTGAAGTTAATATTAGAGTTTTTAGTTCAGATTGGAAAAATAAGTGCAATTTCAACTATGTTTTTCTTTTTTCACATTCAGTCTACTGTCTTTACATGTGAATTACAACATCTAGATCACAGTGGATCTACACATATACAAAACATTTACCGTATTTTGGAACTGAACAAGAATTTAGTATTTCACTTCTTTATGATTTGAGCAAATGGTTGAGATCCAGATTTTTTTAAACGTTTCCTCTCCCGTGCAGTAATGCTGCATCACCACACAACACCAACTACTGCAAAATGAGGAAGAAGGTGAAGTTATCTCCTGTTTCGCAAACAAATGTGAAGTTTTGTCTTCGCAACAGGGTCCCTTTCTTTTTCAGTAAGAAGTCTGATACAGACTCTTTTGTACTGAAGCTGCTGATTGATAATGTTTTGCATAATGTCTTTAAATATGACCACAAAAGGTATTGATTGTTTCTTCAGAGAACTGTATTCTGGTTGGGAATTAATGATGGGCTGGTCGTGGCCTGCAGGCCGTATGTTTGACACCCCTGCTCTAAATGAAGGAGTACGAGTTGTGTTGTACCTGGTCAGATCACTTTGCCTTTAAATACAAATTTTACACTACAAGTAGCCCACTAATGCAATTTGCTATCTCCGTTGGTCACATGACCCTCATTATCCATTTTGTAGTGTTCTGTTGTCACCCTGCAGTCCAAAAGTCTTATCTCAATTTTTGTGTTTTTTTGGTACACCATGAATGATGTATTCATATTTCATTTTCTTCGGTGTACTCAATTTATTTCAGTCTGCCTTGTGTCTACTTGAGTCAGTGTTTCCGTGGGTTTCCCAGAATGCCTTTTCATAAATCCCAAGAAAGCGAGGTGAACTCTGCTGGGCATTCAGCTGTTATTTATACACATAAGAGGAGAGAGCGACGGTCATGGCGCAGTAACAGGAGGAGAGTGAGAGTTTCCAGGGAGAAATAGTGAGAGTCATGCTCCTCATTATTCTGCTGTACTGAGGAGACTGTGGACAGACAAACTAGTGTCTCTGCCTTTTCTGTGACAGGCCTCTCCCTGTGCGATTATGCAACAATATTTACTGCTTTACAAAGCATCTGCTGTCAAACTGCATTGTAGCTCAGACACAACATGACACCGTCTACAGCCAATTATCAACCAACAACGAAGGGAAAAAAACAACAAAATAGTCCAAAAAGCAAGGAGTGCTGTCATTAGTAGTATGTAGGTATTTTAGGGTGGGATCTGCCTTTAAATGATTTAAAATTTCTATCACAACTTACATTGGTAATCATTCCTATCAGTAATGTTGTACTTATCAAGTTAATTGATCTAAAAATATGGCAACATTAATGAAAATAAATCAGGGTGAGCAAGAAACCGGGACAAGGTTTTAAACAAACCCAAGGGAATTTACTCCAAATCAAACTACAGGCCTGTATTTGTGGTCCATATAGTTATTAATTTTTAGTAGTGTTGTATTTGGTGATTACAGCTGAACAACTGGCCAGAGGGGGATGAAATTAGCAAGTGACACCTGCCAAATAGAGCTGCTTTAATCTAGGAAATGAAAAAATGTAGGCTGTGCCAGAATAAACAGGTATATAATCACTTGACTGGAGCAACATGTGAGCACATTCAGCACAGACACGGACATCAACCTGCACCGAGAGCAGCTGCTGCTGCTAGCACTGCTAACATTAGCCACACTGTGTGTCAGTCTGGCAGCTAATGTCAGCTCCAAGCAAAACATGTCATTTACCCGCAGACACTGTGATCCTGTCTGGTCTGAATAAGTGAAGCTGGCAGCTATCGTCAGCTCCAGGTAAACAATGTTGTTTACTCCCTGATACTGTGATCCTGTTTGATCTGAAAACTTGAAGCATTTAGAGTTGTTGTCATGTTTAATGGTTAATGTACAGTGTTTGTATTGCACAGCGCAAAGTGCCACATTTAACCAGCATTTAAAATAAGATTTGGTGACTGTAGACTGTGATCGCATGGCTCTTAATACACACAGTATGGTTTTTTTTTACACACAGTGTTTAACATTATCAATTGATAAATTGTGCTCAATTTTAACCACTTTACAAATGCTTTTTTTTTTCTCGGTTTGCCAACCAGTCTAACTAAAAAATTGCATATAGTTGACAGGGAAATTGCTCGCCAGGAACATCCCTAGTAACTGTTCTTTGTTTTTGTTGTAATAGTGAAGTCAGTTAGATTTGGTTTGGTAAGAACTATGGAATAAATCTTCCATCTTTGCTCTCAAAATCTTGGCTTTTCTTCCCCTGCTCATATGCTACATGTGATATGAGCTTTTGAAAATACAAAAATGAAATTATCAGTTATGATCAGTTATAGGGCTGCAACTAACTTCCATTGATCAATCTCCCAAATATTTTAATCTCAAAAAACTGTGAAAAATGATGATGACATCACATGTCATTAAGTTGCTTCTTTTTTGCAACCAACACTCCTAAACCCAAAGACTCTTTGTTTACGTATTACAACTTGACGATCAAAATAGAACAGATTTTGTTTCGATAGGCCGATCATGTATCTCCTTATGTTGCACCTTATAGTGAGAATATGAGAAGCAGATAACAATGAGATATTGGTACTGGCTGAAAAAAATCCATACTGTTTGTCCCTAGTCAAGGATTAAGTTTATATGATATATTCCATATTTCTACTGTCAGTCATGTGACTCAGTGTTTACAAATGGCAGACAAAATACATGAGTGGCCAGTAGAAATGTTTAGTGCTCTGTGGCAGTAGCAGATGAGGAAAAAAATTAATTCAGACCTTGTTGGTCAGTTATGTAACAATGACAAACAGCTGATAAGTCTTGTCTGACAGGTTTTGATATCAGACGGATGACTGAGACTGTTGACAGTTATGCAGTGAAGCTTCTTGACCTGATAGCTTCACAGACTGACAGGATGAGCTGCTTCACAGCTCTGAATCCTGGATGTCCTGGGGCCTCTGCTGCGAAGCAGGTTCATCATACCCAGGATATCTTTTGATGATCTGGCTTCACTTACCCTGATAAAGGCAATCAACAATAAGCACTCACACGACGGTGGTTATCAACTCGGTAAATCAACCAGGATTTCCCGATCTAGACATGAGCGTGTTCAGATAAATGGAACAGTGTTTGAAGCATCTGACCAATCACAAACATGAACAAGTCTCCTGGCAGCAAAGCGGCATATTTTACAAAAAAGAGGAGCATAACTAGGAAGTTAAGTGATCGAAACGGTCATAATCCAGGCTAAAAACAACACAGCTGCAGCTGAGAGATGCAGGAAGGACAGCTGACAAAAAATAATGCTGCACCTCCAAAGTGCTCCCAGCTGGCTATTTTCAGAAGGATGCTTGGAGTTTTAAGCTGGGAAAAACATTCAGGTGGACACAGGACCTCATAATATCACCGCTCCGTCATTATGGCACAAGTAGATCTGACTACAATTACATTTGCGTATTCAATTAAGTTAATTTGTTGTTTAGATGTCTGGTATGTGAAACAGTTTTTGTCGTATTCTTTTAGCTGCAGCACTGGCACTGTCAAATGGACTTGTGAGAGAAATATATGATTTAATATGTTTACTGATCATTTGTCTGTCATCTGCAGACAGGTGATCAAATCCTTTTTATGCATACATGCATTTAGGATAACACCCCAGTTGGTCAGACTTCAAAGCAGTCAAAAGGATTACTTTTATATATTTTTCAAGCACAACAAGTACAAAGCTTCAGTGCTTCAATCAGTCTCTGTTATACAATGAAATTGGTGTATGAAAGCGCATTGAAAGAAAACTTCTCCCTCCACACTCATGATCCGTGCTCAAGAGCAGATCAGCAGGATCTTGCCCAGTGCTGTTTAATACATTTTCCAAGAGAACTAATTGGTCAGTAGGTGATGCTTTTATCCAAGTTGATTTCTTATCCGGAACATAACCTGCTCCGGAGCCATTCAGCGTACCATGGTGATGTACCCCGGGAAGACGAAAACCACCCTCATAGGACCAAAAACCCAGAGTTAATCCTGAAAATTACCTTGCTAACCATAAATCCTGCTCTGTAGTACAGGCCCCTGGTGCTGATGAATATTAACAAATCAACTTCCAGGTTCATATTAAACCTACCATACATTTTGTGCACTGTGCAGTGAAGGATTATTACTGTCAGATGCACTTCTTTTAGTTTTACTAAACAAAGTAGCTTAGATAATATGGTTAGCTTGTTTACAACCTGTCTGTTTGATCAGAATAGGGTGTGACGATGTCAACATGCTCCCATATTTCAGCAGTTACTTTGGTGAGCACAGTGACAAAACTAAGAAAACAAGACACGTTGAAATAAACCAGAATTAATATTTAAATTGCAAAAACACGTCTACAAGACTGTGGTCTAAAAGGGGCTATTATACCCTGACAAAAATAAAATTCTAGTGTTTACTAGGGATGTAACAATATTTTGAATATTACAATATTGCAATAAGGAAAATCCTCAATACCATACCAGACTGTGACAATATCTACATGGTCAGTTATTTATTTTTTTCATGGACAATTTTTTGCAAGAGCTTAGGGCATGGCTGGCTATTTTTGTTTTGTTTCAAAGAAGGAAAGCAGTAGCACTTTAAGTTGAAAGGAAAAACAAAAATCCTATATGCTGTACTCAGCAAATTTATTATTTAATAAAGGACATTTTTTTTTAAATATTGCATCATGGACTTTTCATTGTGTTATTATCTTAGCTTGAGTTTTTGGTATCATTACATCTCTAGTGTTAACACTTTTATGCACAGTGGTAGCTGGACCTAAATAATTTATGGTCCTCATGTGTGAGGCAGCTCAGGAGGCGTCTCATTCTAACACCATTAGCATTTTGAACATGCCATCAATTGATCCCGGTGCACATCACACGTGTGATTGCTTGCAGGACATGTTCCTGAGCCATCTTTCATGAGCTGCTAATCAGATCATGTGGTGGGCTGCATGAACGGAAGAGCCTGGATTTAGGCTCCATAGGCCAGCCTCGACCTCTAGCATGTTCCAATAAGATGTAGGGAGTTGCTAATAAGAGCATATGTCTGCCTCCCCGTGCTCCCACCTAGATCAATAGTGTATTGAGCTGAACGCAGAGGGAATAGATTCACTTCAGCACTGCTCTTTATAGCTGGCTGGATCAAAGCAGCTGCTGTTGGATCTCTGCAGTGGCTCGTTCTTACAGTACAGCCTGCCCTCCCCACCACCACACGCGGCTTACTGTAGCACAGCTCGGTTCAACGCTAGTATTCTTCACATATCAGTGAAACACAAGACTCACAACAGGAATAAAGAGTCTTGGTTTTAAGAATTTTTAAATTGTTTTAATTAGATTCAAATATGCTTTAGGCAGAGGCAGTTCTGTGAGGGGGCCAACAGGAGCCAGTGGTGTTAGCACCATATGTAAAGATATGGTGCTAACACCATCATATTGAAAGAAACACCAATCATGGTATTTTATGTTGTCTTTTGTGCACTATTACTTGTGTACTATTACTGTCCTTGTCAAATGTGCCCCTCTAACAAATCAGCTGGTCCCAGACTGCCCTCCCACGTAAAACTGGTCTAGAACCTTGACTGGTTGAGGTCCAAGAGATTGAATATTAACATAAGACTTCAATCAATCAATCATCAATCCTGCCATTGTTTTTTTTAGATGCAGCTTTACATAAATCCAAAATGACTTGGTTTTGACTGGCTTGCCCCTCCTGAATTCTTATTAAATCACTCCAATCAGGCTATTTTCCAGCATTTGGAAGCCACAAGTCATCATCTTGGCCTCATAAGACCCTGTGTTTCATGCTGCTGCAAATCAAGTGGACTCCAGAGAGAGGATGTGGTAATTTAACTGGGTACTAGTGGTTTTTTTTTTTTTTGTTTGATTACATCATTTTATTTCAGCATTTTATGGTTTGCTCTAACTTAGCTTACTTTACTTAGCTCTAACTTAGCTTACTTAACTTAGCTCTAACTTAGCTTACTTAACTTAGCTCTAACTTAGCTTGCTGCAAAAAATACATTTGGTAACACTCTCCCTGAAAGTCATGTCTGTAATCATTACAAGCGGATACATAAGAGAACAACAACAACAATAATAATTTTATTTACTGTATATAGGACCTTTAAAACAGAGTTTAGTTTGACAGACAAAACAAAAGAGCAGGACACCCAGGAGGCAATATAACAACAGAAAGCCAACACAATAAGGCCAGACAGAGGCAAGACCAAATTAAGCAAAAATGGAGGGAGATGTTGAAAGTAAGCTAACAAATAATTAAGTGTATGCTTCCAGTTATTAATTCAAAGTATAAAAATGTACAGCACTAATTTGCCTCTAGACTGCTGTTTTCTGTTCAAATCCTGGAAACTTTGGTGGGTAAAACAAAGTAGCTCCAGGTATCCAGCAACAGCCACCAGTAATTTGACCTTCATGATTATTATTTCTAAACATCTGTAAACTATGTCACAGCTACAGGGGGGCTTTTGGACTGTGCATACAACTGTGCTTTACTGCTCTGAGTTTTTCATGTGAGGTAAGGCAAATTAGCAGATGGCCCTCACTGCAAAAACTGTGCTCTGTCTGATTAGGGCCTTAAGTGAATAGAACTGGTCCTCATGGAACTCTGTGACGAACTTTGGCACGGAGGAATCATCGTTACAAAGAGGTTGTTCTGATAGGTAGGACTCAAACCAGCTTAGTGCGTTCCTTTAATGACAATTAAATGTGCCAGTTTATTGAATAGGATGTGATTTCAGGTGCTACATCTATAGCTAATGTATTGAACTGTATGTGGTTAAGGGCTGCACAATTTGGTAAAACGTCATGATGCAATTATTTTGACTGAAATAGCTATATGTGATAGGATTAGTGGAAATGATCATTTTTGCATTACAGTTTTCGTGTTCACTAAAAAATAACTATTAAAATCATGTGATATTTTTAGAGGTCTGAACTGAATGATCATGATTTCTTTGTGGGACAAGTCATCACTGCAGCACTACAGGTCCTCGGTATACTGATGTTTTCTCACATTTTTCCTTTTTCAGAAAATTGCGATTGGTTGTCATTTTCTGATTTGGATATTGCACTTGGCTATATTGCCATGTTATTGCAATTAATTGTGCAGCCTTCGTACAGTTTCACAATGCCTTAATCATCTCAAATATGGATGATCATGTGAGAATTCCACCACTCCTCAAATCAGTCTCTTACCATCTTCAGCCTCTGAACTTTCTTACTGTTACTGTTGCACTGTTTCCTCACTCTACCTTTCTGACGAAAAGAAATAAGGCCCAGTATTTTATGCTCTGCAAGCATTTCTTCCGGCAGTCATCCTTCATTTTCTACACCTGAAAGGAATGTATTATTCTAGCTGCAGTCCCTCTGTGTGAGGTCTATACTGTCATATTTTGGGCTGGATAAATATTGGTGAGATGTTGGAAAGTAATTCCAGCCAAGCCTCAGAAAAAGTTTCTGCAGCCATGATTTATATTTTCTGGTAAAAAAAATGTTTTGTGCTGAAAGAAATAGAGAAAAATAGGTGTTTGTACTGCTGTAAGCCCCCCGTCTGTTTTCTTTGATCACTGTAGTCTCAGATGTACTGTGGAGTGGCGCAGCCTTAGCAACAGGCATATTGATATGATTATGATAAGAGCCAGTTTGTGTATTTGCTGTGTAAATGCCTTGTGATCAACAGAGAATCCTGGCTCTCTCTCAGCAGCACCCACACCTCCCCCTGAACCAACACCAGGGAGTACGGCTCTCCGTATTTGGCAAACTGACTCACAGTGCCAATGGTAGTAACAGTGTGTGATACAGCACAGTGCTGAGGAGCCTTTGTAGATACACACTGAGAGGCAGGAAACCAAGAGAGAAAACACAGGAGAGCTGGATCCTAATGAAAGTAAAATCACTGGGAATGAATGCTGTTGTGTCTTAAATCCATATTTTGTCTTTCCCTTTTTGAAAACTGGTCTAAAATGACTTGAAATATCTGGAATTTCATAAAAGGAGATGTTAAATGTGATGCATTCTTATTTAGCTTGAATTCATATTCCACTGCTCTATTTAAACCTCCTGCACCGTGTGAAGTAGGTGGTGGTGGTGCGCCTTGTGAGAGCGTGATCTGCATTTTTTAACCTAGAAGAGGAAGAACGTGTTTGTTTCTAACTTGTCGGCTGAAGGCATACTGACTTGAATATGAGGCTATACTTGGCTCCTCTTAATTTATGCTTGGCTGCTTCACAGTCTTGTCACACAAAAAGAAACATGATGACACATAATAAAGCTGTACGGTGTAGCCTCTTTTATTCATTTGTGCTACAGAGAGACACAGGCAGTTTTAAATGAAGTGTTGATGAAAATTTTTATCATTGTGCCATTAATGAAAAATCCTAACATTTAGGGCTGACCCCAACTGAAGATTCTCCTAGTTGACTAGCGGTCATTAGTTAAAGCATCTGACTAATTGTTGCACGTTTATGATATTAATTTAATCATTTAGATGTAGATTTTTGGGTGACAAAACAAGTTGCCCACACATGCTAATTGTAAAAGTGGTAATGATTCTGTTTGTGTTGGATAAACCAGTAAGGAGACTGAACATTTTGTTAATTTATTCCAACAAAATATAACCTCACACAAGTCTTGTGCGAAACACAGGAATTAGCTAATAACTTCCAGTGTCACATAAACAAATCCTTATCATCACAATGGATGATGCATACTTATAAATGAACTTGCTAGTTACAACCTGCTCTTCAACCGTGTCACGTGTCCTGCCCCCGCCTGAACCCACCGTTCACGGAGGTCTGTGCAGCATGAACCCCCAAATGAGTTTGAGAGTTTGCATTGTTTTTCTTTCTGTGACTAACAAATTAAAATGTTGTCGACTAAGACTCTTCTCACCAACTAAAGATTTAGTCAACTAGTCCTCCCTCCAGCCCTAATTTACTGATTAAAGAAAAGTAATTGTAATTAGCAAGAGAAATCAAATGAAAGGCTCATTAAATAGTCCATTCTGCCTTCTTTGCCCAGCTTTTTAGATAAAGTGACTAACTAAAAAAATTCCAAAAACTGAGCCATGCCATGAACCTGGGGGCGATTTTAAGAGCTGTTTCCACAACCAGTGGACACAGTAACATTAACCTTTATTTGGAGTTGTGTCTGTGTCCACCTGATGAATGTAAGTCCAGTGTTCACTGCCTTTTACCTCTGTTTTGATCTCCACCAACTCCTAAGAAAATATCTGGCTTTTTAGCTGCTAAATGCTCCACTGTGTTGGTGCCATTGCTTGCCTGCCTGCCTGTTGTTTAGTGGTGAGCTGGTAGTGTACAGAGGGATTATGGGAGCTTTTTTACTGAAAACAGGTGCCTGCTGCTGGAAACGAGGCTGAGGAAAGCAGAATCTGCCGGAATTTCGTTTAGACCAATGTGAGAGACAAAATGTTGCTGAAGCTCAAAATGAAAATGATTTTAAGCTAGAGGAAATATTACATTTTGCATTTAAATTAAAAATGAGTTCATTTCAAACATCACTGATTTATTAAATATTAAGCAGAAATGTGGAAAGAAAAGAACATGTATTATTGAACTGTTTATGTAGCTGTAATCCAGGTCCTTTGTAGCAACAAGCAAATGACGCAGACCAGTTAATAATTTGTTTTTCATCAATGGTCTGCCAGCCCAGTGACTCAGCAGACACCCAGTCTTGAGGACTGGGACAAATGACATCCTGACAATTTTTAATACCAAGACTCTAATCACAATTTTTGGTGAAAAAATATTCTTTAGGGGTTTATACATATGATACATATGTAATTTATTAAATATTTTGGTTTGCTTTTTTTATTATTTTTTTTTATTTCTAAACCCTTTTACAAAAACATGATTTAATCAAATATAAAAAGGGTTAGCTCTAACCTAAAAACCCTGTCTCACCCCCCTGTTTAAATAAAGGCGAGAATCTTGCTCAAGCACCAGTAACTTTTTTAGTTTTTGACAAATTCATCAAATAATATTTCTATCAAATGCGTCTCAACCATAACATGTAGTCCTTCTAAATCAAAGCTAAATAAGAATTATGGTTTAAAAATGTTTATTTTGATTAACATTAAGAGACACTTTAAAAAATAAAATGGCTGCTCACTATGACTATGCTATTAAATTAAAAAATGTATTGTAAGCTCTTTTATTCATTTATTCTTTTTTTACCTGTCGTGTCAGTTAGGTGAACACTGAACACTGATAGCTGACATCCAGTCAGGTGTTGTGGCTCCAGAGAGCTGCCTGGGTGATACAGGGAGGGTTATCAGAATCTAGACTGTGGACATTGTGATGATGATGGCTCTGTGGTCAGGGCTAATGCACACAGCCCGCCACAAATCTCTTGGAGAAGCCAGACTGTGGCGTTTGAGCAGTGAGCTCCTCTCTAATCAGCCTCTCTCTGAAGAGAAAGGCTGGAGCAAATGAATAAATAATTGATTAGGTTTCACTGTGGATGAATTAGCCCAGTTAGAGAGTGCATTTTATCCTCTTTGATAAGCACTGTGCACAGTATTGCTACAGTATACTTTACCTAAGGGATGTTATACATTCTACAATAAATAAAGTGTTGTAAAATGTCCAGTCATGTGATATTATATGCTAAAATAGTGAAAAGCATTAACCCTTAGCTGCCACTCAAAACATTAACTTATCTCAGTGTGACAATTCACTCATGGTCCTTCCTGTCAGATGTGATATTTCCCCAGCTGTCCACCACTGTTCTGGTGTTAAATCAGTCTTTTTCCCCAGAGTTCCTGCTGTTTCACCATTGTAGCATCCCCTGGAGAAAGATCAAGGACATTCATATCTGATACTAAAGACCATCCTTTAACCGAAAGCCATAAGTGATGATCTCGCTCCCATCATTCAACCACTTATGTTATCATCCTATTTAAGTTCCACACTTTTGATGAAATCATCAGGATTATTTTTTCTTTCTCAGCAAACCTCCCCTAGAGCTTAAGAGGACATCATTAGGGATGCTCTGATCGATCAGCCACCAGTCATTATTGGCTGATACTAAGTAAAAATATGTCATCAGGACGACAGGATTAATGAATTTGTAGTCACAAACAGCGATCAGTTATGCAAAAAACCTGAGTCAGTTCTCAGCTGTGTTGGTGTCATGATTGCATGCTAACTAGCCTGTACAAACACTTAACCGCCAACATGATAATCAGTTACTCACCTGGTGTTGCTTTGTGCTACCTCCTTGTGAACACAGAATGAATCCAAAACAAGCTATTCAATCTCGTTACTGTTACTTGTGAATACAAACCCAATTTTCTGTCTGTTTTTTAACGAGGCTTTAATTGTGAAACATTTGAGGGACTCTTCTGCCACAGTCTGCTGTACTGTGGTGTGATTTGCGACTTGTGCTGTGCTCTGATTGGCTGTGAGAGTGAGTGCAGACTGGCACTTGGGAGAAGTTTATCAAGGGAGATGCATGGATCAAAAACAGGACCTCCACCCACTAGAATGGTCTTTGTGTCCCATGTGAAGCTAAATGTTCCTTTTAACTTTGTAAGTAACTTAGCTGACTTATTTTCACTTATTTTCAGTCACAGTCTGGTAAGATTTAGGCACAAAATTACTTGGGTAGATTTAGGCAACAGTACTCTGTGGTAAGGTTTAGGCAAGAAAACTACTTGTGAAGGTTTAGAACCAAAAACTGCTTACAGGCACAAAAACATGTGAAAGTTTAGGCACAAAAAGCCAGGTTTATGAAAAATAGACCCCTTCACAACATTAGAAATTCTCTGTCACATGAGCATGTCATTGAGGCATCAAGAACTAGCCAATCACAACACAGTAGGACAGTTTTGGGAAAACATGACACTGTCAAACTCACTGTCTTACAACTCCAATCTCATTCATGGGGTTATTATATTCCATTTGGGAATGGCTGTGTCACTTGTGACATCTAAAATGTGATGTTACCTGTCTGGTTTAGCTTAATACAGTATCAAACTCACCTATAAACCAGCTCCTGTAACAAAAAGAAAAAATGGACAGTATTGGCCAAAATGGCCCATAGATGATCGACAATCAGTACTGGCAGCAAAAGACTGTGAGGGGGCATCTCTACACTTTATATTGTTGTTTTTACAGACTGGGGAGCACACAACCTGGTGATCATGTTGGAATTTTTCTCATATTGTAACTAAACAGTACAGTAAAATAGTTAGTGTACATTTGTGGTGAGAAATAGGTAATTTCGTAACAGAATCTTGATTCATATTTGGTCAGCACTGCCTAGTTTGACAGTTTGATCTGAGTTTGGTGAGCCCTGTGTTGCGTTGGGGACTCACTGAGAATGATTTGTCAATCACATGGTAGCCCCACCCTAAAGCGTACGCTGGATTTATCTTCTATTTTACAGTAAATGGGATCATCATTTACAAACTGAACATCATGCTGTGTAGAGGAAGACTTAATTGAGACCATAAACACATTAGAGATCTGTTTACTGAGGTTGTTAATCAAGTGAGACGTAGGGTCATTTTCTCATGAAGGTACAGTACAATCTGACTTCTTTGGAGTTTCCCCCATCTGGGCATTAGAAAAAATGCAGGTTTAAGAACCTGGCAGCTCTGTCCACTATTTATACTGTCTTTAATTTAACCCTGGCTTGACATTAATTTCATTTACAATAATTTTAGTTAAAATGGATTCAATCCAACATGTAGGATTTCACATTTCGCCTCCTAAAGTCACATTCACAGCAACACGATTCTGTCCAGAGTTCAGGCTTCATAAAGCCAAATATTAAGCAGGGTTAGTCTGTAAAAATAGTGATAAAGTTTCTTTGTGAGGTATCAGAAGGAGAATCTCTCCCAAAATAATGGTATCACCTTCCTAAAACCTATATCAGTCAAACTCTAGTGTACTTAAACTCTCTGCCCATTTGCTGTGCTCAGTGTAGCGGTGAAGAGGCCCGATGGGGATTGAGGTGCTTGACTGGCAGCCATGTTGTACGTGACTCTCCAAGCCATTTGTTTAAATGGACTTTATTCTCGGGAAGTGGAGGATTATGCTGGGAAATGTGAGCTGCGCCTCCAACTCCCTCCACCCCCGACCTACCAATAAAAACAAACTGTGGAGAGAGATGTGACTGCATCACAACAGAAACAACATCAGGACACTTCCCTTTAATACCACAAACAGTTTCTGTTCTTTAACACTGGAACAATGTAAGTGTCTTATTTTGACAATAATTATAGAATCTTTCAGTTATTTCAGAAGTTGGATGTCATCTTTTCTTTCATTGTTATGTCAAATCCACTGTGTTTCTGCCTTATAACTACTTTGTAGACATATAGTTTTGATACAGAGATATATGAAAAAGGATCTGGTTAAACAGATGCTTTTAAATATAGGTTTGTATTTTTCAGTGGCCAGCTGTGGAAGGGATGACTAGGTGTTCCAATTCTGAGACTATTTAAGCCTGTCTTTCTTCCTGTTCCAGATTTCTGAATCACTGCCCACATCTTTAGATACACCCGGTGATGTGCCCATTGATGACTACTTTTTCTGACTGGAGAAACAGTTGACCAATCAAAGCTTTGTAGGCAGGCTGATATCTCCAAAACTCTGCAACTCACTGCAAATCAAAAATTGTAGATGGATAAATAGCACTACAGGCCAGGGGAAAAAGATCTATTTTGATTTTGGGGTAAACTATCCTGTTACGCCATGGGGTGATATTCAACATTTTGTGATATGTTGAGTATTATGCTAATATTTTGAATTATTTGATTTATTACGTTTCAACTGCACATCATGTCCCCAAAGAAAAACTTTTATCTAATGAGATAAAGTTTTCAGTCTGTTCCAGAGTCCTGCATGTGTCCAAACCAACCCGTTACCTGCTATTATCTTATAAGCCCTGCAACCAGACCTGCACCCCTGAT
Organism: Lutjanus erythropterus; assembly: GCF_056507025.1. Taxonomy (NCBI): domain Eukaryota; kingdom Metazoa; phylum Chordata; class Actinopteri; order Lutjaniformes; family Lutjanidae; genus Lutjanus; species Lutjanus erythropterus. Next base: position 39,166,733 of record NC_139326.1, on the reverse strand, counting down.
TTAAAACATATAAATACATTCACTTGTCACTCACTTGTATCCTCAGCTGGTGCAGCAGTGCTCCTGCAGCTATCAATGTGTTTCCATAGTGACAACAAGCCTAGCTTACAGCTATCAAAAGCTATTTTTTTTTTTACTTTTAACAAAGCCACTGACAGCGTCATACAGTCTTTGAGCACACCAAAATCTTTCCAAACATCCAAATTGGCCTTCAACAAATGTCCACAATTTGGCTATTCTTGCCTTTCTGTTGCTGATTTTAGCCAGCAGCAAACCTACATCACTATCAGATCAGACATCCCATTGTTTGGCAGGATGTGGGGTCAAAGGTTGTATTAGGCTTTCACAATAAAATCCTGCCTGCTGATTAGGCTTGATATTACTGTATTAGCGGATATAAACGTTAAAAATATTGTGCAATCATTTTTATTTCTGATTTCTGAGTGGAAAAAACATATTGTTATATTGTATGTGTTATATTATTATTCTCACCTGCTGTGCACTTGTAGTTACAGACACAACAGTTTTGCAGGTCACGCTTTGGGTACACATGAGTACCTGGCCTGGTGCAGGACTCTTGTCTGCTTATCTCACTTCTGTCATTTTTATTGCAGCAAAATGGGATTATCTGGCAGACAGACTGACCAACCAATGCCGTTAATCGTGACCTCTGCTGACCTCACCTTAAACCCACCCCTACTAACTACATCCATGAAAAACAGTGACTGAGAATTGGCCACAAAAATAGCCCACTTACAGAACTAACAGCTCTTAAATATTTCTTGGATTTATGGGGGAAACATTAAATTAGTAAACGCTAATGCAGATTCCATGTCAAATGAAAATGAGGCTGGTGGAACAAAATATTTACTACTGTGATCTTCATTTAGACTTGGGTTCAGGCCCCATGCTGACAAATGTGATAATAATAATCTATATATGTATATACCAGCAAAGCTGCCATTGAGTTACAAATGGTGTTAAAAGGCCATTAATATAAGACCAGGAATGGTTTTACAAGTTAACATTTTAAAATTAATTCCAAAAGTAACTGCAGGCCAGTGGTGAGTAGCTAAAATACAAGTAATATGCTTCCTGAATCCTGGTAAAAGTTGTGCAGCTGTACCAGCTGTTATTGGTGTCAACTAATTTGGCTGAGACCAAATTATAAAGGATTCAAGAAGCCAGCTGTGGTTTCTTTAGCTGACTTTGACCTCTGACATCACAGTGAAGCCTCAAATGTTTGTATTCTGAGGCAGTACTTGCCAAAAGTTAATTTGTAGAGAATACTTGACAGTAGACTGGTGTTGAAAATAACAAATGTCCTATGTTTATGTCTTAGTTCATGAATGTAGTGTGGTTGAATTCCACTAGATTGATTATTATGTCAGCCTTTCAGACCAAAGTTTGTGTCTTATGCTTTGTAGCAGCTCCTGTATATTGTTCTGCTATCACTGCTCAGTCTGATCAGCCAGCTCAATGGAGCGGAGAGAGAGTCAGTGATCTTAGTTCATTCATTCTTTTGCTGCGCTGCTTGTCCTGCTGCCCACTGAGCACCACATTAAGGTTTTTGTTGTAGGCTCTCTGTAATGGAAGCTCATATTTCAGTGAAAGCTTGTTTTGTTAATCCTATAACAGAGTTTCTCTCACAGGCGGTTGTGCGATAGTGAGACGAGGCGCAGGATAATTCTAGGAGTGGTAGGCTATTTGTTATGTTATATCAACAGTTTTGGTTTGGCTATTTCATGTGAGAGACTTTTGTGTTTGTGTTCTTCGCTGTGCTCTTGAAGTGTGAAAGGATGTAATATCATATATTTCTGTGCACCAATCAAAACCCAGCAATACTTGAATCAAAATCTGGTGAGCAGCATGTGTTTGCTTTTGATGGCAGATGAGTTTGGAATGTTACACACGTCCTTGATAGATAATAACCAGTCAAAGTGTCGGTTTGACTGCCGTCTCTGGTCAAAAGTTTGATCTCAGATTCTAGCTGTGGTTGGGTTAACCGCACCCTCAGTGATGTCATGATATACTGACACACCCCACATTTGTGCACAATTGCAGTAAGACTTTTACAGGACTTTCACACAGGAAACCAGGGTTAGTTCCCTTACCAATGGCCAGTGTTGATTATTTTAAGGAAATAGTTATTTTAAGCCAAACCACAAGCCTTTTCTTAACTTAACCAAGTAGTTTTAGTGCCTAAACCTACCCAAGACCTTTATTTTGAAAGTGCAGCTGGATGTTGCATATTTATTATTGCTATCTTGACTGTGGGGTGAGAACCATAGTAGATAATATTTTAATTTGGAAACTTGTTTTGTCCCAAAAAAGGGAAATTCCTGTTCTTGTACATAGAGGAATTTTATAGATTAAATTCTTTGACTATTCCACAAAGTGCCATGAGACTATGTTGGGTGGTCACCATTAGAAATGTCCAAAAATTGTGAAAAATGTCAATGAATGTTTCCCAAAGTCCAAGCTGATATCTTGTTTTTCCCACTACTCAATATTGTCATAGAGAAATAAACAGATAATATTCACATTTAAGAAATCAGAGAATTTAGACTTTTCTTTCTAAAAAAAAATACTCAAATCGTCTATTAAAATAGTTGGCAATTCATTTAACAATCAATTAATAATTGCTGCAGTTCTAAAAATCACTAAGGTTTTTGAATATAGTTTGTTCCTGGAGTGTTTTCTTCTTAGATTGGTTGATTTAGTAACCTAAAGAGATTTGAAATGACAGTACTCCCGCGTGTACACTGTGTCTGTTACATGCAGCCTTTTTATATCTATCAATTAAAGAGCAAGCAAATAATATATGCAGTTAGGCCAGTTACAATATGTCACAAATACATACGTTTGGGAGTATCATACAAGGAGGAAATGATTAATCTTTGATATCTCTGGGGTGTGTTTTGTCATGCAGAATAGAGACTATCTTGTTTTGGTGGTTTTCTCTATTTTTCTCTTTCAAATATTTTTACTGTGACACTGCACAGAGTACAGTAGTAATACAAAAAAAAAAAAAAAAAAAAAATTAAATAATACATAAATAAATAAATATAATAAGTTTAAATAAAGCACAGATACCAAACAAAACTGCACCATGTAATGTAAAAGATCAGGAAGTGATTTAAATGGTAGTTTTCTCTATTTTTCTTAACAGAAATAATAAAATAATTCTCATTAAGTCAGTTGCTAACACAGTTTAACAGTCTCACAGGTTAGCCACACTTATTTTGCAGAGAAAACAATATGTAACAGAAAATTATTGAATTATTACAAAATTATTATGCAGACTGTTTGTTGTAAACACCCATCACAGTTTACAGGCCCAGTTCTTGCTTCAGCTTTGACTCACTGCACTTACTGTAGTTGTTCACACAGCTTTCCTGTGGACAGAGACTTTATTTCCACTGTGTTCACTGTCAGTTTGACCTCTAAATCTTAAGTGGTTTCGATAACATCTGGATTAATGGTTGGCTTGTTTACAACGTGTCTGATTGTCTAAATGATTCAGTTTATTGCTGTGCTGGACTGTCATTGTGGTGTCTCCGTGCTCCTAGATCTCAAGCTCAGCAATTTGGCAATTTTGGTGACCAGATTTGCCTTTTAACTGGACGAAGTGGCTAAATCTCCCTGAACTTGAGGAGCCCCAAAAGCTCCAGGTTTTTGAAGTGTGAATTTGAGAGTTGATGTGCAGGGTAATGATTGGGGTGTGTCCATTTGGAGCAGGCCAATTACTTGGACCCTGGAAGTGTTGCTTGCAGTACTGTCGAGAACCATGATATGGCTGCTTGCAGAGCTCTCAAGAACAGATCAACTTCACACTTAGTACTGCTCTTTGTCTGGTCCTCAGCAACACACACACCAAGTGTGACAATGATTGGATGAACGGTTCTTGAGATATGCAATGGACACTATTCACGCACACTGACAGACTAATGATAATGCTGGTATACTGCCATCTATTTGCCAAATTAGGGATGCACAATATGGATTTTTCTCAACTGATACGATAAGCTATAATTACCTGCTTTTCATGGCCAATACCCATAAGATGACGGGTAATTTCACATTTTTTTATTTTGAACAGAAGTCCATATAACCTCTAGCATATGCACAACTGAGGGTTTAGATTAAGATGTAGTCAGCAAAGGTGGATGGTTTAATATTTCATTGCTAGACTCTTAAAATGTTCATTTACGTTTTCCAGTAAAGTTCAAGTAAAAAAACGGAAAATACTTTGGCTTGTATAGAACATTTGCCTAAGAATTCAAATTGAATGCTTTGACAATCTGTCAAATCAGAAAATAGTATAGCCAATATTTTAAAGTGACTTTTTCCAGCCTGGTCTGGGTCAACCAAGTGTGAAGTCGATTGAATGAATGGTTGTTGCATAAATTGACAAAAGGTCATAGCTAACATGACACTGACACTGATAAGGGCCTTGAGGTGTTGAGTCTGCTTTATTTACCTGATCTTGAGGTTCTGTCTTGAGGAAGGTCGCTGCGTAAAAACCTGGTGGTGACACCTCCATGTGGGCCGTGTTAGTGAGGACAATGTTAGCTAACAGAAATGATGCACAAAGCTATGAAAATAAGACACGTGTTTATAAGCTTGAATATTTCTTTATGTGAAGCCCAGCCAATTTTATGTGGTCTCAAATCATAACAGAAGTTATTCCAAGCCACTTTTCATTTACAGCAGGTCTGAACTGCTGGATAACTTGGTTTAAAAATGGTACTTTAATATTTTTAGGCCATTCCACTACATATGATATACACACTCTCTCTAAAATAACATACTGTAAGTTTTCAAATAGTGCAAACATATGTTGATTTTATAGAATGTGACACATTTAAACTACCCATCAGTATATAAAATAGTTGAAAATGAGCTCAAGCTTAAACATCTACAGCAGTAAAATGCTACATACACATGAATGCAGTAGTAATATTAATCTAAAAATATCACATATAATAGTAAAACACTGAAGGAACATTTTGCTACACAATGATTAATACTACAGTTTACTTTTAACACTTTAGGTACATTTTGCTGTAATACTATTACGTTTACCTTAGTAAAGTTTAGAATGCAGAACTTTTACTAGTAGTAATGGAGTATTTTCAACATGTGGTTTTAGTACTTTTGCTGAAATAATGGACTGGAATTACACACCCACTACACCTGTGTTACCATCTGAGCCTTCACCTTAAAGGTAGGTGGGCTTGTGGGTAACCTGGGTGATGGAGGTCTAGAGGGGTTTGTTGTGAAACTGAGCTAGTTAGCAGCTATGAGTCAAGCTAAGGACAATGAAAAGCCTGAAAACTGGAGGTCTTTTAGGTACGTTCCGGAGCTTGAAGCCATGGGTAGGGTAGCGATTTCATTTTTTCGTGTGACTTTTTTCCACAAATATCACAATTACTCCCAGCTGCAAACTAGCTAAGTTAGATTTTCACAGAGTGGCCCTGCTGTGAAGAGTCTAGGAAAACGCTGTAGTAACACTACATAAACAGGAACCTTTAATTTGTTTTCTGTGGCAGCAAACAACACACAGCCTTTCAGTAACCATTACACTGCCATCTGAGCTGATCTACACACTTTACGGCTGACTGAAGTAAAGTAACTGCCCCTCAGCAGAGACCAGTGCAAACACTGAAAAGGGAAAGAGGGGAGAAGAGGGGGAGAACAAATGCATTATACTGTCATTTTTCAGTTCTTGTTTGTGAGTTTTTTTTCTTGTGATATTAAAATTTTAAGCCTCAAGGCCTCATCTGGTAGTGAACTAAATGAAACAGCCTTAATATGGGAAATCTTTTCCTGCTTGAATGAACATGCATTGTTATGACAAGCATCCTGTTACAGATGCTGAGACCACTGCTCTGGTACTAGTACTAGCTGTGTGTTTCTTGTATTTTGGGAAGGATGGAGCCAGAGGGTTGTTAGTCATTGTGTTTGGAACCTGTCTCAGATGTATAGAGACTCTAACAAATGAGGTAGAGACAGCCAATGATGATTGAACTTTGGACCTTCTCAGAGCACATGTGGGGCATTTTGCCCGTGTGTTCCCTCATTACTCTGAAGGAAGGAAACTGCTGCCACTCAGCATAACCGGCCTCAGCCTGTTTGAACTCGTCACACACGTCGGCAGGCGAAGAGAGGTGGAGAATGAGACAGAGGCAGACAGACAATCTCTGCGCTGATGTGTTTTCTTTTTCGGACTGATGTGTCTGCGACAGCCGATCGATGGCCTGGGAGGTGTCTCATGCCCCCCGCCCCATCACCACCACCACCACCACCACCACCTCCAGGGAGCTGATTGATCTGAGAGCTGGTTGTCAGGGAGGATCGGGACCCCGCAGGCAGCCAGGCACTGCTGTCTCCACTCAGCTACCAGCCATGTATCTCTGCATGCTACCTTGCTTACACTTTCATCTGCAGGGGAAGCCAGCCAGAGAGCATGCTGGAAGAATCAGCTTGTGGCTGCAAAGCTTGAATGATTGTGTATATATACAGAAGGATCAAATGAACCCATACTTCTAATGCATTCTGGCTGAGTGCCACACCCAAATTGCAAGTCTTGAATAGACTCTTTCCAGAATTGGTTATTTTGCCCCATTCAGCCATGTTATCTCTTTGTCTAGATGCCAGACAGTGATGAGTGTAGTTTATTGAGTGTGGTCTGTCATTATGTTAAGCTGATGTCCATTACATGAAAACTGGCGTTGGCCCCAAGCTCTGACTGAACTCAAAGAATTGATTTGCACTTACTGTCCATCACAAAGATGGTCCGGTCTCATTTTATTGCACCAGCACAATATAAACAGTATGACATGTTTGACTGGAGAAATATTGTAGTCCTCTGTACTTTGATGGAGATACACATCTATAACTGAATGGTGAATGAGTTGATCAAAAAAAGAGAAGTTACAAGTTTTAAAAATAAAATAAAATTGGGTAATCAACCCTTTTAAGTCCACCAAATCCACTTTTCAGACATTTTCAATATATACTGCCTCAATTTAAGTGAGAACATTTAACTTAAAATTGAAGTTTAATCTATGCCAATGTCTAATATATTCATTATTTAATTTGTCAAAATATGTCCAAAGTCTGGTATGGGCTTAATGGGTATCTTTTACGCCCATGGGTGTTTCAAATAAGCCCACTTCATTACTTGTTTATCAATAAATATATATTTTAAAATATCTTAAAGGTATAATCTGCAACATTTTCCTTAAAAAACAATGTACAGACACATAATCCCTTTCAATCATCACTTATGACCCCATAACAACGCGTGGTGGTGTCGAGGGCAGTAAAGAAAATAAAAAATATTCATATTTAAGAAACTGAAATCAGAGAATTCTGACTTTTTTTTCTTAAAAACGTGCTGTATCTGCAGAAACTCTGCTCTCTGCCTGTATTTCCTTATTTTTAGAAAAAGATGCTTGAACGAATCCTACTGGCTCTACTCTTTGTGGAAAATTCTGTCGAAAATGTTGGCATGAAGGCTTTCTTGTTGACCAAAACTATTGTGTCTTTTATCAGCAACTGCTTTGGTGCGCATACCAAGCTGATGCAAAAAGTGCTGCAGAAACTTCTGTCAGTTACTGAGGGACCTTCAATAAATTACTGCTTTAATGACACATAACCAATGTTATTTTCAATACTTAAGTAAAAATTAGGATTAAACAGTTATACTAAATTGCCACATAGCACACTTATTCTTGCAAATGTGTCATTTATTCATTTTACATAATTATTGAGTAGAAAATAATAGATTTTTTTGTAATAGCTTCCATGTCATGTGATGCAGTGACACCAAATCAGTACTGAATTGTATTAGTACACGGCACAAAGAGGACACACATCTTTTTATTGGATGTTAGTGCTTCTTTTTTAATACGTGAATATTTTACTGGAAAATTCACAATTTTATTTCAATATCAGGCTTATTGCCCTTTTGACCTTTTTCTCTCCAGTTTCTTTGTCTGCTCTCAAGGTACAAAACAAAAAAGTGAAATTGTAATTTTTTCTTTTTCACTTAACTGTATATGCTGTGCAGGTCAGGCACGTTCTCTGGCCTTTGCCACTGTTGTCTCAAAAAAATCCCGGGAAAACCCTGGTTATTTCCATCTATCCTGAGGGGAACATGAATGTCTGAACCAAATTTCATTGCAGTCCACTCTGCTATTATTGAAGGACTTGACTCTGGAAAAAAAGGCCATTTGCCAACTTCTTATGCTCCCCATTAGAGGCCGAAAGAATTCTTGCAAACCCGCACTTAAACAGATTCTGTTTTCGCAGTTATGAATAATAATGGAAAAACTATGAAGAAAATATTTATATTTTCAGTATTTTTCAGTCTGTCGAGTCATATCTGTTAATGTTGAGCACCCAAACATCAGTTTATCCACACAATGCTCCTTCAGATTATCGTGGTGCATGTAAGATGATGTAAAGAAGGCCTGTTCAGAATGTCTGCTGTCATACTGAGAGCTGTTCTGTTGTCGAACAGTCTCACATCAGAGGAGTGAACTCTCCAATTATAAAGCCGCTTTAGGGTACAACAATGCCTGGCAGTTTAGTCTTAGAACAGAAGCAATTTGCCCTTGCAATTGCTAATGAAAGGGAGGATTTGCTTGGACAGTGCTCTGTGTGTGGGCTCATTTTGTGACACAACTGCATTTGCATAAATGAGTTGCAGTTAAAAAAAATTTGCTAAAGCAGCTGAGGTCGAAAAACATTTGCTAGCTGCGAGTAAAGAGGTTGATGATAATTTGACACACTTTGAGAACTTAATGCTGTAGAGTCAAATCTGTCCAGACCATAGTGACATGAACACCCTGCTCTACACACCATGTTGTATAAAGATAAAATCTGGGGAATTAAAAGAATATTTGGTAACATGTGATGTAAAGATGCTTGTAATCAGAGTTAGTTAATAGGTAATATTATTAGGTAAAAAAGCCCTTATAAGATGCTTATTAACAATAATGTGTTAATAAGACTATAAGTATGTTTATTGTTAGATCATAAGACATGTATAAGCACTTGGAGAGCGAGAGAGAGAATTATTATATTTTATTTTAATTATATAATTATAAAATATAATTATTTGCATTACAGACACATTTATTTAGTTGACCTACTATAAGCTTTGTTTTTGCTTTATTAAAATTTCTACATACATCATTATGCATTTGTTAATAATTATGCATTTGTTAGCAGTTCATAGCAGGGGGAAAGCTTGAAATAATAATAATAATAATAATAATTATAATAATAACAATAATAATAATAACTAGAAAAGCAATTTCTGAAGAAATTGCGGGTGTGAATACCGCAAGCTGAAGCCAAACTGCAATGCTGCCTTGAATAAAATGAAGTCTGAAAGATTTGAATGTTTTAATGTTTGTTGAAAGGCTGACGGCACACAGAATAGCTGCCTGAATAATATAAGAAGGTTTGAATTATGTGAAATGTTTGAATCTTTGTAGAAAGGCTGACGCCACACTGAATAGCTGTCATGAAAATAAATTAATATTTGAATTTAGTAAAATATTAGAATTTTTATTTAAACACTGAAACCACTCTGAATAGCTGTGCTGAGAATAAATCAATATTTGAATTATGTAGAATATTTGAATTTTAGTGAAAAAGCCAAAGCCACACTGCCCAGATAGCACGCATACGTCTCGCCGACGTCGGCCTCAGATCGTGCGTCGGCATTCTCCTCCTGACGTCTGTGAATGCATTGGAGAAGCATCGGCCGATAGCAGGGACATGGTTTGCCAGAGGGCGGGATTATGCGCACTATTTCAAAGTCAGCGATAGGTCGGCTGTGGATCGATACATTGCACATTATCCAATTGGTGTCAACGGAACTGAGAGCAGGCTTTGGAGACGGAGAGGCTACTTCATGTCAGCCAGGACTAGTCTTCAGGTAAGCTCACTTAACGTAAATATATAAAAAATAGCTGTTTTATAAATATGACATACAGGGTTAGCAAGATAAGTCAGGATTTAGCAACATAAGTTGTTAAGCCCTGACTTGGTATGTTAGCACAGGTGAAGAGCCCAGATGCCGACTCCTAACAGGCTAGCTAGCTAGCTTAGCAAACGTTAGTTGCTTAGACCTGACCAGCAAATGTATCAACTAGCTCTAACTTAATTTAGCCATTGCTAGGTAGCCATAAGTCTTTCCAGCACGTGAACAGTCTCCATCTAGACAACAAATTAGTGTTGAATTTGGGAAAGGGTCAGGTAACGTTAGTTAGCGTTAGCTGTTAGCTAGTAGCTGGTGGGCTCATGGTTTAACAGCTGCGGAGTTAACTTTAGGAGCTGTCAGACCGCACCTCAAAATAATACACGCAAAGTTTTTGTGGTTCATAATTTCAAGTCATGCTTTCTGCTGGTGCTTCATACAGTGTTGCCTGTGACACTATTAAACATGGGTTATTTGGAGGTCTTGTTGTGGTGCTTTTTAACACGTTTAATAGCCACGTTTAATAGTTCTCTCATCTACTCGGTGGCTCTGTAATGTCAAACAACGGCCAGGAAAAAAGGCAGAGCGACGTTTTATTTCCTTGGTGTGTCTATTTGTACATGTTTATTTGTGAAGTATGGGTATAGTATTGTATAGTATAAGTTAATTGAACAACATGGGCTCATGTGTTTTGTCTTTTTCTCCCCTTTGCAGGCTCATAAGTCTGCCAGTATTCCAGACTGTGCTGTCCATGTGCGTCTCCCGACCGGCTCAATTTAACATTAAGGCCAAAACACACTGAAAACTTCAATAGAAAAGTCAACTGTAGCTTCTATGGCGCACTGCAGGCTTCAGATTTTAAATTTAACACCACAGAACCAGCAGTATTTTAGGAAAAGGTTAAACTGCACACTGACACACACTGAGGAGAAGTGGAGAGACAGAGTCTGGATTCTTCATCATGACTTACAATAATGCAGCAATTAAGTATTTAAAAGTACACAAATCAGACTTGGAGTAAAAAAAACACACACCACAGAAGTGTACATTAATATTATGATTCATGATCATAAAAAGTTTTTATATCAAGTCGACACATCTGTCCATATTCTCTCTCTCTCTCTCTCTCTCTCTCTCTCTCTCTCTCTCTCTCTCTTATTTTTATTTTTACCTGGTTTCAGGTGGAGCTGCAGCTCATCTCCCTCCTCATATACTTGTGTTTCTTTGCACTGAGACAGTTGCCTAAACAGACAAACCTGTTTACATTGTCGTTTGACAGAAGCTCGCGTCTTCGCAACTGTGAGCTGATTTTTTTCTCAGGACTTGTAGTATGAGTGGTGGGAGCGCTATTTACCGACGGACCATTCATAATAGACACATGAAATTATCTCGCGGGCCAGAAACAGGTTATTGTTTAAAATCTGAATGAACTTTATGAAAATACTCATGGAAAAAATTAATTGTCTCACTCAGTTCTAATTTTCTAGTTTTCACACATTTGTTTGTTTGGACATTACCCTGAAAAAACATTGCACCATTGTGGAACAGCCAATAGGAATGACTGTGTGTAAGTGTGTCAGCATTTTTCAGCAAAAATTATATCAACAATCAAAACCCTCCTGAACACATGACAGTAAGTCACATTTCAGTGTTTGATCATTTGTGTTACATTTAAATGCTTGTTTTCAGTTCCCTGGTGTGTCTCTTCAGTTCACTGCTTAAAATAAAATAAAATAGTTCTCAATTCATTTGCAACCTGTCTTATATTGGTTTAACAGTATGTAAACTCAAATACATAACACCAAAAATATCATGGTGGAAATCCATAATGAGATGGTGTACTGGGGGGTAAACTCAGTTTATCCACATCTCTGAATTGAGGCTGAGTTTAATCATCTATTTTCATATCAAATGTATTCATCTATGAAGGGAAACAAGATTATTAAACTACAGATTTTCCACAGTTTATCACATCTGTGTTTATCACTACACCCTGGGGTACTTCAAGGCAACATTTACATTTTAACAGTTTTCCACTATTTAATTATCAAATAAAGTACATTAAACGTAACTCATCTATTTGGACCTTTTTTGTGGAGATGATGGAGATGAACCATGTAAGAGACTGTAAAAAAACGGATTCAAAATAACCTCCAGGGACACTTGTGACAAATTCAAACACTTTTAGTTTCCTGAGGGTCCTGCCTCGTGCAGGATGTATTGTGTGAGTGTAAAGGTCCAAAACTGGGTGTGTTACAGAGAGGCAACACCAAATTTACTAAATGATTCAAAATCCCAAAGTTTAAAGTTACACTTACAGTAACATATTACAATAACAGTAAATGAAAACCAAAACACACCGAATCACATTTGACACAATATTTATTTGATTTAACATGTCAAACAACAGAAGTATATGCACATTACATATTCAGAGGATAATCAATAAATGCACTGTTATTATTATTATAATATTATATTATTAGAATGGTTTAAGTTTAATAAAGTCTGAAATATATTAATATTGACATGCGGTTCAGTTAGTTTACACTTTGAGTACATTTCAGAGCCTATACTTTTAACTTTTACTTGAGTAAAAAGTTGAATCAGTACTTCTCCTTTTACCAGAGACTTTTTTGCACAAGTGTCTGTACCCCTACTTTTTCACAAAGTTTCAGTCCAGACCTTCCAGAGTAGTAAACAAAGTCCTCCTTCCAGTGAACAAGGCTAAAAGTCCGACTGGCCTTCATAACAGGCCATAACTTTGCTAACACAGTCATTAAAATCATAAACTGGGCTCAGTCAACCCTGCTCTTTCGTATGAGTAACAAAAATGTGCAAATAAAAACAAGAAAGGCACAAAAAATAAAAACAGCTGGGTGGACCTCCAGTACTTCAATGGGCATGCTGTCTTGAGGATGGTGGGTTCTCCCAGGTATGCATACACCTAAAGAAAAAGTAAAAACAAAAACAAAAATAATTTTACTTACTTTTCTTCAAAGCACTGACAGCCGAATGTTTATTTTATTCACTTTATGTACATTTTCATGTGAAGCACTCTGCGAATGAAATAAGTTTGCTAATAAAGTTTATTATTTACTCTCCTGTGATGCTGTTTCGTCTGTAGTTGCTTGTTGGGTGACATCATTCTCTGCGAGGATTTCTTGGTACATGTCCTGCAGGCTCCCAGTTCGGGCCCTCTTAGGTGGGGGGTCCTGGTCCTCCTGGCCCGGGTCATCTGCACTGGCACCAGCAGCCTTTTCTTGCTGATCATTGCCCACACTGGCCATTTCATCCACAATCTTCAGCAGCATATTCCGTGCTCCCTCCTTGTTATCAAGGTCAAAATAACGGTCTTTGTAACGAGAATCAACCATGGTTGCAATTGCATAAAGAGGTTCACTTTGCACACCATTAAAGCGTTTACTGACAGCTTCCAATAGAGCATGTTTGGCTGTTTGCATACCTTTGTCTGATTCATCCATCTTGGCGAGCAGCCGTGTCAGGGATACCACACCAGGGATGACATCTGCAGCAGTGGCCTCCGCAGAGCTGATATCCTTGGTTAGCTGTTCAAAGGGTTCCAGTAGGGTGGTCATCTTCTCCAAAATTCCCCACTGAGTTGCTGTCAGTGTTGCTGGGAGTTCATAATCAGCAGCATATGCACTTAAAGCCCTCTTCTGCTCCACCAGGCTCTGCATCATATAATAGGTGGAATTCCACCTGGTGGGGACGTCTTGTTGGAGCTTTTTCACAGGCATGTTGAGTTCTTTTTGTATGTCTTCAAAACGACTGCAAGCAAGCGGTGAGTGCTTGAAGTGGCCTACAACTCGCCTCCCCACAACCAGGGCATCTGCAATGCTGCGTTGAGACAGGGCACCTCCGTTCACTGAGAACTGCAAGGTGTGCGCCATGCAGGGCAGACTTGGGACACCAAACTCCGACGTAGCTTTGGCCATGTTGCGTGCGTTGTCTCTGACCACTACATGCACATTCTCCTTGTGGATTTTCCACGTCTCAAACATCCCTTCAAAAGCAGATGCGATTGCTTCTGCTGTATGAGACCCACGGCACTCTTGGGAATGAAGCACGGACTTTTTAAGCACAAAGTCCTTATCTAGCCATTGAGCAGTCAAGCTCAACATGCTAACCTGGCTAACGCTTGAAGACCAGATATCTGTTGTGAAGCTAATGGATACAGCATCAGCAATTAGCTTCTCGACGTGGCTGTAAACAACACTGTACAACTCGGGTAAGCAAACAATTGAGAAATACTTGCGATTGGGCATGGCAACATTAAAATGAGCTGCAGGCCCATCATTCTGTTTCCATGACTACTGCTGGCGCATGTGCGTGCGTGTGTGCGTGTGTTGGCAATTTACATTTTATTTGGAAATTTCAACAAGTATTTAGAGTATTACAATAATCTGTTTAATGCACCCTCCCAAAAGTCAAATGAACTGATCTTTTCTAATGTCTGTCATTATTTATTTATTCATTCATTTATTTATTGAAGGTTTGTTATTCCATTTTGTTTTATTCTTAGCATTTTAGAATAATTATTTGTCTCTCATTAATTTATTGCTTTCACCTCTTATTGTTTAATATATATTTATATTATTTTTGTTGTTGTTTCATGCTGTATTTATTATATACTTTGTTACATTCCAAACATAATATGTGCATTTTCGTTGAATTAAGTACAAAAGAGAGATTATATTTAATTTAATAATTCAAAAAAGAATGTATGTATTATGTTTTCCATTTCTTATAGTAGAGCTGCTGTGTACCAACATGGAAACCAAGTTTCTTTTTTCTTACATTAGGAATCATAATTACATCGAGACCCCTAGATTTATCCTAAACACTCATAAAAATGCATAATTTTAATGAACAAAGGGACAAGCCATTGGTGGCTATCTGAGGAGCAGGAGCAAAAATATAAGAAGGGCACCAGCTGTATGCAGTAGGGCACCACCATGTCAAAAACCATGTTGCATTTAGTTATGCATTTTACAGTACCAAACCCTCATTTAAATACTTTTATCATGTGACCTAAAGTACAGCTACAGTGACAGATTCAGACTTTCTGAGGGGCCGGGGCAAAAAGGGCACCAGCACACGGAAAGTTGTGATGCATTTATGGTGAAATAGTTCCAATCCCTGGTTTAGATTAAAAGTGTAATATAATGTGACTTAAAGTACAACAGCACACAGCTGTAACAAAAGCGTACACTCTAAAATGTGACAAGTTGAGCTTACTTAAAAGAATCTAGGAAACCGATTGCACTAAAAAAGGTAAGTAAATATAACTAATAGTCCTAAGTTAAGCTTACTTCATATCTACTTGTTAAGTTTACTTTAAATCTAATTGTATTTACTTAATTTTGTGAAGTTATTTAAACTTAAAAATAGTATAGTATAATGAACTTGATTAATATTATTAAGTGTTACCAACTCAAGTAAGCCAAGTTAGTCTGACTTAACTGAACAGTTGTGTTTACTCAGTAGAATCTAGGAAACCGATTGCACAAAAAAAATCAAGAAAGCAGAACAAAGAATGATAAATTTGCAGGCTTTTATTTGAACAAAATGTAATTCTGTGCATCTTAAGCCAAGGCCACTGTTTGTGGAAACAAATGAAATTTCACCATAGAAACAAATATGTAAATAATCTTTTATAAGCAAATCTTTCTAAACAAATGTAGAAACTTTCTCTGACATTACTTAAGACTTGCAAAAGAGCATTTTTCAAGCTGTGAAGTTTTGGTCTCAGGTTACCTACACCCAGGTTGAGCATCACCCTCTGAATGAAGTCTCTGAAGAGTGTATATTAGTCCAAATGTAACACAAAAAGCTTGTGCGTGGCTTCCAATGTCATCCACGATGATATTACCTTCCAGTATGATAGCAATGCTGGAGGGTTCAAGGTGCAGGGCGTATGGACATAGCTGCTGTCTGTCTTCAGGTATAACAGTCAATACCCCAACAGGAACTTGTATGACATCTGCGATGGTATCAGTGTCCTGCAGATATAAAGGAAGGTTTAAAACTAATTTGAAAATTTTGGCTTCATAGTGCAAAACCTTCAACATACCAAATTCTGCAAATGATGTGTGGCACCCTGGACATTTCAGTGGTATTATTTATGTTATTAACTGGGCCACCCAATTTTTCTGATTGCTTATTGATTGTGTAGACCCACCTGATTTCAAACTGGACTAAAGTAGTTGTATCTGTCTGCCATCATGGTTCCTGCTTTTGTGGGCATTAAATATAGTGTAGACGCAGGTTTCAAAATTACAATCCTTGTAAGTCGTCAAGCTGTAAAAAAAGAAAAAAAAAAGGTCACAAAAATGACATCAAAAATGGCTCAAAAACTTTATGTGAAGACATTTGAGGTCAGTGAATTTTGGCAGAGCAAGCAGGGCATCTCTTATTGGCATTTTTGCTCATTCTAAGATCCAGAATGACCACAGCTAAACAGTTCTGTGCAATACACATCGTTTTAGTTAGCTGCCTTGGCTAATGTTAGCTAACAATAGCATTAGCCTAGTTATCTCCAGAGATGTTTGTAATACCTATGTTCAGAAAAAAAAAAGTCCCGCCAAAAATGTAGCTGTAAGTACTGAAATTATAGCTGACCATTGAAAGACTTTGAACAACTTACCAAGAGACCCAGAAAATGTTTTCTTCCCCAGTTTTTGTCCACGGGTTTCTGGAAACTTCTCTTGTACTTCTCTACTGCACAAGTGCTCTGCTGAGCCTCTGTGTTTATTCCAGGAACAGAAAGTTACAAGTCCAGTTTACTCAAATTAACTTAGTTTTAAACCTCCTTAAGGAAAAATGAGTACATACTTACATTCCATGAGTTAAATCAACAGGATAGGGACAGATAAGTAAAGTACACTATTATGATTTAAGTAAGCATACCTACGCTATAGCGTACAGGACAGTCTACATGGCACTACACCAAGCTTTCTACACTGGAAGGGCACCAGAGAGGGCATTTGATCATGTCATGTCTACCACAGGTTAATATTTTAGAACATATATTAAAAATATTCCGTTTTTTTAAACTTTACTTTCCTTGTGTCAGACAACATTGCTAGATAACAATGTTCCCCACCACTCATAAAACTTCTTCTGACCTCAGATAAATTAGAGGAAATTGTGGATGCAAACAAAAATAAGAGAATTTATTCCTAAGACGCTTTTTGCATGACGCCGAATATCTCATATAAGGCTATAAAATACCAATAAAACAAACACTTGAGTAATAAAAATAACTAGAAAAGCATTTGAAATAAGGTGAAATTTTGAGATTTTTGAAGATTCCGGAATTCATTTTCAATGGGAAAACTGTCTGGAAAAAACCTGGAATATCTGGGAAAATACGAATGTTACGGCTTTGAAAAGACATAGCCGGCGTGTCCTAATTCAGCTGAACGTTTTGACTTGGAATGGTTTGAATCGGTTTGTGGAACTAGTTAGGTGCCAAAGTTTTATTTGAATGGGATTTAATAGGAATGGGAATTTTAAAGTTGAATATTTCGGAAAGTATGAATGTTATGGAAAATCTGAAAATTTCCGATAATGTCCTAATGAATCTGAAGAAGTTGAAGTTTTGAAGTATGTTGAAGTTATTGAAGATCAAAAAACGCGGTGGAATAATAATAATAATAAACTTTTTTGGTAGTAGAAGAACATAGAGTTTGAATGCTTGCAGCATTTACACCCAATAATAATAATAATAATAATAATAATAATAATAATAATAATAATAAAACATTAAATGCTTAAAAATAATTAATTAACCTTAATAAACATTGTTCACATTTTAGATCCAGTACCCCAAAAATGCATTAGTTAACTGTTAATAATATGTATAGTTAACTACTAACAAATGCATAATAAAGTGTGTGGAAATCTTAATAAAGCAACAACAAGTCTTAGTAAAGGTTTAACAATCAAGTCAAGTTAGTTGACCTAAATAAAAGTGTTTGTGATGCTGTTATAAACAATTATAAGAAACTCATCAGGCTTTTTAAGTTTCTTATAGGACTGCTTATAAATGTCTTATAATTTTCAATAAACATGTTTATTATGCCATTACTAACACTTATATAGTCCTATTAATATATATTAATTTTAATAAACAGCTTATAAGTCTTAATCCCTATTAACAGCTTGTTACAGGCACCTTCATATGAAGTTTTATCATATTCTCCATTTCTTTCCTGTCCTTCTCTGCTGGAATCTTTTATATAAATGGAACATTTTTCCCCCCATTTGAGTTAATGGTTTACATTACTGTGTGTCAGAGGTGTTATTACAACTACCTCATCATCTGTGAACCCATGCCATGCTCCCTTCTATCCTCCAGCCTCCTTTCTGATTCATTTGTTGCCATGGAAATGAGCTGGGATGGCATGTACCCACTTTTTGCACATTTTACATCTTGTGTGTGCATAAGTACTCATAAGAGTATTAATGTTTTTTTTTAACTACACGCAGCAGTTCTTTCCCCAGTGTGTTAACAAAGAGCTTCCTGGAGAATTGGGAGCTCACAAACGCGTCAGAGTACACACACACACACACACACACACACACACACACACACACACACACACACACACACACACACAAACATGCTAGTAGAAAAAAACACAAGATGAGATCACAGAGCTTCTATGAAAGCAGTTTGCCTCTCACCTCAGGTGAGGTGAGCTCTTAACAAAACTAAATAAATAATCATTCAGGCAGACGTTCAAGAGCCCTTGTGATTTTTAAAAGCTAATTCTACTGTAATAGTGAAGTAGTTAGGATGTCAAGCTCAGTGCAGCAATAAAGGCACAATGTTGCATTCAGAGCCAGCCAATATTGGAACTTAATGTCTTTATGTTCTCTCAAAGAAGACGAAAGCAAGTCAGATGCAGGAGATGAACAATTTCTTTTCCTGTTGTTCCACTGTGGCTGTTTATTGCAATCACCACCCACTGGCATGTATGTGATTGCACACAAGTACAGTGCAAATATACAAGTTAATATGTGACATATAGGAAAAAGTAGTTCTGGTACATTCTAAAGTAGTTCTACTGCAGATGGAAAGTAGTTCCCACTTCCTACTTTCTTCCCAAGGTCTGT
This sequence comes from Lutjanus erythropterus, assembly GCF_056507025.1. NCBI lineage: Eukaryota > Metazoa > Chordata > Actinopteri > Lutjaniformes > Lutjanidae > Lutjanus > Lutjanus erythropterus. The sequence continues at coordinate 39,147,583 of NC_139326.1, read as the reverse complement.
GAATTATTTTGAGCAACTGGATCATGATTTCTGAAAAAAAGACAATGCTGTAGAGTTTTCAAATGAAATTTTTTTTTGGGTTCTTTGAATACAGTAGGACTAGTGCCATCTACTTCCATTTTATAGGAGAAAAGGCGGACATCCCTACGGCCGAAATCTTCAAAACTCTGCAGCTCACACCAAAGCAGTATAGATGGATAAATAGCACTAGAGGCCAGATCTAAAATATGTGTTTTAGATTTCTGAGTGCAGTTTCCATTTAAACTATGAATCAAAAACAAGTTTGCTAATTAATCAAATGTATTCATTTTGTTCTTAAGAAAAAGCTCTGCTGAGTCTATTTTTCAATTTTTCATTGGCTTAAAATATTTAATATCTGAACAGGCTGAGGAGATCCTGTGTGTTTTGTCATGTCTAGATGGGAACCTCAGACCTGCTAAAGGTAAAACTGTAGTTAAAATGTTGCCTTTTTATGTGGTGATTGAAAATACAGTAAAATATGCAAAACACAACTAAAAACTCACTCGCCCAACTGGGATGAATGAATGAATGATGTGAATGAATTGCACTATTAACCTATTTGGAGTAATAAGTAAGTAATTAATAAAAGAAATGTTCTAGATGTTGCAGCCCTAGATTAAACACACCTACCAACTTTAGTCTGTTGTTATTGAATAACTGCTAATTAAACAAGCAAGTAAGAATTGCCTTCGGGCAAGTAGGCTCCTAAATCCCTTACTGGACTGGGCAAGTGAAAAAAAAACATTAAGACTGAACCCTGTCTTAACAAGATCAATGTGAAAAGGGGGTTGTGTGTAGTGATGAACCCACAGGGAATTATCACATGAATCAGCAGCTCCCCTCGACTTTATGGAGCTTCAGTGTCAGCTTGTTGTTTAGCTGTCTGCCTGCAACTTAACTGTTCTGATTCTCTCTCACCCCTCTCATAGTGTCATTTTCAGCCACTGCAGACTGAAAAAGCTCTAAAAACCCACTAGCTGCTCAGCAGCAAACAGCAGACAGACACAGTTGGAGATTAGTAAGCTGATGAACATAGTGGAGCATTTAGCATCTAAAGAGCCAGATATTTTCTTCAGGAGTTGGTAGAGAAAAAAAGTGTTTTTTGTAACTTAATCTCACCAGGTGGACACAAACGCAAGTCCAAATGATTTTGAATGTTGCTCTGTAACTGCCGGATATGTGAAGTAACAGGTATTTCCTCCTCCTTTGAGTAACTAACCCATTTAAGACCTATTTAAGATGCAACTATATATCTGTCACTGTTTTTTTAAAGATATCTGTCTTTAGTAGGAACCAATGGGATTGGGGCTGAGAGGCACAGACAGGCTTGGGGAGTCAGTACAGAGAGACAAACACATTGTTGGTCTTGGCCTTTTCATGGGATTTGATAATAGTAAGAAAAATATAGAGTAATGCCAGCCTTATCCTTTATATAAGAGTTTATATTTTCTGTGTCATTTTTAATTGGGACCTCATAGGGTTGAGCAATATATTGATTATGTTTGCTATGTTCAAGTATGAATTCATGAGCAATATAGCAGATGACCATATTGTCAAATTGGAGTTTTAAGTGTTGCTCTGGTCTCTGCTGAGGAGAAGTTACTTTACTTCAGTGAGCCATAAAGAAATAAAAAGTCTCTTTTTACGTAATGTTACTGCAGCATCTTCCTGTACTCTTCAAAGCAGCAGAGTCGCATGAAAAGCTAACTTAACTAGTTACCTGCTACAAGTCATTGTCATTTAAAAAAAAAAAAAAAAAAAGTCACACATAAAATGTGATCAATCATCTGATGATTGCTACTCTACCAACAGCTTCCAGCTCTGAAAAGTATCAGAAATACCCCTGGTTTTAGTGTATTGTAATTGTCTTTAGTCTGACTTGTAGATACTAATTAGCTGGCTCACTTTGACAACAAACACCTCTAGACCTCCATCACCCAGGTTACCCACAAGCCCACCTTTTTTTAAGGTGAAGGCTCGGTTGGTAACACAAGTCCATTACTTAACAAAGGTACTAAAACCACATATTGAAAATACTCCACTACAAGTAAAAGTTCTGCATTCCAAACTTTACTAAGGTAAACATATGTAGTATTGCAGCGAAATTTACTGAATCTGTTAAAAGTAAATGTAGTATTACTCATTGTGCAGTAAAATGGTCTTTGCCTGATTTCACAGCAGCTTTTCTAAAAAAAAAAAAATTGCAATGCATCTTGCAAGGTTCTTAGGGTATTTTTGCAATAAAATTGGAGGAGCAAGTGAAATTTGCAAAATAAAGTTGCAATTTTTCAGTGTAGTTCATTAAAATCAAAGGCAGCTTGTTCCACGGAGAACAAAACTGTACTCTATTCTGAGTGTTCAGTCACCCCCCAAAAAAGCTCAGGGACACAAAAACTCTAACAAAATATGTTTTATTTGAAGATGAAGAAGTGCACCGGAGGGGTATTACACAAAGAAGCAAACTCCTTTGGAGCTCAAATTTAGTCAAAACAGCTCAAAAGTTCTGAAATAAAAGTGCACAGAGCACTGCTAAATGTCAGTAACAATGTCAAACCCAGTTTGGACAAAGTTGCAAGGTTGCACAGAATTCACATGGATTGGATAAACTTGAGTGAATTGCAGCATTGTAACTGATTAGAGGAAGAGTCGGTAGGATTCGACTGAGCTGTTCATCAACACATCAGGACATCACATGCCAACATTTTGGGTTGGTGAAGCATCCCGAGCAGCAAAACACTGAGAGAAAAAAAACATGGATGTTCCATTTGAATTACTTTATATACTGCTGGTTAGTTTAATCTACAGCAGAAATTGTGTATATTGTGATATACAAATAGCCTAAAAATATCAAGATATACTTTTTAAGCCTCTTACCCATTTCATGTGTGACAGTGATTAACAATTCCAATAGGATTTTGTGAAGTATTTCTCTTTGTCTCGTATCCCCTCTCTGTTTTCATGGCAGGAAAGAAACTTGCAATCTGATGCACCATAAGAGACCAAATGATTTTCCAAGCACAAACAGATGACACTGGACATAATTGGACATAATTACAAATCATAGTACAAGAACCAGGCACTCTGTCAATAGTTGAATTAATTTGGTGAATCCTACTCTGCTACCTGACTGTACTGCTTATGTATAGATATTAATATATGTGCACGTAAAGAAACATGCACTCTATTCTCTCTCTGAGCCTGTGTTGGTCTCTTGGCTATTTGTCTCTAATGAGATCAGTGGAGCCTCCTTTGTTTCTATGGCGACTCCTCCAGTCATCTCCGCTGTGGCTTCCCCTCTCCAAGCATCCCTCTCTCCCTCCTTCTCTCTCTCTCTCTCTGTGTCTCCTCATCGGCATCCTTCATATCTCTCCTGTTCTCCTCTCGGTTCATTGTCTGCCTCCCCACCTCTCCGTCAGATTCACAGTGCTTTTATCAGCGTCATCAGCATACTATACATCTCCCTCAGGGATATGTATGAGAATGAAGCCGTGTTATAGTAGGAAAGATAAAGGAGGAGAAGATGCAGTGGAGTCTCCTGTGATTTTGCATCATCATGACTGAACATCCACAATAGGAACAAAATCTAAGTTGTACACTCAGATGATTAGGAGTAAGGTTTTTACTGCCACCCATAGGACAAAATACCATGGATGGAAAATAAGTACCAGGAAGACAACAGTCAGATGCTGGTGAAATATGAAAGTAGGGCTGCTACTAATGGTGAAAAGTGTTTCCTAAAGTCCAACATGATGTCCTCAAATGTCTCGTTTTGTTCACCACTCAAAGATATTCAGTTTACTGTCATAAAGGAGTAAAAAAAAAACCCCAAAATATTCATGTTTAAGAGGCTGAGATCAGAGAATCAAACCAATTAGTCGATTAACAAAATAGCTGACGATTAATTTAATAATCGATTATTAAATAAAAGTGGTTAGTAGACATCAAATACAAAGCAATAGTTTACTCTTAGCTGACTGCTGAAATTGAACATTTATCTGTTAGTGGATGGTAGATGTTCACTTTAAAAAAAGTTCATTTCCCATCCTGAGAGTGACCATAAAATAATCACATAATAAAGACTTTAGCTGCAGTGATTAATCAAGTAAATCAATTGCCAGCTATTTTGATAATTAATTAATTGGTTTGAGTATTTTTTTCAAGAAAAAAATCAAATTTGTCTGATTTCAGTTGCATAAAGGTGAATATTTTCTGCTTTCTTTAGTCTTTCATGACAGTAAACTGAATATCTTTGAGTTGTGGGCTACGATCAACATTTGAGGATGTCATGACTAATCATCATGTTTCATTTTTTATAGGTCATTTTATGAACAACTATTCAATTAGTCAAGAAAATAAGCACCAGATTAATCAATGATGAACAGTAATCATTGGATACAGCCAATAACGTGATCCTAATGAATAATGCTCAATACACCAAAAGCCAACATGTGTCATAGATTATAACAGAACAACATGAATCAAATTAGGTATTATAAAAAAAAAATAGTAATTAAAAATAGTAGGTAAGTAATGTAATATTAGTTTAGTTGTGGGAGTTATATTCATTCTCTGTCTTGAGAGATATTTAACTCTTTTCTTGATGACTGTCAAAATCAAGTAAAACAGCAAGTCAACAACTGCTAAGTTAAAAACAAGGTTTGTCAAGTCTGGAAAACATTTAAGCCTTTCGTTTAAGCCCTTCAAAAACTGACACCCATAGAAAAGTTTTTTTAAAATCTTAAATCAGAGCACACTATCATGTGCTAAAGCTGCACACGATACCAGAAGAATAAATGCCTGTTTTTTTTTTTATATCTTCACACCATCTTGACTGTGCCTCATTGACTTCTGTTAGATGTTGCTGCTGTGTGTCTGTGTGATCACTATATTGGAGTGGTCAAAAATCTGCTAAAAACATAAAATGTGCATTGAGAGATGCAGACTTCACTACAAAGTCGACTGTAATTTGACAGTTCTCATCAAATCTGTTTTTTCTTAAACATGAGGAATTGAACCAGAGCTGCAATGATTAATTGATTATTAAATTATTAAATTAATCCCAACTATTTTGATAATCCATTAATCAGTTTGAGTTGTTTTTGTAAGAAAAAAATTGCAATTCTGATGTTTTATAGACCAAACAACTAACTGATTAATATAGAAAATAATCAACAGTTCAATTGATGATGAAAATAAAATGAGTTGAACATGATAGTGGTCACTTTGTTGGAATTAAATTTAGTTACTGGAGTGATCTAAACAGCTCTATGCCAGGACATGATTCCACTGGAACATCCAGGCTCTGATCTATGACTAGGCAACATCAAGGGTCAATTATTTAGAATTTCTATATCTATTATATTGTTGATTGCTTGTAATAAATAAATCACAAAATGTTCTAGTTTCTTTATTAAGTTTGTACATATTGGTGAGCCTAGGATGCTCAGTTACAATACAGTTACACTTTTCTATGCATTTTGAAGAAAGCTGAGACTATACTGTACAAAAACACTTTATAAAACTTGCATACATCCAGTTAAGACAACTTAGTTCAATTCAGATGATTTATTCACACATCAAAAATAATGTACAAGCAATTCAACAAATATGCAAAACAAAGACAGAAAATAAGCTTAAAACAACTAAGGCCAGCTAAGTGCTAGCCTCAAGAAATATCAGTATACCAGTGATGGGAAATTACAGGATACAAAAATCAGATCAAAACAATAAACAGTAAAATGGTATGGGGACACCCATATGGGCATGAACTCACAATTACTCATATGCTGATAATAGCTTCTTCTTAAACTTCTTCACTTACATCATGCTATCCAAACAAATTTAGTCACAACTCAGCAAATATATGAGTTAAATGTCCAGCAGTTGTGGTGGCATTGCAGTAGGTGCTTCATCATCTGTTGCCTGGCACAGATCTGCACACTGATACTGAGTGAGCTCTTATAGTTTGTTATATCCAAATGTTTCTCCTAGTTAGAGCCTAATCCTCATAAGCAGCCTAAGGCCTGTTGCTTTGGGCCTCAGGCTCTTTCTATTTTGCAGCTCCCGGTGCATTTCTTTTCTCTTTTGAGCCTTGGAAAGTTGTGTGACTGTGATTAATACAGATCTTTAATTAGCACAGTTTTAGTGCAGTGCAAAGAGGAATGCATCACATCTGCATCTCCTTCTTGAGTTGTCTATGTGAAAACAGTGGTTGTATTTCTTTCTGCTTTGGTGTTGTTATTATTATTGACATTATTATTTACTCCAGTTCTTGTCACTGTCTGGACTTACAGCCGTCTGTCTCTCAGTTCAGACTGAGCTTGCCTTTCTCACCTTCCGCTTAGTTTCCCGCATCATTCCACATATCCAAATTGTCCCTTCTTTCCTCTTTCCTCCCCTCTCTACCAAACGGCAGAACAATATTCAGGGGATAAAAGAAAAGTGCAGTCAGAGCAAAGCAACAAATGCGCTGTTAATCTGATTTGTCACCGAGTCTGAACCCTAGAAACCCCCCTCCTCTGCTCCCTGCTGCTCCAGGATGATATTTTCTGGGCACCAAGCCAAGTCCAAGTATGGTGCTGTCATAAATATTCAATTGAATATGAAATTTCGGGGTCAGTGAGAACGCAGAATGCAGCATTGAGTGTTGAGCTCTGCTGAAATCACAACACTACATCAGGCTGGATCTGGGGATCTTTTCCCCGGGTGCAAATAAAAATTTCACTCAGTGTTCAGCGATGGAGACTGATGGTGAAAATGTTCAACATACACAAAGACATTATTTTTTAGAACAAGTAAGGGACATGACAGAACTTTGTGTTATCACACAGCCATACAAAATTTGAAGAATTGTATCACATCACAGTAATATCTAGGAAATCTTTTCAATAATCATATTCATGTTCTGTCACTTATCAGTCTATCTGCTGGTAGTTTTCAGGATTTGTTTGGTAGAAAAATGTTAGTATCGACTGTTGGGGGCAGCAGTGTGTCTTTTTAGCATCTAGTCTGACAGATTTTTTTAGAAGAGGAAGAAACACTCACACATCTGCTTTACAAACCCAGAAAACCAGTATGGTGTTAATGGGAACACAAGAGCCTTTTATTTGAAGTATAATCCAGTGGTTCTCTGAGATAGAATACAAGTCACCAGCTACTCTCTACAGATGTGTTTAATGTGGTCACGTCTCCTTACAGTATCTGCACACTTGAATATTAGCTGTCATAAGAAGTGTACAATTTCCTACTTTAACATTTACTTTTTATGTAACATTACTTTTGACAACAATGTCTAGGAAGTCTGCAAGCAGATGATAAGAGTAGGGATGCAACTAATAATTATTTCATAAATTAATTTGTCAATTATTTTCTCAATTAATCGAGAAAATGGTGAAAAATGTTGATCAGTGTTTTCCGAAGCCCAAGTTGACATCCGGGCTGGAATATTGAATCATCCATCTTTGTACAGCACATCTTAGTCTTTTTTCCCATGAGATATGTTCCGATGACAGGTTATATGAACTTAAATTACAAAAAATATTGGTTATCTTTTCGGGATCAGCCATGAGAAGGAGGTAAAGTAATTATTGGTTATTGGTTATGGGCTGAGAAGTGTGGAGGATAAGCTGAAGTACATCACATGGAAATGCATCCAAGTGGAAACAGTCACAATATTCATTTTCTAAGCTGATGTCCACATGCTTGAGATCTTTTATTCAAGTTACATAATTACAAAAAGTCAGAGAATCCCAAAATCTCACTTTCACCTGTTGTCAATGCTGCAGTGTCACTGGACCTAGTTGAACTACAGTTTGACTTCTGCATTTTGTCTTAAAGTGAGGTGAGAAGATTGATAGCAGGAGTCAGGACATGGTCAGCCTAACTTAGCATTAGGGCTACACAATATGGTGGGAATGAGCAAAATATTAGTGGGAATGATAATTTTAGCATTACAATTTCATTTTTACTGAAAAAAAAAAACTATTAAAATTGTGATGATGTGATGTTTGTTGGGGTCTGAACAAAACTGACATATTGTCTGTCATCAGGAGAACAGGAATTTTCAGGCCAGGCCATCTGTGCAGCACTGTGCGTGCAATATTAAGCTGTTTTCTCACACATTTTTCCATTTTCAAAAAAATGTGATTTGGTTCTGTGATTTGGATATTGCACTTGGCCATATTGCGATTTTGATTTGATTACAATTAATTGTGGAGCCCTACTTTGCAGGAAGACAGGAAGAAGGAAACAGCCAGTCTGGCTCAGTCCAACGTTCAGAAATACACCTAACAACACTGCTAAAGCTCATTAATGAACATCTCGTATCTTGTTTAATTTGTACGTAAGCAGGCAATTTAAAACAACAGTTTGGTGTTTTTGAAATAGTTACATGCTATAACTAAAGACATAGCAGGGTGCATCAGTTGTCATCTGCAACTGCTGTCCCTCAACAAATAGGTCCAGAATGTCATCTGTTCATAGAGAATGTGCTGGAAATGACAACATATGAGGCAAACACAACAAGTAAAAATACCAGCATAATACAAAAGAAATGATTCCCTAGTAACGCACAGCAAAGCAGGAAATAGTAGTCTATTGTTTGCCTCAACAGTGTATTTGTTCTCATTCTACCACATTATTTTGTCCTCTTCTCAAAGATGGAGATGACCGCATTGACCCACAGCAGACCTGTAGCAGAATCCTTAAGAGACATTATTCCAAAGCTCAGTGTCTTTTTACTGTAAGATCATGAATTAAAGAAGGGAAGAAGCTCTTTGCTTGGTTGCACTCATCCTTCACCTCGCTGGACTGACTTCAAGGCACAGGATGTTCATATGGGTGCTGCTGATGCCGCCTTTCCCACATCTCATTCTGTGGTGATGAGGCTTTCTGGGAAATCTGAAGGGCTGTGATGCTCTGGCAGTGTCTTATCAATGCAGTTTGATTGTAATTCCATCATCAAAAAGTCATCATTCTGTGTATAATCTTACTTTTATATCAGATTTTACTTTCTATTTTGCCCCAGTAACAGAACTGAATTCTAATGTAAAGTAGCCACTAGGGCTGCAACTAACAGGAATTTTCATTGTTGATTACTCGTTGTTGAATAATCATATTATCGATGAATCGATTAGTTGTTTGGCCTCTAAAATGATCAGTGTTTCACAGATCCCAAAATGATGTCTTCAAATGTCTTGTTTTGCCCACAACCCAAAGATATTCACTTTACTCACCCAGAGGAGTGAAAAAATATATTCACATTAAAGATTTTTTATTAAAAAGTTACTCAAACTGATTAATTGATTATCAATATAGTTGGTGAATACTTTAATATTCGATTAATTGTTGCAGCTCTAGTAACCACTATCATGTTCAATTTGTCACATTTATAGGAAACAAAATTTCAAGAAAATCGGTTCAGAATTAAATGAGTTACTAGGGGCGTAGTGACACATCGATTTGGATTCATCCATCGATTCAGTGTTCAACTATTGGATATGATTGATGCAGAATGAAAATATGGATCAATATTGTTAGGTTACCTTTATTTTGAAATTACTGTGGTGTGTCTGTGTCACAATTGATCCACAATCTGGAACCATTCAGTCATAGAATTTTCAGATCATAATTTAGTTTCTTTTCATGAGTTGACATAAATGTAACTGAATGTGTTAAATGGCAGAATCGTATCATGGCAGACTTCAGCAAATATCATAGAGTTATTGAAAGAATCAATATAAAACCCAATCATGATGGAACTTGTACCGTATACTCCTACAGGTTACTGTCAGTTTTGAAGTGAAACCTGAATCTGTGCTGATAGCAACTTTTTTAAAAATCTAAATCATAAATCTTTGGTCGTGACAAACTGTGACAAGAGCTTTTGTTTTGAACATCTGCTGTCTTTTAGCTCTTCCCTGGGAAATATCCTCAGTTTAAATATCATGCAGTTTAGTTTTCTGGTTTGTTTGGAATTCATTAAAAACCTTTGTTGACAGCTAAAACCAAAGCCGGTACAGCTCTGGCTCCATGGTTGTAAATGGATTTATGTGTAAGGCGGCTTGGTGCATCACACCTACCCAAATCTACTTAAGCCAGAGCATCCATGAATGGCTGTTAATTCAGCCCTTTCAAAGGAAATTACTATGTGTACCAAAAACCTGTAATGCTATGTGTGCATATTCACACAAATGTGTCCGCTCATGCCTGCATACACTGTCTACTTATGAGTGTGTCAGTGTGTGAGTTTTATGCGGCTGAGCTCAATGTCTCTTCCCGACATAACTGGCAGTTTTCCACTTCACCTGCTGCAGCCTGCTGCTAATGGAGCTCCCAGGTTGGGCTTGTGCAGGATGACGCCGGCTGAGTGTGTGATGTTCTTTTCCACAGGCACAGTGAGGCAGTTATCTAATTCAGCCTGACTATATACTGCCTGCCTGCCCGCCTGCCTGACTGCCTGACTGCGTCACTGAATGCAGGGGCAGTAAGGTGTGTGTGTCTGCACATGTAGTGTTTTCTACACAGCTGTAATTACAGAGTCAGTGAACCTCCCCTGGAATGCAAATAATGGACTTGTAATTCATGTTGAATGAGTTGTTGGACAAACTGGCGAATGAAATCGACAATGAGCCGCATATTAAGCACTCGTATGCCAGGGCGGTATTGTTGTGTGTATCAAAGCATTCAGTAGGTAAGGCCCACTAAAAACTGTCTTTAATGGAGTGTGAAGGATGGACTCGTTTACTAGAAGTGGTGTAATAGACACTGCTGGTGATGAAGCAGCTCAGCATCCCAGAACAAAGCTTTCAGCTCTGATGTCACAACTAAATCCTATTAACACTTTGTACTGAGTGTGAACACACAGAGAGGATTTGCATCTCACAACACAATGACAAATCATCCTCCTAATAACATCAATAGAAACCATGTCCTCTAAATAAATGCATCTAATAGGTTAAACGTAACAGTCTGGAGTTTGATTGATCATATTGATCAGTGGTGGAAAGTAATTTACTTAAGTGCTATACTTCAGTACAGTTCTGTGATAATTGTACTTTACTTAAATATTTACATTTCATATATTATCTTTTTTTTCTTTAACTCCACTAGGGTTGAACGATTTTTAAAAATCTCTAAATGCGGTATTTTTTACTGATATTGTAAATGTGATATGATTTGCTTTGATATGATTTTAGAGGCATGATAATATTTATGTCATTATCCTCATTTTCATTGAAAAATATATTAAAGGTCTGATTTTTGCAACGATCTGTACCAAACAATGCAGAGCTACAATGATTAGTTAATTAATTAATTAACTAATGTTAGTGCACTAATTAACAATTTTCTGCATGTTATGACATTTTATGGCCCAAACAACTAATTGATTAATTGAGAAAATGATTTGACAGATTAACTGATAATGAATGTAGTGAAAATAATTCTACAAAGATGTTTTCCCTGCAGCAGGACAACAATTCCATATAAAATGGTATTTTGAAACAGATATTGCTTCTCTAGAGATATGAAAACTGCAGTAGGCCATATTTCAATTTTGATAAAATTTGGGTTAATTGTTCAGCCCCATACTCTACTGCATTTATATGAGAGGTATCATTAGTTACAGTCACATTTTTCTTTATGAAGATTCTTTATGAATGTTTATGACAGTTGTCATTTAGTGTCATTTGGTCATTTTATGTCATTTTCTATTTGGGCTGAATAGTTATTCAAAATATTAACAGAGTCACAATATGGCCTAAAAGGGCTGCATAATTTTGAAAGAATACCTGTATGAATTGACAAATATATTAATACTATTATAATGTGATTTTTGTGGGAATCTGTACCAAACAAAGATGTTGCCATAAGTCTGTAGATGTGTAGGCCGGGACATCTCTGCACCACAACAATATTTAATTTAAAATGGTATGTTGACACATTCTGCCTTTTTGCATTCGGCCATATTGAAATTTTGATAAAATATATCAATTAATTGTTCTGCCCTGGAGCTGCAATTTTTTTGATGAAGGTAAAATGTGTGACAAAACAGCATTGTAATGAAGTACTGTAGTGTTGCAGAGATGTGCTGGCTGACAAATATTGTTCTCTAGATGTAAGAAAACATGTTAGTTTGGTGCAGACCCCAACAAATATCACATCATCATGATTTAACTTCTCTTTTTCAGTGAAAATGAAAATTTTGATGCAAAAATGATCACTTACACTAATTATGGATCATATCACAAACACATTATCTGTCAAAATACTCACAATATGATAGTTGACATCGTTTGCAATGTCCTTGTTATGATAAATTGACATTGACCAAGACAGCATAGCTTGTCATTAACATGCATAGCAAGCCTAATTATCAAGCTTAGAGAAGCTGTGTGTTAATATTATACTATATATAATACAGATATATATAGTGTGATGTGTTGTTGGTTTTGACGTTGGCTGTTATTAGACCGTTATACTTGTGTTACAAATATTTTTATTAACCTCAATTTATTTGAACATTGTGGAAACTTTAACTGTCATATACTGTCAAATCATTTTATAACAGTGTCATGAATAATTTACTTGACCTCAAACAGTGTCAACTTTGCATTAAAAATGACATAACTGACCAAATCACACTTAATGACAACAGTCATGAACATTCAGAAAGACTCCTTCATGTCTGTGACAGGTGTCATGTCAGTCTTATGCATGCCTGTTCAGATCAAGTGTTACCCGAGTTACTTTGTAGTTAAAATTTTAAAAACTGCACAATTAATTGCAAATTATCAATATCCAATCACAATATCCTGCAATTTTTTTAAAGGACAATACTGTGACAGTGCAGTGCTGCAGAGATGTCCTGAGCTACAAATATTGTTCTCCAGATGTTTGTTTGTTTGTGTTTGTTTGGTGCAGACCCCAACAAGTCACATCATCATGATTTTAATGTTTGTTTGTTTTTTATTATTCCAGTGAAAGTGAAAATAGTGATGAAAATGATCATTCTCACTAATTATATTGCTTATCACAAACAATATGACTTTTTTTTTCTTTTACCATATCGTGCATGTTACAGTTCTACATTTTCTGTTCTTTGAACTTTAAAATAGTTATACATCCTGTTATGTGTCAGATATTGCATAAGGTTAATTGTCTCATGTTATGTACTATTGCTTCATTTTATCTAACTCACCTGCAGTGAGAACGAAGCCTTTGAATCAGCCTCATATAAGATACATACTTTATTTATACTCCCCGCTGTTTTATTTAAAGTATAATTTATCATATCTTAGTAGGTTTTCTGATCTGCTCCTGTTTTATTCTGCTGCTGAAGCAAACCTACCACTTCCTCCATCCTCACTTGTAGTCTTGTTAAAGTCAGTGTACTGTCACTTGATTTTCCACAGCAGTGGCTGAGTGAAATTCATTCCAGCATCCTCATCCTCACCAAGTGGCAGTGCAAGGGACAGTTCACCCCAAAATCAAAAACATATTTTTTTTCCCTTGGCCTGTAGTGCTATTTATCCATCTAGATTTTTTGGTGTGAGTTGCAGACTTTTGGAGATATCAGCTGTAGAGATGGAAGAACAGTCTATGTTTTGGTCTCATACACTCAAACAGCTGTACTGATCATTCACTATAACCCAATATACACTAGTTCCATGGCATAATCAGTATTTGTAATTGTACAACACAGTGCCTTTTGAGTTCACAGAAAGCAACACACTCAGGCAGTAACTGGAAAATGTATAATTCATCGACTTATTTAAAGTTAATAAATTACAAAGCAGTGCTTGTGACACTTCTTTCTCTCTCTGGTATTACATTAAAGGTTGCCTTCGACCGTCTGCTGCCTCTGTCTCTCTTTTATCATTTGTGTGTGATTGCAGAGCTCGCACTGAGTAAGTGACCTCAGATTTGTGTTGTCGATGTTGATGACCATCCTCCCTCCTCTCCAGTCTGACCTGGATGATGGATTGGGACAAGAGCTGTTCTTCAGGGCTGAGGGAGGACTGAGAGCTGAGTTATGCCTGGAGCTCTAAGCTTTGCCGTGCAGGTGGAGGAAGAGCTGCAATATGATGACATACAACATGAGGGATTTTGCTCTGTCATTTATACTGAGGTTCTGTCCATTTCCTGGTTGCATTAAGGTCATTGTGGGTAATGTTGCAAATTATTGAGCAGCACTGCTTTCTGGCAATACTGGATTTATAGGCTTGAGTGCAGCAGTCCAAATAATGATTTAAGGATTTATAGGATTTTCACATTAATGTCTGTGTAGATTTATGAGATGAAGATGAGATGACTTTTTGTCAGTGGTTATTTTAACTATAACTGTTTCAACTGGATTCTCAGACAATTTGAGTGATGGGGGTTTAACTTTTTAGTTTTCCTTTTAATTAAAAAAATGTCTAAATTCCCTGATTCCTCTTATGATAGTAAATAGTATATCTTTGCGTTTTGAACATAATGACGTGTTGAGGCTTTGGAAAACAGTGATCAGTATTTTTCACCATTTTCTGACATTTTATGGACCAAACCACTAATCGATTAATAATCGATTAATCGAGAAAATAACGGACAGATTAATCACACAGTGGTCACACAGTATCCACAGTACCTCCTATGGACAGGAACACCCTACAATAAAAACACTAGGGCTGCACAATTAATCCAAACTTTATCAAAATTGCAATACAGCTTTCTGCAGGTTTCAAATGGCAGCAGGTGCAATATTTGTTGAAGGCAAAATGTTTTTCACAAAACTTTTAAATGAATGAATGTTGTGAGGCAGACACGTCCTGTCCTACAAATTAGATCCTACAGACTTAGAAAAACATTTTTGTCACTATCATGACAGTGACCAAATCAGTCCATATTGATAATAAGTGATCATGTAGGTTGTGACTGACTACATATGGTGTACTCCAAGGGATGTAAATATCTAAGGTGATAAAATGAGTAGAAATCACAATATTTTTGACCAATAATCTTCATACTGTGATAATATTGTGTGGATGACTATATTTCACAAGCTATTAATACAGTGAGATTTATTGATCAATAAGAGAGAGGAAGTAAAGGCAAATAATAGAACAACTAGAACAATCTGGTAAGTTTAGAAAAGATGATCAAACTTTAAAACCAGGAAAAGACAACACTTGTGATATATCACAATATAATGATATCCAAAATGCTTCTTTATTTAGGATGTTTTAATCCAATGAAATGCATCTATTTTATCTGATTTTATTGATAGAAACCCTTTTATGGCTTTTTTAAAAGTAGTCTTTCCTCCAGGCAGCCTCTAGACTCCAGTCCTGTCAGTAGACTATAAAAAGCAGACAGTGAAAATATAGTATCGCCTTGACAAAACCATAAAAGATATGAAAGTTTAACATTTCTGCAGGTTTTCATAGTATAGTCAAATTAATGAATCCAATAGCTGGCTGGAAGGCAGGAGATCAGACTAGAAACTGAGGATATGGTTTCTGAAATGCTCAGCAGGAGTGCAAAGTGGTGCTCCATGTAAATTTCCTAAACATTATGTCTTCAAATTAGAATAAACCCTGTTTCTCTGTCTCCCTCCCCCTCACAGTTGTGGATGAACATATTGGAGGTTTTTCCATCAGTCTTTCACTCCAGCTAACACTTGTGTTAAATCTTTCTTTCACTCCTACTGTTTTGTCATATAAAGCTAATGTGGCCCTCTTGTATTTTTAGTGGGCAGCAGGCTGGCAGCAGTCTACTACACCTACAACTACATCTTACAGTAGGTTGCTTCTATCTATTTAATCTCATCTTTACATGGAGCCTAATGGAGCGGGTGTAGCTTCAAATTGAGAATAATAATGATAATCTTGATTTATAGAGTTGCACGTTACATTACAAAGTGCTTCACAAGGGCAGCAGAATAAAACAGACAGCTTAAAGAGTCAGCAGATTTTAAAAAACAATTTGGTGTATGAAAAAACAATACACTGCAAAAGGAAAGAATAGGAAAATGAAAACATTTTATCAACAGTTGGCCTGTAGATATCACCCCCTACAGTTTGGCACGTATTTGATCCGCAGTCTACATGTAAACATCATCATGTGAAACACAGTTTTACTATGGCTGTTACTTATTAAAGTAATAATACCCGAAATCCTGATGCAGAGTTGCAGTGAAAACACAAGACAGATGTGTATTCTGTTTTATTCTGCAGCATATCTCTGTGAGGCAGGAGGGAAGAGCGACTGATTTAAAAGCCGTCCCATCATCACGTCGTGTGAAATCCCAACCATGACTTCGTCATAGAAACAGATCACTTTGGAGACAGCTGCTGTTTTACCAACTACGCAACACATCGCTGCTCACTGGTGCAAATCTGTCTCTGTCCATCTGTGACACAGTGTGTTTGTGTTGATTGGCTATTACTTGTGACTTCTAACCAATCAGATAATGCTGTTGGCAGAACACTGAGCCACTACTACTGAGTGTAGTAGTGTATTATACTATATATTGTATAATACCGTATAATTATTTATTATATGTAGTATGGTGCATGGTATAATATACTTTTTATTATTATTAGCATTATTATTATTCAAAATATGATCCGATCTGTGACTCAAAATCATGATATGATCTGAACCAAGACTTTTGTGGTCTGTTGCACCGCCAGGTAAAACTCAGGTAAAATCGGGAAGGGCTCTCTGATAAAAGTATGTTTTAAGAGGGGATTTAAAAAAGATCACTGACTTGGCTGACCTGATTTCCTCAGGCAAATTGTTGTACAGCCTCGGGGGCACTGACCTGCAAATACCCTGTTCTGTTTTGTTTTTAGCCGGGCCTGTGGAACAGACTAAAGACCTCTGACTGAGGATCTCAAGGTACGTCCTGGTCAGTGATATATGAGGGAGCGAGGCCATGAGGAGCGTTAAAAGTCATCAGTAAAATCCTCAGATCTATGAGAAATAGTAATCAGTATAATTAGATTAATACAGCAAGTTTATATTATACACATTGTTTGTTGGCTTAAATCAACCCGCTCTCTTCAATCTCCTTACAAAATACACAACTTTATATTTTCAAACAGCATGCAGTGGATATGCCCAAGTCCAATTTTGTGTGCAGGAGATGTGCCAGTCCTTCATGATAGTGAAGTTTCATATCAGTCGATATCGATAATTATTGATCGTGTAAGTTGTGACTGATACTCCAAAGGGTGGAAGTGGAGATAAAATAAGTTTGTTGTATTATATTGCAACAACATTACAGGGATGACTATTGGTGCTTTCACAAAATGTGAGATTTTTTTTTATAAATAATCATCAGTAATGTGGATATAATGCCTGAGTGAGAAAAGGCAAATATGAGATCAGCTGGAACAGTCTGGTAAATTCTCAAAATGACATCACTTAACTGTAATGTAGCCTTCAAAACCAGGAAAAGACAACACTTCTGACATATCACAATATCATGATATCACAATATCTAGTGTCATATCACAATACAATATAATATCATTATATTGCCCAGCCCTAATTGTCATTTTTGATTTTGTCCATATTGCCCAGCTCTCTTAAGTTGCATATGTGATGCAAGGTATGTCCATTACTTATGGTCGATGTTAAAACAAGTCTACTTTGACTTTTGGTTTCACATGGGACACAAACACCAGTGTCCTGAGTGTAACTCAGTTTGTTTGTTTTGTCCATCAAGCCCAGCCTCCACCCTATAAGCAGACTTTCTTGCACTTTATACTACATCACCTGACATTTTTTATGCATGGTATTTGGATGCATCTGCACTCCTGAGAAGTTTTTTGGAGGGACTGGCAGATCAAATTAGACTGAACACCGTTCGAAAGTATAAAGTCGTGGTATTTATTTGTATGCACTGGGCTGTACAAGTAGCTGTGCACGAGCCCAGCAGTTGCTCTCTCTCTTTCCAGCTTGCTTCCATCCACCTCAGTGGCAGGTCTACAGTTGTGCCACCAGTAGAACCAATATAGGGGGCGCTGTCTTACAGTGTCATTATTATTCTAATTTGATGATGTTTTAAAACATCACTTCACAACCTTTGAGTAGCAAAATAGTCTGACTAGCCAAGCAAATAGTGGTGATCAGTTTGCTTTATTTCCATGTGTAGGATTTTTTTGTCTCATTTTTTTGCATGTGGTCCCCTCTGCTCCTGAATTATCTCAGTAAGAAGATGAGCAGTATTCCCCACACAGCCTTCTTCAGGAGCTGTAAACAAACAGCTTTTACTAATTGATAATGGAGCTAATTTGTTTGACTCAAACATTTCTTTCATGTCATCTAAGTGTATGCAAGCAGAATGTATTATCAGTCTGCCCCCAGGCTAATAAATAGTTTTGTTGATGAATTTATAAAGGCATATGCTATCCATGTAATCTTTCATAAATCTGTCTACAGCTATCTGTCAATCATGTTTTCAAATTATTTTATAGTCTAATCTGTATTTTCTGCATCCTATACATCTAAAGTGTGTTCAATTCTCTGTGGAACCAAGCAGTTAACAGCAATGTGTTACCTGCTTCTCCTCTCCCATCAGAGGGTAGTAAAATAATCTGTGCTTGTATAATGAATTATGTAAGATAATTGGCAATATTATTATGTATGTCATTCCTTGCTTGCTGTCAGTTGAGACAAACCTGGATTTACCTCGCTGTCTGTTGTAATCATAATACTATCAGTGTCTGTCTTCACATGCAGTCAGGAGAGATGATAATATTGATATGAGGCTAATATCTCTGCAGTACGTCTACTTCCACTCTTTGTTAATTTAGTGTTTAAAAAAATGTGATCCTGGTAATGGAGATAATTTCTTTAATATTTTTGTAACGCTTGAGAAAATTCAGTGAAAGTGCTGCCAGTCATTGTCAAGTAGGAGGCTTTCTTTTCTGTCATTTTGGATCAAAACTCTTGTCTTCACATTGTTTCTGTCT
Source organism: Lutjanus erythropterus (assembly GCF_056507025.1). NCBI lineage: Eukaryota > Metazoa > Chordata > Actinopteri > Lutjaniformes > Lutjanidae > Lutjanus > Lutjanus erythropterus. Next base: position 39,128,600 of record NC_139326.1, on the reverse strand, counting down.
GTCCGGCACATCAGTAGCTGAAGGGCTTTTTTTTTTTTAAGCGCAGATAAACACGTGGCTGCTGTGGAGGGGAAAGACAGTCTGGGGAGATCATTTGCTCCACAGATGTAGCGGGTGATTTATTTTTCACACGGCCAGATATTACCTGCATGTATATTGCATGTGCACAGGCTATTCCCTCTGCTCAGTCCGGCTCTCTTGCTTCTCCAATTAGCAGTGATCCAGCAGGGAGGGTGTTAAGTCTGGATTAAGCAGTGAGACAGAGAAGGCTTTCTTATTTTACTTTCAATGGAGTTATTACGTCCTTCACTTGGTGCTATTTGCAAACAAGCAGATGCGTTTTCACATTTTGCACAGTCTCTATTCCAGTTATTGTATATTGGACATTGTATATAACATGTATTTTGATACTGTATATTGTAATTGTACATAGTGTTTCTTTGTGACTTATTTATGTTCTTTCTCTTCCCCCTCCTGATATCTTTATTCATATCTCTTGTGTTTCTATGTTTTATATTGGTATTTTTTTATACTGCTAAATACATTTTGGAAGAAACATTATTTCAGCTGTATTACATACACTGGCAACATTTGTACGCATACTAATTTCCTCCACCCACCCACTCCCCACTATATCCATCCTCCCTGTCTTCTCCCCTGTTTTCTCTTACTTTTTTTCTTCTTCATCACCCCTCCCTTCCCTCTTCTGTGTCATCTTCTTTGGTGCCTCGTCTGTCTCCTCCATTCCTGCTTTCTCTCCATCTTTTTTTGTCTGTTTTTCTTTTAAATATATGATGGTCACTCCATCATCTCTCTGTTGCAGCAGTTTTTGGGTCAATACCATTTACTGCACAGATTTGTGCAAATTTTTACCACTCGTGAATGAATAAAAACAGGACACAAAAAGCCTTGAGGAACGCCACAGAAAAAAAAAAAAATCATTCTGTGATTTGGTATCAAAAACTTTTCTTTGAAGATTTCTGTAAGAACTGCATCTTTTCTGTGAGGAAAACTGTAAATCTTCTGAGTGCCTCAAGACTCTAGTTTGTAGTTGTGGGGTTCCATGAGGCTGTGATTAGAGCTGCAACAATTAATCAATTAATTCATTAATCAATTATTAAATTAAATACCAACAATTTTGATAATTGATTGATGGGTTTGGGTCATTTTTGTTTGAGAAAAAATCTCTGATTTCAGCTTTTTAAATGTGAATATTTTCTGATTTCTTTACTTCCCCCTGCCAATAAGCAAAATATTTTGGGCTGTGGACAAAACAAGACATTTGAGGACATCATCCTGGCCTTTGAAAATAAACACTGATCAGGTCACCACTTTCTGTAATTATTTGGACCAAATAACTAATCAATTAATCAAGAAAATAATCGACAGATTAATCGAGAATGAAAATAACTTAGTTACAGCCCTAGCTGTAGAGGTCACAATAATTCAATTCCAATACTGTTATCCAGGAATATTCAAATAGAACAGGTGGAAATACTCAATTCATACTGCATGTTTTTTAAAAAAGCTTTATTGGATTAGCATAAAGTGTGCAGGTGTGTAACGGGTAACTCTTACACCCATAGATCTCATTTTCATTATGTTCATGTCAGATGTCAAGGAACCCCTTTGAAAACACTGCCATTGCCAAAATTTAGCTGAACGTTGGAACATTATTAAGCCAACTTCCTTAGAGGACAGCATGGTGGTTGGTACCAACAGCTGCCTTAGGCCTTCTAGCTAAACATGATATCAGTATCTTCACTCTGGCTTTAAAACTGAGCCTGCTACAGACAGTGATGTCAGTGGAGGACAGAGGCGTCCCTGTGGTGTTCATTAATGCAGTAGATAGAGCTGTGAGAGGCTTTGGGGCCCTGTGCACAGTGCGTGATGCTCTTCATATTTATTGCACAGACATGAGAGTGGTATGGATATTCTCATCTAACTCTCAGCAAGAAAGCAACCACACACAGCCACCTACCTGAACTCCCGTTTTCAGGTATACAAGTTTGCTCCTGTGTGCTCCCTCAGTGGTAGAATGAGTTACTGTACCCACCTGCAGCCTGTGTTATTCTCAAGGCTTCTCCTTGATCTACTGTGGCTTGGATTGAACCTCTTTTATAAGTCACTTTGGACAAAAGCATCTGCCCAATGAATAAATAAATGTCAATGTCACAGGCTGCTTTACCTTACACATTCCTGCTCCTATAGGAAATGAGAACGCTAGTAAAAGAAAACCCCTCTGCTTTTTCCCACTGTCACTGCTGTAAAGAGTGAAGTGCAGGCAGATGGTATGGAGAGGGAGGAATGGTGCATTTTGGTCAGAATTGTCTTGAGTGTGCAGGAACCCCTCTGGGGGAAACAGACAGAAAGAGTTATTGCTGTGTAGCAACTCAGCCAGGAAGAGTCCTGTCAGGCTTATGAAGAACTTCTGCTGTGAATGATTAACATTTACATTTAGAACTGCTGCTCCTCGCTGCTGTACACCACTCTGCATACCAACACACTGGGATCATTGCTATTCTACATGTCATTCCTCCTGACTGATGCACTCGCTGCATTGGATTGACTGTACCAGTGAGGCCCTGACATGACTGAATTAGCACTGCATGCTCTGAATACATCACAACATGTTGTGTCATATGATCATAGTGCTCTGTTTACATGGGATTACATGACAGCATGTCAAAGCAGACTGTATTCATATTTAGAGTATCCCACGATATATGTAAACCTAACAACAAACATTTTACTTCTGATGACATTATTCATTATTTATAATCTTATTATGATTAGTAAACAGTAAATTGTGTTAAATGTGTTTCATGTAAAAAAAAAAACCTCTCCTATAAGCGTAGAATTATCTTTAGTCAAACTACAGTTGTACTAGTGATAGATTAGTAATACTATAAGAACCAATTGTAACTTAAGCTGTGGTAATACTTGAGTTCTTGTAATATGTGCCTGTAATAACAGTTAGCTAATAGGTAATAAGGCCCTTATAAGATTCTTATAACCGTTAATATATGTTAATAAAAATAAAATAGGAATTTATTAATAGATTATAAGATTTTATAAGCACTTAACTGTTAATAAACAGCTTAAGAATGATATTAAAAGCTTTATAATAGAATTACAAACATATTTATTGAGCTTAACTAACTTACCTATTTGTACCCATTTGTTGTTGCTATACTAAGATTTCTACATGCTTTATTATGCATTTATTAGCAGCTGACTATGCACTTACTAAAAGTTAAGTATGCATTTTTGTGGGTACCTGATCAGTCATGAACAGTGCTTATTGAGGAAAATTTATACTTTAATTACTGTTAATAATGGCATTGTTAACTGCTAACAAATGTATAAGAAAACTGATAACTCAGTTCAACTCAATAAATATGTTTGTAGCGCTATCATAAACAATTACACAAAACTCATTGGGCTTTTATTAACATTGTTGAACAGCCTATAAACTGTGAACAAGATTCCTATAAGTGCTTATAAATGTCTTATCTAATAAACAACAAGTTTATTGGGCTATTATTAACACTTATATAGTCTTATTAACACATATTAATGTTAAGCATTTGATCTAGTATTGCATTTTCATAAAGTTGTAAGACATAAAAGAGACAGATTTAAAAAAGAACGGTCAAAAGCAAAAGAGCCCAAAAGCAAAGGGCTCTCCTACACCACTCCTACACTTCCCATAATGCAACTGGATGGCTTCTTTCATCGGACTGCCTCTGTATAATACAGATATTCTCAATTCTTTTCAGCCTACAAGATATACCAGGAGACACCCTCATGTGTGTCCCATGGAATGATTTTAAGTTTTTTTAGTGCAGTTTTTACACTTTTTATAACATAGTCTTAGTTATGAGAAAGAACAACCCCACAGGAATGTATTAGAAAGATATTAGGCATGTATTAAAATATGTGCACCATCTGAAGACAGAATACCCATAAAACATTGCAGCTGACATCAGTTAGCTGCAAGTATCACTGAGCCTAAATAGCAAATATATCAAAGCCAGATCCAGAGAAAAGAGCTAACAGGCACACACATCAAGAGAAAGTGTTTCACTCTTAGTTCCTACGTTCTAAATAAAACACAATTCAGCAGACTTCATCACCTCAATGACAAGACACTGCAGGCATATGAGACCCGTTCAGTTCAGTAAAGCAACGCTGGAGATGCTTGTCATTGTATTTCCTTACTTTTGTTTATTGTTGTTCATTTACTTCATTTGTTGCTGATGCTGGGCACTTTAAAACTCAGTCCATCTTCCTGACTGCCAGTCTCTGACTAACTGCACTGTTGATTCTAAGAGCCATAGTTATATTTTCATTAGAGTAGAAAATAATGTCATGACAATCTAAATGAATGAATCTGAAAACTTTTCATGGACCCCTGGCAGAGTGCCACAGACCCTGCTTTGAGAATCACTAGTCTGGTACACATCGTGTCTTCCCACCTCTGTCCCCGCATTTGGTAACACCGGCTCTCTGTTAAAAAAATTTAGTCCTATCCTGAAATACACCTGATGACATCACTGTAACATCATCAAGTGTTATTTCCTCAGATTTAACAAAAGTCCTTCAGAGCCACAAAGAACATTTTCTGACTGTCTTTACAGGCTGAGTGACACTCATGATTGACTTGTTGTGTTCCCTAATGATCAGTGCATCCCGTTATAATTTTGTCCGCCAAAATCATCATCTACAAACAGAATGCAGATTTACAGAGACTTTTTGTTCGTTTTTGTCTCCAAGAGGTGCTGTCTCTTTTCTAATACTTTGTTTCAAAGCTTTGCATATAAGTTTTGACTATATGCAGAAACTGAAAATTAATTTTATTTAGTTCATGATGGTAACTATCTGTTTCCATGATGTTTACACTGATGTATTGTGCACTTAAATGTTTGCCAACGGAAATGAAGTTGTTGAAGTTGAAAGTGTGCTTTATGGTTTTTTTTTTTACTTAATGTTAAAATGGCTAAAGTTTTTGAAAAGCTTCAGGATTTCAGTTAATAATTTGTGTGTGGGCGTTCATCAACATGCTGCATCATCAAACACAGTTCCAGTTCACACCTCACCACCTGTGGCAATGTACTTACTATAATGCAGATATACTTCATTACTGTTCAATCTGGATGTTTTTTGAAGTTCTTTTTCAATAATTATGTTCTCAGTGATATTTGTAGATATTTGTAGAAGCTTTTAAACCTTTTAATGTTGCTGTGCACAGGCTGTGTAGTGAAAGCAGCATGTAAGCAGAGCTGCAGCAGCACGCCATCTGTGTCTACGCAGGATGTGTTCAGGAACAGTATTGAGTGTAGTTCACCCACATTTTGTCAGCATCGACTTGAAGTTTAAAAATACCATCACATAGCCCGTTTAGACAGCCGTATTGATTAAAATAGAAGTGTGTAAATGCCTTGTGTGTGGACTGTGACAAATGACATCTGTGTCATATAAAGCATCAGTCAACATGATGTAGCACCTATAAAAGCACCTGTAATAATGAGGCTGTGTTGTTGTTGTGTGTACAGGATCCTGGCCACTGTGGGGGCTGATTTTGATCTGAGAACACTGAGGGCGGTGAGAGTACTGCGGCCACTCAAACTGGTCTCTGGCATTCCAAGTAAGTTCACTTCACATTTGAACACATTTTTATCACAATTAGTGTAACTACTAGCTCTGATGATAATACAGAACCATCAAAGAAACTGAGTTAGAGTCAGGATTAGGGGTGTAAACCACAAGTTTCATCATGATACAATATTATATTGGTTCTTTGGACAATTTTACAATATTTGCTGATGTCACAAATTCTGCCACAATGCGATTTCAATTTCATTCAATTCAGGGGTAGGCGACTGATATCAGAGGATATCATATGGCCATTTAACACAGTCAGTTACATTTATGTCAACTCATAAAAGACAACTAAGTTGTGACATGACAATTTTATGACTGAGCTCTTCCAGACATTTGTGACACAGACATGTCAGTGGAAATTCAAAATAAAGGCATATCTTACCGATGATGGTAGAGATTGATATTTTTACTTTGCATCACCTTGTAATCAGAACGTAGTTAGCCTGGCTTAGCATAAAAACTGGAAAGTGTCTAATTAACACGTTGTATCTCATTTGTTTAATCAGCACATAAGCAGAAAAATGAAAGCATCTATTTCTGGTTTTAGAGGGGTTATGTGCTGGAGTTAATTCTTGTCAAACAACATCTTGGTTTGTCATCACAGTGAGGTTCACAGGTTTGATCGTTGTGTCTGTTCAGAGGCCAAAACCACACTGCAGAAATACTGGGAGAACAGATGGATGTTCGTCCAGAAACAGCTCCTGTTTCCCGTACATTCCCCATACATTTCTCGTTTATTCGCAGCAGCCTGCCGCAATATTAACATCAGCCGTCACATATTGATTTTCTATCTTTGGAGCTGCATCCACCTCTGTCTTGGTTGTGTCTAGAGGGGAACCCCTGATTTGCAAAATTTTCACAAGATTTGTGCTTGTTGTTTCTGTTAGAATAATCACTCTTGCACGCTCTTTTGCAAGGAATGCCTTCTAGACCAGACCCTCTTTTTTCTCTCATTCTCACAAACACATGACAGCGGACATGTCTGTGAGCAGCGCGATGTCTCACACTCCACAGTGTTTCCCACGCAAAGACTAAATTTGGGCAGGCGCCCAAGTATATTTCAGATCTATTTTGGTATTATTATTATTGGTTTGACAGAATGACGACATTGATAAGTGAACATTCTCCCCACACCTTTCCTCACCTGTTCATTCTGTGAGAAGGGTCTGACAGTTACTGATCATCACACATGCTCTGCAGAGAAACACAGACAGAATCTCTTGTTTAATGTATGGATGATGGAATTGCGAATAAAAAAACATAAGTTGTGTTTTTTGGGCACCTTTATAAAACATCCAGCTATGAAGAAAGTCAACAGAGCAACACATACAGGAAGAGAGGAACAGAAAGAGGCAGGGCAAACTGTAACAGAGTTGTAAGTGTGTGACTTTGTTCAGAAAGAAGGTGAGCAGATTAAAGTAGTTTGTAACTAAACAGTAGAATAACGTTGATAATTAATTGGATATAGAATTATAAAATAAGAAATGACCTTACACTGTCATCACTGCCAGTGATCAGCCTGTGCTGGAGGAAAATATTGATTCTAAGATAGAAAACAGTCTGCCCCACGGTGCCTAGTACCAGAATGCATTGTGTGTAAAGAAATGTTGAAAGACAATACACAGACAGCAGAAAAAAATGAAATAGTCCTCTGTGTTTTCACACACACGTTTGTCTGGTCTGCGTCAGGTCTTCAGGTGGTCTTGAAGTCCATTATGAAAGCCATGGTACCTCTGCTGCAGATCGGCCTGCTGCTCTTCTTTGCCATCCTCATGTTCGCCATCATCGGCCTCGACTTCTACATGGGCAAGTTCCATCGCACCTGCTTCAGGATAGACACAGGTAAGCAAGAGGAGAATAGGGGATAAACAAGTTGTTGGTGTTAATTGAGGCACAAGTTCATAGAGTCTTAATCATCCAGGTGTCATGGCTGAGGACCATGGTTTGTATAGTGACATAAATCCTGATCCATTTCTGCTCCAGCTGTCAAAAACACGCCATGTCTAGGAACTTGTTGAGGTTTCTGAAGGGTGGAAGCTGGAATTGGTTTTGTATTTGTATTCTTCATTAGAAAGCTGTAAAAGTCATTTCATTTTCATGTATTTTAAAAAATAATCCAGACAAAAATTGGTATCTTATCCTGAAATGCAAAGTTAAGAGTGAGTGAATCACAGACCAGCATGAACAAACAAACAAACCTTTGTTTTCCACACTAAATCATCTTTGGCTGGCTTCTTTTGTTTTCAGTGATATTTCTCAGGTGCATCACACATTTTGAGTGCTGCTGTTAGATGGGAAATCTGTATTTGAATTTCCCATACACCAATCCAATTTCAAAGTCTTACATTGTTATTTTGAAATGTACAGCTTTATAGCTTTGCTTTTTAACTTTTTTAACTGCAGGGCACACAGTGCCAGTCTTCTGCTGGAGTCCAGCAGCATCCTGTAGACACGAACAGAATAAATCTGTTTCAGCTTAATATGATGACTTTGAAAACGCTGACTGACTCGCTTTCATGAATTTTGTTAGTTTATTATATAAAGAATTGTAAATAATCACTTCCATGAGGCTGTTCAGACAGACAGCGACAGATCAGTGATGTGAAGTCAACCATTGTACAGTCCAAAAGTCAAAATAAAAAAAAAGATCTATGTAATCATTTCCAAAATTCACAAGATTTTTTATCAAAATAATTATTCTGCTTCGGACCATATTTGCTGGTGTTTAATCTTTAAGAAACAACATTTTCACTAAGATTAAAAGAATTTGCTCTTGGCTTTTGCACATAATGTAAATGGAGGCACACACCTGGCAGGAGGTCTAACAGTCATCTAACAGCATCATAAATTACATTTATATAGCCACAATAACTATATACATTATAATTCGTCTCGGTACCACTGCAGATAAAGTTTCTTTTCATTTGAATTTAGATAAAGTCAGCCACTCAGACTACTGCTGCAAACGCAATTTTCTTACTGTACATCATTCAGTTCCCAGCCATATTACTTTAATCCTCATGCAATTCTTTTGAATAATAAAAAGCTTCAGGATAATATTTATAAACTTATGATATGGTAGCCTGATAATCATTATACTCTGCTCCCTCATCAAATATGTCTACGATACAGCACAGTAACAACAGTTGAATTCTGGCGCAGTAAACTGCTTCAGCTTCCACACTCACTGCTCCTCCTGGTGGATAGACGGGCCACTGCAACTGCTTTCTACAAATTTAACTTCAGGGCGTTCATGGATGACATATGTGCACACTCTGTGCATGATTGTGACGACATAGCAGGCTGATTTTAAAACAAAAATACTTATTTTAGATTATATTTCAGTATTCCCATTTGAATTTTGTAGCATTTTGATTGTAGTTTTTTTTTTAACAAATTTATTTCATTTTTAAAAAATATTCCTGACATTCCTTCATATACCACTAGAGGGAGCACACATACCACCAGTGGTATTCGTACCACAATTTGAGAATCTAGAGTCTAAAGGGAGCCTGTATGTCAATTCAACTCAATTATAAAGAAAACTTAATTGTCTGTCACAAGTGAGAGAAAATTCTCACAACATACATCCATGAGAAACTCACACAAAATTGAAGTTGCATTAAAACACAAAGAGTTCTTCAAATAAATAAGTAAGAGCAGATGTGCAAAAATGCATTAAAAAGAAGTAGTGACAGTCTATTTGGCCTGTTAGACTGATCTGGTTTAGACCGCACCCAAGCTACAACTGAAGGATGCCATTCACATAAAGATTGTGGACAGATTTTATGGAAGTTAAGCTCTGAATCCTTTATAATCACATAATAATCATAAGTTACTGTGGATAAAAACAGGAAATGAGGTCAAATGTTTAAACACTGCCATGCTGTATATCATTGTAGTTGAAGCCATACATTATACATAAGATAGCATGTCTGTGTCTTAGCATGAGAGATACTTTTACATAATACATCCCCAGCCTTCTCTATAAATACGTCAGCATGTTTGTGTATTTTTCCAGGCATGTGAATGTGTGTGTTTGTGGCTGCAGGCGAGCAGGCAGCAGAATTCCCCTGTGGCCTGGAGCCGCCGGCGAGGACCTGCGCCAACGGCACGGCCTGTAAAGAGTACTGGATTGGACCCAGCTTCGGCATCACGAACTTTGACAACATCCTCTTCGCTGTTCTCACCGTTTTCCAGTGCATCACCATGGAGGGATGGGTGGACATCCTCTACAACGTGAGTCCACTTACAGAAAACACATCTGGATCCTGTTTCTAAAGCAGCATGTCAGTCAGGGGCTGGGGTACCAGACGGATGACCTTTACTCTATTGTTGAGTTATAGAGGGAGGAACCTGTAACTTCAGTGTCTTACACACAGAGGTATATATGCGCAGCTTGGTTTCACAATCTCTGAATCACCACCCATGTCTCATATTTGTCACCAATTAAAAGAGTGTGGTGTTTGGTGCTCACCCATGACTGTTCCCCTGGTTGCAGAGACACTTGACCAATCAGAGCTAGAAAGCTATCATACGGGTTGTCGGCTGCTCCCTGTTTTAAAAATATTGTTTTAGCACTGGTACCTAATAAAACCCAGGCAATACCCAACATTACCACACAGCTCACAGGGCTGGCGGTTTGATTCCCAGCTCCTCCTGAGTCCTGTCCACATGTAGAAGTGTCCTTGAGCAAGAAACCGAACCCCAAATTGCTCCGAGTGGTCAGACTATACCTTGCGTGGTATCTTGGCGTGCTTGTGTGAATGGTCGAATGAGAAAATGTGAAGCATTTAACTCACAGAAATAACAACTCTTAAATCAACATGTTTCTGTTAGTCTCACATGGCTGGGTCTGTCTCCTCAGCACTGTGCTGGAGAAAGGTTTGGCTCCACACATTACCATTCTGCTGTGGGGGGGAAATAATGCTCTGGCTTGTTTGTATCTCCTTAAACCAGTCACAGTCATATTGGGCAGCACAAAGCTTGGGATGCAGTGACGGTGCTCCTGTTAAATAGAGTCAGGGAGAAACATTTGCATGTGAGGAAGAGACCCCTGGCATTAAAATGGCTAAATGCATGCAAATTTTAGGGGAACAGCTGCTAGCTTCTTTACATTCTTATCCAAGGTTAGGATAGCTTACCATTTTTATTGTGTAGGTTGTTAGTTTGTATGTTGTTGTTGTTGTTGTTTCCTTCGTGATGGGGATTTTGAAAGCAGTAGCACACAGTTAGCAGAAGAGAAAGAGAATGTCACTTGAAATAGCTGACAAATTGCAGGCTTATCCACAGATTCCACATCCAGTGAGTCAGACTTCTTCAAACATCATGAAGTTAACTGCCGCCAACAAACGCAGAAACACAGTGCTGAAGAAAGCTGAGCTGTCCTGCCTGCAGAGCCATGCTGGCATTTCCTACATGTACCAGGATGCATTGTGAGATTCTGATGCCCCAGTTACTATGGTTCATGAATTTAGCCTATAGCTATTAGTTTGTTTGCCAAAACATAGCTGCATAAGGTGACAAAAATAATCATCTAGCATGCCCAGTGACAACACAGAGAACAGAAATCCAACCTGAAATAGTCTGTAGTTCTTCCTTAACACTTATTACATCACTGTCAATAGACTACATTTACCATCAACACTGACTGGATATCTACATGAAAAGTGGTGAATTGTTGTGTACCTTGTTATGTAAAGATAATTGGTGAATGATGACAGTGGGACTACAGACAAATAAGAAATTATTAGCCCCCCTATGAAAACGTATTTGTTTATTTTTTAAGTATTTCCCAAATGCTGTTAAACAGAGCAAGGAATTTTTAACACGGCTTTTCCAAACATCCTAGTTTTATTTTGGATGCTTACATTATTTTACTTTGCACATAGAAACAAAATTATTTCACAAAAAACAAAAAGTACCAGGGTCAAAATTATTAGCCCCCCTGATGCTAATAGTCAGTTGTGTATCCTTTTTGCTGAATAACAGGCTGCAGTCGTTTGTTGTAGTTTTCAACAAGTCTCAGACACGTCTCCTGAGGAATCCCAGCCCGTTCTTCCTTGACAAATTTCCAGATTTGATGGTCTTCTGGCATGGACCTTGGTCTTCAGTTCACCCCACAGATTTTCAATGGGATTCGAGTTAGGGTTTTGTGCAGGTCAGTCAGTAACGTTCACTTTGGTCTTCTGGAGGAAGTTCTTCACCAGGAGCTCTGTATGTTTTGGGTCGTTGTCGTGTTGGAAGACAAAGCGACGACCCAGACCCAGTTTTATTGCTGACTGCTTGAGGTTTTCTATCAAAATCTTCACATATCCTTCTTTCTTCATGATTCCTTCCACCTTGACGAGATTCCCAGTTCCAGACACACTGAAGCATCCCCACAGCGTAATACTCCAACCACCATGTTTCACTGTGGGGACGGTGTTCTTTGGGTTATACGCCTCTCCCTTCTTTCTCTAAACATAAGCAACGTCTCTATGGCCAAAGAGCTCTGGTTTTATCTGACCAAAGGACACGCTTCCAGTATGCATCATTTTTCTCCAGGTTGTCCTTAGCATACTTCAGTCTGGCTCAAAGGTGTCTCTTCTGCAGAAGTGGAGTTTTTCTTCAACCTCACAGTTCATTCCTGTGCAGGGCTCTAGTGACTGTCTTCTTTGAGACTACAATTCCCAACTTGGCTAAGTCATTCACTAGTGTCTTGGCAGTTGTTCTGGGGTCTTTACACACATCTCTCGCTAATTTTCTTTCCAGAGTCTTTAAAATGTTTCACTTCCTCCTTCTGCCAGGCTTGTTCTGTACTGTGTGGCTCTCTTTGAATTTCTTCATGATACTTCTCACTCCAGTTCCTGACACTTGGAAACACTGTAATATCTTTGTATATCCTGCTCCTGCTTTGTGAGCATCAACCATTCTTTTTCTCAAGTCTAAACTGATTTCTTTTGTTTTTGTCATGATGTTTTCTCGAGTGACAGCTCAAACTCTTATGAAGTTTTTATAAATTGGACAATAACCCTCAGTTTTAGCTTGATTTTACAAGCATTGAGCATTACAAAGTTAAAGCACATCATTACACAACAGTGATTTGTGCTATGGCTCAATAAAAAGGTCAGTTCTTAAGAGGGGTAATTATATTGACCCTGGCAACTTTATTTTTTTCTGAAATAATTCTGTTACTGTGTGCAAATAGAAATAATTTATGCCTTCTAAAGACAACTAGTATGTTTAGAAATACTATGTTGAAAATTCCTTGCTCTGTTAAAAAAGCAGTTGGGAAAATTTTGGAAAAAAACTTTAAATTTCATAAGAGGGCTAATAATTTTGTCCTCAACTGTATGTCAAAAATCCTGAATATACCAGCAAGTGGCACAGAAAAAAAATCATATTTCGAATATTTTAATGATCAAACTGATAGTACTTTGAATAAAAGAATTAGTCTGTTTTTCAATTAATTGATGATGATCTTGTGATAATGGCAATACTATGACTTCTTGACTGATGACGTCAGACTGTTACACACACCAAAAACAAGTGTGGCTGAAAGCTAAGTGCTGTAGCATTGCTCCCAGCTCACAGTGGAGGAGTTTGTTCCAGAAAGGGGTGTGACTTTGAAGTGGTTTAGTTACAAAAGATCAGATGTAGAATAAACCACAGAAAGAAGTGCAATAAGACTGTAACAGCAAAAGGTTGCCATACAACAAACCAACAAAATAACTAATAGTGTCATGTGAGAACTACTGTCTGTTTGAAGTAGAATCTACCGGAAACTACTTAAGAATCATTGGGCCATGATTTTTGGAAAGAGACACTGTATTTTTTAGTGCCATTTAGTCCCATTGTACTGGAGAGAAGGCAGACATCTCTATGGCTGATATCTCTGTAGATTAGTCATCTTAGTGAAACAGTTGGTAAGGATGCATCATTCAGCACAAAGTGACAGAGAACTGTTACAGTAGAAGTTCCTTAATTTATAGTGACTGTAACTTTCTGTAAAATTCTGATCATATTTAGTGTACTGGTTAAAAACCAGTCTGTGGAAAGTATACTAAAGTAGTGTGAATATAGAGGTCTGTCCTGTGCGTGGTTGCTGAGACACTGTGCTTTTCCTCCTGACTGCTCCTCCCCCTCCCACCTTTCCTCGGGGGGATGATTAGAGGCAAGCATAAGAGCCTGCGGAGGATGACTCACACAGCCACAGCTCCCATTAGGACCACGGCACCAGCACCGCAGCCTCGCTGCTAGCATGAAACACATCACAGCTCTGTGCCATTTGCATGCAGTCAGGATCATGTCATGCCAAGGAAACAATTACGCAACAGGTTCAATTATTAAACAGCTGTAGTGGAAGAAGAATGTGTGTTTTTAGCAGCGTGAGTTTCTCCCAGTAGGGCTAAAGGGGGAAACAGAAACACAGAGTTAGAGAGGAGGAAGGTAGAAAGCGATCAATAGTAGTTTGGTTGCTGAGAGCAAGAAAAGGCGTGGTGGAAAGAGGATGCTGATGCTTCTTAGATGTCAAATAATTGTTTCCCCGCTGTAGCAGTTACACAACTATTGGACACAGGAACACTGACAGCAGGACAGGGCTACAAATGAACTTCTTTTTACCCTTTAGAGCAACAGTGAAAGCAGATTAAACATCTAAAGATTACATTTTTTTATCTATGTTCAAAATATAAAACACCACTTTTTATGGCAAGTGCCTGGTTGCATAAAACCACTTACTGAAATTAGTTGCATAAAATCATCCTCAGGATGTTGTAAGGGAAACCCCTTTAATCTTTAAGTGTTTGCCCTTTGCTACTTAAGTGTTCCCTTATGTGCTGCTAGACGTACCTTAGCAAACATTTTCCTCAGAGGATTTTAAGGGACCCATAATTGTACCTTGTAAGTGAAATTATTTGTGGAATGAGTGAATTTGTGGTGATTGAAGAGGAGGAGGAGATACCAAGACATGAGTTTTCAGGACACAGAAAGCCCACTGGACACTCTGAGACGTTCATACATTGACATTAGCTTTTATTGATTCCTGTCTTGCTGTCGCAGTAATATTTTTGTATTTCTTATTTAAATTAAATTAAAATTAATTCAGGTAATTTTGGAGAAGCCGGCTAACACAGGCTAAATAAAAAGTATGTTAGCTCAGCTAGCTAAGAACTGTCTGGCAAAATTAAAGAAAGATGTGAGTGAAATGTGAAATGATGTAAATGTGCTAACTGGAATACACATGTACTGTAACTGCTGTCTCAACACTGAGGGAAATATTTAGCTTAAAGGACAAAGTTTTAAAACTGAAGCTGGTTTATGCAACCAGGCACAGGACTTTTCAGACTTTCTCGACAATATTCAGTCAGTGTGCTGTATGCATTCTTTAATGGCATCATAATGTATTTTTACTAGTACTGGTGCCCTTTTCCCCAAAGCCTGGGATCTAGTATTAAAATGCATTTGCCACTAATGAGAGATGTCCTCAAATGAAGCAGGACTGGAATCTTTAAGATGTGACCCAGGTGTCAAGAATGCTTCCTCGTTTCCCTCAAACTGGCATCTCAGTATCCTCCTGCATAAGACATGAGAAAAAGAAAGAAAGAAAGAAAGAAAGAAAGAAAGAAAGAAAGAAAGAAAGAAAGAAAGAGGAAAACTTATTTTTTTTTTAGAGCAATTAGACTTTCTTTCCTCTAAACCACAATCTGAAGTGATATCAAACACTTAAGCCAGCAACATTTTATTCAGTTATTCATTTATTTATGAATTATTTGCCTCTCCATTTATTGATATTCTGTTTGAAAAATCATTGTGTAATATTTCATGGTGAAAATGGGCTTCATTATCTGTTAAGAGAGAAAAAAAAGAAATTAACTCCAGATGTATCAAACGTTCTTAACCACCCCAGTCTGCTCTTGCCCAGGTGAACTGAATGAAACTGGAGGGGCGTGGCCAGTTACTTGTTGTTAGCATAGAGCATGCCTCCAAAACACTACATTCATACTTGACTGTCCACTTCTAGCAGAAGACCCATGACCCTTTCCATACACATGAGCTAGACCGGCTTAGTTTGGTTTCACTTGGCTCGTCAGCCCACTACGGCAAGGGTTTGCATTTCCATTACAACAGTTGAAGATGTGTCTTTAATTGAAGACGAGCTCAAGAAGGCTTGAGTCAAGCAGCTGTATAGCGGTGGATAAACTGTTCTTATAATTCTCTGGGATAAACAAGCTGTTTCCTTACAGTCTTCACAAGTTCCCTGTGGTTGTGGTATTCAAACATTATGAAGCAGCACAATCAGGAAATGTTTTTATTCAGGGTTTCATAAGCAGTAACTTAACACAACTCTGACACAGCTGAAAGTGAATATGAAACTAAAAAAAAGTAAAATACCTGAGAGTAAAAATAGAAACGCAGGAGAATCTACATTTCAAAGCACAGAGATTCAGTTAGAAGCCACAAAAGAGCCAAGAGTTGAACATAAAGAGAGCTCTTCTGCACACACATGAGCTGAGTATCACAACACTCGCTTGTTCGAGGGAGAGAAGAGCGAGTCGTCACTGGTTGGCCGCTGTCTGTGGTCCCCGCAGCCTGCTTGGAAGCGGATCAGGCTTGTTTTTGCCCCACTCCAGAGAAGGTCCATCTCAGGCAAGGCTCGGTGCAATAAAAGTGGTAACAGAAATGCAAATCAGCATGGCACAATTTGATTCAGCACAATCAAAAAGTGCCAGTGGAAAAGCCCCAGTAGTCTTTCACAGTCTGTTAGTTGTGGTGCAACCTGAGGAAAAAGGCAGACAAGAGGAGAGACTTGATCTGTGACAGGATGAAGAACATCTGGAATGAGGCATGGACAACCAGGAGAAGGAGAGGTGCCACGACGGCTGATGGTCCAGCAGAGAAAAGCCTGAATGAAAAGAGAAGACAAGGAGGAGAAACTAGAGAGAGAAAAGAGAGAGAGATAGGCACACTGCTTGGACACTTGTGGGACACAAAAACAGCATAGGCTTAGAGAGATGCAGTGGCTTCTGGGAGGTCTACAGTGAGGTCCTTATTTTATCTTTGCATATTGAGTTGATGGTCCCACTGGTGATGTTGATTCTGGTTCACTCCCTAATACTCGCCATTAACATCTTCCTTTCCAACATCGTCTCAGTGAAGATTTAAGACCTTTTCTCTGTCAGTATCAGCTGCTGTCGTCATTCACATGATGAATACTCCCCATTAAACCGAGGTGTTAATCCAGAATTAGTCCATATGGGGAGTGAGGGTTGGGGGGTTACGGCCCCTCCTTCATCTATCATTAGACAGCTCTTTTTCCTGTCTTCTGGATCACTGACAGACTGGTAATGTGTTCTGACCGTGCAGGCCGAGGTTACAGTTTTGGCTGAATATGATTGGTGGATTCTCTGATTGAATTTTCAAGGGAGGAGTGACGGCTGTCTCATTTCCTGCCGCTGTGGGACCCGGCTGTGTCCTCTTCATCAGAGCGGCCATCCATCACGGCCGGACGGGCTCACGTCTGTCTCTGCCAAAGCTGTGACTCTCTGATGGGGATGGAGGACAAAGCTCAGACTGTCAGTTTCACATTAGGAGACCCCCAAGACCTCTAAACCATAAACTGTGGTTTCTGACAGACGCTCTCACCGGTTTATGCTTTGTCATAGCTCCATGTGTAAAAAAGAGCAGATTTGGTGTTGAATCATCTGCAGCCACCATTTTGATACCAATATCGCTAATATCCAAATGCTAACTTCATTTAGGATAGATAATATGTGAAAGACTGGCTAATTTGAAATGATGGAACAGCAGTTTTCAGGTATTTATCAATGAAATAGTGTGTTCGTACTAAGTATTTTACTGGACTGGGTCTACTGGACCTTTGCTAATGTAACAAAACCATTTTTGTCAGTGTTTTAGTGATCAGTGGAGTCAAAAGGGGGCTTCAAAATTGACCCGGCTGAATTTTGTAGGTGTATGCTGGTGGTGTTGATTGTACCTGCTGCTGACCTTGAAATGGAATACTGAAGAATCTTAGCTTTCCAAAGTTATGTTGCGTTAGTGTGACATTATTAATAGCAGTTGTATGTGTACCATGAGACTACTCAGCACTACTCAACCAACGGCCCACAAGTAGGGGATTGAGTTTAGAGGGAATAAAAGGCAAGAAAGAAGAATGGAGGGGCTGGGGTGGATGGACAGGTCAAACAAGCACTTTTTTTTCTTGTATAAAACCAAAAGTCAACTTTTACTTTTAGAATTTAAGTTACTGAAATTACATTATGTAGTTGACTTACATAGGCCATGTGACATAATGCAGTGTACTTATTTTAACCCAAACCACAATATTTTTCTCAACCTAACCAAATAGTTTTGTTGCCTAAAACTAACCAAACTGCTACTGTTTCATATTAAGTCTTTCCCCCAGCATGTTTTTTTAAAGTTGCCAGCCAGCGCTTTGACATTTTTGACAAAATTCACAGATTTTTCAATGAACACAGAATATTCAGTTCTATGAATATGTTAAGATAGAAATATCACAAGAAAGAACAGGTCTTCTAGTTTCAGAAACAAAAAATATTTTTTTCTAGCGTCATTCATTCTTTTTTCATTTCTTCGAGTGACAAAATTTTGTCAGATGATCTGTCACAGTGTCCCCTACCGACTGGCAGTGAAAACCACAATTGACGAGATATCTTGTCATTGGCAGGGAAAGAAGTAATCATATTCAACGTCATGTGACTAACATAACGTAATGTACTTATTTTAACCCAAACCATGATATTTTCCCAAATTTAGTCAAGTAATTTTAGTGTCCAACCCTAACCAAACCTGTGACCATTTCACAACAATAACCACATGTTTATAAAATGTACTGCTGGCCCTCTCTACTGTTCATATATGTTATTTTGGAAGTCATTGGCAGTCCATCTATTCTATCATTTAGATATGATCATGCATTGGAAAATAACCAACAACCAACTTAGATTTAGTCATTAAGAACCTACACATACACTGAAAATAGTCTGATCTAGATGAGCAGTTTTGACACAAATCTTTGTTAGGGCCTTGTGCCTCACTCTACCATTGTGGTATATAAAAGTCAAAGCTGTAAATCTCTCTCCATCAAACATTGTTATGATGTGGCCAACATACAGATTCCCTCCCCTGCTGGCTGGTGCTTGGACAAACTACGTCATTTTTATGGCTGCACTGCAGTTTTGATTTAGCATCGCACACAATTTTCTTTTCATTGTAAATTGAAAGAGTTACTGGTTGTTTCAACTGTTCCTTTCCCTCATACTGGCCATGAAAAAATCTCTTTCTAATGCAATTTCATTGTAAGTGATGGGGGCAAAATCCACAGTCCTTATTTAATGGAGAAATTCAACCGAAGCTGATACAAGGATTCAGAAGTCTGCATTTCAAATCAAGTGAGTGCCTTCCAAAGTTATAGTCTTTTTATTGTGAAATTCTCTTTATATTAAATCAACTTTAACTTTGAAGGATACCCACTTGACATGTCTAATTCAGACTGCTAAAGTCTCCAGATAAAGTTGAGAATGTATTTTGTTTCCCACAACTCAGGGACCGTGGATTTTGTCCCCATCATTTACTGCATCTGTTCACAGACAAGAGGAATAATTACATTTTCAAGGTGCATGTGGGCATGTAAATATTGCATTAAGACAGATTTGTGAATATATTCTTTAATGCAGCTGTAAACACATTGCTATCTGAACGTTACTGGATCTGTATCTGTAGGTGGTCTGGCTGCATTGTGATCAGATCTCAGCCAAGTGGAAATAGAATGTGTGCAGAGCAACAACATTCATGATCTTCCTGTGATCTCAAGCTACCTACAAAAAAAACCTACAGCTCTTCTTCTGCAGATCTGATCAGGGATGCAAGATGTTTAAAATCTGCCAGCCTCGCCCACCTTATTTGTATTGTGGGGTCCAATCAAATCAGGCAGAACTGAGCATTCTGTGGTGCTGTGGAGACAAGCTGGTATTCTGCTCATCCTGGAGGGAGGGGGAATCTCAAGATTGTTGCGTGCTTTGTCCACAAGCTGCCTTACTGGATCCTTTCCCCTTAGTGCTTGCATCCATTGCTGAAGGACTTGGACGCACTCCAGAGAGCGCAAAACCTTCAGGCCACTACCTCAAACAGGCCCGAAAAGAGCCACACTGCACACCAGGCCAAAATATGTCCTCGCTTGTTTGACTTGCTTCTACAATCTTGGCCCTTATCTCATGTCTCATCTTCCTATCTGGCTCCAATGTTTTCAAGGTCTCCAGGGATGCACCATCCAGTTTGGCGTGGCCTCAACAAGTTGCACACAACCTCTCCTGAGCCAAGTTTGGATGATTCTGTGATGACAACAGAAACTCTGTTAACAAAATTGATTGTGTCTGCAATAAGTCTCACTTCCCTCCATACTTCTTGCAGAAAAAGGTCCAATGTGTGAATGTAAAGGAACCCTGGACACTCTGCTTTTAGTTTCACTTGGACACCATTCAAATGTCTAGTCATGTTTAATGCAACGTCAAAACAGGAGGTACATTTAAATGGAGACAAATGTCCTTCATGCATGACAGCAGTGTTTCTGCTGATGAGCCACATGTATTTGTGAATCCACAAACAGAATGAGAATTGCTCACATGTAATAATGTCTGCCATTTCAATTGCTTTGAGTCCAAAGAAAGAGCATAGCTGGATGTCAGAGACAGTCTCATGGTGTGTGGCACACTCTAGCTTTAGCTAATGAGTGTGTTCTCTCCAACATGAGCTGCCAAAGGATGCCATCGCAATGGCTGCATCCTCTGACTGGCATCCCTTGTCTGCTCAGGAACTTAATAGATCTGTATAAAGGTTCCAATACTGTCCTGGCAATATATTGATCCTGGGCTGCTAACTCTGAGAGCTTGGCACTGATTGGAGTTGCCATAGCATATACTCACACTACAGGTCTGAAACTTGCATTGATCAAACTTTTCTGTTGCTTTTTTTCCAGTAGCAAAATCTTCCCTTTGCAGAGAAACTGTCACTGTGGTCATGCACTAACACAACTGACCCTGCTTTGTTGCAGATGAAGCAAAGAATTCAGTCTCTTTGTTCCAAAGAGGATGCTTTTGAAAAATTGAAATGTTTGCATTTTATAAAACAATCTTTCAAAACTGTCTGTGCTGAATATTCCAGGAAATGTAGTTTTCGACTGAACGGGCTCAGAAGTAGTGGCTTGTTGCTTCCCAGAGCCCCACTGCTACTCTGTCTAGGGTTACTAGCTCTGGGGTGATTCTGCTGATAATGCTACCCTTAGAGTTAACTGTTGTAACTGCTGCAGTGGCAGTTTAAGCTTCAGTAATGTCATCGTTTTCACCTGTGTCTTCAGTAACATTAGTATTGGTAGCATTCAGTTTAGTTCTGTTTGAAATATTTACTTATTTTTAATTACTAACTTATTAGCTTATTATTATATGACTTGAAACAAGGTTCTTTTTTGCTTGTTTTTTCTCAGCATTGTTGTTTGCTGACTGTGTGGAAGGAGTTTTCACAACATGTTAGTTCAATGAGTAATTAAAAAATGTTGAAATCATATTAGTCCCTTTTAACACATTCTACCCATACTAGCAGCAAGGCTGACTGTGGTTTCACAGGTAATACAGCAGTGATGTGGTTGTCTAGCTGGGTTTGGCTCCTGCAACCCAGGGCTGAGTCAGCTAATTTGGCAGCTAGCTCAACAGCTAATTGAGCTTATTAGCTAGCACCAGCTACAGATAAGAACAGCAGTTTTTCTTTTTTTTCTTCTTTTTAGCAATTAAACTAGCTAACCACATCTGTCCATCAGCTAACCCTGAAAGTTAAATCCTTGGTTCTGTACTCTGTTGTCTAACTGTCCTCATAACAATACTGACATCTTTATTTTATAAGTCCAAATGGTACCACTTTAGTTGAAGTACAGGAAATTATTCATGACACTGTTACAAAAGCATGTGACAGTGTAATAAAACTTGAGGCCACGACATATATCCACGATTCACTTATTATAATCTCTGCCAGTGTCAAAGCCAACAATCTAATGCAATGTTCAAACATAAAGCTAAACAGTTTCTTTAAGTTTCACAATGTCAAGTTGTCATGACAAAGACATCTCAATGTCAACTTTGCATTAAAATTCCATAATTGACCAAATTTCATTTAATGAGAAGTTGTAAACATGCAAAAAGACTTATGACAGTCGTATGCCTTTTTCTTTAAATAAAATGTTCGGTTTTATAACGTATTTAGGACTCCCCCCAGTGAAAATCACATTTTTAACCTTGTTAACATGTCCATGTGGTGTTTGTCATGTGTTACAAGACATATCAGACGTGAAATAAGCACGAGTAAGCACGAGGGAAACGGGATTCCTGGGAAATCTAATCAACACCATTTCCCGTTTCCTGGGAAATACAATGACAGTTAACGGTAAAAAAAAATCTTTTTTAAACACAGAATATAGTAAAATATATTCAGAAAAATGTAGGCCGACAGTTTACTGTCCTAAAACATGCAGCAGATATGTGTGTGCATGCTAAAAACACAACACAGCCTATTAATTAACACAAAGCGCTATGATTAAAAAGCACATGCATGCTCTGAGTCTGACCTCATGGGATTGTGCCTCTATTGTAGGTAGTATGGTAACATCTTTTGGCCTATCCACTTCATTCTGTTGCAGACTGACCTCTTGTGATTGTGCAAGTACTGTAGTTAATACAGTTGGCTCACTGAATTCATCTGTTGCAGGTAGTTCACACTCGCAGCCTCGGCTCGCACCAACAGAGCAGCCGTAGAATACTTTGTTTAATAGAATGGCTTAGAAAGCAGCAAATGACTTGCTTTAATGAATTTCATTAGTTTATATAATGAAGTTTTGTAAAATATTACTGTCATTAGGTTGTTATTCTCAGAAGACAAATCACAGACAATAAACTTGGCATTTCATAATTCTGACAGTCGTAGTCGAGCAGCAGATATAATGTTCGTATAAAATATAATCTGGATGCAAAGTTTATATTCTAATGTTGATGGACATAAATTGTGTTGTTTTGCCTTAATAATGATAAAAAATAATACACAAAAAAGGTCAGGTTAGGAACACATGTATGTGTTGCATTTAGTGTTCCTTGAAATGACCAGGACTTAACTGAAGTTATACCTTTAAACAAAAGTTTATTTTCTGGGATTCCTGGGAAAATTTGCTTCTTTTCTCAGGATATAAAAAGTCTAATTTTCAGGAAAAATATTAATTCCTAGTAAGCACCATGTCTGAGAATTTATTACTTTGAAATTGCAGTGAGCAAGGACAGTCTCAAAAGAAAAAAAAAATATGTGGGACTGTGTATATGACATCATAAACCTAAGGATAAACCTAATCTCATTAGTCGAGAGGGTGGTGCTGTACATATCATTAGCGGTGATGCCCCGCCCACAGGAGAAGCTGGATGTAACTAGTTACCATGATTATCTAGCAAAACATAGGACAATCCAGATGCACCCACTGAGGGGTAGGGGTAGGGTTTTGGGGGTGTGAAGAGGGCAGGGACTATTTGAATATTCATGGCCCCTTGAATACTAAATGAAGACAAGGTGTAGAGCTATATAAGCCATTTAAACAAAGTATTTAGACTTATTTTGCAAAAAAGAAAAAGTCCATCAGACACAATTTATTTCTTTTTGCAGAGCATTTTATACTGTTTAAAACATGACTGGAGGTGGACTTGAATCTTGTAAGCCACTGTACTGAGTGCACATGACTATAGTACATATCGTAGTACCTTGTGTCTCAGTGTGTCCTGGTCCCCATAGAAGAAGCCACTGTTGGCTTCACCAGCCTTTTGAGTGCTTGTCAGGCCTAGTTAGTTTAGTTGCATGAATCTCGCCCTCCCCGTCACACCGGATCCACTCACCTGTAAACAGCAGGCAGACTTTCAGATGCTATCAGACGGAGCTCTCTGGGGAGCAGGATGTTTACAAGGCAACTAGAGGACAGCAACACAAGATACAGTGCAGACCATTCACTGCCACTTGTCATCCAGTGCTGCTACATCCCCCGTCTCTCCCCATCTCCTCAGCGAGTCTGAAGATGTACTGAGTGGAGGAAAGACCGGTTCCTCGTAATGCTGTAATGCTTTAAAATGAAAAAGATCAAATATAAAGATACAGTTTATTAAAAGAGTCAGGTATCAGCTGGTTCATTGTGTTTGTATGAGTCAGTAGCTGTTATTTCCTGCTCTGTCTCCAGCGTCTTGGACAGTATGGGTGTGGTATTGCTGTTGAACTGATGGCTGTCCTCAGGCTAACACTTGTAGGGGCAGAACAGGGCTACTAATGGCTTTTCTATTGCCTTGTGTGCTCTCTCCATTCTGTTAGCCGGGGTCTGAGGCAGCCTCACCCCGACACCAGCTAATGCACGAACACACCCAGCCCTCTGCAGCCACTTCCAGCTCACAGCCACATTATGACAGATGATTCCACCTTTCTAATACAGCGCCTTTGTGTAGGGATTCACCAGCAGCCGTTCATCATACAACGTCCAACCCCTTTCCCTGTTACTGCCTCTGCCTACTTGTCTTTGTCATGAAGTAGATCATGTCCAATTAGTACCCGTCCATTTTAGTTAGAGCTGCAATGATCAATTGATTATTAATCGATAATTAAATTAATTGCCAACTATTGTGATAATCAATTAATTAGTTTCATTAATTTTTGAATATTTTCTGGTTTCTTTACTCCTCTCTGACAGTAAATTGAATATCTTTGGGCTGTGGACAAAACAAGACATTTGAGGACATCATTTTAGGCTGTAGGTGACACTGATCGACATTTTTCACCATTTTCTGATTTTATGGACCAAACAACTAATTGATTAATCAAGAAAATAATGGGCAGATTAACCGATGATGAAAATAATCATCAGTTGCAGCCCTAGTTTTGGCCAACAGTCAACTAGTCAATGCATGTTTATGATATTAATTAATTATTTAGAGATATATTTTTGGGGCACAAAAAGGGTTAGGGGTTAGGGTTAACCTGAACATTTTGGTATTTTATTTCAGTACAGTTTGATGTTAGACAACTCTTGTTTAAAACACATGAATGAAATAACTTCCAACTTACAAATATAGCTGCTAAGCTACAAACTTGTTCTTCGATTGTCAGCATGCTAACCAGCCTCCATTAATCTTACGAGCTGCTTCCCATCAAACCGATAACTGAGCAAACTTGCTAATGGCAGCTACAGCACAGTTAGCAGCACAACAATCCAGTTCCCGAATGAGGACAACTATCAGTTAAGTCAGTTAAACCCTTAATACTTCCGCTGTGATGTAAATCAGTCCCTCCAGCTACTTGCGATGTTGCGATAGCAACGATTTACGCAAATTCAATCAGTCCTGGTGAATTCGCGACCTTGCAATTTTGTCAAAACTTGGCTACTTTTCTGTAAATTTAACCAATCATCTTAGCTTCCTGTGAGTTCTACCAATCACAGCAGTCCCCACGCAAACATCATACATGTACATCTCAATGAACCGACTCAGTATATTGTTTTATTATGCAGTATTTTTCTGCATTTCTACATGTTTTTTATTTTGTCATGGGTTCTGAAAAGAACACATTTGTTGTTGTAATTGACATATCAATGCTCTGTGCTATACTTACTTACTTTTATTTTGTGCTGTTTTTGAGTTTGAGCTCCAAAAAGATTTTCCTTCTTTGTGGAATACCCTTCAGGTGCAAGTCTTCATTTACAGATAATGCAGCTTTTTATCATTTTTGTAATTCTGTGTTTTACAACCATGTTTTGGATACATCTGTTGAAATTCTCATTAGGTCTGTGTGATTCTTGCTAAAATGTGAATCAGGATTGTTTTCCCTTAGAGTTGAGATCACAATTCTCTCACACGAGTCTTGTTTTTTCAACTAAAACATTTATTGCACTCAAGTAAAAAGAATAAAATTTGCCTGAGACGCTTGTTGTCCAGACAGGGCCTTACACAGCTTTGCTGAAACAAGAAAATACATCAAGTCTCTTTTCCTCTCTTACTTTAGAGGAACACTTAATCAAAGCAATGAACTCAAATGCTGCTAAATATAAAAGGATGTGTCTATGCACTGTATAATATTTTGTATTGGATTTTTTGGGTGATGTTTGAGGTAGTTACATAAATTCGCAGTGATACCTTGCAGTGCTGCCACAGCACTGAGTGATGTTAAATCTCGTCAGGTTTAACATCACTCCTGACCTCATCCCCCAAGACTGTCTGGCTCTGACTCGTCTGTATAGGCTGTCTGATCTGTTTCTGACTGCCTCCCTCCTGCTTAATTAATAGTGCGTTTTGCTTTGCATTGTGTAAGTGTGCTTGATAAAGCAACTGGGATTGTTCCAAAGCAAAAAAGTGAATGCAGCGTGACGTGAATGCATAGAAACAGAAGTGAGTGAACTGATCATGCGGCCTTAATTCTCATTACATCCTGACAGCAAGGTTAGACAGATATATTGCTAAAGCTACAGTGAACTAGTTGCATAAGCATGGCAGAAAAATTTCCCTACACTAACATTCTAACTTGACAGCTGTAAGTTGAACACCAAGCCATGTTCTTTGTTAACGTTCATTATGACCATGTTAATGATGACAAATGCATCCAACAAGCATCCAAGATGGACTGAAATCTGAATTCATTTCTTGGCAGATGTTAAAAAGGTGTAAATGCATCTGTCTCACCAAGACGCATGCCTAACATCCCCTTTTCCCGTAACTGTCAGAAGTGCTCTGTGGAGGCTCTCTCCAGGGTCTGTCCTCCCTGAAGTCACACTGAAATCATCCATCGTTCTGCCTGTTGTTTGAGACAAAGAGAAAAGCCACTGCAGTGATTTCCAAACATGTCGTCATACACAAGGACCACTGAGCTGATCCCTGATCAGATCCACCGCTGAATGATTTGTGTGGGTGAGAGACCATTGATCTGAGAGTCCGTGAACATGATTAAACCCCATTATTACAATTCATCCATGTGTTTGTGTTATTGTATGGAAAGTTGTTTGCCAGCTTATACTAGTTATACTTGTAACTGAACTTTTAGTAGGTGTATACAGTTCATGTTGTTCCATTTGTCTTCATTTTGCCACAGCTGTAATGTCCTCTGTTGGTGGCACTGTGGTCTTTACACTGAAGTCTTGAAATACACATCGGTCTTGTTCTGTCAGACTGAGTTGAGCTCCACTGGTCTGATTGCACTATTGATAGAAGAGGTTGAATGTTTAAAAATAGCTCTTTGGGGAGCAGAGATGGATGATGAGGCCATGCAGGGCTGAGTGTCTTTGTGTCTTCATGGGAAATCATATGAGCTGCCTTCTATGATCATGGTGATGGTTTCAGATTGTGTAAAGAACAGGTTTCACCATTCCACATAAACACTGTACAAGGCTTGTAAAGCATCTATTTTGTCATACTTTTTTATCATCCTGACATTTTACCGTTGTATACGGTATATGAGAGTATTAGAAGTTATTGTAGCATGTATGACATGGACTAGATTATAATTCTGTGTGTCTAATATGCAATTAGCCTACTTAGACAAGTCTTACTGGTTAAAATACTTATGGTCCATAGAATAATGAATAGATAGGATAATAAGCATCCTTTTTCCATAGATTCTTGCTGGAGGACGCAATGACGCTTTGCCGTGGCAGATAGTGACACATCGGTAGGCTAAACGGAGAATATGTGCAGCTGGTGGTGGCTTAATAAACTGCTTTTGTAGCTAGAGGACGTCATCTCAACATAAAGTTATATGTGGTAATATGTTAATAATAATATTTTAACTGATTAGCTGGGAGACCTGTAGCGCAGAAATGAACAGCCAATTATTTTTTTCTAACTCCAAATAATGATTCTGTTAGCTAAGTTCCCTGTTTTAATTAATTAAATTCATTTTGTATTTTAATTTTTTTATGAACAAAAAAATACTTCTACATTATTTTATATAACTTTATTCACAATGACAGTATTGAAAATCATACCTTTGGGAATTCTAAATACTGCCCAAACCTATACTGCTCATTCACTGAATTACATGTTGTATGAAAACGTTATCAGTGGGCGCCCCTATAGCTCAGTCGGTAGGGCGTGCGCACCATGTATTGAGGCTGTTAGTCCTTTGCAGTGGCTGCTGGTTCGAATCCCGCCTGTGGCTCATTTGCTGCGTGTCATCCCCTGTCTCTTCACCCCCCTTTCCTGTCATACCTTCAGCTGTCACTGTCAATAAAGGCAAAAAAATGCCCAAAAAATAACCTTAAAAAAAAAAAAAACGTTATCAGTGCGCATCACATGTAAAAAGGCAATACATTTGTGTTCCCCTGTACTAATGAACACTGCCATTTTAATGGCAATCTGCGAATTGGATTATGAGATCACGTAGGTGCAAAGTTTACATTCTGAGGGTGCAAGAGGAAAGTGCATAGCGTGTCCAAAATTAGAAATGATTCATCCTCAGTAAAATGTGCCCAGCAAAAGACTAAAAGAAACATTAAGATGTGTTCTTTTGGGACCAAGAGTACCATCTAACAAATTTAATTACAATCCAGAAATTATTTCCCATATGGACCACACCACAGTGTCAGTAAAGGAGAAATTAACCAAAGACATACTTGCATGCACATTCCTGAGAAGACAAGGAGTGCTGAAGGCTGACTAAATACATAATTCATCAAGTCTCCAAGGTGCTTCAAGCTCACTTTCTCTTGAGCTGCTGGGTTTTTTTCTGAAAAGTCTGTCATACAGTTTAGAGTATATCATAGATCCAAGACAAAACTGACAGAATGGCAGGATAACATCATGGATTAATCAATATACAGCACAGTTAAACTACTGATATTTCAGAGCCATGGTCAAGGCCACAGATTCTAATTTGCACAAACCTCAGTCAGGTAAAGGATCAGAGTGTCACCCACTGTAAACTCTCTCTGCTACTATCGGGTGGAGGGAGGGCTAGCAGCATAGACGATAGAGAAATGGACAGAAATGGTCCCAGCTTCCTAAAACACCAAAGTACATATCAAATAAATCTTTCCCAAAGATGATTTGTAGCTATTGCTTATTATGCTGATGTTTCTTCATTTTTCTGATCAGTTTGGTTTTAATTAGTTAACATATATATATATATATATACATGTATATACATATATATATATATATATGTATATATATATATATATATATATATATATATATATATATATATATATATATATATATATATATATATACATATATATATATATATATAAAGCAGGTTTCATGCCATGATTGACATCTGAGCGCTGTGCGGGCGGGAACTCTCCAACACTGAGAAGGCAATGCTCGTATCCGGTATCCGGGTTATTGGCATCACTTTTGTACAGTGGGAGGAGGTGGAGAAGCATCATCCATGTTTTATGTCAGTGGATGGCTGCTTAACAAGGGACAGTCATTTTAAGGTATTCACTAATAAATGGGATGACACCCTCGCTCAAATCACCTTCTGCCCATAATTCATAGTTTTATGACTGTTACCTTTTTAAAGACAGGGAAAAAAGTAAAATAACTAGTCTTTATGATGATCCTTGAGAACTGGAACAAATCATGTCTTCTAAAAAAAATTATTAATACCAACACTCCAATTTTTTGGTGAAAATGTAAATATATGTAATAAATGAAATGTTTTGGTCTGCTCTATTTTTTTTTATTTCTAAACTTGCTCTGGGCCAGAAACAGCCTTGTCCCAGACAAGAATTCACAATTTCAAAGAATTTAAAAATGTGTTCAAAACCTTCAAAATCTAAAACTAACAATACCTGCTGACAACATAGGTATAAAAGTGTTCTATTATAATAATATTCATTTTAATTTGTTTTTCAAATAAAATTTTTGGCCCCAGATTTCCATCAACTCTGTCAGATTTTTACAATCACTCTAAGGACCCCTGTCTCACTTCCTGGTTTTAAAAGGGCGAGAATACTGCTCAAGCACTGATATTTCTATTTTTAGACAAATTCACTAAATAATATTGCTATAGATGTGTCTCAATCATAACATGTCAACTCTGTAGCCCCTCTACATCAAAGCTAAATAGGAATCATGGTTTAAAAATGTATCAAGATGTCAACTCTGTCAGATTTTCCATCTGATGGATTTGATGTGATGGATCATTAGTTGAGATTTGCATCACCAATGTCAGTATTGTTAAAAACAGAACATACTTTGAGTTGGGCTACAGGGTTGGGAACTTTGTATCCATGGAAACAAGTGAGGTTTTAAGCCATGTCTCATGGCCAATTTTATCCCCCGGCAGCCTAGAGCCCTCGCACACTTGACATGATGAAAACGAAAAAATCACGGTACTTATGACAGAAGTCTGCAGGGGTGAGCGCGGACATTAGGATTCAGTCTTTGAAGTCACACTAATATTAGTCAAAGTTCAAATAGGAACAGTCCTGTGGGGAGCACACAGTAGATATCCACCTAATGAATGATGAGGAAGAATGGATGATGCCGACAGGAGATGCACAACCGGTTGTGGCAACCTAATCCAGGCTGTGCAGCTGCAGCCGCCCCACCGGAGACCATAATCCTGTTATCTTGGATACTGAAAGTTTGGGTCAATATGAACCTCAGCATGAGAAGATCAATCTTAACAAGTCATTTAAACTGATATTGATTCCTCAGTCATCTGGAGTTGGTTTTATCCGCCACGATCAGTGTTGTTTCATCACACTGACTCAGTGTCCATGTAGGAGAATTCCTGTCTGAATTCAACATAAATAATAGAATAACCTGTTTACTCTGATTCATATTCTGCTTCCAAAGAATGAGATACAAGATACACCATCAGATCAACACAAATCTAATGGAAGTGTTAAAGGGACAGTTAACCCCAAAATCAAAATTATAGAGCCTACAATTTCTCATGGCCTGTAGTGCTATTTTTCAATCTAGATTTTTTTGGTTATAGAGTTTTAGAGATATCAGCCATAGAGATGTCTGACTTCTCTGCAAGATAATGAGACTAAATGACACTTGGCCATTCTGCAGTAGAGTCTACCAGAACTACTTTCTTTCTACTAGAAAGAAACAACCAGATCTGATGATCCTGATAATCCCTAAAACATTTATTGTGAATACAATACAGGTTACTGGTAGAAATCCTTAAAAAGCTTAAAGGGAAAGTTGACACCCCCAACTTAGAGAAGCAGCAGGAGTACTGGTGTAGGAAGTTAAGCAATGTACTGCTGTAGACAGGCTCCGCAGCAATATGTATTTTAGACACCTCAAAAAGAAAATCAATTTAAGTTCAGGGTCTATATTTAGGATATTTTCACCACTTTACCTGCTGTCAGACAGCATTTTTCCAACAGGAAACCACTGTTAAAAAGCCAAATATTGATCTCTCAAACCAACCAGGCTCCATTAGCAAAAACAGTAATTTTATCTTGCTAAATATCGGAGTTGTAGGTCTACTGCTGCCTCGATCTGTTAGTTTGTGTGTGTTATTGTGTGGCTTTTGGTGTTTTTGTGTGTTATGTATTGACTTTTTTTAAAGGTTAAAAACCTGATCCAAACAGCAGTATACCAGAGAAGTAAAATGACTGTTTTTGTCAATGAAGTCTGGTCACTTTGAACAGAGAAGGGATTACAGATTACCGATTACAGGGATTACAGTTCACTTTCACTTCTGATGGCTGCAGTGCTACCCCTTAATACTGGACCAGTTTCAAAAATTGTTGTCTCCATTAGCATTATCCTTTAAGCAGCTGCTACCACTGTTTCCATGTAAAATTGTAAAAGACTGTTTCTTTTTTAAAAATATATTGCCCCTTTTTTACACATTTTTTCCTTCACTGATTGTTCTTGCTTGCCTCCGTGTCATTTGTACTCAGAGTCTTGCATGTCACACTGTATGTAAGCATTTCACCCTCTAATTAAGCTGCATAATACCTCCATTGTGTGGAAGAACAATTGTGCTGCTTAGTTCAAAAAACAGTAATGAGACTCTTCCTTTATCTGAGAAAACAATGAGCAAATCTATGGATGCAAAATGAGAAATTAACACACGCTGCTGAATGATTGGAAGGAATCACAATGGGTTTCAGTAAATGAGCGCATCACCAGACAATTTCCAGCAATCAAATTAACCCCCCAAAGTAATAATCTGGGCGTGAGTGCCCGCTGTAAAGAGTTCTGTAAACATTAATACTGTAGAAAGCCCTCAGGCCGAGTGGAAGACACAATGGAGAACATGAGCCTCAGATTGTAACTGCTGCTTCACCAGAAAACCACACACACACAAACTAGAACATCTCTCCTCCAGTCCACACCGATGCCAGTTCCCATTTTATTGTCTTGTATTTCCAAAGAGAACCAGTGATTTGACAGCAGAGTAAAGTGAGAATAATATCCATTACAGCAGTGAAGCCTGTCAGTTTTCTTTCAAGTCTCACAGCTGAATGAGAGGGTGAGTACGGCTCAGCGCTTCGCTCCCATCAGCACTTCTATGGTTATGGCTGTTCAGAGGTGTGAATGTTATCTCCAGACCATCAAGATGCAAAGCTGTAATGAATCCACAAAGCAGTGTGCTCCTCTCATAATATTCTACACTACATGAGCAGAAGTATGTGGGCACTACTGTCTGTATACATCTCCCACCTAAAAAAATCAATATCGCTTTAAGTGTATGCTATATTAAGAATATTTTCTCCTCTTTACCTTGCTGTGAGACAGTCTTTTCTGATGGAAAACTGCTGTTATATAAGCCAATATTGCTCTCTCCAAAGCACACAATAACCAACCGAGGCAGCCTTAACCAGCGACTCCCATGTTCTGCAAAGTAAATTTACTGGTTTTACCAAAGGAGTATGGTAGACTGTGTGACATGTTCTTTCAATATATTGGCAACAGGTGCACGTGATATGTTACTGCTTTTCTCTTTTAATCTCTTATTTTTTCAACTGTTACATGGAAACATGCATCATCATGACAGAAATACACTCAGGTTTGGATTAGGAAGCTGAGACAATCAACAGTGTGCACACAGCATCTTTCAGCACCCAACCAGAGGAGCTGAGCAGGGACAAGAGCCATGCTCCAGTTTAGACTTAAGGTCTGGCAAACTGGAAAACTTACAAAATGGGAATCAAGCAATGGGGAACCAGACTGTTGTAGAGTCTTGCATTGGGTTGGGTACACACAGGTACCTGCCGGGTGAAGTTTTGTGTAACAGGTAAAAAATACATTTATGTATATTCAGGGGCAAGGGCATGAGTAAAAATGAATGAACTGCAGGCAGGCAGCAGGTGACAACAATATTAAATCCCATACAATACAATAATATGTCTTTTTTCATGGAGAAATCAGAAATTGAAATGATTTTGCAGTATTTTTAACAATTATATGTGCTAATACTGAAATATCAGCCTAATCGGCTGGCAGGATTTTATTGTGAAATTCTACAACACAAGCTTTGACCCCACATCCTGCCAAACAGTGGGACGCCACTGTTTGACAGTGATGAAGACTAGCTGACAGCTTAACTGATGACATAAGGGTAAAAATAGCCAAATTATGAACCATACATCATCGAAGGCCAAATCAGACATGTGGGAGGATTTTGTTGTTCTCAAAGGCTGTTAGCTGTCAGTGACTTGACTACTTTAAAAAGTTTGAAAAAGTATAGCTGCAAGCTGGGCTGATTGTCACTTTGGAAACACATGAACATGAGTGTTTAATCTATGTGGGTTGCGGGGATGTTCGCAGTTCCGGGCAGGTGCAAATATGATTCACAGCTTTGTGCTGTGACTGGACCCGTGCAGAACTCTGGACTGTTGTGATCAGAAGAGAAATACCTCCTCCACAACATCCAGGATCAAGCTGTTGCACTTGATGGGCGGACCATTTCTGAGCTGACAAGCAAGACTCTGGCAGGACGAGGGGAGGCAGACTCTAAAACATCGATAATGCTTCATGCCCGGATCCATGTTTCCCAGATGTCAAGCTTTTAATGTGAAGATGTCGTCCATATTACAATCACTATCCTGCTGCTGTTTAGATTCAACCTGATGCAAATTCAAAAAATGCATGACAGAATTATTTGCTGGATGTATACATTTTTTTTTTATGTGTGTAAATAACTGCATATATTGTTTTATTATATGTCATATTTTTATCCTATTCTACTCTGACTTCACACTAATTATCCGTGTTGCACGTGTGTGTAACATGGAGGATTTTGTTATGCAACCATGTGTTGTATGATGATAATAAATGACCTTGATAACCATGAACACACATACTGTAGTCTCCTTTAACTCAGTCCTACATACTGTACAGTGTCCTGCTGCCTGAAATACTAGAGCACCACTTGCTCAATTTAATGACATCCAGGTCAAAGAGGAGGACACAGTTCATTTGTTGGGGACACAGAGCTCTGTGCTCTGTCTTTGACCTGGATGTCATTAAAGTGAGCAACTGCTGTAGGAAATTAAAGTCAGAAAGTATTGAGGGATGGACTAACACACCGTTGGTTTGGATTTTGTTATTGGAATATGTGAACAATAAAAAAGGGACTTATCCTTTAACTGAACAACACAACAGTATTAACAGTCCTGTTTGTTTGTTTATGTGTCCAGGCCAACGATGCCTCAGGGAACACGTGGAACTGGCTGTACTTCATCCCCCTCATCATCATCGGCTCCTTCTTCATGCTCAACCTGGTGCTGGGTGTGCTGTCAGGGTGAGTACAAACTGTGAGAATGACCCGAACTGAGCTTATCAACAGATGTCCTTTACATTTTCACAAGACTTTGTCCACTCACTGTTTGGTCATGTGATGCTCAAGATGAAATGAGAAATCTTTGCTTTGGTATTTCCTCATATTTATCTTGCTGCTGCTATATGCCATTTTATATTTCCCTGCATCCAAATGTCCATGATACGTAAACTTTACTTTTTTATTCACATTACTAAACAAGATAAGTGATATGTCCAAAACAACATACTTGAATGGCTGCATGAATTCTCTGTCTCTGAAACCACAGGAGTGACATCCTCAGGTCAACACTATCAAGAGTTTTGTTTATTCTTTTTAGTCCCTCCAGGAATTCGCAGATGTTTTTGGGGATTTTTGCAATCTGAAATGCCTGATTTCATGGCAACTTTTCTAAAAAATTGTGATGTGTGTTGCAACGTTTTTTTTATTTTTTTTTGCAATGAAATTGCAGGATCAAGAGAAAACTGCAATTAAAAAGTTCCTTTTTTTAATTTCAATTTTTAAATTTCAAAAATCAAAGGCAGCTTGTTCCAATGAGAATAAAAATATGTTCTGAGCGTTTTCAGTAGCCTCACCAAAAAGACTCAAAAATTCTAACAAAATCTGCTTTATATGCAGATGAAAAAGTGCACCTAGGGGAAGCAAAATCTTTTTGGAGCTCAGGAGACTCAGTCAAGACAGCACACCGTAATTTTCAAAAATACACATGGCATTGATAAATGGCAATAACAGTGACAAAACAATATGAATACAAAAAAAGCAAATAATAAAACATCAAGTCAGTTCATTTGGACGTACATGCACGATGTTTGTGTGGGGAAGTGCTATGACTGGTGGAACTTGTGGGAAGCAACAATTGTCAAATTTGCAGAAAACTTGTGGAGTTGGGACAAGATTGCAAGGTCACACAGAATTCACAGTGGTTGGTTGAATTTGTGTGAACTGTTGTGATCGCAACGTGGCAACTTCCTGGAGGGACTGCTTTCAAGACAGAAACAAGAACATGCATTTCTTTTTCTTTTTTTTCTTTGTTTTGTTTTCTGTATTGACTAGAGGAATTTAATGAATGGTTTAAAAAATAATCCCCAGATATCTTGTTTTGCCCACTCTACTGTCATAAAGGAGTAAAACCAGAAAATATTCACATTTAAGAAGCTGGAATAAGAGAATTTGGGATTTTTTTATTTAAAAAAATACTCAAATTGATTAACCGATGAATCGTTGCAGCTCCTGATGACACACTGACCTGAATGACACTCTTTAATAATAAATGTACCTCACTGTAAAAGCCTCCTGAGGATGTAATTCAGGATTGTTCTGCCTACTCATTTTGAAAGAGCAACAGCCAGACTTTAACATTTATAGGGCTGGCCCTGCTTTCCTGCAGTCCAGCTGATAAAGAGCAGGACAGAGCTGTGAGCGTAATATCAGCATGATATCATCCCAGACCTGCACAGTGAGGAAATAAACAGTGCAGTTTAAACAAAACCTGTAACTTCACAAAATAATGCAATTATCTAATGCATTTGCATTAGAGCAGATAAACTGTTTAATCCATTCCTTGCACTTTTGCTTTGGTGTTTTTCAGTCTTGGAAAAGCTGTTACTACAGCCCCAAAACACTGTTTGGAAAGCCTGGCATGCCAACTTAAAGCCTGTGTAAAGCAATAATAACTATGTGATCTGAGTTTGTCACACCACACTAAAATGTTATTTACCACCCAACCAAATTTGAATGATTACAATGATTACTACTAGTCGACTAGTAGTGTTTAGTGGAGCAAATCGAGCCACTTATTAAATGCTGACAGCAATAATGATTCAACTCAACCTTGTAGTTAAAAACACAGGAGTAAATGACTTCCAGCTTCACAAAAACAAATGCATGTGGACTTATCAACATGATGGATGTTACAATGTTGTTATGTAATAAAATGTGTGTTATAGCCTATATCTACAGCAAGGCACCTGATGGCTAGTCTTGAGTCTCTCTAGCTGTGGATGCCAAGTTTAAAAATACAGGACAGAGAATTAAACAACTACACCTCCAGAGAGATTTTTTTTTTCTTATTTTGGCCAAAAATGTCTCTTTTGAAAGTAAAGTTTGCTGACCCTGGTCTAGCAGTTCTAGTTTATTTAGTTTTAGGAGATGTATGGCTCCAGGGCGTCACTGAGGCATGTTTCAGGTCCACCCAAAAAATCCTGACCATAGTAATGTGAAAAACAGTTTCATGGTCTAGCTCCACAATTCAATACTACATAGTTCTCAGTCTTTTCACATGTTTTTAGCAACTGTTTTCTAACATATACTGTGTTAAGGAACAAATCTCTGAATTTCATTTACACAGACTTTTAGGTGGCTAAACTATAATTGGACAATTACAGTTCAGAGGAGAGGTTTGACAAATGAAATGCCATACCTTTCATTCAGACATCCTACATTTAGAGGTTTTTTTCCTCCTTCCAGAGTGTGCACTTCTCTTGCATTTACTAATTTAGGCAAGTTCCACATCTGTGGCTGCTCCAATGTAATATTCATGAGGTTTTATTAAAACATAAATTCACATGATTATACAAGCCTGCCACACCATGAGCAGACCTTATACTGTACATGGTGCGCAGAGCCTGTCATTGTAATTCTGTGGTATACACTCCCTCATTTATAAAGCACAGCAGATGCTGTGTTGTCATCACCACTGAAAAGAGCATCATGGGAGAAAGCTGTGTTTTTATTGCCTCTTTTGTAATATTGCTTCACAGTTATTATCATCTTTCTTCAGCACAGCTAGTCTCTGGGTGTTGTTCGCCATCCGCCACTCATGTGCAACATATTATCTACAGTATATCATCCATACTAAATCATGATAACAATGGTTCCATTGAGGTGGATGTGCGGTTAGATAAAAAACACTTATACGTAATCAAAATACCCTTTGCACCTATAACATACCTTCTTTTTTATCCTTCTTCCTCAACTGTATGAGTTCCTCAAAACCTGAAAAAATCATCTAGCTTTAAAGTAATTTAGCTTTTTCCTTTAAAACCAAAATGACGCACACTGTCAGACTGGAGGACGAGTTGCTAACTGTATCCAACTACCTCACATCTCATTCACGTGAAAGAAATCAACTAACTTTATCATACTGAATGCAAACAACAAACATGGCTGTTGTTAGCACTCACACAACTAGCTTGCTATAGCTTAATATATCTGATGAGTCATGTACATGGGCAGAGCGTGCTTCTGAAATACACAACATTACTCTAGCTTTAAGTATTCTACAGGGGTAAAACAGATCACAAAAGTCACGGTCATCCATATGGATCACTGCCCAACGATGATCTGTTACAACCTTACCCATTCTATTATTGAGTATGTTTATTTTTTCCAGTACTGTAGGGTTTGTGTAGGGTTTGTAAAGGTGCAGCAAGCAAAAGGTGTTTCAGGATGTTCACCTATACAGTGTAGGAATTCGGGTTATTTTGAATAAATGAAACAGAGCTACATTTTCTACATGGTTAGTTAAAGGCAAAATTCACCACTTTTTATGTGGATGTCCAAACCAATAATGACGTCCAGTCCTTATTGAACATTCATGCATTTATGCAAATTCAGATTCACTTTATATTTTTGTATTTGCTTTTCTGTCCAGCAACTAGCTCTTATTGTTTTTGGATGTTCGTGCTGTTTTTTGGTCTTTATACCGCAGTGAAAATGCAGACAACAGTGGGCTGAAGGAACCTTTTGCTTCCTTGAAAAACAGTTCCTGGAACTATAAGTTCTAGATACATTTGGGTGGAAAGGCAGCTTCCACATAGCATTAAGAGACAAAAATACTTATCTAACATACACTATGGATACCCAGAAGCAGAGACTAGAAATCCAAGCTGAAATAGCCTGTAGTTCTTCCTTAACACAAACGACATCAGTGTGACATCACTGGATGCAGGAAGAACAACAGATTGTGATATGGACTTCACTGTACCTCCTACATCACCATTGTTGGAAATTGTCAGCATAGCTTCCAGCCACCAGTGGCAGCACAATAATAAGAAGTGTCTCACCTCTCATCTGAGAGCTTCAGCTCTCTGTCAAGTATTGTTTCCATAGCGTTTTCATAGCGTTTTACACTCACTACACACACTATTTTACACTCTACCTAATCCCTGTTTCCATTCCCATGTTTTTCCCGTGGTGTTTCTGTAACACTGCTCTTATTCTTGTTTTTTCTTCACATATCCGAGCTAATTCAGATAAACGGATGAATGTTAAGGTCATTAATTTTTGAAAGAAGCCACAGTACTCCATGTTCCAGCTGGATGCTCTGTCCCTGCTGATAAGGCAACATTTCTCTCTGCTGGTGTGAAATCTATTTCCTCACTGTGCTTCTTTTTGAAATCAAGGTGAGAGACTGGCTGTCCCTTCAAATAATATGTGAAACTTTTTTTTTTCTTCCAACCTTAACTCCTGCAGCTACCGGCAGGATGAAATAAT
Organism: Lutjanus erythropterus; assembly: GCF_056507025.1. NCBI lineage: Eukaryota > Metazoa > Chordata > Actinopteri > Lutjaniformes > Lutjanidae > Lutjanus > Lutjanus erythropterus. The sequence continues at coordinate 39,089,612 of NC_139326.1, read as the reverse complement.
GAGTCACAACTTTCTCTTGTTTACTTAATTTTGACGGTTAATTAATTTGGTGCTGTCGGGAGAAGAGTTTGATGACTAGAGTGAACAAACTGCAAAGTCAGCCCAACAGAGCCATTAATGTGTTTGCAGTAATTTTTATTGCCATCATTTTCCTCAAGTTTTTTCCCCCAAAGTTTTTTCTAGGTTATCTTTTTTCATGTCGGCTTGTAAAGTTAATGCTGTTATCAGCTCCCCACAAGCTAAAGCAAGTGAGCAGCACCAGGCTTAGCTCAAAATTTGACTGATATAGCTTATTAAAGGCAGCCTGATACAGATTTTCATATTCAGGCTTTATCATTGAATGTGGTTATTTTAAAGTATAATAGGGTAAGGTTTCCTTTTTCAATCCAAGATTTAATCCTGGCCAGAAACACACTTGCTGGGTTGTCTGCTTGATCCTTATGGGCCCTCTGGACCTCAAGAATTACAGGTCCTAAGTCACTGTTTCTTTTCTAAGTCTAACAAATGAACAATGAACAATTATGACATTTTTAAGAAATTTCAGTACATCTTCAGATCCCATCATAGCACAGAAACTTTCCTGTTGTTTTAGATCAAAACACATCTCACAACAAAGCTGAAAAATACTCCGCCTAGACCTCTAGAAGCTACTGTATATAAATGCAGCTGGATTTGCTTGAGGTTCTTGAAGAGGTTCAGAACCTCAATTCAGTCCAGTTGCTTTTGTACAGCTCCTAGAGATACTGCAAACTTGAAGAGAATCTTCACAAACACTTCTTACCATCTTTAAGCTTTGTCATTGATCAGGTCTTCAAAGTTCAACATCTGGACAAGTTCATATTCAGCGTGGCAGTTTGTTCAAGTGTCTCTTTGTTGGTTGTTTTTAACCCACAGCATTTGATGAGGTGAAACATTCTCCCATGAACCTGCTGACAGAAGGTGTCAGATACAACGTTGGGAATTGTTGACTGCCACCCACAATCCAGCATTGTTTTAGTAGCTCTGATCAAATATCAAAAGTCTGTCAGAAAGATATTTGTCAAAATCAGTGGTTATTACAAGAGTTTGATTCTGTCTCTAACTTTAGAGTTTTTTTAGTGTGTAGGATTTAGTAGCATTTAGTGGGGAAGTTGCAGATTGCAACCAGCTGAATACTCCTGCCCTCACCTTCCCCTTCCAAGCATGCAGGAGAACCTACAGTGGCCAGGAAACCCCTGAGAAATACAAATGGGAGCTCAAGAGAGCTTCTTTTGCAACATCTAGAGCCAGTATTTGGTTTGTCCAATCTGGGCTACAGTAGAAACATGGCGGTTCAGCATGGCTGACCTTGTGGAAGCAGACCAGCACCTTCTGTAGATACAAAGGGCTCACTCTAAGGCAGAGCCAGTCCTGACCTCCATGGGGCCCTGAGCAAAATTCTGCTAAGGGGTCCTCAGAACTGGAGAGCCATGAAAACCATTTGCCACACAGTCACAGCCCAGTACTCCCACTACAATCCTCCCTCCTTTACAATGGTTTGCTTCATCTGTCGGTCAAAGATTAAGTAGATCTATATAGAACAGAATAAGCTACAAAACACAGTATCTATTGAGGACAATATTTTGTGTAGAATCTTAACATAAGTGAAAATTAGCATTACCATAAATGAGAAATCTTTGAATATATAAAATGTAGAAAATTCTAAAACATAACACTGAGTTTTGGGTCTGCTGCTGGTAATTAGTCTTTTTTTAAATTCAATATTCAATGTATCATCAGCTATGTCACAAACAGTACAAGCAGGGAAACCAAGAACACAAGGAATAGGACCTAAATGCAGACTAAGAGGCAGAGCTGGTGCAGTACAACGATTTAATGGCAAAAGTCAGTCAACAATAGGCTTAAGGGGATGATGAGGCAGGCAAAGGTCAATACCAGAGAAGAAGGAAGGCAAACAAATTCAAGAAGCTGGCAGACAATCTTATGTCCACAAAATAGGAAAAACACTGGGAGAAATAAACACTTGGGAAATGGCTGGAACGCTTGACACAATGGGCAACAACAAACTGACAATGACATGAGGGTAACACACACACTAAATATTATAGGAAGGGAAGGCTAATGAGGGACAGGTCAAAGCAAATATTCCTCCCTCTGTAACAGCAGCAAACTGACCTAAAATGCAGCAGCAAACAACTTAAACAATTCAAGAAAGCGTGACCGCATCAACCGCCTGATTCCACTGAGCAGGGCTGCGTCACACTGGTTGATAGTGCTCAATCACATGATCACAGTCGGTCTAGACAATGCTTGTTATTCCACCAGAGGTGCTGTGGTGCATCCCGGAGGTGTCCCAGAGCTCTGCTGCTCTGCTTCACGGAGAATACGTGCTGAGTCTATTTTTGACAGAGGCCACGTCAAACTGCACAGAACAGACTGAGCCAGCGGGGACGTTCCACACAGGAATGTCATAGAGAATCCGTTCCCTTTTCAAAATAAAATACCTGATGTGTACTGTAGATCAGTGTTTCCCAAACTGAAGACCCAGTTTTTTAAAATGACACACCACTGTGAACCAGTTTACAATAGGGGAGAGTTAATTTGTGCATAAATTAATGTTCCTAACCATTTTTACTGCAATTTCTGCATCACATTTTATTATCTTGACACATGATAGTGAAAATATATGCATAAATGAGCTATAAATGCATTTAGGCTAAGTTAACAGGCAATTTTATTGTTTTTATGTCCTCATACTAGGAAAACACTGTCTCACATTTTAGCCGAATACATGAAGACAAGATCAATGCATTTAGGCAGACTTTTCTCTCATGAGTAATATCAACACTATTATATATTTTAAATGCTTTATAAAAGGTGTGCTGCAGATATAGAGTTTAAATTTGCAGAATGTCTTCCATAGTCCAAATAAAATCTCCCAACCCAGTCCTTGGGAATGACTACTCTAGATCATAAAAACAGACAAAAAAGAAACTGTTAAACCAGGTAGAATAGTTACCCATGATAGAGGCACAAAAATCAAGGAAAAAATGACCAAATCAGCAAAATTGAAGCAAGTCAACAAAAATCTGACAGGCAAAAACTGAGTCTAAAATGCTCCTGGTGGTCACGACACTGTGTGGAAGATTAATGATTAATTTTGGTATACATTATGCATATTAGTCATAAGATTCAGTGCATGTTTGGCTTCAACTAAATTTCTGAATGTCTGAGCTAGTTCACAACCTGAGGTCCTTTCAAGGGTCCTAGGCTAGCGAATATCTGTGATATCTGTTGCGGTCAAGACTTCACAGCTTTAGAATGCACTTCCTGGTGGAATGAAGCATTCTGATTCTGTATAAAATTTCAAATCCCTTTTTTAATACATTTCTACAGACAAGCATCTTAATTTTAATGTTTACAACCTCCAGCTTGCCACTCTCATTTCAGCTGATTCAGCTTTATTTTAACCTTTGTCTGCACATTAGTGGATTTTAGCCTCGATTAACCTCTATTGCCTTTTTTCTATAACTTTCCATATTCCACACACATACTGTACATCATCATCTGTCATCATGTATAAACAGAGAGAAAGACTTGACAAAAGCTTTAGAAGGCAGGTAGCCTTTAACCGCCCCCTCCGCGGTTATCTTGTCCTCTCTGTTTCCTGCTCTCTCCACAGAAGTTGTCAGATGGCTTTACAGTTACTAGGGAGGTGGAAGGTCACTGATGCTGTCTGGCAGGGCCGTGCGGGGGCCATGTCATTGTTTAAAGGCCACGATCTGAGCTTCAGTGCAGGCAGGAGAGCAGATACACGCAGGGTTGAGAGGCTGCACATCCCCAGGGGAGGTCGAGGCCATTCACTCAGCTTTTATCCCATCAGCGTGGGCAGGCTGGGAGAAGATGTGGCTGTGATCAAAGTTGAACCCCCAACCGTCTATTCTGAAAGCTCCTCTCACACATCTCCACTTTGTCTAACTTATATTTTACCATAACACATCTGACAATGTGTCTCACATATGTCAGATAAAAACCCAGTTCCAGTAGTGTGATAGTGTTGCTTTATGTCCATTGGATGCGTTAAAAGGCAGTTGTTTACGAACACGTTAGCTACAACATCTTTTTATGATGGCAGTATTAATAATGCTACTTTATCTTTATTGCACATCATTATCATTATTACATCATAATCAAGCCCCATAAGGAGTACACTGGAAGCAAATGGCTTTTTTAGGTTCACTCTCAAAGCAGTCTCAGCCTGAGGTCTAGTTAACCCTCTAGATCCCAGCAGGATTCTAGTACGTTGCTGCAGAGTCCTCACTTAAATCAGAATTTTTCTGTTCAACCCAAACAAACAGCTCCATCTCAAAAACAGAAAGAAACTGACAATCACAAATTGTTTTCATTTGAAAAAAGCATAATTTCGTCTTTTTCTTTGAGACCAATTATGTGTGTGTAGCTTTTTAAACCAAGTTTGATTCAACATATTTCTAAAAACACCAGACAAAACAAGAAGTAGCACTAAAACTGCTGTAAATAGCTGTGATGGATTAAATCTCAGTCTGCATAACAGAAGATAAAGTAACTTCAGGTCATCTGCTTCCTGGTTCAACATTCAGAGTTTGATGACAACAGATCTGTCAACTGATAATGCTGAGCTTTCAAAATAAAAGAGAAATAAGAACAACCAATAGTAATGAGGCAGTAGGAAAAATTGCTGAATTTACATTTGGAAAAGTTGTGACCTGGTCAGTCATCCATACCAACTCTTCATCACACCGGAAAACAGCATCCGTCTCAGGCAGGGAGAGCCGAGTAGGTCCTGCCGATGGAGATTATGTGATGTGATATAGAACAAAAAAAAAACTCACAATGTCTGTTCTTTTTCTCAAGCGTCTACCTCTAGGTAGTGCTGTACCCAGCTCTGTCTCATCTGAAAAGATTGCTTCAAAATATAGTCTTGGTAGGAGGTGAGGATTCTTTAATACAATTTATAAGACTTCACATATGTCCCTGTGCAGGAGTGGCTGAAGAAGTTTATGAATCTTTATCAGTGTTTCTCCTAAGATGGAGTTGTAGCAGTGGAGATGAAGCACAAAGTGAAAGTGAAAGTGTACATTTTTTCACATGCAACTCTTTTTTGTGCAGATTTCTATGCATCAGTAATGTAGTGGCTCTGGACCAGCTTTGCTTGGGGGCAGGCTGGGGCCACTTGTTTGAAGGGGTATTCCACCTTGGTAGTAACAGTACACAAAGTAATAGCACACAAAAAAACAGCATAAAGTACCATGATTGGTATTTGCTTCAGTTAAAATGTTTTTCAGTAAGATGGTGTTAAGCCATATCATTGCAAGAAAGTGACTCTATTTTAAAATGTTAAAATAACATAAGGTTAGTTTCTGAAGACGTGAGACTCATGCGTCCCCTCTCCTCCCTCATTTTGTTCCAGCAGTGGCGCACCACCACTACTAAATGCATAAAGGGGAAACACTGTATATTGTCTTAAAAACTGAGATAAAGTCATAAGTCAAAAAAACTGGCATAGATTTAGGTCTGTTGTACATGTTTGGATAACATATTAAAGAGATTGGTAACATCTTCCATGTCCCTATGTCTTTGGAGAAAGTGATTTAGGGCCTTCATTCCTGAACAACAGAAAGATCAAATTATTATGTATTGTTAAATCTTTTACCTCTTATTACATTGTTTTTTGTCTTGCTATGTCTTTTTTGTCTTATGTCTGTCGTACCTGATATACATTATACATTCACCAAGAAACCATATTTTCTGTGTTACTGTTCCATCCATTGTTGAATATCTGTCTTGAGGTTCAGAAGACCACAGGCCATAGCACAAGTTAAAAATAGTAATTCACCTCAAATGCATTTAAACTAAAGTAATAAACTAGGGATGCACCAATCAACCGGCCAGAGACCGGAACTGGCCAGTTTTCAGCGTGACCAGCCCTGACCTGCGACTGGCCGGTCAGCATCACATATCTGATTCTGTGCTCATCATTGTCATGCACGTGTTCTGCACAATGGTCATGTCACGCGCAGAAGACAAATTGACCATGATATCACACCCACACAGCACTGATCACAGCTACACACACTCAGACACATACGTGCTTGAAGATGGTGTCAGCGACAGATTCCAAGAACAGGATAAAGAGAAGACAGACAGTCTACAACGAGACAGAGCAGCTGACAATGTAGCAGAACAGCCGTAAACTCTCAAATTCTGCAGGCTAATGTTAGCAAGCAGCAGACTGCTGTTCACAGAGGGACAGTTAAAATCTCACCTCCTGTTCTGTCTGAAGAATAAACAACCTGTGTCTCCTCAAACATTTTCTCATCCAGACTCGTTTAACTTCTGCTTCTGTTTTTCTCACGGCAAAGTTTTACTGCAGCAAACTGTTGCACCGCATTAGTCTCCAGTTTGCTCACATCTGCTTCCACAGAAGATCACATGAAATCGTGTCCCGCAAAATCCTGTGAGATTCCATGATCTCACAAGAACACGTTCCCCCTATTCTTAATCTTAATATAAAAATATAGTAAGGCCTGGCTGTTACCTGGAGGACTTTGGAGAAAATTTAAATAGTATTTAATGAATATATAATAGTCAGTGTCTTAATATGAACATCCAATTTAATTTTTACAAGAAAAGTTGCAAAAATGTTTATGAATGCTGTCAATTACAGTTCTTAGATTGAAAATCGGAATTGGGCAAAATGGGAATCGGTAGGTCAGACCCTTCAAAAAATCCAAAATCGGAATTGGCCAAGAAAATTGAAATCGGTGCATCTTATAACAAACCTGTTTTGAAAATGTAAGGAGTAGAAAGTACAGGTATTTGTGTTAAAATGTAGACAGTAAAAGTAAAGATACACACACAGATGACATTAAAAGTCTACAGTAACAAAGTATTTGTACTTAGTTACATCCAACCTGTCTGTTTTGCATCAGTGAAAATTGCTGACAACATGACCAAACATGCCATTTCATATTGTAGAACTTGGTGAATGACTTCAGTGTGTGTTTCAGTACTTTTTGAACATTTTCCCCACATTAAAAAAATTACACGATAATACAGGTCACTATAATCATAATACGTAACTTTCATACCGTTTCATCCCCAATATGCATGCATGTATACTGTACGTGCATGAATACAAATTGGGACGTATTATTTGTGGCAGTGCAACCATCAGCTCAAGCAGGCCTCTGACAGTTCGGTGTTCCTGACCTTGAAATTCTCTGTGTGGGATGTTGGTGCCCACAGTGCACAGGTGGGAGGTTCATTCTAATCAGGCGATGCAGAATGAGTTGTTGGTATCTTGGTGGAAAATGTGTCTTAGCTGTCGTGCTGAGAACAGACATCTCAGACCCACCTCAAGCCACTTAGGTGATTAGATCTTCAAGAGCAAACTAAATACTTGCAGCAAATATGCAGCAATAATGGAATTATGCCTAAAATGTAAATAAACTATAATTAAACACTCTCAAGCCAGCAGATGCTTTTAAATAGATACCTAAAAATAAAATTTTGTGTCTAAAGCAGGAACATTGCTAAATCAGTCTGCATTGATCTATAAATTAATACAGATGATTTTTGCAGTATCTGTTGTCTGCAGCTGCTTTACACTTTATGAAAAGTTTCTCCTTCTTCAACCTGCAGCTGTCTCAAGGCAGCATGAAGTGCAGTATGTTGGTGAATCTGCAGCCTCTGATTGGATAAGTACAAAGCCAGAGCACAGTGCCACTGTAAAGACCTTATAGAATCATGGACAAATGACATCAGGCCACTACAGAGTTACCACACACACCTCCACACATATCAGACAGTCTGTAGTCACTACATACACTCTGTATTCAGTCTGTTTATGCAGGAGACATCGCATTACTGGCGTGTATTAATCCTGTGCATAACAGCCTCCTTTCTAATTTAAAAAAAATTCAGTGCTTTATGTTTTATTCATGAAATGCTGTGCCACATTTCAACACGTGACGCAACCATTTGCAACATAGTAGAACAGTAGAATTACGACTTAAATAGCCTTGGACTGATGCGATCACATAAACTGCTCCAGCAATCATTTATTTCTATCATTATTGTACTGATAAACTATTAAAAACTCACAACGTCTGCCTCAGGCTCCAGATTTGTGTTGCTGTTTGTGTTGCTGAGTGTTCGCATCTGCTGCTTTGCACCATCCAGACAACAGCATGACCTCCAGGAAAAATTCTTCATTTGTTGAGCCGTTGTCATCATGCGTCACAGTGATTGGCACAGATGCCTCAGAGTGGGGAGACCAGTGATGCGACTGGCTGAGAACAACTTTATTAATCACCACAAGCTCCGATCTGTATTCACCAGCTCCCAGCTTTTTGTACCTTGCACTGCTGTTGAGCTTGGAGACGCCCACAAAGTCATAGCAAAGACCACCATGTTGTGTTTGTTGATGTGCTTGTTAGGGCTGTCGTGTCATTATTATTATTATTATTATTATTATTATTATCATTATTATTATTATTATTATTGTCTGACATTTATGGACTTTGCTGCCCAAGAATAAATGTGACAATTAACGTTAGTCTTTGTTGTTTTTTTCATAACGGCAAATGGTGAACAAATTGTACAGGGGCAAGAAAGAATTGACTTCGGACTAGTAGATTTCTGACCCACTTGCTTTACCAGGCACGTGGTAAAAACATTAATGCTCAACCATGCACACACACACACACACACACACACACACCAACAAACCACCAAAACACCTCTTCTCCTTATTCAGTTGGCTTCAAGTGAGGCTTGGCATTTGCAGTTTCTCTCAACTGTCCCCCAATGTTTTAACATTATTCCATCAATACCCCAGCCTGTGGTAGTAGCCACACTGGGCAACATGCTAACACATAGTTAAACAGGTTAACCTATGTAATAAACAGTAAAAAACAACAAAAAACATGTTAAAACTTGCAGTTTCCAACTTTAAAGTCAGGTCACGGACAGTTGGTATTGATCCATCCTTGAGTTTGAATCGTCAGTGGCCCTTGTACTGTCAGTTTGTTGAAGCATTAATTCATTTATTTAAGATGTGTTGACGAGTAAAGACCTAGCCTGATGAAAAAAAAAGAAAAAAACATTAAAGCCTGTATAAAGCAATAATAAATGTGTTCTGAGTTTGTCGCACCACAGAAACCAGGCAGCCAAATTTGAATGATAGAGGCCCCGTCCACACCTACAGAGCCTGAAGTGCAGGGTCTTGTCATAAGCTCTTACCCCACACATAGTATTGACTACACATAAAAGTAAAACAACCCTGAGCAAAATCCACAGACTTCATGGATACTTTCTGTATACAAGTGTTCATGAGTATGTATGTATGTACATGAGTATGTGGCTATGAGCATGAACTCAGTATGTGTTGATACTGTGGAATATTTTAGTGACTGAATGGATTTTATAAAATGTATATGTAGAAAGACACAAACAAGCTTTGAAAGTCCAATGATGGAAAAAGACAGAGAATAAAATAATAAAAACAGCATTATCCAGAGGTATGCTGTGAACAGCAGTCATGTTTCCCTGCCTTATCATTACAGTCTGCTTCTTGTTTAGGTCTCAAGACCATGAACAAATAAGCAGTTTTCTCTGCTGTAATACACTTGGAGTGTGTCCGCTCTTATTTTAGCTACCAGAGCTGGAGGACGGTGACAGGATGTATTTTTTTTTCTTCTGTGTTGGGTTGAGAAACTGAAGTGAGCTGAAGTGAACTGCTGGGCTGATTTGGACTGAGAGAGTCACTGAGGATACATTTGTACCTGACCGTGTTGCCTGTGTGTCATGTTGCTTATAACACCGTCACAGAACCATGTTTCAGGTCTGCCCAAAAAATCCTGAACAGAGAAATCATGAACAGTTTACCGATCTAACTCCACAGATTTAGTTCTACATCATCCTCAGTCTTTTCTGACATGTATAAAGTGTTCAGAATAAGAACTCTGAATCCCCTTTACACAGACGTAAATATAGGTGTTGTTGCAGTTGCTTGCCATCCCCTGTGGTTGGCTCATCAGTAGTAGCTACTGTGACAGCCCTGGTGCTTGTAAAATTAAAGTAGGGCCCATAGCATGTATATACACACGCATGCATTCATTGTGTTCACAGGTTTGCATGCAACACCTACATTTTGAATGCTGTTGTGTTTCTGTACATATGCATACTTTAATTAGTGCATTTCTGGAGGAGAAAAATCAGTGTACTGTATGTGTATGAAAGCTTGTAATTATCTAATTTAGTGTGGATGTGACTCTGACTCTGAATCTGTTTATGTTTGTGCTCATGCTGGCATATGTATCAGTACGTACGTGTGTGAGACGGTGTGAAAGTGAGGCTGAGAGCTGCTACAACACTGGGAAATCCTAGCTGCCACAGTCTATCTCTACACACACACACACACACACACACACACACACACACACACACACACACACACACACACACACACACTCAGCCAGCCAACCCATGGATGCACTGCACCCACATTATAGAGAGAAAGATATGTAGCCACAAAATTAGATTTAGACACACTGGCAGGCACGTATACAAACACACACACACACCCTCAGGAAGGCAGGCAGACAGCCACTGCAATGCAGAATAGAGCTTCCCCCTCCACTGTGTGGGAGACACACCAATCACTGAGCGGTGGGGGTGGACTGGAGATCCCTCGCTCTGTTATTTCAATAGTCTGTCTTCCTCTCTTTCTTTATTGGTCTTGCTGTCTCTCTCCACCTCTTTTTTTCCTCTCTTTTTTCCACCTCCCCCTCTCTCCCACATCTCTCGCATATCTCATTTCTCAGCTCGTATAAATTGAAAACTGCCTTATTGGCATGGCATAACCCTAACCCTTATGTTGGTAAAGCAACACACTGGTAATGTAACAAAATAATGTAATATTAGTACAAATGATGTTTTTATTGGCTCTAAAAAGGACATTCTAAGTATATAAAAGTCATTACAGTGGAGGATATATGTATTGTACTGTACATGTACTGTCTGTAAACAACATACATTCATTTTTCTTCTCTCTACCTGTATATACTGTGTCAGCTGGATGTAGCTGCTCTGTCACCACACAGAGAGGATGTGACTTTAATAAAACCAGGTCTCCTGTGCAGCTCCAGCTTTCTTCATAACACAGACACAGATACAGCTACAAGATGGCCATGTATCGCTGTCGTCTGCCACCTTCCTCTGTCAACATCGTCACTGTCATTGTTCTGCTTTATTACAACTTGGCTCTTACTCTCTTACTTTTGCCCTTTCCAATCAGTAACAGTAACATTCATACTTATACTGATTTAATATTTCTACAAGAACTTTAAGTAAATATGTCTCAAGTTTTGGCTATGAAGTTCTGAGTCAAATCCAGTTCCCAAACTTTGTGCTTTGAGTCCTATAAAAAGCAATTTTTGATGCCATTTGAGAGTAACAGAATATTTAATTTACAGAAATAATAAATGATTTTAAATGCTTGTATTTACTATTTTTAAATAAAGCTTCTAACATTTTAAGGGTTTAAGTTAAAAATACATATTTTTCCCCTGGCCTGTAGTGTTGTTTATCTAGATTATTTAGGTGTGAGTTACAGAGTTGTGGAGATATCAGCTGTAGAGATGTCTGCCTTCTCTCTAATATAATGGAACTAAATGGCACTCAGCTTGTGGTGCTCAAAGCACCAAAAACATACATTTGAAAAATTCAAAACCAGAAAGAAAGAGACACTGGTTAACATGAATGCAGTGTCATGCAGGAATCACTTTCTTTCTAGTGTCCAGTATCCAGTGGGTTCTACTACAGAAAGAAAGTAATTCCTACATGAAACTATGGATCTTCTTGGTGACTAATTTCCCTGTTGATCAAACACCAATTTTAATTAGCTGACTAGAGACACTCAGAAAGGCAGTTAGAACTGAGAACAATTTACTAATTGATAATGTCAAACATTGCATGAAGTGCTGTGTGTATTAAGAGTCATTTGTTTAATCACATTCTACAACAGCCAGATCATACTTTAAATGCAGTGGAGATGTGTGGCACTTTGCGCTGTGCAGAATGAATTCTGCAGTAACTCACTAAATGCTTCAGCTTTCCAGTCAGAACAGGATCACGGTGTGTCTGGCATTGTGCACAAATAATATATTGTTAAATAGTTTAATCGACTAATATTTATGGTGCGGGTAGCAATGATTAATCCTGCTCTCAACAATGTGTGGGGATTTTCTTGAGTAACAGGATCATGATTTTTGTAAAGAGACACTGGTTTTGAATATTCAAATGTATTTTTTGGCGCTTTGAGCACCACAAACAGAGCATCACTTTGTCCCCTTACACTGAAGAGAAGGCAGACATCTCTATAGGTGACAACTCCAAAACTCTGCAGCTCACACCAAAACCAATGACAAGTAACTTCATGTGGACCAAAGTCAATATGAAGTCACTTGTCACTGGTTTTGAGTTGCAAATTTTTCTTGATGTTGTTAAGTCAAGTCTAAATCATCAGATCCATGAACAGTCTGACTCCAGATGACATGACTGGGCACCTCAGTGGCCACTGTTGAGAGAAAGGACAAAGTAGTGACTCGTTCCATGTAAACAGATTCTAGCTTGTTGTCTAAGCATGACACCACCCTGCTGCTGACGCTTCAGCTATTCCACAATGTGACAGGACACCAACTCTGTCTTACCTGCTGGAACTCCGCCTGCTATATACCTGTCAACGCTGGAGTGCTCCAGGGCCTGTGTGTGGGCTTGTCAAGTCCAATAAACATTTGTGTGTGTGTGTGTGTGTGTGTGTGTGTGTGTGTGTGGTTTCTTTGTGGTTTCCACAGTGAGTTTGCCAAGGAGAGAGAGCGGGTAGAGAAGAGGCAAGAATTCCTGAAGCTCCGCAGACAACAGCAAATAGAGAGAGAGTTAACTGGATACCTGGAGTGGATCTGCAAAGCAGGTCAGAAACAAATACACACACACACACACACACACACACACACACACACACACACACACACACACACACACACTCCTTTGGCCAAATGTGGGTTCAGGTATGGGCTTAAACTCAATAATGATTGGAGTTACATTAAAATAAACACTGTAATTGTAAAAGCTTTACTGTAACTGATTTTGACCCAGTTATATTTGTCTTTTTATTCAGCTGTGATATTTGTGTTGCAGAGGAGGTGATGCTGGCTGAGGAAGACAAGAATGCAGAGGAGAAATCTCTGGATGGAGCGTGGTACAAAAGGAAACACAACAACTCTGGTGAGGATCTTCAGAATCAATTCTGAAAATAGAAAATAACCTGCCAGGTTAAACAAAAAGTGTAATATTTCAATATCAGTAAATCAGTCAATATTCTATTCTTTATACGTGTGACAAAGATATGTAATGGAGGCAAGATATTTTGCAAACAATTTAAAAAAATATGTTAAAAGCCTTCATATACCTAAAATAGGTATAGAAATGTGCTCTTATAATCTTTCTTTTGAAATTGATTTTTTGGCCCTTTAAAGTTGTTTCCCAGATTTCTGTCAACTCCTCAACACGATTTAATGCTGATGATGACATTCAGCAAAACATTCAATCACCAGGAGTTTGGCCCATTTCAAGATTTTAAAGTATATATATATATATATATATATATATATATATATATATATATTAGAGAACATGTATGGCAATGCGAGTAGTTTTAATAGGCCAATATCTGCCAGTAATATCAGCCAACTGATCAGTCGGCTCTACAGTTGAGCACCATGTTAGAGGCTTAATGTTCACTAACAAGTGTAAACATACCTGAGATAAAACCATCTGTCTCTAGATCTAGAGACCAACAGTGGCACAAATTTGCAAATATTTCAGAGTTGACTTTTGCCCGACCAAGACACGATTCTGAGAATAAATGATTAAGCTCCTTCAAATAAATCACGTCACAGTAAAAAGATATCATCAACATCAAGTGAACATGACCTGCAGCTCCTTTGACTTAATAAAAAGAGGGTAAAAATACAACACTCAATATAGAGAGAAAGAGGAGAACTTGGTGTTTTACTGCTCGATTCAGGAGTTGAAACTGTATCACAGCCACAGCAGTGTCAACAGCTGTCTGTGGGTGAGACGTATGATATGAGTTGCAAACAGCTGTGCACTGTGCTTATTTGGTTCATCGTAATCTGATAGGAGGTGGGTCACCGAGTTGTAAGTTTAACATTTTTTGAGCTTTTGTTTAAAGCAGTTGGTTGTCTTTCTTCCTCTTCTCCTATTTCATTACTGCGTTACAACCAATGGAATGCTCTGCGTAGTCCACAGTCAGCTGAACGTTGCCAACATGTCCTCCCCATGCTCATAGTAAATTTGTGCGTCCCCTTGCTGATTTAACAGTGCAGCTCTACAGTGCTATTATTGGTCAAAACCTCCACAGGGTACTTCTAGGTTGCTTTCACACCTGTAGTTCAGTCCATGTTCAAAATAGCTCTTCACAAACACACCACAAGCTGTAAATATACCGTATTTTCAGGACTATAAGTCACACTTATTTCATAGTTTGGCTGGTCCTGCGACTTATACTCAGGTGCGACTTATATATATTTTCACCAAGGAGTAAACATTACCTACAGCAGCGAGAGGGCACTCTAGGCTTGTGACAACTACCGGTATCTGCTACTCCTGTACCACTGAAACTTAATTTAAACATTAACTTAAAGACAACTGAGAAAGACTGAACACAAATGCCCCCCAAAAGAAAATCATATTCTGCAGATTACAAGCAAGTAGTGAAATATGCAGCCGAAAACGGTAATCGAGCAGCAGAAAGAAAGTTTGGACTGAGTGAGAAACTTGTGAGGGACTGGTGAAAAGCGGAGGTTACTCTTACTGCAATGAAGAAAACAAAGAAAGCTAATCATGGGCTAAAAGCAAGATGGCCACAGCTGGAGGAACAAGTTCATAGATGGGTGCTTGAACAATGTGCTGCTGGGAGAGGTTTGTCAACAGTGCAGGTACGTCTCCATGCCCTGGTAGTTGCCAAGGCAACGAATATGAATGACTTTGTGGGAAGACCTTCTTGGTGTTACCGCTTCATGCAATGCAACCGCTTCTCTATCAGAGCACGGACAATCGTTAAAATAAATTTCCCAAAAAAATGCAACTTATAGTCCAGTGCGACTTATATATTTTTTTCTTCTTCATGATGCATTTTTTGACTGATGCAATTTATACTCCAGAGTAACTTATACTCCGAAAAATACGGTAATGTCAAAAGGACTGACTGTACTGACTGTACTTCAGTACTTCACTGACAAGACCGTCGGCTTGGAAGTGGACTGACACCTTCTTTTGTTGTTCAGTTGTTCAAATGTTAAATTTTTCCTTCTCAAAAAACATTTGTTTTTCTTAATCCAGCTCAAAAAGGCAGCCATTTTAAAAGTTAATCACTAAAGTTTGCTAAAGTTAATACTAGACCACATTTTAGACTGGACTTTAAAGTTTTGGTGCATCATAAATAAATTGAATCTAGATTTAGAGTAAAAACTAAATTGAAGTTTAAAGAGAGTTTAAAAGTTCATGACAGGCACTTTGATTGATTGATTGATTGATTGATTGATTGATTGATTGATTGATTGATTGATTGATTGATTGATTGATTTGATTTGATTTGTCACATCAGGAAAAAGCACAGGTAAGTGTCACTGTAAACCATATCACAGTACCAGAGAGCTGAAACAGGACCACCTAAATGGATCAGAGCCATCAGTAATTGTTGTGAAAGTTGTGAAAAGTGTTAGCATGCAACCACGATGAAAGTGAACAGGTGCCGACTGCCAGTAGGAATACTGGGGAAACTAGATAATTTGACAAATGAGAGCAAAATTAGAATAATTAGGTAATGATGTACAGCTGCAGAGGCAGGCAGGCAGGAGGGCTGATATGATGAGAGGATCAGCGACAGGAGACACCAAGAGCGTCTGGTGGACAGGTGAGGAATGACTGGCTTTGAAAAAAATGTACCAGGGTGGCAGAAAAGTGAGGAAAGGAAACAAAGAAAGAAAGAGACATGATGCAGTTGTTGAATGAGAGCTAACTTTTTCCCTCTGCACCGGCCTGTCGTCTGTTTTATCTGCCTCAGCTCAGTAGCAAGCATCTTTAACTCTGTTTGCTTTTATGCTAGCATTATGCTAGCAATCACTTTTTAGTTTGTACAGTGTGCTTATATCTGGCTTAACTTTACTCTCATTCTAGTTTTCCAGTTTGAATGCAGTGCTGGCAAAGCGGCTAACCATTTTGAATAATGCGGAAGCCTTTTTCAGGGAAGCCATTTTGACATGAAATAGTATAGAGAGGTGTTACCAATCGTATTAACTAAGGCTCCATTTGATCCAAGTTGCGGGGTGCTGGTATTGTGCGTGTTGGCTCGCCATCTGGACAATGTGTCCCTGCCTCTGCCTGCTGGTTTGTAATTTCTATACTGAGATAAGTTACATGGAATTTTATGACAGCGTTGATACCCTGGTTTGAAAAAAAATTTAGTTAAAAAGAAGCATTATACTCTACACTATGTGTTTTTATTTGATTGCTACATATGTAAAACAAATAGAGCCTTTTTCACAGCAGCCATTTTGACACAAATTAGTCGGCTACACACAGGTGTTACCAATGAGACTAATTTAGGTTCCCTTCCTGTGTGGCAGAGTCAGGGTGCTGCTGTTGTACCTGTTAGCTCAATGGCTCTGCTACTCTAAACTGAAGGGACCTTCATTAGTATCATTGGTAAGACCTGTCTTTACTTTGTTATTTCATATCACTGTGGCTGCAGTGAAAAAAGTCTATCAGATCTGCTAGATTCAACAGTAAAACTAGATTAAGATATTTATTTAATTTCAGTAGTACAGAGCCATGGTTCACATTCATGGTAACACCTGTGACTTTCCAGCTATGACCAATCAGAATACCTGCTATGATCAAGTCCTGTCCCTGTGAAGCTCAAGCTCACTCAGCTCCCATCAGCCCTCTTCACTTTAACATTAGTCCTTTCAATCACAGGTTTCTTTTAACAATTATTGCATTATACAGTGTACTTATACAGTATATTCCAGAGGTGGGAAGTACAAATACTTTGTTACTGTATTTAAGTAGATTTTTTTTTTCAGGTATCTGTGCTTTACTTGATTATTAATTTTTCTGATTTTTTTTTTTATTTTGTTCCCTACATTATAAAAAAAATATACTTTCTACTCCTTACATTTTCAAAACAAGCTTGTCACAGTTTTAATGCATTTGGGGGGAATTACTGTTTTGATTTTGCATCATTTTGCCACCTTCACCACATCAAGACCAATTTCAACCTAAATGATAACACGCACCATAAAAAAGACAGTTTCATGCATGTCAGACAAACTGAGATGAAAACATCATGAAAGACATAAGAAGACAAAAATGATGTAATAAGAAAAAGAAGTCATAACAAGACAAGATAGATGTAGCAATACAAAAATGAGGTAGAAGACATACAAAAAGGACCTAAAAGATGTAACCAGGCAAAAAAGACATGACAAGATGAAAAGACATAAAAGACATACCAAGACAAAAATGACATAAAAGACATAACCAGGCCATAAAGACGTAACAAGATGAAAAAGACGTAAAGGTCATAACAAGACAAAAATGACATAAAAGATGTAACATCAAAAACAACATAAAAGACATAACCAGGCGAAAAAGACAGCAACAAGATGAAATAGGTGTAATAAGACAGAAACGACATAAAAGACTTAGTCTAACAAGACATAAAAGATCTAACAAGAAACAAAAAAGAAAAGATCAAATAGACGCAAAAGACATACCAAGACAAAAATGACATAACAGATATAACAAGACAAAAATAGCGTAAAAGATGTAACCAGGTGAAAAAGAAAAAATAAAATGAAAAGGGTGTAACGAAGCAAAGAAGACAAGACAACAACAAGACACAACTGGATGAGAAAGATGTACTGGACATAGGAGACTCAACCATGGAGACAAGGTGAAGTTCAGTTATTTGGACAGCCAGAGTCAGTAGAAATGTCCTTCGGAGGACGACTTTTTACGTTTATACTCTGAGTACATTTCAGAATCTGTAATTTTTCACTTTTACTGCAGTAAAGAAGTTGAATCAGTACTTCTGCTTTCACCAGCAGTCTGTTCTTCTACTGGATTATAGAACGTGTGTACTTTTGCCACCTCTGCATATTCACACATACCTGTACTATGTGTCTATTACTAGATAATACAACAAACAAACAAATGTATATCAGTTTAAAAGCATTGTTAGACCTACCACCATCTGGCCTCCATCCTGACTGTGTAATCAGTATGTGGCTGATACAGATCATTTCCACTAGCATCCCCCTCTGAGGTGTGTGTGTGTGTGAGTGTGTGTGTGTGTGTGTGTGTGTGTGTGTGTGTGTGTGTGTGCTCACACGCACCAACTCTTCTCTTATCGAGGCCATACTGCCTCTCATCTGCAGCCTCACCCAGGGTAACAGTCACAGTGATTATGGGTGCCAGGGTGGAAGGCTAATGAGATTAGAATGAAGTACAGAGAGCGAGGCTCACCGGAGTTCAGAGGCAGCGTGGGAGTACGAGGGCCCTTCACGCAATTTTAAAGCTCCTCTCTTCTCTGTAGTTTCCATACTCTCACTCAGCTTTCAACAGCAGAACTGAACTGTGTGAAGTTATGAAACACAGTCAGCTGGGAGGAGCGTTTGTGTTAACACCTGGCATAATTTGGAGGTGTCTTTGCTGCTCCATAATGATATGGTTGTAACTAATTAGAATTTTCATTGTCTATCAATCCCATAATTATATTCTCAATTTGTTGTTTGGTCCATAAAATTGTCAGTAGTAACAAACAGGTTCCCAGAGCCTAAGTCGACATATTCAGATGTCTTGTTTTGTTGACCAACAATCCAAAATCAGCTTAATTCCATCGAAATTTAAGAAAACCAATAATGTGCATTTCAGAAGCTGTCATTTTTTTTTAACAATTAAGTACACTTTCTGTTGATCAGTTAATCATTTCAGCCCTAAATACTTGAACATCAGTTCCATCCATGGTTCTAATTTCTACAGCCCTACATTCAGAATCCCTGTGAGAATTTAAATAAGGTTCTTCTTGGTTGTTTATGGTCCATATACTGTATTTAACTATATCCAGTAGTGGAATATAACTAAGTACATTTACTCAAGTATTGTTCTGAAGTATGAATTTGAGGCCCTTGTACTTTACTTGACTATTTTCATTGCATGCTACTTGATATTTCTATGATAAAAATCTGAGGGAATTATTGTACTTTTTACTTTACTGTGACCATCTGACTTTACAAATCAAATTATCTCTGAATACAAAAGATGTGAAGATATTATAACATACCTTAAATTCAAAAAATGAATGAGCAGCCATGCAAATACGCAAAGACTTTCACAAATGTGAGGATTTGCTGCTTTTCTTTTTAATTATTACAAATTATTTGTAATAATTTAGAGTTTTGGGCTGTTGGTTGGATAAAACAAACTTTGTGAAGGTGTCACTTTAGGCTTTGGGTCATTGTCACAACTTTCTCACTATTTTCAAAGAAAATAATCAGCTGATGACTCCATGAAAATAATCGTTAGTCGCAGTCAGATCAGTTCCACTTCAACCAGCTACAACAATAAAATCCTGCTTTTATTTTAATTTAGTCACAGAGGACATTTTACTGCATTGCATACTTATGATGATTTAAGAACATTTAACTGACCATACTTTAGACTTGGGTGGTATCAAAGTAAAGCATAGAAGTTGCTATTTTTTATTGATGGAAAACAAAAATCTAAAATTAAATTAATTTCATTAATCACAACTGGGAACAGAAGAATTTTTTGGAAGAAGAAAAGAAATAATTGGCTTTTTGTTTCTGCTCTATAGCCTCGGTCCCCCTGCCAAATAATGAATTAAATATTACTAGGTATGGAATCATAAAAATATGCCACATATAACCTAATTTTGAAATGACTTCTTCCAACTATAGTCTATAGTCTGTAAATCATCTCCATTCAGTCAAATGAAGTGTTGGTGTCCACGGCAACAAGTGTCATCAGGTCCTCTAGCAAAAATCTATTGAATAAGGCCACTTGTTTCTTATATATTAATTTAAGCAGAAGAACTTAAATCCAGCAAGACTTGTCTAAGAAGGCTAATTTTATATTTAGCAGGACATTGTCAGCTAGACAATGACATATCGGCAGCTTTTAATCATGTTTTTTCACACAAATACCATCACATGCTGCACACTCTGGTGAAATATCAGGAAGGTATGAAGGTATGATAAAATAGATACCACCCAAGCCTACTATGCTAATATACATGTACTGAAGTAACATTTTTAATGTAGAAAATGTAGCACTTTTATTTAAATAAAACCTCTGAATACTTCTTCTACCACTGACTATATCAGAAGATAATAATAGTTTTTATTATAATAATAATATATATATATATATATATATATTTTTTTTTTTTTACACTTATTTCACCTTTGTAAAACATTTTGTTTTGCGAACTGGTGCAATTTAATCCAACAAGGAGGGATTAGTTTGACATGAATAACTGAATAATGCATGATACATAATGAAAAAGGTCAACTGGACAGATATAGCAACAAAAGAAACATAAGAAAATTGTGTGATAAACTGCAGAAATGATAAAAAAAAAGCTGACTTTATGAATAAAGGTTGCACAAACCAGACTGGGAAAAACTTATTAAAAATTTTATGACTTGTGTGATGTATTATTCTCTGTGTTGTATTTGCAGTGCTGAAAAGGACCAAGAAGAGTAAGAATGACCTCATCAACGCAGAGGAAGGCGAGGACCACTTCACTGACATCTCATCTGTTGGTGAGGACGATATCTGAGACACAATATCTGCATTTTACAAGTCTGCAAACTGTTCAGTTTACAAACTGCATTGGTACTGTATGTTGAAGACGACACACAAACCGCATGTTCACTCTGCAAGCAGCTGAGTCGATGCATTGCTCTGTTGTGACAGATCTTAACTGGCTTAAGATGGATTCTTAAGAGCATTTTGTCAAGTAAAATAGCCTAGCATCAAGACCTATATAGCCAACAATAAAAATATATTCTAATTTAGAGTTTTCGATCATCTCCATCCTTCACTTTCATACTAGAAAGAGAATATTTGTTCATTTTTGTTCCCAGGTTTAGCTGCTTGGCTGAAAGAGGCAACTGGAAAATTATTTCTTCCTTCTTGTTTTATTTGAACATTGTTCTGTTTTTCTGTTGTGCTGCGTCTGGCACTTCAGATCCAACAGCTATCATCCTGTTGGGTAGAAAATATTTAATTAATCCTGCAAGCACATAGATCCATTAATACTGCCTGCTGAGTTTCACATGAGTTTGCTGTAAAGATGCCAGACAAACTCTGTGTAAAAACAAATTCTCTCCCCACGTTTCCTGTCTCTCTCTACACTGACTTTCAAATAAAGGCAAAATGCCAAAACATAATTTAAAAAAATCATCATATTCCCTTAAAAAGAACATTTACTGAGATTTATGCATATCGGCTTGGGGCAGAAATACAATACTACATAAAGAGCCAAACTCATGACTTAACTTTGCAAGTGGTGACTTTAATATTTCAAAAGTTAACCCTACAGTGTAAATATTTTGGGGGGAATGGCATTTGTTAAGGTCAGGTTTATTTATAAAGTGCTTTAAACAAACATAAAAAGATTGTCTCAGGAAATAAGTATTGAAATACCTGCATAAATAAAGTGCACACATAGACATGCACACATTCATGCATGTAAATGTAGGATGCAAATCATGTCAACAGTCACTGCTGAGGAAGGCAAGGGAGTAAAAGTAAGTTTAAAGACATTTTTAAAGGAGTGAAGAGATTCTGCTGTTCTTATATTTTCAAGGAGATTATTCCAGAGTCTTGGTGCAGCTGCTGAGAAGGCACTGTCTCCTAAAAGTTTTCGATGAGATCGTGGGATGGTTAACAGCCCTTGATCTGTAGATCTTAAGGGCCTAGTTGTATTTTATGGGGATAAAAAGTTCTGTAAAGTAGCTTGGGCCGAGACCATGCAGGGCTTTAAACACTAACAGAAGAATCTTATAATCTTACCCGATACCGAATGGGGAACCAATGCAGAGATGCTAGCACAGACGTAATGTGTTCCTTTTTTTTTTTTACATCTGTATAAGGAGCCTGGCTGCGGCATGGAATAGAGCCCCGCTTCATACCAAAATACATGGAGTTGCAGTAGCCAAATCTTGGCATGCATAACTTTTTCTGTGTTTGGCGATCAGAGAGTCCCAATCTTGTATATAATTCTGACATAGAAGAAGCTACATTTGACAACTGATTTGACTTTATTAAATTTCAGATATTATTCCAGTGTTTTGTGCGTAAAATAAAAGGATGCTGAAGAAGCATAGGGGTTGGAACAGTATGATCTGTTGATTGTGTTTATTTAATTTGTTTATTTAATTAGAAAGTTGTTAGTCATTCATCCTTGAATATCATCCAGACATTCAACAATGGTAGCAGTCCCAATTTCTTCATATTATTTGTTTGTATTTGTTAATGTGTCATACTTGGGAAGTGTAGGCTGACTGAACTGAACAGACTCAGCCTACATCATCACTGATCCTTATTCATGTATGATTATGCTGAACTGTGTACTTGCAATGTGGATGAGAGGTGTGGACACATCAGTAGCTGTGCATTATATTTTCAACTTGTTGTATGAGTATTTAGCAGGTCACTCAAGCCAGACATCACCAAAGCTGAGCAGATTAAGAATACCATTCTTAGGCATCACATACATGTAAACCCTTCACCATCTATTGCATCCAGTAGTGGGAAGGTTATTTTTGAAATATAATAGGTTACAAACAACAAGGTTACTTTTTGATTACTCTTCTAACAAATGTTTGGACAATAAAGCTGAAGAGTCCTAAAACATTAAAGGAACAGTCCACCACAAAATCAAAAATACATATTTTTCCTCTGGCCTGTAGTGCTGTTTATCCTATTAGATAGTTTTGGTGTGAGAGTTTTGGACATATCAACCATAGAGATAGCTGCCTTCTTTCAACCAGTGTCTCTTTTCCAGAATTCATGACTCAAGATAATCCACAGACCTTGTTGTGAGCAGTTTCATGTAGGAACTACTTTCTTTCTAGGAGAAGGTCTGGTAGATTGTACAGCAGCAAGAAAGTAGTTCCGACAATATGAATTATCTTGAGTAACCGATGTCTGGAAAGAGACACTGATGTTAAGTCTTCTAAGTCCATTATACTGGAAAGAAGGCAGACTACAGCAGGTATCTCCAAAACTCACACCAAAACAATCTGGTTTGACAAATAGTACACAGAAATAACATGATGGGGCAGGATTATATTCTGTGACTGATTGTGGATGGAAATATGTAGATGTTTCCTCAGGTTTGAGGATGTTGACAGCATTTCCAACACTGGCAAACAAGAATTTTTTGGACATAATGTTAGAGCCCTTCTCTAATGTTGAATTTCCTGCACTGAAAGGCATTCTTGAATAAATGCCCAATGATTGAAGCCTGTCTAGACGTACAGACAGCTCCTTGTAAGCCATCCTATCCTCTGTGATGTTGCACGCAGGTTTGTCCCAACAGCTTTGCTGACCCTCACTCTCTGGAAATATGCCAGAAGAATGCAATGCAACAGAATGAATGTTAGATTCTATATATAAGCCTCATATTGGAAAAAATATATATGGCCTATATTCAGACCATTTGTAATCACCAACATTTTGAAAACTAACTGTAATTCAGTCACATTTTTTTCTCAGTAACTGTAACAGTTGCATTTTTTGTAATGTAATTATATAATGCTGTTACATGTAACTGTTAACTACCCAACACTGATGGTATCTGTCTGGTTCTGACCCTGTGTAACTGATTTCTAAAGTCTGTTATTATTTATGAATGACTTGCATGGCTTCTGCCCCTCAATACGACAGCTGTACCTGCATGCTGAGATAGATAGATAGATAGATAGATAGATAGATAGATAGATAGATAGATAGATAGATAGATAGCTAGATAGATAGATAGATAGATAGATAGATAGATAGATAGATAGATAGATAGATAGATTTTTTTGGCCTAACATCTTATTTTATTTGTTACTTTATTATGACACTAACTTGATGAGCAGGAGCAGCTACTTTACTTCAGAAAGTGTTTCATTTCCTCCTTTTCTAAGCAGAATAGCAACGATTCTGCTGAAAAAAACTCAGACAGACAGAGTGACGTGATGTGCATTGTGTTTGGAAATATGACTCATTATATACAGTCTCTAGAAGTGTATGATTTAACTTTTCCCATGGTCTAGTGTTTAAAAAAGTTGAACAAAAATCACAATAAATTGTAGGATTGAATCACAGTACTTAAGAATCGCAACACATATTGAATCAGCACCCAAGTATTGTGATAGCGTGGAATCAGGAGATAAGTGTATCGTCTTGGCCCTAATAGATAGATGGATGGAAGGATGAAGAGATGGATAGAATGAATGAAACATAGTGTGGGTCTTCAGGTGGTACAGTATGAGTCAGATGTCTGGATTAAAATAGATCAGGAAATGATGAGCCCACTAGTCTTCCTGTGCTAGTAATGAAATTCTAATAGAACAATTTTTCTCCTTCCCTTTTGCGTCCAGTCCCACTTGACATTTGAGCTTAATTTAAGTTACAGAAGGTTTAATATAGTACAGGCTAAATGGGGGTAGGGAGGGGAGTGGTGAAGACCACGGCACTGTGATGTCAAAGAGCTGAGGTCTTCACTTCGGTTACATCACAGTCAAAGCTCGTCAGAATATGAAAAAGCTTCTGCTGAGAACGTACAAGTTAATTAGATCACATTTAGTCTATTTGTCCTTGTGGTTCTTCCTGTCTTTCTTACTGTGCCTGTAGCTGGATTGTACTAGAAAGTGCCAGCTTCGAGCTGACAAGTACATCGCTCTGCCGTGAAATCATTTCATCGTGTCTTGGTGTAAAACAAGGCTCCAAACAGTTCAAAAGTACTCCGCTCAAACACAGTCTTGAAGACAACCACTGTTTTAGACTCAGTAACTTTATTGCCGTTCCGTATGTTTTGTTCCAACTGCCCCCCCAGGGTCACCGTTCGCCCGGGCCAGCGTGAAGAGCAAGAACGAGAGCTCGTCCTACTTCAGGAGGAAAGAGAAGAGGATTCGCTTCACCATCCGCCGTCTGGTCAAGTCCCAGAGCTTCTACTGGACTGTGCTGTGTCTGGTTGGCCTCAACACGTTGTGTGTGGCCATAGTACACTATGACCAGCCTGACTGGCTCACCTATGCACTATGTGAGTACCAGCAGTTGTCATGTAAACCAAAATGCCTATATTGTATTGCTACTTATTGCACCAATATTATTTTATTTGACTGTTTATACATTTAATGAAATATTCCCAAAAAATGAATTTAGTTTCACTCAGTGGCCTCAAGCCCTGAAATGCTTTAACTTCATCAAGATTTTAAAAGTTGAACTCATGATAAATGAAACACACTCTTGTTTAATTAAAAAAAAACTAGGAACGAGGATTTACCACACAGCCTTGTTTGAGTTTGACTTCTCTCTACTGGTGCTACTGTTGCATACAATAACCTTTCAGTGTTCATCATTATCCTGGAATTTGCACATGTGACCACAGTGGCCCCTGTTCAGCAGAAGTTACATAGTCTTGCTTCAAAGTTGGCCACTCAAATACTGCACCTCCTGCCTCCTTCACAAACTTTGACTATGATAATAATAACTGGTATTTTAAGAGCACTGCAATAAATTCCGGACAACTTTAATCGCTAATTGCCTAATTAGTTTTGACCGTTATAATGCCTAATTTAAATTACTAACAAGAAATGGGAAATTTGTAAGATTATCATGATATCCAGTTACTGATGACCGAATAATAGTATATGAACAAAGAATTGTGTTTTAATCAGAGATTTATAAGATTGTTTAAGTGTAGTTGTAAAGTGGAACCTCTGATCATCTCTTTAGATCAGGGTTTGTCAAAGTTTTGCCAGTTTAGGGAACCAGCGCTGAAAAACCTTTGAAGGATTGGTGATTGGTCTCAGTGGCATTTAACATTAAATTTCATACCTGTTTGCAGACAAGGCAGATCACTTTATCTGTCCCCCGAGATCCAACGAAGTAAGAGTTGATCCATTTTTCGTGAAACCTCTTTTTTTCCTCAGCCATACAGCATTTTTTCCCTGTGGCCTTTCCATCTCACTT
The DNA here is from genome assembly GCF_056507025.1 of Lutjanus erythropterus. NCBI lineage: Eukaryota > Metazoa > Chordata > Actinopteri > Lutjaniformes > Lutjanidae > Lutjanus > Lutjanus erythropterus. The sequence continues at coordinate 39,063,227 of NC_139326.1, read as the reverse complement.
CCGCAATAGACACCCGAGTTGTCCACCAAATCGCTAACTTTAGCTAACAGTACTAGCATAAGTGACAGAATGTAATTCCTGTGACACTCACAAGGTGCCACTAGTTGCCAAACAACCAGTTTTCTAGAAGTTGTCATTCCTAAACTGACAGACACTTGTTAGGAGAGTAGTGTATTAGTCAGGTGGTGTATTGAATGTCGGCTACTGAAAGTGAAAGTATTGATGATGATGATGCATGTATTTCATGTCACATTCAGGGGCCACACAATGTGTCTCTGAGGGCTGCCATTGGACCGCAGGCTGCAGTTTGAGAACCCCTGGTTCAGAACCTGATGCATGTTTGCATTTTTTCTTCTTTACAACCTATTTTAAAAAATTAAGGTTCTGTGTGTCTTTTTGTCCAAACACATAAAAAATGTCATGAATAACAAATTAAAGTTGAAGATTGATTTCTGTTGTGGTCCCAGATGTAAATATAGTAAAGATGCAGGAATCCAGATGCCCAGGTGACATCATACTACCTACAAACCAATTCATACATAAATCATCATCATTAAAATCACTCAGAGCAAAACAATAAAAAATAAACAAATTGATAAATAAATGCATTTTTAAAAAATTGCTAGTTACTTTAAATGTTGTGTGCAGAGGCAAGTAAATCCAGTTCCTGGCACCACAAAAAGGTAAAAGACTAGACCCCCAGGTTGGTATTAAATCTCAGTAAGCATAAGTCCACAGGAGCTTTGAGGTTCCAAAGAACTGGATCCTTTTCTACTCAGCTCAGACAGATAAAAACCCTGTGGTATCCTGCTTTAAATCAAGATGAGAACGGGGACAAACTGCAGAAACACATGTGCAAACATCCATCCCACAAGCACTATTGTACATTTCACAAACACACATGTGAGCAAACATACAGCTTGCACACTCCATCAGGGGAATATACAGCAGTTATTTCCTCAAACAATAGACTCTTTCTGTGTCTTATTTGCTGTGGGCACAGCTGAACAGGCAGCAGTAGCCCAGCTCTATTGAATTGTGGAAATCAGCAGGGAGGCCTTTTTAACCCGGGGCATTGATCTGTGTGTTTTCTTCTTGTCCCTGGACAGACCTGGCTGAGTTTGTATTCCTGGGCCTCTTTCTGGCAGAGATGTCCATGAAAATGTACGGGCTCGGACCCCAGAACTACTTCCACTCCTCATTCAACTGCTTTGACTTTGGGGTGAGTCGTCCTGTTCAGCTGGGAGTTCAATCAATCCACACCGGGTGTGAGCATGTGTGGGCTAATTCAAATGATTCAGGACTGACGTCTCAGGGAAAATGTGTGTTTGATTATCGCCAGGATAGCAAAACGATTACTTTACTGATGAACTGATTGTTTAATGAGTATTTGGAAATAAAAGCTGTGGAGGCCTGCTACATAATCAGACTGTGTTCACAGGTGATTATTGGCAGCATTTTTGAAGTGATCTGGGCTGCCATCAAACCTGGAGCCTCATTTGGGATCAGCGTCCTGCGAGCTCTGAGACTGCTCAGGATCTTCAAAGTCACCAAGTGAGTCATCAGCAGTGGTGGAAAGAACATTTACTCAATTAGTCTACTGAAACCAAATGAAAACAAAATGATCAGCATATAGACAAAATACACATACTGTGATTTGCTACAATATTTGTTTTGTCTTACTATTACGATAAAGATGTGTACAGCATCTGTCCAAGACTACCCTTCGTGGACAATAAAGTATATCGTATTGTATCGTATCGTATCATATGCAACTTTATGCTACTACTATATATTCCAGAAGAAAATACTAAATACTACTTTAGTACTTAAAGGGACAGTTCACCCCAAAAGCAAAAATACTTATTTTCCCCTTCTCTGTAGTGCTTTTCATTCATAGATTTTAGAGATGTCTGCCGTCTCTCCAATATAAAGGAACTGGTGGTGCTCAAAGCACCAAAAACATACATTTTAGAAATTCTAAATTATTGTCTCTTTCCAAAAATCATCACCCAGTTACTCAAGATAATTCACAGACCTTGTTGTGAGCAGTCTCATGTAGGAACTACTTTCTTTCTATCAGAAACTAAGTAGTTCCAGTAGAGTCTAGTAGTAGATTTTACTGCTGAAAGAAAGTAGTTTGTACATTAAACTGCTCACAACAAGGTGTATTTTGAGCAATTGTGGAAAAAGGCATTGCTGTTGAGTTTTTCAAATGTATTGTTTTGGTACAGAAGTAGTGCCATCTTGTTCCATTATATTGCAGAAAAGGTAGACATCTCTATGGCTGATATCTCCAAAACTCAGCAACTCACACCAAAACAGGATAGATGGATAAATAACACAAAATATGTGTTTTTGATTTTTGGGTGAACTATCCCTTTGAATAAAATGAATTCAGGAATTTATCTTGCAATGGAGTATTTTTAGACCATGGTATCTTTACTTTTACTTAAACAAAGACATTAGAAAGTCTTTGTGCTTGATCTTGATCATAATGAATCTCATACATTCGTGTGTGTGTGTGTGTGTGTGTGTGTGTGTGTGTGTGTGTGTGTGTGTGTGTGTGTGTGTGTGTGTGTGTGTGTAGGTACTGGAACTCGTTGAGGAATCTGGTGGTATCCCTGCTCAACTCCATGAAATCAATCATCAGCCTGCTGTTCCTCCTCTTCCTCTTCATCGTGGTCTTCGCTCTGTTGGGCATGCAGCTGTTTGGTGGCCAGTGAGTCATTTGTATCTGCTACTGCTGCCTGTTGTGAGGAAATAAAACACAAATACTGACAAGATCGGTGGCTCCCGAGGTGGGGTACAGTGAGCACCGGGGTTTCTTGAGGGAGTTTCAGTGATTTTTAAAGTTTTTTAAAGTGGTTGTGGTTGTATTGTCATGTATTACCAGATAACAGTCAACAAGCCACTACTTTGGAGAAGCAGCAGGAGTTCTGGTGCAGGAATCTAAGCAATATACTGCTGTGAACAGCGTCAGCAGCAACACGTTTTCAGGCCACCTCACCTAATAATGTCAGTATCAGTTTAAGCCAAATCTTGTTCTCTCCAAAGCAGCCAGACTCATTTGGCAAAAACAGTTATTTTGGGCCCGCACTACGAGGCAGAATTTGTCATTAGCGAGGTAACTTCCACGATTAACTCAGGGTTTTCAGTCCTACGATGGTGGTTCACCTCTAACTGGGGTACATTGCTGTGGTAGCTTATGCCGAACTGCTAACCTGCTCGAGAGCAGTTTATGTTCGAGATAAGAGATCAACTCAGATAAAAGTACCGCCTGCTGACTGATTAGTTCTCTTGGAAAATATATTCAATGGTGCTGGGCATCACCAACATCCCGTGGAGCTTGATGCACAGATCATGAGAGGGAGGAGGGAAAAGTGTTATTTTGCTGTGCTTTGATTAACTGATTTCATCCTACAGCAGAGACTGATTGAAGCATTAAAGCCTTGTACAAGTCCATTTTATACTGCCATCTGACTGACTGATGCATTATCCTAAATGCATGTATTCATATAAAGAATAGAGGGAAATATACCATTTCATGTTTTTGATCATGTGTCTGCAGATCACATTACAAATTATCACTTGTATTAGAGTATATATTTTTCTCCCAAATCAGCTTGACAGTTCCAAGTGCAGCTGAAAGATTTAAGTTAAAACGATCTCACACATCAGAAGAATACATCTAAGCAACACATTAATTTAATTAATGAATAAGAGTGATTATAATCACATGTACTCATGCTCTAATGAAGGAGCATTTCTTCAGCTCTGAGGACTATTAATTTAGGCCTTGAACTGTTTTAATTTGTGATTAATCCTGTGTGTTATATATTTTTAGTGTGAGTGAGTATCCTGAAAAGCGCTCTATATAATACATGTTATCATTATTATTATTCATACAGTTGGTGATCTTTTTTTTTTCTGCCAGCTGTTCTTCTTGCATCTGTCAGGTGCAGCTGTGTTACTTTCAGTCTGGGTTATGATGGTTATAATGTTTCTGATAACCTACTTCTTCATTATTTGTCTGACATTATATTTTGCTTCTCGCTTATAAAATATACCAGTCTGCTGCTGGTTGACTTGTTCATGTTGGGATTGATCAGATGCTTCACATCCCGCCCCATTTATGTGGAAGTGCTCATGTGTAGATTGAGGAACCCTGGTTTGACTCACTCAGCTGATAACCAGCTTCATGTGACCACTTATCCTTGTCTGATAATCCATTTATTATACGCCTGAATACACTGCGCTCATAAATATTTAAAGAATAGTGTTATGTGAAGAATATGTGTCATATAAACATGCCTAAGAATGACTCAGCTATAAGTCAGCTGGGCAAGTAGAGTCCCACTGCCCCCTCAAACATCCCTGCTTTCCCATTAATAAACTCCTAATAGGCTTGACTTTTCTCCATTGTTGCTTTTTATTTTTGTAGTTGCATTTTTTATTTTATTTACATAAAACTATTATTTTTTTATCTAATTAGCTCCTTCTGTTATTATTATTATTATTATTAAAATCTTTCCTAGTAATCTTTTTCCCTTAACAGTAGTTGTGCTCACTTAAACTGTGACATGTAGGTGAAAAAAACTGCATAAAAGATTTTTTAAAAATGAAAACTGTCAGACCATTATTTCAATTATGTGTAGACTTAAACATATTGTGAAAAGTGTCTATAAATGATCTGGAAATTGACTAAAAACAAAGGAATAAGTAAGAGCAAGTATTTTCTCATTAATTTTATAATAAATGGATGACATGATTCAGATGCTATCTTTAGCCCTTTGCACTGAGATAATGGGACATATGCGTACTGTAATTCAGTAGTCATGTGTTAAAATATAACAGGGAAAAAACTCCCAACAGAGTTAGAAGAAACTAAAAACACATTTCACAGGCTTCTAAAATAAATCCAGGTTTCCCTTTCTACTTTCTGTTGTTGTCTTTTAATGAGATCCAGACTAAAAAAAAGGCTCTCATGGTTTCTGAGAAGGCACAAGACAAATTCTGCTGGCATTCCGACCTCCTCTGTCTGCATCCCTCAGATTGGGGGGGAGATGTAATTAGGTCCCAGCAGACAGACAGAGATACAAAATGTCAGCATTAGCACAACTCATCCATTTGAGAAGAATAAACACTCAGAGATCAGCCATAAGGTCGCACAGAGCAGGCACTCAGACGACTCAAATGTAATAGGCATATATTGTGCTGGAATAATGTGCAGCGGCCTAATGGAGACAATGAGCTGCTCCGTCCTCCAGTAGGTGGAGGACTGACTGTGACGGAGCTCCATCACATTCTGTTTGTTTTGTCCCTGCAGGTTTAATTTCGAAGACGAAACACCGACAACTAACTTTGACACATTCCCGGCAGCGATTCTCACCGTCTTCCAGGTAAAGGTCATCTCCATCATGCTGCTTCCTCTCCATTCATACTGCTGAACTGGACCCAGAAACCTTCCTGTGTCTTCTCCCGCAGATCCTAACTGGGGAGGACTGGAACGCGGTCATGTACCACGGGATCAAATCACAGGGGGGCGTTCACGGTGGAATGTTCTCCTCCATTTATTTCATCGTTCTCACTCTATTTGGAAACTGTATCCTGCCCGATTGATTCAATTCGATTTACCTTTGTGGCTGTCAGGCAGCCGTACAGCACTCTGAAAGAATTTATCACTGATTTGAAGAACAGCTGCGACTGTAAATATTGATTCTGTGTTCATCAATCATTTGATCTTTTTCCTGAGACCACAAATAACCAGACACGCTCCTCAACGTGTTCTTGGCCATCGCTGTCGATAACCTCGCAAATGCCCAGGAGCTTACTAAGGTACAGTATTTCTTTACAGCCTGAGATATGCCGGCTTTATGGCAGTTTACAGTAGGAGAGAGAAGCAGTGCCATCAATAAAAGTAAATTAAATGCAAATTGCCCTTTATCCCCTCTTTTACAAGACAGTGACTATTCAGAGAATATGAGGGTACCTTGGTTTACTGGTTTCATAACACTGTCTGCTGTGGAGGAGCATGACTGATGTAACTCCAGAGACCTCATTATAGAAAATCTCCTATCTCATCTTAGGATGACATTTAGAATTTTTGGTATTACAGAATAATGTTTCTTAACCGCATTTATGAAAAGATGGATAGGAATTTAGCTTTTACAAAACTGTCATAACAGAAGAATTTCCTCAGTTAGGAATCCTGAGTTAGGTTGGCATAGACCCTGTCCTAAATTTATAATAACTGCCAAAAATGGCAGCACCACTGTTGTTAGGTCAGTGTCAGTGAAGATGGATTTAATTACAGAAGTTAGAAGTGTTCAGTTGTTTACCCTTGGCCAATAATTGGAAAGTGAACTTTCCAAAAAGGTTGCATTTCCTCTCTTACATCAACAATATTAAAGGGGCAGTTTACCTCAAAATCAAAAAATATATTTTTAGAGTAACAGTATATTTAATTTACAGAAATAATACATGATTTTAAATGCTTGTATTTACTATTTTTAAATAAACCTTCTAACATTTTAAGGGGAGGTTCACTCCAAAGTCAAAAATACATATTTTCCCCTGGTCTGTGGTGTTTTTTATCCATCTAGATCATTTTGGTGTGAGTTGCAGAGTTTTGGAGATATCAGCTGTAGAGATGTCTGCCTTCCCTCCAATATAATGAGACTAAATGGCACAGTGAATGGTGACCAGTTTTCAAACATAAAAACAACAGAATAAAAACATAAAATGCCTCCATACTGCTCGTCTGGTGTAATCCAAGTCTTGTAAAGCCCCAGCATGCCAGGTTGACTAAAAAAATGTTATTTATACCATGTTTTTAGCCTGAACTTGGATTACGCCAGACAAGCAGTATGGAGGCATTTCGCAACTGGTCACTGTTCACTTCCATTGTTTGGGAGATTCTGCAACACTGTTTTCCTGTGAAACTCCAGCAGTGTTTTGTGGACTTACAAAATTAACCCAAACCCTCAGTTGGCATGAGGGTGAGTAGATAATGACTGAACTGAAGTGTTTGTTAACTAGTTCCAATAGAGTCTATTGCAGACAGAAAGTAGTTTGTACTCGAAACTGTTCACAACCAGGTCTGTGGATTATCTTGCGCAACCGGGTCATGATTTCTGGCAAGAGACACTGGTTTTGAGTTATAAATGTGTTATTTTGGCACTTTGAGCACCACAGTATGAGTGCCTTCTAGCTTCATTGTACTGGAGAGAAGCCATAAATCTCTATGGCTAATATCTCCAAAACTAGGAAACTCACCTGAACGGTACCTTTAATGCCTCTGACTTATCCAAGCTAAAATTGAACAGAACATTTTTTCTTGTCCGTTATTGCAAGTTAGTAAGCAAGTGAAGTTGGACAGCTGTTGTTAAGGATACATGCAGTCACATGTATGTTCTAAACAGATACATGACAGGACAAGTGCCAACTGGAGAATCGAGTTTGCAGTTCTAGTTTGGATTTTGTAAATTAAGATAAGAGATTTGGTCTGAGATGGGATAGAACACAGCCATGAGTTTAGAAATGATTTCTGTAACTGTAAGGTTTCTTTTCTTTGAAACATGAGTTAAGACCAGCAGTTATGATTTTTTGCTGTAATGAGGCCTCCTGGTCAGTAAGTCATCATAAAGAACTGCCAAGTTCGTTTGCAGCAGTTAATAGCTCACCACTGAAGAAGAACTATTATCAACTGTCAACATGTCTTATCCAGTTGTAAATCCTAACAAGACAGTGCTAATCTTATTCATAAAGAAGAAAGGATCAACAAACCAAAAATGACTCTGGCTCCTAAAATAATTAGGTCTCAAATAATAGCCTTGGCCAGCAGAAACAAATAACAGCTGCTGGCTGGTAAAGGCTGGGTAAGAAAACAAATCTGTACTGTAGTCTGTACTGTGATAGCTCACAGTTATTCTGTGTATCAGTGCGTCAGCAGAGTCATTTCACACTCACCACTCTGCTGCTCTTAGTTTCTCTTCTCTAACAGTTGACAGACTGTTTTCATTCTCTGATTATACTCAGTTGTTATCACTTTCACCTTAAAGACTACCAGGAAAGGGAGGGATCATGCCCACTGAACTGCTTGAAGACTTTTGATTTGAAACATCTGTGTGGGAAGTGTTCAGTTTCATTGACAGTAATAACAGTGATCCAAGTGAGTGGAAATAATTAGTGAATGAAAAAGTTTCTGTCAGGGGGAAGAAACTGAGAGCAGAGTGGTGAGTTATGATAACACTCTTGTTCTGATGGAATTAGTGTGGTGGAAGTGTACATTACTCTGAAATGATCAACAACAGGTAAACCAGTAAAAATAGAAATAAGAGTCTGTCTCTAATATATGTCTGTTTCAAATCAATTTAAGTCTCTCACAGCCAGGTGGATGGGCTTCAGCCCACCACAACCCCTCTGGGAGAAGCAGTTATAGACAATGGATGGATGGAACCATTTATATAACATTCATTTTTTTTTAGAAATATGACAAAACTATATTTTAAGGGGGGGTTGATTTTTACTTGTCAATTATGCTAGAAAATATATTTTAAAAGATCAAACTCTTGGCTATTAAACCTTGTAACAGGCCAACCTCCTAGTGATTATTTTTTTTATTAAATGTTAATGTCACCTCTGTCAGATAGGAAATCTGACGGTTGACATGTCACATTTTTTTCATTTCATAGCACAGTCATAGTGAGCAGCCATTTCAACTTTTAGTGTCTCAGAGTTCTCTTAATGCTAATCAAAATACATATTTTTAAACCATAATTAAACCATACTTATTTAGCTTTGATTAAGAAGGGCTACAGATGTGACATGTTATGATTGAGACACATCTGATAGAAATATTATTTAATGAATTTGTCTAAAAACAAAGTTTACCAGTGCTTGAGCAGTATTCCTGCCTTTTGTAAACCAGGAAGTGAGGCAGGGGTCCATAGGGTATAGCTAACCCTTTTTACGCCTGATTAAATCATGTTTGAGTTGACAGAAATCTGTGACAGCAACAGTTTCATTGAAAATAAATTTTAAAAGAAAGACGATTATAATAGAACATTTTTATACCTGTGTTAGCAGTGGCTACGGTTACATGTAGATTTTGAAGGACAAGTTTAGAAATTAAAAAAAAGGGGTATTGATATCAATCAAGGTGTTTTGGTAGGACATGATTCTCAAGAATGGGTGATGTCTGTTTCACATAAAGTTTTGGTGATAGATCATGTGTGGATGGAGCCATTTATATAAATATGAGAATTTATGTGAGGACATATGAGAATCTGATTGGCTGGTTCAAAAATGTTCACCTGTGGTCACATACCAGCTGAACTCTTCTGGTTCTTTAAATCTACTGGTCATTCTGTAGTGATGATACCGCTGTCCTCCACAGATAAAGGTCATAATAATGTTAATGTATGAATGAATGTATTGCATGTGTGCATGTATGTTCTTACACATACTGTCCAGGATGAAGAGGAGCAGGAGGAGGCCATCAATAAGAAGCTCGCACTCCAGAAGGCCAAGGAGGTAAAGGAGGTCAGCCCCATGTCGGCCGCTAACATTTCCATCACAGCGTAAGTCAACCTCTTCTTCTAATGTTTGTTCTGGCTTTCTGAAATCTCTGCTCTTTTGTTTTCACACAGAAAAAAAACAGGAATTCTGTGTACCTTTGTTGTAAAGTTAACTTTCTTCTCATGCTAAAGAACAGTTCACCAATATGTCAATACATATGACTCTGCAGGACGCATATATAAAGAATTTTAATGTCAATATTAAATCCATAAAACCTGCCCTATTATTCACTGCCTAGATTTGTTTAGAACGTGATGCTCAAACCCTTAACAATAGGTTAAAAAATACAAACAACTAATATAGAAGAAAGGCAAAAATTCACAGACAGCCCTGTATAGAATAATTTAATAATTCAGTATAATGATTAGGTTTTGATTTTGGTTTCTTTATCCCTTTATGACAGTAAACTAAATATCTTTGGGGTTGTGAGCAAAACAAGATGTGTAAGACATCTTACTTTGGGAAACACTGATATTTTTAATAATTTTCTGACAATTTATAGAGCAAACAACTATTAACTGATTAATCAAGAAGAAACTGACTAAGAAAATAATAGTTATTTGCAGCCCTAATACTGTCATGAGGGAAGTGAATAACATGAGATTGACCCTTCATAGTAAAGTCAGCAATGATAATGGTTTTGAGCACAACCCCACAGTAGGCGTCACGTCCACAGTATTGGGGTAATGCGGTTATCATCACAGCACTAATAATGAGACACATATGAAAAGGAATCTATCACCAGAACTTACAATTTGCCCATCCCCTAAATATGCAGAATCTTTACATAAATGTTCATTTTCTGCTTTATATGTTTCTCTGCCTGTATTAACACAAACATAGACAGCCCAGTCAGAATTTTCCTACACTGATACTTTGATGCATGGTCTCTGTTTGAAGTTCTGAAATGTGATGATGATAATGTTGACTAATCTCCTCAGAGTCCCAGTGAAAGTCTGTTTATCTGCTCACCCACACATTTCTTTCTCCACTTCTTTTCTTCACTGTTCTCTGTCTCCCAAATGACCTCTGCTGTAGATTTCTGCAGGGTCCCTCAGGAACATGTTAACATCAACAGACAAAATACTGCTCATGAGTGAAGCCTCTTAAACAGCCAATATGCCCATGATATCCCATTGTATTTCTGACATGCAACCACAATGGGCATACAACATGTACGAGATTGAGATAGACTGATGTTAAACAAAAGCTTTGCAGTACAAGCAAAGACACTTAAGTGTAGCCATTCACAAGGCTGATTGTTGAATAACTGTAGATTATTCAGGCAGTACATTTTATGATATTATATTAAAATATTACCTGATTTTTTATATATTTTTGGTCAAATGAATGTATTACAGGTACTGTAGCTCCAACTGGGATTTAGTATATGTTGTTTTATTCTTGTTTCAAATAGCTGACTTCAGTACTCCTCGTGAAAGTCTGAGACCTGAGGAGTATTTTTTCAAAAGATGATCACCATAAATAGCAGTGACCTGAAATTCATTCATTCTAGTCTTTAAAATTGCACTTGGGCTGGGCAGTATATTGATATCATCATTGTGATATGCTGTCTTTTCCTGTTCTTTAAAGGCTGCTTTACAGTAAAATGAGGTAATGTTTTAACTCACCAGACTGTTCTGTCATTTGCCTTTATCAGCTCAGTCATTTTATCCACATTACTGATGTTTTAACAAAACTCTCATTGTGTTAATATGTTGTGAAAGCACCAATAGTTATCCCTACAATAATTCTGCAGTATTGATAAATATTGTTATTGAGGTATTTGGTCAAAAAATATTGTGATATTTGATTTTGTCCATATCACCCAGGCCTATCTGAGTATTTACAGTTAAGTTATTTTAAGTACAGTTAGAGAAGAGAGTTTTAGAGAAAATACATGTATCACAGTATATATTGTATATTGAGGAATAGCCTAAAAATATCAAGATCATTTTTATAAACCATATTGCCCAGCCCTAAGTTGCAGTAATCAATGTTTTTGTGGATACAATGACTGTATGATGTGAATAGAATCACTAATGACATACTCACAAAGACGTAGGAATCAGCTCCCCTCCCAGTGAAGCATTTAGCAGCTAAAGAGCCAGATATGTTTTTCAGGAGCTGGTGGAGCCCAAACCAGTGCTAAAACAGAGTGACTATTGGTGGACACAAACACGCTTCCAAATGATGCTAAATCCTGCGAGTTCTTTATCGAGGTCCATCAGACATTTATCAAAGAATGCCAAGTTCTCCCGATCTACTTATTACTGTTCTTACTCTTACTGAATCAAATACAGCAGCTTGGTCAGTGTTGCTATGCTTCAAACTATGATGGTGTAGGTTTCCCTTCTGGATTCACTTTAACATTATGTTTTGATGTGTGTGTAGTCAGGTGATGTAGTGTAAAAAGTTTGCATGTGGAGGAGGTGGGGTGGATGGATGGGTCAGTCAGCTAACAAAATTTAAATGACCAAAACACAGAGATAAAACCTATTGAATGCAATTAACAATTCATAAAAGCATTCCTGTAAAAGAAGTCTTTAAGGGAGAATATAAAAGATGCCAGTGATGTAGCCCGTCTGATTTCAGTAGGGTAAATGTTCCACAGTCTGGGGGCTCGCACAGCAAAGTCCCGATCACCTTTGGTCACGAGCTGTGATCTGGGGACAACCAGTAGAGCTGCATCCACGGGTCTCAGAGACCAAATATATGGACTCAGTAGGTCTTTTACATAATTTTGAGTGAGGCCATTTAAAGCTTTAAAAGTTAAAAAAGTCACATTTTAAAATCAATATGGAATGCTACAGGCAGATAGTGAAAGTTGGCTAACACAGTGATGTATGAGTATTTTTTGGTAAAGCATGAGGGGCGTATTGTGTATCAGTTAGAGTCGATGGAGGGAGCTCTGGTAGATACCGGAATAAAGCATGTTACAGTCGTCTGAGCAGGAAAAAATAAAAGCATGGATAAATCCACACAAATCAGTGGGGGACAGGAGACTTCAGTCACTATATCTAAGACATATGTTACATTGCCTTATGTCACATTATGTAAACCTACCAAAGTAGTTTTGTTGCCTACACTCAGCCAAGCAATTTTTTTGTGCCTTTATTTTGAAAGTCTACCCAGATGATGCATATTTATTATTCCTACCTTGACTGCTGGGTGTGCAAAAGTAATGCTAGATGGGTATGTAGAGTGACATAGTTTGAAGCTGACCAAGTTGTCATATTTGAAGAGGAGGGAGTGAGAACATGTTGCTGTATTTACAGATGTAACAGCTCAATATTCACCACGGAAACTGACATTTACAAGCTGCTGCCACCGAGTCCCAACATTATGATCTCAATATTTAGCCAAATAGTGTAGGAAATATTTTCAGCTCCACTCATGACATTATGTTTATATCCAGAGTAGTTTTACCTGTACAAATATCAGTAAAATTCTGTAGTTTGATTTCAGTATGAGCATACTCTGTCATATCTGGGCTCTAATGATATTTTTTCTTTGCTCACTGTAGCTGAGTAAACTGTCACTACGGCAGTCAGTATGTCCCTGACGGTCCATTGTGTGACACTTCCTTTCTGGTTCAGTCTTAGTGTTGTATTTCTGAGCTCTCACTGCCCATCGCATTGAAATGTGATGGGAGGCTAAAGGACGCAGAGAAGACAGAGAAATGTCGAATGGTGTCTGGCTGTTTTCTCTGACTCCATCCTATATTATGTCCCCCCCTCCCCCATTTTTGTTTTGTGCATGTGCAGTTTTCTAACACGCAGTCGAGGTAACGCGCACTCTAGCAGCTCATCCATCTGCAGCGTTAACTCACTGTGAGTTATTACCTCTCTGTTACAATGTTTAAATCCTGCCATTGCCCTCCTCTCATCCCTCTTCTTCAGCTGCCAAACCCTGTCTTCCTCTGGTCTCATCATTATGTCATTCTTCTGTGTGAATTGTCCATAACAACATGACAGCTGCTCTGTGCTCACACCTTCTGACAGAGCTGCGTGTGTGTGTTTCAATATTTCCATTCCTTTGTTCTATTTTTATTATTTCTCTGTGATCGACGAGTGTCACGAGTGTCTGTGTCGGTGATCATGGTATCTGACTGTTTGTGATCGACATCCTTCTGTCTGAGAATGATTTTTATCAGTGACTGCACCTCTCCTTCTGTAGATTTCAAGATATCATTTTTCATACTGTATCTGTTCATTACATATATTTACAGCTGTGATTCATTTTCCCAAGCTGGTTGTGAATATGTATTGTATGATATTACTGCTGTGTTAGTTTTTAAAGAAATATGCCTTCAATATTAACCAATGAACAGGTTAGGAAAGTCAAAAAGTAACAAGAGACATTACTGGTTTCGGTCTTTTCATTGGATTTCTTGACAATAAGAAAAATCTAGAATAATGTCAGTTTAGTTCCTGTCTTCAGTATTTTTAAATGTAACAACATCCATCAAAAACACTAAAAGAAGCCTTACTGACTGTCAAGTAGCTTTTCACTTAGTTATTCATTCCTGACGTGTCTTTGCACCTACTGTGTACATCAACACGTTCTCACTCCCAACTTGTCAAATACGGCAGTTTGGTCAGTGCCCCCACGTCTCAAACTTAAAAGCTACAGGTATCCCTCTTGTGTCAAGTGTTGCACGTACAGGGCTCCACAGTCAGGTTATGATAATAATATTATAATAAACATGCAGCGTCCAGGTAGACTTTCAAAATAAAGGTACACTACTTGGGTAGGTTTAGGGAAAGATCATATGTAATGTTACATACATAAGGTTTATATGTACATTAGGTTAGGTTATGTTATGTTACGTTACATTATGTTACATCACGTTACTTTACGAGACGTTACATAATGTCACATTACGTCACTTTACGTTATCTACGTAAAAAGAAGTCAGTATTGACTCTTAATTTTACACAAACATGAAACTCAGTCGATTTGGTTAAAGTCCTGTGTTTGTTTGACTCATCAGTCCACCCTGCATCCTCCATACATGGACCTTCTTACTCTTTATACACCTGTCATAGATGGCACATTAAAACATAGCACTAGAGAGGTTTTTCCAGAAATGACAATATTGATTTACCTACAGTGTCATAGTTTGAGGCATAGGGACACTGACGAAGCTTACTCATTTGATGGGTGCAAGTAAATTTAAAGTCAAATTTGATTTATATAGAGAAATATCACAGATCACAAATTTCCTCAGAGGGCTTTACAATCTATACACTGCCTGACACCTTGTGTCCTATAGACCCTCGACATCCTAAAGAAAAACTCCTCCAAAAAACCCTTTTAACAGGGAAAAAATAGAAGAAAGCTCAGGAAGAGCCACAGATCCCCCTCATAATCCAGGATGGACACACATGCAATAGATGTTGTGTAATGAACAAATACCACATTAAATACAGACATTAATGACATTTTTTCTGATTCATTAAATAGAGATGCACAATAAATATTGAGGCAGATAAATTATCAGCTGATATTGGCCTATCTAGTTATATCAGTCTATATACATATGTATATATATATATATGTATATATATACATATATATATATATATATATATATATATATATATATATATATATATATATATATATATATATATATATATATGACACAAATTAGATTTTGACAGATTTTGTCGAAGCATTTCATTTGGAATCTTAGACAAAAAAATACCTTCAGCTGCGTAAAAACTACAGATTAAACTTATTTTTAACACAAAAATGTCATATTATCAGTTATCTTATCTGTACCTGCCATGAGAAGCAGGTAATTATCATTTATCATTACTGACTGAAAATAAATCTATATTGTGCATCCTACATAAAATGATAAAATGTATGTATAGAATGTGGATCCTGAACAACTTCACCTGGTCAGGTGTCACCACTGGGACTTGAGTGTTGAGAGTGAAATGAGCTGTGTCTGTACATTGAATACCCAGTAACAATAATACCAGATCCCTTACACTTTATCACACCACATCCAAAAATATTATATCAAGTTTAATCAGTGATGTGAAGACGACCCACAGAGAGTTTGTTTATTGCAGCTGTAGGTCTAACAACAAGAGCAGTTTTAACTGACAATGAAACTGTATTTCTTAGACTATTTTAAAAATTTGTTTGGCTTCTAATTTCATTTGTATAGATTACAATTTTCAGTAAATGAAAACTCTACAATATAGTTCAAACAACTGAGAGCCTGGGTATTGGCATTTGCAATGCAGTTTTTACACTCTCCACTGAGACCAAGGCTAAAAATAGCATCAGTAATAATGAGAATTTGCTCTAACTCCACTGCCCCGTCCCCATTATCCCCCTGCTTCTTTTCAGCAAAAACTATTTCTTTTGGGTTTTTGGATAATTTTGCGTCTCTACTGTACATGTTTCTCCCTGTGTTAGTTTCCTGAAGCTTATTTGCCCCCTCTGTGCTTTTGTCTGTAACCTGTTTCTGTCCCTTTGAAGTTCCTTCTCTCCCTCTGTTTGTTTCAATGTTGCTCCCTTTATGTGTTTGTAGGAGTTATGTCTGCACCCCAGTCCATCACTACCTGAGGTAAAGCCAACCGCCTCTAGCGAGGTGGTCGATGATGATTCATAATCATGTTGTCATTATGTACATTCTTGAAAGCAAGGCCACATAAATGAAAGTGATCTGCCCTGCATTCCTGTCATGCACACCATGTCACAGGCTTTTCTGTTCATTTAGTGAGTCCAGTCCCATGTTGTCCATCCACCTCTCAGCAGGAGTTCAAAAGGTTGTAGTTCAGTTTTACATATGTAGAATGTACGCCTGTTCTACATATGTAGACGGTGAGTATGAAAAAAAAAATTGCAGGATGATGGAGCATTGAGAACATGGGATAAAGTTGTTGTCTGTTCCTAATCTGTGTCGTGAACAGATTGACTTCTCTGATGAAATGCCACATTAAAAGATGGCATTGTAACGTGCAGTTTGATTTTTCAGAATCAGGTGAAGAGATAGGCCATGATCAGACAGAGTGTTTCTAGACATTCACCAAATCACCTGGCATTAAGCAAGCCTAACCTTTATTTTCTATTAAGAAAACTCACAGATCTTACCTTTTATTTTTTGGATAGTTAACTACTTAGTAAGGCTGGGTGATTTGTGAAGAATTTCCATCCAGCCACTGTAAGCTCAACAACTGATAATCACTGATATATTTGCGCAACTGTGAGCTGTATGTGAGCCAAAAAATTTGCTATGTTACATTCACTATGTCCAAAAAATAAATCAAACAAACATCTGTTGTCCTTATTAAACTGAAAAGTACAACTGATCACATTCTGAATTCAAGTTTCTGTTTCTTTGTTTGTTTGTTTTTTTTACCAAACTAAGACAAGCTTTTATTTCCGTAAAACACACTTCAATCAAACTAGACAGACAGAAACAAAGTAAACCTCACCAACATTGTTGTGGTCAACCTTTCCGCTGTTGACCAACTCGACAGTGGTTGAAATAAAGCCATAAATCTCTATTTGATGTGAAAATATTCTGTCTCTACAAGCTGTTTTCCTCTCACTCATCCTCTGGCTCACTTCATGTATACTGTGTCATGCAGAAAATTAAATTAACAAAGTGAAATGACAAAAATGGACCTCCCAAAAAAAACAACTGCCAATGGACTCAGCCAATGGCCAATGTATTCATCGACTTGCCAAACCCTACTACTTAGTAGCCACCTAATGTACCTAATGAATAAACAAACGTATAAAAAAAATGGACAGGCAGAGTATTCTTAGGTGAGAGGCTGTTCCCAAATAATACAACTGTACTTCAGACACTAGCTGATTCAGACTTCACCTGAACAATGACAGTGTGAACAACAAAACAGGGCTCATATGGATGCTGGAAGTCCTTGAAAACACTTGAATTACACAATTTTAATAATAAATCGCCAGCTGACAGAATAGTTCACATTTTAGATAAAGAAATAAAATAAGTGGGATTGGCTTGGCTAAGTTATATAGGATACCAAGTCTACTTCCAGACTGGTAACACATTTTTAAATATTAAACTTTGTCATGTTTTTCTTATGTTTCCCAAAACAATTTTTGTTTTTTTATAGCACACTAATATCTTGTGTGATGTAATGAAGGAATTATGTATGTAATATGTAATTCACAACTCCTGCTTGAAAATACTTGGAAAGCACTTGAATTTGACATTGGAAAAGGTCTAGGAGAGATGGAGTGGAAAAACATGAGGCGCTCAGCAACACAAAAGCAGCGAGCAAAACACTTTACACTTACGGAAAACAATTACAAAGGCTGTTACAAAGCACTCTGTCTGATCAGGGCTACTTATTTCCTAGAGTATCAAAAGTGCATGTATTCAGTCATTTCAAAGCAGTGTATTACAACCAGGCATTGACAGAGAAAAGTAGCATGTCAACGCATGGTAATGTGGCCATGCTTGGCTTTTGTTCAGGCATATCCATGGATGGGCTCTCTCCACAGTAGACTGTGATAAATGGACCCAGTGAGTGGTTTGCTGTGTTGAAAGCTCCATTGCACCTCGGTCATACTGTAAATCATTCAGCATGTAGGGACTATATGTGCCATCATGAGATGTAAAATGAAATATACTGCTGGTTTTATGTGCCATGAAGTCATAAAGTGTTAAGTACATAAACATGAAAACCATGCCTGTCAGTGTATTCATTGGATATCCTTTGTAGAGATGACAAACTGTTGTGAGCAAACTGTGGCGCTGACATCAAAATACAGAGTTTAGAAGAAGATTTACACAGTTTTTTATATGCCGATATCAGTCTCAGTGGTTCAGATTTGTCTGGTTCTTCTGCCCCTCCCCAGTAAGGAGCAGCAGAAGTCTGTGAAGACGATGTCAGTGTGGGAGCAGAGGGCCAACCAGCTGAGGAGGCAGAACCGGGCGAGCTGTGAGGCCCTCTACTGCGAGCTGGAGCCTGAGGAGCGTCTCCGGCTGTCCTCGGCCCTCCACATCCGTCCCGACATGAAGACCCACCTCGACCGGCCGCTGGTCGTCGAACCTCGGGACGGGCCTCTGCTGGGCGGCCACCAGCACCACCATCACACGCCCAGCATGCCAGAGGAGGCTGAGACTGCCGCTGACCCTCCTCCTCCTCCTCCTCATGTGCCTCACCAGCCCCGCCGCCACCACCGCCACAGAGACAGGGACCGGACCAGGACCAGAGAGGAGACCAACGATAATGGTGACACCAGTAAGGATGGGGGCCACCACGTCCACCACAGCCGCTCCAAAGACCACGACGGCAGCCGCTGCAAAGAGGGGAAGGGTGAGAGGTCCCGTAGCCGAGAGGGAGGCAGGAGACACCACCATCAGAGCTCAGTGGACGACAGCGGAGGTGGAGGAGTCACAAGCGAGAGGGAGCATCGCCATCATCACTCACACCGCCAGTCCCGAGGGGGCAATGGGACTGTGAACAGTGGAGGGAGGGGAGAGCGGAGGTCCCGCCACAAAGATGGACGGTCATCTAACAGGGACGGGGACAGGAATTCCAGAGGAGACAGCGGTGTCAATGGAGAGAGGAGGAGACATCGGACTCATGGATCCAGGGGTCAGTCCACAGTCGAAGGGGAGGAGTCCAACGAGAGAGAGAAGACCCACAGTCACAGGTAAAAATCCAAACTGTCTCCCAACAGCGACTTTACAGGACTCCAAGCTCATTTAACCTGAGATGAGGATGATTATCGTATTATCATTGTTTTTTATTTTTCTCTTATATTTGTGGTTAAACAAAGCAGTATGAGGGAAATACGAAAATCCTAAGTACCAAGTCTGTTCGTACTTACCTGAGTGTGTTGATGAATGATGTTTGATCTTAAATTGAAGGTGCATTCCAGGAAGTTTACTATGAGCATATTGACACACCAAAATAAATCCGTATAAGGGCAGCAGATGGAAGTGCTGTGTGCAAACCACAAAGCAATAAGTCACTGACATCTGACAGCTAAAGTTAAACTCAGAAAAAAGAAAGGGAATGGAAAGGAAATAACGCTAAAGGACAGCAGGAAATTTGAACATTTTAACAAACATGGAGGAGCAGATTGGAGCATCATTGAGTGATTCAAGAGGTTTCTCTGTCAGGGTGCAGCCAGGTCAGCCAACAGTGTCCACAGATTATTTGGACATTTATTTTTACCTTTTGAGGAAGGAAAGTGGATGTGGAGATGGTGCTTAGATGCTCACATGAGTGCAGTGGATTTATCTGGTCTGCTGAGCAGCAGTTTGTAATACTTTAGTGTGAATTTTGGGACAAGGCATGAATTAACCCCACTTGTGGAGTATAGAGAGTAAAAACTGCATGGGATGAGTCATTGTAGTATAACGGGTAATGTCATTTTATTTTTGTTGAAATGGATTTTAGAAAATTGGTGGCAAAATTGGTATCAAAGTCAAAGTATCAATATGGGTATCAGTATCGAATTTTTTTCAATGAGACCCAGCCATAAACAGTGGATAGTCACATCTGTTTAAAGGGATAGTTCACCCAAAAATGAAAATTCAGTCATTGTCTACTCACCCTCATGCCGATTGAGGACCGAGTTTATTTTGTTCGTCCACAAAACTCTGCTGGAGTTTCACAGGAAAACAGTGTTACAGAATCTCCCAAATAATGGAGGTGAATGGTGACCAGTTTTCAAACAACTGGAAAAAACAAAAAAACAATCAAGAAAAAGTCTCCATACTGCTTGTCTCGTGTAATCCAAGTCTCCTAAAGCCTCAGCATACCATTTGCACACCATCACAACACACACACACAGTTCAGACAGTGTGCATGTGAACATGGCTCCAAGATAAGGATCTACAGTGAAGATCCAGTAAACTTGGCATGTTTGGGCTTTAGGAGACTTGGATTACACCAAGTCAAGTTATGTTTTTATTCTGTTGTTTTTTCCATTTGAAAACTGGTCACCATTCACTTCCATTGTTTGAGAGATTCTGCAGCACTGTTTTCCTGTGAAACTCCAGCAGTGTTTTGTGGACTAAAAGACTAAACTGACCTTCAGTCAGCATGAGGGTGAGTAGGTAATGACTAAATTTTTCATTTTTGGGTGAACTATCCCTTTAATTTCAGAAAGTATTAGGACAGTGGCACTTTTTAACAAATCTTTCTACTCAAATATACGGATTTGAAGTGAGACAAATCATGAGGTTGAAGTGTTGCCTCTCAGGTTTAATTTGAGTGTGTTTACAACCACATCAGATGAACAGTGGTGGGATTGTTGCTCTATGATTTGGGGGAGGTAATTTGATACATTTACATAAACCTAAATAAGTTATCATATTTATTACTCGGTTGTAAATTCTTTGTAGTCAGTGACTATCTGAAGTCCACAAGCCATTGACATCAGGAGACACATGGTATCTGACTTTTCGGTCTGGTGTTATGCAGTGGAACACAGGCTCAGTTTGAGGTCAGATGACTGATTTGAGGGAGATTCAGTTTAATCACGAAAAATTCTATATAGTCAACCATCATCTTATAACATTTCTAATTCAACAGTTCTTTGAAATATAAATCTAACTCTGATTTTATCTTCAGGCAGTAATACATAAAAATGATTTAAACATGTAGCAGCATGAACAGTAGGCACAAGGCCATATGACTTGTAATAACAATGTGATCAAATGACTCTGTTCAGCAGCCTGTGAAGCAGGCAGCTCCACTGTGTCAGCCACAAAAACAAAACTGCAGAATAGACTGGATGTAAGAAACGCCTACCATCTGTCACTGACATCAGGCACATAAGACAACACTTTATTGTCTGTTCACACGCAAATGTGTCTCACATCACATGCTACAACAATCATCAATCAACAGAATGCAACATAAGAAAGCATAAAGCAGCATAAATGACATCCTAACATAAAAGAACCTCTGAAACAGGAACAGGACACTGGATCATGTACGTAGTCCTATTCACCATTTATGTATGGTGTCTCTAAGTCAGAACTGGGCAAAATGCGGTGCGGGGGCTGGATGCGGCCCACTGAAAGGTTTCATATTACCCGCAAGGCCATCATGGAAATATCATAAATTAAAAATCTAGCAAAGACAGTCATAAGCATTTTTCTTACCATTAAACCATTATCAGACTTTTATTTTGAAAGGGGTCAATGCTGTGTTCACTGGTAATGATAATGAACTGTATCTTTTATATTAAACTGTAACTTTATTCACTCAGTGCTGAACATCCATGTTGTTTAAGCTGTTCTTCTTCTACTGTTGCTGCTACTATCATTGCAGCCTGTATGCAGCAGCATGGTTCACTGTAAAACATCAAGGTTTGGACATTGTCAACAAAATATTAGTCCACAATGCATCATATGGCAATTCAGGGGTGACCAACAGTAGAAATGTCTTATATGGAACACTTCTGATCATTCAATTATTAGAGATTTGACCATTATTGGGACCTTATATCATTTGTGTCTGTCCCACAGCAGCCTGATCCATATCTCATTTTCTCCATCTCTTTTTAAAATTTGGTAATACTAAGAGGCTTTGAAAGCCTCTGTCTCCCCTCTCCTCCTGATGCTGTCCATGGTTCTGACACATTCATCATCTTACTTTTGAACTTTTTATAGATGGTTTTTATAGATGAATAAATTAATTAAAATCTAAGTTGAACTCATTTGTGATCACATTATGGGACATGATACACACAGCCATGATATGACAAAAGCACACCCTGCCACATGTCTACACCTTCACATGTAGGAGGCAGTATAATCCTTGTGATTAATGCTACATATAGGTTGTTGTCATATATTTTGCTGTATATTGTAGTTTCGGTGAATGCAACAGACTTGCTAAAGTAACCAATCCCAAAAACCACGAAGCCCACATTTTGCAGCCCCCACCAATCACCGATCAGGGCTTCCTTCAACGGCCACACTGTGATTGGAACACTGTCCTTGAAGCTGAAAGTCAGCGCTCAAAACTCATTGTCACTGTTCGATTTCAAATTTAGCATGCTAGAGAACAAAGCCAGTAAAATGAAAGCATGTCACTGTCCTAATCATTTTGCAGCACACTTGTCTTTTGAAAGGCAAATGAAAAGTGTACTTCGGATCTGAATTTACTGTAAAACCTCAGTTTGACCCTGCAGTATTAAATTATGTTACCGTTTATCTGTAAATGTTCCACCAGATCCATCAATCTTTGTGAAGTCAAATGAAATGTGGTGGCAGGTACTGTGAGATATTGTTTGGCGATGCACTGTGTATTCTAAAGATGCTGGTTCTGTTCTGTGGACAGGTTTGGTGACTCAGAGGGGGAGTCCCTGGCCATCTCCCCCCAGCAGGGCTCTGGTGGGGCCAACTGGCCTCCTGACAGACCAGAGGACTCAGACAACCAGAGGAACGTCAGGCGAACAGGTCAAACTTCCATCCACATTCCTCCTGTGACTGTCACCTCCCCACCTGGAGAGACCACCCTCATACAACGTCAGTACCACCTGAGGCCTGCAGGATTATGCACACATCATGTGACTGAGATCACTCCTATGACTGTCATTACATTTACAGGGACAGTTCAACCCCAAATCAAAAATGCACATTTTCTTCCTGGCCTGTAGTGCGATTTATCATCTAGATTTTTTTGGTGTGACTTGCAGAGTTTTGGAGATATTAGCCATAGCTGGCTTGTGGCACTCAAAGCACCAAAAAATACATTTGAAAAATTCAAGACCAGTGTTTCTTTCAAACCATGTCCCAAGATAATCAGCAGACTTTGATATGACCAGTTTCATGCAGGAACTACTTTGTATTTGCAGGAGAATCTACCAGAACCTTTTTAGAATCAACTGGAACTACTTTCTTTCTACTAGAAGAAGAAAGCTGCTTTGAGCACCATGAGCTGAGTGCCATTAAGCTCCATTTTATTGTAAAGAAGACCAACATCTCTGAGATCTGATATCTGATACACTGATATTTCCAAAACTCTGCAACTCACACCAAAAAAAAAAAATAGTACAACAGGCCAGGGAAAAATACTTTTTTTCTTCTTTTTTTTTAATCTTTTGTTTTAGCAGTGACCGACTGAGGCTGAGGCCTCTTTTCCAGGAGTGCCTGATAACAACACAGTGGAGTAAAATATACTAATACACATTAACATATACATTTATATATACACAAATACCTATATCCAAGATTTTGGAGTCAACTGGTGCTTTAACACGTATTTAGAGTCAGTGCAACACAGTCAAGAAGTGTGTTTTTTGTCCATTAGTTAAGTGAATGATCTGTTGTTACAGACAGTTGTTTAGTATTCAGGTGTGACTGTCATGACTCTTGCCTGCATTGCTGTAATCGAACTCTGTGTCTCCCCAGTGAACAGTATTGACTGTGAGACAATGCCCATGAATGAGAAGACGCTGGAGGACCTAGGTCAAAGTGGACCCAAACCCATCCTGCCTTATAGCTCCATGTTCATGTTTGGACAGACCAATCCGTGAGTCACCTCAACCTCCATCATCCACTCCTTCTCCTCCTGTAGGACATGTAGACCATGGAGAGATTGTAAGATATCAGCTCTTTTAACCTAGCACATCATCATATCAGTACCTGGAGTCACACAATCCTACAACACAGTGAGTGCTGACTGAGGTCTCACAAGCCTGTTTGTGTGTGAGCTGTTCCCTCTCTGCCTTTCCTCCTCTTAAAAGCAGTAAAGTGCTGCTTCTCCAGAGACCTGCACCTCTCACTACCAGTGTCCATCTCCTCAGTGTGCTCATAAACCTTCACGTAAACACACTGTCAACTACCTATAGCAGCACTCACACAGCAGGCAGTGGTAGCTGGTCTTGGTTTTGATGCATGCAGTTTATTGTCTGCATTATGGTTACCTGTTATCCTTTAGCTCCAATTTTATTCTGTGTTTGCTTTGCTTTTCTTTAGACCACACTCCTTCACACACTGCTAAGGTCCAAACAGAAATAAAAAAGGAAAATGTGGAGAAAGGACGTCTCTGCATGCTTACGTCCAGTGCAGGCCAAGCTTTTGGTTATTTGGTCTTTCTCAGCTTATTAAAGCTACTGCAAGGAACAAGTTCTGTGACAGTGTCAGTTTATTCATGATCCCTCTGTGTGACCTACATGAGTGAACAAGGCCATCCACAAGAAGACTGTCTTTTTTTCTGTAGTTACTGGGCCTCATTCCCTATTCGTTTGTAAGAAGAAATTTATTCTTAGAACTTGCAGCATTTCAGGAGGATTCTTGCTTTAGTCAGTTTTCTTATTTGGGATTTATTTTTAATGGAAGAACAGAATCTACAAACACTCAAGAGCACACAGACACACATCTACCTCCTGACATGTTTCTACAAAATATTTGTTTATTGTTTTTTCTTAATTCCACAGTTGTATATAATATGATTTTAATCACAAAAATACTTTTAGCTTTTGTAATATTTAAATTCATTTTAATTATTTTACAAAGCATTACAGTCTTTCAAAATAAAAAAATATTTTACTTTACAGTGTGACTATTTATTTATCTTTAATATTTATTTATTTATTTATTTAGCTTAAAAATAACCTCAAGAAAGAAACGCATCACGTAAAAAGATCAAACATGCTTCCTTGCGTATCTCCATTTTTTTGTTAGTGTGTATTCATTCTTGGGGTTGGCGGAGACAGCATCTGAGACCAGATGTGGGGCAGGTGAATGGGAGCAGGGTATACGCCTCAGAGGGTGGCTGCCTCAGTGGGATCTCTGTGTAAACAAATACAATTATGCAATGTATAGTTTATACTGCAGAGAGAAATATTTGAATTTTAAATAGAAAGTGGGAACATGTTGAAGAAGAGAAGACTTATTCACTGAAATAATCACATGCCTTTACATTTTAGACACTGGTGTTTTTTTCAGTATGTGTTATGATTTAACAGCTACAGCTTAACACTCACTTTCTGACTCCTAGAGGAGGTCCAAATACATAAAGCTCCACAGATCCACCATGTCACATACACTGAGAATAAATCAGAGCATAAATCTTATGCTTCATGTTACCAGTAGTTATTTATTGTCTGAGGGCTGCAGGTTGCCTCATGCTACTGCTTTCTGTGTGGATTTGTGACACAGTACAGGCTCCAATATGAAAAGTATGAAAAAAGCACAGTTTTGCTCTGTTTGGTGTCATTATAAGCTTTAAGGTTTGTTCTCGTTTAACATTTTCCTTTATGAGGATCTTCTGACTGAGAGCCTGGCTTTATTTTGATCCAAGTCTTAGACTTATCATGTGGGTTTCAGCAAATAAACAGTGAGGAGATAGTAGCTGCTGCCACAAGCCAGTCTGTGTTATATCTGTCTCTTTTGCTTACTGTTTCTCCCTCCGTCTGTCCCTGTCTCTGTCTCTCCCCTCAGGGTCAGGCGGTTATGTCACTACATTGTGACTCTGCGTTATTTCGAGATGTCCATCCTGGTTGTCATTGCTATGAGCAGTATCGCTTTGGCAGCAGAGGACCCTGTCTGGACGAATGCCCCTCGCAACAATGTGAGACACACAGTGTTTATTTACACATAAACACATGATATTTACTATATTCACATGTACAAAAAAATGAAGGTTAGTTCTGGTTAGTGTGGAGTTTGGCCTGTTAGTTCAGTTAATGAAGTAAATTAACCTGTTAAGAAATCAGAACATAGATACTCTGTCTTTCCTTAATCAATCACTGACTCTGGTGGTGTTCAATGAGAACACATTAAAGGGATAGTTGTAATTTTTTCAAGTGAGATTGTGTGACATTCTGATCCACAGTCAGTGTATTACCTGCAGTAGATGGTGGTCGACACACCCTCAGTTTGGAGAAGCAGCAGGAGTACCGATGTAGGAAGCTAAGCAATGTCCTGCTGTGTTGAATGAATTGCAGAAAAAAAAAAACAGTCATTTTCTAGCTGTTTTATTATGTGCATTTACTTATTCACTTAGTCATTATATCCACGTGGCAATATTGATATTGAGGTATTTGGTCAAAAACATTGATATTTGATTTTGTCTTTTTTTCTTTTTGATTTTCCTTTTCATTTTGTCACTTAGGCCACTTCCTCTCCTTGGAGTATAAAACATGTGTGACTTTCAACATCAATAATTAGCGTTATCGTCCAGTATCAACCTTCACTATCGTGATAGGTTTTGCAGCTAATATTGCCCAGGCCTATTTTAGCCACCTAAAACAATCAATATCAGTTTTGTGTACTCTATATTTAGAATTATTTCACCTCTCTACTTTGCTGTCAGACAGTGTTTTCCAGTGAGGATCCATTGTTAGAAAACCAAAATATGGCTCTCTCTTAAGCCACCAGACTAATTTGGCAAAACAAAAAAGTTATCTTGCAGAACACAGGTGTTGCTGTAAGGCTTTTCCACTGGCACTTTTGGGGCAAGCAAATTAAAAAAATTATACTTTTGACTTATACTGTATAACGGCAGTTGGATGCTTGGAAAAGTGGTACAAATATTCTAAATATGGCATACACTTAAACTGATAATGAATTTTTAGGTGTCTAAAATATGTTTTGCTGCTGACCCTGTCCACAGCTGTACATTGCTTAATTTCCTATATCAGTTCTCCTGCTACTTCTCCAAACTGGAGGCACGTCGACCGCCATCTCCTGTAGGTGATACACTGACTGTACTCTTACAAACCCACTTCACATAACTGGAACTATCCTTTTAACATGCGGTGCCTAAAACCAGGAACACAAATCAACAGACTGCTTTATAGCTTCCTTTTTTTTAATCTTGAATGAAATTTTAATGCTCTTTAAACGTTTTATTTTAATGTTTTTCTATGCTCCTGTAAAGTGCTTTGAATTGCCTTGTGTCTAAATGGTGCTATATAAATAAACTTGCTTTGCGTTGCCTATGATCTTCATGATTATTACACACACATCATCTGCCATGACTGCAGAGGATAGTATGTCTCTTTGGTCAGCACTAACTGAGTTTCTCTTTTGCAGGTGCTCAAATATCTGGACTACGCCTTCACTGGGGTGTTCACGTTTGAAATGGTGATCAAGGTAAGCAGCATGAAGACAGCACACATTTAAAACACTAATAACCTCATGGCATCACTGTCTTCACTGCACTTTTCTTCTCAGAGTTCATCTGCGATGACTATCATGTATCTGATTGTAATTTATCAGAATCGAGTTGCTGACTCATTACATTTTCTACTTACTGAAAGTACTTAAGTGATGAATGTGGAGATGTAAGTGCCAGGACCTCACCTCACTGTGACCACTGCGGTGTACTCAGGATATCAATATTAATAATCCACTGTATTTTCATAAAAATCAATGCCTTTCCTGTCATTTACTGATTAATCTAACACAATAGTGATTCCTGGTAAACCATTTTTTTATCTGAAAGTTTATCATTTATAAATGTCTTCAGAATGAGCCGCTTAAAATCCAATTTAATTAATTTCAAAACATAAATATTAAAGGAGGGCCAATAACTACTTAAGGTATTATATAATAATTCACTTAGTGCCAGCTTAATAACATAGCTACATATCAAAATTAAAGGAGCAGTGTGTAACCGTTGCATGTGCAAAAATGAGTACTGCAGTCCAACTACCAAGGTGGAGCTATAGACTATATATTAAATAGGTTATAATCCTGTTTAATATATAATCTATGGTTGAAGTAAGTTGTTTCCCACCACCCCCTCCCCCTCCCCCTCAGACACGGCAGACACAGGCAGGCTGGAGGTCAGCTGGTTATAACTGCCAGTTGTCTGTCAATTTGAAGTTCAGCCTGTTATTCTGACAGCAAAAGCCCACTGCTCTGAAATAACACACTCTGGACCATGAGTTTAGTAGCTGTCTGTCTCACTGCTGCCAAACTCCATTAACAATTTGCTCAACTTAACAATCTATAAACATCTACTCCATTTATAAAATTATTAATGATATCTTACAACTCATAAACAGACTCTGACTCATTTTGCGCAGATTCTGCATTAATTTGAGCTCTGATTAGACATACAAAACAGACATACAAAACAGTTACTGACGTCTAGAATGGAAATTTCAAATTGGGACACCGTGGCTACAGTGTTCATGTCAAGTAAAGCAAGTATTTCAACTTAACATGTTTCCTTAATAACTGAGGGCATATCATGACATACCATTTTGTTATTTATTATTTATTGGTAAATATATTACAGATTTCTCCTTTACATTGATTTGAGAGATTATTTCTTTAAATCAAACAAAATCAAACAGCATAAAGTATAATAAAGTGAATCAAAAATGAGGAGACATAACAGTGGTGTCTTTGGTTTAGATGGTGGACCTCGGCCTCCTGCTTCATCCTGGATCTTACTTCAGAGACCTGTGGAACATTCTGGACTTCATAGTGGTCAGTGGGGCGCTGGTGGCTTTTGCATTTTCGTAAGTTTAACAACTCCTACCTTTATGTCATAAGCTAAAATGTCACATTCGGTGGATGCATCTGGTGGTCTTGTGTGTCAGGTATAACATATATGCCAAACTTCCATTAGAACATCTGTAATATGGACTGTGTCATGCAGCATCTGCCACAAGTTCATTAGAAGAGAAACGACTGGTATGTTTAAGCCACAAAAAAAAAAAGATTGTCTGAGCTTTAAGATCCTTTTTTCAAGACAAAGAAAAATACAACAGTGCTTATGTCTTATAATTCAAGTTCTATGAACACTTGTGAAACCTCGTCACTCTGCCACCCTCAGCTGATGACTCAGCATTATGCAAATCTAATTGTTTGGATGCACAAGTGTAAAAACATCCACTTTGCTGTGTTCACTGAGCTAGAATTATAATACATAGTTTTATTGTTGGATTTAAATGGACAGCTGACCCCAAAATCAAAAATGCATATTTTGTGTTATTTATCCATAGATAGATAGTTAGTTATAGATAGTTCTGAGTTGCAGAGTTATGGAGATATCGATCATAGAGAGGTCTGCCTTCTCTCCACTGTAATGGAACTAGATGGTGCTCAGCTTGTGGTGCTCAAAGTGCCAAAAAATACAGCTGCAAAATTCAAAATTAGGGGCACTTTCTAGAAATCATGACTCGGTTACTCAAGATAATCCACAGACCGTGCGAGCAGTCTGATGGAACTACTTTCTTTCTATTAGAAAAAAGTTTTTCTGGGAGATTCAACCGCAGAAATAAAGCAGTTCCCTCATGAAGCTTTTCACAACAAGGTCTGTGGATTATCTTGAGTAACTGAGTCATGATTTCAGGAAAAAGACATTGCTATGGAAGTTGTCAAATGTTTTTTGGTGCTTTGAGCACCACAAGCCGAGTGCCAGGCAGTCCCATTATATTGGAGAGAAGACAGACATCTCACAAAACTCAGCAACTTGCACCAAAACAAATCTAGATAAGTAAATAGCACAACAGATTAGAAAAGAAATATGTATTTTGGGGATGAACTGTCCCTTTAACATTGTCACTTGATATTGTTTCAAATCTATATGAATGTAATGAGATGATTTGAGGTTGCTATAAGCTTGGACACTGTTTTAGTGAAGCAGGCTGTTCTACATACTGAAAGCTATCAACTCAACAAACCATTCTTGTCTGTACTGCTGGTCATGGCTTTTTCTGTTAGTCTGATATGTCTTTAATGATTTATCTGTTGCTAATATTTGTAAATAGGTATACAAATCAGGGATGTGAACATCAGCACAAAAGCACATATCCTGGTAGAACAAGAAGCGTGTCTGCGTGTGTGTGTGTGTGTGTGTGTGTGTGTGTGTGTCGTGGTGTTGTGCTATGTGTTAATTGACATGACCTTCTTCCTGTTTCTGTGCTGGGATCGTTTTGAAGGAGCTTCATGGGGTAATGCCTCCTCTACCTCTCTCATCTTGCCTGTCTGTGACATTTTCTGTGTGTATGTATGTGAGAGAGAAAACATACATGGCTAACACTGCAAAAACAAGTAATTTCCTCACATATTCAGTCTTACTTCTTGAAATGTATCCAGGTTTTTCACAAGATAAGGAAGGCAACTGTATTTTCTACAAAATACAATAGTTTGTTTCAGTAGTATTGAACTCCAGTAGTTATTTAGTGATGAGGTGTAGTTTGGTGTAATCACTCTTCCTACACCTGCCTTGTCTAATGTATGGAATTCACCCATTCTTGAGACTGGGACATATCATGTCTTACCAAAAAAAACCCACTAATCCCATTATTTAAATGTATTCTTTATTTATGAAATATATGTAATTTAAATGTTTGTTTGTTTTTAAATAAAATGTTTTGTTTTTCTTTAATTTGCTCTGTGAAAACAAAGTTTCACAACTTTAAACAATTTAAAAATGTATTAAATGTCTTAAAACTCTAAAAACTATTTACCTACTGATATCACAAGTGTAATACATTACATTTCAATCATCTCTGTTTTAAAATATATGTTTTACCCATACCCTAAGGACCCCGGTGTCACTTCCTGGTTTATAAAAGTGAGAATCCTGCTCAAGCACTGGTAAACCTTTTAGACAAATTCATTCAACAATATGGCTATCAGATGTGTCTCAACCAGAACAGGTCAACATGACAAAGCTTAATAAGAATTATGGTTTAAAAATGTGTATTTTGATTAACATGAAAAGAAATCCTTGAAAAGTAAAATGGCTGCTCACTACAACTACGCTATGAAATGAAAAATGTAATATTTTGTTAACTCTGTAAGACACCAACTCCATCAGATTTCCCCCTTGACATAGCTGACGTCTACATTTAATAAAAAATGTAATCACTAGGAGGCTGGCATGTTATAAGGTTTAAAAGACAAGAGTTTTATCTTTTAAATTCTATTTTCCAACGTAATTAAAGAATAAAATAAAAAAAACAACTCAAAATACAGTTTTGTCCCAGTTCTCAAGAATAAGTGGATTATACTTACACCTCAATTCTGAGACGGGGATTGGACGTCTTGAGCACAGACATTTTGCACACATATGACTTATATGTTGTAGAGAAATTACAAGCAAGTAAGAGTTTAAACAAACAAGTATCTGTCTTGTACTTAACATGTAACACGTGTGCAAAAGATCTTTCTCTGTTCAAAATGTCTCATCATTCAGAACATTAATATAATGACATACCTCAGTTATTCCCTATATTCCCTGAATTGAATAGTAATAGTTTTCTTCTCAAAACACAACACAGAGCAGCTGCATTGAAAGAATCCCGTCAGTGTAAAATCACCTCATCCTTACTGGATTTCTTTCTGCATCGTTTATTATTATTGCAAAGTAATGATTGTAGAAGGAGAAGAAGTCAGCTCAGAATTACAAGATACATCACCATCAGCTGTTTGAGGTGAATTTTCTCTTTAAAAGACTGTAAGACATGCAGTATATGAAGTGAAATTGCTTGTGAGAGTGGGTGTTTTTTGCAGTGTGCACTGTTGTGCCTGGGACACACTGCCATCTCGTCGCCCATCTAAAACCTTCCTGTACTTGACCCTCCTCCCTCCATGCTTTCCTCTGCTCTAGAGGGGCATGTCACCTGCGTGTTCATCATCTTTATCTTCCCTGAGCCTCTGATGGGAGGTGTTCTCATCAGCACTTGGCCTCTCCGCTGCTCTGCTTGGACTGCAATGATACCATCAGTTTCACATTCTCTGTTATTAATTCACCACAGGCTCCCTAATGTAACAAGCAAGCTGCTCCTGGAGGGCATGAGTGCGTCTCAGGGAATATCGATCTCCTCTGTGATCTTAGCATGCACATTAGATAGACTGTATGACATCTATGAGTTAGCTACAGGTTTTTAATGACTGACCTATGACCATACTGTCACATCATTCCATTTACATGCAGTTTGTTTCACACTACTACTTAACCTGTATCTGTCCGGCTCAGCATCATACTGTAGATGGGGATATATTTATATGGTATGGTTCCACACCTGTGCTGAATAGCATTTGTGAATATTTTCTCAGGAGTGACACTCACATACAGTTAATTTTCAGTTAATGACAACCTGTTTAACATGGAGACCCAGTGTTCAATGTTAAATAGATAAATAACACATTATGAAATAATTCTCACTTTCTAAAGTGGTTTAGTTTGATTTGATTTTGATTTTGCACAATTTAAAAAATATATTCAAAAAAATGGCAAAGATGACAAATAAGATACAGTGCAGGGAGAGGCAGAAAACCCAGAGGGCTTATTTAAAGCCTCCACATAAATAAAGAACACAAAATACAGAACAATATGAAAATAATATGTAAGTATAAGTGACTGAAACTGAGTAGTAACAAAAATGTAGAATGGCAACAACAATGATAAAAACAAAACATAACAAACAGAGAAACAGAACAGAAATAATGGACTGTAGAATGTCATAATTGAGTATTTAACAAAGCTGTGTAATATTCCTTACATTATGATTTCAAACTATTTACTATTAACTATTTACTGGAACTATATATAAGAAATGTTTACATTCTGAGGCCAGTAAAATGATAATGGATTATAGCTGAATTATAGTTTTGCTGTACATTATCTAATACGTAGCTAAATTATGTTTTGGGACAACGGTTTGTGGAATTTGCTTATTCACTTTCTTGCTGAGAGTTATTTGAGAAGATCGATGTCACTTTCATGTCGGTACAGTAAATATTAAGCTACAGCCAACAAACTTAATAAAATAGAAAAAAATGATGAAAACAACAACACTTATAATATTCATTTTAAAGCACAAAATGTGAGTATGTGAAGTGTAGAGGTTTGTGTGGCAGGTATACATGCACACAGGCAGGCGTGTGTGTGTGTTTTTGTGAGGGGGAAATTAGTTTATACTGTACTGACCCCTGAGCGATAGTTAAATTACATATCACTATGAGTAAAACAGATAAAACACAACATTTGTAAGCATCTGTTGAAACATTTTATAGGGGAACAGTTTTTTTTCCAGGTGGGAAAAGTCATTCCATAATTTGTACCCTGTAAGTTTATACAAAAACGATCTCTACAAGTGATACATTTTTGAGGATGAAGATCTAAAGATTTATGAGTTGAATATGAATGTGACTGTGAATTAGCTTTAAAGTTAGTCTTGAACTGCTCAGGAATATTCCCTTCACTTGAAAGTATTTCATAAATAACAACACTTATTTTAGAAGTAATAAATAGTAAGAATCTGGAGTCTCTGAAATAAGGGGAGGTGAAATGTGTGGCTCTGGTTGGGTTGCAGTCTTAACAAGTAGTAGTCAGTGAAGTACTCCCACAAACTGTATAACAATATGAAAGATAGGGATAAATCAGATTATAATATAGTTAGGAGACAGTTTATGGTCACAAGTAACTGACCCTCCTTATTATAGATTAATGATTTTTTCTACTAACAGTCAGTTTGTTCTGTCCAACTTAAATACTCAACAAATTTTCTTGACACTTGAGGCATTGCAACAGATTCAGTTATAATTTTAGAGGAATCTTTGGAGTATGTTCAGGCCAATCACAACCTTTGATTTCATATAGGGTAGGTTTGGTACAATGACTGACAGAGGAGCCAGATTTGGCAACGCTGATCAAGTATGAATTAAGATTCTGTTCCTGCTGTCCTGATTAGCTGTAATTTGATAAAGTTAGTCACCAGGCCACCATTTTTCTCTGCTTGAAACCAGACTATCTTGCATTTGACACTCAGCGCTACATCACACATTTAGTTGCTCTGATTTGATCAAGATCTATCCAATTGTGTTAAGATGCATTTTAATTTGCGTCGCATTGAGGTTGAAAATGGACTGAGAGATGCAGTGCTAAGCTAGCCTAACCCTTTGTTGGGCTGTCTTGAAAAGCAATGTGTGTAGCATATTTAAAGCTATAATATGTAACGTTTCTGCATAAAACTGTCTAAAAACACTGTATCTATGTTATATATTTTGTAGATTTATGTATTTACATTTTCCCAAATGTTTCCAACAATTTTCAAACCCAGACAAATATATAATTCATTTAAAGTAATGATGCATTTCTTACTAGCCGCTAGAGCGAGGACGTAATGTGAATAAACCTGGAATATATTACCACATATGTGAGCATGATTATTGCAGTGGTGGTTGTTTAACAATGAGACATCAACTCCCATGATCCCACGCTACTTCAGATGTCATCAAATTACTACTTTTTCTATTGTTTTAACGTGAGAGAGAGTGCCTTTAAGGCTCTTTTGCAATATTTTTTAGAACAAGTCAGCTTTAAACTTTAAAAAGCCAGACGGACACAGCAACAAATGGGCTAACATTAGCTTAATTAGCAGGCTAAGTACAGCTCATAAAATCTACCTTCACGGTCATCACAGTTGGCTGGAAAATCTACTGTCGCCAGCTGGAAATGAGAAGCCTGCTGTTGTCTTTCCTCTGTCTGAAATCAAGAGCCCATTGTTATGAACTCTGAGTGTTATATCTGACACTGAAAACTGTTCATTAGCCGTGCAAGAACAGAAAGCTCCACCTTTTTTTTACACAATATCTGTTTTTATTTGATACCATTTTCCCAAATGACCATTTTAATTATATAATGCCTTTTAATTACAAAGTTTATACCTGTCAATCATGACAAAAAGGGCAGAGCCAGTTTTTTTTTTTTCATGGAAAGTTGTGTTTTGAAATAAAAGCAGACTTGGACTTGGAAAAGTGTCTTTAAATAAATAACACTGGATAAAATTTTAACACCATGAAATACAGCCTTTCACATTCGTGGAATGCTGTAAATTTCACATAAAATTGCTGTACTGACACAGAACAAAAAAAGAAAGTAGGTCTGCAAACAGAACTTTCTTTGTCTGTCAATCCTGTCGATTATTTCCTTGATTAATTGATCGACCATTCAGTCCACAAAATGTCAGAAAATACTGAAAAAATGTCAATCAGTCCAAAATGATTTCCTCAAATGTCCCTCCCTGTTTAAAACCCAGAGACACCCAGCCCAGTGTCACAGAGGACAAAAGAAACCAGTAAACACTGAGACAATCAGAGACTTTCTTAAAAAAAAAAAAATTACTTAAACCGTCAAAACAGTTGCTATCAATTCAATAGTTTACAGCCAGCCATTTCATTTTTACAGTTCTACAAAAAAACAAAACAAAAAAAACAAAAAACAAACATGAACAAACTCAAAACAAAATTGCTTCTCCTATTTTAACATAAGATAAAATTTTAATTGCAGTAGATGCAAAATATAACAAAATAAAAGTTAGAAAATCTTGGAAACTGCATTGTCCACAGAAATTAATCATCTTGACCATCTGTTAAATCTAAATCTTTAACATAATTGTTAAAGGGCCTCCATGGATTCTCAAATATGTGTGGATTAGATAACATATATTTTCATAATAATGAATCACATTTTAAAAATATATTTTATGTTGTCAAAAATTCAAAATTTTAGTATATTTACTCATGTAAATACTTCACAATGTCTGATTTATTCATTTTATATTGAAGACTTGGGATCTCCATACCTATGATTCTGTCTTATTCTCATCAAACCCAGCATACCTGATGCTTCAGCAGGTAAAGTCAAACTCAAAGAAATTATTTGCAAAGGCTATTTTGCTCTGGGTTACTCCCATATCAGCAGTAACAGATAGAAACCCCTGTTTGATAGACAGCTGTCATTCACTCACCATGCATGTTGCCGGAGCTCGTTCTGCCTGCAATCCATTTGATCGACTGCCTGTGGCAAGTACAACGAACCATAGCATCCCCATCAAAGCCGAATCTGTGAATCTGTCATCTCACCTACTGGAACCACTCAACTGTCGAGCCCAGTCTGCAGCTTTTTGGTGCATTTCACGTTTGATGTTGCAAACTGCAGTACTGCCTTATAATGTCAGCTTCAGATGCTTAGTGACAACCTGGTTTTCAGGGCTGGGATGATAATTATTTTATTGTATTATTAGCATTACTGTTTAAAACTCTCCCAAGAGGCCTGTTTTGTTGGCATTTGCCCTTTTTTATTTGATGTTTTGGTTGAGACTGAGAAGTTGTAGCAGTGTGTAATTACAGAACAAAAGCTGAGCAAGTGCCCGTCATAATCAGTGATAGGCTACTTCTAAAAATAACAGGCACATTCAGCATCCAATCACATTTGCTATTTTCCCCTTATATGGCCTGATAAACATCTATTGTGGAGCCTACTCTATACTGGGATTTACTCGCCCAGTTGTCTGCTACCAACCAAAATATATAGAATTATCTGTTTTCATTAATAGAAACTATGGTGTTGTCATTTGATGCAAACATTATGCTTTATTTTGTTTGTGTGTGTGAAGCATCCATAAATGTGCTGTACCTTGTTTTACCACTGTTTTCCCCCAAGTAGATCGCAACAAGGTGTGACCAGGTGGGGAACCTCCCTATGCCACCCTGAAACCCCCCCACCCTGTACCCATACCTTACCCTAACCCTTTCCCCCTAAATCCACCCCTCTCTAACTACCATTCTTCTTATGCTTAGATCAGCTTCATGTATAAAACAATTAAACCCATAATCCAGTGACTCAAATGCTTTTTTTTTTTTTTACACAACAGTAACTTTTGTCTGACAGCTTTCAATTGAAACCTTCCTCTGCCTGCTAAAGCCACTGCTGGTTTTAGCTATTTCATTCCAAAATGCTGTATTACCCTTTTGACTGAACACCAAAATCAAACTTCCTGTCTTCTAGATAATTAACAATAAATAATAAGAAGAAGTTCTTTAAATTAAGTTATTTAATAATAATCAATCACATTAATAGAAAAGAGTTTTTAAAGAATTTTGTTAAAATAGTATAAATAAATTCTTCATATTGCATTTTGGAATGAACCCTGTCATTTAGAGGTTAGTGTCTCTGCCATCTATCTTTCCTCACAGCAGCCACCATCAGCAAGCTGGTTACACTGAATCTCCCTCCTT
Source organism: Lutjanus erythropterus (assembly GCF_056507025.1). Lineage (NCBI taxonomy): Eukaryota > Metazoa > Chordata > Actinopteri > Lutjaniformes > Lutjanidae > Lutjanus > Lutjanus erythropterus. Next base: position 39,025,663 of record NC_139326.1, on the reverse strand, counting down.
TCTACCTGAGTACCATGAAGTACTCCAGTAATAGACTGAAAAGCCTTCCAGCCCTCACAGTACACACACAGCCAGTGTTTATCAGCACTGGGGACAGGCATCAAGGTTACTATGGGGTGAATGAAGGAGGGTTAATTGCTCAAAACAAGTTACAACAACAGTTTTTTATGCACAGATGTATTTTTGTGTTTATAATTGTTGCCTGAGAAATGCCTAGTGAATACAGTATTGGGTATGTTTGAGGAATAAGAGCACCTTTTGCTTTGAGAATACCACTAACCTTCAGTACTCACTGTGTTCTCACTCCCAGTACCAATGCATTAGATACAGCAGCTTGGTCACTGTACCAATACTTCAAACTATGACACTGTAGATACCCCTGTAGTGTACTTCCTGGAGATGCCCAACAAGCATTATGTTTTAATGCTGTGGTGAAGTTAGATCACATAATGTAGAGAGCGGTTACGGCCATGTTTGGAAAAGCGGGGTGGATGGAGGGACCAAATCAATGTTGACCTCTCTATAAGATGTTGTGTTGCATTGCGTTTTACCAACTTCCATGAACTTAAGAAAGTTACATGATTTTTTCCTAAATTTACCCAAGTAGTTCAGGGGCATTTCTAGAGTTGGGTCATAGGGAAGTCCTGGCCACCCCTAAAATGTGACTGGCCTCCCCAAGTGCCACCTCATTATCTTCAAGTATGATTGGTTATCTGTCAGTGAGAGCTGGGAGCTTCTTTAAACCAGCTGTTTGTGTTTTTTTGAATGTAGCCTACTTCCATTTTTTCTTTTATCGGGTTCATTTACTTGAATAATAAACCATAAAAACAGAAGTATTTTTCATGGTGGAATACTGAGGATGAATTCTCACAGCTTGAAGATAGAGGTACACTGGAGGTACAATTTCTTCTTAAGGACTTAAAGAATACAGTATAGACTTAAGATACTGTAATGGTAGTTATCAAAGTGTAAAAATGCCACCCCTGCATAAGTCAGTGTTCCAGTTGTACCAATCTAGTCAAAAAAGCCTGGAAACCCCCCTGAACTTGTTTTGTTTCCTAAACCTACTCAAGTAGTTGTGCTTTTATTTTCAAAATCAACCCAGATGTGACCACGAAGCCCTCCTGCAGGGGTAACTACAGTGTCATGGGGGAAACCTACTACAAATAGAAGTTCAGCCATGTGTGTGGTACCTGAGAATCTGGAAAAAGGTGGACTACTTCCTGCTTTTCAGGCACCAGTAATATGAATAGGATATTGTTATTGTGGAAAATGAGAGTAGCAAATGAGGACATGCCCAAATTGTAGAATGCTGAAGTTTAGTCACATTCCATTTCACTGTGAAGATCAATTTTCTTCTTTGATTTCAAGAAATTGTGTCATTAGACAGTAATTTTGTCTGTGTAGAATGGAAATAAAGCTTTGTTTATGCAAACTGAAAAGATTAAGAGAGCCCATATCAAATAATAGGTTGTGTGTTAAGATTCTCAGTCATACCAGTGATGATTATTCAAGGCAGGTTTAATCGACCTTATAAATGACCCTCGAATGACACTTCTCATCCGAGGGGCTTCTTCAGTTCTAAATGACTGGTTGGGAGAACCAGGTATTTAACCTCTGTGGGTTCTTTACCAAAGTCGACTGGTTTGTTAGTGCTCTTTGTTGTTGTAATGATGATAACATCGTATATATGTTTGAAAGGGAGGACAGATGATTTGAGAAGTGAAGGATCTATGTGAAAATGGAGAAACCATCTCTGAACAGAGGAGGTCTACAACACCACCTGTCCCCCACCTGTACTGCTGTCCTTTCATCCCTTCCCAGGAGGCTCAACAACCATTCAAACTCGGCCTCATGTGGTTAACTCCAAAAATTGTTGCTACACTTGGCTTCAGGTGACTCCAGCGACTCTACCGGCTGTTGTTACACAGCCAGGAGCCCTAATGAAGTGAACAATATGAGTGAGTTTGATAAGGACCCCACAGAGGTTAAATACTTGGGACTTCCTACCAGTCACTTAGAACTGAACAAGCCCTGAGGATGAGAGGCGAAACATTTTCAAGGATCTACAACCAAGTCCAGCTGTCACTGATTCAACTTTTCTTGGAGGATAGGTTCAGATTTTTTCAACTTTATGTTAATCAATACAGTAGTCACATGTCATATGTACGTTGAGAAAGTTATTATTCACTGTAATCATTCCTCCTCTCCATAGTGGCTGTGAAGTCCCTGTATTCTAAAATTCAGCTGACACTTCTTTGAGACTTGTACAGTCTGTGTGATGTGGGTACAAAAAAGATCAAATTTAGGTTAAGGTTGGGCAGTGTCTACCAAAGTGGTATATGATGATGTCCGCAGGGCAGTAAATATTGTGATTAAATAATCTGTTTTTCCTAAAGTAAATGAGGAGCAAGGAACCATAATAGTAGAATAATAAACCCCTTCTGTAATATTGTACTCATTGGCTGACACTTCATTATTTCTAAGGTGTTAGTTTTTTTTAATGAATTACATTTATTGGCTTTTTACTGGCAAAGCTTTTATCGCACTTTCAGTAATAGTTTCCCTTTAACCTTGCTTTTAAATCACAATGGAACAAAGGCAGAGGCTAAGTGGTTGATGAGTGTCAGGCTTTGCAATGGCATCATCCATCATCTCAATCTTAATTCAGGTAGAATGCAGGTTGTTTGACTAGAGTTCTGATACTACTTGGTATTGGGTTATTTCGGTCAATACCCCACACATACCATGCCCTAACCACTGGTAGTTGAATCTTATAAACATTTTTGCATTTTGTAGAGAGGATTGCCACATTCAAGCTACTGTAGCCTGAATACTTTACTGTGAATCCAGGGTGTGTGGTACCAGCCTCAATTGACTGGTATCAAAAGACGGGGCACAATACAACGTAGCCAATGTGTGTTTTATACGTTAGGCTCATGACGAAACATTTGCTCTAGCTGGCCACTGCTGTCTTTGCTTTGACAGTATTTGTTTTGTAGGTTCCTTGTTAAATCTTAACTAGGGATGACAACAATTAATTGATGATTGATTAATCAGTCATTAAGAATTTGATCAATCTACTATCAAATAAAGATGTGAAATATAAGATCATTTTTATGAGCACATTCCATATTATCATATATTCAAGTATATGCATATAATAATCATATGTTGGTGGTGAAATAAAGCTTTGCTTGAGAGGGAAAAATTGCTCTTGGTATTGTTTGGTATAAGCAAAATATCAATTAATTGATTAAATAACCGTTAATATTACCAATGATCAATTATGAAAGTGCTCACAATTTGAAAGCCTAGTCTGAACATGTATGTAGCAGCTCAACAAGGATAATGCTTAATACCTTGGGCTGACATGAGGAACCGATGACTCTTTCAATATACATTTGGCGTGCAAGTATTGTCTTGATTTGGAAAAAAAATCTGAACCCAGCCTTTCAATTATTTTGCAATGCAGCTGGCTTGCTGAGTAATGTAATCCATACACGCTGTGATAGAGAGAGACACTCCGGAGTGTAATGGAGATAAAAATAGAGCAGTGTTGAGACAGTTGGAAGACGGATTTTGTTTTCAGGGCCCCACCTCTCTGTTCTCGTTCCAGGAAAAATGATGAACAGTTATGGCCTCAGCCTCAGCTGAGCCAGATGTCCTCATTATCATTTGAACCTTCACATCCCCCAAAGCATCTGACACTTTTGTCACATTTTAGCTCCTGTAACGAGTCCAATCTCACTTTCTCTCCTGCCCCCTCACTATATACGCATATCTGGGTGTTGAGGGGTATTCTTTGAAAGCTATCAGAATATCTTATGTGGTTGATCTCTTAGCTCTCATTGTAACTGTGTGAGTGTCTGGGCTAAAATCCCTCTGGCCCTGTGTCACTGTAAACGCATGCTAGACTAATGTGCATCAGAGCATGGAAGTTGTTGCATGTGTTTGTGATTGGAGTCAGGGGACCTCATAAGAGCACATGGAAAGACAAAAGCTATGTCATCATATCACATGGATGCCATGCTGTTTGTTATCCCACAGCTAATTGCAGTGGTTCTCAAAGTGGAGCCCAGGGTCTCTGGGGGCTTCTAGAGAGCCTCTGGCAACGTTAGGAATGATTCATTATAATCAATTTCAGAAATTATCCTAGTAGGAGACATTAAATAGTAGCCACTGGAGTTGCAGGTGTCACTTCTACCTCTACTAAATCCATATTGCTCCTCCTGGACATGAGGTGTGCCAGTTGTTCAGCGCCTCCTGGCTTAAGCTTTCCCAGGGAGGCTGAGTAAGCAGTGTGATACTGCAAAAACTGGAGCATGCCCTCCCCTCTCTTTTGTCAAAATGGAAACCACTGCATCACCCCCAGTTTGCCACATCCATGCAACACTGCAATAGCATGTCAGTCAGGACACCCCAACAATGTTGAGAGCTTTCAGCCTCTCAGGGTGAATCTCGTACACCGTGACACTGAAGAGCTTCTTGACTACCTCAGAGACCCGTGCCAGGGATATGGGTAAACTCAAACAGACGCACCACTGACGTGTAGTACCTCTGTTTATACTATTTTCTGGAATCCACCTGGAGGATGCATTCCACACATGCACAGAAGATATTCTGCTGCTTGTAGTAGTGTAGTGGCCTCACACCTTTTCTTTTACCCCAGGTTGTTGAAGGCACGACCCAATCTTGACTTACCCTGATACTCTTCTCCAGACCTCGCCCAGTCTCAGTCCTCATGTCTAAACCAAACCAGTCTGCATCAAGCCTTTGCATACACCCTATACTCGCCAACCTTCCCACTACCACACTGTAAACCCAAGTAGTTGCCACATTTTTTGAGCTGATAAACTCTTTGATTCCAATTAAAATAAAAAATATTTGATTAAGCCAACTCAAATATTTTCAGTAAATGCAACTCAAAACTGTCATTCACACCTCTCATTGCAACACAGTTAACACACTAAAAGCTAAAAATTCAAGCCAGCTTGATATAATAGATTTGAGTTTGCACTCATGTTTTGAAAAAGTTTTACCATGTTATAATGTTTTGTTGAGATCAATTTCATTGTAAATTTCAAGCATCCAAATAAAGACAAATAAATTGGGTGGTTTCTAAAACCCATAAGGTTTAGATTATAGGTTGGTAAAACTGTTTTGTTTTTTTCAAAACTTCCTCAAAGTTTTAAGAGTTTCAGTTTGATTAAAAAAAAACAACAAACTTTTTTTTTTTTTTTACAGGAAAGAGCTGATTAATTTTAAGAATACAAAACAATATTTAATTTTCAGTAAAGCTTAAACTTAAAAGTTGAAGTTTTCACTACTTATTACAATTAAATCAATGTGAACATTTTTCACAGTGCAGTTTTTTCATTGCCCTCTCCCTGTTTCCTCCTGGGAACACAATTCTGTATTTCTCCCTATTTCTGACAAATTTTCACTCACTTTTCTCCTTTTTGTTATCACAACCTGTTTCTGACACTGTACCGTGTGTATATACGACTGTACCGTTTCCACCCAGACAACAATACAACTACATCAAACCAGATTTCCCAAGAAGAATTCACATTTCTAAAGGAAAGTTTTAAAGGAAAGGGGCATGTATTTTGTAAAATTTGCCTCATCAATTTTCTTTTAGGGGCAGGGGAAAAAATTACTGGATTAAATTACTGGAAGAAAACTGATGGTTTATGCCAGAGATTTATACAGAGCCACGCTAGATTATTCTGTAATCTTTCCTGAGAACTGAAAGTAAAATCAAAAATATTGTTGCAGTGTACTTATTATTTTGCTATTTTGAATCCACGAAAGTCACCAGAATGCAGGAAACAAAGTCTCTGAAACTCAGTTTTGGCAAGTATGAGTCACCTCTGATGACGAACTATCCGTCACGCAGACCATAATAGACCTTTTCATAGTTGCACATGTGGGAAGTATAAGTTTGGTTTAAAGCTTCTCTAGAATTTTCCGACCACGCCTCCTCCACAGAGGATATGTTGATCCTATTCAGGTGTCCCTCAAAGACCTAGAACCTGCTAGAGGGATTTTACATCTCATCTGGCTTAGGGATGCCTGGGATCGCCCGGGAGGAGCCGGAAGACAATGCTGGGGAGATGGATGTCTGCACTACCTTGCTAAGCATGCTGCCACCACAGCCCGACCCCAGATAAACAATGGAAAATGGATAGCTGGACAATGAACTCTGGGCGTGATTACACAAGATATTTCAACACTAAATCTCAGTAACAAAACTCTTCTTATATTGTGGCAGAAGCTTGAACTAAATCTTATTGTTGGCTTTAAAGGGTCTAAATAAGGTAAATCTTGTTTTGTTGTGACATGACGATATTTGAATAGCCCATTTTAGTGCTGCGGGGCAGTGTAAATAACCTGATATGCACCAATGAAAGACATAAAACAGGAACAGTTCACTCATAGACGCTGTGCAGCTGTATTCTGTCAGTGTTCATCTTGTTGGCTTCATGTTTATGTAATTTTATGACATGGAGAGATGCTTATAAAATTGTGCACTGCACAGTAAGGAAGATACATGGACCACAGGGTTTGTAGATGACTGGGACAAGAGTACACAATTTAAGTGTATTGAACATTTGCCTCACTCAGTCTATGCACAGGATATTTTTCATCCCTTAGTGTGTTTGGTTGTTTAAAACCACAAGTCTTTTGCACTTAGGCAGCAAGCTGTTACCTGTGACATTTGCTGTCTGCACATTCTCCTTTACTTAATCCTCAGAAATGCGTTTCTTATCATTGTGTTCAGGGCTCCTTCAAGTGCTTATTCAGCACTGGCCTATCAAGAGTTATAGGCCTATATTATTCAACACTTTCTTGGTGATTTTAAAGAACTCTTGATATGTCAGAGGATTTTTGGCTTATCCTTCCTCTGGGGCGAGGACTTTCAAGACTGTAGCCTTTTTGTCATTTGTCTTTTAAGACATTCTGCTCCATATCTCACATCTTTTCCATCTTTTCTACATCCAAGCTTACAAGAGAACACCACTCACTCTATGAATTCATGGTGTTCCTACACTCTGTAGTAGTGTTTTCACTTTGTCCTGTTCCTCATTTACTTTTGGATTGGCAAATATCTAGAATTTTAAAGTACACCTGGATTTTCACTCAGTGTTACAGCATATCTCCAGGGATTCCTGGGTACACATAATAAAAATTCGAAGAGGTTACTTTGTAGAGTGCAGATCACTGCCAGGCAACAGTTGGTGAAGCACCTACTGCAATGCCACCACAACTGTCAGATGCAACCAGCAGAGATTTGCAAAGTTCTGACAACATTAACATGACTTCTGAGCTGAAACAAGATTTCAAACTGAAGCAGTGATTGATCACTTGCAGCCCCTAGTGGTCGCTTAAGACTGAGAAGTCAGCTGTTAATGGCAAATACCTTTGTTGTAGTTTTGTGTTTTGTTGTAGTTAGTTTCACTGAAAGATATATTCAAGAGGACTACTTGTAGATAATAATTTAAAAGTTTCTCAGGTGGGAAGCCTAAATTTTAGGTTTAAAGACCCTGAAAAGTTATCTTCAGTTTTTGAGTATTTCTGTGTATTTTTGACTAAATATACAACTATTATCATTAAAATTGAGGAAAAGATACTCTTAAGTTTTATTTATTTAGCATTTAACACTCAAAAAATTCAGCTAATCTGCTTTGTCTGCGCTGTGTGGGTGTTGTTTGATCAGACTCAATAGACAACAACCCCACAACTGTCATCAGATTTTGATTTTAAATATTGTTAAATTCTGATCAGTCCATGGACATATCCAAAATCATTTTTACAACTGGACCCTGCCCACTTCAAACTAGAAACAGGAGCACAGCTCTTAAAAATGACTTTAAGGTATAAATGTTGTAGGGAAAGTGAGTTAATCAGGTACTATTCTCAGACAAACTTTCTGACTAATAAGTTGCATTGTTAGCAGCTCCACACCTGTGTATTCATTGTGCACCAATCTCCAGGAATGATACTGTACTCAAATGTTAGCACTGTAGGAGAGACAACTACTCCTACTTGTTGGTAAGTTGATCAGTTTGCAGCAAAGTCTCTGTTGTATTTCTGTGGTGAAGACACAAGGTCATGAGTCTCGTGTGCAAATCACAACACTGGAAAAACAGAGAATAAAAGAAATACAAAGTTTACAGATGAAACTGTTTTATTCAGACAGACATTTTGTGTGTGTTTTTATTTTAGGTTGCAAACAAAGGTTTCAGATCTTTCTTATTGATATCTTAATCAGTGAAATGGCCACTAAAGACATCTTGCTGATTAAGACCCCTGATGCACAGCACAGTCTTAAGTGTGACCATATTTGCATGGAAAGCAATGTGTTGAAATGCAGTCGTCTTCTTTTTTTTTTTTTTTTACAAAAGGACAAAGGAGGCCTTCCTGTGAATTCACTTATTGATTGCATGTGTTCAAATTGAGATTTCAGACTGACTTGTTCATGTAAACCAGGATTACATGATACACACAGCTGAATGGTTAGGAGATGCATGTCCCTGTGTGAGGTTGTCAGGAACAACATGATAACAAGTCCTACATATCCTGATCAGTATCACTAAAATGTTTTCCCTCCTCCCCTCTACAGTCATACACACAGTACACTATATCAATATCTACATTACAGTTCAGAGATGTTTAAAAGTGTTACTTTTTATATTTTGCTTTTGATAATTACTTCCAGAGAGATATTCTGCTGAACATACTCTATTTTGGTTTTAATTAAAGTGATAAATAACAGTGAAAATACATTTTACAAGAAAAATAATGATGTTTTGAGACTAATGGTTTTGACTATTGTTAAAGTAAAGGGAAAGAAAAGAAACGGGTGTATTCCCCTTTATTCTGAGAGTGAGATCAGAGGATGGATATCAGTCTCATATATATGTGTTAAAGGGATAATTCAGATTTTTTGAAGTGGGGTTGTATGAGGCACTTATCCATAGTCAGTGTATTGCCTTCAGTAGAAGGCAGTCAACACGCCTCCAGCTTGGAGAAGCAACACTGATGCAGGAAGCAAAGCAGTGTACATGTTTTAAACACCTAAAAAGTGTACGCTATATGTAAAATGTTTTCACTGCTTTACCTTACTTTCAGACAGCCTTTTCCAACAGGAAAACGTTGTTATATAAACCAAATATCTCTCCAAAATCACCAGACTCTTTTGGCAATAACAGTTATTTTTACTGGCAAAACAGGAGTGTTGCTGGTCTTCCGCTGCCTCAATCGGTTAGTCTGTTTGTGTTTTTGTGCGACTTCAGTGTTTTAAAAGTTTATATTCACCCACGTCACATGATAACACACACAAACTAGCTGATGAGACAGTGGTGGAGCTGCAACTCCTGTGTTCTGTGAGGTAAAATTGCTATTTTTTGCTAAAGGAGTGGCTGTTGAAGACAGTGACATTTGGCTTATATAACTGTGGTTTTCCATTGAAAAGGGCTGTCTGAAGGGAAGGTAGAGCGGTGAAATAACTAATATTGATTTTAGTAGGTGTTTAAAATCAGTTTAGCTGCTGACCCTGTCCACAACACTACATTGCTTAGCTTCCAACACCACTACTCCTGCTGCTTCTCTAAACTGGGGGCGTGTCAACCTCCTTCTACTTTAGGTAATACACTGACAATGGAGAAGTACCTCATACAACCACTCATCAAAATATCAGAACTATGCTGAGTCTGAAAGCCAATTTGCATTATTAGTTATATTGAAAAATAAATGATGAACTACATATTTTTATAGATGATTCTGTGTGTGTTCTAACTGTGTTTGCTTTCCACAGGGGGACCAAAGGCAAAGACATCAGCACTATCAAGTCACTGAGGGTTCTTCGTGTGCTCAGGCCTCTCAAGACCATCAAACGTCTGCCAAAACTCAAGGTTCTGCTCTAGTGCTGTTTCTGTGGTTCATTTTGATTTATCTGCATTTTTAAAATATTTTGTAAAAGTAATGGAATCACACTGGGGAGGTTCAGTGTTTACATTGTTTTGCTTTGTTTGACTCTTAATAATATTTTGCTGCAGGCTGTGTCACTACAGGGAACTTACTTTTCTCCCCTGACAGACCTGATATCTTTCTGACAGCAGTGTATCAGTAGTTTACAGTGTACAGCTACTTCTCTGTTAGGGGAATTCTTCTCTGTATTTTCATCCTCTCAGCTCCATCTTACTTTATTTACTTTCCATCCTGTGTTTGAATTGTTGAAAAATGATCGTATACAAGCATATAAAGTCTTAGCTGCATGTCTTATTGATTACATTTTAATATATCTCTCTGTCTGGACACACCAGTAGGCCGGGCTGCTGTGAATTCAGATTCCACCTCAGATCAAGTGTACATTTTAAAGGCAGTTGTGGTTTTAAAAAAAAAAGCAGAATCCTGTCAAACACAGTTAATAGATAATATTTTCAACTATATTCAGAAATAATTTTCCACTTGAGCCCCAAATGAAATGTGATTGTGTTTCTGTGTGTCATCAGGCGGTGTTCGACTGTGTGGTCAACTCTCTGAAGAACGTGCTGAACATCCTCATCGTTTACATCCTCTTCATGTTCATCTTTGCTGTCATCGCAGTTCAGCTCTTCAAGGGGAAATTCTTCTACTGCACAGACGAGTCCAAGGGCCTGGAGAAGGACTGCAAGTCAGTCCCAGTCTCCCTCTTCCTCATTTAGTATTTCACAAACTTTGAACCCGTCTGACCCCACTCACAGTTATTTATGCCTTCGTGTCTTCCAGGGGACAGTTTCTAGACTACGACAAAGACGAGGTGGCCGCCATGCCCAGAGAGTGGAAGAAATACGAGTTCCATTATGACAATGTGCTGTGGGCCTTCCTGACCCTCTTCACTGTGTCCACTGGGGAGGGCTGGCCAACGTAAGTGAAGCTGACTCGAGTTATAGACGTGTAGGGTTGGACATCCAGACCTGGTTCCACTGTAGAACCGGTTCCAAAATTAATAATCCATCAACATCATTAAAAAAATATATTTTCAAGTCTACTATCAATTCCTGCTCTATTTAAATTTGCATGTATGTAGTTCTGTCCATATATGCTGCTATGTTTCCTGTTTCTACAATGTGAAGAACAAATGGAAATATTATCTTTACTTCTTGCAGCAGTTAGTACACATTGGAAAGAGTCGACTTTGCTTTTTCATAAAAGCTCCAGCTGGAGTGGTGAAATGTACAAGACCCCTCACTCATGGTGTCGACTAAAACATCTTTTAACCAGCACAAAAATGTCAATTACCAACATAAACCACCATTTTCTGAACAAACACATCACAAACACTAGCAGAAAGTAACAGCTGTACATTAAAAACACAAACGAAACGTAACATTTGTATTTTGGAACATAAAATAGTAAACTAGGACCCATACTAGAGACAAAAGACTACCCATCAGTCACAGGGTGGCCTCTGGTGGGCCACTTACTGAAGACTTGCTGGTGTGTTTGCACTTGTTTGCATGATTTTGTGATGAATGATGTATAACATTCCAGTCTGGGGCTTCAAAGTCAATTATGCTCAGCTGACTTCTCATAACCTTCTGTGGCCTAGCGTGGAGTCGCTGTTAAAACCACAGTATATTAAAGCTGTTAATGAAAATAAGCCTGCATATCTGTAATGCTGAATGTTAATCTCATGCCTCTCTGTTGTGCTCGCAGTGTCTTGAAGCACTCTGTGGATGCCACCTTTGAAGACCAGGGTCCCAGTCCGGGCTACCGGATAGAAATGTCCATCTTCTATGTGGTCTACTTCGTGGTCTTCCCTTTCTTCTTTGTTAACATCTTTGTCGCTCTGATCATCATCACCTTCCAGGAGCAGGGAGACAAGGCCCTGTCTGAGTGCAGCTTGGAGAAGAACGAGGTGAAGCACAGACATGACAAACAGCTATGAGCTTTATGTTGTGTTAACAGTCAGTATCTTCTACACAATGCTGTCATTACTGTCGCCTGCGGGTGTAACGATTCACTCATGCATCTGATGCATCAAGATTTAATGTGTTAGATACGAGTGCATCAGTTCAGACGGCCTGTATCGGTAAAAAGCTGAACATGAATCGGAACCAAATCGATGCAGCACTAGTGTATTGATACATCTCAGGACGTGCAAATGATTGATTTTTGGCATCACAAAACAAGCGCTCCCTCCTCCCTCTCCTGTGTCTCCTCTTCATTTCCTCAAAACAGACGGTGCTGAAAACAACGACAGAAGTAACATTGTACCACGTCGCACCACCAAACTTTCATAACACACAAGTGTAGAATAAGTTTGTTTTATAATAAAGATGAGAAGCGCTGCTGCAGATCATTAATGTAAAACATGTCTGACAGCAGAGAACAGAGACATGAGTCTGACCCACAGAGACGTCATGTCACTGTGAGAGCAGGTAACACAGAGCATCACTGTTCCTCCACACTCATCAAAACCACAGCACTCCTCATATGAAACAGAGCAGCACATCATCTTACTGCAAAAATACTCATATTTGAAACAGTTTGAAAGTTTGTTCACAGATTCTCATTTACACATGAGACTCATAATAAGATGTTAACACCACTGTAATCAGCTGTGTGTCAGTGAGCTGAAGTTGAATTGTGAGAACTGAGTGTAGAAGTGTATAGATAGTTGTATTTTCAGTGAGGATCAAATATAGTTTCAGATCAAATTGATTCAATTTCATTTTATTACATTCAGTTTTAAGTTAAGTTTAATCACTCTCAAATTATGCTAGTCGGGCGGCACGGTGGTGCAGTGGTTAGCACTGCCACCTCACAGCAAGAAGGTCCTGAGTTCAATCCCCAGCTTGCTGGGTCAGGGCCTTTCTGTATGGAGTTTGCATGTTCTCCCTGTGTCTGCGTGGGTTCTCTCCGGGTTCTCCGGCTTCCTCCCACAGTCCAAAGACATGCATTCTAGGTTAATTGGTGACTCTAAATTGCCCGTAGGTGTGAATGTGAGTGTGAGTGGTTGTCTGTCTATGTGTCAGTCCTGTGATGAACTGGCGACTTGTCCAGGTGAACCCCGCCTCTCGCCCAATGTCAGCTGGGATAGACTCCAGCAACCCGCGACCCTTACGGAATAAGCGGTAACAGAAAATGAATGAATGAATGAAATTATGCTAGTCAGAGTCAAGTTAAGCTATATAAATTAAAATATAATTAAAATGTACAATATAATTCAAATTAAGTTTGTAAAGCAATTATTCAAACTTAGCAATTAAAACAGAACCACAGCTCAGATGACATCTACCTTGTTCTATCTCCTCCAGCTCTCCTGTGCAGTTTGCTGTTCATGTTGACCTCATACAGTTCATGATCCACATGTATCATTTCAATGCATCTCTTTCTCTTATCAGATTGCAGTATAAATTTGTAGGGTCAGCTCTTTCTGATGAGTGTCTGTTTCTGTTTTGGTCCCAGAACACGCAAGAATTGATGTTCTTGCAGGATTTTGATGGTTGTAACAGGACTGTAATCACAGTCTGTCGACTGGCCAGTGTGTTGTCTTTGTATTGAAGCTGCTCAGTATAATCATGCTCCATTTTTGCATTCCAGGACTAAAATATCTGCATATGTTGGTCAAAACAGTCATTGTGTGTGTGGGGGGGTGTCTAGTTTTTCAAGGTTTTAATAATCTTTTGTCTTATAAACTCTTTGAGCAGTGTGTTCATTTTTAATACTACTAGTTTTTAAACTATAATTTGTACCTGGGACCAAAATGTATGTTCTCTAATTGGTTACCCGCAGTCATTAAGTGAAATTGTGTGATCTTTTTGTCTGAATTCTTCTGTGTGAGAAGCCAGCTGCATAGGCTGAGGATTTTGAATGATCAATAGCAAATGTATTCTTTCATTCTTTTCAAATAATGAAGCCAGTGAAGCAGAGGTGTTGTTTCTGTGTTACAGAGGGCCTGTATTGACTTTGCCATCAACGCCAAACCTCTGACGCGCTACATGCCCGAGAACACGCAGTCCTTCCAGTACAGGATGTGGAAGTTTGTGGTGTCAGCTCCGTTTGAGTACTCCATCATGATCATGATTGCTGTCAACACTGTGGTCCTCATGATGAAGGTAAGAACTAAACAATATTAATAATACAGTGCCAAACTAATACAGTTTTCTGCTGCTACATAAAATCAATCTTGGATTCATTAGCTCAGGAAAGGCGCTAATGATAAGTTAAGGCTTTTTCGGAGGGAGTGGACCATTTAGTCTCAAGAATACTGGACCTGAAATTTGACTTGTCTTTTACCCTTCTGTACCATGGAAACATTCCTAAAGGTCTCAGAGCAACACAATTTTCTGAAGATTTTTACGCCCGCAAGTAAAACAAACAAAATGCTGGCTCTAGAGGAACCCTCCTACCATCACTCTTCTTTTCAACATAAATAACTCTATCTGTTCAATAGAAGACGTGACATACAGTCTTAAATACTGGGGAAAAATGGGGATTGTTACAACTATGTGGACATTTAACAATTTGAATCCTGTATATGCATTATGAACTGCACCTTTTCCTTTCTCTCTCTCCTCTTTTCGCTGATTCTGCTGTATTGTGCCAGGCCCCATCTGTTTTATGTTCATAAAAAGAAAAAAAGAGTATTTTTAAGAAAAGAAAAGAAAGGAAATAAGCTTATTTTCCAAAATGTCATCCCTGTAACAATGTTTCATCCATATGCCAGCAAAGCTGTTCCTTGAAACACCATTTGTTCTTGTCTTTTAGTTCCATGGAGCTCCAGACTTCTATGAAGCAATGCTGAAAAACCTCAACATTGTCTTCACCACTCTCTTCTCTCTGGAATGTATCCTCAAGATTATAGCTTTCGGTCCTCTGGTGGGTAAACATTAATAACGCAACTTTAACCGTCCTGAATAATAACTGAAGACTAATGATTTCCTGTTGTTCCTCAGAACTATCTAAAGGACGCCTGGAATGTGTTTGACTTTGTGACCGTGTTGGGCAGCATCACTGACATCCTGGTGACTGAAATCAATGTAAGAGCACTGTATCCAAACAACAAAGCTGCCATGGTAATGAGCTGGGGCAGGGACAGCATGTACAGTACAGCTAGCTTTGTGCAAACAAGCTAACTAGCCACATCAGCAAAGACAATCATATGGCAGCGGTCCGGAGCGCCTGACAGCTTTAGACGAGGAGAGAGGAGAGGACTGTGAGCGAGGCTTTTGTTGATTGGATCAATTTATCATAGAGGAGCTGAATCCACTTAAAGCGTGATTTACTGTGGAGCCATCCTCAGCTGGGCTGTGTTTCTTTACTCATTCCAGACAGTTCTGTATACATGTGTGTACTGTGAAGTAACCTTTGACTGATTTACATGTGTGTATTTGTTGAGGTATCAGTTTATGTTGTGCAATATGACTGTTCCTGTTCTCTCGCCTCCCCCTTCTCCTCATCTTGCTCTGCTCCCTGTCTCATCTTCTCTCTTTGTCTTCCTCTTGCTCTCTGTCTCTCTCTCCTTCACATTTCCATCTTGTTGATTGTCATCACTGGTGTTGCCATGCCCTGGTCCCAACCATCACTAGACTACGGTGAGTGACTTTCTGTTGCCATTTTCTGCTTTTAGCTTACTTACTGTTTGATTCAACTCAATCTGAAATGTTCTGGTCTCTTGAATAGAGTTGAAAGGATAGTTTGGATTGTTTGAAGTGGGGTTGTATGGTGTACTGAGGTCAGTGTATTACAGTAGAGGCAGTCGACACACCCCCGCTTTGGAGAAGCAGACAGGAGTTCCAGCTCAGAGGCTAAGCAATGCACTGCTGTGAAGAGTCAGCAGCATTTTAGCCACTTAAAAATAATCAATATCAGTTTAAGTGTATGCTATATTTAGAATACTTTCATCACTTTACTTTGTTGTCAGGCAGCCCCTTCTGACAGGAAACTGACATTTCATAAGCCAAACATGGTTCTTTCCAAAACAACCAAACTCTTTTGGCAAAAACATTCATCATTTTCCTTGCAGGAAACAAGAGTTGTTGGTCTACCACTACCTGGAATTGTTAGTTTGTGTTATTGCATGACTTCAGTGAATCCAAACCAACTATTCAAAACACAGAAGTTTGAGGCAGCAGTGCACCAGAAACTCCCATGTTCTGCAAGGTAAAATTTCTGTTTTTGCCAAAGCCACATTTGGCTCATATAACAGTGGTTTCTTGCTCAGAAAAGGCTGTGGTGAAAATATTATAAATAAAGCATACACTTAAACTGTTGTAGATTTTTGTCTAATTCTGTTTTACTGCTGACCTTGTACACAGCAGGACATTGCTTAGCTTCCTACACCGGCACTCCTGCTGCTTCTCCAAACTGGAGTGTCCTGACTCTCATCTATTCTAGATAATACACTGACTATGGAGAAGAATCTCAAACAGCCACACTTTAAGAAATCTGAACTATCCCATTAAAAGGGTACCTGATAATGTAGTACTTCCATGATCTTCAGGGCACAGTAAAATACACATTTTATATGTAAGTATAAATATATATAACCAATTTTGACCATATAAATAAAAAAGAAAAACTTAAGATGCTTTCAAACATGTCCCTTGTTACATCTTACATATCTGAACAAATCACAATGGCACAATTGCAATCTTGGTTGGACCCGTAATATTTCTGTCACATGTTCAGTATGGCACAAATCTGAACTGAATGTTGTCACGTTAACATAAAAGCTACAGCAGGACACAATGTCATTTCTTAGAGTGAAGGAATTGAAAACAGTCTAGAGTTTTGAAGAAATTGGCATTAGAAATGTCTGCCCTCTCTCCAGTATAATAAGACTAAATGGCACTTGGCACAATTCAGTTTGTGGTGCTTAAAGCACCAAAATGTTAAGTTCAGAGTTTGGCCAGGACCCCAGACGCAGAGAGCGAGATAAAAGCAGTTTTCAAAGAGTTTATTGTTTCACAAAAGAGCAAAAAACAACGGAAGGCGAGGGCAGGTGCTGGACGCGGTCGGCTGGCTGGCGCAGCGGGGTCGACAGGAGGGGAACCGTGCTGGCGTAGGTTCAGGAGCACGAGAGCTGCACCCACGGTCGGAAGAGGAACTGAAGGCTGCACAAAAACACTGTTGATTAGAGTCACGAAGGAAAAAACACCAAAGATCCACTAGAAAGCTTGCTGCGCTACATTACCGACAACGACTGAATAGTCCGGCACAGGAGTGGAGACTAGGCCAAGCTCATATACCCGGGGAAGTGCACTGATGAGAGCCAGGTGCGTCTCATTATGCTGAGCCAGCCAATGACCGCCGCCGCTGCCACACACACTGCCCTGGAAGGAAAGGGGAGGGGGGAAAAAGGGAAACAAGGAAAACCGAAACACCAAGAACACCAAAACAAATCCAAAAAACTCAACAACCATGACATTACCCCCCCCTCAACGGACGCCACCCGGCGGCCTGCCAGGCTTGCCAGGAAAGTCCCTGTAAAAGTCATTAATAAGGTCCGGATCCAGAATAAAAGAACGGGACACCCATGACCGTTCTTCTGGACCATACCCCTCCCAGTCCACCAAAAACTGGTATCCCCGGCCCCGTCTGCGGACGTCCAGCAACCGCCGGACAGTGTAGGCAGGGTGGTCATCAATGAGCCGGGGGGGTGGAGGGGGTTCGGCCGGAGGGCACAGAGCACTGGTGGACACAGGCTTCAACAGGGAAACGTGAAAGGCCGGGTGAACATTAAGGGCTGCGGGCAATTTGAGTCTCATCACACAGGGATTGATTACCTTTTCTATTTCAAAAGGGCCGATGTACCTGGGGGCTAGCTTCCTGCTCTCCGTCTGCAGAGGGAGGTCGCGTGAGGAAAGCCACACCTTTTGACCCGGCTGATAGTGGGGGGCAGGAGCGCGACGTCTGTCCGCCAATCGTTGATTGCGAGCCGCAGTCCGCGTGAGAGCCGCCCTTGCCTCCCGCCAGACCCGCCGTGCCCGCCGGAGGTGCTCCTGAACGGACGGAACTGCCACTTCGGTCTCCTGGATGGGGAAGAGGGGAGGTTGGAAACCCACAGAGGCCATAAAGGGGGACATACCTGTGGCTGAGCTGACCAGAGAGTTGTGGGCGTATTCCACCCAGGGAAGATGGGTGGACCAGGAGGCGGGATGTCTAGCGGTGACGCACCGGAGAGCTGACTCGAGGTCCTGGTTGGCCCGCTCCGTCTGGCCGTTGGTTTGGGGGTGGTATCCAGACGAGAGGCTGGCTGAAGCTCCCAGAGCCTGGCAGAAGGCCCTCCAGACCTGGGAGGAGAACTGGGGACCCCGGTCCGAAACTATGTCCTGAGGTATACCATGAAGTCTGAACACATGTTGGACGAGGAGGTTGGCCGTCTCTAGGGCTGAGGGGAGTTTGGGCAGAGGAACAAAATGCACAGCTTTGGAAAAACGATCAATAATGGTAAGGATTACTGTGTTACCCTCTGACGGTGGGAGTCCAGTGACGAAGTCCACTGCAACATGAGACCAAGGGCGATGGGGGATGGGCAGTGGACGTAGGAGGCCAGCAGGAGTCTGGTGGGAGGATTTGTTGCGGGCACAGACGGAGCAGGCGGAAACATACTCCTTGGTGTCAGACGTTATGGAGGGCCACCAGAAACTGCGTCGGAGCAAGGAGAGGGTGCGATGAAACCCAGGATGACAGGCGACTTTGGAAGCATGTCCCCACTGGAGCACAGGAGTTCTGGCGGCGGGTGGAACAAACATCCGGTTGGGAGGGCAGCTCTCGGGAATGGGTTGATCTTGTTGAGCCTCCTGCACGACTTGCTCAATCTCCCACCTGGCCGCCCCCACCACGCAGGAGGAAGGGAGGATGGTCTCCACAGGTGTGTCTTCCACCGGTGGAGTAAACTGTCTGGATAAGGCGTCGGGCTTAACATTCCTGGAACCAGGGCGGTAGGTGAGGGAGAACCGGAACCGACCCAAGAACAGGGCCCACCGAGCCTGCCGGGAGTTTAGTCGACGTGCAGACCGTAGATAGGAGAGGTTCTTGTGGTCAGTCCATACCGTAAAAGGGTGCGTGGAACCTTCCAACCAATGCCTCCACTCCTGGAGAGCCAAGACCACAGCGAGGAGCTCCCTGTTGCCCACGTCGTAATTTTTCTCTGCTGGGGTGAGCCGACGAGAGAAGAAGGCACAGGGGTGCATTTTGTGGTCAACTGGGGAGCGTTGAGAGAGGACGGCCCCTACCCCAGAGTCAGAGGCGTCGACTTCGACCACGAACGGTAATGCAGGATCTGGATGGGAAAGCACAGGTGCAGAGGTAAACAGGCACTTTAATCGGTCGAAGGCAGCATCGGCTGCCTGCGACCACACAAAGGGGAGCTTGGAGGAGGTCAATTGAGTGAGTGGGGCCGCTACTTGGCTGTAATTGCGAATGAACCTCCTGTAAAAATGTGCAAACCCCAAAAACCTCTGGAGGTGTTTTCTGGTGGCGGGGACAGGCCACTCGGCCACCGCTTGAACTTTGGCCGGATCCGCCTTCAGCTGTCCCCTTTCCACCACGAACCCCAAAAAACTGACAGATGTGACATGGAATTCGCATTTCTCTGCTTTCACAAAGAGTCTATTCTCTAATAGTCTCCTTAAAACCAGCTTTACATGCTGGACATGTTCATCAAGGTCTCTGGAAAAAATCAAGATGTCGTCTAAATAAACAAACACGAACCTATTAAGCATGTCCCTTAAAACGTCATTGATCAAAGCCTGGAAAACAGCTGGTGCATTGGTCAGACCAAAGGGCATAACCAGGTACTCGAAATGTCCCAGGGGGGTGTTGAACGCCGTTTTCCACTCATCTCCTTCCTTAATCCTGATGAGGTGGTAGGCGTTACGGAGATCTAGCTTGGAGAAAATGGTTGCTTGGTGCAAGGGGCCAAAAGCGGAATCAATCAGAGGGAGTGGGTACTTATTTTTCACTGTAATGTCATTTATCCCCCTGAAGTCTATACAAGGGCGCAGGGTTTTGTCTTTCTTTTCAACAAAGAAAAAACCCGCTCCCACTGGGGAAGAGGAAGGGCGGATTAGCCCCGCAGCTAACGAGTCTGTGATGTACTGCTCCATGGACTCTCTTTCAGGCTTGGACAAATTGTACAGTTTTTGAGATGGAAATGGGGCTCCAGGGAGCAGTTCAATGGCACAGTCATAGGGACGGTGTGGGGGAAGAGAAAGCGCTTTGTCCTTGCTAAAAACCTCCTGAAGATCATGGTACATGGGGGGAATGGAGGACAAGTCAATAGGTTCGGTAGGCACAGGTGGCGAGGAGGCACTGGAGGGAATGGCAGAGTGAAGACAATGGGAATGACAGAACGTACTCCAATTGGTAATGGCCGAGGCGGACCAGTCAATATGGGGGTTGTGCAACTTTAACCAGGGGAGCCCCAGAACCAGAGGTGAAGTGGGAGAGGGAATGATTAACAGCGAAATAACTTCCTGATGATTACCAGAGAGTAGCAGGGTCACAGGGGCAGTACGGTGGGTGACACTAGCCAGTAATTGTCCACTCAGGGTGAGAACGTTCCTAGGCTCAGGGAGAGGCTCAATAGGAAGGTTCGCTTGACTACACAGTTCAGAGTCAATAAAATTGTCATCAGCTCCACTATCGACCAGTGCCTGCAGTGGTATCGTGTTATGTGGGAGTCTGAGCATACCTTGAAGTTGAACTCGGGTGGAGGGAGAGGAGGAAGAGATAGTACGGCTCACCAGCGCCCCCTCCGTGGCTGATGAGCCTCCCCTTTTGGCAGTTGAGGACAGGTGGCGAGGAAGTGGCCAGGCTGACCACAGTAGATGCATAGCCGGTGCAGTAATCGGCGCTCCCGTTCTGCGGGAGACAGTCTGGCTCGACCCAACTGCATGGACTCCTCTTCGTTAGGGACGGAGGAAAAACCCGCACGAGGAGCGGGGGCAGGCACGGGGGTGAGGTCCCGGGGAATCCCGCGTTGCGGAGTGGACACCGGAGGGTAGTTGGAAACCACAGGAGGAGGGGCGCCCTGTCTCCCTATTCTCTCCCTGCATCTCTCACGTAGCCGGTTATCGAGTCTAATGGCTAATGAGATTAATTCGTCAAGAGACTGGGTCTCGTCTCGTGCTGCCAATTCGTCCTTAATATTATCAGCTAATCCCAAGAGAAAAACACTTTGCAATGCGCGCTCATCCCAGCCGCTTTCGGCTGCCAAAATGCGGAAGTCGATAGCGTACTGGGAGACTGGCGCTGAACCCTGGCGGAGGGAAAGGAGCCGGCTGCTGGCTTCTTTCCCTTGGACCGGGTGATCAAAAACCTTGCGCATCTCATTAACAAAAGAGGAATAAGACTGAGTTACCGCCGAATTAGTGGAGATAGCCAAAGCCCAGGAGGCAGCCCGATCTGTTAACAAACTCATAATGAAGGCAATTTTCGATCTATCTGTGGCGTAAGTCTGGGATTGCTGTTCAAACACTAAAGTACACTGAAGCAAGAACTGACTACATGCCCCTAAATCTCCCGAATACCTGACCGGGGTGGGGATGTATGGTTCCCGGGAGAGGACGGGTGGAGGAGCCGGAGTCGCCAAGGAGGGAGCCGAGGAAGGAGGAAGATTCCCAGGAGGAGCCAAACTGGGGATCTGACTGACGGCCTGATCCATGCGGCTGCCGAGCTGGGATACGCTGGTCACCAGGGTCTGGAGAACGCCTTGGATCTCGTGGATGGCTTCCCCCATCTGGCCAACACGTGCTCCTTGAGAGGATAGCGCCTGCCGTAACTTATCTGTCTCCGCGGGGTCCATGACGGGGCCGGACTATTCTGTTAGGTTCAGAGTTTGGCCAGGACCCCAGACGCAGAGAGCGAGATAAAAGCAGTTTTCAAAGAGTTTATTGTTTCACAAAAGAGCAAAAAACAACGGAAGGCGAGGGCAGGTGCTGGACGCGGTCGGCTGGCTGGCGCAGCGGGGTCGACAGGAGGGGAACCGTGCTGGCGTAGGTTCAGGAGCACGAGAGCTGCACCCACGGTCGGAAGAGGAACTGAAGGCTGCACAAAAACACTGTTGATTAGAGTCACGAAGGAAAAAACACCAAAGATCCACTAGAAAGCTTGCTGCGCTACATTACCGACAACGACTGAATAGTCCGGCACAGGAGTGGAGACTAGGCCAAGCTCATATACCCGGGGAAGTGCACTGATGAGAGCCAGGTGCGTCTCATTATGCTGAGCCAGCCAATGACCGCCGCCGCTGCCACACACACTGCCCTGGAAGGAAAGGGGAGGGGGGAAAAAGGGAAACAAGGAAAACCGAAACACCAAGAACACCAAAACAAATCCAAAAAACTCAACAACCATGACACAAAAACTACATCTGAAAAAGTCAAAACCAGTGTCTCTTTTTGAAAATCATGACCTGGCTACTCAAGATAGTCCACACACATTTCACACCAGTTTCATGTAGAAACCACTTTTTTTCTACAGTAGAATCTACCAGAACTACTTTATTTTCTACTAGAGAGAAAATGGTTCCCCATGAAACTGCTCACAGCAAGGTGTGTGGATTATTTTGAGTAACTGGATCATGGTCTCTGGAAAGAGACACTGGTTTTGAATTTTCAAATTTAGTTTTGGTGCTTTGAACATCATAAGCTAACTCTAAAACTCACCCCAACTCACACCAAAAAAATCTAGATGCATAAATAGCACTATGGGCCAGGGAAAAATCTATGTATTTTTGATTTTGGGGTAAACTGTCTCTTTAACTAAGGCTGCCTCAGTAAAATGAGTTGAATCCTAGTGACAGAACAGAAAACAATCTTTCCTCATCTCATTACTGTCTGACCTCACAAGTGTGACACTGCTGCTTCTCATGCAGCAGGTGTCAGATATTGCTCAAACATCGTGGCTCTGTCCTGTCCTCTGTTACGTAACATAAACCTTATGTCTGAATGACAAAAAGCTCTGATCACATTAACAGAGGGATGAAAACAGAAATGTTTGACATTACATGTCCAAAAAAGCTTTATTCTCTATTGTGGGTCCCTGTTTTTACATTAATAGAAGTGTAGTTGATCCTACTCTTCCCATAATGCAACTTGATAGTGTCTTTTGTCAGACCCTGACAGCATTGGAAACCTCACAACCCCAGTCTGTAAAACAAGCTTTATGTTATTATCTGTAGCCTGATGACATCATCAGGACTACTTTGTCAGAGACAGCTGTTTTCTGGTGGACTGGCCCTTTAAAGCCCAAAGCAGGACATGAGTTTGTGTCTGGCGTGTCGTTCCAGTGTATTTTAATGAGCTTAGCTCAGAGCATGAGGGGATGGGATGTGTAAACGTTGCAGAGCAGGGACTGACAGTCATGTTTAGTGACGGCCAACAGTCGACATGTTTTCTCTGTAACCAGGCTCTGTTTACAGAATGATGCCTTTAAGCTAGACAGGATGAAACACTGGTTCATGCTGTGTGTGTGTCTGTCTGTCTGTAGTGAGATGCATGGGAGCAGCAGATGTACCTTCTGTATTCTTTAGTGTCACTGCATGATAATCACACACTGTCTGCTCTATTTCAGATTAAAGGATAGATTCGCATTTTGTTATAAAATTCCCCACAGGCAGTGTTTTCTTACTGAGCCACAGAATGAGCATCTGAGCCAGACAGGAAGACTATACTAAAGACTGTAGAAGATCCTCACTTGATATTTCTTACTCAGACTACTGAAACTTAAACTAGCTTCAGCTGAACATTTCAGTGTATTTCACATAGAGTGAGGACTGTGGATTGTACACTGAAGATACTTTAAGAAGCAAATCAAATTCCTCCCAAAGTCCAGCCTGTCCTGTTTCACTCAAACATGTCACAATATGGACGTTAGATCTCTCAAAATGCTGTTTTATCAGGATTGTGCCACAGAAATCTCTGGTGCACCAAGACATTTCAGCTGCAGGATACACCGACTTGGGTGTAACACCAGTGTATTTTGTTGTATTCTCTCCCACATGAGACATGACCCAGATTTTTATTAGCTGCTGGAGACCTGTAGGCTTTTGGCTCTGCACAGCTTAATGTTGATCAGCCCTGTTCAAGAAGAAAGAAAATGTGAATCTTTACAACTGAACCCAAGATCCAGGTTACTGAAGAATCTGAGTCCTGATGTATAAATGGTTCACTAAATTAACAAATGCAGAAATAAACGGGATTAATTCAATAAGTAGCTGAAGACATCAATAAATCGCTGACTAGAACATCAACATACAACAGCTTATTAGGGCCATTGTAGATTAATAAAACTCAGAATTTCTGAGATTGAAGTTGTACAGAAAAAAGCTTGGATATTCTCTGAAAGTAAAGTTGGAAATTAACAAGAGAAATCTCACAAATTTTTGAGAAATAAGCTTGAATATTCTCTGTGATTATGAAGTCAAAAATATGCAAGAAGACACTCAGACAGAAAAAATGGCATAACGAAGTTGAACCAACCTTGCAAAGTGAAGTGATGTGGTTCCTTGACCAACTTTATTGTAAATTTTCAACAGAGAAGTTCTGAGGTTTATACTGCAAATTTATGACTTTATAATATCTCAGAATATTCAGTTTTTTTCTCCCCCTTGTCCTGAAGGTGACCATTTTCTGTGTTTGGTTATTGGCTCTTTAATGCATCATGAATGTATTAACCCCTGAGTCCTGTATGTTTTTACTCCTGCATGCTTGTTACAGGGGGTCAACATGTCACCGCCGTCATCATTTGTATCCAGCAGAAGTGACTTTCAGAGCAGTTCAGCCCTGATATGGGTGTGTGTCTCCATGAGTGATGAGAGTGTGGTTGGTAAATGCCTGATGTCCCGTCTGTGTCCAACAGGACAGGCTGCTGAACTTGAGCTTCCTAAGGCTGTTCAGAGCTGCTCGGCTCATCAAGCTGCTGAGGCAGGGCTACACCATCCGCATCCTGCTGTGGACCTTCGTCCAGTCCTTCAAGGTGCTCACACACATCACCACATGCTCACATACTGCATGTATGCTATTATCCACACACATGTGCTAGTTTCCTTTCAAACACACATACTACCTGCACTCACAAACCCGATCACTGTGGCTGGAGTCATTCAAAGTGGACATTAATAATTCAGTGTGTTTTGGATTCCCGTTGTTTCCTTTAGGCCCTGCCTTATGTTTGCCTGCTGATCGCTATGCTGTTCTTCATTTACGCCATCATTGGGATGCAGGTGAGTGACATCACTCTCAGAGGTCCTGCTATACATACAGTGGTTCACCATTAAAGGGACATTTCAGATTTTTTGATGTGGGATCATATGAGTATGAGTGCATGTCCATATTCAGTGTGTTACATACAGTAGATTGCAGTCGACTGGCTCCCAGTTGGAGAGGCAGAGAGGAGTAGCAGGACGGAAGCTGAGTAATGCACTGCTGTGGACGCTGTCAGCAGCAAAAAATATTTTAAATTAGTTTAAAGATTGTGTAAAACTTTAATAAATATGTCTTCTGAGTTTGTCACAACACAGAAACATGTGTTATGAACCACCCATCACTAAATATATAAAATTAGGTCTCAAAATCATGAAAAAAAAGATCAATTTTCTCTGCTCTGAAATGCTGGGGGCGTGTCCACTCCACTGTCTCAGTGTCAAACTCTACTACGACCTGAAAATGACAAATGAGCCAGAGGACAGTTATAGGATTTTTGTTTTTTCCTGTGTCGGGTTGTTGGAACTGAAGTGAGCTGAAGTGAACTGCTGGTCTGATTTGAACTGAGAGTCACTGAAGGTATGTTTGTAACTGGATGTAGAAGACTTTTCACGTTTGTAGCAGCTGTGTCCTAACATGTATAATGTGCTTAGAAGAAAAGCTTTTTTTTTTCTTTACACAGACTTTAATTGCATATTTAACAGTAAATTGCGTAGCTTCTTACACCAGTTCTCCTCACTATGGATAAGTCTCTCATACAATCCCACTTCAAAAAATCCAAACTCTCCCTTTAAATACTTGTGGCATGAACATGAAAAACATGAACTGGGTATTAATAAAAATGGAACACATCCTTTTCCCTCACTGTGTCTCTGCTGTAGGTGTTTGGGAACATCGATCTGAACGAGGACACAGCTATCAACCACCACAACAACTTCCGCACTTTCCTCCAAGCTCTCATGCTGCTGTTCAGGTACAACAAGACTGATCTACTTTATAGCTCATGAGATACCTCAGATGTCCCTGTACACCTGCATACCTCAGATGGACAGACCAGTTGGTGACGAGCAATACTGCTATTTAAACATGACACAGGATTTCGTCTACAACTTGACTCAGTTATCACCAATTGTTGAGAATTGGGACAAATCATGTCCTATCAAAAAAAAAAACTTAAACATTATTAATACCAACAATAAAATTACAATTTTTGGTGAAAATGTATTCTTTAAGGATTTATAGATATGAAATATATTTAATTTATTAAATGTTTTGCTTTATTTTTTTTTAATTTATAAACTTGCTCTGTTCCAGACAACAGCCTTCTCCCATACAAGAATTTACAACTTCAAACAATTTAAAACTGTTAAAAACCTTCAAAATCTAAAACTAACAATACCTACTGTTAAGAGAGGTATACAATGTGTGATTATAATCATCTTTGTTTTAAAGTCAAGTTTTTTTATGAAAATTGTGGCCCTTTAAAGTTGTGTCCCAGATTTCTATCAACTCCATCAGATTTTTATAAAAACATGATTTCGATGAAATGTTTCACTTCCTGGTTTAAAATATGCGGGAATCCTGCTGAAGCACTGGTAAACTTTCTGGTTTTTGACAAATTCATTAAATAATATTTCAGATGTGTCTCAACCATAACATGTTAACTCTGTATCCCTTCTAAATCAAAGTTAAATAAGAATTAGGATTTAAAAATGTGTATTTTGATTAACATTAAGAGAACTCTCAGACACTTTAATGTTGTGAAATGAAAAAATATAATATTTTGTCAACTCTGTATGATGTCAACTCCATCAGATATTCCATCTGACCAAATTGATGTCTACATTTAATAAAATATATTTAGCAGGACATTACGTTACACTCCATTTAATTAAAAATTCAATCACTAGGAGGTTGGCCCATTACATGGTTTAATAGTCAAGAGTTTGATCTTTGTAAATACATTTTGTCAGCATAATTGAAGAGTAAAACTCAAAACCCCCTGAAAATACAGTTTTGTCCAAATTCTCCAGAATTAACTGCTACAGTGTTTACTAGGAAAGAGAAAATAAACTTGTGCGTTCTCGTACTTGTGTGTAGTCAGTCAGGCGGACATGTGGAGTGTCCAGACTGAGACGTATATTTAAAAAAGCGATTGGAATTACATTTCAAACCACATCCAAATGTGCTCGTGTGTTCTTTTTTTGTGTCTAGATTGTCTAAAATCAATCTGGTCATTCCAAAAAACACTGGCAGTCTGAACAAGGCATTAGGGTCCAGGATATAGTCAGAAAAAACTATAACAAACACATATTTCTTTTCTCTAGTCTGTATAAATGTTTGTCCTTTCGATCTTTGAACAAGTGCTTTTTTATCTGGGGTATTGAACCTGACTGGCAGAACTCTCCTTCCTGCTGTTATGCACTCTGATCCTGGCCTCATGTTTACAAGATGGTAGGAACTGGCTAAGAATTAGTGAGTATGAGGACAGCACAGATTTCTGTAATGTTCCCACTGCTCTGACACACAGTCGGTGTTCAGCGAGCCTTTAATTTGATCAGGCCTCAAGAGGACTGCTGCCTCACTGTAACAGTAGGCAGGAACATGCTCCAGTAAACAGTGAAATATTCTCAAACTCTGAGCACAGCTGCACTGTCACATAGATGCTTTATGGGTTGTATTTTAATTTTTAATTTATGCTAAATTCATTAAATCCATGACTGGAGCAATCAGTGTTACAGTGGAGATTTGTCTGTGGCCAAATTGTTTATTTTTAATGAAATAAATTATTTATTTTATGTGAATTTCTGAACTGCTCTCTGAAATCAAAATTACACTGCAGATTTTATGGACATAGCCTGACTTGTTTTCAGACATGATTTGATTTTTAGTTTCATTAGTAAAGCAATAAAGGCCCTGAAAACTTACTTCTCAACCAGCTTCTTACTGTGAGCCACGAGATGAGAAGGCATGAACAACACACACTTCTCTGACAATGTTTGAATTACCTCACCGTATATGTTTTGTGTCTTCTGTGCTCTTCATACTGAAACAGATTAGCTGAGTCTTTGAATTTAAACTTAAAAATTAAAACTAAGAATGTTTTTCTCAAACTTTAACATTAATTGTTGCTCATGTTGTAGAGAAATCCATCTGGATTTTTTTGGAGTGAGCTTTGGAGATATCAGCCCGAGAGATGTCTGCCTTCTCTCTTATATAATGGCACTAAATGGCACTTGGCTTGTTTTTGCTAAAAGCACCAAAATACATTTGAAAGCCTCAGAATTAGTGTCTCTGTCCAGAGATCATGACCCAGTTACTCGTCATAAAACAGACACCTCATTGTGAGCAGTTTCATGTTAGTTCTACTTTCTCTCAGCAGTAGAACCTACCAGAACTACTTTAGAATCTACTGAGACTACTTTGTTTCTAGCAGAAAAAGTAGAAAAGTAGTTACTACATGAACTATAGGGTGAACTGTCCCTTGATAGATTAAAACAAAGTTTTTTTAGGCTTTAGTCAAGTAATCATAAAGAAACATAAAACAAACCCAACCAAGTCAATTTAGCTTCAAGCAAAATTTTGATAATTTTTCAATTCAGCTTCTGTTGATTCTATATTATCTGACTTTTTCTGCACGAGGCATGAACATAACAACATTCAGATGTCACTGAATTATTATTTCACTATCAAACTATCTAACAAGTCATGTTTGGTTGAAGCTGAACTACGAACCTGCAAAATGCTGTCAGTCCTTTATGCCTCTCTCTGTCTCTGTCTGTCTGTGTCTTTATGTACATCAGGAGTGCAACTGGCGAGGCGTGGCACGAGATCATGTTGTCATGCTTGAGTCACCGTCCCTGTGACGAGCTATCTGGGTCCCATGGGAAGGAGTGCGGCAGTGATTTTGCCTACTTCTACTTTGTCTCCTTTATCTTCCTCTGCTCCTTTCTGGTCAGTACTGAAACACACCTGGATGTAGCCACTGTAGCTGTTGACCCGTGATTTCTTTTGTCAGCTGTAACTGTTGGGTCTCACTGGCTTTCAGAAAAGTTCTGATTCATTAGATTTTGTGGCAAAAAGTAGCACAACAAAGTTCATCTATGTCCTCACGAAATAGCTGCTACTAGATCCCTGGAGGCATTGGGCCTCATTCACTAACGTGCATAAAAAATGTTTTTACTGTGTGCACAAAAGAAGTTCTCTGATTCATGAAACACTTGCACCAGCCAAGTTTGTTATTAGCACCATGTGTATGTTAGTGAATCAGAATCATTCTAAACTGACAGGCTCATACCCGCTGCCTGCAATCTGCATACTGACACACCTCCTTTTCTCTACATAAGGAAATATGTTTGCATAGAAACGTATCATAGAGGAAGAGGTGAAGTCACTGTAACCTCACGTTCAGGCAGAATCCGGTGTTGCTGCACTGTGTGGGGGTGTTTATTTGTGTTTAGAGCTTTACTAGGAAGGAAGACAGAAAAGACACTTTTGCGACTCCTTGGGCTGCAATAACCGAAGTGCATGTTGTGTCCAAGGAGAAATGGAATGTGTCTCAGATGAAAAAAATGGTTTGATGTTCAAGTTGATGCATTAACAAGAAAAACAGACTTGAAGAAAAATCAGAAAAACCTGATCTGTCAGCTCAAGATAAGAGACTCAGCACAATTATTGGAAATATCCACAAGTGTGATTAAAAAAAAAATGAGTGTGAAAGTGATAGTGATTATAATAATAATAATAATAATTATTATTATTATTATTATTATTATTATTATTATTATTATTATTGTTGTTGTTGTTATTATTATTATTATTATTATTATTATTATTATTATTATTATTATTATTATTATTATTATTATACAATAATACATAATACATTCAGAAAATGCAACAAAAAGAGCTTAACAAAAAAACAGGTAGTCATGACATTTATGATCAAATCCTAAAAACAATGAAAATAAAATCAAATAAATCAACCATAAAAACATTAAAGCCTTTTTAATGAATGTGGCTTTGAAATGCTTTATATTTAGTTAAAAGGTGTGTGTTCAACATTGTCTAAGACAGCCAGGCTGTCGTCATTTGTGCATACGCATGGTCTGAAATGTTCATACGCACGGTTTAAGCACAAATTTGTGCGTACGTACTGTTTGTGAATGAGGCTCAATGTGACTACTTGCATGGCTCATTGGGGAACTACTGTATCTGGCCAGCTAACTGCTAGCTAGGGATGAGATTTGATATGTTTTATTGATACCAATGCCATTAGCAAATCTAGTTATCCTTCTTATTCTTTATTGATTTCTTTATTGATTCCAGATTGCTTTTAGCTGAGCTTGCTGTAGCCTTAGAGCTAGCTGTAGAGAGCATTAGTTTTCATTTGGGTTTCAGATATGCTAAGCCTGCCTGTGTGGCCCTGATGTTATTATAACAGGATATTCATCCTTGATAACAAACGTGCTGCTTGGTTGTGAAGCAGTGGCACTCGTGCATAGACTATCAAATACATGGCATTCCTAGGATTTAAGCTCATGTTGTGTAGAAAGATGTTCAAGCATATTGCTGATGTTTCCACCCTTACTTTTTTACAATTTGAAGTTTTATTTGGTTTTATCACTGTAATACTAACAAACACAACAGAAATGGCAAAAATCAAAAGAACAAAAATTAAAAAAGTAAGACAGGTAATCAAACAGATATTGATATAGGAAAGGTCATTATGTTGTCACATTAATGTAGTTGGCATAAGTGCATGAGAGAAATGAAATAATACTGTACTAAACCTTCAGACTCTTGTACAGGTCGGGTCACATATCTATCCTCTAAAGCTGTCCCGTTGTTCTTTAATCATGTTGTTTCTGCACTTCAGTCCTCCCAGCATCTTTTCAGCTATTTCTATCATTTGTTCGTTCTACATTCTCAGTGTAACAGTCTGAGACTCTTTCCAACATCTAAGAATCATCCAAGCAGAGGTTGTTAAGCCAGTAGTTAGTACTCTGAATGCAAATTGACTTTGGCATCATGGTCCTGTCCCCAAAAAGACACAACCTTGGTGTTGTAGGCAGATCACATTCTAACCATTCACTTATAAATTCCACAACATTCCTCCATACAGGAAAAACCTTTGGGTATTCCCATAATGCCTGCCTGTATGCACCATGTTGTTTTGCATTTCCAACATAAACTGTCTTTAATTAGACCCATTTTATTGAGTCTTGTTTGGGTGTAATAATTTTGTATTGAATAAATTTGCCCCCGGCTTCTCTGATGTATTTTCTGTTGTTGGAAAGAATTCTCCTCCATGTTTCTTCAAAAAATTTTACAACCCAGGACTTTTTGTTACATCATCCTAAGATTTTTACAGCCATTGTTATTCACCCATGGACATAACCCACACCACTTTGATGCTTGATGATACATTGTTTGTAGAGACAAAAAGAAAGTGGTTCTGGTAGAGTCTAAAGTAGTTCTTGCCAATTCTACTGCAGAAATAAATAAGTTCCTATATTAAACTGCTCTCAACAAGGTGTGTGGATTATCCTAAGTGACCAGGGCATGAATTTTGGAAAGAAACATTGGTTTTGAATTTTTCAAATGTATTTTTGTGTGCTGTGAGCACCACTAGCAGTGTGCAATTTAGTCCCATTTTACTGGAGAGATGGCCGATATTTCTACAGCCAGTATCACCAACACTCTGCATCTCACCCAAACAATCTAGATTGATAAATAGCACTACAAAATCCAGTGGGAAAATCCAATTGGCTTTGGCCCACTAACTTCTGGGCTGGCTTACAACAATACGTCATCCCTGCAGCACTCTATTGTCTGTGGCACAAATTGGTGTGTCATGGTTCACCAAAGTTAAAGTTGACACAACAGATTTGTGGGGATTTGCCTCAC
Source organism: Lutjanus erythropterus (assembly GCF_056507025.1). Taxonomy (NCBI): domain Eukaryota; kingdom Metazoa; phylum Chordata; class Actinopteri; order Lutjaniformes; family Lutjanidae; genus Lutjanus; species Lutjanus erythropterus. The sequence continues at coordinate 38,993,546 of NC_139326.1, read as the reverse complement.
CTCCAAAATTTCAGAATGATTACTTTAAAGGAGCAATATGTAGACATTGCACGTGCAGTTTGAATAATAGTTGGAACAATAGACTTTTGTTTAAATAGGTTGTAATCCTATTTAATGCAGATCTATGGTTGAAGTGAGTTGTTTTCCAACAAAACGACACTGACAGGCAGGTTGCAAGAGCTCCACTGGAGTGCAGGATGTGCTCAGCCTTTTGAACTGAAAGTAATAGGCGATGAGTCCTCATCTGTAGGTTGTTCAGCTGTTTCAAACTGTGAATTGTATATTAATGTAAAGTTAAGCTTGTTATCCTGAAAACTAAAGCCCACTGCTCTGAAAATGCACACTCTGGACAATGAGTTAAGTGGCTGCCAGTCTCACTGCTGCTAAACCCCATTAACATTTTGCTCAGTTTAATGGTTATAAACATCTATGTCTTCTACAAGTCTTCTACATTAATGATTTCTTACAACATATAAACAGACTCCTATTCACTTGGCCAAAGTTCGGCGTTAATTTGAACACTAAGTAATGTGAAACGGCTGTAGTGGTCCAGAATGGAAATTTCGAAGGGGGACACTACAGTTACAGTGTTCATGTCAAGTGAAGCAAGTATTTCGGCATAACATGATGATACATTGTGGTCATTTCATGATTTATTACAGTAAATGTATTGCAGATTTCTCCTTTAAATGCATGTGCAACCAGGCCACAACTCAGATGTGAACTGTTCCTAATGTCTGTGTTGCAGATGCTGAACCTGTTTGTGGCTGTCATAATGGATAACTTTGAGTACCTAACCAGAGACTCCTCCATCCTGGGGCCTCATCACCTTGATGAGTTCATCCGGGTTTGGGCCGAGTACGACCCGGCCGCATGGTATGTCCAAGCCTCCCTCTGGGCCCCAGAGAATAGCATACAGAGTAAAGTGGAGGGTCTAGACACCCTGACTTTACTCCTCTCTTCCCCGATTGTGACTAAGGTGACTGAATGAGGTCTCATACACAGGCCTTGTTCCTATACCTTGTTGTATGCAGTCAGCCCACTGATGATCATTGTTTTATTTGAAGCTGTCCTGAACGTTTATTGTTTATTTATGTGCTTGTTCTTTTCTACAGCGGACGGATTTCCTATAAGGATATGTACAATTTGTTACGCGTTATCTCACCCCCCCTTGGCTTAGGGAAGAACTGCCCTAATAGGGTAGCATACAAGGTTTGCAAATACCAGACATTTCCGTCACTAGGGTGCTTTGTGTACCTCTATGCCAAGAGACTTTTAACTGAATGGCTGTGCACCAATGAAATCGCCTCTACACTAGCACCCGCCCCTCCAAACTGACTGGCTTTGGTTGATGATGCCGGAGAGGAAACAAAGCTTTCAAAGCCACGGCACTGTCCCAACATGCCGCCTGCCATGCCTCCTTTCTCCTGTCTGTAACGTTTAGACGGCAGACACGTCTTACCTCACATATCTATCAGATTAAACCCTCAAAAGTCTCAAAAGGAATTTGATCAGCACATTCAGATCTTTAAACCATCTGAATCAGATCAAAAGCTTTATGAAGGATGTGATAAGATCTCTTTATGAAGACGTCTGCCAGAGGAAAGCCAGGCTATGAGTGAAAGCCCCACAACTAATGTCCGGGCTGGCATTGAAACCTTTGTCTCCGTGCACCCTGGTTGAAGTACCAGTGGGATGTTTGCTAGCATGCTGAGGCAGACATCCCCGTTACAATGCTGTCATTTCTCTTCCCTCCCATCAGCATCCTGTGTGTTGGGTCAAGCCATCTTCCCCTCCTCTCTCCCCTCCTCCTCCTCCCCTCCTCCACCAAAACTCACTCTTTATCATCCCATGTCTCCTGTCAGGGATCCTGAGCTCCACAGCGATGCATCCCTGTGCCCCAACACCGTGGCCGAGGATGACATCCACCTTACATCACACTCTGGGAAATCTATTAACAACAGATTTCTGTTTTTCCTTTCCATTATTCTCTTGTTTTGTTGATTTCTTCCCTTTGTTCCTCTCCTCCTTCTCTAACTCCCCATCCTTCTCTGTTTGCGTTCTGTATTTTTTTTGTTCTGATTTCCTACCCTGTCAAGTGGCCGTATCAAGTACCTCGATATGTATCAGATGCTGCTCCACATGTCCCCACCCTTAGGTTTGGGAAAGAAATGTCCACCAAGAGTCGCCTACAAGGTAGACCCTCCTCTTCCTCCACCTTCTTCCCTGTGCTCGACAACCTTTCTCCCATTGGCGTGAACTCAAGCCAATGTCTGTGTTCTGCAGTGTTCCCTCGTTTCTTCACTTTGTTTTGCTAGTGCTCTGATATTTTTGGTGTAAGCCCCTACTTCATCTTTACTGTCTTTACTGTTTCTTTGAGCATAGCTGCTTGTGTGGGCTAATCCCCATCACTAATGATAACAACATAGTTTAACTAAAAACATAAAGTAAATTAAGATATATATTATGTATATGGAGGAAATTTGCTACTTTATGTCACTATTTCCTTTGAATGGTACGCCCTAGTTGGGGTTTTATTTTGTGGAGCAGTGTATGTGTGTGTATGTGCGCTCAGGTGTGTGCGTGTGTGTGTGAGTGTGTGCGTGTTTGTGTTCAGCTTCTGTTGCTTTTCTATGGGGGTAATACTCTCTATGTGTGCTTTTCACTTTGTGGGTCTGTCTTTGCTGCCTCTCATTCCCTCTCATTCTTTCTCTCATGTCATCTCGTCTATCCACTGTTGGAAATATTTGTGTGCGTGCGTGTTTGTCTCTATGTTCGAATGGACTGCACAGCATTGCCAAAAATATGCCAGTGTGATTTTTATTTCATTAATTTATTTTCCTGAATATTGATTGAGATAAATAAAGAACAGACACACTTTCCTCCTGATATTTGCATGTCATTTGTATCTGGATGTTTTATCTGAATGAAAAAAAAACTGCAGATGATGATCATCATTAACATCTAGCAACGGTCTGGCTTACAGTGTGATCAGGTCTCTGCCAAGAATAAATAAGGTTTGTATGGTGTGATCTCATTCATAAGATCCAAATCTGTTCAACAAGTTAAAGTCACCAAAATCCAAATACATAATCTAATCTAATCTAATCTAATCTAATCAAATCTAATTATAATATAATATAATATAATATAATATAATATAATATAATATAATTATGGAGTGAACTGTCCCTTTATGTACAGGACCTCATTCACCCAGAGTTTTTAGGATAATATTTCTGTCTAAAAGAGACACTGACCTTGTCTTTTAAATTTTCTAGCAGTCCATATTGCTGTCTTTATAACTGATTGTGCAGCGTGTGGTTGTGTGTGTGACCACATGCAAATTAGGGTGGTTGTACATATGTGTGTGTGTGTGTGTGTGTGTGTGTATGTGTGTATGTGTGTGTGCACCCCTCAGCTCTCCATCCCCGTCTCATTCTGAATCTGGTCTCTCTTACTTTCTGCACTGCCACTGATAGCACATGTAGGTGAATGCTTTTTGTGTTCAGGGGAGCTCAACTCTTACAGCAACAATCCCACAGCATTCTTTCTGTATGCATCTAGTGGTGCCATTAGTCCTATATGAGCCAAGTCTTCCTGCTAAGGCTGCCCAAGCTTGGTGGAATGGACACTCTTTATTGCTAGCTGCCACTGTACATGTAGAGCATACTCAACCTCCTCAACTCCAAGTTGATGATTGCTCGGATGGCAACCACAGAGTCGAGCTCCTGCGACTGTCGAGGCACCCTCATGGTTATGCGTTACATGCCTTCTCTCACCTTTTTTTCGGTCAATGTCAGTCTTGCACCAGTGCACTTTGACTTGCAGCGTAGTGCATACTTGTAGCCAATAGCAGTGAATGTGAATGTCTAGTTTGTCTCCTCTGTACGTACTTGTAGAGAAGGCTTTTTGTGTGCTGAACCGAGTCTCACTAACATTTTACCAATGTGGCCAAACTTGCACATATTCAACTAAATTTAGCAAAGCACATGTAAGGTCCTTTATACCAGCAGAGTGAATCCATGGAGGGGATTGGATCACAGCAGCACACAGATTGATTTCTCTGGGTGAACTGTATGTTCTCATTGGGCTATTTGCTGCCTGTCAGTGATCTAACGTCTCTCTGTCACCACTCATCTCCACTTCTCAGCGCCTCGTCAAAATGAACATGCCCATCGCTGATGACAACACTGTCCACTTCACCTCCACCCTGATGGCCCTGATCCGCACGGCGCTGGAGATCAAACTGGCCTCAGGTCAGAGAAACACACCACACATCAGCAGAAGAGAAGAGAATAAAAACGAGTAGAACAGACTAATGTAAAGGCCTTCTCTCTGGTTTTCATCCCAAGAAAAGACAACACTATATGAATAATGTTAACATTGCCTCCAGTATGATTAAATTGAATTGCATATAAATGTACATTACACAGTGTGTTTGAATGAAGAATCACAGGCTATAGGGCCACAAATCACAGGAAAAAATAACTACTTACACTGACGCTGTAGGTGGTGACTGTAAGGCAAGAGGATTAGAAACATTGTAAACTACACAACAAGTATTATAATCAGGAAATTGTTTAGACTTTGCCTAAATTAGTTTTATTATCGAGAATGTTGGTTAGTGAGCTGGGTGGAGAAGGCAGTTAATACCCCAAGGAAGTGAGGAACAGGATGAAGCTTTTCACTATAAAAGCATGTTTAATTGATGAAGAAAGTCAAAGTGTGTTAGCCAAGGCTTTTGTTTTGACTTGCTGTGACTGTTCAATTTGTTCATGATGTGAAGGTTTAAAAAAAAAAAAAAAAAAAAAAAGCCACCAGCTCGCTGACGAATTAAAGATTCAGTCTGTCAGACAGATAGCTGGTCAAATGGTTACATTTGAACTTTGTACCATAACTCACTGTGGTACATAAATATATATTATATTACTACTACTATTAACAATAATTATATTAATAATAATAATTATGGTAAGTTATTTCAATAGCACTTTTCTTAACCTAGTTAAAGGAGCAATATGTAAGAATTCAAACATGCAAAACTTAGCTAAAATTATCAACATAATGTGAAGAAACAACAGTTTTGACATTATGCCAAAGAAGTCTTTGCTTGCTTGCTCATGTGTCAAACTTAAGGCCCACAGGCCAAATCCAACCCGACACGTCATTTTATGTGGCCAGCAAGAGCTTACAAATAATTTTATGTGTGCAATAGAATCTTATGCTGTATTACAGAAGTACGTTGTCCATAAACTACATGTATGTCAGATATGCTAGATAGCAACTCATTATTGTATAGCTGTTTCCAGCAACGTGGCTCTAACCAAGTGGTTGTAGCTAGTAATGTTAATAGTAGCAGTCTAGCAGAAATGCCCTCATGTCATTTTTAAGAAAATATACTTTTGATTTGAAACCTGCTTGCAGAAAACACAAACTGAGACTACTCCTGACTTGACTTGACTTTAAAAATGTAATATGATAACAATTACATAAATTTAAATAGTCTTACATTTACAACCAGCTCTTTGAGGGTAACCGTACTGCTGATGTGCTTGAATTCATTTTGACACCCCTGCTGTATTGTGTTGCAAAGACATCTTCTGAAGTTAGCATGCTAACCATCTTGCCTCAGCTCATCCTATCTTCTAATACCTCCTGTAATGCCAAGAGAATAATAGTTTTAGTTAGTTTTAGTAAAGAACATTTCAAGAAAGGGAATATTCTATTTTCTCTCTATTATATATTTTCCTTATTAAACTGTACGCCCTCTAAATTCAAGGAAATTTCTTTTACCAAATTGAAGAAGACAACCAAAGATGAGCTTACAGTAATTGTCTTGTTAATTAATTGTAAACCACACTTCATTCAAACCAGACAGAAACAAAATGAAACTCACCAAAACATCTTTGGTTTGTCTTTCCACTGACATAAGGCCTCACTGTATGTTCACATTCACAGTGACACATCTACAAAACAGCAAAATGTGGTTGGCTACATTGTTGCTGAGCACTGAGCAATGTTGAGGCCAGCTCAACTTTTATTTGAAGCACATCATACCTGACACACAGCGACAAGTGTCACACATCAGTCTCTGATGGTTGCCAGCTTCCACTGAAAATGATTTGTAGCCTGATACTTTGTCACATGCAATCTGAACATGCCATAAGAAGGTCAGGCTTATAGCCAATCTATTTAACACCTTATAGCTGGTTCATACTACATGCATGTACCTGTGCGTGACAGCTACCTGCTGAACTGCTGCGGCTGGCCTGGCTCTGGTGTCCACACAGGATGCGTTTCTGTTGTGGCTGCTGGAAGCCTCGTCTTTCAACACTGAATTTGCAGAAGAGTTATGAAGAGAGAAAAGAGCTGTAATTACACTGCAATCAGTATGTTTTTCCTTCTCGTTTGAGAGGGAAGGAGTGAGAAAGATAAAAGAGAGAAAGAAAAAGAAAGTGCACTGCCCATCACTCATTTTCTTTAATATCTGTGACATTCTACAGATACAGACAGTGAAATTGTAGTGAAAGGTGTCATCTTGCTGATATAATGTTGATCTGACTTACCATAGATCATTTTCACTGTGTATTTTTGCCAAGAACTGCACATCACATAGTGCAAATAGGGAGACTCTGAATCTCAAGTGTTGATGCAGCTGTGTGTGAGCAGCGCTGCTCAGGAGAGCTGTGTGACTGCTTTAACCTGCTAATATGTCTGCTAAAATAAAAATCAACTGGTAACACCTGTTGCACTGCCAAGACTGTAGTGTGAGTCGACCAAAGTGATTAATAGAACTGTTTTCTTGAAGAAATATGAAGCCAGTAAAAATATGCTAAGATCAGGGACATGTGTGTTTTCTTGTGTCAGACCAATCGAAGATGATCTAGTGTTTTTTCACTTTATGCTGAACTGTGATATCCTTCATCTGTGTTCGATAAAGTAGGGCTGAATGATTTAGAAAAATTGAAATTATTCTGACTGATATTGCAATTGAGATATGATTTGTGATATTAGAGGGAATTACAATTTTTACATCATTATTCCCATCTTCACCAAAAAAACATTAAAATGATTATGGTGTGATTTTTGCAGGGATCTGCACCAGACAAAAATTATGTGACAGCCACGAAATCTCTGCAGCACAACAATAACTCATAGAAAATGATATTTTGACAAAAAAAAATTTGCCTTTGACAAATATTGTAGTTCCTGCGATTTGAAAATTGCAGTAGGCCGTATGGTGATTTTGATAAAATTTTTGATTAATTGTTCAGTCCTACAATAACATGATGTATAGATGATACAGGTGGTTCAGTATATTGTGCTGCACCACTGTAGCTAATATTAGATCCATTGTAATGGTAATTACTGATGCTGGACTGATATTAAGTTGAGGTTGATGTTGCAGAACTTACTGATCTGTGCTTTTAATGGGTTTATAATCTGCAATATCAACATTATTATAATCTGGTTATATGTCAGACAAAACGTCAGCTTGCAGCATTAAGAGGAAAACTGAGGTGATTCTTCCCCGACCAAACTTAAACCTGAAACCCATCATTTTTCATGTCATCCATCTGATGCTTGTAGGTCTGACATATGGTTTCTGGTTCAGGCCAGTTATTGCAGCTTTAATAAATAAAGACAGTAAATATAGATAGATAACAAATATCTTAAGATGATGTATTCAACCTCTAAAACTCACCTCACTGTTATGTTCTGTGAAATGGCTCCTTTCTCAGCCAGCCACTCCCAACCTGAGTGACAGATGTGTTCAAGAGCCAGCTGCTATTTATTGTTTCAGAGCTGGAAATTAGCAAATCTGGCTCCCATTTGGACTCATTAGAGAGCTCTGTGCTGTGCTGGGCGTGTCTGCTGGATTCTCTCTTCTGGCTTCACTGCCTCTATCTGCACGTTTAATGAGGATTTCTCTTTGTGCCTAATCTCAGAAACAACTTCTACTGCTTGGCTTGCTTTGTGTTGGAAAGCTACAGTGAACAAGTTGGAAGATGTTTCTGTCATTTTTTCTGTCTCTTTATCTGTGTCCCTCTTTATTGAAAACACAGTAGGCTCCATGGTGCTGTGGCTTGTGGTTGATCTGTTTTAATAAAAGAAAATACAAGTCTCACTCTCTCTCTGGATTTCCAGGCATGGTGGCCCAGCGATTATCTGATGCTGAGTTAAAGAAGGAGTTGTCCACAGTGTGGCCCAACCTCTCGCAAAAGACCATGGACCTGCTGGTGACGCCACATAAACGTAAGCATTTCACCATTATGTACATTTTGAATTTTGTGACTGAGGTGTTTTACATAGTCACTGAAACAGATGTGTGTCTTTGTCTCTACCTGGCTCTTAAGGCCATGGTAAAGTGGGAGACACCGTTTCAAATATTAGACAGAGTAACTTGTCTTTAGTACTTAAAGATCCCTTCCATTCAAAAATGTGTTTTTCTTGTGTTTATGTTGCCTGACCCTGATTATACTAACTTGTGTCTGTGAAAAGTTTATCACTGGAGACAATCCTCGACTGAAGGGGGAGATATGCGTGCACTTCTCTAAGATCTTAGATTCAAATGTACCCATGCAAACTACATTTGGTACATAAGAAATTAGATTTTTAGCTTGTTGCTGTCTGATATGCTTTATACAGGCAAAGAAACCAGAAACCTCCAGTGCAGTGCAGAGAACAAGAGTTAGCATTAGCTGTGCACTGACAGTTACAAGCTAACAAACAACATAAAGAAATAAAAGATGCTAATGACACTCACCATTCAGATACCTCTGCCCAGTCACAGACTTTGGATCACAACAGGCTCCTGATCTGAGTCTGACTGTGACTCAAACATGTAGGTGTGAATCTCTCTGATGTTTCCTCTAACATTAATCACTCCTATACAAATACTGTTTAAATAATCCACTCAGAGTAATCAAGTAGTCCGCTTACAGTGTTCCTCAATTCTATGTTGTTTTTTAAACTTTACTCCCATGATACTTTGCCTCACAATAACAAGTCTGCTTCTAGCTGGCTGGCTGAGGCTGCTGCTGCAGCACATTGAAATCATGACAGGAAAAAGAAATGTATTTTCTCTCTGTCAAAAACATAGTCTCTTCAAAGTTTATGACAATCTGCCAAAGCTGAGCTGATGAGATGCAGCAGAGAAACTACAGAAAGCTATATCTTATATTTATCACTGTATTATATTATAATCTATTTGAATTATGTCACTCATTCTTGAGCATTGGAACAAAACCATATTTTATGGGGTTTTTTTAATGTTTACTCTTCAAGTATGCTGGAAAATATATTTTAAAAGGTCAAACTTTTGGCTATTAAACCTTGTAACAGGCCAACCTCCTAGTATCTATTTATTTTATTATATGTAGATGTCAACTTGGAGTTGACAAAATGTTACATTCATTTCACAGCGTAGTTGTAGTGAGCTGCTATTTTATTTTTAAAGTTCAGTTCAGTTCAGACACGTTATGGTTGAGACACATCTGATAACATTATTGAATGAATTTATTGAATTAATGAATTTTATTTATTTATTTTTAATGAAAGTTTTAGGAGGACATGATTTGATCCAGTTCTCAAGAATGTTGTACAGTCATTTCATTTGTACAATGATTTGAAACAGCAGTACTGTATTTTGAAAATTCAGTAAATAGTGACGCTGTTCTTTTCATAGCTTTGTATTCATTTAATAAATACACAAATGTGTAACATTTTAACAAAAGGAGACACCAAATGCAGACACCAGGGAGAGTATCAGTTCAAAAGTGTTTTAACAAAATAAAACAACGAAACAAAGAAACAAAGGCTTACACTGAGGGGAGGTAGAAATCCAGAGTCCAGGGAAAAACAGAATCCACAAAAGGCAAACTCAAAAATAGTCCAGGGGAAAAATATCATGACGGAAGCACATGAGGGTAAACACGGGACACAGGCTAGCAGACATGGGAAACACGCAGCACGAACTGACAAAGACACTGAACATTAAATGGGGGAGAACTAACAAGACACAGGTGGGCAAACAGGTGAAACACATGACAATCACAAAGGGTGGGAAACAGACAAAGACAGGAAGTAAAAACAGAGCACACGAGGGAGGACCAGAAACTACCAAAATAAAACAGGAAATAACAAAATCCCAAACCATGACAAAATGAGAAATAAAGAAAAATAAATGTTATTAATAGTAATCATCTGCTTGTAGTGATCAGTTTGACCTAGACACATATGGCCACTATAGCATGAAGGGTGAGAATGGTGTATGTGAATGTTATAAAGTCTACTGTGTGTAAAAAGCGTGTGTATGAAAATGGGACGTGTATTTATTTTTTATCATGGCACTGATTTCACAGTGTGTTTACAGCTTTTGAGAAACTCCTTCACTATAAATGTCTTTCCTGTGAACGTTCAACTGTAAATTTTCACATCTTACTGTTGCTAATATTCTCATAGTCATAAAATACTCTACAGCAGCAGTAGCAGCACCACTTCAAGACTCGTAGCACTGGCATGTTGTTGACAAGACAACAAAACACTTAACCATGTGAGAACCAGGTCCTAGATGACAAATTGGGTTTCAAGTCAGTTTAGGAGTGTACTGTGACCACTGGTATCAAATGCCTGAGATCCAGTAATCCAGTACTCACGTAGAATCCAAATCAATAATGAGCGAAAGGTCATTTAGCACTTTAGTAAGAGCATTTTCAGTGGCCCTGAAAGTAGACAGATAAGGTTCAGGAAGATTCCTTATAATATGTGGGATCAACATTGCTGAGAGACAAGTTCTTCTAGTACTTTTGAAAAGAATGGAAGGTTAGAGAATGATTGATAAAGACTCAAATCAAGGTGTGGTTTGTTTAGTAGAGGTTTAAACACAGCATTCTTAAAGACCAGTGTTTCCCAAACTTTTTTTCCTTGGGACCTAGAGTTTCCTTGAGACCTAGAGTTACCCTAACCCTGTATTATCTTGATGCTTTATTGAAAACATATACACACTAGACCTAACTTTATAAATGAGGAATAAATGCATTTAGGTTGAGTTAACAGGCCATCTCATTATTTTTATTTCATCTTATCAGGAAAACAATGTACATTTTAGCCTACTTCATAAATAACACAAAATAAGTGTATTTAGATGGAAACAATATTCACATTTTAAATGCTTTATAAAAGGTGTACTGCATGTATGAATCTTAAATTTGCAGAATTCCCTCCATAGTATTTCATTTATTTGGGGGGTCCTGTGGGTCCTGACCCAGTCTTTGGGAATGACTACTTAAAGGGGTAGTTAGGATCTTTTGAAGTGTGTTTGTATGAGGTACTTATCCATACTCAGTGTGTTACCTACAATAGATGGCTGCTGACACGTCCCCAGTTTGGAGAAGCAGCAGGAGTACTGGTGTAGGAAGCTAAGAAATGTACTGCTGTGGACAGGGTCAGCAGCAAAACAGATTTCAGATACTTGAAAAATCAATATAAGTGTATCCTATATTTAGCATATGTTCACCACTTTGCCTTGCCATCAGAAACCCTTTCAGAAAGACTCCAAACACTACAGTCTCCTCTGGTGAAAACAGTGATTTTACATCACAGTGGCTCAATCTGTTGGTATGATTGTGTTATTGTGTGACATCTGTGTTTTAAAGTGTTAGTTCTGATTCACTGCCATCTACTGTAGGTAATACACTAACTATTGATAAGTACCACATACACCTCAAATAATCCAAACTGTCAACTTCAAACTATCCCTTTAAAGCCAGCGGGGACAGTGCCAGTCATAAGTGACAAAATATCAATATTCAGCAAGTCCTAGAGATGATCAGAGATCTTGAAAAGGTTTAGCTGGTTCAGTGTCAGGGAGGCAGCTGGTTGGTTTGGGCAATGTCTCAAGAGAGACTAGTGTCCAAATATGAGAAATCACATGATCAGGAGAGCTACATATCACACTAAGCATTCAGACAATGAATGTTTCAACCCTGATAATTGCAAAAAAGAAAAAAAAAGTGGTGCAAGAGCTGAAAATGTTCAAATCTGTTGCAAATAGTTGCTAGAGCAAATCTATTCTGAATTATAGAACATATTACTTCAGTGGATATATTATATACACTTTATTGGTACATTTCCTCAATACTCTCATTCCCAGTGGGATGAATGAGGAGATTTCACCAGCCTGTTTCTTATGAGGGGAAATTCGATTACAAAATTGCCAGAACAAATGCTGAAGAAGCGTGTCTGGCCCAAAATGCCTGTGTTGAAATAAGAAATTGGAGTGCTGTCCTAATCTTTGTGTTTTATTATTAATGACAGTAAGGATTCAGCACTCAGTCTGCAAGGTTTAGTAATGAGTTGAAGTCATTATATCTTAAATTTCATGAGCAGTCTGATAAATAAACACTGTCCCAGGTGAGTACTGGTGTGTATGTGTCCATCGAGAGCATACAAAACACAGGAATTGTTGCAGTTGTTAGCTTTGCTGTTGCTGCCACCTTTTGGTAAGAGCTGTGTCAACCACCTGACTGCACTGAGGTATTTCCAATCAGTTCTGTCCAGATGCTTCTTTTGTTTACCTTGAAAATCGACTTTAATCACTTCCTGTGAATTTATCAAATCACTGACTGTAAGAAGTTACTCTTCTTTGAACTAAACCATTAGAGAGACAAGCAGGCAAATATAGATAGATGGAGGAGGGAGGAATGAGTCAGCAGAATCTCCTCTCCTCTCCTCTCCTCTCCTCTCCTCTCCTCTCCTCTCCTCTCCTCTCCTCTCCTCTCCTCTCCTCTCCTCTCCTCACTCACACCGTCTCTTCTCTCCTCACTTCCTCAGCCAATGAACTGACAGTAGGGAAGGTTTATGCGGCCCTGATGATCTTCGACTACTACAAGCAGAATCGAGCGAGGAGGCTGCAGCTGCAGCAGCAGCAGCAACAGAGCGCATCAGGCTCGCAGGTACAACATCACACCACACATGCCTGTACACTAAACACACACATGCATACACATGCACTAAAGCACACACACATACACACACACACACACATTGGATGCAGTTCAAACCTGTATGCATGTGCACATATATTATGCCTGCACACATAGATACACACCTTGTATGCCTGCATGCATACACACATGCAAAGACGGTGCTTTTGTATCCACTAGCCATTCACTGGTGGATTACAAAATCTATCAACAGCTTTCCCAATGTAGCGTTCTCAGTGTAACAGCACTCAGTGATTGGCTACCTGCTAAAGTAGCTGCATTAAAGGAACACACACCAGCCACAGCCAAAGATGAAGCTGCATTTGGCTGCTGGCTGGAGAATATTTGCAACCCTGCACATCTACTGTAGAGGTGCATGTTTCTTTCTGCACACACAAACACTCACACGGATACACACAAATGAACCACATAAAAGCATGACTGCGATATATGAATGCGATATGAATATTCTGGCCCAAGTCTCCACATCTGGGTGGCGCAGACCCCCACTGTCAGACCTGGATCCAACAATATTCTGCCTGCTGCCTCTGAATGTCTTCAGCATGGTGCCATCCGTCTCTCCTCCACAGTGCAAGGTCGGGGCTCTGTTTAAGCCATTGCTGCCTCTGACTCACATGCAGGAGAAAGATCTGCCTTCGATGTTAAACAGTGTGGAGCCTCCCAGCATGTTTCAGCACCAGCCTAAATCCCATACCAAGTCCCAGCCACAGACCAGACCTAGCTCCAACTCCCTCAACAATGGAGGCACGCTGTAAGTTCAACGCTTCAGGAACTAAAACTTAAAGGGATATTTTTAATTATTTGAAGTGTGGTTTCATGAAGTGCCTCTCCATGCTCAGTGTATCACCTACAGTAGATGACGGTCGACACCCCAACGTACTGGTGTATGAAGCTAAGCAACATCCTGCTGTCAGTCTGAGTGTATGCTTTATTTAGAATATTTTCCCTGCCTCACCTTGCCTCTTCTGAAGGAAAACCACTGTTGTATTACTCTCTCCAAAGACACCAGACTCCTTTGGCAAAAACAGTATTTTTACCTCACAGAACATAGGAGTTGCTGGTCCACCATTATCTGTTTGTTGTGTTTGTTTGTGTAATTGTGTGACTTCACTATTTTAAAGTCTTAGTTCATATTCACACAGTGACACAAACAAACTAACTGATTAAGACAGTGGTAGCTTTTGTCTTTGGACAGAGTGATATTTGGCTTGTACCCTACCAGTCAAAAGTTATGACTTCTCATTTCATGTTTTTCCTTTATTTTTTTTATTTATTTTTTTTACATTGTGGATTACTTCTGGAAACAAAAGTATTAAAATATGAAATTATATGGAATTATATAGCTAGCAAAAAATGTGAGAACAAGGCAAAATATGTTTAATATTTTAGATTCTCACACATTGTCTTCTGCACATGAAATCAAAGATTTAAGTACAACAATGTTATCAATATAATGTTTTTAAATCTTTGATTGCAAGTGCAGAAGACAGTGTGCAAGAGTCTTTTAGCTTTTTTGTCAACTATTGGTCTTCTACATATCTGTCAACCTACAAATGTGCAGAAGTTTTTTGCTCTTTTATATTTTAGATTTGTCAAAGTAGCCACCTTTTGCTTTGACAACTTTGCACACTGTTGGTATAATCTGAACAATTTCTTATAAAAAAATAAGAAAAATACAGTGAATGAGAAGTGTTGGTTTCCTGCTCGAAAACAGATATTGATTTTTTTTAGGTGTCTACAAAACATTTTGTTGCCAACCCTGTCCACAGCAGTATATTGCTTAGCTTCCTACACTGCTGTTCCAGCGTGTCGACTGCCATCTACTGAAGGTAATACACTGACTATGGAGAAGTACCTCAAGCAAACTCACCTCAGAAAATGCAAACTATCCCTTTAAGTCACTTCATCAAGCCTAAAAACTACATCCAGAACACACACTACAACATCAAGACTTTAAATCAAGGTAGGTTTAGTGGGTTTTGGTGTAGTTTACTGCTTCCAAGATGAAAATTAAATCCTGACTTAAAAATAAAGACTAAAACTGAGGTTGAGAGTCAGCTCCTGAGCTGATCCTGGTACTGCCCTCCCAACACATTATATGAATGAAGGAGAGCTTAGTAAGTGCAGAGGATCAACCCATTCAGAAACAAAATGAAATTATGTTAACAGATGAAATATTTACTTTGGCTGCATTTTCTATTACTCCGAATATCACTCATACAAATATGACTATTAACTTTTGAAGGTAATAAACATACAAATATGGTAAGACAAACCAAAAACACAAAATAAACACAAGCTGCTGCCAGCAGTGAAGAAAGAGAGACAGTGGTGCTGACACGAATGTTAATATTGAGATAAAATTCAGCTGAGCTCTCACTTAAATGTAACAAAACAAAGAAAAGCTTAGTTTTGTTTATACACCGATCAGGCATAACATTATGACCACCTGCCTAATATTGTTATAATATTGTTGTATAATATTGTTGTATTGGACCCCTTTTGCTGCCAAAACAGCCCTGACCCGTCGAGTCATGGACTCCACTAGACCCCTGAAGGTGTGCTGTCGTATCTGACACCGAGATGTTAGCAGCAGATACTTTAAGTCCTGTAAGTTGCGAGGTGGGGCCTCCATGGATCAGACTTGTTTGTCCAGCACATCCCACAGATGCTCGATTGGATTGAGATCTGGTGAATTTGGAGGCCAAGTCAACATCTCAAACTTGTTGTTGTGCTCCTCAAATCATTCCTGAACCATTTTTGCTTTGTGTCACGGTGCATTATCCTGCTGAAAGAGGCCACAGCCATCAGGGAATACTGTTTCCATGAAAGGGTGTACATGGTCTGCAACAATGCTTAGGTAGGTGGTACGTGTCAAAGTAACATCCACATGGATGGCAGGACCCAAGGTTTCCCAGCAGAACATTGTCCAAAGCATCACACTGCCTCTGCCGGCTTGCCCTCTTCCCATAGTGCATCCTGGTGCCATGTGTTCTCCAGGTAAGCAACACACACGTACCTGGCCATCCACATGATGTAAAAGAAAACATGATTCATCAGACCAGGCCTCCTTCTTCCATTGCTCCATGGTCCAGTTCTGATGCTCATGTGTCCATTGTTGGTGCTTTCTGTGGTGCACAGGGGACAGCATGGACACCCTGACTGGTCTGCAGCTATGCAGCCCCATACACAACAAACTGTGATGCACTGTGTATTCTGACACCTTTCTATTAGAACCAGCATTAACTTCTTCAACAGTTTGATCAACAGTAGCTCATCTGTTGGATCAGACCACACAGGCCAGCCTTCACTCCCCACTGCAGACCATGCAGTGGTCTGTGGTGGTGTCCATTTTTCCTGCTTCTAACACATCAACTTTGAGGACAAAATGTTCACTTGCTGCCTAATATATCCCACCCACTAACAGGTGCCATGATGAAGAGATAATCAGTGTTATTCACTTCACCTGTCAGTGGTCATAATGTTACACCTGATCGGCAGTGTATCTATATTTGTTTTGCATTTCTGACTTTTGTATATCCCATGTTCACTGCTCACACCTGGTCTTCAGAGGCTGAGAAGTTTCCCCACAAAACCGACCAACACAAATTCAATGACCCTAGAAAATCCAGCAGAATATATAATCAACCTGTGTTAACATGTCTCCTCCTGTTATTTGTGTGCAATCTCTTGGTGAAAAAGCAGCGAGGAGAGAGACAAACTGTGACTGGAGCCCTCTGCGTCTGTTTAATGAATACAGTACAGGTGTTTGGGGCAGAATGCCTCACATCTGTGCCTGACAAACTGCTGCAAAAGCTGCAGAAAAATCTGGCCCTGAGACTGAGACTGTGTTTACTACGCTTAGACAAAAAGCTAAGGTTACATTTGTCACATCAAGACCAAACATTATGATGTGATTTACCATATGAATATGACAATTTTAAGTTGGATTTATAACATGAAATCTAAAACCTAAGGTCACATTTACTGCATCTACATCTGCAACTGCTATTACTTGGTTACGAGGAAGGTCCTGTAGTTTACAGCATGGTCAGGTGTAAAGAGAAGAGACAGAAAATTAAATTTAAATTCAACACATGACACACACAAGGCCAGAATTGGTTAAATTTTAAATTTTTCTTCTCTCTCTGGCACAAAGTCTATGGCTCATGATTACTTTTGTTGTGTAATAAACACTGATAATTCATGACTCATCCATTTAGTGTTGCCTCAGTCCAACAACAATCAACAAGTTTGATTCTGCTCTGAATTATAAATTAGTCTGATAGTTGGAGAACTCTACAGTGAGACCACTAGAACATAAGTCACAGTGTGACTGGACAGTTGCAAAGTAGCTAGTAGTGATTTCCCACTCTGATCTGGAAAGGGAGACCTTTTCAAATCAGAGAATTACAGGTTTACTACATGGGTGTTGATTCTAAGCTTGTCTGCTACACTAGGTATATATTTATATTAGCATATTGTATAATGTGTATGCTAAGTCAAAGGCAACTGAACTACCATTAGATTTTAGAGACATTCTGCTTCTGAAAGGCTTCTTCAGTTCTGACTGATATGGAGTCCCAGGCCTTTAACTTCTTTGGATGTTCATACAGTATGCTGTGTCAGATATTGCTTCCTATTTACTTGATAGTACACTATATTATCTTTTTTTTTTTTTTGTCTGGTATTTTATTCTTATTCATTTTCTGTACTTGTGCCCATGGTACACTACTTTCTACAGAAAATCCCACAATGCAATGCTCCGCATTTTATAAACATTTATGAGCTTTTTGGATGAAAGCTGAAACGTCCTCGAGAAATCTTCCACAAGACCATCTGCCTTTGACTGGAAAACTCCACAGACATGAGCAGTAACAATTTAACAGGATGTTAAGACACCCCCTAAAACACTAAAATAGGTTCTTAAAACAGAAAAGTTTGAAATGAGTTTCACTGTTGTAGAAATAATATGTATATAACAATGTTTGTCAATGACACAAACCACTAAAATGTGTTCACTCACAGTTTTGGACACAGCCTTAAGACCCTTACTACTAAATTATTAGTAGGAATTAAAATGATGAGATGTGATCAGGTTATCAAATGAGGTTCCCTCTGGGTGTGTGTGTGTACGGAGTGAAAATGTAAACCTCTGGCCTGTAAGATTCACATTATATCATTATTATTATTATGCTGAGCTGTGACTGCTGTAACACACAGGCCAGGTCATGACCACATCAAGGCATCTGCTTCCTGGGTGATGGAGAAACCCAAGGAAGCACCACGACCTAAGTCTAAGAGAATCATGTCCAGGGGCCCATCAGAGGACACACCAGACACTGCCGTTATTCAGGTACTGTAGACAGACACACTATGTATGTGAAACAATATTTTACTCATTGTTGCACAATTTATTCCTGTTCTTTGATTTTACTCTTCAATTATGCTGGAAAAATGCTGGAAATTATGTTTTACAAGATTAAACTCTTGACTATTAAACGCTGTAACCAGCCAACCTTTCAGGGATTACATTTTTTATTAAATGTTGATATCAACTCCATCAGATGGAAAATCTGACTGAGTTGACGTCTTAAGGACTTGACAGAATGTTATACTTTTTTCATTTCACAGCATAGCTGGAATGAGTCATTTTACTTTTTAAAACTGCTCAGAGTTCTCTTAATGTTAATCAAAATACACATTTTTAAATCATAATTCTTATTTAACTTTGATTTAGAAGGACTACAGAGTTGACTTGTTATGGTTGAGACACATCTGATAGAAATATTATTAATGAATCTGTTGAAAAGTAAAAAATTTACCAGTGCTTGAGCAAGATTATTACCTTTTTTAAACCAGCCAGTAAGACAGGGGTCCTTGCGGTATAGTTAACCCTTTTTATGCCTGATTAAATCATCTTTTTGTGAAAATGTGACGGCGTTGATAGAAATCTGGGACACAACTTTAAAGGACCGAATATGATTAAATCAGCAAATTTTTATACCTGTGTTATCAGTATGCACTGTTAGTTTTAGGGACAAGGGTGTTTTCTGGCACATGTCAAGAAATAAAAAAAAAAATGAATGAAAAAAAATGAAAACGGGTAGAAGTCGACGCTAGAGTGTTGATTCTGATGCCTCCGCCTGCAACAGTTTCATACAACTGTGACATTTTGTCACCAGATTGAAACCATTGATTCATTATAAATCCTATTTGCAAGTGTCCCAGGAGTTTGAGAATTATGGCTCTATTGATACAGTATACAGTTAATGAGAAAAGATTGCAAGGAAAGAGCTATTACCTTTATTACCTAATAGTATCCAACATAGTTATTCAAAAATATATCAAAGTCAAATACAAAAAATTGACCAAGTTATTGGCATAAGTGTGTTTTTAGAGACAGGTCTGTCAGGCAGCCATTTTGCGGCCATCTCGAAAGCGTTGGTCTCCAAAATTTAATCAGTTCATGTACCTGTTATAGAGTGTTAGCACACAAGATTTGGTGCAAATCCGTCCACCAGTTCAAAAGTTATCACTCAAACAAAAATCTGTGACGGACGGACGGACGGACTCACGTATGGCTGGACAACCGGAGAACAGTATGCCTCCGGCCCGGCACCTTCGGTGGGCGGAGGCATAAAAATGAAAGAAAATAATGTACATATATTTCATATGTATAAAACCTTACACATACATTTTCAGTGAGTGTTAGTATGAGTAGTAGTAGTAGTAGCAACAATATTTTTTTAAGGGGCTTTTTTGGAAGGAGATGATTTGTGAGCAACACTTTGCTTTTTTTGTAAGCCAGTTAAAGAATTTAAAATATTACAAATGTCATAATACATGTACTGTAAATTCTCAAATAGTGGCCAGGGCCTTTATTTACCATAATGGTAGAGAGAACTAGGACTTAATTGAACAGGCTCATCTTGGAGACAGGCCTTTATTTCTGATTTTCCGTTTCATAAGTGTGTCTTATCATATTTAAATTTAAGCCTTCTTGTTTTCTGATCCACTAGTCTTTATATTACTGTCACTGTGACTGAATTCACAATAATAATTTCCACAGAATTATTCCACCAGCAGTACAATCCAACACATCCAAAACGTGCTTAATGCAACACATCATAAGGTTCAAGTTGTTTTAAGACACGGGAAAAGTACACAGAAAAGTAACAATTAGTCCTTCCAACCCCCACACCCCTATTGATGCTAATGAAATCGTGTGTGTGTGTGTGTGTGTGTGTGTGTGTGTGTGTGTGTGTGTTTGCATGTGTGTCCAGGAGTCAGTGGAGATGAGGAAGATGGAGACCAGTGCCAGCAGTACAATCCCAGCACCTGGCTCAGGTCTGGAGACCCAGGGCAGAGCTGCGTCTATGCCTCGACTCAATGCTGAGCTGCAGGTAACTCCTCATCTTCACCGCACCTGTGATCTTTCTGGAAACTGATTTTAATTTAGCTATAGTCTTGGCCATTTGATAAAAAATACACTAATTTAGTTGCTCTTAGTAATTTCAAGACCTTCAGGTAAAATTCTTGTCTCATTTTATTGTATATGTTACGACCCCCAAGGTTGGGTCAGGGGATGAGGGGTGTAACAGTAATTAAAAGTAATTGGATAAAAAAGGGCCAAGGGAAAACTGAGACAAAAGTGTAAACATAGATTCTGTTCATTGATAAATCAAGGTCAAATTAAGTACAGGAAACACAAAAGTTAACTTAACCTGCTAAATCAAATGACAATGAGTGTATACTTGTGATACTTGTCACTATCACAGCTACCTGTTCTCTCCACTACACAGCAGAAGCTGGATTCACTCACTTGTTCACTAAAAGAGTTTTTCTTAAGTTAAATAACTTGAACATCAGATAACATTAATGCCATAGTATTCTTTGACAATGAATATGGGGAACAACATGAACACAAAATATTGTTTGAAAGGCTGTTATGATGATGTTTTAAATTAAGGCATCAGTAAGATGATTCAGTTTGAATCTGATCGACATGCTCCATCTGTTCAATCCTCATGGGTTGATAATTGGTAAGAAAACCTCCCAAAACTTCCCAAAAGGTGGTGTTTTCTCTTGTCCAAGACACAATGGACTGGTTGCAGCAGCAGACATTTTGACTTGTCAGAGCTGGAAAAGCACAGGTGGACTCAATAACAGTAATTATGGCTCAGTTCCATTAAGTGTCTTAGTAATAGTGAAGGTGAACCAGCACACACAATAGAATAGGCCAGGCCTCCAGTAAGTGGAACGCAAGAATCATGAATACACCTGTGAGTTTTCTGGTATGACATGTCAAAATTACTGCTATGCAACCAGTTCATTATTTCCTCTGACTCATCAAAGCTAAAACTGAACGCCCATCTTTTCTTGTCTCTTCACAAGCAGCCCAGTGACAAATGAAGTGAGACAGCTGTTGTCATGGATACAGGCAGTCTCATGTTCATTTTAAACACAGACACAGGCATGACAGGAATAGTTCTGATTGAAGAATCAAGTTTACAGCTCTAGTTAGGAGTTAATGAGGTCCCTGGAGCATAAAGTATATGATTTTATGTGGATAACATTGCATTGAAACAGTAATTAGTTCATCAGTCCGTTCATTTGTAGAACAGGAAAGATGTTAAATATAGCTTCGCATAGCTCAATATTCTGAGTGAGTGATGGAAAAAGTTTGTTGCGCCTACATCACTCATCAAAAAGTGCTTTTTTTTTTTTTTAGAGAACCATCACATAGAACATTTTTACTGAAAAAGCATGGAAGAACTGGGATTCACTATTTATCCAGTTAAGGCTGAAAAACTCTAAATGAATCTTTCACTAGATCGTAAGAAATATAATAAGCTCCTCATTTCCTGAGTGATGTTGATGTTGATCGATTCATGCATCTAAAGTGCATTCCTTTCACAGTCCAATTGGAAGGGCTGTTGTTGATCCTACTCTCGCTGCAGAGGAGAGTCCACAGTAATCAGATTAGATCCTGGCAGGCCGCCAGCTATTTGTCCAGTATCGTTTTTCTCCAGCTGCCAACCGAAAAGATGATAGTGGCTCCAAATGACTTTGGGCCCAAGATTTACTGGGAGAGGAAGATGGTAATTGCATTACTGTAGAAGAGAAAGAATCTGGAGTGGGGGATTAATGAAACGATGTAAAGAACGAGGGCGGGGGGTTGACTTGTTGACTTGCTGTCTTATTTTTTTCACCTTTTGGAATGGAGGGCAGGAAATCCTTTAGCCAATTCAATTAATACTGGCCTTTTCAAAACTGCCTGCTGCTGCTGCTGAGTGTGATGGGAACTGTACCGCGCTGTCTGAACTCCAGGGCTCCAGCTTCACTCACAGCAGTTTGTCTTTCACTCTTGCTAGATTGCTTTCCTTTTGCTTAATTTGAGCTCAGCTTTGCCAGGATCAGGAGATGACATCGGTTAAGTCCTGTTCTCCTCTTTAAGGTCCTCCTTTGTGCAGTGGCGACATGGAAAACCTCAGAGAGCCAGTCAGTCTGACCTCCTGCTCCGTTCACAGTGGAGTAGAACAGAAAGCAAAGCCCACACTCAGTTCTCTTAACCCGGCTGATATGGGACATTAGATCCTCATTTTGCAGTTTCATCACCTTTTAATACAGTACGTGCAGAACCCCGTTTTAATTAGCAGGGTATGCTCTTGTCGGCCCCTCTCCAGATAACAGGCCTGGCAGGCAAGAGCAGAGGGAATTGAGGCTGATATGTTCTTAGAGATATCTGTGAGAGTCACAGAGGCTGACTCTAGGAGGTTCTGAAAGAAACAGGGAGTGAGTACTGGTGAAACATCAGAGATTACAGGGTTTACTAGAAGATTATTGGTAATCCAATATGCAGAAGTAACAGTAGGAAGTACATTTCCTTAATTCATGGACTTAAGCACAGTGTTGAGATACCGGAGTGTGTCTAGGTTATGCAACTGTTGACAGTTAGTTGACAGCTGTAATTACTTTGCAAATTTTACATACAAGATGTGAGAAATCAGAAATTCTAAAAACCAAATAACCCAAATGTTGATCCATCCACCCCTTTTTCTGCCACTGATCCACATCAGAGTGCAGACGAGGACTGGGCCGATCCACCTGTGTCCTCCATCGCCGATGGCTGGCAGACATCGACCACTCAGCCCTCTACCATCGTAACATCATGATTTCAAAGCCTTTGACTGTAGGGAGAGGAAAAAAAGAAGCTGTTGCTGCTTGTTAAACCTGCCCAGTTAGGCAAACCCAAGACACGTTGTTACACTGGTGGCAGCCATGTTTCTTTTCTGCCAGCTGTGTCTTTCAGTCATACCACTAACTAAGTTATGGACATGTAGTGCGGACCTGGCCACGAGGAGGTATATTGAACACTCGCCTGGCAAGGATGTGAGAGTTGATCTGTCTGCTCCCTTAACTGGAGAGTTTTCTTGGCAGAGTGGGACAGCTAATAGGCTGCAGTCAGAGCAAGAGTGGGAAGCAACAGTGACTACAGTGGTGAGCTGGTGAGCAAGTCAGCTTTTCTATTATGGGACAGTTAAACCCCCACCTTCCCTGCAAAAAATGACATCATTGTCCATTGGCGATGTTTCATTGTGGACAGTTTGGTAGATATCACCTAACTCTACTGCAGACAGCTCTGCCCAGAAACATTTTTCAGATGGGTTCTGAGTCTACACCAGCGTCTACCCCAGGGTGAGCCAAGTCACTTTGTCCACTTGTATCCACGAGCTCTTTCCCCATCCGCCATGCTACCCACACAAGAGCAACACCCAAAGATATTTCAGCCTTTAGCTTCTCAGCACAAATCTCATCCACATGTAGCACCTTCTTGCTTTAGGAGCTTCTTAACTAGCTCAGAGACCTCTGCAAAGGATATGGATGAGACTTCCCTCTATTCATCAAATTCCACGGAGAATGTTTCCCGAGTCAGAGTCAGCAGTTCTCCTCTGCAG
Organism: Lutjanus erythropterus; assembly: GCF_056507025.1. NCBI lineage: Eukaryota > Metazoa > Chordata > Actinopteri > Lutjaniformes > Lutjanidae > Lutjanus > Lutjanus erythropterus. The sequence continues at coordinate 38,969,575 of NC_139326.1, read as the reverse complement.
CTGAACACAGCCTGAACAAGGGTACAGGGCAATTTATTTATCATTTACAACAAGGTTGTATAATGAGATTTTGATGTAGTGCCCATGTTGACTGGTTGATTGGAACTGGTTGAAGAGTTAAATACTATTAGCACAAACTAAGGATGAATGAAGCAGTCTCAGTCTGAGAAAAGAAGCTGCTCTTCAGTCTGGTGGTACAGCAGCAGATACTTCTGCATCTCCTGTCTGATGACAGCAGGGTGAACAGGCTGTGTTGTGATGGGTGTTGTCTTTTAGTGTCCTCTGGGCTCTGTGCTGCCACCTCACCTCCCTCATATCACTGATGCTTAGTAAGTGGATACCAACAATGTTCTGGGCAGTAAAGAAGGCTCCAAAATGGCTGTATTTTAGGGAAACTCTTATTAACTCCTACAGAAGAGCAATTGAAAGCATCTGAACTAGAAAAATCACAAACTGGCATGGGACGGGAACGGCCCAGGACAGGAGGACTCAGTTGGTGATTAAAAACCACTCAGAACATCATTGGCACCCATCTATTGAGCATTAATGATATGGAAGTGAGGTGCCTGTGCAGACACAGAGGACACTAAAAAACAACTCCCACCCCAGCCACAGCCTGTTCACCCCGCTGATGTCAGGCAGGACATACAGAAGTATCCACTACTGTACCACCATACTGAGGAACAGCCTCTTCACTCGTCCTTATAAATTAGTTTGTACTGTATTTTTTTTATCATCTTTTCAGCCAATTCCTGTCAATCAATCAAGAGGGAACTACACTGAAATGTCATTATACAATTATAATACAGTTATTATATAGTATACAGTTATAAAATAATTGTATCCTTGTATCATTAATAATGAAATTTTACTTAAATCTGCATGTATTGTATATGAAAATTTCTGACTTTGGAGCTCACCATTAGTGCTATCAAAGAAAACATTATCAAGGTGTTGTGGTATATACAGCAGACATTAATACTCATGACAACTTCCAATGTACTAAATACAAATAATAATCTTGATGGCATCTGAAAGAAGTCACAGATGTATTCTATTCTATTCTGAATACTTATAGAGCATTCATTTTCAACAGGAAGGTATCATTTTTGATCAAGGCCACAATTATCTAGTGGCTTTAAGTAAAATATTTGAAAACTTCTGTAACCAAAAACAGTAACCACTGCTGATCTGTTTTCTCATTCTCTGTTCTTTCTCTCTCTGTCCTTCTTTTGCGTAACAGCGGAGCCACTCACGCCACTCTCCAGGGATCCATCTAGCTGTATGTACACGCTGTCACACAACATAAAGTTGCTTGTGGTTTGACATTATGCAGATTTATATAGTCCTGCTGGGTAAGCTCTTGAATCCACTGTGCCTGCACTGTAAGATCAAATCCAAAAACATTGTCAGTGAATGTGAGATGGTAATGTAAGATTATCTCATGGACTCACATGATTTGTCTTCAATCCATACTGCATGTCTGGTGACAGTGTCTTTTCACAGTTGATTCTCTTTCTTACATGACTTTGTTGAATATACGATTCTGATTTGTCCATTACAGTGTTCTAGGGTCTGTTATTTCTTTATAACAGACCGTTGCTATGAAGAGCACTGGGCAGTTCCTGTCATAGACTCTTGGGGGAGCAATAAAATCATGTTTAAATCATAAAATCATTTTAAAATTAAATTGTGTCAAATTAGAGATTTTATTTAGTAAGTAACCATTTACTAAGCAAGATTCAGTACAGTGAGCAGGTTATTATTGCAAAATAAATCCCTTTAGGATGATTCAAGACCCCTCCACTTCTCATCAAGGTCCTGCATCATCATAATGACCTGCTCACTGGACATTAATAACTTACATTTTTGATGCTAGGGTGGAACCTCAGTATTGACCAGGTATATAATTCTGGTAGAGATGACTAAATTCCTTATACTCCATTCTTCTTTCCTAAAACAGTCAAATTTTAAAAGATATTCTGTTAAAAAATATGTAGATCAGCCTTTTAAAAATCATGTTATTTGTATATAATCATCAAATGGCATGACTACAGAAGCCCTGAGGGCAAGTGAAAAAAATTGTTGATCCATTGGTGTGATTTAAATTATTTTCTCTCCTGAAAGTTTTGCCAGGATTGTATTTCTGTGTTTTTTCATCTGCGTAAACAGGTCTTTTGTCATCTGATTTCTGGTGCAGAATTAAATACATTTCTAGCCAAAGGAAAGACTTGACAGTAATGTTATGTAACTTGGTGACACACAATATTTACCTTGTGTTTAGAGTGCATGGAGAAATTAGAACTCACTAAGAGAAAACATGAATGCTTTCAGTCCTATTGGAACATAGGCATATGAAAGTGGAGCACTTCAACCTCTAGTGGCTGAAATGAGTATTATAACAACAAGAACTAAGTAAAATGATCCTGACAAAAAAAAAATCACCTGCCAAAACTCTTTCTTTTCACCTCCTGTTACAAAAAAATAAGAAACTTAGAAAGACTATCCCTGCAAAACATTTTTTCACCTGTTCTTGGGTCATGAACACAAAAGAGACTATTTAGATCAGATCATTAAATCACCATTTTTTGTTCTTGCTTGCCCTCCTTGGGCTTCTGTAAATGAAGCCCCCGAGATCCCAGAAATCATATTAAGGACCTTGGAGTCCTCTGTGGTATTGGCATTACTTCCCTTGTCCAGGATATGCATTGGACAAGTTGAAATTTAGTTAGATAAATTTAAAAAAAACACTGCATTCATCTGAAAATCTCCAAAGACCCTTAATCGAGAATTCTCTCATCCTCTTCCTCAGAGTTTGGTAACCTTTGATACTTAAAGCAAATTACATTTAAAAAAACAAAGCTTTTAATTTATGTAAGACCCTGATGTTGTGAGGTGAGGTTATTTCTCCTCTTTGTATTCATAAGTGGAATAAACATCAGTGAGTTTGGATGTTTTTCTAACAAATGGTTGTAAATACAGGGAGTCTATTGTAGCTCACCTTTCATAAATTACCTCCCACTGATTTGCATGGAACACCTGGCTCTTTATCCTTCAATAAACAATGAAAATGTGGTTAAGTCAATGCTGTAGGTGCAGGCTGGCCAGCTGTTCCCACTGCTGCAGTCTTAAATTAAAGATCACGAAAGCTTCTCCTTTCTCTTTGTTCTTCCATCAGGCATGATTGCCAATTTTTCTAAAACCTGATACATTTCATTTCTGGTCTAATGCCTTTTTTTAATCCCATGGTTGAATAAATAAAATTTACATATTCATGTTTTAATTAGTAAACATGTATGTATATACATGAAATGTGTATGAATGAAAACAGTCAGACCCTTCTCTCTGGAGTGTCTCAGTGCGTGCAGTCCTGTAAGTCAGTAAACAAGGGGGAACTTAAAGGGAAAATTGTCACTTTTCATGTGGATGTCCAGTCAGTGAGGGTGGTAAATGTAGTCTATTGAAGCAATAAATTCTTCTGTGCTGCTATATAGACTGAGAACAGGAGGTCTCCTGCTGCGACACCTGTTGTTCTGCAGTGATGTCACTGGATGCAGGAAGAAGTACAGGCTATTTCAGCTTGGATTTCTACTCTCCTCCTCTAGGTAGCCAGGGTGCTAGATAAGTATTTTTGTCACCTAACACTGTTTTGGCTAACAAAGTACCAGCTATAGGCCAGGGTATTGCTACATGGCAATATGGGTGCATAACAAGCCGACCTGCAATGAATCCTGGTAGATTTAGGCATAGCTGCATGGCTCTGTAACCAGGAAAACTCAGTTCTTTTGGTTAATATAGCAGCACAAAGGATGTTATTGCTTTAATTGACTGCATTTACAATATTGGCTGGACATCCACCTAAACAGTGCCAAATTTTCTCTTTAATATACAAAAATCAGGTGTAGTCGTAGTATGAGGCTGGAATTATAAGAGAACTACTGAATAAAAACCTGTCAGACTTGACTGTCAGCAAGCCTTTCTGTCTGTCTCTCTCCCTCCTCCCTCAGACTGTCCCTGATGCCAGCCCGATGAAGCGCTCAGCCTCCACTGTGGCGCCACAGCGGCCCCAGGAGGTCAACCTGAGGGACTACACGCTGGAGAAACCCAGCCAGGATCGACCCCACCACCATCACCACCACCACCGCTGCCACCACCGCAGAGACAGAGATAAAGACAGAGACAGAGAGAAGAGGCAGAGGTCACTGGATACACCTCTGGGTGGACAGCCACCCAGCTCTGCTGGTTAGTCAGCACTTATAGACACGCACGCACAGTCTGCACAGAGCATGGTATACAAATACACTCCTGAGGTCACATTTGTTGCATATTTTGGTGAAAAAAAAGCTAAAGACTTCCTCATCATGTCCACTGTAAAGCAGGACATTTTTGCTCAGCTTAGGACCTAAAAAAATTGGCATAGGTTTCTAAACTTTTTCTTCATTCCTCAGTGACTCCTCAAGGAGGTGTTTATTTTGTTGGCTTACACATGTAAGACAACAAAAGAGACAGAAGTAAAGCCCAGGAACTGAAATTATGTTTTTTAGAAACTTAAATACAGTTTAAAATTGATAATACATAAATAAATGAATATACATGTGCTCAAACAAACACACTCTTGTAAACCAGTAAGTAAATGCAGCCATTACTATTTAGTGTATAATTGAATAATATTTTTCTTGAATGTGTTTTTGTAGTGACATTACTATTAAAGGACCAGTGTGTAATAATTACAGGAATTTATGTACATAAATGAGATATATTATATATAAGTATGTTATTTATTATTATCAATCAACATAAACTCATAATCTATATTTTCCCGTTACTTTAGAAATAGCCATTTATAGTTATATACTGTCGGGTCGACTTACGGAGATCATCATCCTGCGCCATCTACGGCAGCGCAGAGCGGACAAACTGCACTAACAGTGAGTCTTGGGAAGCCCATGGCGACCTTACGTAGACGCCGCAGCGTAAACACGGAAGTAGACGGGGAGGATAGACGCAGGTGATTGCTGACAGACCATTTAGCGTTGTGAACCTTGACTGGCTCAGTTTTGACAAATGGAGGATCATACATACACTGTACCAGAACAAAAAGCAGCGGACAGTGAATCCCCGTCATCCAAGAAGCAGAGACGCAAAGAAAGTAAACACAAGCATGACAGGAAACGGCAAAAACACGAATCAACATCAGCATAGCGTTAACACGATGGAAATCGCTGATGGAGGACAAACGTTTTCACAGTGACGCCAAGGTTGCCTGTTTTCTGCTGGACAGGTAATTCATCCTACACACATAATTGTAGTTTGTTGTGAGATAGCTTTCGCTCGCCATTTTGTCTGCTGACGGCCACCATACTCTTGGTGAGAGGTGTCGGGGTAAATCCTCTTAGTTGCAGTCTAGGTTTGAACGTTAGATGTCACTGGAAATCACACACTTCTCCTTTAAGTTTTTCAAATGTATTTTTTTGTCACTTTGAGCACCACAGGACTAGTGCCATCTAGTTCCATTATACTCTCCGGCCATATTCTCCAAAACTCAGCAGTTCACACTAACACAATCTAAATGGATAAGCACTACAGGTAAGGAAAAAAGTTTTTTTTTTTGATTTTGTGGTAAACTGTCCCTTTAAGGTAAGAAATAAAAATAACATGCTCACAAAAAGGTTGCAGTGCTTCACATTGATGGTCACCTCTGTGCAGAAGATGGACACAGCAGCATGTGTGTTAGAGGCTGAGTGGTGGCCACCCTGCAGGGTCTCAGCTGTGATAGAGATCAGCAGTGCTCTCTCTGGGTCTGCAGCTCCATACACATGCTCTTTATTACTCAGATAAAAGAGACTGACAGACATGAACAGCCAACGACCCAGTAATTTATAGGCAGCCTCTCTGCAGGGTGAGGCTATGGAGAAAGAAAAATGTCAGCAGAGGGAATAAAAGCACTTTGGTCTCACAGTCTGTCTGAATGCTGCTGCTGCAGACTTCTGTTTCTCAAGCAGGACCAAGATGCAGCTGCTCATGGAGCTGTCACCTTGTAAACAGTGTTGATCAACAGTGTGATTTTTACAGTAAGTCGTATGTTTGGACTGAAGACTGTGGACGCTGATATTCTATAGTTTTAAGTAGGTAATGAGTATTTAAAAGAATTTAGTCCTAGTTAAACTTAGACAAACATTTAGCATAGATTGTAAACAAATATGAGATGTTAAAGGGACAGCTCACCCCAAAATCAAAAATAGATATGTTTTCCTGTGGCCTGTAGTGCTGTTTATTTGTCCAGATTGTTTTCATGTGAGTTGCAGAGTTTTGGAGATACCTGTCATAGAGGTGTCTGCCTTCTCTCCAGTATAATAGGACTAAATGGCACTCATCTTGTACCAAAAAATACAGTTGAAAAATTCAAATCCAGTGTTTCTTCCAAAAAAAATCCACAGACCTTGCCATTAGCAGAACTACTTTCTTTCCAGTAAAAAGAACGTAGTCTCAGTAGATTCTAAAGTAGTCCTGGTAGATTCTCCTTCAAAAAGAAAGCAGAACCATAAGCTGAGTACCATTTAGTCCCATTACCCTCAAGAGAAGGCAGACACCTCTGCAACTCACACCAAAAACAAAAAAATCTTGATGAATAAACAGCACTGCAGGCCAGGGAAAAATATTTATTTTTCATTTTGGAGTGAACTGTCCCTTTAAAACTCTACACTGAAACCAATGAAAGAAAATCTTGCACAGGGTTTCGTTTCAAGTTATTTACTGTCCAAAAACAGTTTATCATCTATGGTGTATTATGGGGGCAATTAAAGTGTATTATAATGCATTTATGACTATACTCATAAACATGTCACACTCTCTGATGCACTATATTAACAGTCATAAAACATTACAGATGTCACATTTAATGAATTATAGGTTCAAGTGTTTTATGGATGCTGTTGATTAGACTGACTGGAGGGGTTTGTAATGCCTGATGACTGTCTGTACTCTATACACACAACAATCAACTGTAGTAAGGACTCATAGTATGCTACCATTGTGTGTGTGTGTGTGTGTGTGTGTGTGTGTGTGTGTGTGTGTGTGTGTGTGTGTGTGTAAAGTGAAGAAGAACTATATGATATATTCAATGTGATAAAAAGGCAAGATACATTTTGTAAACCTTTATTGTCATTATTTGTTTGTTAGGACAGAGTCAGTGGAGGCCTTTTGTCATCAGGTTGCATGTGATACCAGAATGTTCATTCTAGCTTTAAATGTGAGCCTCTGAAAGATGATCCCCTCCAGACTTACACCTGGCAGGTATAATAAATGGTCATAAACCATGACGTTTGCAGTTATAAATATTTTGTAATAGAGGGTCAAAAGTTTCAGCTTTTCTAATAAATACAAAACAAAAGTGTGAATGACCGATGGATGGAGCTTGTTTAGAGCTAATCTCGAATACTACTGAACCAATCAGTCTAATTCTTTTGCACATTCATGAGTGAATGCTGAGGGACCTCTTTGATCCGCAATTTTTGAAAAATGGAAAACATTTTCTACGGCTCCACGCTGGTAACAGCTGTGGCCACAGGCACTATATGTTTTTGGGTTACCCCATTCTTGGGAAGGTGATATCTCAAGAACACCTTGAGGGAACTTCCTCAAACCTGGCACAAATGTTCATTTGGACTTGAGGATGAACTGGTCAGATTTTGGTGGTTAAAGTTCAGAGGTCAATGTGACCTCACAAAACATGAATTCATATACTAATTATGAAAAAAGTGTACACAAATGTCTAATAGGATACTAGCAGTGCTGGAGAGTAGCTGCTTACATGTACATTTATTTTGTAATTTAGTTACATTTAACTACATGTATTAAAAAAAGAAATGGCATTGTAATCTGTTACAGTTATTGGGAAAAAATATGTAATACTGAGAAATAAATGACATTTACTAATCAAAATGATGGTGATGAGAGAGGGATTACATCCAAATACTCTTTTTAGTTTGCTGAGTGGAGATCTGCACTCGACTGAGTGACCTCCTTCCACTTAGTAAAACCTTTCTTCCATCAGTCCATCACATCTACAGCTGTAAATTTGAATACATCTGTTCTCAAAAAAATACAAAAAAATAAGACAACCATCTATCTACATCATGGAAATGTTGGTGAAACTTTGGAAATCAAACAAATCAGATCATAACTGCTTCATACATTGGATTTTCTCACAGAGGACACTTTGACCTGTCACAGGAGAAGAAGTGAATGTATAAATAATATACTGGATTATGGCTGAATTCCATTTAGCTTTTCAGTTTCAACTCACTGTCACACAGTCGAACAGAGCCATCACTAAAGTTATTAGTAACACCTGTGTTTTTTCTACTTTGAAAAGTCAAAATCTCTGCTGTTAACAATCGACAGAAATAAATGCCTTGATTATAAGAGTGGCACTTAAAGCCCTGATGAACCAAAGTCTTGACAGCAACAGATACAAAAGTCAGGATATTATCTAGAATACAGAAAGATCACCTTTCATTTTGTGATATCGTCCTCCTCCACAGGTGCACCAGGAGAGCCAGCGTCTGACCCAGCTGCCTCCAGAGAGCGTGGCCACGACCGCGGACGCTCCCACGAGAGGAGACACCACCACTCCTCGGCGGACAAGCAGCGCTACTACTCCTGTGACCGCTACTGCAGCCGGGAACACTGCCACACCAAATCTGCCACCGCCAGCTGTGCCGCCTCCCCCAGCGAGGGGCAGGAAACCAGCAACAAGCAGGTGGGAGGGCAGGGGCGTGTAGAGCAGCACCAGACAGAGCTTCAGACCAGGGGAAGGGGATGTCTAAAGAGTTCACATGACTTTAAATTCTGTTTTTCCTCAGAATATTTAGATTTAAGGACAGTAAAACTCAGAAATACACTGCTGCTGCTCAATACTCATTTAGACTCAATTAGACTCTAATTTCATTAGAATTATCTCCTCTGAGCATCAAGTGGAGTAGGGGGTGAAAGTACACAGCTGCTATATTAACATGTATACTCATGCAACATGTTTGGAAAGCTGAGAACAAGCAAACACACACTTACAAAATTAGGCAACTCACCTTTGAAGCATAATCCACGTAGTAATAAACTGTCTACAGTTGATCCAGTTCAGTAAAATATTTAGTCCAAAACACACTATTTCCATCAACAATAAACACCCACAAACTGAATGAACTAACCAGCAGATGTTCTTATCTTCTACTCACAATATATCTGTCAAAACTCAGGTCAGCATGAAGATATTAGCGATATCTTTGTGGCAGCGGCGGTCTGACATTCAGATCAACAGTTCAGTGGAGGGAAGTTAAGGAGGTGCTTGCCTCTCCTCTCTTGTGTAAAGACAGAACCAGTGGAACAGGTGCTCTGTATAGCCAATGAAATCCCAATTATGATCATGTGCAGTTTTAATATTATGCTAAATATAATAGCTTGCAGCTTTTTATATAAACTGCTTTTCCACAGCACTTTTTTGGCACCTTTATATGCATAAATCCTGGTTTCAACGAGGGGAAAAAAGCACTATAATGTCTTTGTGTTTCGGTTACTGTGGAGCAGCGGCTTTTGGGACCTCCAAATGGCCTTTCTTTGAATACAGCTTCAATATCCTCCTAGAAAAACACGTAAATATTCATTTATCTAATTTGAATTTGGGATTAAGCAATACTGTGGTCCCTTTGTGTTTTCCAGTTAATAAGTCACAGCTATAGGTCATTTGCAGGCATCTGTTTTGAAAAAAAAATATGCCGGCGGAAATAAAAGCCCTCTGCTTCAGTGTGTTCAGACTTCTATAACTTGATGCCAGCAGCAGTGATTCTGACCAGTACTACAAATGATTCAAGAGCAGCTCTCAGTTTACTTTGTGTACGCCTGCAATCAGCCTTTTCATCTAATTGTACAAGAAGGAGGTTAAGGCCTCTTCTTTTCTGTTTCTACTTTTTTCTTCTCCATGACCGCTGTTGGATTTTTTTTTTTTTTTTGACAACAAAAATGTATAAAATCATTTATGGTGTCAGTACAATATAATATATTTATCTACACATTAAACCTTAAGATGTCTAATACAGCAATGGGACCTTAGAGCAGCATGGAACAGAGGAGCGTAGGAGGAAGAGAGAATAAAAAGGGAAATTTAATGTTGAAGTATTACTGCGACCTCTCTGCATGTTCTTACTACTACTTTCTCTCCTGTCTGCCTGTAGTGCAGCCTCTCATGGCCTTTCACTTCTTTTCCCACTTTCTCTTTTCATCATTTTCCATCCATTTTGTCTGTCCATCGTTACCTTTCCATTAGTGCTTCTTCTTCCATTCTGTCTTCTCTGTCTGTGTCCTCTCCCTCATTTGTCCTCTGTCATCTTTCATGTCGTCATCACATCTCACATTTTGGTGTCTTTCCTTTCCTTTCCTCCCTCCGGCGGCCCTGTCCCTGTTTCCTTCCCTTTTCCTTTCCTCTCTTACATATTTTCCTCATCGTTCTATCGTTTCAAATTGCTTGTCCAATTTTCATCTAGGGCAGTGGTTGGGTTAAAGGCAGCCCAGTGGCACTGAGCTCCAGTTCTAGCACGCCAAGCCGCGGACGTCGGCAGCTCCCCCAGACCCCCCTCACCCCGCGGCCCGGGGTGGCCTACAAGACTGCCAATTCATCCCCTGTGCACTTTGTGTCCAGCCAGGCCTCTCTGAGTCCCGGCCGGCTGAGCCGCGGCCTGTCGGAGCACAACGCCCTCCGGCACAGCGGCTCACGCCACTTCCCCTGCCCCGTCACTCGTATCAGCTCCGAGCCCTTCCTGGGCCAGGGCCACGACGAGGCCCTGGGCAGCCTCTACGGCAGCCTCCGGGACCAGCTGGACGTCTTCCAGGATGCGGCGTCACTGACGCCCAGCCCCCGTGTCGGATGCTCACCTCGGACCGCACTGCCTCGCATGATGGGAGCCCTGCTTCCCGCTCCGCAGCAGAACCTTGGGGTGCCCAACGGGTACCACTTCAGCTTTGGGGGCAGCACCAGCCCAGGCTCTGGCGTCAGGGGACCCAGGTATTACCAGGAGGCAGAGGAGGACGAATGGTGCTAGCATGGCTTTAAACCAACCTTTTTAATGCATTTTTGAGGAATTGTGATGAGTTTTATCATCTTCTTTGAAGGCTTTAGTTTACATTGTCACTGTGTGTGTTTAATGCTGTATTTGAATCCTAACTGGGAGAGCTAAGGTTAGGGAGACCATCCAAACAGGGAGAAAGCTCGATGAGAAAGTGTCATCTCTTTATCAAAGGGCACGTAGCATTATGAGACAAAAGAGTGGACTTTTTGCCAATATCAGATGTCTTACAGTAGCTTGATTTGCCTTGACTTGGGTGTTTTGTTGACACTACCATACTGATCCTCAAACAGTATAAACACAGGCCGCACATTAAGATGATAATAGTTCTTTACTTTGGAAGAAAAGGGAAGATCCAAATTAATTGGATGCTGTAGATAAACCACCAAACCTGCTGTGTGTCATTCACAACTCCAATCTTTGGTTCATTCCAGTAAACACAAGTGCTGATGTAGTTTACTGTTTGGTGTGACAGTGATCTGTTTCTGATTGCTGAGCAGTAAACCTTAAGTCACATTAAAGTAAAAAAAAAAAAAAAAAAAAAAAATGCACAGCTGCTTGGCTCCAAACAGGATTCATCTGAGGTAGTCAGGGAGTCTGCAGTGAACTATGTGGCTTCATTTTTCTAATAGCCATTTCAAAAGCTTCATTAATTGTTTTTTCTCCTGCCATTTTGAGGCAGCACCACTAGCTTGACATATTATCAGTCTAAAGTTGATAAAGCTTATGTGGTGGCAATACACACACAGCAGACAAAAAACAACAATAGTATTCATTTGGATTTGTGTCTCTCACCACCTGACCCCGTATGACCCCAGTACAAGAAGCAACGTCTGGCTGAAAAATGAAGCCAACGTGGAAATGCCAAAAACTGCAGTTCCACGAGTGGCCACTTGAGTCTGTGTTTAAAAGTGAGTCAATCTTCAGAGAGCTTACAGCAGAAATAAAGATGTTCACAGTCTGGTACAAAAGACAGTTTTGGTCCTCAGAGCTAATTTTCCCATTCATAACAACTGTACAGAAGGTGAATTTTTATATAACTCACCCCTTTAAATGATATTAAACTTGTACATACTTAGCATAAATGAACTGGGCAAAGGTTGTATATTTCTCTTTTTATTTTTAGCTAACCTCAGATTTATGAACTATCTGAAGTCCACCATAGCCTCCCCTTTAACTGTGAAAAATCAGAAACTGAAAAAAAAAAAGTTTTAGAAATCAAAAGATTCTGTTTTGCATTGAAAAAAGAAACTTTACAGTAAATATAAGTATATAAAAATATCCTTCATTTGAATGATCTTAGTGCATGAAATCAGGTAGATGCAACCATTTTTAACTATGCCGATGTTATCATGGAGCCACTGTGTAGCTGCTTCATTCGGTCGCCTCCGCTGCAAACGCTCCGCCTCTGCCTATTTTTGGATTAGCTGGGAATCAGCCGAATCAGGCACTGCCAAAACGGCGACGGCCAGAGCCACCACACTGTGAGCTTTACAATGGCTCTTCCACAAACCCTTTGGTGATGTCACAGAGACTATGTTCATGTCTAGTTGGTCTCCACCAACTCCAGACAAAAATTACTTATCTCTTTATCTGCTAAAAACTCATCTATATTTACCAGCTAGTCTCTAACTGTCTGCCGAGCAGGAGGTGTACCTGTGGGATTATCAGAGCATTTTAACTGAAAATAGCTGCCTGTCTGCTGCTGTGTTCTCTTTATTTCACCATCCTCCATATACCTATTACAGCTAACAGCACAACATACTATATAACGGACCATTTTCATTTTTAATCTGTAAGTAAAGTTGCTTATTGACAGTAGCTGAAAGTTTGAAGTGTGTTTGAGAGTCAGTGTGGCAGTTTCAACAGAAAGTGGTGGCACTGCAAGTCATGGAACCAGGACAAAAAGCAGGTCAATAGTTTCAGTTTCAAATGTTGGAAAACCTCAAAGACATTATGACACTGTACAAACAGCTGTGTTGTTCTTTAGTTTAGGACTCTACCATTCCATGATGATGCCTAATCCTTTATGACATTCCCTTTGTGTCAGTCGAGCAGATGAAGTGCTGTCACACAGGCAGCCGTGATTGTTTTGTCTGTTAAACGTTTCTTGCAAACTTCAAGAGAGAAGCAACGCATGGTAGTGAAAAGTACCTGACTGACTGATTTGTTTTCTATAAAAACTTCCTTGTAGATGTTCTCTTTTCATTGTGTGCATTTTTTGTATGACATGAAAAAAAAAACGTTTAAAAGTTGTGTTTTATGTGAACTGCTTACGGTTTGCCATCGTTTCAGGTCTAATGTTTCTTACAGACTTCTTTGCGATGTTTTAAGACAAAGTGCCTATCCTTTTAGATATACTGTAGAAAAAGATGCAATGTCAACTGTTTTCTAATGCATCCACACTTGAGTAGATGTTTGGTTCATTCTGTATGTAGCTCTGCAGGAAAACACGTTGTACAGAAAGCCTTATCTGCAAGCAGAGAAACGACACCTACAGTACGCTTAAAAGACAGGAATGGAAAAAACGACCTTCTGAAAGTCGATTATTTTTCTCTTTTTTGATAAACCATAAAATCATGTATGGGTGAGGAAGAGTCAACATTGTGCAAACGCTATGCGAGCATTTAACAACTATGAAACCTGCATAAATATATCAATCCAGTTACATTAATGCCAGTAACACAGTGTGCATGTTTAGATGGTAGATCTGGTCAGCTACCTGCTACAGTACGACCACCTTGCAGAATTTCTCGTTTTGTATTTTCGGTTAGGGGATCACAGTGTGAGCCTGTTTGGACTGCAGAGTGTGTGTTGGTCAGCTGGACTCTGAAGCAGCAGGGGTTAAACAGTGTGTACTTTCTGATTCAGGACCCACAGTAGCAAAGAGGGATCCAGTGTGACTCTAAATGGGTATATGATTCGTGTCAGGCCCTGTGTGTGTGTGTGTGTGTGTGTGTGTGTGTGTGTGTGTGTGCGTGTGTGTGTGTGAAACTAACAGTGCTGAACATCAGCTGTTGCAGATATATTTTTGTGGATATATATGCATTTCTAGGGCCAGTTTGTTGTTTTGTGGTGCTTTTTTGGCAGATGCTATTAGCACCCAGATGTCAATCGATGTGGCTATTTGCACCCATATGGCAGAGATCTTTTCCCTAAACCTAAAAATGAGAATAATAAGTCAACTAAGTCTAAAAATTAAATGTCAGTGTCGATTTCTAGTTTCACACTGAACTCACTATAGAGACTTTGTTGCTCTTTATAGCTAAACTAGTGAGCCAGATGTAAACAGCCAAATATCTGCTATGTGACTATTCTCACCTGGGTGCAACTAGACAATTGTTCTTTTTGTGTTTGTTTTTCAGCTTTTTATACCTCATGGATAAGTGGCAAAAAGTCATATTGTAATGTCATGCCAAGTCAACAGCAGTTACTGTACCATGAAGCCTGACAGTGATGTCATTCATTTGTTTCATTCATTACAGGCTTTGCTGTCAGAGTGGAAAAGTTTTTTTTTTTTCACCCAGGAGAAGAACTTATCGTAAGAGACAGAGTGACTAACTTCTAAACTCATATTAGCAACACTGGCATTATTAGCTGTGTCCTAATTCCATACCACATACTGACTCCAAGCTGTCCTTGTATATATAGTGTGTTCACACCGCAAAAGGAAGTCAGTATGCATACTAAATCTGCTCGACTTTTTAGTATGCTGCTGATGGACAATTCAATTCAATGTACAGTTTTTTTAGCGGATTATAAGGTCTGATCACCATTCTTACAAGATGGTGGTCACAATGTTGTAAAAGATGAGATACACAGAACAACAAAAGGTTTTATTCCAGGATTCTGTATATAACATCAGTAAACTTCTTTAAAGTTCCAGGGTGTGAGATTTAGGGGGTTCTATTGACAGAATATGGCAGAAATGTAATGTAATATTCATTAGTATGTTTTCATTAGTGTATAATCACCTGAAAATGAGAATTCTTCATTTTTCACTAGCTTAAGAATGAGCCCTTTACATCTACAGAGGGAGTGGCTCCACTTCCATGGACTCCATCATGTTGGACCAACGTGTTTCTACAGTAGCCCAGAATGGACAAACCAAATACTGGCTCTAGATACAACCTTTTGCATGTTTAGATATTCACAGCCACTTCAGGTTCTCCTACACGCTTGGAGGGGGAGGAGGAGGTGTCCAGCTTACTGTTAGATGTCACTATATCCTCCTACACACTGGTCCTTTTAATGAACTTGATTTATTACATTCAGAAGTTCATGCCAGCATGTCACAACATGACAGTAGAGGAGCTATAAAAAACAGCTTTAAATACTTGGCTTGTAAAAGCTTGAGGAGGACAAACATTAGGAAAAAAACAAAGAAAGCACAATTTGCTTTATGTTAAAATTAATTGGCAATGCCACTACAATTACAAGTTACCACAATATGTACAGATCAGGACAATGTACAGTGCAAAAATCCATTCATCAGTGCTCTCTGTGGATAAACTGTAATACTGACACTTCTAAATGAGGTCAAATATGTCTTTGCATTTCTGTGCTCACATTCTTGTTAATTATTGAACAAACATATATGTTGATGCTGATACTTCTGTGATAAGCTACTATTAGTCGAGATAGCTCTAGTACATACTGTAAACTGCTGGTATGTTGTGGGGACCTGGGACACAGCTAATATTTCCACATACACACTTTTGATCGAAAGAAAGAAGTTGATGCCTTTTGCTTTGGCTTGTTAAAGCTCATTCTGGGAAATGTAGGACATCCCTTTAGAGCTGAAGTACTGGTTCTGTCTTAAATTAACCAAATCTCATCTGGCTCAGTGGGATGGGAAAGAGTGTAGTCACACTCCAACAGATAAATTACTTGCACATGTCACAAAGGCAGATGCTACTTGCACACAGGTATCAGTAGCCAACAGTGCTACTATATGCAGCTGGGATGGAATAACCAATGGGGCTATTTACCCTTGGGTGTATATAGCCTAGCATAACAGAGACAAGCACCCAGGTGTCCATAGTCAACAATGCTATTTGCACATGGGGTGTAAATAGCCTATCAATGTGTCTGTTTACACCTGCATGGTAAAGATAAACAATGATCTTATCCTAAACCTAACCAAGTGGTTTCATTGTCTAAACCTAAACAAACTGCAACTGAAAACTGAAAATAAGTCTAAAATATTAAAAGTTATTACTGGCTCACACCCACTTTCCCAGGGAGAGTCCTGTGGTTAACCCATTCATCTAGCACAGTCACCTCTGTGCAGAGACTTTGTCGCTTTTTGTAGCTGAACTAAGGCTGTAGGTGTAAATAACTGCTGTGTGACTATTTTCATCCAAATACAAATAGACACCTCGAATTGGGCAGAAAATAACTCTTGGAATGTGTGTAAAACCACAGACTGATATCTAAGAATGATCAGAAAAGGATCTGACAGTAGAGGAGGGTGGTCCTTCTGGCCAACACGTGTCCTGCTGCCTCACTGATGTCCGTCAGTCACAGAGCTCCAGAGGACTGTCCGTCAATGAAACTGTACTATGCTCTGAACTGAAAATGGAGGCTGACTTACGCAAAAACAACATTTGTTATATGCAACTTGCTTGATACACATGGCTGGCATCAACATCAGATTGTCTTTTGTGAAATTTCAATCTATTGCTGTGCTTTTACATCATGGCGATCTGCAACACGAGGGACAGATTGTAACCTTTGCAGCAGCTGATATGTGGAGGATTTCTTGAAAAACTCAGCGGGCCGAAGGGAAAAAACAGGGGCCTTGTTTAACCACAGAGACACACACTACAGGGGCCAGACACAAGCTGAAAACACGAGAGTAGGGCTATGCAACAAGACAAACCCATTTCTTCATCCATTCTGTAGCTTTACATGCTGGTCTCTTCTTCAGATTCAGGCTTCAGCATGATTGTGACCAAATGTTTTATAGAAAATGCTCTGAAAAAAAATACATGCAAACAAAAAAGACTTCAAATGCATAAAGGCACAAAGTGTAAACAAGAAACAGATTATTTAGAATATTTAGGATTACAGCAACTTTATACGTATATTTGCATGCATAACATTTACCCACTTCGACAATGTCAATGACAGTCCCATGGCTCAAAATGGGAGGTGTGTCCTGTCAGGTCACAATAAAAGGGTCTTCATAAATCAACCTTGAATACTGTCAACGTGATTCTTTTTGTCAAAGACAGGAACACACACATCTTCTGCAGATGCATTCATTATTTTAAATGTTTTGTCACACTACGGCAAAAAAAAAAAACAAAAAAAAAAAAAAACTGTACCTTCTTTAACTATGCGGCGTCTGTATGCGTTAAAGGAAACGTACCTGTGCCCAGTCTGGACCAATCGGCCACCAAACATTACAAGCAATCTGTTTATTTCTGCATACCATTGGCAGTGTAGATGTGGCTTTTTCTGGAGAAAATACAAATGTTTGCATGTTCTAACAATGTATGTGCATGTAGAAAACTTAGTACTTTTAGATACCATGTGTTATTTTGTTGTTGATTTTTAATATTTGATATAAACTGTGGGGTTTGTTGAAAAGACAAATTTCTATTAAAAAACAGTATTGAACATTCTTGACCGTTCCACCCCGTGCAGCAGAGCTGGAACATTCCTTTATTTGGGTCTTGGGATTCAGTGAAATGTTTGTTTGCCTGATTTTATGTTTCTTGGCCAGACTTTGAATTCTGCAGTTGTTTCTACATTAAACATTTTGTATGAAGCAAAGCTCCTTGAAATAAAAAAGAATGAAATGAAACTGCCTCTGATTAGCTGAATGATTGGAGAGATTGGAGATGAAGCTGTGGTACACTGTCTACTTAATCTGCTGATCTTTACTGGGTTAATTTAATTTACTGATCATTTTACAACTAAGGGTGTCATTAGCTGTATCTGTTCAAGCAACAAAATGATCTGTATCTGTATTCGAATGGAAGATCAGGGTCGTGTTCACACCTGGCACTGCAGTGAGACTCCAGAGTGACCACCTGTGATCAGATCCCTGCTTTATATGCAAATAAACACAAGGGCTGTTTTGTCAGTTTAATGTCCATTACTGCTGTTTATTTGTTCCTTCCTTTTTTCAGTTCAGCGCCACACTGAACTTCTCTATCAGCCAACAATAAGCCTCATGTTTTACATGTGCTGTCATCAGCCTGACAGGAGAGAAGCTCTATGGTGCGCTGGAGTTTTTAACTTTTTTAGATATTTTCACATCACAGACAACAAAGAAAAGTCCCAGCGCACCACAGAGCCTCTCCTGTTTGCTCTGCGCAGCAACACAATCTGCTTTTACAAGGAAAGAAACAACTTAAGGTTTTGCATTTAATGGCAAATTTACACTAAGGCACAACTGATTAAGAATGTGCTGTAGCCATTTCACTTCTCTGTCGTATATGCAGATATACATGTAAATATGCTGTTGTTTTTGTGGCTCATTGAGACTTATGGACACAATGTTTTTTTTCCACAATGAAAGACATAACTATATATAACCTACTTAACGTTTAACTCTTGCAGAATTTACAAAAAGACCCAAATGATTAAGAATTTATCACAGACAATGTTTAACAAAGTTTATAAAGCCACTCCTCACTTAACAATGTTTCAATGAAGTCTCTGGTTCCTTATGTCTAAACAAACATACGCTGGAAGTAAGAACCCAAACACATAATTCAATTAATTAATTTGTAATGAAATAAATGTACTGACAGGACGTCACTGAAGTAAGCAGTCTTTCAGTGTGGTCCAGGCCACATTTGCGCTCACACTGCTGAAAGAATGCAGTCACACGTGGCTCAGACCACCTCCAAATGTGATCTGAGTGCCTTCTGACCTGTAGTTAGAGCTGTCCACTTGTGATCAGATCACTCAGGACACATGTTAATACCAGGTCTGAACAGCGCCCAGATGTGGCCATGTTTTATACGAGAGGTCATGTTAAACCAGGCAAATGCTTTATTTTCTAACCAAATATTCATAATTGGCAGTTGTTGTGCCTAGAAAGCATCAGAGTGATTTAATATTGGCATCTAATTAAATATTTCCACATCCTCATACTGGTCTTTCATCTATCACTCTCTCCTTTTTTTTTCTTTTCTTAAATTTTTAGCTAAACTAAGTTTCATACAGTTGTCTGAAGCCCACCACCACCAGACTTTTAACTAGGGGACAGTGAATAATCAGATAGTAAGGTTCATGTAGTTACGAAAATGCTGTTTACTGTAAAAGGCCACAGTCTGGTGAACCGTTCAAACTTTGAATGACTTCTCTACGTTAAAGTATGGTGACACCACATGGTGTCAAAGAGGGGCGATTTTGTTTTTCACAAAAATCTCATTCACTTTGAATGAGAATTTTTTAACAGTTTTTTGCAATTTTTGTGGAAATGATTTTGTGAACAAAAGTCATAGCATGCTTGACCCGAATTTTCCACACATTTTGATGTGCTTTTTGTGTACATGCTCCCAGGACAAACCCAAGTGCATTGCACATCAGGCACACTGAATGATAAATAAATAAAAATATTTTGTTTTGCATTACAAATAGAAACTCAGTTGCAAGCTCACAGCTAGATGGTGCTAAATCCTAGAAAATGGTTCTTTAAATGGAAACATTCAAATTACAAGTTTGAATGCAAAAACTTAAATTGCAGTGTATAGCCTGATTGAAAGTGAAAATGAAATATACATTGTATTAGATAATTTGAGACAGAAAATGAAATGTTTATGCCTTTTGTGGTTTAAAGGTAAGGAGTTTATAATTGGTTATTTAACACAGATGACCTGTGTTTACATTTCCCCAGGCAAAACTACAATAACTAGTGGTTATACAGTTAAAAAAGAAGCAGCAGGAGATTTTTAATTGGATAATTTTAATTTTGACGTTGTACCTTGCGATTATGGCGGCGAAGCCGCACCAGGTTCCAATCTAATTGGTGTCAAGTGAGAGGAAACATAGAACAGAAATACAATAAAATAAAAGCACGCATCATACTGCAAAAGCATTAATTCACATTTATATTTACAAACGTGATTGTGTTTATATAATATCATTCGTTTTAACTTATTTGACCCCTTTGCATTTGTCAATAATGTGACATTCAATATTAGATTCGTTCTGTGGCTTTTGTTTTGAAACTCATGACAGGAAGTTAGCCTATGAAGTCTCGCTAGTTTGACAAGCGACAGGACAAATTGGACAGTTCAGCACCTTGTGATGGGAATGTAACCGTGGGGCTGCTGATAACGACAATGAAACTTTTACTAACTAGGAAAAATATTTTAATGACGCCATTTTAATGTTCGTCCGTCAGAGTTCAGACAGAGGCCATGTTTTCAATCCGCAGAATCCACTTGTTGTTGGTTTATGTCGACATAACGTTACTTGCAGTGGACGTGATGCCTTTACATGAAGACACGTGGAGTTTTCAGCGGACAGGTAAGATAACATACACCCTCATGAAAATAATATTTTTCTCGGCAGTAGTATTGATATGAAATAGTACTGTTACTAATTATATTAATTAGGGTCTCGTACCATTTAGTGGAGCACAGCTTTTTCCAGTGAGCCATTGTGTATAATAGCAGCACCCTGACTCTGTTTGACCTGAATGGAATGGAACCTTAATTAGTATTATTGGTGAAACCTGTGTTTACACTACTTATTTAATGTCACAGTGTCTGCCGTGGAAAAGGTCAGTAAATAGATAGATACACTTCTATCGAAGGGAATATCACTATAAAGTTTATTCATATTCCACTGAAATTCAGGAACAAGCAAGCAGCACACAGTAGTATTTCCTGTGAATTCCACATAAGATTTATTATAATAAGCTTCAGTGATTAACACACGAGTAAAACTACTTATAGGCCTACTAATACCACTGTAAAATATGTTACAAGTAAAAAGCCTTTACTTTTTTCCCACTGTGTTTCTTGTACTTAAATGTTCTCTGTGACTACAATTACAGGTCATTAGATTATTGTGTCACATGCATTAATGTCAAAGCAGGATTTTACTGTTGTAGTTGGTTGAGATGGAGCCCATTTTGACCTATTTTGTAAAGGACCACAACTAATAATTATTTTCATTATAGATTAACCTGCTGATTATTTTCTCAATTAACTGATTGATTGGTTTGTAAAGAAAACAGTTTTAAATGGTGAGAAATCATGCCACAATTACCAACTATTATTTAGAGTAGCTTAATTTATAACAAAACATCAGATTTTATGAGCTCCTCATGTGTTTTGTGTGTGTAAACATCTATATTTGTAAAGTAACTAAAGCTGTCAGACAAATGTGAAGAAAAAGTACAATATTGACATGCAGTGGACTAGAAATTGTCATGAAAAGAAAGAAGAAAAGAAAGTGTCATGAAAAGAAAAGTACCTCTGATTAATAAATGTACTTCACATTACTGTTACATTGCACTATTGCTAATATTACTTTGCTGGGAAAAAGAAATGACAAGATGGCCAAGATAAGAATACAGGTTATATTATGAATTAACTTCTGATATAATCCAAATTATTTCCATTTTTTTGTCTGAGATCTTTCAGTTCAGAGATCCTCACAAACCTTTTTCTAAGAAGGTGAATTAGCAGATGCTGTCTTCAGCTCTGACATTAACTTGTAGTACCAAGTTTGTCCATTGAGAGCAGCTGTTGCTGCACTAAAACACCACCTGCCCCCGTTGTACCCCTGAGAAGGTTTCTTTGTTGTATTTGAGACAAAAGGTGGTACAGCAAGGACATGTGTGCAGTTATATAAGGCACCATTTCAGCAAGTGGCTTTCCTCTTCTTCTTGTTTCTGCATGTGCTGCACATTAAGCCTCATCTCTCTTCTCACTCTGGGCTGAAGTAGTTATCCATGCCCTCTGTCACCACCCCGGTCCAAAGCACACAGTTCTGTCCGTATGTTGAGTACAGTATTCCCTTAAGACTTAACAAAAGTATTTAAGTTCCTGAGCCCAAAGTTTCATGTGTGGTCAAGTCCATGCTCAAGCTATGCATTATTATCACTGTAAGTAAATGATTACTGTTGGCTGGATAAATAGTATGGAAATAGAGTATTTGTTGTCTCAGGGCCCTCTACCTCCTGTGAAAGATGCACATGGTTTAGTTCACTCCCACAGTATGGTTTACAGATGTTTGCACCACACTGATCCTGAAGGCTTCAGGTTAACTGTCAATTTAACAAATTAATATAAGTCTGGCAACCAGGAGGAAGAATGAAATCAATCAGAGGAGTCTTTCAGAGTGGTCTGAGTTTGCCTCACGTATATTATAGCTTGCTGATAAATGCAGCGGCATTGCCTTTGGTTTGAAGGTTTCAGTTTCAGCCACTGATAGTGGGCCAGCTGCAGGCCATCACTGTGTGCTCGTGTTACTGAGGATGTCAGAGGAGCAGAGCTCATGAAGCAGTCATTAGCAGCAGTTTACAGTGACAGGAGTCTTGAGGGAGTTTCATTGTGTGTGTTTACCTGTGGATTTAGTTTCTACGGGATGTGACAATGGATTTATTAAAAGCAGAAGGGGGCTCATTGAGGCTGCTCTGGTGGTACACTCAGTCTGCAGACCACATGCACTTGCAGCTCAATTGGTCACGGCAGATGGCTGCCCACCTTTGAGTCTGATTCGGCTGGAGGTGATTTCTGTAGGGAAATGAACCAACAAAAGTTTGTTTCCCAGTTGTTGTTATTGACTGATAATAATTGTGGGGTGGGGGGGCAGGGGTGTGTGAACTTTTTTCAGCTTCTTAAAGGGGCATTCCAGAAACAGTTTGGGAAACACGGCTCTTGCCTACATGAAAAGTGCCCAGAGATAACTTCTGTTATGATTTAGTGCGAAATAGATATAAATGACTTGACTTCTCTTCAACAACCAACAACAGCGCTGGCTGCAGTGAGGCTGGATTACACAGCATTTCAATTAAGTTATAGAATAGAAAAGATTCAGCCTTCTGTTTCATCATCCTCTGGTGATAGCCAGCTTCCAGGGAGTAAAACCTCATTAAAGAGGTAGAGGATGACAGAAATATTGCCTTGCATCCTATGCTTATGTAATGAACAGTTATTTCAGTTCATTTGGTGTCATATTGATTCTGTTAGATGAACTATCTGCCTCTTCCTGACCACTTGGTGTTGCTCTTGCCTTGAATTTAATTTCTATAATTGATTCCTAAAACTTTGCTTTGTCTCCCTCTTTTTCAGCCAATCACATGATGATTCAAGGTTATGATCGCTACATCACTAACTACATAAGCTAGCTAACAAGAGCTATCGTCTCAAGCCAAAATGCTGAGTTGTGCAGTTTTTAGTTAGGCAGCTGTCTCTGCCCAACCTGGGCTTCTTGATCACAGTGTAGCGTATCATAGTTGTAGTGTTTTTTACTTTTTACACCGCAACATTTGCCATGACACTCAGAATTTAAGTACTTGATGATGATTAAGGAACGTTTCAACCTTAAAGGGATAGTTCACCTGTTAGGACAGCTTGGCCTGTTGTGCTATTTATCCATTAGAGATGTATCGAGTCCAATTTTGTTGGCTGAGTTACGATTTTTTTGTTAAGGGTCTAACCTGCCAATTCTGATTTTTCTGATTTTCAGCCTAAGAACTATAATTGACAGCATTCACAACATTTTTGCAACTTTTCTTAAGATATTAAATTGGATCTTCATAATAAAACACTGACTATTAAATATTTTAAATGCTATTTTATATTAACACCATGTGTTCCAGGGACAAAAGGAGGGAGGAGTCCATCTGTCCCTGTATTTATATCCTGGGTGACATCACTAGTGAGAGGGGTGGAGGTAAAATCTAGTTAAAAATGAACTGTGGATGTTTAAAGGTAATTTATGTAAGACTGGTTACAAAGGTACACTGTATTTGGCAAATAATTGTATTTCTTACCTGCTTTCCGGGGAAATATTTCAGCGTACCTGTGGGGATGTTACTGCCTAGATTGACTCCTGCTGACAGGAGTCTATTTAAGCAGTTGGTTTTTGACTGTTGGGGAGGATGGACATCAGTGTAGAATCACTTGATGCTACGTTAATTTGAGTTGAGATGAGTTGAGTTTTGTTCAGTTAAGCCAAGTTAACTGTTTATTTTTTTTTTTTTGTTTGTTTGTTTGTACATATTTTCAATTATAGGTGAAGCATGGTGCCACTCTTTTTGTAAATAAATACTTTTTGTTTTGTACCTGGATCAAGTCCCTCGCCTGCCTCCTACCACATTTTAGCCACTCTGGTCCCGCTTCCTAACACAGTGACACTGCATATCTGGCCATCTAGATTTTTTTTGGTGTGAGTTGCAGAGCTTTGGAGATATCGGCAGTAGAGATGTCTGCCTTCTCTCTAGTATAATAGGAGTAAATGGCACTCAGCTTGTGGTGCACAAAGCACAAGCAGATTACATTTGAAAAACTCAATGGCAGTGTCTCATTCCAGAAATCATGACCTGATTACTCAAGCTAATCCACAGACCTTACTGTGAGCAGTTTCATGTAAGAACTACTTTCTAAGAAGGTCTGTGGATTATCTTGAGTAACCAGGTCATGATTCCTGGAAAGACACATTGCTGTTGAGTTGCAGGGTGAATTGCAGGGGAAACACTGGTACAGTTTAGTTCTACTTTTGGCACTGTGGTCTTACTGTATACAGTATCTTCTTGAAGCTCATGAAAGAAGGAACAGAACTCTCTCTCCTGAGGGAATTCCTTCTTTGGATGTGTAACACGCAGACAGTGTGGCGTTATCGACTCTGTTGTATCTGATGTAATGTTTGAAGCGCAGGGAGCAGAGAGCAGATCTGTGGGCTCTGTGTTCTCCTCTCATCTCACATCAAAGTGCCTGCCGTGGAGCTCACTGACAGCAGGTCAGGGCACCCCTCCAAGTCTGCACCGAGTGTTGACGAGCAGACGGCCAGTAATTAATGTCACTCACCTTTCATAGCTGAGGCCTGAGTGGAGGGAGCAGAACTGTAATGGTCTGCCAGCTGACTGTGTGTCTGGACAAATCAGTATCACAAATAAAACTTAGGACGCAAAGCCAAGACAAGATGAACTGAAGGGAAATCTGCACTGTATTTACCCTGGATTAGTGAAAATTTATTGATTGCACACAATTTGTGTTTGCCTTCCAAAACTGTTCCAAATCACTGTTGGAAAATATTTGTTTTATGATGAGAGAACACTGTGGTTGAGGTTTGCTTAGGTTTAGGCATGAAAACAACTTGGGTAGGTTTAGGGAACAATCATGGTTTGGGTTAAAATCAGTACTTTGCTTTAAAATGACTTCTCTTTACTGAATGACTTCATGGCTTTATCACAACACAACCTATTACCTGTGTTAAACAAGTGTGGTTGTTGTTAGCTTGTTGTGATCAGAGGCTGTGTTCCTGACTTGTGATCCAATCAGAGGCTGTGTTCCTGACTTGTTGTGGCAGCGCTGATCCATAGGTGTAGTAATAGATCCAAGCACTAATCTGAAACACATTGTGACAGTGACTCTTCAAAACAAAATATGCAGTGAGGACGATAATGAGCTCAGCCCCGTGGTAGACATCACATGACCATGGTATTGCAATAATGCTGTTATCGTCACAGCCCTACTTTGGCCATGCAACATGGTCAGACAGCATGTTGTACAGACTGAGTGGATCCCGACCCTGCGTCCAGATGAGGAGTCTCATCTTACCATTAGACCCTCATGAGCTCTTGAGACAGGCTGTATGAAATTGATTTGGACCATGAACATCCACAGTAAATCTTAGTTTCAGTGACAAAAAGACTAACACACATTGCTATGCTTCAGCCCCACTAATAGCCAGCCACATAAGGAAATATATTTTTTAACTATGTAAAACAAAAAGCATTTACAGAACAAGATAAGGAATAACTTTGACCTGATGAAGAAAATCATGTGCAAGATATGAGAATAATGTTGAAGAAATAGAAGGGAAATACATTTTTTGTGATGTTATTGATCTGAGTTGTGACTTTATTTTTCTGACTTTACTTGAAGCTTACAATGGGTCTTTGTTTTGTGCCAGTCCTAAGGTAAACCTTCCTGTCTTAAATTCTATCACTGTCACGTTGTTTTTAATCTCAATCCTGACGTCAGTGATTGGCTTTGCAAACACAACAGAGGGGAAACTCCTGACTAAAAGCTGTTGTGTCTTTTCAGTTACGGCTCACAGGCCGAGGTTTGGAGATATCCAAGAACAACAACAGGCGGAACCAAGGTGATGAATGGAGCTTTAAGTTGATCTCTTGTGCTTTGTAATTGATAACCGGGCCTTGGCACCAAGTGCTCTCCAGGAAACACCAACATCCTAACAGTTCTCAGAGGGAGAAAGTTATGCAGCTCAGTTGAAATGGTCAGGTGTGACAACCGTGCTGTGCTAACGTGTTCAACTGCTTTGTTACCAACACAAATGCCACTTGATTCAGGTGAGCCCAGACCACCTGTAACCACCAATATCATAACCTGCACGACCAGGTGAATAAGAAAATGTCACCATCACACCACCAGGAACAAAAAGGGTAATCCCTTTTTTTAGACTTTGGGCATTTTGCTTTACTTCATAAACACAGTGGGGTGATGAGAGTGTGGTAGTTGTAGCACTGGGAGAAAAAAGCCCTCTTATGTGTCCTTACATTGAGAACAAGACTAAAAGTTTGCTCATACACTAATGCTGATAAATGCATGTGCTTGGTTATATTCTATAATCCAAGGTCTTTGTGCGCAAACCAGTTCCACACAGACCAGCTGTATTTGAAAACTCCCTTATTTATAATGCTGAGGATGGCAGCAGATCTGCACAGTTAGTGTGTACAACAGCACAGACACAGTGATGTTTGAGCTACATGCAAACTTAAGCTGACTCGCAGTGAAAACTTCAACATGGCAGGGTTCCATAAGAAGGCTTGCCATGCTTGGTCAGGCAAGTGAGTTGCCAAATTTACTTGAATTAAAATATTAAACTATTTTGATAATCAATTAATCTTTAAAGTATTATATTTTGCAAAATGGCAGTAAATGCTGTTTTCACCCTCTCAAATATAAAGTTTTCTGCTTTGCTTGGTTTCTAATCATATTAAACTGAATATCTTTGGGTTTTCAACTGGCAAAACAAATAAACATTTAAGGAAATCACCTCAAAGTTTGTAGAAACCTGGGATGGACATTTTTCATTATTTTCTGACATTCCATGGAATTTCCAGCCTGAGATTAAATGAACTTTAGTCTTTTTTGTTATTTGATTACCTCTAGTAAATAAATCATTTCGTGGAGGGGCAAGAAAAAATTGACTTCAGGCACTTCTAGCCAGACGAATGATAAAAACATTCATGTAGAACCCTGCATGGTGATGCTTAGATATGATCACCATTACAGTGTTAGCATGTGAGATATATGTACCATCTCAGAAAATATTGATATCTTTAAGTACCAACTTTGCCCTACTGTTTTGTGCTGTTTGGTGCTTGCAGGTACTGTGGACACTTGACTGGTGCTTCTGAAGTAGCCTCTGAAGTAGCACTCGTACTCTGTTTACTTGTCCACTTCACTTTGAACACGGTTGCTTGAAACATTCTCCTCCTGATCTGAACTTCTCTTTGCAATAGTTCCTGTTTAGCGCCACAGTTGCAGTGTTTGTGAGGCACTCATTTTCAGTCTCCTCATACTACTTCTGCTTACTATCTTGCTATCACTGTTAATCTTGTAACTCATCACAGATGACATATGTGCACGCTATGTGCGTTATCATAACTTAATAGTAGGCTGATTTTAAAACATAAAATATTGAAAAGACAAAACTTATCTTAAATTATATTTCAGTGATGACATATATATTTTCATCAGAATTTTGTAGTATTTTGACAGTACTATATCTTTTAAATTTTTCATTTTTAAAAAAGATCTCTGATTTACTCTGTGTACCACTAGAGGGAGCTTTTATACCACCAGTTGTATTCATACCACAATTTGAGAATCTGGGATTTAGACAAATTAGCCCCAGCTAATGCCTTCATAATGTAGTGAATACAAATTTTTATGCCTGCTCGTACACCAAAACTGTAGTGATGCTGTATAATTTCAGTGGATTTCAGTCTGTACAATCCTATTCAGTTGTCAAGCAACATCATGTCAGCCTGTGCTGCTGCTGCTGTGCAGAACAAACAATTTCAGTTTATGGTTGTATTTTTCATCATCCGACTAAGTATTGATACAGTGAGTAAGTAATGTAATCGGTGTTTGCCTGAACACCTTGTAACACCAAGTACAGCTGCAAGTCTGTTAGCTTGCTTACATTCGCTTATTAGCAATCAACATAAGAACAACTAAGTTCGCTGCTAATATAATTTGTTCGTTAGTATTTGATCATATACCAAAGCGCTGTATAAAAGGAAAAGTCAGGGGACAAAGTTACACAGGTCATCTTGAGGGGGACATGAATGTCTTTAACTAATGTCATGGCAACCCAGGTCACATTTGCTGAAACTTTTCTCTCTGAACAAACAATGTCAGTGTCAAGGTGGATTCATTGTGGTGGTAGCAGTGCACCATCCATAGAGCCATTCTGCTAGAATGAGAATATCTTCTAACCTGCATTCATACTTGAGCTGCGTCTTGTCATTCATCTCTGAGTTCAGCTAAACTCAACACTTATCTCAGCACAATCTCAGAGATCTGAGCCTGCCAGAGTCCTTTAATCACCAAGAGATTTACTTTATCTACATTTTTCCTCTGATCTAAACAGAGAAACAACGTTTCAGCTGTTACACAAAAAGTCTATAATCAGGTTCAGCTGCTCTGAAATAAGAGGATGTCCTGTGTTTGCTGCGGAGACGCTGTGTATATGTTAAGCATGAATGATCTGTATTTAGTTATGTGCTTGGTTACAATCTTTGAAATGTGAGCTGATAGCAGAAGGAGGGCTTTATGCTGCCTGCTTGCCCTTATGTCACTGTGGCCTTTGTGACTGATGGCTCTCTTGATGCTTGGCATCTTAACACACTGCTCCACAAGGGTCAGCACCCTGGTGATGAAACAGCATCGCGAGTGACTTTAAAAAGGCCATACTGCCATAAATATTAGTGTGTTGGTATTGAGGAAAACTATTGCAGTGCCTGTTTGGAACAGGAGGATTTCTTGGCTTCTGGTGTGGATAGATAGATTAATTTATTCATCGCTGTATGTTGGAGCAACCTGAAGTGGAAATTAGATCACAAATGGTCATGACAGGAATTTATTTCAGCGTTATATATAATTAACGTAACTGGCAAGTTTTTTTTTACAGTAGTTTGGTGCAAAGAAGATATACTGTTCATAAGGGTTGGGTGACTATGTTAAAATTTTTCAACTGACCATCGTCAGCCCATTAGCAAGTGTTTTTTTTTTTTTTGTGATCAACTTTTTATTGACATTTTATGTCCGTACATGGGGTAATACAAAATGAAAACAAAAGACCTGTGGCGATCCCTCCCTCCCCTCCCATTCCTCTCCCCATGGGTCTCCATAATCCATATTCAGTGAGATGTGCGGGATGTAAGGAAAACAATTTTTTTGTTGTTGTTGTTGTAAAAAGACAATTACATTAGCTGTTTAATTTTATCTGCCATATCTTGCCATGCAAAAATAGTGCCAGATCGCGCACCATGCATCCTCGCCACTGAAAGCTCCATATTAATGATATCACTAAATGTGTTAATCCACTGAGATTTTGTGACTGTATGTGGTGGTTTCCAGCGTAACGTTAGCATCTTTTTGGCAGCAGTGATCCCCGTTAGGAAGGAAAATACATATGTTAGTTTCAGTGAGGCAGTGTCATTCAGAAGTAGCAGGATGGGAGGGCATTTTCACATCCCTGCATTCCCAATACATATGCATGTTGGAACCTATGAGTCCATCTGTGCACAAGGTGCAGTTTGGGGATGATAACCGTTTCATGAGATAGGCCTTCCTTGGTGTGAGGTAAGTCCTATGAATAAAGTTGAAGTGAATCTGTTGGTACTCTGGGTTTTTGGAAGCAATGACAATTGAGGACCATATCCTGTCCCAGTCAAGCAAATCCTCTCCAGTGTACTGTTTCAAGTCTTCAGACCATACTTGTATAATGGGAAGAGCTTTATAGGAAGCATCCCGGAAGAGTGAATACAGTTTAGAGACCACACCTCCTTTCCATCCTCTGTTGACCAAAATGGAGTGGAAGGGGTGAGTGGTTAGTGGGGTGTTCCATGGTGCTCCATACGCTTTCATGGATGACCGCAGTTGGAGGTATAGAAAAAAGGAAAATCATGGTAAATTGTAAGTCACTCTTAGATCATCAAAACTGCAGAGACCATTTTCTTTATAAATATCTGTAAATGTATTAACCCCTTTAGTGCTCCAGGATGGACATGAAAAGCCTTCCAACAGGTGACAGAATCAGAATTCAGCCAAACTGATAATGGTCTTAAGACAAAAGACCAGAAATAGTGCTTGAAATTAGGAACTGAAAGGCCACCCTCTGATTTATGGCGCTGGAGAGTTATCAACTTAATGCGTGGTTGTTTCCCACCCCAAACAAAATTGGATACCAAGGAGTGAATTTTATCCAAATAATCAGTTGGGGGAGGTAAAGGTAACATGGAAGAGAAAAAATATATCCGCAGTAGTATATCCATCTTGACTATTGATACACGAGCTTGCAGTGATTTTGGGAGGTATGACCATCTAACAAGATCTGATTCAATTTTATTATAAATTCCTTGAAAGTTTTTATAAGCAATACTAGTTAATGAAGGGAAATTGTCTACCCCCAAGTATTTAAATTGATTAACAACAGGAATATGCTGGGGTAATGTACTGGGATCCAATTCTGAATTTAATGGAAAAAGTGCTGATTTTGTCCAATTGATTTTATACCCCGACAGAGAACCAAATTCCTCGAATGTATCTAAAATATGAGGTACTGACATGGCTGCTCTGTCGAAATATAAAAGTATATGATCAGCTTACAACGATATGGAAGCCCATTAGCAAGTGTTGTTTCACCCTCCCACCGCCTCCCCTCTGCTCAAGTCTCAGCTGGGACATGAATTTAAGTTTCTCTCTTTTACCGAGTTAAGATGACCTTAATTGGCTCGTTAACTTCTTGGAAAACGCACTGAAGTCAAACTCGACAGAAAAACAACTAAAACTCACCAAAACCATCTTTGTTAGTTTGTCCACTCGTCCAACAATCACCAACTCTGGTTTGGTCAAAATAAATCCTTAATTCACTGTGTGAAAAGAGTGTAAAGAGTCTGACTCTGCAGGTTGTTCTCCTCTCACTCGTCATCCAGCTCAGCTCACTCATGGTCAGCTGAGTAGGTGTGAACTTCGCCGCTAGATGAGAGCACGGTGCAGAGCAGAGGCTGTCACTGCAGTTTTACGTTAGCAAAATAAAATGACAAATATTGCCCTAAAAATCAGCCAAAAAAAGCAATTGACAATGGATTCAGCCCATTGCTAGTAGACAATACATTCGTCCAATTGCCCAACCCTACCACAGACTTTGCGCTGCGACCAGGTTTTAGCTGATCTAAGGCGCAAGTGGTTTTTACTCCAGTGCGCTGAGCACAAGATGGCAAACTTGCCAGGCCATGTCTTCATTTTGCCTTCATGTTTACACCTCCCGCCCACAGCGGCACAGACCAGGCACAAGTGCATTTGCTATCTTGCAGACGTGGCAAAAATGGCACTTGCGCCACTGTAAGATAGCAAAACCACCTTCACCAGTGGTGCCGGGTGTAAGATAGGGGCCCTAGTTTCCATTTCAAACAAAGAAATACAACCTTTTGAATTCAAGTTTCTCTCTCTACCATGAAGTGCAAAGTTCCAACAACTTCCTGTGTCATGGCAAAACATTAAAACGACACCATACCACAGTGACGTCCTTGAATGATAACTAAATGAAAAAAGCTGTGGTGAGGAGGATGCCCCCTGGCAGCAGCCTCAGGAGGCGGACTTAAACTACTTGTTTGGCTACCTGATTGGCTGCTTCCAACATTTTGGCCAGGATTAGTTCTTCATTCCAGAATCTTTCAGACCTCTTTCAGAGAAACTGAGACAAGTGATATTGTGAATGTCAATGAAACAGGCAGAGTTAGAGACACCTATGATTACAGTTATATTCCAATTGATATATGAAGACTTTAAATCTGTTTTTTTCTTCCTGTCAGTTTAATTTAAACATATATCATACAAGACTCAGAAGTGATAAATTATGTAAATTTCAATTAATTAAAAAAAAATAACACAGAAGTGTCTTTAAAAACAGTTAAGTTTTCTGAATCTGCCTCACACATTTACCTCAGTCTACCTGAGTTCCTACAGCGTTCAAAGGAAAGAAGGAGAAAGGAGAGAAATCAGTAGAAGTAGAAAGGAGGACATTTGGTCTCACTGGTTTCAAGAGGACATTAATGTAGAAACCTGCTACAGGTGATGTGGACATTGTGGACTACAGGAAATGGTGGGACATGTAATTTTATATTGCCTGAGACTAACATGAGACACTTAAAACTACACTTCATGTAAACTAAATGACACGAGACATTAGAGTATGATGAAGTCTGTCTTGTGCAGACTGGACAAAAGCTTTAAATACACACATGAGTTCAGAACAGAGAATCACTAACAAAGTAAAAGAGGTTATTCTCCATTTGTCTCCTCTAACACTAACACTCATAAACATTTTATACAATGAAATTTTGAACATGTGAGTTCATAAAAAGCCTCTTTCAGCAGCTGTCTCTGTGGCTGAGGAAGAAACAGTGTTGTGGAGCCAGCAGTAGTGATGACAGTCAGACACCAATGCCCCAAGACATGCTTCAGATTCAAAACTACATTTCCATTGAACCACTGCTTCGATACTTGCTTTGGTGTAGACAAAATCACATGACTTATGATGTCCGAAGCAGCAGCTGTTTAATTTCCTTGGTGAATCAGCTGATTTTGCTGTACCATGTACTGATTTTGACAGGTAGAGAAAGGTTTGAATTTTGAAAGGGCTTCCTTGCTGTATATGAACTCAAAACAATGCGCCATGCATGGGTTGTAGTAGTCGTGTATGTGAATAAACCTCTTCAGTCCAAAAACAGTTGAGAAACTCTTAAAATATAAATTAATCTTTGATTGTTCCCCATCCAGCACACACTCTGCTGTGTTGCCCAAATACGTGAATACACACATTCATGAATCAGTGTCTATTTGTACAAAGAATCTACATGATATTCTGTACTGTATTACATATATATTTTTTCTGTGCTGCTGCATAGTTTGAATTATTATTATTAACAATGAAGATAATTATTTAAATCAAATGTTTGAAGACTGCCAAGGCCTATAATGTGAATGTGTCTTACGTATCACATATTGATTACATTGATTTGTCTGATTAGACTGCAGTGCTCTGCCCTTCACCAATAGAGGTCACTGGTTTTCATCAAAGCTTTGTGTAATTAACCTTTTTTTTTTTTGTAATTCTCTTTTTATTGGTTTTCTTATTACAGACAAAATCACAAAGGATACAAAACGTATCATACAAATGAGAATGTACCAAAAGACAGAACTGAAACAGACACTACCAAGAAAGAAGAAGAAAAAACAAAACAAAAAAAAAAAACAAACAGACAAAAAAAAACAAAAAACAAAACAAAGGGTCACAGGGTAATCAATATCATCATCAAAAATCAGCATACAATAACATTACAAGTCTCAATGCATAAAGCCTTGCTATTCACATCTCATTCATAAGTTGCATAAATCCGCATGTTCAGACATAAGCATATAAAAGAAATACCACCCAGGCCGTCCAGGAAGGATATAAGGCACCAAAGAAGCAGGGGAGAGCCTTACTGTTTCGCTTTACTGTAAATCAGTCACTCATTCAAAATCAAGTTTAAGTAAGGGCCCCATATTTTCCAAAATATCTCCAGCTTATTATTCAGTTTAAAAATTATTTGTTCATAG
This sequence comes from Lutjanus erythropterus, assembly GCF_056507025.1. Taxonomy (NCBI): domain Eukaryota; kingdom Metazoa; phylum Chordata; class Actinopteri; order Lutjaniformes; family Lutjanidae; genus Lutjanus; species Lutjanus erythropterus. Next base: position 38,935,398 of record NC_139326.1, on the reverse strand, counting down.
TTTGCTATTTTAGTCATTTCTCCACACCATTCATTGAAAGGGATAGTATTTTTCGTTTTCCAGTGCCTAAGCACTATCCTACAGCCAGTAATAAGGGCTATTCTACACCACACAACCTGTTGGTTTGTCAAACGAACCCCTTCTGGTATCATACCTAACATGCAGAGTGCTGGGTTTTGTATCATTTCAGTACCAAGTACCTTATTAAGAGAGAATATGATATTATTCCATAAATTTCTGGTCATTTGACAATCGTATAACATGTGTTTAAATGTACCTTTGTCACTATCACACCTCCAACACAAATCAGATTCCCGTAGTTTGAGTCTTGCCATCTTACATGGAGTCCAGTAGCTCCTATGAATAATCCTGTAAGTGATTAATCTCATCTGTATCTCTCTTGATGTTTTATACCAGGAACCGACAATTTCTCTGAACCTCTCATCAGTTATTTCTCTCCCTACATCCTCTTCCCAGGCTTGTTTGAGACCATTAAGTTTTGGTGTGAGAGACTGTCTCATAGTACTGTAAAATCTCGAAGCCCCACCCTTCGCCTGTTGTCTGGCCTGTAACATTTCTTGTATACTGGTTTGATGTGTTAAGGGAAATTTCCTTTTTATAGACATTACACAACTTCTCAGTTGGAGATATTTCCAAAAATCTTTCTTAGGAATTTTATATTTAATCATTATTTGTCCGAATGACATAAAATTGTCATCCTCAAAAACATCTTCAATAAAAATTATACCTGCCTCGACCCAAGTTCTCCAATAAAACGTCTTCTTGCCCACTTTCAAGAGTTTGTTGTGCCAAAGAGGCGATTTTTTAGTGAAGGAAGGGTTTTCCCCAATAATTTGATGTGATATTTTCCAAGTATCCCTCGCAAACTCAAGCAGTGGGTTCCTAAATGGTATTTCTCCTCTTGTTTGTGATATAAAAGCCTGTACTGGAAGGGGTTCTGTAAGTTCCTTTTCAATTAAAACCCATCTTGGAACTTGGCCCTCTGCCAAATACAGTTTGGACATCTGATTCAAAGAAAAAGCATATTGATACCAATCGACTTTTGGTAGGCTGAGACCCCCATCTACATTAGCTGCGCATAGTTTAATTCTATTAAAAAGAGGTCTTCTGCCTGTCCATAAAAATAAATTTACTGCCCTATCGAATCTTGATAGTAGTGGAGGAGGGAATTTCAAGGGTAAGAGGCATGTGACATAGTTAATTTGTGGAACTATCATCATCTTTAAAATGTTTATTTTGCCTAATAATGACAGTCCCAGCTTCGTCCAATTTTGTAAAGTACTCTCAATTTTCTGAATAAGGGGGAGGAGATTGTCCATCATTATATTATTCAAAGCTGGGGTAATCTTAATGCCTAGATAAACCAGGCCTGAAGGCATCCAGTTAAACTGCCAGTTTTTTCTAATCGCTGGTGGGCAAATCTTTGACAAAGGCATTGCCTCTGATTTCCCCCAATTTATCTTATAGCCTGAGATCAGAGAAAAGGAATCAATCACCGACAGTATATGAGGAACAGCTATTTCTGGATTTGAGGATAACAACAACACATCATCTGCATATAATAGCAGTTTATGTTCTGTTTTTCCAGCATAAATTCCCCTAATATTCGTGTTACCTCTAATGGCAGCCGCTAAAGGCTCTAGTGCTAACGCAAAAATCAGTGGGCTAAGGGGGCACCCTTGCCTCGTGCCTCTATGAAGGTCAAAGTTTTCCGACTTCCTTCTGTTTGTTAGTACTGAGGCTTTAGGATTGCTATACAGCAGTCTTACCCAGTTTATGAATGAAGACCCTAACCCAAACCTATGTAATGTCCTGAATAAATACCTCCACTCCACTCTATCAAACGCTTTCTCAGCGTCAAGCGAGAAAGCGACAGTAGGTTCGATGTTATTCCTTGTGTGCCAAAGTAAATGTAATAACCTTCGAACATTGTCTGCAGAAGACCTCCCCCTTACAAAACCCACCTGATCCGGGTGAACAAGACTGGGCAAGTATTTTTCCAGTCTTATAGCCAGAACTTTAGCCAATATTTTGGCATCTACATTAATAAGTGAAACCGGTCGATAGTTTCCGCATTGCTGAGGGTCCTTGCCTTTCTTATGTATAAGTGTGATTACAGCAGATTGCATACTCTCTGGCATATGGCCTCTTTTAAGTGCATCCTGAAAAACAGTGCGTAACTTTGGTGCCAAGATGTCAGAAAATGCTTTATAAAAATCCGTCGGGAAGCCATCCCCCCCGGGGGACTTTCCGGAATTCAGACTTTTTATAGCTTGGTGGATTTCTTCTACTGTAATATCTCCCCCAATTTCTTTTTGTATTTGTTCTGGTAGGGATGGCAAATGTACCGCTGACAAAAAGTTATCTATATCCTCCTCTGTTTTGGTGAGCTGCGATGTATACAGTGATTGGTAAAATGTCCTAAATGCCTCATTTATCTCCCCATTGTCTGTGGTTAAGACCCCGTCATCCTTTAACACAGATGTTATTAGTGTTTGATTGTATTGTTGTTTTGCTCGCTGAGCCAAAAACCTGCCAGCTGTTTCCCCTTGTTCATAGTACCTCTGTCTACACCTGAACAATGCATATTCTGCTTTCTTCTGCAAGATGGAATTTAATTCGTATTTTAGTTTGTTTAAATGAGACAGAACCCCTGGGTTACGTTGAGATGCATGTGACTTTTCAAGCTCCTTAATTTCCTTCTCTAAATTAAGTAAGCGGATAGTAGATTGTTTTTTAAGGTAAGAGGTGTGTTGGATTAATCGGCCCCTTAAACAGGCTTTAAACGCATCCCACTCCAGACCAGGATTAGTAGTTGATCCTTCATTAAATTCCCAGTATTCCAAAATTTCTTTTTTGATGAAATCGTAGGATTTCTCATCATGGATTAGGGAAGTATTAAATCTCCAACTGCTTATAAAATTTTTAGATCCTGAATTAGAACGAACCATCATTTCCACTGGAGCATGGTCTGACATAACAATGTTACCAATTGATGCACTCACAATCATATCTACCAACTGCTTAGATATCAAAAAGTAGTCTATTCTAGAATAGGAAGAGTGTGGATTTGAATAGAAAGAGTACTCCCTTTCTTGAGGATGTAAGACCCTCCAGATGTCAACCAACCCTAATTCTTCTTCCAAAACATCTATCGCTAGTTGAGATTTCTGTGTTGATCTTGTGTTAGGGACATTTGATTTATCAAGTACAGGGTTTCTCACCTGGTTAAAATCCCCCCCAAGTATCACATAGGTATTTCCAATCTTTTTTACAATATTGCAAATGTCAACAAAAAAATCAGAAGAGTCAGTATTTGGGGCATATATATTAATAAGAGAACATCTAATGCCACCAAAACTTGTGTCTAATGCCACCCATCTGCCATCCCCACCAGAAAGTTGCTTATGGATAACAATGTTTAGATTCCTACGGATTAGTATGCACACTCCCCTCTGTTTGGAGGGGTAGGCACTGAAAAATATTTTACCAACCCAGTCTCTCTGGAGTTTTGCGGATTCCTCATTATTTAAATGAGTTTCCTGTAAGAAGCAAAGATCTACCTTTTTTTGTTTCAGGTACAGAAGAAGTTTTTTCCTCTTAATAGCTAAATTTGCCCCTTTAATATTCCAAGAGAGTACTTTAAGTATTTCTGTCATAATTGGCTTTATCTGTTATTTCGATCTGTGTCCTTGACCACCAGCCCAAACATTATTCCAAACTGTATAAACATGTCATTGTAAGCCACATTCTTAATTACCTGCTTCCCTGTGCTAAACATATACACAAAAAGTAAATAAAAACATGCACATATAAGAAAACACTCAACTGGCAACCACTTACAAACAAGATGGTTTGCCATAACCTTAACTCCTAAACAAAACAATGGAGTAATGCGTCCGCGAAACTCAAAGTCCCGTCCCCGCTGGACGCTCTCCCTGAACCCCTCCTTTCTTTTAACATTAATTTTTCTCAATTTTGTTATTTTTGTTATCTATTTTTTCCTATTTTGGCTCCACCCCTGTATATGTGTTTTTAGTGGAGAACTAACAATAGTCCTTCCCCATATTTTACTTTGACATAACCTACTGATATAAGGTGGCTCATAGTCTATCCGGAATCCTGCAAGTTATAGCCAGACACATCTGGCAAATAAATTCCAAACCTATGGTTCATTCTCATGCAATGTTAGTACATTCCCTTCTTTAACATAACACCTCCCAGCATTAAGTCCTGTACACAATTTATGCAAATCTTTCATTCTTTCACAGCCCCCGCTATCAAGTTATAAAAAGAAAAGTAGAAGCAAATTCAAATAAAATCAGATGCTGCAGGAAATCACCTTTAATCCCCAAAGTCCTATAAATTAACTTAAAATAAAATAAAATATGACCCATTTTAAATATTCAAAAAACGACACAAGTATAGTTCAGTTCACGAGTTCAAATGGTTTACCATGGGTTTTCAACCTTTATCCTCCTTGCAGCATCCCTCCCAATAAATAAAGCAAATATATACATGAAAGTAAATAAATATTCAATCACCTCGAGTGCAGTGAGGGAACTGTAGTGTCTGTGAACAGTCTTACAACGTACTGGCAGATTCAACGAGAAGAGAAAAAATAAAAATAAAAAACTGCCGAATGTAGAGAAAATATAGGGAAAAAAAACCCCAAAAACCAGAAGGGATCTATTTGTAAATGTCAAATGTAAATTCGAATTTTAGCTCACCATATCAGGGTTTGAAGACGGCTTGTCTAGTAGATCATTTTGTACACTTTGTTTTATCAGCCTCTTGATGAGAGAAAAGCTGCAGCATCCTCAGGTGAAGTGAAGGTGTGTCTGATGTTGTCAGCGACCACTCTCAGCATGGCTGGGTATATCATAGTGTACCGCAGCCCCTTTTCCTGCAGCTTCTTTTTCACCCCATCAAACTTTTTGCGCTTCTGGATAACGTCCTGAGACAAATCCTGGAAAAAGGAGACTGGTTTGCCCTTCCACGTCGCTCGACCTTTCTCTCTTGCCGCGCGTAGCACGGCCTCCCTGGCTGTGAATCTCAGGAAGCGGACCAGAATGTGTCGGTCTCTGCCTCCTCGTTGGCCGGTTCTGTGGGAGCGCTCGATTTCAAAATCCCGTGTCAGCTCGACATCCAGTGTTTCTGAAATGAGTTTCTGTACAAACCCCTGTATATCACTTCCTTCGGCACCTTCCTCTATCCCCACGATGCGAACATTATTACGCCGACCGGCATCCTCCAGATAGGTAACTCGCTCCTGCAGCTGTGCGACGGTTCTCATCGCTGTGTTCACGGCTGTTTCTCTCGCCCCATCTTTATCCTCGAGCGCCGAAATCCGTGTTTCGGCTTCAGTCACCCGATGTCCAAGCGTCTCCACTGTAGTTTGGACTGCATCCATGCCTGTTTTCAGCCCGCTCATGTCCGACGCTATGGTTTGAAGCAAAGTTTTAATGCTAGCTAGCTCAGCTGCGGTGTCTATCTGCGGGGGCGCCATGTTGTCGTCTTCTTCTATAGCCGGTCGGTTAATTTGGCTTCTCAGACCGTACTGTGTGATAGATTTTTGGACTCCCTGCATACTTCTTCCTTTCTTATTCTAATATGTAGTTGTTTTATGTATCTTAGATAACTCCAAAGTTGCTATAGGAGGGTGAACAGGATAAAGCCCCGCGGAGAGTCACGCTATGCAGCCATTTCGGGTGCTCGCTTCACCGGAAGTCCCTTAATTAACCTTTTTTTAATACAATTGGCTGAAGTGGTTCAAAGCTTCACAAAAGCTTCATCTGCCCCTCACTGAAGCCAGCAGTGAACATAAATAGCAACAAAGTCAAACCAAATAACACACAAGAGGAAAACAAGATGGACGCCAACTACAACTAATACAAGACAAAAACTAACTAAAGCCTGACCCCCCCTCTGACTTGGCAGCACATGGTTTGGTCTGATGAGCTGGCTTTCAGATTTAAGAGGCTCCACCCCTCAGATACACCTTTGACTCAACCAGGAAGTGAACCGCCCCCAACAACCACAGTAAGTCAAAGACAAAAAAAAAAAACAAACAAAAAAGACCACATGGTTAATTTAAGAGAAAAGCGCTTGTTAAACCTCACAGTGTGAGAATGTGTTCACTCCATTTAAACAGAGTGAGGATACAAACAGATTAACAAGTTTCACATCAAACAAACTGTATCATGAGAATTGTTTGGGTGTGTTTGACTGCAGAGGAAATGAACCTGTGCAGGTGAGTCTGACTGGCTGTTAACATGTGTGTCTGTGAGCATGTGTGTCTGTGAGCATGTGTGGTTGTTAGCCTAGCTGTTTACATGTGTGCCTATGGTCATCAAACATTTAGCAGTGTTTTTAAAGACACCAGAGCAGCAAAATATTTCCTGCATCTCCAACATATATGCTAAAACTATGGATGTTAAAATGTTTAACGGGACATTCATCCCCAAACACTGACTCTGCCTCCTTTGCTGAGTATGCAGAGATCCTGACACATATAAATACCTTATTGAATCTTTAGGTAATATATTTCTGACATCTGGCACTTTCTGAGGAACTATTTTCCTGTTGTAGTAGTGTCTCCACTGTGGTGTTATAGTAAACCAGTTACATTGCACGCAGTGACATTGGTGGCACTTTAACAGCGCTCGTTTTCACTCAAAACAAGCTGTGGTTGAGGGAAGTGACATAAGGCTGCTCTCATCCATTAATTGCCTCTGGATCCCCAGATTTCCAAGTGACCAAAAGCCCAGAATCTGACCCTGCACTTACTCAGAGCCACATTAAAGCGGCTCTGAGATGAAGTCACAGGGTCAGGATAGGGTGTCATCAAGTACTTTGTACATGGATAGGCTCTTTCCCCCACAAGCAGTCCATCAAACAGCCCTGTTAATAAAGAGAGAGGAGATCACTTAATTATTGTTAACAATTAATCAAGAATAGAATGATTTTAGAATATTTGCCATACCTTGCTCAAACTGGTGGCCAAGCAAAGACTCTCTGAAGATTCTGGAGTCATGTACAGATCTGGGCCACCTTGTCTCAACACTTGTGACCATTAGCTGGTGGTCACATGTCATCTGCAATATGCATTTCAGGTTAATTTCACAATGAAAGCAGTGAAACAAAGGTACTAGTGAGCTCTTTTTAAAATAAACTGATAAGGCTTATTAAGTGTGATAAAGAACTATAATAAAGTGTGCTACAAGTGAATATTTCTGACAAATGTGCATACTACTGTACAGCACTATTAGTGTACCTGTCTGTAACATGCATATGTGCCACCAATCACCTAACAAAAATGAGTACTAAATAATTCACCTGGACATTAATACTGTGAAAGGATTTCCTGTTCACATAATCACCCTCATGCTCTCCCAAGGGTCCTGTGATGGGGATGTGGGTGCAATCAATTGCACCTAGGACCCTGGGGAATCCTATTAAGGAATACAATTTATATATTAAATGATATCACAGGAGTAGACGTCTACTGCTTAATATAGGGAAATAGTAATGTATACTATCACTTATTTTGTAGAACCATTCTTTTACAGTTAATGTTCACACATGGCTGGGAAACACCACAAACGTGTTCAGCCTCTCAGTGAGAGAAAGAACAACCTTCCATATTGTGCAGCAGACTGTGTTCTTGCTCAGATTTTCAGCATCACCGACTGAATACATGTAGGTCCCCATGGCAAAAAACCGCAATGCCACACGCACTGTTTGGCCTACTGTGAGCGCACAGCTTCTTTTTGTGGCATTCCTGATGTTTGGCTCAATCAGGGCGCATATGTATTGTATTCCCTCAGCTGAGGATCTATATTGCTCATAGAGAATATCATCAGGAAAAGCCAGCAGGTCAGTGCAATCACGGAATACTCGCTCCCTCCGTAGTGATCCTCTTATTATCCTGGCACCCATTTCGACCGGAGTGTCCACAAATGGTGACGCCATTTCCAGTGAATTTTAAAGGAGTTTAACAGTGAACAGGTGGCACTTTTACAGACGATTTAATCTAAAACTCTGAACATAACCTGCTCCCGACCAGGTTATGTGCTTAGCATAGGTTACCATGGTGATCTAGCCAGGTTAAAAAAGAGCCACTTTCGTGACACTGAAAATCCTGCCTTTAGACTCCATATAGCTCGCTAACACATTAATCTGGCTTCGTAGTACACCCCTCAGGTTTGCTTGGTCTGCATGTGTTGATAAAGCCTCCAGGAAAGATGCAAATGAACAGAGAACATGCAGACTAGTTCACTGCAAATTAATCTAATATTAAATGCAAATCCAGCACCAGGTTTTCTATTGAGACCTGACATTTAATCAGGCTGCCATCTACAAATAGTGTGCAGCTTGTACTATAATCAGCAGTTGACTAAACCATTATTGAGCCTTGAGGAAAAACTGAGCAGTGAGTGTAATTGATGGGAAGCTAGAGGCAACTAAGGCCCAATAGCAAATTTCTGCCTCAGGGTTGGTCATTTTCAGAAAATTTTGGAAATTGTGACAAACACATTGAACAATAATTTTAGTCATGAAAATAGTCACTCTGTTGTTTAGTGGCGATTTCATTAATAAATTAGCCATCAGCCCTTTAACCCCATATTTCTGTCATATCGCGCCCTAGGAAATGTGGGTTACCAGAGGTCATAAACAAAAGAGTCATTTCTTCATGGTAAGGAGTTTTGATGAGTAGCTGCCAGGATTCAGCAATTGCTTTTAAAATACAAACACAAAAGGTCTCCTCCTGAGCAGGGGGGAGGGTCTCTTAATCCCTTGTCTTTTCAGTCGTAGCAGAAGCTGCAGAGTTCATACGTGTGTGGAGCTCCTTGTATTCCATGCAGACAGGAATGTGCTTCTTCCTACTGTAGGTTACCTGTGATCCCATCAGTCAGCAGAGAGCCTGACCAGACTGACCCTGTCACTCACACTGACGCCAGGCAACACACTGTACACCACTGTGCAGTCACTCTGAACTCTGTCACGGCCACTGGTCTTTTCTCTAAAGCTGGGAAGTATGTGTGACCTCAGCTCAAGTGAAAGTTGTTTTCATGCATTTATATTTTGAATTAGGAAATGAAAACAATAGTGCAGATTTCCTTCATATCACTGCTACAGCAACATGGTATCATAGTTTGACCTCAGAGAAACTATGTGAATACATTTTCTCCTCTGTAAGTACTACATGCATAGTTTTGGAATAACTCCTGAAGGACTGATCACTGGAATATTTCTTACCTTGTCTAAACTGAGTATTTACTTCATGTCCACTGCATATATACAACAATTAGGTCTACTTAAAACACTTCTGAGGTGGTTAAATCAGAATACTGACACCAGGCAACAGACACACAACACGCTTTTTTCAGTCTTCAGTCTTGGTCTCTGCTGAGCTGCAGTTATTTATCTCAGTCAGCAGTAAAGTGTGTAGATCACAGTATAGTACTTAGGGACTTTTTTTTTTATTTTCTGCAGCAGCTAACAACACACAGCCTTTCACTGTTTATATAATGTTACTACAGTGTTTTCCCGCACTCTTCATAGCAGAGGTGGTCCAAAAGCTAGCTTGCTAACTAGCTCATTGTTTTTTCACTGTGGCGGGCAAAAATCACATGAGAAAATGTGATTGCAGTTTGTCTGTTGGCCAGTTGGTCTTTATTAATCCCTGTGGGGAAGTTTCTGTCTCGCAGCAGAGATATGAGAGGAAAGGAAAAAATAGTAAGTAAGGGAAAAAAATTAGGCAATACCATAATACAGTACAGTACAATAAAAAATGATAAAGAATCAATCAATATTACAAGTACTACTAGTGCTAGTGTAGGAGCAGGTACATGAATAAAGTGAGCTAGTGTTCACATTTCTTTTAGGTAATTTTTCTTCACTTGTTTATTAAAGGCTATAATCATGACTTGAACGTGTGTAGCTCATGATAAGCTCTTGGTTGTTGCATAGTTTTGGCAGAGGGATTTAAAGGGATAGTTCACCCAAAAAAGAAAATGAGAATTATCTTCTCACCCTCATGCTGACTGAAGGTTGAGTTTAGTTTTTTAGTCCATAAAACACTGCTGGAGTCTCACAGGAAAACAGTGTTGCAGAATTTACTGAATAATCAAAGTGAATGGTGACCAGAAAACAACAACCAAAAAAAAACACCAAAATGCCTCCATACTACTTGTCTGGTGTAATCCAAGCCTACCAAAACCCCAACATACCGTTCACTTGCGTTGCACCATTACACCACACACACGCCCAGTTCAGACAGTGTGTATGTGCACGTGGCTCCAAGCTAAGGATCTACAACGAAGATTCAGACTGAAAACATGGTGTAAATAATTGAAGTCACCTTGGCATGTTGGAGCATGAGGAAACTTAGATCACATCAGAGAGCAGTATGGAGGCCTTTTTAGGTTTTTCTCCATTCACTTCAGTTGTTTGGGAGGTTCTGCAACACTGAGGAGCTCAGTACGGAAACATCCTCACGTGTCTTTGCCAAAACCAGAACTCTATAGTTAGTTAATGGAGTTAATTTGTTATCTATAAATGTTTTTATGTGTGCACATGTGTTATTTGTGCACATGGTTATTACATCCGTCTCAGTTTTGGTAAAAAGGTCAACTTACCAGCTCAGAAATGAGACAAATACATCTACATTACTGTACCTGGTGAGCTATGGCTCTGCCTGTGTAGCAGTTTGGGTGGAGGGACTTTTAGGTCACTTGGTTCAAAAATAAGCAGACACTGAATACCAGTATAATACCAGTAGAGACTGAACCTCTGTTGTTGATTTCTTTGGTGGTTGGATATTCTCAGTCAGTCTGCCAGTCTTGTGTTCACCTAATGACTGGCTCTGCATAACGTGAACAAAACATGATGGTGCTGTGAACCACTGGCAGTCCAGTGTGCTACATCTGTTTATGAAGTGTGCTCATGATTTAGAATCAGAGAAGAAACTAACTTGATTAGTTGTTTGTAACTGAAAAGTCGTGTGGTGTTGTATCTGATATTTCAGGTTAATACTGTAGGGGTGTTGGGTGACTCTAACTTTGAGTCACCCCTTCATGTCTCAATATTATTCTTCTGGGAGGGGAAATGAGGAAATATTTCAGGGTCAAGCTCAGTGAAGGCAGAGAATGTGGGGAATTTGGAAGTGAATGCTCTTGTATCTGGGCTGTTAGGTTAAAGGTCATTAATGTCAGTGAATACTGTGTGTTGCTAATATTACATCAGGAGTATGTATTTGGGGGAAATGTCTTTCAATATCATTGAATTACAAATAATTCCATTTGCAAAATGACCATTTATAAAGTTGACATCTTATTTTGAGACAAACTGCATCAGCATGTTGAAGCTCATGTTGATGTGTCTGATACTTGATACTGTATGTTCTGTAATGACAGAGTGAAGGTACTAAACACAGCTCTGAAACTATGACCCCCATCTCAATATCATGTTACTTTTTTCTTCAGCAAAGAGATTCATGTGTGCAAGATGTTTTTTCCAGTCATGGTGATGTCATCAACAGATAAAATCATGAAAACACATTTTTAAAATCTGGAGTGACTTACTGTGTCAGACTGTCTCCCTAAAATTCAGCAGAGGAGTTAGATTCTCCATCATTTTCCACTTTTGTATTATTTTTTTATGATTTAGCAAACTAGTTTACATCCCACCCACAATACATAAGACTTGATGGCAAGTTTTTTCAAGTTCTAGTCGCAATTACTGCAGCAATTTGTTCAAGAACTGCTGCTCAAATATTGACTGAACAGGCACTTTGTTAAAAAGTGTTGTATATTTTCTAGTTTGCAGCACCTAATACTAATGACTTTTAGCAATGTTAGTTTAATAATTGTATGAGCAAATTTAAATTTGATTCACATGATGGTCACAGTCAAAGCCTGGTTCATTTAGAGGATTGAAACTGCTCAAAGTACAGGGTATTAAAGTGTATGTAACTAGTATAGATGTGATGTCATACATCTTGATTTTTTTTTTAATGTCCTACCCAGAAGCCACAGTTTGTTCAAGCTGCGGTACGTAAACATGGCATTTTAACTGTCACACAAGTTCAAGATGAACAAAATTAGTATTATTTTCATTTAAAATGCAGTAAATTGGTTAAGATTTTGGGCCAAATCTCAAAATTGTGCTATGGTGTGACTGTCTCAAATTACAACTTATTAATCAAAAACAAAGGCATAAAAATCTTGATAAATACCCCAGGAATTATTCTACTTGTACAAGTGTATCTACTTTAGAAAGCAATTATCTTTTTTTTCTTCTTTTTTTTCCCTAAAAGTGCAGGGACTTACATTTGGTCACTGACAACCATGTCCTGTGTAGTGGGACATGGATGTATAAAAATAGAAAATGAACAAAGATAGAGAATGATGCAGAAACTAAATAGACTTAAAATGTTTACTTGAAAAATGCAGTTGTTATATAAAAATTATTCACATATCTTATCTGACCATTAAACAGTTACAGTCCAATGTCTCCAGTAAATCACACCAAAAGTACAACTAAAACCACCTATTTTATGAACATTTTATATATTTTGAAATTTCAGAATGGGATGGAAACAGACTTGGTAAACAATGATGTTTAGTGAAACACACTATGCAAAGTGCGTCCTTTGTGCACTTTGCAGGTCTGAGATTTATTAGGATTTATAATTATGATAATAATTCTTTAATCCTTATTAGTAAGATTTAGATTTTCAACCTCCTGCCCACAACCGTACAGACCAGGCTCAAGTTCATTTGCTATCTTGCAGATGTGGCAAAAATGGCAACTGTGCCATTGTAAGATGACAATGCCACCTGTGCCTCTGGCATATTGTCTTTGCGCCGGGTGTAAAATAGGTCTCAGGGTGTTACAGCTGACACTGTCCTCAGAACAAGCTATCCTGACAGTAGTATAAACAGCAGCCAGCCTAAAACTCTGGTCTCATTGTTTAAATGGACAAAAGTCATGTCAAGTTGTCTACATGAGAAGCATACAGAGTTAGCTCCCAGGTACAGATATGAAACAGATTCTTTGCTGGAATCCTCACCAAGCTGCCCTTGATGAATCAAAGTAAAACAGAAGAACAACACTGAGGACAGAGAGGTATATCTCCATGTGTTCAGTCTGAACATCTAGTTTTGTATTCAAGTGCACTGCAGCGATGCTCTCTGGAAGCTCCAGACACACTGCAGCCATGAAGCTGTCAGTGATTTGGCTGGCCTCCTGGGACAAAGTTAAGTCCAAATTTACCTCTCATCTTCTCTCAACACATGGAGTCAAGATGCCAGTTTCTGTGCTTCCACCTGCACACATCAAGTCAATCTGCCAGCTTTGAAAAATAACACCTTTCCATCTGTGTTTCTGCCCCCTTCTCTCTCACAGTGTACAGTAATTGCACTCAAATATTTGTATGATTTAGGAATGCGGCTCATGGTTCATGACAGGCCTTTCATCGCATTATCAGAGCCCAGTCATGTGTGACTGGAGTCGCGGTGGTGGAGGAAGGATGAGAGGGACAAATACGCTGAGTGATGAACTTGGTGTACAGGCAGACATGCAGGTGAAAAGCAGGTCTCTCACCACACGTACTGAAGACTGAAGTAACCATGACATTTGCAGGGAAGAACATTTAGTCATTTTCTGAATCTGATTCAGTTTTCCTAATATGATTTGTTATGATTTATATTTTTTAGCCATTGACTGCTGTATTCAGTGACAAAATGTGTTATCTCTAAAGTCCTGTCTTTCCAGAGGACACTTACATTTAAACTCTAATGTGATTAAACTGCTACCTAATAGTCAACTGGTAACTGCTGTATGTCATATATGAAACCCAGCAATGTTGTTTCCTATAAAACTTACATGACATTAAAATGTCATCTATAGGCTCAGCAGATGAGATGAAGTTTTGTTGCTAAAAGTTGCATGTTGGCCATTCATTCATTCATTCATTCATTTTCTGTAACAGCTTATTCCATAAGGGTCGCGGGCTGCTGGAGTCTATCCCAGCTGACATTGGGCGAGAGGCGGGGTTCACCCTGGACAAGTCGCCAGTTCATCACAGGGCTGACACACATAGACAGACAACCACTCACACTCACATTCACACCTACGGACAATTTAGAGTCAGCAATTAACCTAGCATGCTTGTCTATGGACTGTGGGAGGAAGCCGGAGAACCCGGAGAGAACCCACGCAGACACGGGGAGAACATGCAAACTCCGCACAGAAAGGCCCTGCCACAAAATGAACCAATGCCAGAAATCTTGTATCATGATACTGTTTATTGACAATTTATACAATGTCACAAAACAGAATATAATGATACTCAAGTGTATCTTTTTTTTCCACCCCTAACACTGCTGTGAAACTAGAGCATCAGTACTGGGGGTAAAAGTTTTGCAGATGTTCTCTCAATTGAACACAAATGTATCACAGTGGACTGAATGTTGATAGGTTGTTGGACCCTTCTCTGCTGGCTACATGAGGAAAAATCAGGAATTTTCCGCAGTTTGCATCATATTGTGTGTTGCTGGCAACAACTGGGGATTAGAATTGGCTGAACAGTCATGCCAGTATATAGAGACACCGATATGACTGATGGACATCTTGACTCACTGCCATAACATTTTGACTTAACACATTTTGCGGATGCAGTTACATGCTCTTAGTCTGTCAAACTGTGCAGTTTCTCAGTGGTGGCCATGCATGTTTCCTTTCTTCATGGCTCTTATAGTATTGCTGAGCTCCAGTTCATTCAGTGAGAAATGAATGGAGGCTGTAAAGACTTCATCAACCCCTCCTGTGGGTGTTGGATTTCACTGCCACACCATGGTAAATGACTGCATGAACTCTGCAGGGGCATGGAACAAAGGTTCAAGGGGTGGGTCAGGAGTCAGTAGCAGATGATTTTTAGCTCATATAATAACAAACATACACAAAGATTATATGCATCTACAAATTTCTAGTCTTTGCACCATTTGTTTTGGCTATAAACAACTGTGCTTGATCACCCATTTGAGGGCTTTAGATGGCAACCATCCAAACCATTGACATAAACATACAGAGGTGGAAGACATGAAAGCTCCCCCAAAAGTAAAGTCAAAATGTCTCAATTGCCCCCTGGTGGCTGGTTGCAGTATAGGTCCCAAACCCTGCCCCCTACATGTTAACAGATGGGATGAGCCAAACAAAATGTCAATTTTTTTTCTAACATGGTGTCTGTCATTTGATGTATTTCTTATCACTCTGATTTAAGTTCAAGTGTTCATTTTTCTGATCACTTTGGTTTAGAAGCCATGATTGAAAGCTGAACCCTGTTCGCCACTGAGTCGGCCAGCTGTGTGGGCGGGTCCTCCAAAGTGCTGCTCCAATGCTGGTCACTAATGTGCAGACTCTGGCTCCACATGTGCTCGTATCCAGGATAGTTTGGCTTCATTTTTTACAGAGGGAGGAAGTGGAGACAGGTCACTCAGCTTTATTAATGTCAATGATCCAAACAGTAATGCCCACACATAATGTAATGCACCATTACTATGTGATGTTTGAGGACAGAGATCTGCAGACACAATCATTAGAGGAGGCACAGTCAGGCTTCTCTCAGAATACCCAAATAGCATTTTGATGTATGTTCACTTCTAGATTGTTCACATTAATATATATTTTCATTTAGTACATATTTTGTCATCTAGTACCAGGCTTGCTGAGTAACTATATGTAACGAGATTGGATATGGATCTGGATATCAATTAATCAATAAATTGTGCATAACAGGGGAAGGAACAGCAGGACAAACAAATAAACCTAACAACAAACACTTGGAGCTGCAATGTTTAAACTATTACCAATTGACTACGAAATTAATCTGCAGATATTTTGATAATCAGCTATTTGTTTTTAGTCATTATTTAATTTAAAGAAAAGTCGAATTCTCAGATTTCAGTTTCTTAAATGTGAATATTTTCTGCTTTCTTTACTCCTCTCTGACAGTAAATCGAATATGAATATACTGTGATGTGGACAAAACAAAGACGTCATCTTGACCTTTGATCATTATTTTTCACAGTTTTATGACAATTCATGGATCAAACAACTGATCGATTAATTGAGAAAATAATCAACTGATTAATTGATGATGAAAATGGACTAAATAATTCACCATATTTTATACTGAGGTAATCGAAAAGTAACTAAAATTAATCAAGTTACATGGCTTTAATATTGTGATACTTGGATTACATTACTGACTACATTTTTAACAGGTAATTAGTAACTATATTGGAATACATTTTTAAAATAACCCTCCCAACCCTGTCTAATACAAATGCTTATTTAATTAAAAAAAAAGATATATGGATTTTTTCACAGAAGAAATTTTGACTTGTAGTCAGAAAATCACAACTGTTACTAGTAACTGGTTTCTGGCCACCTGAAAAATATAATTAATAGACTTGCACCGATTAATCGGCAATGCTCGGAATCGGGCCGGTTTTCACGTGACTGGCCTTGACCGGTGACCGGCCGGTCAGCGTCACAAATCCGGTTCTGTGCCCGTCATTGTCACACACATGTTCTGCACGATCGTCACGTCATGCGCGCAGCAGACAAACTGACCATGATGTCAACACAGCGCTGATAACAGCTACACACACTCAGACACATGTCTGCTTGAAGATGGTGTCAGCGACAGATTCCAAGAACAGGATAAAGAGAAGACAGTCGGTCTACAACGAGACAGAGCAGCTGACAATGTCTCAGAACAGCCGTTAAACTCTCTCGCGCTTCAGGCTAATGCTAGCAAGCTAGCAGCAGACTGCTGTTCACAGAGGGACAGTTCAAATCTCACCTCCTGTTCTGGCTGAAGAATAAACAACCTGTGTTGATGCGTCTCCTCAAACATTTTCTCATCCAGACTCCTTTAACTTCTGTGTCTGTTTTTCTCACGGCAAAGTTTTACTTCAAACTGTTGCACCGCGCTAGTCTCCGGTTTGTTTACATCCGCTTCCACAAAAGATCACGTGAAATCGCGTCCCGCGAAATCCCGCGAGATGATATCGCGAGATCACGTTCACCCAATTCATCCAATTCACCCATTTCATTAAAAAATATAATAAGGCCTGGTTGTAATCTGGATGATTTTGGAGAAAGTATTAAATGAATATTTAATAGTCAGTGTCTTATTATGAACACATTTACAAGAAAAGTTGCAAAAATGTTTGTGCTGTCAATTACAGTTCTTAGAAAGACTGAAAATCGGAACCGGCCAAAATCGGAATCGGTAGGTCAGACCCCTCAAAAATCAGAAATCGGAATCGGCTAAGAAAGTTGAAATCGGTGCAAGTCTAATAATTAACACCCTCATCTTTAATCTCTAGTTTGGTCTCAGCCGACTCATGAGAACATTCTGTCTTTAAGCTCAACTGAATTCATCAGTTGCCACTTTGGTGTCTCAACAGAGAAAGTGGATTTGCTGCAGCATCTCTCCCAGATGGTGGTCAACGTCACTGATGTGTCCGTCTCAGTGGACAGTCTGAGGTGTCCAACGCTTCAAATCGGACTTTATGGCAGTCTTATTATGGCCACACAACAGGCATTTGAACAAAGGTACTGTCTCTTTTCTTTGTTTAATTTCCAGAAATGAACACTCACCAGTCTGGCCGCTGGGTGTGACAGTGATAATGAGAATCCAGAATTTAGAGGAAGAGTTCAACAATCTGAAAAATATGATTATTCACTTTCTTTCTGAGAGCAAGAAGAAAACATTTGTCACTGATGTTAGTGTGTTAAGTACACAGCCTAGCTTAGCAGAAAGACTGGAAGAAGGGGGAAAAGGCTAACCTAGACCAACATGTTTAAATCATTTATTGGTAGTAGTTTAATTTTAGTTTAAGCTTGTCAAAAGTGAGAATTTGCTACTTTTCCTTGCCTTATTTTATTCGACTGAAGATGTTTGGACTGCTGTGTGGACAAAAACAATTTGAAGATGTCACGTTGGGCTCTGGGAGGTTTGGCAGACTAAACGATTGATTAATCACTAAATTAATTAGCAGGTAATTGATGATTGAAATAACTGCATTTCTCAAGGTGTTGGTAGGTGTAATTCTGAACTTTGGGCAGTGCCAGGCTAGCTGATTCCCCCCTGCTGCCAGTCTTAATGCTAAGCTAGGTTAACCATGTCCTGACAGCAGCACTGCTTAACACACACAGTTTCATATCCATCTCCTAAAATGTAAAACTGTTCCTTTATGAGGTACAGTCACAGAAATATTGTACAAAACTATACTGTATGTTTATCTAAGTCTATTGAAAATGTTCTTTTTCCCCACAACTTTACACTCATGTCTGTTTCTGTCTTTGCGTTTACATGCACACATGTCGCAGTTTCTTTGAGTGTGTGTGTTTTTCTGTGTGTGTCTTTCCTGCAGGTTTTCTGATGAGTTCAGTCTGCTGATGGAGTTGCGCAGCTCTCAAAAGGAGGAGAGCAGCGTGGTGACTCTGTTAAATGCCTGGCATCAAATCCAGTTGCAGCTCCGCCTTGGTCCACATTCACTCACCTTCATCTCCACCCAGCACAGAGAATACGAGTACGTCTAAACTCCTCTACTGCACTATGATTACCCACGGCATGTACACTCTGCATTACTGAATATAGCTAATCAAGAATTGGACAAAATAGACGGCTTTAAAATCCAGTGTTTAAGATTTAGGGGGATTGATTGGCAGAATGTGGCAGAAATGGAATATAATATTTAGAAGGATGTTTTCATTAGTGTATAATTGCCAAAAAATAAGAAACCATATGGTTTTATTAGGTTTTATTACCTTAGAAGTGAGTCTTATGTATCTGCAGAGGGAGCAGCTCCTCTGCCATGCAGTTTGCATGGTTGTTTCTACAGTAGACCAGAATGGACAGACCAAACACTGGCTAGATATGGCCATTCATGACTTTTGTGGTGAATGTAGGTTTTTCTCTGTGCTTTGAAGGGTAGAGTGAAATGAAGTGTTTGCCATCTGAAAACTCACCTCTAGATGCAACTATTCCATTAGTCCTTTTAGCTGAAACCAAAAGTCTACTGCAGTCAGTGTTTATCATGTTTGTTGTCCTGTTGTAACAATGTCAACATGTTTTCATGTTCTCAGATGTCACCAGTTTCTGTGGTTAGTTCAAAGTCATCATAAGTGAGGGAAATGATGGCCAAAACTATTTAAAAAAAAACTACAAGACCCACTTGTTATAAATAGGAGTGTTCCTATGTACAGCCAGGCCTAACATGGTGCACACACTTAAGTTTAGTAAGAGCACTCATTGATTTCCTGAATGTCTCTGTCTCAATCAAACATAGGTTCTCAGTGGGGTCTCTCTGTGATGGCCAGTGGCACCAGGTATCTCTGGGGGTCTCCCCGTTCTGGCTGGAGATTTATGTGGACTGTTCTCTGGTGGAGAGGGTGAACTGGGCCTATCCTTGGCAGAGCATCTCCACTGATGGCCTGCTGATGGTCGGAGGCAGCCTGGAGGGCTTTGAGACACCTTTTGAAGTAAGCAAATGTGTACCTGCTTAATTTAACAGCCATACCACGTTTTGGTGTTTGCTCCAAAATTCACTAAGCCCTGCCCTCCCTAGTTACTGATGCTACGCCTGCGAAACTTTCCATTATTGCACTACATTTATGAAGTTTACAATGATTACAATGGCAGATTTAACATGGAAATTGGGAGTAATTGTTGAAACATGAGGTCTGTGATTCTTTAGAGAAGTAAATAAAAGCAGCTAATGCTAACTGCTTGATTCAGCCAAGAAGTTCATCTACAGCTGATGTTTTAATGTTTCCATCTGACGCATTTCAAAATGAGAACCCTGTGACAGTGTATATGTAAAGTTGCCTAGCAGCTGTGAACATGACATAACATTAATGCTAAAAGACTGAGGCTAAAGCTAGCTTACATCTCAGTAAACATTGGTTGGATGGTGAAGTACAGCGGTATATCTACATGATAGAAATACACTCATTAATGTGGGAAAAAGAAGTGCAGGGACTCGATTAATGCAGCGGACTTTGAGACAGGTCACCCAGCCAGACCAGCTGGATCATGACTGTGGAAGAGAGCCAGGATAAGAGCTAAGCTAACTCAGCTTAGACCTGAGACAGAGCCGGACAGAGACGCATCGTCGTCGACCCACTTTGATTCTACATCAGCCCACATCCTCCTCCTCAAACCCCCACAGAACAGCCCTACTTATGGTTGCTAACCTATGATTGGACAGTTGCTGTTTGGGGACGGGGCTTAGCAAAGGGTTAGTTGATGGCTGGGCAGAAGGCTAAATTTATTTCACAGATCTCCATGGCAGTGGAGAAAGCTTGATTGTAGTCTGTTTTCTTCACTTAATTTTTATTGTCACTTCAGTGTGAGTCAGTCACTTTCAGAGAATCAATCAGTTTCTTCTTCTCTGTAAGTGTTTTGTATGCAGGAAGGGTCAAAGTCACATATGACTGGACACATGGGGCTTACAGGTTAAATGGCTTAATGAAATTTATATGTAATCTTGTGTAAAATAATAATAGATGTAAGGACATAAATCTTTTTTAAGTATCTAGATTGAGGTTTAAAAAAGGTGGGGATCCTGCTCAAGCACTGGTAAACTTTCTATTTTTTGACAAATTCATTAAATAATATTGCTATCAGATGTGTCTCAACCATAACATGTCAACTCAAATCTTAATAAGAATTATGGTTTAAAAATGTGTATTTTGACATTTAGAGAATTCTGGACAACTCAAGAAAATAAAATAGCTACTGACTACAACATGCTGTGAAATGAAAAAAGATTTTGTAAACTCCAACAGTTTTTCCATCTGACAGAGTTGACGTTTACATTTAATTAAAAAAAAAAATCCTTCAGAGTTTGGCCTGTTACAGTTTAACAATGAGTTTGATCTTTTGATCTGGCATAATTGAAAAAAGAAAATGCAGCTTTGTCCCAGTTCTCAAGAACGACTAATATTTAATCAAAGTTAAATTTCAGATTTCAGTGTGGTCTTTGTGTGCAGTTACAAACACCCTGCTACCACACACTTTTCATGTATGGTTGTCTACGTGTTTCATGGCCACTCCGCTCTTGTGTTACTGTTGCATCAAGTAATGTGACCTGAGTGAGCGCTCCTCTACACCTTAATTGAGTCCAGAAAAGGCAACCTGAGTGCTGTGTCGTCACTGTCTGATAGTCTGGATGCCTTCTAGCAGCATTGATCTACGTTCTCACCTGGCCCTCTTGACCTCTACTTAAGTGTCAAGTGAGAGAGAGGAGTGACTGGGGGGAGTTGAAGGTGGGGCTTCCTGTGCCTGTGGTTTACCTATGGATAACCTATGACCTCTTCTTCCTATTGCTGTCCTCAGGGTGCTGTGAGACAAATCACCTTTGTGATGGGGGATCCAGATGCTGCCAGAGACCACTGTGCTCTCCATCGTCCTTCCTGCAACCTAGCAACCTCAAATGCGCTCTGGGTCAGGATAGAATTCTTTTTTCCTTTTACTTTTAATGTTTTTGGGAAGGAGGGGGAGGGGCATAAAAGTAAGAAAGGGAGGGACACTGTACCAATTCTAAACATGAAGTTGTGCAACATGTAATAAACTGGAATTCCCTACAAATGTGCAAGGTGTCAAGCCAGATGTTCTCACAAATTGGTTAGGTGACTTCGCTGATGATAGTTTACAGACAGCTTTAACCATTGAAATATAGTCTGCGTTTTAAATTGTGAAATTTAAAGTGCACCAGGCCTTGGATTTCACCTGGGTACATACTGCTTG
The DNA here is from genome assembly GCF_056507025.1 of Lutjanus erythropterus. Classification (NCBI taxonomy): domain Eukaryota; kingdom Metazoa; phylum Chordata; class Actinopteri; order Lutjaniformes; family Lutjanidae; genus Lutjanus; species Lutjanus erythropterus. The sequence continues at coordinate 38,913,542 of NC_139326.1, read as the reverse complement.
ACCCTGCTGCTTTATTATTTTAAATGTGTGTATTGCTTCTTCCTCTCCTTGCTAATTTAGAACATGCATGCTGACACGGGACCTCAGGAGTCGTCTAACAGTGCAGAGGGATCTGCAGATACAGAGGTCATACACTGGGTGAGTCCTCAGTTCAGGAGAGTGAGCTCTGTTGACAAGTAGATGGTGGACTGGACTAATGTTTTATTTTATTTTATTTTCATTTGCAAAAGGCAACATTGCAGAGTGTACAGAATGTAGAAGATTAATTTTCAAACTGATAAACTTGAACTAATTGTTGAAGTTTTAAAGTGAAATTCTTTCTCGTTCTTGCTTTATATATGACTTCAGGTGCTCAACAGTCCAGGGTCTTTTTGTATTTTTTTTGTATTGTATTTTGTGCTTCATAATGCATCACACATTTTCAGTGGGAGACAGGTCTGGACTGTTGGCAGGTCAGTCTAGTACCTGAACTCCTTTAATGTAAAGCCATGTTGCTGAAACACGTGTACAATGTGTCTTGGCATTGTCCTGCTGAAATAGACTGGGATGTCTCTGAAAAAGATGTCGTCTGGATGGCAGCATATGTTGCTTCAAAAAGTGTATGTAACTTTCAGCATTAATGGGGCTTTCACAGATGTGACAGTTACCCATGAAGCCATGCAGCCCCATAGCCTCACAGGCGTTTTTTTTCGCTGGTAACAATCTAGATGGTCCTTTTCCTCTTAAGCCCGAAGAACACGACATCCATGATTTGTGAAAACAATCTGAAATGTGGTCTCACCAGACCACAGCACACTTTTCCACTGTCAGTCCATCTCAGATGATCTTGGGCCCAGAGAAGTCTGCAGTGTTTCTGGATGTCATCTTAACTTGCTTTTGTAGATGCAGTGACAAACTGTATTTACTGACGGTTTTCTAGATTGTTCCTGAGCCCATGTAGTAATGTCTTTTAAAGAATCATGTTGATTTTTAATGCAGTGCTGCCTGAGGGATTTAAGGTCAAGTACTTTATTTTTCTTTTTCTTTTTGCCTTTGCCCCTTGCATGCAGATATTTCTCTGATACAGATACAGGCTGATTTCAGGATTTTATAGAACTCAGATTCTGCTGCTAGGTCTGCACCTCTGAAAGACATGGTGTTGCACATGGAGGTATCATTCTGCTCGAGGTCATGTTTGTCCTACATAGACTAAAAACTTTATTGTGCTCTTTTGTGTGTAAATAAGAAATAAGTGAAGTCCTTTATCCTTATCCAGGATTCAAATCTTTTATCTCTTCAACAGGAAAGAAATTCTGTATTGTGGGCACACCATCTGAAAAGTATTAGCATACTGTGGATTCCACATGATGTAAACACCTTCTACCATATTTTCAATGTGAGATTTATGAAGTTTTTTTTTTTTATCTCTTCCAAATAAGCTGCAGGTCCTCTGTCAGCAATTGCAGCCTATAGTGATAAATGGCTCATGTGGGGATAGTGGTGCTGTGTTTGCTCACATCATGTGCTTCTTCAGTGCATCTGTTACTAGACGTTTGTTTATAATGGTTCCAACACAGTGAGGGCATAGACAGAGAAGTGACAGTTGGAAGAAACAGTGAAAGAATTAATTATTAACGAGCAGAAGTTAAACTCATTTTACTGGTTTTTAATTTGTCCTTGTGAAGTTCAGACTTTTTCAGAATTTTTTCCTCATGGGGGAGAGCAGTGCATCATGGAAACAAGGCCTGTATCAGCTCTCAGGACATCACAGCAGCATGTGTCGTGTGTGTGTGTGTGTGTGTGTTCATGCGCAGATGCTGAAGGATGTGTTGGCTCTGATAAACAACCCCTCAGGGAGGATTATGGTCTGGCCCTGTGTTCATTCATTACTGTTTCCTCTTCTAGCTGCAGCCTAAGTGCTGCCTCTCCCCGCCCTCCAGTGATGTTCGCCAACTTTCCGCGCTCAACAGAGGATGTTCTTTTCAGGGTGGTGGGAGCCTAAAGGTTAGTGGTTCGGATGGCTCTGTGGGTTGGGAATTCCGCTGGAAGAAAGTGGATGATTAAAGATCTGCTTGCACTGATCTATTTTTTGCCCTCATTGGATTTTTACTCCCTTTTAAAACATGATTGCTTCTTCTAAAGGAGTGTGTTCTTGAATTTTGAAATGAATGGTGCTGATAATTTGAAAATGGACATTCCTCCACACTGAGGTCCAACTGTATGCACATACATATATTATTTCTAATATAATCAATTTTAATGGTTCTTTCTCCCCATTTTTGTTCTACTTATCATTAACAGTGTTAGCAAGGGTTGGATCATGTGGCACAATATAAACTTGTCCACTTTCTGAGATTTTACAAGACTTTTTATATTTTGTCCTTTTAAAATCTTTGGTTATATTAGGCCATTGTCGGTCATGTTGTAAATCCATCCATCCATTTCCAATCACTTATCTAAAATCGGGTCGTGGAGGGAACAGTTTCAGCAGGGGACCCCAGACATCCCTTTCTCTGGCTACATTAGCCAGCTCTGACTGGGGAATCCCGAGTCATCCTCAGGCCAGGGCAGAGATATAATCCCTCCACCTAGTCCTCAGTCTGCCCTGTGGTCTCCTCCCCGCTGGACATGCCTGGAACACCTCCCTAGGGAGGCGACCAGGTGGTGTCCTTACATGATGCTTGAACCACCTCAACTGGCACCTTTCTATGTAGAGGATCAGTGGTTCTACTCTGAGTTCCTCATGGATGGCTGAACTTCTCACCCTATCCCCAAGGGAGATGCCAGCCACCCTCCTGAGAAAACCCATTTTGGCCACTTGTGTCCGCGATCTCGTTCTTTTGGTCATGACCCACCCTTCGCCTTCTGGCTAAGTTCTCTTTTCGTCACAACAGTGCGGTAAAGCGAATGCAATACCTCTCCTGCTGCTCCGATTCTCCGGCCCATCTCACGCTCCATTGTCCCCATACTCAAGCACAAGACCTCGAGATACTTGAACTCCCTCACTTGGATTAAGAACTCATTCCCTACTCAGAGTAGATTATCCACCAGTTTCCTGCTGAGAACCATGGCCTCAGACTTGATGCTGATCCACATCCCAGCCGCTTCACACTCGGATGTGAACTGATCCAGCGAGCACTGGAGGTCACAGACCAATGATGCCATCAGAACCACATCATGTTGCAAATCAGTGAACACAATTATTAGCAATATTGGATTTTTTTTTTCTTTTTTGCACCTATGTGATAAAGTGCCTTAAATTGTCATGAATTACTTTTTTGTGTCAGCAAACAGATATCTATTTATACATCCAGAACATAATGACTGAGCAGTTTGATTTGTAATATGAGCGGTACAAAAGTACACAAGTTCTTTACTGAAGTAGAAGTACTGACATTTATGTAAAAAAAAATAAGACTTGTACGAGTAGAAGAAATGATTCAACTACAAGTACAAGTTCTGAAATGTACTCAAAATATAAAAGTAAAAAGTCGTTGTCTGATAGACATTTCTACTAAACATTTCTGTGCACAACTAACTGCAGCTCACCTTTTCTCTGGTCGAGACTCCCTGTCTGTCTGTCTGTCTGTTTCGTCTTTTACATTGTTTTCGTCTTTTTGCTTTTTTTTTTACAGTGTTGTCGTCCTCTTTTGTATTTTATGTCGTTTCTGTCATATTACATCTCCTACATCATTTATGTGTTGAGACATCTTTAACAGAATTTTTGTTTTGTGACATTTTTCACATCATTTGAGTCTTGTTAAGTTGTTTATGTATTGCTGTGTCTTTGAAGTCAGTTTCTTCTTGTTACTGTACGTCTTGTTACACATTTCACATTGTTTGTCCTGTTAACTCTGTCATGTGTGATAAGCATTCATGGACAGTGTTGGGCAAGTTACATCCAAAATGTAATACATTATTTATTATTAGTTACTGTCATTTGAAAGTAATTAGTTACATTACAATATTACTGTCTCTGAATTGTAATGCGTTACACTACTTTTGCATTACTTTTGAGTTACTTTTACTTTATGGTAAATTTATTTTAACAGAGAGAGACAGAATATCAACAAAAAATCCAGGAATAATATCCTCATATAAAGTTTAATTAATTGACATTTGATCGAATACTTATTTTCTCCACTGTATATTCAGATTCAACCCTGAACCTGAGGTGCACAGATTCACTTCTCCTCAACAGCATGTGGACTCACGGTTTAGGCTGCTGTTTGTAATAATAACACAGTAGATGACTCTCTATGACAACGTTAGCTTACCTTGTCATTGCTGGTGTTCACAGGGATTTTGTTGACAAGCTTTATGAACGTTAGCGATTCTACCGTAGATAGGGGGAGCATGTCTTCCACAATATACACTGCCACCAGTCTCCTCACTTCTCTAGCTTCAAGAAGCATGACAGACCGAGAGAAACGTAACTTTTGTTGCTTTGTCTTTCCCGTATGCTCGTCCCTGGTTGTCTTTCTCTTATCCACAGGTGTATCTCTCTCTTTTAACTTAATGTTAGCGTGGCACCGGTCCAGGTTACTAGTGCTTTTTTTTTGAAGTAGAGAGTTCCCTCAGTGTCGCACAGAGATTGCACTTGACTATTATGCTCTTGTCCTTTTCTCTGAAGAACTAAAAATAATGTGAGTATATCCATTTCGCAAATGCAGAATCCATGTCTGTAGTCATCTTTGCAAACAGGAAATGACTCTCGCGGATTTTTTTCCTGTTGTCGGGATGTCTCGCGGTGTTGGTGAATTCTTATAAAACAATACCTAATCGGGTTAAAATGCTTTGTAACGCGCGTTACATTACAGAAATTTTATTAGTAATGCGTTATATTACTGCGTTACAGCATATAGTAATACATTACTGTAATTTTGTTACTTTTGTAACACGTTACTCCCAACTCTGTTCATGGATACACCAAGGAATCATCTTTTGTGTTATTGTCCCATCATTTCAGGTCTTCGGTCTTGATTAGGGCTACAACTAATGATAATTTTCATAGTAGATTAATCTGTGGATTTTCTACATTACATTTTCTACATTACTTGATAAGTATTTTGGTCTATAAAATGTCAAAAAATAAAGAAAAATGTAGCTCAGTGTTTCCCAAAGCCCAAGATGACATCCTTAAATGTCTCATTTTGTCTGCAACCCAAATATATTCAGTTTACTGTCACAGAGGACTAACGAAACCAGACAAGATTCATATTTAAGAAGCAGGAATCAGAGAATCGACTTTTTTTCTTACAAAATGACTCAAACCATTTATTCATGTTATCAGAATATTTGGTGATGAATTTAATAGTTGACAACTAATCGATTAATCGTAGCAGCTCTACCATTGGTGGTGAGAAGGTGGCGTGCATGGGTGCAAAATAAATACGACCAATAATTCCACTGAATTGCATAAAACTAAAGCAACAAGTCTGTTGGAAATATATGGAGTAGAAAGTACAGATATTTGTTTTTGAATATAGGGAGTAAAAGTTAATAGTTGGCAGAAAAATGAATACAGTAAGTACGTACAGTAATAAAGTATTTGTACTTAGTTACTTCCCATCTCTGGTTATTTATATATATAAATATCTCCCCATTTGTGAGGGCCAGAGTGCATGACCTGTGTTTAGCTGTTTATATCTATGTGTCGGTTGTGTTGATTTGTAGTTTTACAATGTTGAGACTTGTGCTAGTGCCTCTGGGCTCCTACCCAACTGTTCAGAGGTCAGTCAGAATGACAGATGTGTTGTCAGGTCACAAGCTCTTCCGGCCCACTGGATGATTCGTGTAGCAGCCTGATACAGCCCTGAGCCCTCAGACAGAAGTGCGGGGTCCTGCAGAGGTTTGGAAATCACCAAAGAACTGGACGTGACTGGAAATGTTTCAGCTCAGGGGAATGTCAGTGTATAGTGAAAACAAATTGACCTTGATTGATCAAAAAATGTGATTTGCTTCTTGTTAAGATAGTTGTTGTTGCCGATCATTTTGATGATCTGATTGACAAAAGTTGATTGGCAAAAAATTTGCCTCAAGGCATTTTAGTAATCGAATTACTTGAGGAATCGTTTCAGCCCTAGTGCTGTGGTCTGACGAATCCACATTTCAGAGTGTTTTCACAAGTCATGGACGTTGTGTCCTACCAGGTAGGTAATCAGTACTACCTGGTAGATAACTACTGGTAGGTAACCAGTACTAACTTAGCAGTACTAACTTCAAAAAACAGCATCTGTGATGGTATGAGGGTTAGGGTTAGTGCCCATGGTATCATGGTTAACTGTCACAGTTGTGAAGGCCCCATAAATGCTGAAAGTTACATACAGGTTTTGGAGCAATATATGCTGCCATCCAGACGACGTCTTTTTCAGAGACGTCCCTGCTCATTCCAGCAAGACAATGTCAAGACATGTCATGCACATATTCTTAAAGCATTAATAGTTCAGGTACTAGACTGACCTGCCTGCAGTCCAGACCTGTCTACCACTGAAAATGTGTGGTGCATTATGAAGCACAAAGACCCCGGACTGTTGAGCACCTGAAGTTGTATATCAAGCAAGAATGAGAAAGAATCTCACTTTCAAAACTTCAACATCATCCTCAGTTCACAAACACTGACTGAATGTTGTTAAAAGAAAAGCTGATGTATCACAGTGGTAAACATGATCCTGTCACATCTTTTTTGGGACATGTTACAGGCATTAAATTCAGAATGAATGAATGTGTATTTACAAAAAAAAATTGTTAATCAGTTTGAACATTAAATATCTTTGTACTGTTTTCAATTCAATATAGGTTGGAATGTTTTTGTAAATCATTGCATTCTGTTTTCATTTATGTTCTACTCAATATATAATATATTTTTCTGGAATTGGGGTTGTATTAAAAACAGTGTAGGTCTAGGGATGCACTGACTGACCGGCCAGAGACCAGAACCAGCCAGTTTTCAGCATGACTGGCACTGACCGGTGACCCGCCGTCAGCGTCACATATCCGATTTTGTGCCCAATATTGTCACACACTTGGACACATGCTTGCGTGAAATTGGTGTCAGCAACAGAATATTTAATGGTCAGTGTTTTATTATGAATATCCTATTTATTTATTTTTTAACAATACAAGTTGCAAAAATGTTTGTGAATGCTGTCAGTTATAGTTCTTGGAAAGATTAAAAATCGGAATTGGCTAGAATCGGAAATTGGCAGGCCCGACCCTTAAAAAAATCAGAATCGGCCAAGAAAATTGAAAACGGTGCATCTCTAGTATAGTCCCAGTGTCACCAACCATTATATTCTATGTGGTCTCAGAAAGACATAAACACTTGTTTATGGCCAACTGATGATAAATATACACTTAACCAACTCACTGTGTCTGTCTGCTGGGCTGGTAGAGTACTGTACAATGGATAGAACAAAGCTTGTTCACTAAAAACAGCTGCCTGTTGGAGCTGGAAACAAGGGAGATGAGAATAAATTTCAAAGGCCAAAGAACAAAATAATGAGCTGAAAGAAGCTAAAAAGCTCTGTAGAGCTGAGGTGAGTGACAGAGTTGGGTGATGATGATTCTGAGTTCATCACTTTCATAGTAATTTGATCCATTGTTAATACTGTTAAACAGGACAAACGTGGAAACACCTCTATAAATTCCAAAAGCTGCTTGAGGCATTTAGTACATTATACTTGATACATTTCCATAAACGTGCAATAAATATGTGGTTAAAGGTTAAACAGTCTTCTTGTTAAACTGTCTTTTGCTTGTGCATCCCTCCATTTCTTGTAAAGTTACACTGATTGGTGGTATGACTGGCCTGTAGACAGCAGTAAGTTGTATTGTCTCACCTGTGTGCTCATGCAGGATTGGGTGCATCCTTGTTTATGAGCTTGTAGAACAAGATTTCAAAACCAAAATGAGGAGTCGCTCATCAAAACAATGCTCCGCAACCAGTGGTCAAAAGTGGGCAAGTTGAGGCAAATCTGTGTCAAACATCAGCCAACCAGATGGAGCTTTTTACAACACTGAGCTTTTTCACATCCAACTCCACTCCTGACTTATTATTAAATGCTTTTTCTTTTGATCACTCATCCAGATTCAGTTTCTGTTGTCATTTGCTCAAGTGTACCTTGTAATGTTCTTGGCTGTAAGTGAGATTTAGATGTTCTACTTTTTCAATGCCTGATTTATCCACAGCAGTATTGCTGAGCATAGATGTTCTTTGCAGGAACATACTCAATTGGGGCTGCAATGGATCACAAAATTCACAGATCGGATCATAAAATGGTTTTGAGTTATGGATCAAATCATTTTTCAGATTTAAAAAAAGGTGGGATCAGGAAATTACTTTTAAAATGGGCTTTGATCTGTCTGTAGTTATCATAGTCATGTAACATAATAATAATAATAATAATTATATATAATGAAAATTACACTGTAATAATAATAATATACATTATACTTTGAATACCACACTGTATTATACAGTGTAGTATACTGCATTATGTCCTATAGTACATATAATAGATAATTATACAGCTGCCCCGCTGAGCAGAGAGGAGCTGTGTAGAAGTTAAGACAGCAGATATCGCCAAAGTTTCAATAAATATCACAATCTTATGATCTGTTGCACACACAATGCCTGAAGACATGGTTGTTATTCAGTCAAGGCTATGTGACAGCTTCAATCAAAGAGATGTGCTGCAGAGTAAAACACAGCACGCATCCGTCCTGCCTTTCACTGCAACTCTGCATTGAGATTCTGGGAGTTGTGATTTCTTTAAAAGTAACAGCAACAGTAAAACTGTAACCAGACGTAACCATGCAGGTTACATGTAGCCCACAGTGTGTACGAGACACAGGATACTTAATACTAGAGGACGTCACTCAGTAGAGTGCAGACCTCCACCAGGCAACAGATGGTGAAACACCTACTGCAATGCCACCACACCTGCCAGATGCAATGAGTGGAGATTTGCCAACATTAGTTTGAGTTTGGCCAACATTAACATGACCCCTACATACATTGTCATAAGCTCAAACGTGATTTCAAACTTAAGCAGTCATTCATCACTTGTAGCCTCTAGCAGCCAGTTAAGAAGAGTGAATTATATCCATATATGGCCAAAACTAGCCTGAACCCAACCTGAGACGAAATGTCTCAATCCCAAACCCAGTACCAGTAGTGCTGCAAAACTCTGGCACACAGTTTAATCAGTTGGCACATAGAAATTAATTCTAGTATTATGGTTGTGATGTGGTTCATTTTAGTTGGGTGGTCATCCTTAGATGAGTCCTCCAGTGGTCATCTTTATCCTCCATGCATCTGGCCAGCTTACCAGTACTTTATACCCCTGTGTCTTTCTGAATGTCCATGTATGTTAATGTTGGAGGCCCTTGTGGTTGAAGCTCATGTGTTGCTCCCACAGCACCAGTCTGCATGCTGAGAGCTCCTGAATGATTGGCTGGTGACCTCTTAAAAAGAAGCAAAGTTCGCCACAAGTTGAATATGTTGTTGAGTTTCAACCAAAGAGTGATTTTTCTTTTCCAATCCACTGATTGTTTCATCTGAAAAGGTCAAACTATCCAGCTTGGCATTATGAACACATGCAGATCAAAATGCCTCTGGATGCAGTTGGATAGACCTACAACCAATCAGATTAACAAAACATGACATAGCTGTCCTTGGTCCATTTCCAGGCAGAAAGCCTTTCTCATATTACAGCTAAACTGCACACTAAAGTATGTTTCATCTAAGGAGAGATATAGGCAATGCAGTAAAATAATCTTGACCCATATTTGATCAACACTGTCTGGATTGATCTGAGTTTTGGGTGCCTGAGGTGTTGTGCTGGATGGACCTGCTGACTGGACACAATTGGACAGACCTACAACCAATCAGAGCAGCAAAATATGTGTTATGACTTTTCAAGTCTGGAGCAGTGACTCTCTATGTCAGTCATCATATAGAACCTACCCCATATTCATCTAAACAGATATAATTGACCTGAGGGGGGGATTCAAAGCTGACAGAATGGTCTGAATGGAGGGGTGGCAGACCGATCTGCCAGAGAAAATGAAAACATGAGTTCAGGAGATTCATCTGGTTCCCAAGCTAAAAACTATCCAGAGTTTTGGAAGAAAAAAGCAATGATGAGAAGAAAAATCTGATGAACTAAATTGAACTAAATTCTAAATGTATAAAGTAGAACATTTGCTAGTTTTTCCTAGTTTGACCTGATAATCTTTTTGAAACTCACATTTATCTTGCAACCCTTTGCAGGGTGGAGTACCACTGGCTTAAGCTGTCAGCATGCTTTGTGCAGAGAGTCACGCACCATTTCCCCTGCGGGGGTGTGCATACGCTGTCTACAACAGTTATTTTGTAGTTTGCTCTAGACTCACTCCCTGACACTGCAGTTTGTGCTGCGGACAAATCTACATCAGCACTCAGGAAAGAAGAAGAAAGCTTAATGTGTAAAAAGTAATGTTTTATAGTGGCTGTACGTTGCATTTGTGCAGCATGAGTTTTTTTTTTTGCTTTTGTGTTCTTCAGCTGTTACAGATACATTGGCTATCTGATAACTGGTGTGGAAGTAGAAGGAAAAGAAAGTGATTGGGCCAGTATGTGCAGCTGCAGATTGATGTTTCACATTTCAAGTAGCACACACTCGGTGCACACACTGGCTCTAGTTCTGTAATAGTGCAGGTTTGTGTGCTGTCATGCCTGTTTGTGGAGCCCATCACAGTAAATATACAACAAGCCTCAGTTCTCATGCTGTCTTTGTGCCATCACAGTATAGAACAGATGTGGAGACAGAACTGGTCAGAGGTTTCATCTTTTCATGGATGAGGTTTCCCCCATTCATGGGTTAACTGGAAGGTAATTCCACCTGGACTCACTTTACTCATCTTTTGAGGCTGCCCTGTAAATCTTAGACATAAATTCATTCCATGCTGTGGTTGTGGTTTGTGGGCTTTTGAAGGCAGACTCTGACTATATTTAAGGACAAAATAAAGGATGAAATTAGGGCTGCAACTAACGATTATTTTCGTTGTCAAGTAATCGGCTGATTGTTTTATTGACTAATAGTTGTTTGGTCAATAAAATGTCAGTCAGCTACAGCTGTGTATCGGTAAGATTCTGGTAATACAATATGTATCACGATTCAGTATATCACATGATATTGTGATACGTTATAGTTTGAAGAACACACCGATTTCAGTTAACAAAGTTTACTTTTTTATGCACTCTGAACTCTGAAGATGAATACAACACTGCTATTTAGTGGTCGGGGGTTTAAACACAACACAAATTAACGACTGCCACATATCTTTGCATTTATCAGAATATCACGATACAGTGTTTTGAGAGTCGATGCAGTATAGAGGAGTAAAGAAACCAAAAGGTATTCACATTTAAGAAGCAGAGAATTTTGACTTTTTTCTAGGAAAAAACAGAAAACGATTAATGGATTATAAACATCTCTAGGTGAGATATTTCATTTTTTAATCAAATCTAATTCCTGGCCGAATGGACAAGGCTTAAAATTAGCATTTAGAATATCTGGCCCATACTGCTCACTAAATAATGAATAATGAATATAATGTAATTATAACACAAGAATAAAAAAATATATAGTTGGGAAACAAATTCACACATACTGGAAATTGTACACTGTCTCCAATGCACCTTTCCCACATGATGTAATGCCATGATAAATGTGAGTCAAAAGTGAGGCTGAGGCATCAATATGTGAATGTAAATATGAGGCCAAATGTAGATTATGTGTTGTGGGTACAGATAATGTGAGGATTATTTTCTTTAAACATGGAAAGATTTAAGACAAAATGTTTTCAGCTGTTTGGCTGAAAATGAAATTTCACTCCTAGAAGAAAAGTATTTTTTTTTCTTACTAGTCATAAAGTGAACCTGGTTCCCCCAATTCTGACCTCCACAACCTCACTTTCTACAGAACTGTTTCATTGTCAAACTCCTGTCTGTTTCCAATCATGTCTCCTCCACATGATCCTTTTCTAATGCAGAAATTAGCCACTCTCAGGTTTCGTGCGTAGGGGACATTGTATGTCTTTTCAGTGTATTCCTAAATCCACATTTATGTGGAAGATATTTGCATAAAACCAAACAGGTAGCAGAGGTCTTGTGTTTCTGTTGCTTCTTCTATGTCCATCTAGTCCACAACTTATTTTGTGAATTCTCCAAATCACAGATGTAGTCTGGTCACCAATCTGGGTTACAAACTGCTGCCTGTAAAACTCACCATGCTTTTGGTGCCCTGCCAAGATTTGGTCAACTCAATATATTCTTTGTTTTTATTTATTCTAATTAAAATATAACTATGGAGACTCCTTTGCTTGCCAGTTGTGTGAAAAGAAAAGGAAATTAAACCTGAAGAAGTGCCTGATTTTATTTCAAACTTAATGTGTATTGTTCCTCTATAAAATATATGCAAATTATTCACAAATTTTCACATTTTGACTTTGGACCCAGTGTGCAGTGACTGTAAGGCAGCAGTTTTTACTCTCACAGTCAGTGACCCTGTGGATGGTCATTTCAATCACTTGGTCCACACTGAACTGTCTCAGCAGTTGTTGGATGTTCATGCTGCCCCCAGGAGGAATTATAAGAGCTTTTCATGCAGCACCATGATCGGGTCAAATTTTCACTTTGTCCACTTCATCCCCAGATATTCCCATCAGCCACAGCTGCACTTTGTGTCTTTGCTAATTAGCAATTTTTAGCATGCTAACATTTTAAACTAAAATGCTTCCCCAGACATTTCCCATCAGCCTCAGATGTACTTTGTCTGTTGCTAATTAGAACATGTTAACATGCTTAATTATCAAAAATTAACATACTAACACTTAAAACTAAAAGATTTCCTCAGATTTCCCATCAGCCTCAGCTGACTTTGTGTCTACTGCTAAATGACAAATGTTAGCATGCTAACATGTTAAACTAGGATTCTTCAGACATTCCAGCCGTAGCTGTACTTCGTGTCTTTTGCTAATTAGCAATTATTACCATGCTAAACTGAGATACTTCCCAGAGATTACCTACTAGCCTCTGCTGTACTTTGTGTGTATGATTTATTAGCAAAAGGTAGCATGCTAAACTAAGATACTTCCTACAAATTTCCCATCAGCCTCAGCTTGTGTCCTTACCACTGTGCCAGGATTCCAGAGAGAGCCTTGCTCTCGCAATTATTTTAGATGTAAATTTAACATCATTCAGCCTTAGTAATGTTTCTTACAATGAGGGTATATAAAGCCATCTCTAGGCTACACTTGGTCAGTGTGTTTAAAAGAAACTTTTTGTATGCATGTATTTTTAGAATATCTGTCAGTCACTGTCCACCAGATGAAAGTTACATTTTAGGCTACGCAGAAACAGTCATTACTCAGAATGAACTGTGAAAGCCTTCATTGTGACTGTAGCTGCAGAAATGCGGAGCAGAAAGATTAAAAGAACCCACAAGAAATGTAGTGCAAATCTGTTAGCGTGTGTACAGTGGTGTGAGTCGAGGCTCCAAGGCCGGCTGCTTGTCATTGCTTGGCAGAGGACAACTGCAACAGAGCGTACCTTTAAATTGGGGCCGCAGATGTCTGTGCTCTTTTCAATTGGCAGCGCATATCTATCATCTGCGACCTCAGCCCGGTTAGGCCTCAGATCATACTCTGTGGCCTGTAATTTGGTGAAACCAATTTCAGCTGAATACAGACTGTGTGAGAAAAGAAACATTACTACAACGATACCAATACATATAATCTGATCTAAGCAGCCATTCAGTCTGTGTCCTTTTCACACCTGACCTAAACCTTCCCTGAGAAAACCAATCATGTCCTAACCCAGAGTTGTAATAGAAACCACATGTTATATATTGGAGTGAGTCTGGCGGCTGTTGACAGAGTTATCCTATAGAGCCAGTGGCTCTGACAGGGTTGGACTGTGTATATTTGTGATGGGACTTAAAGCCGTTTATTTGCTGAGGGATTTCACTCTTTAACACAATATATATCCAAGCAATGAGAGCCTCATTGAAGAGAAACACTCTTAATGTGATCCCCTCACTCTGACTGGAGCTGATGTTGTGACCACAAATTCTCCTTCTTACCTCTGATCCCACTGTTTAAACCCTCGGAGGACCCCGTCACTCACTCTGCTTTGATTGAGGCTGCTGTAGGTCTCCTCTGTAATTCGTCTATATACTGTAAATCAAACTACCATCAGTGAGATGATTAGCAGATTGTTGCTGTGGTTTTATGCTAGGAAGCCTCATATTACATGAAAGACTTCTAAGGCCCGCCGATGTAATCACTCCAACAATATATTATCATGGATAATTGTCTTAATTATCTTTGACATAACTAATGTGGTGAAACTTGCTGAAAGCACACAGCTTCGGTGTGGCTTACATCTGGAAAATCAGGTTCAGATATCCCGGGTATTTGAACTTCTTGCATTAAAGTTTTAAAAGTTTTAAGTCTGAGAAATACGTCATTTTAAAAATGGAAAGTTATTGTAGTGACTGGGTGTGACTGTAGTTTCATATTTGATCCAGCTTTATATAAAAGGCTGCAGGATAAAGGCAAGTGTTATTGTACTGGTCTGAGTGTGAAGGCCACACTAACTTGTACTTTTTAACTAGTTTGTCGCAATAAATTCACTTCTTTTTTCAGTTGCGCCAACTCCACTTCCATCAACCATCCACAAAACATTGGCACAGAGTGTCATTTCATTTAGTGCAACATCTGACTAAAAGAATGTCTGTCTGCAGGGCTGCACAGCTAAGAGCAATATTATCAAAATCCCAGTATGGCCAACTGCAGTATCCAGATCTCAGAGTCCTGCAGTTGTTTGCTGAAGGAAAAGTGTGACAAAACACTACTGTAATGCTGCAGAGATGCTCTGGCCTTTAAATCTTGTTCTCCAGATGTAAGAAAAAAGACCCTAACATATTTTTTCAGTGAAAATGAAAATTGTGATGTAAAAAGGATCATTCCCATTAATCGTATTGCATATCGCAATTTCAGTCAGAATGACTGCAGTGTGACAGTTTGCATCTGCACCAGTTTCCTGCTGTTTTGGATTTTGTCCAAATTTGTTTTTTGCTGCTCGTCCTACAAAATTCTGACCAATCATTACCAGATTTGGTACAGCACATCTCTGGATCAAGCTGGAAAAAAATTAGTTCACCAGGGTTTGATCATTTTTACAGTTTCGCTATAGCTGGTGCTTAAAGTTTGCTCAAATGTTGCAGGCAGGGCCTATACAAAAAAGTTTTGTCTCATCACTTTGTGCTAGCATCCACTTTTAATGAACATACATTTCAGATTGCATACTTTTTCTTTTTACTTTTAGTATGCACTGCAGCTGCCTTACAAAGTACATGCTATTGTATGCAGTATGAAAACAATTGGGACATACTACTTCCCCATAATATTGTACCTTAAACTCTGAACCGCTTACTCATACACCCGATACAAAAGATTGTGTGTCAGAATAGCCAGAGAAGCATGCTGGCTTGCATACTGCAAAATCTGGCCAGATTCAGTAGGACATCCTGGTATTTTTAGAATCCTGCATTTGACAAACTATGAATTGGGACATTCAGGATCTTTTTCTGGAATACTAAATAGTATGGTAGTATGGGTATTGGAAAGTACAGATGTTGTCTGACTGACCATGACAAGTTTGGTGCCATGTGGCCAATAGGTGACACTGTAGCAGCAGCATCTAACTAAAGGAAAGAATCTGTTGATGTGTGGATGAATCTCTGGATGTGTGTGTGTGTGTGTGTGTGAATGAGTGTCCTCCCCCTATCTCGAGAGCCGTGCATCCCTGTAACTTCACACTTGAAGAGTGTATTGCCCAAAGGAGCGGTGATTTATGATACTGTCATACACCTGCATCACATCAGCTCTAATAGCCCATTTCTGAATTTGACTGTGTTAAGTTGTTTTTAGTGTTACACACAGCTCCAAGAATAATTTACAGGAACATAGAAGTAGACATAAAGCTAAAAACAAGGAGTACAATGCTGACAATCCATCAGAAATAATTATGGAACTATTACATACATACAAGTAAGCAGGAGATAGCTAATAATGAATGTATTTCACATTTTTCATCTTATTATAAGCACATTAGAAGTGTTTGATGGCGTTCTGTTTTAGTGCACCGTCTAACATTCCATTTCTTTTCACCTGCATCTCTTCACCTTTTGATCCTGCAGTGGGTCATGGATGATTTGACTTTAACATACATGGATTGATGCCAGTGGGGAAAGATGTCCTGAAATGCCTGAGTTTATGGAGGCAGCAGTATGTCATGAGGCTTTGATGTGACAGCAGCAGTATCTTTCCTGTGTACATGAGATAAGCATCCGTCCTCCTCAGGGCTGAGAGAATAGTTTGGGGTGTGGCAGCATGTAGTGTGGTGTGTATGGCAGCAGAGTCCTGGGTGTGTCTCTGTTGGCTCTATGAGGGACAGCTGGAGGAGGGGAAAAGCCTGCAGCTCCTGCTCTGACAGGACCAGTGGGCTGCATATGGGCTCTGGACTCTGCTTGACTTGAGCACAGCTGCAGTGAGGGAGGACATGACATGCTGTAGACATGTGGATTACGTTAACCTGCGTGCTGTGCTGCCTTTGGCTGCAGGACCCTCTCCACATGGGACTGACTGTGGATGGGCAACAGACAGATATGGTATGTACTGTAAGGGATGAGTTAGACTGCAGGGATGCAGGTTGAGCTAGAATGAATGAGTAAGGAAGAGATTTTCAGGAACACACAACATCCTTCCTTTGAGATAAGTTGGTTTTATGTTCTGATCGCTACACAGATCATGTTTCAAATGTAAGTAAAATGAAACTGTTCTTGCCATGGAGGAGTAATTTAGGTATTTTGTAATGGTTCTTTGATACTCCAGCCAGTAGTAAACGCCCTTTATTCGTCGAGGCCTGTTTAAATCGATCCATATGAAGCAACTTGCTTTATGCCAGCACATATGTGCAGTTGTAAGCCTTTTGGTCTCTGATCAGATGTTCTCTGATGATCCTAAACTGCATGCACAGAGCAAGAGCATGTGAGCCGATGTGAAAACTCGGTGCCGGAAATTCTCCATCCAAGCAAAACAACAATGTGAGGGCAACTCGTAGAGCTCAGATGCTGCTAACCCTGCTGACCTCCCTCTGCGCCGTGCACACATCTCCTTCCACAACCCTCCTCCAGCAAAAATCCTGTACTTGGTGTTTCCACAAAACCATCCTGCTTGTGTAAAGCTCCAGATGATGGAATATGTTTGCCCAGCTGTGTAGTTCAGCAGAGATGATCTCATCACATAGAAGTCTAGAACTTGATTTATTGTTACGTCGTACAAGTTTTGTCTTAAATGAAGCTTTGCTGTATATACTTTGTACACTTATTGTAGAATTGTGGTCCATAGTTTGAGACAGACATTGCATTCGCCTCTCAACACCATCAGTTAATATATGACTGTCAATTTCACAGTGACATTTGTAATTTGCAAGTTATATACATGAATACTAAAATCACTGATTTACCAGAATGTCTTGTTGGAATTTACAGTTGTTGTCACACCTGCAGTTCAGTTCATTTGGTCCAGAAAAGGGGAAAATAAGTCATTGTTGTCTTTCAGTTCCTGCCCACTGGCTTTTACAGAAAATACTCCAGTGGGTTGCTTTGAAAGACAATGTATGAAACATAGAAGTGTGCGTCCTCTTCTACAATGTCCCACTGTCTAATCAAGACAATAGAAGTATCTTGACTAGTTGTCATTGCTGCCCTCTGGTGGTCAGGAGTATTAATTACTGCTATCAGTAATAATGGGTATAATGATAAATCATTTTTGACAGTTGTCTTGTCCCTCACTGTACTGCAGCAACACTAAAATAATATAGCCATGTGTGCATTTAAACATCACACTACTTTGGTAAGACTGCATATTAAGAAAATGTTTAAGAAACTTGTTAACAGTTTATAGACTGTAAGAATGTTAATAAGTCTTATGAGTTTCTTATAATAGCATAATAAACACATTTATTGGGTTAAACAAACTTTGTATGTATGTCATTTGTTTTTGCTTTATGAAGATTTCTGCATACTTAATTATGCATTTATTACCAGTGAACTGTGCATTTACTAACAGATAACTATGCTTTTGTGGGTATGTGATCTAAAGTGTCAGCACTTCTCAAGGTGAATGCATCCTTTATTATGCACTTATTAACAGGTAACTATGCATTTTGGGGGTACCTGATCTAAAGTGAGAACAATGCTTGAAGTTAATTAATCCTTTATTATGCCTTTGAATTATGAAATAAGTTAATAAGTGTATAATGATTAATTAACCTCATAAGCATTGTTCACACTTTAGATCAGGTACCCCTCAAATGCATAATTAACTGTGAACAAGTACATAATTAACTGCTAAAAATGCATAATAAGGTATTTAGAAAACTTAATAAAGCAACAACAAAAGCTTAGTAAAGGTTTAACAATGTCAGAATAGTAAGTTAGTTAAAGTCATTGTGTTTGTAATGCTATTATAAAACATTATAAGAAACTGACCAAGCTTATAACATTTTAAACTGTTAACAAGCGAGTTGTAAGTGCTTATAAAACTAACAACAATCATGTTTAGAATGCTTTTAACACTTACATAACCATCTTAACACATATTAATGTTTACCCATTTTACAAGGGCCTTATTACTATTAACTGATGTTTATTACAGGCCCCTTAATATAAAGTGTTACTGTTATTTTCCTAATAACTAATTATTTTTACATAAAACCCTTGATATAAGACATCCAAGTACTAAATGTGGCCAAGTGTCAGTATGTATATAGAGGGTGGACTAAGAATGGACCCCTGTGGCACACTGGATGTTAAAGGGGCTGATAACGAAATGTGATGAAAACACAGTGCTTTTTTTTAATTTTGCACAGTTCATCAGAATCACCAGTCACATGAAAAGCTATAAAAGCCAGAAGCAAGTAAAATCCCATGTCACTCTCTGGAATCTCTATCGAATCACTGTGTGTTTAGTTTGTGGATGTGGTGTGTCTCCTCAGCTTCACTGTAGTCATGGTCCTTATGCTAGTGTTGGTTCAGGATTTGCTTTGTTTTTGATTCTCAGTTATTTCATACAGTGGTCCCAGCCTGTCAGAGCAACAGTGATGATGAGCAGTGTGGGGAAGATTAGCTGGACAAATAGACTCAGGTGCAGAGCGATCAAGTGTCCGCTCACTTTGAGAGCTGCACCAACAATGGCAGCTTGTCCAGGATAAAGGGGCATTGTGTGCTGCTGAATAAGGGGAATTTGTGCCTGTGCTGCCTCTGAATTCTGCCTCGTCTTTATGCTACTCAGCTGAGCATCACTATCTGCTCTTTTTTGTATCAGGTGGTCTTTGAAGTCTATCAGCTCCAGACTTGTATTAGTGAGCTGCTTTGGAAATCATGACACTGTCAGATTCTTGAGTTCTATCAGCACATGTACGCAGTGCCTTACTTTCTAGAATATTATACTTCAATTTGAGCTTGGGCTTTTAAACAGCAATGATATGAGCATCTATCTTATGTGTAAACTTGTCTTTTTTTTCCTCATGGGAGAGCATGATATTTCTTGTCTACAATACATTTTTGGCCTGGAGATGAAAGATAAGAGTAAAGGTCAGTGAATCATCAAAAACATTAGAAATAATCACTCAATACATATAGGACCAAAAGCCTTACAGATACCTTGTAATGGAGAAACACAGCTTGGCATCACCAGAATAATTTGCAAATGTGAATTATTATGGAATCTCAGTTCATTTTTGATTTCCAAGGGCATTATCAACGCATACAGATCAAAATGTCTCTGGATGCAGTTGACCCTTTGTTAACCCTCTTATGAACCGCAATTGTCCAGTCAACAATTAGCAACCGTAACTAGGGAGCAGCAGGCCTGTCAAGCCTTGCATTTCTCTACATGTCGAAGCAGGCGAGCAATACTCTGTGTTTCATGAGTCTGGACGATGGCATCTTTTTTTGTCGTCTGTCAAAAACCTAAAACACAAGCACGAATGTGTGAGTAGTGGATTAAACTAGGTCTTTATCTGCTCTAACATAAGCTGCTAATGTTAGCATGCTCAGCTAATGATAGCTTACTAGACAATAACCTTACCTCAAGCCAAACTGGTGTTAGATACCACTAAATCAACAAACTAATGGTGTATTCCCAGGGGTTAAATTGGGATTTGTTATGTGTGGGGTTTGATTCTGCACCAATCCACATCCTCCTCCTCAAGGTGGGCTGATGGCAATGCACCTCTCTCAGGCTCGGTCTCTTAGGTCTGATCAGGGTTGGCTTGGCTCTAAATACAAAAATATGTTTTTAAATTTGATTGGCACTGCCAAGTTTGACAGTTTGATCTTGTGCCGGACAGACCTGCTGACTGGAAACAGTTGGATAGATCTCCAACCAATCAGAGCAGCAAAATGCCTAACATGTTTCTTGTAAAATTGGGACTGATGATGCTTGTCTGTCATATATAAAATAAAAGGTTTTGATTGGCCTGACTATAACCAAGGCCGGTGGAATTCAGTCTGAATGGAATGGGGGGCCAGACATATCTGCCAGAGTAAATGAAAACATGAACTTGACAGATTTGTCTGGTTCTCAGGCTGTGACTAACTGTTTTGACCTGACAGTGTTGTTGTATAAATCAAATCATTATGACCAGTCCTCTGTGGACAACAAAATTCAGTCACAGGTTTCATGCCAGTCTGACTCAAAAACTACTAGTCGTGTTAATGTGGATCCCACTGCTTTTCTTTGCAAGAGCCACGCAACTCTGCCTCTGATTGACTCGGCTTCACTGGTTGGGTTGGTTATCCTTAGACCTGAGGAGTAAGATTGGGTTGGGTTAGGGTAGGAATATCGGAGTAGGCCTGGGTAGTATAGCTGAAAAGTCTATCACGACAGTGAAGTTTCATATTGGTAGATATCAATAATTATCGATTATGTAGCTCATGACTGACGACATGATTTTTTTTACTCCAATGGATGGAAGCAGTTAAAGTGATAATAAGTTTGTTGGAGTGCTGTTCTTAGTCTGGACGATATTCCTACAGTTTGCACACAATGGTGGTTTGATAGTTGTCTGTACATCCATATGCGGGGGGTTGGGTTGTGGTGACATCAGGCCGAGCATGACGTCCCACTCTCCAGCAACGCTTTACAGCTCCTCCACCTCAGCTGGCTCTGTGTGACACAAAAGAGGAGTGGTTCTACCCTGAGCTCCCTCCAAATGTCTCAACCCTTTACTCTCTGATAGTTGTCAGACTTAAAACAAATCCTAAAAACCACATCAGCAAGCTCACCTGTCCTGTTTCATCTGCACTCATTTTGCACGTGTCACTCACGCTGCTTCTGTTGTCTCATGTTTAACTTAACTAAACAACACAGACTGGCTGTTTGCACATCACTCATAGCACCTAGGGATATGACTGGCTGGTTATGAGCTAGTGCAGGAACATATGTGGAGTTTGTCTGTTAAATGATTGGTTGTTCACATGTCACTCATAGCATGCTCCATTATCAGTGGATATGACAAGCTGTCTATGAGCCAGGTTGTGTTTGTTTCATGCGTTCATGCTTGTTTGCATTTAATGCATTTAAGTTAAACTATCAAACATTTTATCAAACTGCTGTCTTATTTCTATTGATGATGTGTCTATCACAAATACATGTTGCTGTTGTTTTATTGCCCAGGCCTATATCAGGTAAACCAATCAGAGGCAGTGTAGAATGGGTCATGCTAGGAAAAGCAGAGGGATTCATAATAATAGAAACATAGGTTTCCAGGATGTTTTTGTTCTATATAAAATTGGCTGGACTTGGCAGAAGAAACAGACTCTGGTTCAAATTCTGTTTTGTGTTTATTTAAATCATGAGCAGAGAAAGTGTGTGGAGTGTGCCCCTACTTTACCTCTGTTTATACCCTCCCCTTTAATACGGAGAGCCAGTTTACTGTACAGTGGTTCAGTATTTACTGAACAAGGCAGCAGACATTCTGGATCCTTATACTTGACTTTCTTGGCAGCACTTACATTGAGGCAATGACTAGAGAGCGATGTTTTTAATTACAGTGAATGTTTGGGATGTTATACAACCTGCCTGCTGCCTCTGCGCCGCAGCCTTCTCCTCTTGTGCTGTCTACTTTCCACAGTGACACATGTAATACTGCTGAAGACACAACTTTTGTGATTGCATTTTCTGTCCTCTCTCCTCTCAGGATCACCTGTTGGAGAGACACCCTCTGGACTCCACCCATCAAGATGCTGCAGACCAAAGTCACGGCTTCATACTTGTTGATGAACCTCATATCATGTTGCCCACTAACAATGAAGACAGAAGAGTTCATGACCCTGAATCCTCTCCAAACATCCGAATGTTAGATGAAAATATCATCTCTCAAAAAAGTGATTCACTGGCACAAACGTCTGAAGTGAAAGTTCAGAATATTACTTTACTGAGGGAAGAAAACATGATACCATCAATGGCATCGAAGGAACACTGGGAGACAAACAGTCTTTTAAGGAACAACGAGGAAGGGTGGCATTCCAGCCTGCAGCGTAGGGAGTCATTACCATCTGGAACAGGGAACATTATCCATGGATCTGACCAGAGAGTCTACCGAATCCACAAAGGCCCAGTCGGTCCTATCGGTCCACAGGGAAGGAGAGTAAGCATCTCTTCAGGAGGAATTATTTACATGCATATTAACCCAGTGACCCTCTTTTATAAACCCTAAACCATTATTCTTAATCCTGCCCTCACATGGTATTTCAAAACTGAAAATGCAAGATATTTTCTTAAAGTGATAGTTCAAATCATTTGCAGTGGGGTTGTATGAGATCCATGAATTAGCTACATTAGATGAGGGGCAGCACGTTCCCAGTTTGGAGAAGCAGCAGGAGTGATTTTCTTCAAAACTTTTTATACATGTTTGAAAGTAGTAGCTAAAAATGTGAAAAGACTGAGAACTATGTAGTACTGAATTGTGGCGTTAGACCGTTAAAGGGTTGTTCAGGAATCTTTGGGTGGACCTGAAACATGGTTTGGTGCCATGCCGTAGCCATGGTCCCCCAACACTATATAAGCCCCGCCCCTAACCCTCCCCAGCCGACAGTTATGAACGTACCTTCAGTCTAAATCAGCCCAGCAGTTCACTTCAGCTCAGATCAGTTCCAACAACTTGACACAGATGACAAAATAATACCATCCGGTCACCGTCCCCTGGCTCTGGTGGCTCAAACGTCCAATAAAGCTGATAGATGGAGCGTCCATGTTTCACTTTGTTTTCAGGTCCTAGTGGTGTTTGATGCTGAGACATTGAAGCGGACATGGCCCCTGTGTTTCAGAGCAGAGAAAACTGACTTTGAGTCTTAATGTTATATATTTGGTGATTTTTTTTAATCATTCAAATTTGGCTGGGTGGTTAATAACATGTTTCTGTGGTGTGACAAACTCAAAACACACAATTATTGTTGCTTTACACAATCTTTATCTCCAGTAAATTTCCCTTCTACCGCTGCCTCGATAGGCTTGCTTGTGTTATTTTGTGGCTTAAGTCTGTGAGGTAAAATAACTGCTTCATTGCTTAGCTTCCTACACTGGTACTCCTGCTGCTGGAGGCAGGCTGACCAACATCTATGATAAAGTGTATTATACAACCCCACTTTAAATAATCCAAACTATCCCTTTAAAGAATGAGATGTTCTATAGTTTTATTACTGTCAACAAATCCCATGAAAAGACCAAGACCTAAACAATATGTTAGTCTGGCTCTCAGATCCACTGATTTCTAAAGAAGGTGAAAATCTTTAGAAACCAGTTACAACTTTATAGTTTCTTTTTTTTTTAATAAATAAGATGAGGTAAACAACCATCAGCTTTTTGAACCTCATGACATACTTCATGATTTTGCACTTGAGCTTCCTACAGACAAGTAAAGGTAAGGTTATTCTTATACGTTCTCTAACAATGCTCATTTAAGTCATAGCTATTCTATTTCTTTCTGAGAGTGAGATGAGAGGATGGATATCAATGTCTGTGTGGTAAGTACAGAGATGTAGTCAGTGTAGCTTAGCATAAGTACAGGAAGCAGAGGGACACAGCCTACCTTGCTCTGTCCAAAGTTTAAAAGTGCACTGATTAATAACTTTAAAGCCCACCAATTAGCAAATTGTATTTCGTATTTCGTTAAAAAATTAGGTTAAAAAAAAAAAGGTACAATGAAATATGGAGTGGCGTAATGATTCAGCACCAGGCCTTAATGCAAGATTATCAAACTGGGCCCTACCCATCACAATCAGACATACAGTTGTGCTCATAAGTTTACATACTCTGGCAGAATTTGCCATTTTTCAAATAATATGAGTGATAAGAGAAAAACTTTTTTTTCACTCATGGTTAGTGGTTGGGTGAAGCCATTTATTGTCAAACAACTGTGTTTACTCTTTTTAAGTCATAATGACAACAGAAACTACCCAAAACGACCCTCATCAAGAGTTTACATACCCCAGTTCTTAATACCGTGGATTGCCCCCTTTAACATCAATGACAGCTTGAAGTCTTTTGTGGTAGTTGTGGATGAGGCTCTTTATTTTCTCAGATGGTAAAGCTGCTCATTCTTCTTGGCAAAAAGCCTCCAGTTCCTGTAAATTCTTGGGCTGTCTTGCATGACCTGCACGTTTGAGATCTCCCCAGAGTGGCTCAATGATATTGAGGTCAGGAGAATGAGATGGCCACTTCAGAACCTTCACTTTATTCTGCTGTAGCCAGTGACAGCTCGACTTGGCCTTGTGTTTTGGATCGTTGTCATGTTGGAACGTCCAAGTATGTCCCATGCGCAGCTTCTGGGCTGATGAGTGCAAATTTTCCTCCAGTATTTTCTGATAACAGGCTGCATTCATCTTGCCATCAGTTATGACTAAGTTTCCTGTGCCTTTGTAGCTCACACATCCCCAAAACATCAGCGACCCACCTCCGTTTTTCACAGTAGGAATGGTGTACTTTTCATCGTAGGCCTTGTTCACTCCTCTCCAAATGTAATGTTTATGGTTGTGGCTAAAAAATTTAATTTTGGTCTCATCACCCCAAATGACTTTGTTCCAGAGGTTTTGAGGCTTGTCTCTGTGCTGTTTGGTGTATTGTAAGCGGGATGCTTTGTGGCATTTGCGTAGTAATGGCTTTCTTCTGGCGACTTGACCATGCAGCCCATTTATCTTAAAGTCTCTCCTTATTGTGCATCTTGAGTCCTGTATTTCAGCTGAAGTTATTTGTGTGTTTTTCTTTGCATCCCAAACAATTTTCCTGGCAGTTGTGGCTGAAAGTTTTGTTGGTCTACTTGACCGTGGTTTGGTTTCTACAGAATCCCTCATTTTCCACTTCTTAATTAGAGCTTGAACACTGCTGATTGGCATTCTCAATTCCTTGGATATCTTTTTATGTCCCTTTCCTGTTTTATACAGTTCAATTACCTTTTCCTGTAGATCATTTGACAATTCTTTTGCTTTCCCCATGACTCAGAATCCAGAAACGTCAGTGCAGCACTGGATGAAAGATGCAACAGTCTGTCAGGAGCCCAGAAACTCACTGACCTTTTATACACACACACTGATTACAAGCAAACAGATCACAGGTGAGGATGGTTACCTTTAGTAGCCATTCAAACCCGTTTGTGTCAACTTGTGAGCATGTTATCAGGCCAAAATCTCCAGGGTATGTAAACTTCTGATCAGGGTCATTTGGGTAGTTTCTGTTGTCATTATGATTTAAAAAGAGTAAACACAGTTGTTTGACAATAAATGGCTTCACCCAACCACTAACCATGAGTGAAAAAAAGTTTTTCTCTTATCATTCATATTGTCTGAAAAATGGCCAGAAAATCACAAATTCTGCCAGGGTATGTAAACTTATGAGCACAACTGTAATATGATGTAACGTCAGTGAATGAAAGAAGTGAAACTATGCAGCTTTAAAATGACAAACAACAGTGAAATGTACCGCAGTACAGAGGCGTCATAATAGCAAGGCCAGTACAGTGATAAACTAGCCTCTCTAATCTGGTGTTGGAGCATCATAACAGATTAAAGCATCATCGCTTTCGGAGCAACTTCTCATACGTAAAAACTAATGGGTCACAGCGCACCTTAACACAGATGAAAATACAGTAAACTCTGTGACGGCGAGTTCAAAGTTCCACTCTTTCTAAAAGATTAAGGATTTCTTAGGACTCATAAATGGACACTTACAGATTTGAACAGCCAGCATTACTTTGAACACTAATGTAAGACAGGTAAACTAAAAGTTATTCTGGCCTGGAACAGAAATTTCAAAGGAGGACTCCATGCCTGGAGCTCCATTATCAGAGTAACAAGTATTTCACCTTTACATGTTTCCTTAATGTCCAATGACATATCATGATCATTTTATGATTTATTACAGTAAATATATTACAGATTTCTCCTTAAAACCAGCTTTTTTTCTGAATGCTGTACAAATACACTTCAATTTAATAAATTAATTACATTTTAAATGCATTTGAAGGTCATTCCAGATTGAAATGAATTTTATTTACCGTGTATTATCCATGCATTGGACATCAAATTGATTAACATAAAATTAATTTGATTGAAATGTAAATATATTAATTATTTTAATTATATAACTAATTACTAATTAGAAGTGTATTACCTGTTATCTGAAAAGTGGATTAAAATATAGACTAAAAAGTTGTTTTTATGTACATTAATGAGCGTTGAATGGTGTCTCAAGATAGTCCAGTCAAGAACACTGAATGATTTCAGTCTATCTTTAGGAGTAGTAATGATATATCATTAGCATACTAACTACATTGTTAGGATTTCAAAAATAGCACATTTTTAGTACCTTGGAAAGCAATACAGAAATATAAAAAGAACAATTGCTGTTTTTTTGTCAGACTGTGAGCTCAGGTCTTTGGAGATATCTCTGTACAGGCATGATCTGACCAAACCTCACAACCTCACTGCCACACTGTTAGTGTTGTTTTTACAGATCTGTGCGTGTATGGATGAAATAAATGAGACTCAACATGTTAATCAGTGTGCTTTAAAGGCAAAAGTGTTGTTAAGCTTCTTTTTTAACTTTGGACAAGCTGTTCTGCTCCCAGTCTTTATCCAGCTATGCTAATCTCACACCTTCTCCTGCTCCATACTGCACTGGCATGAGATTGATTTTCTCATCTCGCTCCGTTGAGTGTATTTTCCAGAGCGTTGAACTGTTCAACCTCTATAAGAACTCTGGGAGTGCTGCAAACCTCACTTTGGGTGGTATCAAAATATCAGCATATACTTTATAAGCTGTTTCTTTTTTTCAATGCAGTAAGTTTCCCCAGAGTGGCTTATGTAATTCACCCAAATTACCTCTCTTTAATGGGCCTGTATTTTGGTTGTAAGTGGAGGTTATGGTTATTCTGTGCAAACAGTGTGGTCACATCCACCCACGTAACATTGACTCATACTGGTTTTTATTCAACTTGTAGAATTGCAGGGTACAGAGATTGCTTTCAAAACACATTGCATTAATGATGTCTTGAGGAGACCACAGTGACCTTTTCTTTCTAAGATCATCACGCTGTAGATGATGCCAGACAGCAGCCTGCCAGTTGTTGCCAATAAGCTGTATACATCTCTAAAAATAACTCGACGCCATATTGCTCTTACAGGGATGTGCTGGGAGAGAAGGCTATGTTGGATTTAAAGGCGACAAGGTAAGATGTGCATGATTGCAGTGCATCTTGTGAATTTTATGTTTTTATCATGATAAAAAATATGATGCGATGAGAAGACATGCTCCCTGTTCCAAGTATCATGTTTATGTATTCAAGAAGTAAAAACTCACATGTTTAAGGCCTCATTAAAGACAAAATTCCTAAGTCCTTGTCCAATCTTAACTTGGCAAAAATCCTCTCTACCTATTACAGAAGCAACTTCTAACCCAAGGTTGTGTCCTGTCATATCTCATCATATCTTAACTCAGGAAATCGTAAGCTTGATTCTTCAAGCCGTACTCATCCTGTCATGCCTGTATGTGTGTTTAAAATGTACACTACTGCCTGTATCCATGACAACAGCTGTCTCACTTAATTTGACAATGGACAAGAAAAGATGGCTGTTGAGTTTTAGCTTTGATGAGTTTGTGGGAATAACTGTGAGGTAACTCTGCCTTTTCGGGAAGTTCTCTTGCCAATTATCGACCCATGAGAAGGATTTGAAGGGATGGAGCATGTTGATCAAATCTAAAATGAACTGTCTTGGCAGTCAGTATATACCTATTAATATGTGGTCAGGAAAATTTGAAGCACCAGCAGCATAGGGTTTGAGTAGACTTATAATATTTCAATATTCATGTTCTCCATCTTCATTGTCATGAACCTAACAATGGTGGAGCTGCCATTTCTGACAGCTACTTTGAATTTAGGACAGGGTCTATGCCATCCTAACTGAGGAGTCCTAACATAGAAAATTCTGTGGTCGGGATGCTTCTGTAGAAACGAGATTCCAGTCTTAAACTTAGATATTTTCTTTAAATGAAGGAAACAGGTTTCTGTAAGAGTAAAATGCCATGTCATCCTAAATGTCATCCTAAACTGAGAAAAAATAGGATTTCAGACCGAGGTTTCTGTAACAAGGACCCTTTTTTCCTCATGATTTTGTGTCTAAGGAACTACTGGGGACAACAATTTTTGAGATTGGTCCTGTATTTAGCAAGACTGATGCAGCGGTTAGCCAGGCGTTAGGTTACAATGTAATTCTCATGGGCAATTGCACACCACTGCTTGTTTTACCACTGACAGGCTCAGATTATTATTCTAAGAGTCTGACAACATTATGGAAAGGATCCTTGCAGAGAGAGACCTTTTTTGTTAAAGAGTAAGATCCTTTTTGTTTTGCTCTTCCTAAAGCCATCAGACTCCATTCACAGAAGTACTCATTTTATCATTGTGGATCAAACTAAATCTAAACTTGGCAGGAACAAAATAAAACTCACCCAAAACATCTGTCCACTGTTCCAACAATCACCACCTCTGGTTTGATTTAAATAAACCATTAATTCAGCAAGTTAGAGGTGACAGTATTGGGAGAGGAGTGACAGGGAGGTCGGACATCACAGAAACTGTGTGTAGAGTCAGAATATTTTCATATCTAATGTGGTGAATTAACAAATACTTTAAATGCAGGTATTTTGACAGCGTGCAAAAGGATTACAGGCTGCAGCTGGACCACTTTCAAACAGTGTTGTCCCAAAGTCACTTAGACACACAAACATGGGAAAATAGTATCTAGGTTTAAAAACACCCAGATTACCCTTTAACTCTTGTTAATGTGCTTCATGGTTGCTTTCCTTCATTGTCTACATGTGTTCATTAAGACTTCACAGTCTGATGTTAATGATGACACAAACAGGACGAGGTGTCTTGTTGCCCAATAATCTATTATTGTGTGTTTGTGGGGACAGTTACTGTGTGGCTGCTAAGTTTTAAATCAGCTTCAGACACAAGACACAAGCTCAACACACCACTGTTTTAACTACTTTTCACTTTGTATGTACCAGGAAAAATCCCTGCACTTGCGCTGATATGCACACTGTTGCCATAGTTACTTAATTATTTAGCGGGTGGGGGCATGAATGTTTTTCAGCCTCTAAAGTGGGCCACATGAACAAACCCATCTTTTCAAGCAGTGTAGTTGCAGTTGTTTGGCCAGCACAACTGTGAATGACAGTTTTTAAACCAGCCTAAATAAACTGAAGCAAACAGGCATACACATGAGAGTCAGTTTGAATCACAGCAAACTAATGTGTGAGAGTACCCACAGTGGTTTGGTGGGGTGTTTGGTTTAAAGGTCCAGTGAGCAGATTTACAGGAAACTATTGGCAGAATATGGCAGAGATGGAATGTAATTTTCATATTCATGACTGAGAATAAGACTCGTTGTTACCTTAGAATGAGCCGTTTATATATATAGACAGTGAAGGTCCTCTTCCATGGAGGCCACCCATGGATGTATTAAAGGCACAGTTCACCCCAAAATCAAAAATACATAATTTCCCCCCAGTCTGTAGTGCTATTTATCCATCTAGATTGTTTTTGTGTGTGTTGCAGAGTTTTGAGATATTGGCCATACAGATGTCTCAATTCTCTCCAATATAATGGGACTAAATGGAAGTTTCATGTAGGATCTACTTTATTTCTAGTAGAAATTAAAGTAGTTCTTGTAGATTCTAAAGTAGTTTAGTAGATTCTACTGCAAGAAGGAACTGCTCACAACAAGGTCTGTGGATTCTCTTGAGTAACCAGGTCATGATTTTTGGAAAGAGACACTGGTTTTGAATTTATCTAATGTATTTTGCCATCTTGTCCTATTGTATTGGAGAGAAGGCAGACATCCCTACAGCTGATATCTTCAAAACTCAACAAAAAAATCTAAATGCTAAATGATAACTAGCACTACAGGCCAGTTGGATTCCTGTGAAAGCTCCTCAATGGCACATTAACCCAAGTATTACATCAACAGATTCTTTTGTATCCCATAGAGCTAGCATGCCAGAGACTTCTGCTGGCTAATCCTAACCTAACTTTAACCTCCAGCTAAGTCCCCCACTAACTTGAATGGGGATAAAAATGATTTAGTTGTGCTCTTCTTCTGGACTTTCCAAATCTTATTGGACTGAATGGATCAAACTCTGAACAATTTCATTTCATTTCACAGGAGTTGAAACAAAAAAATGAATCCACAGTTTTACAGACCCTTTTTTCACAATCTAAGCTCATGGAAGAAAGTCTTTCAGGGCTGCTGTGACGTTGTAATGACGTGGTTTGGCCAATATGTCAAATTTGCTTCAAAGCGCAGTGGACTTCCTGGGGGCTGGAGGCCACCCTGCTACACCACCATGTTTTTACAGTAGCCCAGAATGGACAAACCAAATACTGCTATAGAGAGGGCCTTTCATGTTTTTCATGAGTTTTGTGGCCACTGTAGTTTCTTCTACATGCCTGGAAGGGGAGGGTGAAGCAAGTTGGTTACAGTCTGCAAGCTCACTGCTAGTTGCCCCTAAATCCTACACACTGGTCCTTTAACGAAGGAGCTCTGCTGAATATGAATTGTTGGTATCAGTACATTTGCTTTAACTTTGAAAGGTTGAGGTCTTTTATCATTTCTATATTCATGAAATATGTGTTTACTTTACTTACAATCATTTGGTCTTTTCTCCTCCAGGGCTCTCAAGGTATTCCAGGCCTGGATGGGAGGAGAGGAGATCCAGGACCTCCAGGACCTCCAGGACTTCCCACTCTGTACTTATGGAGGAACTCTGAGGAGGACTGGATTGCTTTTAGGGTAAGTCTAAATGCAAACACCCACACTACAACCCGTGTGGAACTATACTGAGCCCCCTGAGGATCTGGACCACGCTGTAGCACCAGTACAGAGTGTTCGAGTCCTTGTCCTCTTGAGGTTGTCTCAGACCAACGTCCCCAATGTCCTCACCACACTTTGTCTATTCCTGACTGCTAATGTCACCCTGTCTTAATACCACGGTATTCCCAGCCAGCTCTGAAATCACTTGTTTAGTTAATATAGCAACTATAAGAATTTCTAAATCTGTACAGTTAAGTGAAAACATATAAAGCAACATGGTGGTGCCAACGCCACCGTGGCAGCAGCAGCAACACAATAAATATGAGCATGTTGCTTGGATACGTTGGATGATATACATAGGAGTTGTTAGTCACAGAATGGTACGCATACGTTCACTTCTATGTTTCACAATTGCTTTTACTATAGTTTCAGATGTCAGACTCTTTGTTAGTGAACCATAGACTGTATGTTGAAGAGGATTACAACCTATTAAATATACAGTCTGTGGCTCCAATTCACAATTTTTCCACATGCTACATATTCCTCCTTTAAGTACAGACAAGATTAAATATACCTCATGTTCAAGTGTGATTTTTCATTTTATTCAAGTATTTCCATTTTATGCTACTTCAACTCCACTAGATTTTAGAAGGAAACTCAACTGCATGTATCTCACAGCCAGAGGTTGCGCTAGACTTTTTTGTTGTCTGCCATTTTGACTGACAGGGTCATAAAAATCCCGTCATAATCTATTTTTACCTGTCACTTTAATTTTTAAAATGATAATAATTACATATTCAATAGCAATTAATTTTGATTCATTTTTAATTAATATTCAGTCCAAACAAGCTGAACAGAGAATCCACACCGTACCTCTTTTATCAACACCATCATCGTTATTGGGCTTTTTGAAGAAACTTCAGCTGCTGACACTCAGCTGCCGTGACACTAGGTGCGTTTTAGATGATCCAGGCCTGCGCAGAATTGATCAGCAGTGATCGCCGCACAGTGCATGGCGGTTAGATTTGTGTCCAACTTGATCCCGACTTGCACTGACATCATGCACATGTGGGCAACGATAACCTCACGAGATCGAAGCGGCAGTTTGTAGAGCCAGATGCCGCAGCTACTCTCCACCGACTGCAAACGCCTGGCTGTCACCTGATTGACAAGCTGACAGGCTCTGATTGGCTCTTCATTTTGACAACAAACACCACGTGTTGTATAAAATACAAATTTTCTGTGTAACTGTAATATTTAATGCTGGACATATCAGTCTTCTGTTGTGCAATGAAGTTTTAATCTGTCAGCAAGCAGATATTTTGTGTCTGATAATAATAAAGGTTATATATATATGACTTATCAAAAGAACAGTTTTTCTTCAGCTATGATCATGATCTGCAGACTACAGGTAACCTACAGGTGATCTAACAGGATGTTCGCGTCTTTTTCTCTACTCTCTCGTAAGTCTGTTGAAAACTGTCCAACTTGACTGCAGCTTTTTGTCTCCACCTCCTGCTGCGGCCGCCTGATCTCGTCTACTCTCCAGGCGAGGCGCAGTTCATCTCGAACGAACCTAATAGCTAATTAATATGCTCACTCGCCACCAAGTGGTCAGGGGTGTGAATTGCAACCTGTCAAAATGACAGATGACCTTCAGATTTTTCCGTCACCGGTCAATGACGGAAAATATTCGGTTAACGCGACCCCTGCTCACAGCTATTTGCTGTGTTCCAGACAACTCAGAACACAAACATTTTGGACCTCCTGCTTGAAAAAGTACAATAGAAAACCAGTCAGAGTTGGAGTTCCTGCTTTTAAACTCCAAATCCATCTACTCCAGCCTCATGAAGAAGCAGCTATCTGATTGCACACATCAGTGGTAGCACCCATGGATGGATGATCAACTATCAACTAAAAGGCAGCATGAAGTATATTTGCATGTATTGAATTAAAACAATACATGCAGTCATACAGTAAAGTGCCATAAAAAATGCATAATGGCATCTGTTACCTTCTTCCTCTGGTTGATTTGTATTTGCAATTAGGCTGAATTGCTGAGACTTCAATGGTGTGGAATGTTACACTTGCCAAAGAAACACCTGAGTTTTCCAACCCCAGGTTTATTTTTCATTTGGTGTGTACCTCGAGTGCTTGGAGGCCAGAATTTGGACTGGGAAATTACAACCTCTGACTGTGACTCTAATGCAGCAGTAGTTACCGTTCAGCTTAAGATTTTATGCAGAAAATTTACAAAAAGGTTTATAAAATTATTCACAGAGACTAAACAACTCAACAAAGATGATATTTGATTGGTGCTTATCTTCATTACTTAGTGCTGTGGTGTTCCTGCAGCCTGTCTGCCTCTGCAGTGTCTGGGGGACTTCAACCATAGATTGTATATTAAACAAAACTTGCTCAAACTTATTACTATATTACTAAACTATTTGCACTGCTGTTCTCATTTTTGGATGAGCAGTGGCTGCATATTTCTCATTTAATGCTGAACTCATACTTCTCATACTTTTATATCTATATCTTCTATATCTATAATATCTGTTCATTGGTTTAAGAAGCCGGTGTCATATTATAGTTTTCTTTCTTACTGCATGAAAATTTTTCGTAAATATTTGTCTCTGATATCTAGTTCCTTCGACATGTTTGCCAAGTGGAGACCGCACCAACCCAGAGAGGCGTTAAGATGGGACAAGACAAACAAATATGAGTGTTATCTGCCATTACGTGCTCACATTGTCTCCAGCATTGGCTCTGATGTCCAGTTTGTTTTGAGTTGATATTTGATTTTAATTCTAAACCATTTTATTTGAAGGTAAAGCTCAAAGTGAGTGCTCCTGAAATATCAGTAATATGCTGTCACTGCACAGCAAAACTGCACACCTATGGTAAGTGCGGTTGGTCAAAGTTGAACCAGCAATCATACAGTCATACAGTTCTCCCATGATAACAGTGATATGCAAACACAGTGCTTATGCAATGAATTTTATATATACAGTGATCACATGGGGAGAACTGAGCTTCTATTTCAGGCAGGGCTGAGTAATCCTCTCCCAGTGTGTCGGCAGTGTGTTTAGATGGCCGCAGCTCTCTGTGCTCCCACAGACTGTAATGAAAGCTGAAGTATCTGCCAAGCATTGTAACTGGAGCCCATCCAGACCTCATGCCTGGGTCAGACCCTGCGCTTTGCTTTCTGACCAGCTATCCGAGTCGGGTCGGGCTGGCTGTGAAAGGCCTCAGTGTTGCCGTCCTCTTAGAGCACACTGAAGGCTCTGACTGCTCCATCCACAGAGACACAATGAGACTTAAGGGAGGTCCGGGCCTCTCCGTCAGAGTCTCACCTTGACAGGGTTGGCCAGGCTCCACTCGTGCCCCTGTTGCAGCACCATCGCCAAGACAAATATGACCTGGAGCAGCAGAGCTGGGTGGTGTAATAAACCAGAAGGACTCCTGTGTGCTGGAGCTGACCGGCACCATCGCTCAACAGCCATCAGAGCAGTACACGACGCACTGCGGGGAGCTCTCAACACTTTGTCACACACTCGTGTCTTTTGGCTCCATCTGCAATCTCAAGCGTTACAAGACATAAAGTGTGAGAGCCAAGTCCACCAACAGTGTGCTCGCTCTCAGCTGTCCTACTTGAATGGCTGTCCTTTGAGTGAATTTTGTACTGTGCAGCACTCTGTACTGTGTATGCCCTGAGTGGAAACATTGCAACAGCCACAAGTGTAATCCATCTTGTCAGCTTAAATCAAATAAGGCTGCAACAGAAAAAAGACATCTGATTCTGTGATGGAGAGTGTAACTCACTGATTCTGGTGCCTGAAGTTTCATTGATGGGGAAAGACTCTTAGCAAGTCAAAACTTAAAGGGATAGACACACCTCACTGCTGTGGACAGGGTCAGCAGCAAAATGTATTTTAGACAGCTTCAGTGTATGCTGTATGAAAATAATTTGACTGCTTTACCTTGCATTCAGACAGCCTTTTCTGACAGAAAACTGTTGTTATATGAGCCAAATTTCACTCCCTTCAAAGCATTGGTGTGTGCAAAAATGAGTACTGCAATAGTGTTGCGAGTTGTTTCCCCCGACCTCTCTTCTCCAGGCACAGCAGAGACAGACAGACCTGCAGGAGCACAGGATGCACACAAGCTCATACATTTACAATAACAAGCAATGACGATTCCTCCACTGTAAGCTGATAACTGTCAGTTGTCTGTCAATGTAAAGTTTAGCCTGTTATCCCAAAAACAAAAGCCCACTGTTGTGAAATAACACACTCTGGATGAGTTAAGTGCCTGCCTCACTGCCTGCCAAACTCCATTAATGTTTTATTGAATTTAACAGTTATAAACATCTACACCCTCTACAAGATTATTAATGATTCCTTGCAGCTCATAAACAGACACTTACTCATGACTCTGTGGCTGTAGTATTAATATCAAGTGAAGTGAATATTTCAACTTAATATATTTTCTTGATCTCTGATGACATGTAACGGTCATTTTGTGGTTTATTAAGGTAAATATATTACAGATTTTTCCTTTAAACTCCTACTGATTATCATGTTAATGCTTAACTAAACTTTGAAACTTGAAGAGATGTGTCTCCAGTAACACAGATGAACAGCGTGTGTCATGTGAACAGTAGATGAATTGTTTGTGATATTGTGTGACTCCAGTGTTTTAAGGGTTAGTTCACATATTCAGTATGTGGTTTGTATCACTGTGGTTTCCCGTCTGAAAAGGGAATGCTTTACCTCGTCCTTGGACATGTTTAGTGCCACTCACAGTAAAGAAGAAAAGTGCAAAGAAAAAGAAAAGATCCTTTAAGTGTCCTTGCTACACTAGTGTGGCTGTACGGTTGTAAATGCTAATTAAAGTACAACACTTTAATTGAAACTGATTGAAAACACATTACATGTTGTCTAAGTATTGACGTTTTTGGTTTAGAGTTAAATATCTTGACAGCTGTTGCATGGATTGTTGTGAATCTTTGTACATTCATGTTTCTCAGCGGGTGATTCCTAAAGACTTTGGTTATCCCCTTACTTTTCATCTACAATTTTACTTTGTTTGATACTTTTTATGACCAAGTACCTGCAAAAGTAAGGTCATTCCCATCAGCCTCAGCTGTACTTTGTGTTTAGCGCTAGTTAGCAAATATTATCATACAAGCACAGTAAACTAAAATGGTCAACAATACGGTAAACATCAGTAGGTTAACATCTTCACTGTGAGCATGTTATCATGTACATGTTAGCATTTAGCTCAGAGTACTAGTGTACAGCCTCTCAGAGCTGCTAACAAGGCTATAGATGTCTGTTACATGAGAAATTAATACCTGTATATTTAATAATAAAGTGTGACAATAACTGGATTTTTACTACCTTTACCTTATTGTCTTTACTGTATTTACTGTTTTCATACATTACTACCTATCAAATGTATTATTTTCATTTCTAATTGTGACAATCATTTTTCCAGAGGTCATCTGTCTATCAGATGCTCCGAGCTGGCTGGCCGGTGAGTAGCTCAACTTTTAGATTTGATCTGAGATGCTCCATCAGACTAAGTGACTGACTTATTATATATTTTTCTTGCTCTTAAGGTGATGCCTGGTCCACCTGGGCCCCTGGGTGAAATGGGCAAACCTGGCCCTCCAGTGAGTTTTATCATCATATCATTATCATGTTCACATAAGTCATGTACATGATGATGTTTTCCTTAATTTTTTTCATCCTTCTCCCCTGTCCTCTGTTTTCTTCCCATCTTACCCTGCTTTATCTTGTTATGGTTGTTGAAACTGAACTATTTTTATTAAAATACATTTCTCATGAAGGGTATTCCTGGAGAATCAGGGGACAGGGGGATACCAGGACTGAGAGGAGACATGGTAAGTCAAAAATCTTTTCTCTAACATCAGTAGCTGCATTATACATGGTGACTTAATATGATGTGAGTGTATGTGTGTGGTAGGGTAACCCTGGGCCAAAGGGTGTTGCCGGCAGTTCAGGGAGGTGGGGCAAGAATGGCAGTAAAGGAGTGGACGGGCTCCGTGGGCCACCAGGACTGCCTGGACTGAAGGTAGGAACTACCAGAACTTTCATTAAAAGGAATCTCAGTGATTTGCTAATGATTTGTTTGCATCATTTGGTAACATTTCCAGATGTTTTTTCCTTCAGGGTCCCAGAGGATTTAAAGGAGATGGGGCTCCACTAGGGGAGAAAGGTGATGAGGTAAGTCTTCAACTAAATCAAGTAACCAATGAAGTGAAGATGGTCACAACCTCTGTGGAGAGAGCATGGAGACTAAATGCCGGTCCCTGTTAAAGGGAAAATTCACTTCTTTTCATGTTAACATCCAGTCAGTGTTGATGGTAAATGAAGTCACCTGGAACAATAAATTCATCAGTGCTGCTATGCTGAGCAAAAAAAGCTAAATTTTCCTGCATGCGCAGCTGTGCTGGCAGTGCCTACATGTACCAGGAGGCATTGCATGTGAGCTTCTGACACCCTCAGCCATGTTGCTGTGTATTATCACCCAAGCCTATAGCTGTTACTTTGTTGGCCAGAACATAAAGTTAGGTGACAGAAATACTCATCTCTCCCCCTGGCAACACTTGCTCTCAAAGGAAACCCTGGACATTTGTCTGAAAAACAAGTGAACTTTGTGACATCAACCCTTGGAGGACTGAGGGAGCATGTCAATAAATGCTGGTCTTTCCAAGGTGTATCTCACCCACAATGCATTGCTGTCATGCATTCAGTGTAAAAGATATGTATTTATTTATTTATTTACCAGTGACAATGCATATCAATCAACATTTCACAAATGGAAAAAAATAGCTGTTTTGCAAGGTATCATAAACCAGCAGCAATAGAAGTTGTTGATAATCATGATACAGATCACAGACAGACATTTCCAAATCAGAAACTATTGCAGCTCATTACCAAGTGCAGAAGATTCTTTCACTTCATTGAAATGAGTCTGCAGGTATTTTGTATGATTTGTAAAAAAAGAAGCATAAAACTAAGCTACAACTGGCTGTCGATCCATGATAGCTTGGGTTCAAAGTGAGCAAGGGCAAGTGTGCTTTGTTTAAATCCCTCAACTCCCCGCCCCTTTACTCTCCAAGTGGCCTCTGTGTGACGTTTGCTGTTATGTTATACCCAGAGCTGAGCGTAAGTGAAAGAGGGAAAGTACTAATGAAACACAGTGTAGAAATTCATGCTGAAATTACCTCGAGTACTTCCGTAAAACTGATGACATCACTGTGACATCACTGGATGCAGGAAGAACAACAGATTTTGCAGCAGGACAACTCCGCTCTCTCTGTCAGTACAGCAGCACTGAGGAATTTATTGCTTCAGTTGACTACAACACTGACTGGACATCTACATGAAGAGAGGTGAATTTTCCCTTTAATAAACAGTGACAATCATTTTCCCTTTTCAAAAAAACTTTAATATAACCCTGTTTCTGATAACCATCATGTCACTCGTGATTATCACCTCTCTTTGCTATGTTAGCTAACCAGCTAAAGAGTTACAGCAGTTTGTTTTATCAAACAGTGAACTAAAATTATTCCCTGTCCTCGCAGTGCATCTTGGTTCACATACAGTAATTTTATGGTGCTTGGTGGGATCATGAGACTGAATGATTTCAGACACAGCCAAGTATGCTTCTTTGACTGTTCTGATATTAGGTCAGGGGTCAACATCAACAACTTACTGCACCTCTGGAGCCCATCATGTTTGCCTAAGATATTTGCTTCTCTCGTCACTTTCCCAGTGGAGGACTACAGAGCTCACATTAGCCCCGGGGTCAGTTTGCAGCCAATATTTGCACCAAGGCATCCGATTCCCAAACACTTCTCAGTGGCCAGCAGACTGCCCTGCGCGGCTCTGGGTCTGAACTGAATAAGTGCAAAGAAGGATGTTGCTATAAAAAGCATTAAGTTTTGTTTTCTGTGTCCTGACCTGCAGGGTTTCACTGGTGAGCCTGGACCCAGTGGAGACAGAGGGCGAGCTGGGGAGAAGGTCAGTATGAAAAGTAGGTTTAGGTGAATATCAGCATCTTCTGCTGAGATCCTCTGCTCCCTCATGTGAGCCGTAGATGTCATACAGGTTTGACTGCATCGCCCTCTAGTGGCTGGATATGACCTCTAAAGCTCAACCCAACCTGCAGCATTTCAAACTATTACTGCCAGCTGCTACTTCCACTACTTGTGCTTCTACTGCATCATCTTTTACAATGTAACACACATTTAATGCTTAATTTTTGTTACTAAATGCTTCCTATTCAAAACAGATACAATCAAGTGGAATAAGTTGATCAGTAAATAACCCTGGGTAACATACAGAGCATACTGTCTCATCAACTTTGACGTAACTTAACGAAAAATCTGTAATTAAAAATCACACTCATGTACATTTTCATTATTTATTGAAAACAGATTAGCTGTAAATATCATGAACTAATTGATTTTGTTTGAATGTTTATATTCCCTGCAGGGATGTAAAGGGGAACCAGGAGAAGACGGACCTGCCGGCCTTCCTGTAAGAGTAACAACTAATACATCCTATTTATCCTATTTAAAGGGGCAGTCCACTGATTACATGTGAAGTTTAGTTGTCAGGGGAAGTTATGCTCAGCCTGAAACAATCCTCTGTGGCTCGGGTGGTGCTTTTCCAAGTCTAAATAAAATAATCCAGATGATGTCATAATTTCAGCTGGAAGACAAATTAGTAACAGACATGTGCTTTACAAACTGGGAACACAGATCTTAAAATATGTGGAGATTTACAGTCATGGCTGAACCACGGCCATGAAAGATGTTATCAGCTTGCATCATGGGAGGTGTATGATCTGGGCTATTTGGAGCACTACTAGACTCATGATATGTCCTCCTCTCTGCCTCTTGACCATTCTTTGAATTTAAGTCTGAACAATGTGTGGCTGCACAGGTTGGGTTTGTAATAACTGACCCACAGACATGTTAAATTAATTAGTTACAGACCTTCAGTATAATTCTCTCTCATTCTCCAGTTTACCTTGTTAACATAAAGCTTTAGACTTTTCATCACATCATGTTAAGTCTAGTTTCATTATTGATACATCTGCAGATTATCTTCTCAATGAATTCATTAATAATCATTATTTGGTCTATGAAATGTCTAGAAAATTGTGATAACCGTCCACAGTGCTTTTCAAGATGACGTCTTCAGATATCTTGTTTTGTCTGACAAGATAAACCAGTGTTCAACCCAAAAGGATTCTGACACAGAAATCGACTACCACATATCAATCTTTGCCTCCTTTGCCCTGTGCACTTGGGCTGTTGATAATTCGAGCTACTTGTGCATTTTGATCAGTGTCAAGCCCACAGTTTACAATTCTATAAAAAGCAGAAAGTTCTCACAGTTGAAAAGCTGGACTCAAAACATTTTTTGACAGTTTATCTTGAAAAATATCTTGGAAGAATGAGTCAGACTTACGCGTTTTAAAATGAGTAAGCCACAAATAACTACTTTGTTTCAGGGTTTGTTGTTTTAATTTCTGACCAAGAGCACTTGCTTTTCCACAGTGATGTTCCAGTTTTAAAAAGATGACAGATACTTAATTACTGACTGCTCAGAGTCAGACATGCATCACAGTCAGACATTCACAATCTGCCTCAGCATCTTTATGATGTCTTCCTCAGAACTCATCCTGTGTTCTTCTCTCATTTCCTGCTGGGTGAACTTGAATTGAAGGATAAACTTGATGTAAAATTTAACTTTATTTTGCATCTATCAGGGTCCTTTAGGTAAAAGAGGCGTTCAGGGGCTTCCTGGACCAGCAGGGCCACAGGTAGGACATCTGTCCCACAGTACTGCTCTGATTGTGTCTTTATCCTCCTCTTTGAAATGTCTCACTGTGTTCATTTGTCCTTTTTAATCAGGGAGATTCTGGACATGATGGAATGAAGGGTCCTGCAGGACTAGTGGTGAGTGTGCAATATTGTTTCTACTTGTCTCATAATGCAAGCGCTTACAGGCCTCACTGATGATGAGATGACAAGGGACACTAATTTTCAGCTGGACTCTTCCAGGGTGCACCAGGGGCCACAGGCGGCATAGGACCACCTGGAGTTAATGGGTCTGAGGTAGGTTTATATCATCATTTCAATTTCAGTCAGTAAAGTCAAATCCAAGTCTGATTGTTGACAGTTTTTTTCTGTATCCTGAACAGGGAGATCAAGGTCCAACTGGTCCACGAGGCCGTAAAGGCCCTCAGGTATGTCTTCAGTTCACCTATTAGACTTCACATACACTACTAATGGAGACTTGACAGTGTGATTATTCAATCTAATTGCATCTCTAACAGGGACCGTCAGGATTAACAGGAGAGACAGGTTCACCTGGACTTCGAGGAACTCAGGTACATTTAATAAGAGAATGGACACACACAGACACATATTAAACATTTAAATCAACTAAGTGTATAACATGATCAAAGTGGTTTTGGTTGTAGGTTACATTGGTTATAGGACAGCACTAGGCCCAACTATGAATGTAACCATAGATCAAATGATTTTTTAAGCAGTACCTTTTTCTAGTCTTGAGTGGTGTCTGCAGGTATTCCTCTCAGACAACCTTCACTAACGGGCAGCCTGTATGTAGTCTGAGAGGTGGAACTCAGCAACTCAACAACTCAGATATTATCTTATTTCAACTGTGGTGGCAGGACAGTGAGAGAACAATGATTTTAGTGACTATAGTGAGAAAAGCAACATGAAGCAATAAAAGTTAGAGCGGAAAAAATAAGATTTTTAAAAGCAAACAAGGGAGACATTGTGCTTTGCATTGAGTTTATTTAAATTTGTAATTACAGCACTTATTTTCTGTTTTTATGTCTGTGAAGCACCTTGTAAACCTGTGAAAAGTGCTATATAAAGAAATATTATTGTTGTTATTATTATCATTATGTCCCCCCATCTTCATGCCCTTGTATCTCATATCACAAATATCCTGGGTTTGAATCTTGGTTATGGTCCTTTCTCTGTGGATGCGCATGCTCTCCAATTGTTAGACTCAGTTGAGCAGTATGGCGTTGCCATGAAGCCAAAATATAGCCATGTTATGAGCACCACCATCTTGCATTGGTGACTTCATTAGCCAGGCTGTACGCAGCAGTGATCAGACTTGGAGCTGCTGTATCGAGGTCCTGCCTGGGCAACTCAGTGGCAAGCAGAGCTCAACTGTTAATCTTGGCATGAAACAAACTTTTTGTAGCATCAAATAACTAATCAACTACAACTACAAACTTGAAAAAAAATGAGCACATGAACAAACATCAGTGTGATTAAAAACTGCCTATGACACAAACCATCTTTCAGGAAAATGTATTTGACACGTAATTTGATTTTTTTTGTTTGGTCTGTGTCTATGCAACATGGAGGGGGCGGGGTTTATGACCTGTACTGCAGCCAGCTAAAAAAAAGTGGTCCATATGGTGCGTAGCACATATGGGCTTGAAGGACACTAAGCAGCAACAACAGTTCCACAAATTCAAAAAGAGAACATTTCAAAACAGCCCATTTCCATGAATTATATCTTAATCATCATGCATTTTCTGTAAATCTTGCCAAGACAAAAAATACCTCATTAAAGAACTAATGCAACATATGGCCTTCAGAAAAACCAAACAAAACGGGATTCTTCACCTTGATATATATTTTTTTCCCCCAGAACATGTGGTTCTTAAATTCACTGTGCACAGGGTAGCAAAACAGAGAATGAAATCATCCTCAGCATCAAAATCACAGAAGGCACAAATACTCCTCTTCAAGAATACCTTTATATCAGTCCTCAGTTGACTGTGGTAGGGTACCAGTTCTTATATGGACCTCTGCTCTCTCTTTAAATTAAATGTTTTATAAGGTTCCATGTAGTGATCTTCTTTGATTTGAACACAGTTTTAAATCTTTTCTTTCCATTGTTCCCTAAGAATCTAGAAAGTAGTTTGAGATGTTGTAGCTTCACTTGTGTGGATCTGTCATGTCATTCATCTTTATACAGACAATAGTCTGACACTAACTTGGTGTGAGTGTATGTGTGTTTGCCTGTGCAAACAATCTTCCAGGCCTCTGACACGGTACATGCTGAGACTAATTGCATCAATCAACTGAATAAGGATGGGTGGCTTGACAGTACCTTCAGGATCCAAGAAAACTTGAAATATCTCCCACTACAGTTAGTAGACAAACGCTTGCACATGTTTAACTACAGAAAAATAAAAAACTCAATCTCAATCACAGCATTTTGAGACAGTTCATCCTTGACATTATGGACTCCCAGCTGCCATTTAATATTCCCTTCCTTGAAATGAAAAACCAATACCTTTTGTTTATGGCTTGTACTGTAACCATAGTATTTGCTGTTTGGCTTTATGGCTCAAAGAGACATGTTTCAGTGAAAATATAAGAATTTGTCCCTGATATGCTTCACTTTATCATAAAGTTTGACTTTGGGTCACGTTTTATTGAATTTTATCGTTTGTTTTTGTCAGGGTCAACCTGGCAGTGATGGCCCTCCTGGTCCGAAAGGGGATGTGGTAGGTTTTAATACAATAATCTGCAACATTGTGTTGGCCTAATAGAATCTAGATTGTACTGTACTGATACTGATCCTACTTTTCCCTCACAGGGTGGCACAGGGCCTATAGGAGCAAAGGGATTTCCTGGCGTTGAAGGACCCATGGTAAACAATATACTTCTATTATGTCTAATGTTAAATTGCTGTTCAGTTACTAATCACTGTATTATACACACAGTAAAGTGTTCTCGTGGTCTTCTATGATTAACCTGCATGTGTTCTAATGTAAACTAACTTGTTAGAGAAAAGTGGCTTTTTGGTGTGTTTCTTCAGATCAGAGTATGTTCTGCTTGAGTTGTTGGGAACTGGGGAAAGGCTGACTTAAGTCTCAAAAATTGAGACTTGACTGCTGTGAGAATTGACTTATACACATTTTGATTCCTAAAAACTAGTCTTGTCCCTAGACATGAAAGCAAAAACATGCATGTCTCAAGTTTTCAATCAAATGTAATTTTAATATTCAGCATTCAGAAACCCGAGAGACAAGGACAGGGGTCTTCAACTACATTTGTCCAAGTGCCAGAATTTTTGTAAGCGGACACTGTGGTGCACAGACTTAAAAAAAACTTTAATTGTTATAATATTTTAATTTTCTTACCAAATTAATGTATTTTTACCAGCCTATATCAGTGTTAACAGACCTCCACCAAGGCAGCAGGTCACTCAGGAGTGATGGGTTAAATCTGTAATTCTGCAGACATAATTTCAGAATGCAGTCAGGATTGGCAGGAAATATTAATCAACTTTAACTGATTTTGATGGCATCATGCCGTTGCTCCATTGCTGGTCATGTGACAGCTGTAGCTGCAGGTGGCAACAGCACATTTGGT
Source organism: Lutjanus erythropterus (assembly GCF_056507025.1). Taxonomy (NCBI): domain Eukaryota; kingdom Metazoa; phylum Chordata; class Actinopteri; order Lutjaniformes; family Lutjanidae; genus Lutjanus; species Lutjanus erythropterus. Next base: position 38,868,587 of record NC_139326.1, on the reverse strand, counting down.
TTAATACTGCAGGTCCCAGAATTCTGGTGGCTGCCAAAAATGGTTCTCATTTCAATAAAGGAGTCAGACAGTAATTGTCCTTTTTCCACCATTCTGTAAGCAACCATGATCTGATTTTATGCTGCACACGACACCGGTCTGTAAAGAGGCGGGACTCTGTGAAAGAAGCGTGTGACCTGTCTGACAGGCTGTAGCTCACTGTGGCTGCTCCTGACTGTTCCCGTACTCCCTGCAACATTTCAAATTGATGCTCTGACTTGATACAAGTCTAAGTCAAGTCTCAATTCTTGTCAGAGCTCAACTGACTAGACATGACTTGAGACTTGCTTTGGAAACCATTAACTTATCTTGATCAACCTGATCAAGACTGGATCTGTACTGGATCCAAAATGTTTAAAAGAAAAAAGTGGTAGTGTTTCCACAATAATAATTATAAAAGATAACATCAGAAATAAAGTTATCTGAATAAAAATCTCCTCTTGCTAACATATGACTCACTGTAAGTTTGCCTGGGAAAATGTAAACACACTCATTTCATCTGATTTCAAGGAGAATCTGACCTGTAGGCAGCCATTAAGAACAACTTTATAGAAACAGCCAATCTTCTCGTTTGTTTTTGTAGGTCATATAGAGGCGTCAGTATTAAAATTCAGACTGTTTCATAATCAGCTAGAAACTCTTTGTAGTAGCTTTAAATAGAGTTTTATTTTTGTTCTCTAAGTAGCTGAATCACTCTTGAGCCAAAAATAGCAAAGAAAAGTAGCCCCACATTTCTAACTGCAGTCAATACTGAGAAAGTTGTGGTTAGATGTTAGAGATTTCAGACACTTTCCATCTGTGCTTTATTCTGATACATGCATGTCCATATTTCAGCATTTTTCTTTGCTCTCTTTGCTTTTTCAGGGGATATCTGGAAGTCCTGGTCCAAAAGGATTTGCAGGTGGCACAGTAAGCAGCAGAATCTTCTGTTTTCAAATAAATATTCAAATTAACATTGATTGAGGTTAGTGATTGTTGAAGCTGTGATGATTTTTTTGTTTGGCCACAAGTGGGAAAAAAAACAAAACAAAACAAAACAAAAAAACAATCTGACGGACACATAACTGATGTATCTGTTCCTTTTGCTGTGCAGATACTACACTTGGTAAGACAAAGAGAAAACTGAGTTAAATGATGATTTGAACTGAGCTGAAAGTGATGTGAGTCAAACTCAGCCAGCGTAACAGAGGAAATCAATACAATATCAAAGTCAAAATGTTATGTCATGTTTATGTGTAGGGCTTCAGAGGACTGGATGGTGACAAAGGACATGCTGGACACAAAGGAGACAGAGTAAGAGGAAAAGTTCATTGGTGATTGAATGTAAAATCAAACACGTTTCATATGTTCTGGGTTAGCTGGACTGTATTGTTGCAGTATTTTTGCAGTGTTGTGTGCAATTTAAGAATTTCCTAATGCTTTACATTAAGCTCTTTGTAATAAGTGTTAGTTAATAAGGCCCATATAAATCCTTATGAGATATATAGTTGTCAATAATAGCACCATAAACGCATTTATTGTCATATTATAAGACTTAATAAGCACTTGTCAGCAGTTTATAGACTGTTCAAGACGGTTAATAAAAGCCTTATGAGTTTCTTATAGTTGTTTACACTAACATTACAAACATTTATAAAAGCATAATTAGCTTTTAATAATTGCATAATAAAGGATTCAACCCTACTAAGGCATTGTTCTCTAGATACTTAACTAGAAAGCAACAAAAATATTTAAAAAAAAGATTTGACAGTGACATAGCAGGCAAGTCAAACTAAATAAATGTTTATAATGTTATTATAAACAATTACACATAAACACATTATGTTTTTAATAAACATCTTATAAGAATTATAAGGCCTTTATTACCCATTAACTAATGCTCAAGGTCCTTAATATAAAACATTACTAAGCATTTAATAGATTGAGTACCTCCTGTAACAAAATGATACATGAATGTAACTTTGATAATAAGTTTCCTCCCAAGAGTTCAGATTGTCAGTGTTGGTAATCTTGGATCAAAGCCACGTTATTTTGGCAGTCCAAAAATTAAAAATTAATCCTGGTTTTAATGGAAGGGAACTGATATTATGTTACTGTAAATTAACATTAGCCATGTGAAACCTCTAAAAACTTTTATTGATATTTTCTTGGTGTAATGACACACAGTTGTCTAATATAACACTATTTAAAGACCAAACCTCTGGTATAACTTGCTGTTCCCTCAGGGCCCTCCAGGTGCTGCAGGGATCCGGGGTCATCAGGGAGAGAGGGGAGAACGTGGCAGCACAGGTTCTCCAGGGGTGACAGGTCAACCTGGACCCCAAGGAAAAGAGGTACAGATCATGATCTGATCAGAAAGCTCCAGTTTTTGTGTGAAACAACACCTCAACACTGAAAAGTGCGCTGTTGCTATATACATCATTGCTCATTGATGATATAATAATATTGCCAACAGAATCATTCATTTAATGTATTTATGTTGTGGTTGTATGAACATGTCCTGTACCATAAAACTGCTGGGTTTTTCTATCATGTCTCCTCAGGGTGAGCCTGGGGAGGCTGGCCTCCAGGGAGTGGTTGGGAAACATGGGCCAAAGGTGAGAGGATTTTATTATTACCTGGTCAAGTGAAGCCAATAAACCAGAGTCATATCTGTCACTGTTGCTGTTTGCAAACACACCATTCAAAGTTAGCCTCTGATCCACAGCAACATACACAGTGAATTAAGATTTACCAGTGTTACTGTTAAGACCAGTTAATACCAGTGTTAATTTTGACCTCACAACCCCTGCTGATATTAGCTGGGGGCTACACACCACTGCCCAAAGGCTGTTGGTAGAAATGTCCCAAGCACAGCAAAATAATAAGAAAATGCAGGCAGAGGGCAGGCTTTCTGCAGATACAAATGCCACCACTCACTTCTAGTATGACATAGGTGATGATTGAAAATGATTTTTTTGTATCAGTCAATATACATTGTTTTTTAGGAAAATGTTGCTCAGCGGAGGGGAACTCTTAGGGCCCTGTAGGCCTCAGAAAAGACCTGACATATCAGCATTTCTAATATTATATTTAAATATAGCCTAATTTTTCTTTTAAGTTTGCTTTCGAAATGAAACAATATTATTCAATCAGTTTTTTTGTTGTTGTCTCTAGACAGAGAAAAGTTAGAGTTGGTTCACTCATTGGTTAGGACTTTGTCACTGGGAGAAAAGGCCACAGACTGTGTGTTTGTTTAAAAAGTGACAGGTCACATTTTGATTTACAGTGGGTGGGGCTAAAAATCATTCCTACAGACTCTTTTTAAGGTCAGCGCTGTCTTGCTTGTAGTCTAGAGACGAAGCAGACTAGACAGGCGCTGTTGCTGGTTGGCTAGCTTGATAGACTGTGTTAATTTGGGGACTGAAATTGCGCTTGGCCACGAGTCTGTCAGGAAACAATTTTCAGACACTTGAATCTTCTTTATTAAAGCTACGTCCAACAGTGCAGCACAGCAGACAGAGCTGTGTTGGTAGACAGAAATAATATTTGTGGGGATAAATGCTTGATATGTGGTACTGAAAGAGAAATAAGAATGATAAAAAGAAAAAAGAAAAAGAAATATTTGAGTATCTTCTGGTCCCTGCTCTGCACCTCATCTCCCCAATATCACTGATGTTTGGGTAGTAGATAGTACCAATGATGGCCTGTAGGGTTTGTCATGGACCGTGCACATCTCATGCCAGTTTGTGATGTTTCCAGTCAGGATGCTTTCAATTGCTCCTCTGTAGAAGTTAAGAAGAACATGACATCCAGATGTTTCCTTCTTATGTTCCCTTAAGAATTACAGCTGTTTGTGAGCATTTTTGACCGGCGTGGAGATGTGTGATGTCGATGACAGGTTCTCTGTGATGGTGATTCCAGCATAACAATGAAGAAAATATGTGTAGTAGCAAGTGTAAAAACCAATGGTATGTGAATCAGTGGTTTTTGACACTTTTCATTCCTTTTAATAATCCCTAAATGTTCTCAGTAATATTTTATTCTGTAAAACCACATCAGCCTAAATCTTTAAAGGTCCAGTGTGCAGGTTTTAGGAAGATTTCTCATCAGAATGTGGAAGAATTTAAATATAATATGCAGAAATGTGTTCATTAGCCTGTCATCACCTGAAAATAAGAATTGTTGTGTTTTTGTCACCTTGGAATGAGCCCTTTACATCTACAGGGGGCGTGGATCCTCTTCCATGGAGGCTGCCATGTTTCTACAGTAGCCTAGAACGTACAAACCAAACACTGGCTCTAGAAACAGACTTTAGCAAGTTTCACAGCCATTGTAGTTTCTCCTACATGCTTGGAAGGGGAGGGTGAGGCAAATGGTATTCACTTGGTTGCAATTTACAAGCTCACCACTAGATGTCACACACGCACACGACCTTTAACATCCCCAGTGACAACTGGACAAAATATCTATAATATTAAAAGCTGAATTATTTATTTTATGGGGGCAGAAAGTTACCTATTTACACATCTAGAAGACACAAGGCAATATCAGAATTAATTTGGAGTCATGTTTGTGTCCACCTGATGAATGAAGACCGATATTTGCTCTCCTTGTAACATTGTGTTTGGTCTCTATCCACTATGTTCATCAGATATCCTTTAACTGTGTCTTTGCTGCTGTTTATCACTGAAGCTGCTGCTGGAAATAAGGCTGATCAGAGTGCTGAGACTAACCAGAACAGTGAAGTTGTTGGTCATGAAACCAAGACAATGATCTGATCAAAGCTAAAAACTCTGTAGAGCTGAGGGGGACCTAAGGAGTTGGATAATAGTTCTCTGTGGGTCATCTTTACAATGGCACCTTGCACATTACACATAGTCATTTGATCTATTGTTAATATAAAATATTATCAAACATCATGTTTAAATAATATTTATACATGATTTATACATATACTGTTAATTATACAGAAACTGGATTCTTTTATATTATTAAATATATGATTGTCCCTCTTATTTATATAGTTTTTACAGTGTGCTTTTATAAAATCTGAATTAACATATGCATCAATAAGCAGTAAAAAACTCTTTTTGTAACATCAGTTATATAGTCTAAAGGTGATGGTCTGTTTTTATTCATATTTCAGGGCAGCAGAGGCCTCCCAGGACAAAATGGAAATGTAGGACTCAAAGGACCCAGGGTAACTATCATCTGGACATTAGAAAATCAAAGTAATCTATTAGATTCTTGCAGTATTGTTTTTAAAAACATTTTTATTTTCTTGTCTCTCTGTCTATGTCTAAATTCACAGGGTCGCACAGGACTCACTGGCCTGTTTGGTCTACCTGGCATGCCGGTAAGAACAAACATGCGAGAAGCCAAATCATCACGTCTGAATGTTGCCTGCAAACACTAAATCATGTTTGTGTGTTTCTTTGTGTGGGTCTTTGCAGGGTTTTAGAGGCAGAGTTGGGATTGAGGGACCAGAAGGAAAGCCTGGTACACAGGTTCCCATTTTATAACTTTTCATCTCATATGATTCTGTTTTTGCTACATTTCTTACTTTTATCCAGCTCCATCAAGCCATTTCGATTTTTGAATTTTAACATGATGATACATGTGTAATTTCATGTTTTACATGCAGGGTGCTCCTGGTTCTGTTGGCTCCCCTGGTCCTGAAGGAGACAGAGTGAGTTGTCTTTTTTTTTTTTAATCTTCTGGTGAGAGAACAAGATGAGGTTGGATTCCAGGATTCCAGCCCGGTCCCTTTGCTGCATGTTGCTGTCACAGCAGTTTTTTTCACCTCGCCTTTGTATTAACATCAAATCATTAATGTGGTGATGCAGCAGTGACACCCCACAGTGAATAATAATAACAATACATTTTATTTAATAGCACCTTTCATGACACTTAAGGTCACCTAACAAAAGATAACAAGAACAGCATGGATCATACAGTCATCATAAAAAACATGCAACAGCAACAGTAGCAAAACATACAGATCAGAAATCTGAGATAAATTAAATTCATTATTTGAAGCACACAAAAATACAGATGAGATGTGGTCAAAGGAGTTGAAGTGAGTATGTTAGTTTGAACAGATGGATTGTAAGAGCAGTTTTAAATTCAGTAATGGAGTCCAGTGTACAGATATGGTGGGGAAGGGAGTTCCAGTGTTTGGTTGTGATATGGAGGAGAGATGAGGATGAATGAAGCAGTCTCTCAGTCTGAGGGGAGAAGCTGCTCTTCAGTCTGGTGGTACGACAGCAGATACTTCTGTATCTCCTGCCTGATGCATTAGATAAAGTTTTTACTCTGTTTCTCTCATTTCAGTCATTTTTATTGTAGCAGTTTTAATGCAATCAAGCCAAAACATTCATAAAGTACCACAAACTCTCCAACTATAAGCTTTTAAAACTGATAAATGATAACCTCAGAGTAGCACTATCATCATGAACCTAAGATGTCCTCTTAATAATCATTATTGTTAAAAGTAGTTGTCTGATCTCTGTTCACATGAAGGGGTTTCCAGGAGTGGCTGGTGAACCAGGGAAGGCAGGTTCTCCAGGAGCTTCGGTAGGCCAACATTTCTATTTGTTAGGCTCGGGCGGTATCTATTTTTTCATACCTTCCTCACATTTCAGCAGGATAAACAGCATATGACAGTATTTATGTGAAAAAACAAATCATTAAATGCTGGTGATAGAAGTCATTGTCACATATAGGACATTATCTAGCTTATGATGCTTTGTGTCAGATATGCATAGACCATGTACCATATGCCCAATAAAATGCCTTTATAGTTGGAAGAAGTGGTGCGAAATAAAATTATATGTTGCAATATTTTCATGATTTCATTTCTAGTCATATTTTATTAATACGGAGACTGAGGCTTTAAGCCGGTTATTTCTTCTGTCTTAATTCTGTCATAAGTTCCTTATGAATAAGTAAAGCATTAGTAAAAATTTTATTTCATTTTATGTTTTTAATTTCCACCAATAAAAAAACTTTTGCAGCTTCTATGCTTCAGATAACTTTATTCACAGTGACGGTATTGAAAATCATACCCTCAGGATTTCTGAATACCCTGGTACACTGTAATACTTTGATACCACCCAAGCCTCAACCTTGTATTCACTACATGCTGTGTACTCACAACAAGTTTTTAATATACTGATACGAGTTATTTGTGACTTTAACAGGGTCCTCCAGGAAAGCCAGGTCAAGACGGGATCCCTGGACCACCTGGGGAGAGAGTGAGCAGATCACACTTAGTTTATAAAGAATGCATGTTGCATGACATGTTTCTGGTTTTGTGTGAAGAATGTTTTCTTATCATGGGCTGTGGTTTTTTGTTTTGTGGTATGTTTAAAGACCAATAGAGAATTTATACAATAAAAGTTGAATTGAAGTTATTGGTTTTTGGTTTGGTTTTGGTTTTTATTATTTGAATTTCTCTCTTTTAGGGCTTCACAGGGAAACCAGGGTTGATGGGCCCCCAGGGACCAGTGGGCATGTATGTAAGTGACCATTATGAACCGTTTATGTGGCTACCAAGCTGGCTAAGATGATGATGAATAGCTTTTTTCCTTTTGATTTGAACATGATTTCTTATTAAACTATACTGGAAAAAAATCATTGTGGGATTTTTATTTTTGTTTGATGTAAAAAAAACATGATTACATTTCTGTAGAGTAAACAAAAAAAGACTAAAAAAGCAATACTTATTTTAGTGTGCCAAAACAAAGGATTCCATAAAGTTGTGACAGAAACAAAAGATGACTAAAAGATAAATATTTGTGTAAAAGTGTCCTCAAGTGATGTCAGTTGAGTCAGCATCAATTGGGTCTAAATACTACAAAATGATTTTTTTAAAAATCAGGGGTTGTGATGTTAGAAAGAATTAAGAAGCTCCTCTATTTTCTCTGTGCATTGCATTGTGGGAGAATAATGTGCATCAACAGGACACTCAAAAATGAATTGTCTTTAGTCTGAATACTCTGGTTGGGTACACTTCATTCCTTTTCAAGTGTGAACAAAAACACACTGCAAACCTGTTTAGGATCAGTTTGTATTGTGGAGCTGGGATATAGTGGATGTGTTTGGTTCTGCTGCATCAGTGCTGATGTAGATTTTTTTTTAAATGTGGCCCAGAACCACTGGTGGTTTAAAATTACACATGAACACCAACATAAAATCTGAACTTGTCCACAGGGTTACTCTGGAGCAGTGGGTCTTATTGGAAGACCAGGTCACATGGGGCAAAGGGTAAGACATGATTTCTGCTGCGATGTTACAGAACAAAATCTCTGTCAGAATCAGTACTTTTCTTTTCAAGCTTTAATCTAAAAAAGGATGTTCACTATTTCTTCCATACTGAACAACAAGCAGTGAATTTGTCTAAAAAAAAACAAACTACATAGAATTTGGTATCCAGCCAGCTTTAAACATTTGTGATTATTATAATTCTATACTGATCAGGCTGTTAGCTGCATGTTCCTGTCCAAAGTCATTTTTGGGTTTTGGTCAGACTGAAATATGACTACAGCATTTTCTTTCTTTGTTATTAACTTTTTTTTGAATGATATGATTATGTTGATATAAACAAAATGGATAAAAATACACAACAATTAACCCCACACCCACCCCATGCAGCAATTCAATCACCCTATATTTTGCCCTTAGCAAATCAAGATGGAGAGGAAAATAAATTGAAGGAGAAAAATATAAATTAATAAGTTGATAAGTTAATAAGTTAATTCTTTTATTTTTTTTAAACTACATGATATTTGCACAACAATATGCTTTACTTTCTCAGTAAAAAAGCCCAGGCACGGATGGAGTTAGTAGCAAGAATGCATACTGCAAAACAATCAACCATTTAGACAATGTCCAACGGATTGACTCTGGGACAGAGAATAAGAAGGCTGCCAGTGTGCAGCTAACATTATTTTTAACTTCCATTAGACCGACTAAAAGTCCAAGAGTTCCATGATTTGAGATGCCTTGGGAGAAGGTATCATTCAGTAGTGGCAGCTGAGGATAATATGACACTTTAATATGAAGAAGGTTAGATGAGGCTATAAATGTAATTTTCCAAACATGCATTATGGGCTGGTCCAGTACATTTGCAGAAAAGACTGTTTCTCCATTAGGACAGAGCTCGATGTCAGGAAGGGGTATGAGGGAGTGAGATGCATCCTATGCAGAAATGTTTGCAGTGTTTTCTGTTGATGGTTGTGCAGGGAGATGCTGGTGTCAGAGGCCCTCCTGGCATCCGAGGAAAGACTGGACCTCCAGTGAGTAGATTTGGTTACATTTGATGTATTGGATTGAAATCTAGTTAATGTCCATGCAAATACACATGCATGTTTATTTTTCACTTTCACTGTTTTTGTGAGCAGAAATGTCTCCAGATCAGTTGATCTTGGTTGTAGTCTGTATTGAAGCATTGTCTTTTCAGGGCCTGCAGGGTCCTCCTGGTGAGAGAGGACCTCTGGGACCACAGGTGAGAAGATGAATCATCTGGACCCTAAAAACTCTGAAGTAATCAAACATCATCAACCATCATAACGGAAGAGGATAACCTGCCATTATTGTTTGTTTCATCTCCTTCCTTTAGGGCCGTCAAGGAGAGTTGGGACCCAAAGGTGTTCGGGGACTGCCAGTGAGTAGGTCTTGATTGTTTCAGGCTCATTCAAGGCTATCGGGCATCATAACAGTCAGGCAGGATGGTGACATCATTTCTCTTCCCTTTGCAGCAAACCAACTTGATTCAAACATTTATGTGTCATACTGTATCTGTGTGCTTCCAGATGTTTTTAGTTTCAAACAAAAATATGTCATATACACTGCCTGGCCAAAAAAAGTCACCACCTGGATTTAACTAATCAAATAGTTCAGATCCTTCCACTGGATAATTACTGCAGAGATGAATATGTTTCAGCTGGTAACAAGTTATTGAACTCTAACTGATGCAGTGAGCAGCTTCTCATTTCTTAAACAACCATGTCAGAAGACATATCCTGTGGTCGAGGAAAAGATGTTACTCTGTTTCAGAAGAGTCAAATTATTGACCTGCATCAAGCAAAGAAAACAACTAAGGAGATTGATGAAGCTACTAAAACTGGGTTAAGAAGTGTCCAACACATTATTAATACCTGGAAGAATAGTGGAGAACCATCACCTTCAAGGAAGAAATGTGGTCAGAAAAAAAATCTTGAATGATTATGATCAAAGATCACTTAAATGTTTGGTGGAATCAAATCATAAAAAATCAACAGTAGAACTCACAACTGTGTTTAATAGTGAAAGTAAGAACATTTCCACACACAATGTGAAGAGAACTCAAGGGATTGAGACTAAACAGCTGTGGAGCCTTAAGAAAACCACTTATCAGTGAGGATCATCAGAAAAAAAGGCTTCAGTTTACTAGAGAGCATAAAGATTGGACTGTGGATCAATGGAAAAAAATCATGTGGTCTGATGAGTCCAGATTTACTCTGTTCCAGAGTGATGGGGGCATCAGGGTAAGAAGAGAGGAGGATGAAGTGATGCTCCCATCATGCCTAGTGCCTACAGTACAGACCTGTGGGGTCAGTGTTATGATCTGGGGTTGCTTCAGTTGCTCAGGTCGAGGTTCAGCAACGTTACGTGTCAGGATTAATGGAGCTCAAATAGTGAAAGAGTGGTTCAGGGAACATGAGACATCATTTTCACACATGGATTGTCCACCACAGAGTCCAGACCTGAACCCCACTGAGAATCTTTGGGATGTGCTGGAGAAGACTTTACTCAGCGGTCTGACTCTCCCATCATCAATACAAGATCATGGAGAAAAATTAATGCAACTCTGGACAGAAATAAATCACATTGCGTAAGCTTCTTGAAACGATGCCATGGTGAATGCATGCTGTAATCAAAGCTAAAGGCGCTCCAACAAAATATTAGAGTATGTGACGAGTTTTCTGGCTGGGCAGTGTATAAATATAGAGAAGAATAATTATAAAAAGTGGAATTCTAATCAAAATGGGCCCTTTGGCACAGACACAGACTTGTGCCAACATACAAACTAAAGAAATGTGTTTCTGCTATTTTTATGCTTTTCTGTAATATAGAACACTTTAAACCAAACTCATTTTTATCTGGACCACCAAGTTTTTTAAAATTATGCAATATTTCAAAATGAGGTGTTATGGTATATTTATGCTGTTACCTACTGTTAATAACTTATTGTTCCGTTTCTAGTATTCATTTCTGTAATAAATTTACACTCATAAATCATAAAATGATCATGTATGCCATCAGTTTAAGGAAACAAGTTGAAATACTTGCTACTCTGACTTCAACGCTGCAGCCGTGATGTCGTCCTTTGAAAATTTTATTCTGGGACGAAATAACTGTATTTGTATGTCTGTTTCATGTTGAATTAAATTCAGACATTAATTAGAGTTCAAATTAATGCCATTTGTGTTTATTATGATGCCAGACACTTAGAATAACAATCTAAGAATGTCAGTGGAATGAACAGGCAGAAAAAAACAGGTGAATAATGATGCTGTCTTTGTTGATGAACGATCAGCACTATGACACAGGAAAAAATAAAGAAATAGGGTTTGGTGAGTGTTCTTTTGTTCTGCCTCCTTCAAAGTGGAAGAACGTTCCCACAGAGTGGCTGTGAGTGGTAAGTCCTGACATATACAAGAAAGTCTCCAGAGTTCAGGTTGAAAAATACCAGTTATTCCATAGATACACCTGAAATCTTTCTAACATCACAGCTTGATTATGTTCACTTTGGTGCATTCTGAGATTTTTCCATAATTTCATCAACTCCAATTAAAGATTTTCCATTTGAAATGGTTTCAGGGCCCTCCAGGCAAGCCAGGACCAGAGGGTGGCATAGGGAGCCCTGGTCCTGCAGGAAGCCAGGGGCCTCCAGGGCCAATAGGGTCTGCTGGACCTAGAGGGTTTCCAGTGAGTGGGTACTTTTCACCTTTATCTCCATTTCTAACTGATATTAAACTCTGTGATGCTGCCCTAAATACAGCATGTATATTGATGGTACTGTCATGTAGGATGTCTGTGATGCAGATCATTATGTTTTTCTGACTAGGGAACAGCAGGGAATACTGGACCACTGGGTCAGACTGGAGAGAAAGGAGAGCAGGTAACCTATTTCTAGCATGGTTTTCAAGCTTCAAGATATTGAATAGTGTCATAAAATGACAGAGAGACTGTTCTCAGCCTTCAGACCGGCCAAAGAGAATCATTCAAGCAATATGAGTCATACAAAGGTGTGTTTTTATTGTTTGCAGGGAGTAGTGGGTCCTGCTGGTGATACTGGTGCTCCAGGTCTGGATGGGCAGCAGGTCAGTCATCTCACTGATCTCACTGACTGCCACACTCTGAGGAATAAGGGTTCCAAAAGGGTTCTTCCTGAAGGGCTGCGGTTCTACTCCGAACCATTCGCTTCTGAAGGACCCTTTTTTGAAGAAATGATCCGTTACGGGTTTTTTGTAAGACTGAGGTTTCGAATAAGAAGCCTTTTCATCCAAAGAACCTTCTATGTCAAAGGTTCTTTGTATCATAATATGATAGGGTTCTTGGTAGAACCCCCTAGCTGGGTTCTAGATAAAACCATTGGAATCTAAAATCATTCTTGGTAGGACACCCTGGGTGGGTTCTAGTCAGCACCTTTAGAAGGTGGAAAGGTTCTGGATAGAATCCCTAGAGAGGGTTCTGGGTGGAACCATTACACCATGGAAGGATTCTTGGTAGAACCTCTCATAGGGGGTTTGCATGGAACCTTTCACACATTGTTCCGGGTATAACCCTTTATGTTGACTTAGAGGTGGAATCCTCTGAAAGGGTTCCGAGGGAAAGTTCTTCCAGGATCCAAAAAGGGTTCTCCTATGGGGGCAACCTATTATGGTTCTAGATAGCGCCTTTATTCCTAGGAGTGCATTTAATGCATTGAGGCAGAAAATAAATGTTATCATTTCAAAATATTGCAAAAAAAAAAAATTCTCACCTAATTATCTTCAATATTTCTGAAATGCAATTTATAGCACATAAAGGTGAAGGACGTTGCTATAAATTCCACTATGTTATTATTTTTATTGTGTGACGCACTCTGTTTGTATTAAAAGTGCCATATAAATAAAGTTTGATTGATTCATTGTTTTTCAGGGTCCTCCAGGGCCATCTGGTGAACATGGGCTTCCTGGAACCAAAGGTGACCAGGTCTGTGACATTATTACTGAATTCTATTTTAAAAACAACACACATACATATTATGTCATTGTGCATTAATGATTTATTAAAGGGTATCTAAAAGGGATAGTTTGGATTATTTGGCATGTGGTAGTATGAGGTACTTAACCATAGTCAGTGTATTACCTACAGTAGATGACAATCAACACACCTCTAGTTTGGAGAAGCAGCAGGAATTACATTGTAGGAAGCAAAGCAATGTACTGCTGTGAACAGGGTCAGCAGCAAAAATATATTTTAGACACCTAAAAAAATCAAAATCAGTTTAAGTGTATGCTATACTTAGAATATGTTTGCTTCTTTACCTTGCTGTCAGACAGACTTCACTGACAGGAAGCACTAATTTTACATCACAGAACACGGGAATTGCTGATCTACCGCTGCCTTGACCTGCTAGTTTGTGTTATTGTGTGATTTCAGTGAATCTGAACTTGAACACAGAAACACTCAAGTGTTTTTTTTTAAGTGTCTGAAACACATGTTGCTGCTGACCCTGTCCACAGCAGTACATTGCTTGTCTTCCTGCACCGGCACTCCTGTGGGTTGTCAAAACTGGGGCATGTCGGCTGCCATCAACTGGTGGTAACACACTGACTATGGATAAGTGTCTCATACAAGACCACTTCAAATATCTATCCTCTTAAACCACTGCAGGTTAGCAGAAACAAGATTTTCAGCTGGTGTTCAGTTGCCCTTAATGAAAGCTATTCTACTATTACTGTGATGTAGCTTGACTGAGGACTTTTTAGCCTCTGTATTGACTATTGGCCTATTTAGTCCAAAAAGCCACTATGTTTTTAGGAAAAAAAAGTTGAAGTCAGCAAGGCATGATCAAATCAAATAATTGCCCCCATGACAGCTTTCAAGAGTTGTAAAATCATGTCCACTAGTGTGCAGTGTTTTTCACTGTTTTCATTTGATAAGCCTTAAAGCATATTACCCCGGCTTTACCCCGGCTGGGATCACTGGAAGGTATTTTATATTTATTCAATGGCTGTTTTCCAATCTGAATCTGCACTAAGAATTATTCAGTCATTTTTCAGATGTGTTCATGCTAGGTTTGAAGTGAAAAATAACCTAACCTGAAGCAAAGCAACATTAGATGTGATCACCTACAGGAAAAGCAGTCTTTGTAGGCTTTAAGAGAATAAATTATATTAAGCAATAGAGTAAATAACTCAGACAATCACAGCAGACAATGTGTAACAACTGTCAAACACTCTTTTGATGTAGGGAGCTCTGGGCCCTCAAGGACAACCAGGACACAAGGGGCTTAAGGGAGAGCCAGGACCTCAGGGCTCCCAGGGGCTGCAGGGTGAGCCTGGGCAGAGGGGCAAAGAGGTTAGATGTATTGTCATTCTCTGCAACCATTTCATCTAGAGCTGCAACTAATAGTGATTATAGTTACCAATTAATCTGCTGGTTATTTTTCTGTTTAAATGTGTTGTCTTTAATGCAATAGAACACAGTGAAAAATGCCAGTTACAATATCCTACAGCCTGATGTGACTTCATCAAAACCCACAGATATAACAGTTAAATTGAGTAAAATGTTAATGGAGTTTGGCAGGCAGTGAGACAGGCGGCCACAAAGTCCAGAGTGTATTATTTCAGAACAGTGGGCTTTTAATTTCAGGATAACAGTCTGAAGTTTACATTGACAGACAACTATAACAGGTGTAAACCTGTGTCCTGCACTCCTGCAGTGTTCCTGCAGCCTCCAGAGCTTCCCCAAGTCTGAGGAGGAGGGAGTGGTGGGAAATAACTCTTCAACCATAGATCATATATTAAATAGGATTTCAATCTATTTAATGCACCGTCTTGGGCTCCAATGCACTATTTGGACTGCAGTACTCACTTTTGCATTTTGCTCCTTTACATGATTAATTAATGACTTAATCAAAATAGTTGCAGATTATTTTCTGCTTGGTTGACTAATTGATTACTTGTTGCAGCTTTAACTTTATTAAGCCACTGGTTGTTGTGCTGCTGGTTCTGTCCTTCACTTTCTTACTTTTGCAGGGATATGGTGGAGAGCCGGGCGTTCCTGGGAATCCAGGTGCTAAAGGAAGAAAGGTCATTGTCATCTCAACATTGTATTTTTGGCTAACGAGGCATTTTAGAAAGAGACACGTTGCAGGAGATTTTTGTCATTTTAACTGGTCAAAGTGACAGTCAGTCAGTGCGAACTAGAATAAGGACTATAATGATGTGTTTTTCATAGGGAGATAAGGGAAATCGTGGTCCATTAGGATTAGAGGGGCTTCCAGGGGTCCCAGGTGCAAATGGTCCAAGAGAGTCAAAAGGAGAAAAGGGTTATGCTGGCCTAACGGTAAATGAACCTTAATACCTTTTTATCCATCAGTCTAACTGACCATATAGTTAACTGTTGTCTTCACCCTATGTTTTTATTTTCAGGGACAAAGGGGTCTAATGGGGAAGACTGGACCAATGGGCTTATTAGGACTTCGGGTAAGTTACATTCTGGTCTTGAGAAAGTAACTTATTATTACTTATGTGTTAAATTGATAGAATTTTTCATTTCATGTCATTTCTGCCCACTACTGCATATATATCTGTTGGTTTGTGGTTTGCCCTGTGTCCTACTACAGAATACCTTTCGTTTTCTGCCTACCTACTGTAGACGGAGATCTTATTTCAAGGCAGCCAATCACATCTTAAAGCATTCATGTCACTGTTCTATCACAGGCAGAACATACGAACAGAAACACACATCTTGTTCAGCACTTTAGCTTGTTGAATGACCCATCAAAAAACGTTCACCTTGCAGGTTCCATAGCTAATTAGCAGCTTGGCTGTAGCACATGAAACAGAAGGTAACCCTTCCAATAAATGTCAGTTGTGGTTGTGGTGATAGTGATGGGATCCTTTCACACTCTTCAGAATCACTAACAGCAGGCTTTGTGCCCATGACATGTGGACTACAGCTAGATTTTGTTACCTGGTGGGGCTCAGCCTGCCAGCTTCAGTCAGTCAGACACTGACATGCCTCTTCAGCCTACTGAGAGGAAAAGGAGCATTTCTGATGTTTTCCCAAAGACCTTTTTTTCCTTTCTTTTAACAATAAAGAACATAAACATTTATGATATTTCAAAAATGGAAAGAATCACAGTTCTCCATGAGGCTTTAAGAAAATAAACTTGAAGAAATTTGGGAGAAGTGAAAAATATTTGTTTGAAGTTGAATGTAGTTCCTCAGAATGTCCTTTTTGGGTTAAAATTTGTTTGTGCAAATTATTTATGTACATGCTATGCATGTGTGTATGTATATATGTGGGACTGCAACCATTAATTGGTTACTTGCTTATTAATTGATTATTAAATTAATTGCCAAATACTTTGATAATTGATTATTTGGTTTGAGTAATTTTCTAAGGAAAAAAGTCACAATTCTCTGATTTCAACTTCATAAATGTGAATATTTTCTGGTTTCTTTATTCCTCTCTGATAGTATCTTTGAGTAGTGATGAAACAAGAC
Organism: Lutjanus erythropterus; assembly: GCF_056507025.1. Classification (NCBI taxonomy): domain Eukaryota; kingdom Metazoa; phylum Chordata; class Actinopteri; order Lutjaniformes; family Lutjanidae; genus Lutjanus; species Lutjanus erythropterus. The sequence continues at coordinate 38,851,797 of NC_139326.1, read as the reverse complement.
ATGTGAGGATTTCATCTTTAGCTCTATTTAACTATTAATCAAGAAAATAATTGACAGATTAATGGAGTATGAAAATGATCATTAGTATGTATGTATATATATATGTATATGTCCGTATGCATATCTATAGTTTTTTTATTTTATTTTTTTCATTACCTGAAATGGAAAACACCTGATGTTCTCCTTTTTTGTTCTGTAGTTAGAGCTGGATCATTCTGTAAAGCTATCTAACCGAAAATAACTGTGTGAACTGTTGTGATTCCAAATAAAGGTTAAAAACTGAAAATAAAAATCAGTAAAAATAAGATAAACAATACATTTGACTACATAAAGGGATGATTAAATGAGATTTCAGTTGGACCAAATATCACTTGTTGTTGCAGTAGTTGCTGTTTACTGGAAAATGCTGTCAATGTGCATCTTCTTTTTCAGGGTTTTCCTGGCATTTTTGGGACTCCAGGACCAGATGGACCACCAGGACAGAAGGTCCACAATCTCACAGCATATTCTATAAAACTATTATCAAAAAATACTCAAGACCAATGTAGTGTAGTGAATGTAGTGTTTTTTTGTTTTGTTTTTTTGCTTGTGGTTTAAAGAGTTTATGCAGAAATATTATAAGCTATCATTATATGACACAGACATATTAATAGTATTATTTTGATGAGCATCAGGGAAATTTTTACTCTTGGTTGCAGATGTTATTCATTTCTCCCCAATTTTGGGTCAGGTTCCTGCTCAAACGTGTTTTTGGTTTGGGCACAGTTATTGTGGTAATATTCACAGTAGAGCTGCAGCTAAACTTGGTTACAGTGGTTCCCTGGCTGCAACGATGCTGGCGGAGTAGATCCGTAAGACCAAACACACGGCCGTCTGTGACTGGAGATGATGGGTGGTGCTTGATCAGACCTGTGGGAGCTGACCAATCAGAGCGGACTGGGCTTTTCTAGAAAGAGCTTAGAAGAGACAGGCACTAAAACATACTGTTTCAGAGAGAGGGTGGAGTAAGGTGCTGCAGCAGTGTACAGTTTATTTACATTAAAGCTTATAAATCTTGTAGAAATAAAAGTATGAACCTGAAAATGAGCAGAATATGTAACCTTTAAAACCACAAAATGTATGGGATCTTTAAGTTCACCCTTTCTAGAAGCCAAGCCACTTTCAGCATGAAATTTATGAGATGATATACATTTAATTTTTGATAAATTGGACTTTCCTTTCTACAGGGGGACAAAGGTCCTGCTGGTTTGACTGGGGAAGCAGGGACTCCAGGTCCTAAGGTACAGAGCACTGCTGCCAGATAATAATAGTTGTAATGAGGCAACATCCCATGTATCATCAGTGTTGGCTTGATTACCTTCACACTGTGCTCTGTCTAACTGCAGGGTGTGACAGGAAGAGCAGGTGTGAAAGGTGACATGGGAAAGCCTGGACCAGTGGTGAGTGGGTACACTACAATATGACAAACCAGTGCTGTGCTGCTAATTAGGGTGGACAAATGGTGATATTTTGTGCTTCAGGGGTCTGCAGGAATCAAAGGAAAACCAGGTAATCCTGGTCCAAAAGGCTTTTCTGGACCAGAGGGGCTGAGAGGAGGGCCTGGACAGAAAGGGGGGCCAGGAGAGGGGGTGAGAATCCCAACAGTTTTCACTGCTTCATCTGAAAGGGACTTTGATAAGAACCATAGATTGTAGCTCCATGCACAGAAGTATTGGTCAGAAAAAAGAACTCTGTATGTACTCATGTCTTAGATTTCTCAGTGACTGATAGTGATGGTCCACTTGTCTGTTTTCAGGGTCCTGATGGTCTGCCAGGAAATATAGGACCGCCAGGATTACCAGGTCCAGAGGTAAGACTGGGACCCACAGCTGGAGGGGCACAGATTTGGACCTTCCAATAGATGACATTTAGGGACTGAAGGGGGATGATTTGCAAACATTAGACAATAAAAAAAAAATGAACGGCTTCATGATGCCAGTGTCACCTAAGGATACAGTTGATGGATATATCCTTGTGATAGACCTGGGCCATTTTTAATAAAGTTTGGGGAAGTGTCTGAACTCACAAAACTCTGATCAAAATGTCAAACTAGGCAGTGCTGAACAAATATGGATCAAGATTCAGTCAGTACATCACCTATTTCTCACTTAAACACTTTTTAGTGACCGTTAAGTCGTAGAATGAGAAAGAGCATAACCAGGCGGCCGCCATTCTGTCTAGAAGGGAACACTAGACCGATGAAAGAAACATTTTAACTCAAACTATGATCTTGCTCTTACCTTAACCACATGTTTTCTGTCTGTAAACCTACCCAGATCTTAAACAAAATGTTGTCACATTATAAAACATAATTAGTTTGTACAATGTAAACAATAAACAAAGGGTACAAATTTCACAAGAGTTTAATAGGGTAATAGGGTCTCCTTCTAGACGCCACCGTTTCCAACTGAGACTCCTGGAACTCAGATCAAACTGTCAAACTAAGCAGTATTGATCAGAAATGGATCCATATTCTGTTAGTGAATCACCTTTTTCTGCCTAAAATGTTTTCAGAAATGTATTTTAGTGACTGTTGAGCAGTAACATGAGAAAGTTAGTCAACAGGCCACTGTGTTGAAAATGAACACCAGGAAACTGAGAGGGACGAGCATGCACAAGCACACATGCAGGAATACACACATACAGCCATCCCAGCTAATAGTCATTCTCTGCTCAGGAAGCCATTACTCCACTTTATCTTTACATTGCAAATAGATGTTTTCTGATATTTTATAAGGCTGGATGCTGTATTAAGCACCTTTAATGTCTGAGCCAATAACAGCATAATGCAGTAACAAATCTTGAACAGGAAAAATGGGATCAGTGGAGGAAATAAGGAAGCTTCGCAATAAAACATAACCAAACATGCTTATCAAAGGGAGGGAATTCTAAATATTTGAGGAAATACTGCAAATGGCCTCTTTCTGCTCTTTGGCAGTGGAAAATACAACACTGTATCCTGAAAATTCAGTAAATTCATCACATCACTATGACCATTAGTACTAGAGACAGACTGATTAAGAGCTGCTTTCATGCAAACTGCTGTTTCTCAAATTCTTTTTGGAGTAGGTATGAGGGGGAATGAAGTTATTAGCCGTCCTCTGAATTCATAAAATATCATTATCTTTTATTCATATGTCAAAATAGACATTGCTCATAAAATGTGAAGTAATATGAATATTTAACAAGACTCAAAGTCTACAGCCATGCAGGCACTTCTGTGAACCTGTTCATGCTCACAGTGATGTGATGCAAACATACAGGTTTAATGTCCAGATGAAACAGCATTTTGAGAGTATCTAGCTTCCATATTGTGATATTTTTGATTGAAACAAAATTGGCAGGGGGGACGTAACCTTGGGAGGAATTTGTTTTGAATGTTGTGGGTGTGTCATAACCTCCCCAAGCATGCTGTTTTATGACATATATTTTTAAATATGTGCACATTGTGACCAGGAATCTGATCTGAAAGTGTTAGACATTTTTCTTTTCATCTCAACTTGTTTACCATGTTCACACTCTTAATTCTTTGATGAACCTTTACTGAACCTCTGACTCCTCAGGCAGGACTGAAAGGTCTTCTGACCAGGACTAACCAGGCCACTAACTTAACTTAACTGAGGAAATAAGGGAAATTAGGTATTTACTGAGTATCAAATGAAAATAGATTGCAGGAAGAAAAACACATTTCTTTGAAAGCTTCTTTATTGAATCCACCAACTTCAATCAACTGTCAAATCAGAGAAAAATGTTGAATATTTTAAATTGTAATTACTGATTAAAATACATATATATTTTCTGTTTAATGTGAATTCTCTATAAAAGTGAAACAAAGGACATGAAACTTGGCAGCCTCTGCAGACCCCACACTGCTTCAGTGGGTGGGTTGCATTTAGTGGAAACCAGTACTTCTTCACTGAATATGGCAATGAGGGAGAGAGGGGACTGAAAGCAAAAGGCTTTATGGGAAATGTGGTCATTGGCACTACAAACGCTAACACACTAACACATCAACATACCTTTAATACCAGTGTTGTGCCGCACTAACCAACATTATTGTGTTTCCATTCTCAAGGGTGTGATGGGTGACATTGGACTTCAGGGTCCTGTTGGCCCTCCAGGACCTCAGGTCAGCTGGACACACACACACATTAAAGGGAAAGCTTGATGTGGGGTTATATGAGGTACTTATCCATTGTCATTTTCCATTGCCAGTTTGGAACATTAAGACACCTAAAAAAAAAAAACAGTTTAAGTGAACTAAGGTTGGGCAGCATCTACGGAACTGGACCACATGTCCTTAAGATAGTTGTGGTTAATAAGAAAATCTTAAACAGGACATAGAGACATAGTACAATAAACAGCAGCAACAGTTTTTTATTTTCAATCCCACATGTCAAAAGCAGAACTTAGGCAACAACTCTAAGGCCACTCTGAGGGGACAAACTACCTCAAATACAGAAAGTTTTTAAATCACAGTGGTAGAGAGCTCAGTGGTTGATGACTGGCAGCCATTGCCATGGACAGTGGCATCATCCTTTGGACCAACCCTGAAGTGTACACTATATTTATATAGAATTTTGTCACTGCCACCAGACTCCTTATGGCAAAAACAGTATTTTTTTTTTCCTGACTGCAGAACACAGGAGTTGCTGGTCCTCTGCTGCTTCAATCGGTTTGTTTGTGGAATTGTGCGACTTTTATGTTGAAAAGGGTTTGTCCTGATTCACAGAAGTCACACAATAACATGAACAAACTAACTGATCCAGGCAGCGCTAGATGAGAAACTACCATGTTCTGCAAGGGAAAATAATTGTTTTTGCCAATGAAGTCTGGTTACTTTGGAGAGGGCAATATTCGCCCTAGATTTCAGTGGTTTTCTGCTTAGCTTCCTTCACCAGTGCTCCTGCTGCTTTTCCAAACTGGGGGTGTACTAACTTCCATTTTCTGTAGATAATACAAAGAATATGGATAGTTACCTCATACAACCACACTTCCAATTATCCAAATTATGCCTTTAAAATATGTGACTTAAACATGTGCAGGATTCTGAATGTTCTTACTATAAGATTCACCACCTGTATTGCATTCAGGGACCAAAAGGTGGACCTGGGCTGGAGGGAAGGAAGGGACAAAAAGGTCAAAAGGTCAGCTCAAACAACTCTGTCTGTATATATATTTAGAGACTCTTGCCTAATGTGACATATGGTTCATCCTCATGGGTTACACTTAAATTGTGCCTGGAATTATTGAACATTTAATGCATCCCACTCAACTGAATTTCAGGGAGATAATGGCAAAAGTGGACGTCCAGGGAAGGATGGACGCACTGGGAAGAAGGTAGGATGACATACCCAACATCTAGCATGAATATGAACTTGAATTCACACTCTAACATCTGTTGTTCCATTTTAAAAGGGGAAAAAAGGGAAAGCTGGCAATAGAGGTGTACGGGGAAGGTCAGGAGAAAAGGTCAGTTATGTCTGTGGACCCTGACAGTCTCTGTCAGCTGTTACCTGCACACATATCTAACATATCTCTGACTCAAATGCTTTTGTTGTCACCTGTAAAACTGACTTCAGGTTAGTCAGGGTATTGCATTGAATCAAGTCCTGATCTCTTTCTCTGGCTCTGCAGGGGAAGGTGGGAGATCTGGGTGCATTTGGTCCTCCAGGGAGACAGGGTACATATGTAAGTTTTCAGCATCATCAGATTATTAGTAATCACTGTGGTATGAATGAATCATCCTTTCATTTAGTTGGATCATCAGTGTTCCTCACAATTGGACAGCCAAGTGTTGTGCTATATTGTTATTACATTCATCTCTTCTATTTCAATCTTTCCCAAAAGGGTGAAGCTGGTTCTCGTGGAGAAAAAGGTGCAATGGGCAGACCAGGCTTTAAGGTAGGCCTTTAGACTTCATTTTAAACTATCTATTTATTTTACTGGTTTATTTGTCAGGGGCAGTGCTGATTTATCAGCAGAAAACTAAAGTGTTGTAGCCAGAACCAGATGAACCATTACAGCCAAGGTTTAAGTGTAACGTTTCAGCATGCTTACATAAAGTGGTCAGTATATGAACTGTGGGATTATCCTAGCATTAATTCATATACAGTATAACAAAAGTTTATTTTGTGAGGGGCAAAAATGGAACTACAACTTAATCTTGTGATACAGCCCTGTATTGTATAATGATAAATAAAGCTACCTTTTTTCAGTGGTCATTAAGATCCTCATAAAGCTAAAATTAGCCAAATTAGACCAAACTCAGCTAACTTGCCATATTTTTTACACATGACATCTAAACAACAGATTAGAGTTGATCTAGGCACCAGATACATGAACCTCGACACAGTTCATAGATTTTTCCAGTTTTTATAGTTAACTGAAGACACAATCTGTTTGGCCAAGCTGTAATATGACTCACTGCATTAGAAAGTTTAAATGCAGCCTACTGTTTTGTGCAACCATGGACATAAATCACTGTATCATCAGCATACTGCTGGATGTCTGTATCAGGACAAAAAGCAGATCAGTAATGCACAGACTAATTAAAGTGAACTGATTCTACTCCTCTACCTGTTCATTTTAAGAGTGTACACTGTGTTTCCAACTTTGCAGGGAGAGTCTGGGGTTATGGGACCACCTGGCCCTCCTGGTGGAGACGGATTAAAGGTGATCTTATGTATCAGCATTGTATTCTGTGTACATATTCTGAAACAGAAGATATAACTTCTTTATGTTCTTTTATGTACACTAAGTATATGTGATTTTGTTTAACTGTTGTGTTAAGTTATTTTGTGTGAAAGAGTGTACATCTTGGGACATAAGACAAATTTCTGATCATGAAGTGTAACCACATCAAATCAAATATTGTTTCAGGGAATGCAAGGCTTACTTGGAGAGCCAGGAAGAGCTGGTCAGAAGGGAGAGCAGGTGAGGTAACAGTGTGCTCACGTCATACACATCACAACAAACACAAGACCATTAGACTTCTGAACTTTTGTCACATCAGAATACTTATTCCAGTGCAAGAAATTACATATTAATGTATTTGAATAAATTCATAGAGCTTGTATTATTCTGGTCACCGTCGATTTTTATATACAAACCTCTTATTTTGCTGCATACCAGGTAAATCTGTTGGGCTCATGTTTTCATTAACTCTGGTAGATACACATTTGGGAATATTTTTAATACTTACGACTACTTGTTTCTGATTGTGTGTATATATAATAGTTCTAGCTTTGTCGTCCAGTGAAAACACATTTTTAACCTTGTTAAATATCCATGTGATGTTTTTCATGTGTTACAAGACATACCAGGAGTGAAATAAACAGTAAACACCATGTCTGAGCAGTTCTTGCTGACAAGAACAACATGGCAGGGCAAGGACAGTCAGCTGGATTTAGTCAGGCTGGGTCTATGACATCATAAACCTAAGGAACCAGTCTTGTTTATTGAGGGGGTGGTGCTATGTATATCGTCAGTGGTGATGCTCCGTCCACAGGAGAAGCTAGTTAACATGATTATCTAACAAAACAGAGAAGGCCAGCAGCTACTGAGGGGTTTGAGGTGGGGGTTGGGGGGTATTGCGTGGGGTGTGCGGAGAGGGTGGGTATTATTTTCATACTTATGAACCCCTGAATACTAAATGAATGCAAGGTGTAGAGCTATATGTAAGCCATTTTAACAAGGTATTTAAAAAAAAAATCAGACAGTTTATTACATCTTAAAGAGCATTTTCTGACATGACTGGAGGTGGACTTTAAAACTGCAGTGAAATTCCATAAGCTTAGCACATTGAAGGTTTTGTTTTTTACATTGTCCTGATTTGTTTGAACGCACCCTAAAAGCTTTCAGTAAACCAGCAGGTCCAAGTCATTCTGTCCCATTAATTGTGCACTAATAATCATACAGCAGTGTTGATTGTTTCCTAGGGGGATATCGGTCCACCTGGTAGACGGGGCGCTCCTGGCCTGCCTGGGCTGCCTGTAAGTCATCTCTGGCTACTGACATTTTTGCCAACAATAATAAGTGTTCTGATGTTGGAAAAGGTAAACGTCACTGTTAATACCTCCTCTGTTTTTCTGTTTTTAGGGTTTGTTTGGACACAAGGTAGGTAAATTCAAAATCAGATAGCTTGAAGTTGTTTTCTGTGATTATACAGATTTCTAATTAGATGCTACTTGTGATCACCAGGGCCTGAAAGGATTTACTGGATCACCAGGCTCTAAGGGAGAGAAAGGTTTACCTGTGAGTATGTGTATGGTGCAATGGGCAAGGGAACAATGCAGTTCAGTGTAATGTGTTTCTGATACAGTATTACACAAGCTTTATTATTGCATTGAGTCACAAATGTGTCACACCACACATCAAGGACATTTGTCTTCATGGGTCACTTTCTGTTTGTTAGGGTCCACCTGGCCCACCTGGACCCCCAGGAACCTCCCTGAACCTCACACTGACTCAGATGAAGGTAAATGTGACCAGTAACTGGACAGCTTACAGCCATTATGCGTTTGTGTGCACCTGATTACAGCCTCGCCCATCCTGCTTTTCACAGAAATTAACACTGTGTGCCCACAAAAATACAAAAGAAAAGACGACTAAACATGCAAAATATAAAGAAAATGATCAAATGTTAAAGTGATTCCAGTGCTTGTCAACTTTCTTGTTGTTGTTGTTGTTGTTGTTGTTGTTGTTGTTGTTGTTGTATATCACGCATTATTTTTCAATTAATATCGCAGGAGCTCATGTACATGTCAGACAAGCCCAACTACACCCTGGTCCAGACTCTGCTGGACTCCCTTCAGAGAGATCTTCACTGGTTCATAAACCCACCAGATGGCACCAAACAACACCCAGCCACGACCTGTCTGGAGCTGTGGCTCGCTCACCCCAACGCCACTAATGGTGAGAGTAACACTCTGATTCTCTGAAGAATAACAGGGACAAGTCTGTCAAAGGAGAAATACAAACCATTGCTTCTCAGGAAATAACCACATGTTTTATCATCATATTAAACACTGAGGACAGAATGGCCTTCATGTTTACCAGCAGGCCATGCAGATTTATTAGGAGTATGTTAAAAACATGTTCTTACTGTATTGTAACATTTGAAGATAATTTGAAAGTGCATCTTCTTTCAGGGATGTATTACATTGATCCTAACCAGGGCAGTCCAGCTGATGCTTTTCAAGTGTACTGTGACTTCACAGCAGAGCCAAAGACCTGTCTGTCTCCACTGCAGCCTCAGGTATCAGCAACACACACCCACACACACACACACACACACACACACACACACACACACACACACACACACACACACACACACACACACACACACAACACCTGAGAAATATTCTAGAACTTTTAAATTTTAATTAAAACAGGGGTCTCAAACTCAAATTGGCATGGGGCCACGGATGGTACTGTCTCATAGGGTGGCTGCTTTGACATTCAAGTACTCCAAGAAAACACAATACTTTCCTTTACAAACATATCATTGCTGTCCTGTGCAAGCCTTTTGTCTCCACACTTGGTGATTTTGAAGATACCACATCACAAAGTGCAGCCACTCAACACAAATAATTTGATAAAACATCTCAAGAGTCAACACGGTACAGAGTTCAATGACTGCTAATGCTTACCATCTTTGCTTTGCTGCGCCGTCATTATCAGCTAGAGACTTGTTGTCCTCAACGTCTTCCACTAGTGACTGCAGCAACATGCTATGAAGTGCTGTCCAACTTAAATTGTCACCTTCTTTCTCTCTTTGGCAACTGTCTGTAAACTCGTTGAACAATCCATGTAAAACTGAAACAGACTCACAGAGTCCATGAAGCCCCGCCAGGTGGAAACAAGTTGAATGCCTCAGATAATTAATTAAAAAAAAAAAAACAGTCCAGCCACAAGTCTGTATCCCTGTTTTGTTGGTTGTTGGTGTTTTCCTGTCTGTGTAATTAAGGGTGCTCAAAACTGAGGTCATGTTTGATGATAATGATCTATATTTGCAACTTAAAATAAAGCTAGCCTTAACCTTTAGTATTTGTGCAAACACGTTATATTAATTCAATAATATTCATGACTAACCACAGGTTCCAGTGAAAGCTTGGCTGAAGAATTCTGGCACCAATATGTCATTTCACTGGTTGAGCAGAGTTGAAGATGGCTTCCAGGTGAGCGTCTGATCCAGATATTGATTTATTTGTCTGAGGTGGATTTCACTTCTTTCCTTCTTTGTCTAAATCACATCTCTGACCTCCAGTTCGAGTACCCAGGAGGAGCAGATGTGGTGCAGATGAGGTTTCTGCGACTGAACAGCAGATTCTCCACTCAGAACATCACTTACTCCTGTCAGCCAGGACATGGACAGAGCCGCACAGAGAGGGAGGTGAAGTTCCTGGCCGACACTCGCAGGCAGAGTTACCTGGGGGCACTGCAAGACTGTGTGGTAAGTGACAGGATCCAAGAAAACAGCCTCTCACTCAACAGAGAGGATATTTTAACATCAACCCACATACACCTTGTTCTCTCTGCATCAACAGCAACATATAACACATATTGCTTATACTGGAAATTCTCAAATAATAGCCAGGGCTTTTATTCATTTTTAAGTGTAGCAAGAACTATACTTTTTTGAAATAGGCCTATATTAAAAACTGGTCTTTATTTATAATATCCCTGTTTTATATATTATTATATGTCAGAATCAGCTCTATTTGAATCTATACATAACATCTTAATCCATATTAATATAATTGCATGGCTAAAACAAACACAAAGACCAAGAAAAAGAAAAGAGATAGACTCTTTCTCAGGATATTTTCAAATAATGTTTCCTCTCCACAGCTGGGGTCAGGAGCCAGACAATCAGTTTTTCAGTTTGAAAGTGAAGATCTCCAGCTGCTGCCTCTCAGGGACTTGGCAGTATTTGGAAACAGAGAAGTAACCCAGGAGTTTGGCTTCACCATAGGACCAGCGTGCTTCAGCTAGGGACGTCCCCCCCGTCTCTGAGCATCTGTGAGGTGGTCTGCAGTTACAACCATCTGGACAGGCAAACCTTGTATTTCTGGCACTTTTGTACTTTGTTATAACATGACATCATTTTTGAGTCGGCATTGCTTTCAGGTTCAGTGTTGCCCAATTTATTTTGGATTGTCACAGTGGGAACTCTGGGTCAAAATGGCCGGTCACAACCTTTTTGCAAAAGAGAACAATGAGGACAAAAGACACAAAGTGAACTGAAGCTCCTCCAGGAAAAAAAAGTTTCTCTGCCTTTCTGAAGGTTTCCTCTGCACACACTGACTGTTGGCTTACCCGCTGATTAGACCAGGGATATTTTGAACCTGAAATTCTTGACAGTAATCATATTTTGTACATTTTGTTTGTGTTTTTGAAACCTGCTTATTTATGTAAATGCTTGACATTCATGTAGTCATTTTAATTTTGATTCAGGTACGTTTAGACTTGATCATTGTGTTCAAGTGACAAAATAGGAGGTGCTGCAAACTTGGTGACTCATGGGTTGTGCAACAAAACTTACGTGACTGTTTCCTCTGTTTTGGACTCTCCAGTTCTCTGTTCCTCTAAAAGTCACCAATGTCAAAATGATTTGCAGTTGATCAAATTCTTCATGCAACTTCATGCTCAAGCACCATAGCTTGCAAATACACTGATTATGGCGTTTGTATTCAGATTATTTATTCAGGCGCATTTGCTATAGAGCACATCAGATAAATCAGCTGGGCCAATATTAGCTTTTTGCATAAATATGAGAATCAGCATATCAGCTGGTTGATAAGTAACAGTACGGTTATTTAAAAATTACTTCTCCATTACATAGTTTGTCCACCAGAGAGCACTGACAAGTTTGCTTTTCAGCTGTAAAATGTTCTGTTCAGTACCTAATGTGCTCACACTTATCATCAAAATTTTTTATGTTAAAAGACAAACATCAGCCTCTGTATCATTATTGTTTTTTCCTGTCTCAAATGTTTATATCTGTATTTGCCTCAGAAATCCAGTATTGTTTTGTTTATAGTTTGACAAACCGAGCTATCTGGATGAGAATTAACAGAATCATTTTAGCTGGATCAGTTGAGCCGTGTTGGAAGAGCAGAGGGCTGTACTATGAAGCAAGATTCATGGGTTAGGGAGGTTTGTTGAGTTTAATTCCAGAGCTTTCAGTGCTTTCCCGATGGTCATTCGCTTTTAACCTGGTTAAATCACCATGGTAACTTATACTGCTCTAACCTAACCTAACCTGCTCCAGAGCAGATGAAGTGCCACTTCTTTACTAATTCTTGTTCTGAAGATATCCTCTATGGCTCATGTATGCAAATATGGTATATGTAGACCTGTTGAGCCGTACGTTTGTAAGTTACAGCAGCACTGTATGTGTCAAGTCGGCACGGGAACCTACATGCATTTAGTGATGGTTGTCACGTTAAAAATAAATGGCAGGCATTGAGTGGTGAAATAAATATATTAACTTCAGAATTTACATGATCAGTCATTTTTATGCCTGCTTCCTCTGCAGCCTTATTTGCAGCAGTAGTGCTGCTTTGTTTCTGATTTGTTTTTTTTTTTATATTCTTGGTTCCTCTTGACTAAAGTAGGCAATACATGATCAGTCAACTTTATGCAGAAGAAGAGTTAAATGCACCAAACACCACCTTTTGTGGGAGTACACACACAGCCTGAAGACCAAAAACGTGGTTAAAGAACAAACTTGATAACTATCTGACTGGGGTTTTAGGTTTTGTCGAGCCAGCTAACACAATGAAAGCCTGGATATGTACAACTTGCTTTGTAGTCCAGCCCTCATGGCCTCCTAATGTCACCTCATGTACCTCTTTCAGTCCCTTTTCAAAGTGTTTACAAATCCCTCCATGATGTCATGTTTTCAAATGCTTACTTACCTCATGGTAACCAATCTCATGAGAACACCGACTGTCTCTCTCAGTACCTTCTGACTTCCCTACTCTGTCTGTGGCTCTCAGTCCCTTGGTTCCTACTGAAGATGTAAATCTTTTAAAACAGCTCACAAATATATGATTCCTTTTTCTTTTATTTTTAATGTAGCTCAGTCATTTTATTGTTCAGTGGCGAATTTCTGTCCATCCTGAGGTTAACTGTCCAAATATCCACCACATTACCTCATACTGAGATGTTTCTGCAGAGCGCAGCAAAGATTGATGGGAAATATTTAAATCACACTCAATATTTATTTTCTGTCTTTTTCACTGTTTTTATTTGAGTGAGGGACTGATACTGTAGGCAATTCATTAATGACATTTTAGTCGCTAGACAGATGATTTTTGTCTTTTTTTTTTGTTTTTGTTTTGTTTTCGTTAAACTGTACCTTCACCATATATAAAAATCTTACCAGGAAGAGTCCACCAATCAGATGACAGATTATGGACTCTTCCTGTGCAGCAGTGTGCAGGATTCTTTGGTTTTCCATCCCGTCAGTGAGAGTTTATGTTGTGTCCAAATTGTCACCTATTTGAACCTACATGTTAAATGTAACTAATGTAAATACATGATGTGGCTGTTGTAGATATTTTTGAAACTAGTTTATTTGTCATTGTGTGTATTAGAACATCAGCTGTCTCCATTTTTTTTATCATGAGCTGTTTTCTGTTGAGTTTGTAATTGTTTTTAAGTTTAATTTATGATTTCAGATTTTTTTTGATTATCCTCCGTGTTTCTCAGCACTTCACTGACGCTGCACAGAAATTGAAAGTGCATTAATTGACTTTTTTGGCCACTTGAGGGCTGCAGAACAAGCTGAAAATACAACAATAACATACATGTCCTTACAAAGATGTTATGAGAAATTGAACAGTTGCCTTTTGCAACATTAGTGTTCATTTGCAAGCCATGATGATGATTGCAAGTCCAGTATTCACTATTTTAGCTCTGTTTGGGTCTCCATCAACTCCTGATCGACTCTACTAATAGTCATCAATTGTGGCTGTAAGACCAACACAATGTGCTAAAATACTGTATAGAGCTGAAGGGGGCTGCAGTCTCATGATAATTCTCTGTGGGTTTGTTTCTTATAAAAAAGGTGCAGTTTTAACCAATAAATGAAGGGATTTTTGCTGTTTGAGTTGTATCTGTTCCTGCACAGTCAGAGAGTGTATCCCCATGAGCTATCTGTGCTAAAATTGTATGTTACTGTAAGTTACATTTGATACTGTATGGTGCTTTATCATAAATTCAGTTCATTGACATTGATTCTGTTGCGTATTGTTTCACTCAGGGAACTGAGCTTAATCCCATGACTTCATATATCCTGTGCTCTTCTCAAGCGGCAACCTCGAGAGCTGAAAAGTGAAGCCAGTGGTAAGTGCCAGAAACTGCAGTTCCTCAAATGGCCACTTGATGCTGGCTCCAAAAGTGAGTTAATCCCCATAGACTCCCATAGTAGAATATCCAACTGTACAGCAGAAATAATCATGTTTTTAGCCTGGTACAAAATCTCTATAGTTAATTTCCCTGTTCATGATAACTGTACTGGCAGCAGTTTGTTAAATATAAATCACTCATTTAAATTCTATCAAGGCTTTAAGTTATGCATAAAGGGCGTGGCTGCGGTGAGTGACAGGTAGGTACCATCACAAGTGGCTAGCTGCTACATAGCCACTTGATTTGACAGCCTCAACTCCCCCAAACTCTGCTGCTTTGCCCATTCTTGGATTAGTTGGGAGCTAAGCGGAGTCAGGCACTGCCAAGATGGCGACGGCCAAAGCCACACTGACCTGCACAATGGCTCTTCAGAAACCTCTGGAAGAGTACATCTAAGTTTTATAAAGTCTGTGGCTCAAAACCCCATCTTTAGCATGCTAATTTAGTTACACTCATTGTGACACAACTCCCTCTGACTTGGAGGCTTCCCTGGCCGACATGGGAGGGTCATTAGCTGATGCGGCTTTGAGCTTAAAAACTGGGTCCTGTGTTCACTCTTCCTCCAGCTGGCATTCACCCTGGCCTGCACTGCTGTCTTTGGTTTGACTTATGGTTTTTGTTAACTTGCGTTTAACAAATTATTCATGTAAAAGGAAACCTCTTGTGTGGACTTCCATTCTCATCATATTCCATTAGTCAGTTTGTCTTGGATATGTCTAGTTGAGGGGTATGATTCTCACTTTGGGTGAGAGAGGTGCTGGGTTCCAATCCCAGACGAGCCTCCATTTGTCACAAAGTGGCTCATGGAATGTGACAAGAAGGAGAGTAAACATCATAACAACATGTTACACAGTAAAAGACAGTTGTCATGACCTGACACATGCTGACTGAGCAATATTTGTTTTCTAATCTAATTCACAGTAGAACTAACATCACTGCTGTGGGAGCTGAAAGCAGCCATATTTCCTGATGGGCTTTTTTTTTTTTTTTTTAGACCTGTTGATCTACATAATAATCTTCAACAAGAAAATTTCAAGCGAAATTCTGAGTGTGCCTGATGCTCACTGCCGACTAGTATCCCCACCATATTGCCAGAAGTATTAATAGCAGTAGATGTATTATTGAGGTTGTGTGTGTGTGCAGATGCACGCAATGTTGCACGCATGTGTGTATGTTTGTGAGTGTGTGTCTCTGTGTATGTGCATGCGTTATCATGTGTGTTTGTATGTATATGGGTGAGAGTGTGTGTCAGTAAAAGTCTCCTTACAGACACAAAGAACAGCTTTTGTGTGTGTGTATCTATATGAGAAGTTGTGTAAGTAAGCAGGACAGAAGAACAATATGGCTGACATTAAAAATATCAGTAGGCAGACATGGATATTAGACTCAGAGCTAGACATTCAATTAAGCCAATCACAATCAGCCTCGTCAATTTCTGCCCAGCAACTGTGAGTGGACATGTATCCACTGTGTAGACGAGATGGACATTTCATGAATGAATGAATGAATTTAACATTAACCAGCTCAAACTTTGAATTTATTAACAGTTAAAAAAGACTGCAGTCTAAAATGTCCAAGTTGGACACAGAAAGACACAGACAGAGGCATAGAGGCAGTGTTTTTAAACTGTTAATAACTTCACACTTTGAGCTGCTTCAGGTGTAATTCTCTCTGTATGAGGTTTTAACAGTGAAAAAACAGCTTTAGGTCAATCCACCAATCAGAAGACAGGACCAGTCTCAGGTTGGTAAAATTGGCCAATTTATTTATAAATAGACCGCAGACTAAAATGTCAAAATTGGAAAGAAAGACAAAGACAGACAGAAACAGACAGATAGGCAGACAGACAGTCATTTTAAAATGTTAATAATTTCAATCCATGAGCTGCTTCAGGTGTAATTGTCTCTTTATGAGGTTTTAACTGCAAAGAACTCAGGTTAGTGAAATTGGCCAATCACCTGTGAGCAACAGTACAGTCAATTTTAATTACTCCAAAAGGAGGCAAAAGATGAGACAAGGTATCTCTCAAACCACAGCTGTTTAATTATGTTTAACACCATAATTGCTACATGCTGATAATAATAACAATAATAATAATAAGTATGGCAGATTATATACAGTGTGCCTCCTCAGGTACACTGAACAAGAACATGATCCCTCCCTGACAAGTGACATGTGATTACCAAATTTAATAGCGGTATATAATAATATTAATATCTGCATTCATGATATAGACTTTATCAATCAATATCAAACCCCTCACCATATGATTTATTCTACCAAACTGGCCTGCAAAAAGTACCACCATTCTGTGGACATTTAGAAACAGTGCTGTCTCATTTGATTGTCGTATTTTTTTGGTCATGTTTTCTTTCATATGCTATACTGTTTCTGGTTCGAAGCTTGTGAGGCATACAGTGGAGTCATTGATCATGAATGTTTAGCCCCCTCTAGTAGTCACAGTGAGGATGTGCAACATTAGCCTATATTAAAGGGAAAACTGTTATTTTCATGTGGCTGTCCACTCAGTGTTAATGTTAAATGCAGTCAGTTAAAGCAATAAATTCTTCCTTGCTGCCACAGCCTATTGACAGAGAAAGCAGAGCTCTCCTGCTGCAAAATCAGTTGTTCTTTCTGCATCCAGTGATGTTACAGTGGTGTTGTGGTGATAAAGAAGAACTACAGGCTATTTCAGCTTGGATTTGTAGTCTCTCTGGGTAGCCAGGGGGTGTGCTAGAAGAGTAATTTTGTCACCTAACACCATGTTTTGGCCCACAAACTTATAGCTATATGGTAGGGAGGTAATCAGAAGCTTGCATGCAATGCATTCTGGTACAAAGGGACTTTTTCTTGGTCAATATAGCACACACAGGTGAATTTATTGCTTCATTTGACTACATTTACCATCAACACTCAGTGGACAGACATGAAAATTGTCAAATGTTCCCTTTAAACTCATGGCTGACCTACAGTTAATACCAATATAGTTAATATAAATATGTATAAATCACATTTTATTACAAGTATTACAAATCATTTACACCAGTTAACTATTACTAACATTTCAGTGGTCAAGAGACCTGTATAAAGTTGAAAGATGGCAGTGTCAAGGCCAAATGGCACTATGTGGATCTGAAAAATTTGGTATTCTTTAATAATTTTAACAATGTCATAAAAATGATGGGGGGAATACTGACAGTTTCAGAATGGCTAGAACCGGAGTTTAAAATTTTAAAAAAATATATCGAAACGTTAACATTTAGAGATCAAAGTAGTCACAAGTAGTGGTAGCAGGCTAATAGGTAGTATTTACGATATTTCGAGAAGTCCGTGAACGCAGCAGGAGTGCATCAGTATCACAGTTGTTGACAGTGAGCAGCAGCATTGAGCAGCATGACAGAGTGAGCTACAAGTGGATGAGATTCACTTAGTGCATTTTGAATAGTCTGTGTATTTATAGTTCTAAAATGAGAAGTTTCGGCTCCGTGGATTTCTTTCGGTATTAATTAAATGTTTGAAATATGAAGAGACGCGCGAGGTTGTTTCAGTAACGTTGAGCTGACCGGACTGTTCCCTCCTGGGCTGGATCAGACTGCACATCTGACAACTGTCAGCGCTGGATACTTTACAAGGTAATGTCTGTTACATATTTTAATTTTTGTGGTCGTTCATTAATAAGCCATCAGCAGAATGTTTTATTTTTTTAAAGAGTGTTTTAAGGTGTATTAATACAGAGGTCGACTCTTTACCCGGTGTATTGATTGTGTTAACGTTAGGCCTCAAGCCATGCCTCGGTCCACAGTGGGGCTGTGAAGCCGCCAAAACGTTACTTCAAGCCAGTGACGCGTAGGCGAAGTAGCGGGGTTTACCTCTTGTGTGAAAGGTAAGATAACGTTAATAACAGTCAATGATTTGCTATGTAATATCTCCTGTTGAAGTTATATCGACTGGATAATTTATGTATGTCGTTGCTTCGCTTACATTTAACTGAGCCTGTTGATTAAACACCTGGCGGTGTGTGGTGGCGTATGCAGATGTGATGGATGCTACAAAGCTAGACTAGCCGTGCTGTGCTAACCACCAACATTTCTGATGACATTTCCCCTGAAATGAAACAACACGAGCACTGGTAATGTTACCGAGCAGTAGGAGTACAGAGGAACGAGATGGTAGCAGGTTGTAACCTCTGAAAACCTCTTAAGTCTTCCTTGTAAAGCCAAATGTGTGTAAAGTGGAGCGAAACTCTTCATATCACACAATTGTGGTGTTAGTTTGTAATTATAACAGAACCACACTTACATTTACCCACCAGGCTTACATGCTAGCTTTATCTTGTTCCCCGGATTGCTTGGAGCTGGGTCACAGTTTGTTTCTTTGGCTCATTTTTGAAACAGCCTTAACAGCCTCTAAACAGAGGGCATTAATCACAGCTGTTTCATTGGACATCACAACTCTATTACATGCCTGTTAAAGTTAGTAATAGAGCTGCAACAATTAATTAATTGTTGCATTTAAATTTAAGACATCATCTTGGGCTTTGATCAAAACATTTCGCTATATTCTGACATTTTATGGACCAAAGTCAACCAAACAACTAATCAAGAAAATAATCAACATCAATGATGAAGATAATTGTTACTTGCAGCCCTATTCAGTAACACATCTAACATTACTTTCATGTTTCAAAATCTAGTTATTGCATCAGTAAATCAGTCAGTGCCTCCAAAATGAGAAGTTTTGTCCTGTGAACTCTACAGCTCAAAACGCTGACATGTAATTCGTCCATGGGATTGACTGCAACGATTAAGTTACCGTTGCAGCTCTATATACAGAGAACAGAAAATTCACTGTATGCAACACTATGAGTTTTCATCTTGTTAGTCTGGCCTGAGACTTTCATCAGCATCACATCTGATGTTTTCCCTTGCAGTGCTCAGGGGGGAAAATCTCCTTGTGTGATGCAACCAACCCATGCAATTATCACCTGTGATGTCCTCACAAGTAGTATTCGTTGCATCTTACACACGTCTCGTCTCCTTGTTCATTTCTGCAACTTGGAATCACAAATATTTCATGTCATAGATATTTGTGAAATATATATGTATGTCTAACAGACTTTGATAATTGAATGGATCATTTTGCATATGATGGTGTAAACAATGAAAGAATGTTTAGAAGTGAAGAACATGAACCAACTCTTTAGGTTCGATCAGTAAGCCATGGTTATTGTGCAAATAGTAGACAACTGTGCTTTCTCTTTTGCACATGTGTGCAGTTTGCTGGAGTCATTGAGAAATTGAAATCTGGTATGAACAACAAACTAACTGTTCTAAAATTTGAACTTATTGCTATGAAAAAAATAATTCATGAATTGAGCTAAAGTGAATGGGGGAAAGCTGTAATATCCCTGCACCTGCCACCTCCATCCAGCTCTCCTGTTACTCACAACAATACTCTTCATTGTGCCTCTTCCTCCAGGGCTGGGTTACAGACATGCACCAACCATCTCGACAGGACTATGTATCTATAAGCTTTGCTGGACAAGGCAGTGGAAGTTACAACAACAGTAAGCAGTGGAGGAGGCAGTCCTGCTGGAGGGTAAGTGGGTCTCATGTAAGAGCTGCTCATAAAGGCGTTTTCCTTCCTCCTCTCGTCATCACACAGTGGTTTCACACCCAGTGCTGGCTTTTTTATTCAACACTTTTTAGCCAGTAGTAGTCTAGTTTGTCTTCTTACAGTCCGAACAACAACACTGTTGGGCTTGTGGATGATCCACACAGCTCAGTTGAGATGCATGGTCAAATATTCCTTGCTAGTAGATAAGTAGGTCTTTAGATAGAAGTTACCTGGATATAAATTTAGTTCTCTGATTCAGGAGTCGTACGGGCTCTGGAAATCCCTTGAATTTGAATGTAGTGTTTTCAAGGTTTGAAATGTGCTTGGATTTATATCAAGTGCTTGCAATTTCAACTGCATTATTTTCATAATGGCTACCAGACTGAATAGTTCGCTTTAGATGAAGACATAAAATGAGTTAAATATTGCTCCAGACAGGTTGTATAGGATGCCAAGTCAGACAGACAGCTGACACGTTTTCTTTGAATTTGTCACCCTTTCCTAGAATGCTATCACAAAACATAATTTTGGTTGTATATCACACAATAGCATCAAATTTAATGTGATGAAGAAGTGAAAATATCATTTTGAACATAAGCTGTTAAAACCTACATATTTTGCTGTTGATGCTACTTACAATCTCTGCATCTTTACCACCCAATAATATTATGATTTTATTTAAAATGTATATAATTCAAAATGTAAAAAAGTGTTAGTTGAAAGCAGGCCAAAGGGGCTGCCTCAGAATGGATATACCGTGACAATTTCATTTTTTAATGTGTTTTGCATATTGTATAGTATTTGTGTACTATTAATTCTGAACGTATTATATATATTACTAAGCTGAGTTTAGAAGTGGAATGATGGTGCTGTAACAGAATATGTGTATGCAGGGCTGTTACTCCAGGCTCTGGGTCAGGTGTGAATGGGGAGCTGAATCTACAATGTCAGCACAGCAATCTGACTCTTCAGAGTGTGGTAACATTAGGTCTACATTTACATGTTGGTGTATAATGTGACCAAAAGTGTTATGTCATTGGTATAAGCATGCACACTGCCGGGAGGCTTATCAGGGTTGAACAGCGTTGGTATTTAGACATGTTCAAATTGTACAAGGTTTGAATTAAAGTGACAGTTCACCCCAAAATCAAAAATACATATTCTTCCCCTGGTCTGTAGTGTTAATTATCATCTAGATTTTTCGAGATATTGGCCACGAAGATGTCTGCTTTCACCACAAACACTAAAAAACCAGTGTCTCTTTCCAAAAATCATGACCCAGTTACGCAAGATAATCCACAGACCTTGTTGTGAGCTGTTGCATTACTTTCTTTCTGCGGTAGAATCTATGGGAAGTACTTCAGAATCTACCCAAACTACTTTCTTTTCCACTGGAAAGAAAGTTGTTTCAGCATGAAACTGCTCACAGCAAGGTCTGTGAATTATCTTGAGTAACTGGGTCATGATGAAATGTACTTTTTTGGTGCTTTGAGCACCACAAGCTGAGTGCCATCTAGTCCATTATATTGGTAAGAAGGCAGACATCTCTACAGCCAATAACTCCAAAATTCTGCAACTCACACCAGAACTACAGGCCAGGGGAAAAATATGCATTTTTGATTTTGGGATGAAGTGTCCCTTTAAAAGTGAAAGAAGCTGCGGCCTTCATTGAAAAATGCTCAGGTAATTTAGCCTCTTAAAACCAGTAAAAGCAATAAACAATAGCAGTTAAATTAATGGTATAAAGTAGAAAGCAGAAATGAAATTGGGTCTTAGCTGTGCTGCACCTCCTCAGTACAAAACAGCAGCACTAAGTCTATTTGTAGCAGCACTAGACTTGAGTGATGAGACCTGTCAGTTGTTTGGTCCAGAAAAAGCCTGCACAGGTGAAACAATAGAATTTCTCCCAGAACTGGATAGAAGTTGACATTATTCTCCATCTTTCTCTCCTCTGTGTGCCTGCAGAAATGGAAGCAGCTGTCCCGGCTGCAGCGGAGCCTCATCCTTTTCTTCCTCGTCCTCCTGTTCATCTGTGGAATTGCTTCCTATCCTGCTGTTAGTGAACACCTCAGTGGTAAGGGTCTTACACATTAAATATACTATTATATCCCACCAGTCTGAGCCACTGGCATGTTGTCAGAACCTTCAAGAATGACTGATGAGTGTTTTGTCTTTGTTAAAGGTAAAGTTGAGACGAGTAAGCATATTAATCTTTCATCAGTTTGACAGGGGCTCTTGTGGGCTTCAAATCCGTGACCTTCAGTAACCATTAGGTCTGCCATCCTTGTTCCTATGTTATTACACTACTCTAATACTTTAATACTAAATCTGTGTGTGTGTGTGTGTGTGTGTGTGTGTGTGTGTGTGTGTGTGTGTGTGTGTGTGTGTTTTGAGGCCTTACAGATGGAGAGCAGGATACAGACAGCAACAGCATCCTGAGGCCTGTAGTCCCACATGCGCTGCCAGAGCCTGTCAAACAGGCCCCACCTCCACTGCCAGAACAAACCTCCCAGGTTTCTGTATCTCTCTTTCTGTTCTTGTTTCTAAAAAGAGTGGAGCACTGGCATCTTTGGAAAGTGTGGACATTTTTCCTTTCCTGAAAAGTGTTTTTATACCCAGTCAGTGTTAATCTGGATAGACAGAAGTAGGACAATTTGGGGTGATTTTTAAAGAGATAGCCCAGTTTTGGTGTATGAGGTATTAATTTGTAGTCATTGTATTACCTACAGTAGATGGTGGTCAGTATGCCCCCAGTTTGGAGAAGCAGCAGGAGTACTGCTGTAGGAAGCTAAGCCATACTGCTGTGTGTGGATAGGGTCAGCAACAGCATGTACCTTAACAACCTAAAACAGTCAATATCATTTTAAGTGTATGCTATATTTATTTACTTGCATATTCTTCAAAGTAAATTTGCTGGCTTTGTCAAAGGAGTCTGATGGCTTTGCAGAGAGCAGTATTTGGCATATACAACATTAGTTTGCTGTCAGAAAAGGCTGTCTGACAGCAAGGTGAAAATATTCCAGTTATCAGGGATGAAACAATCCCATCCTTGCCAAAATCGGCATACAACCACATACAACCCCACCTCAAATAATCCAGAGTATTGGTTTATTGTAGTGAGAAAACTATTTTGTAGATATTCAAGTTAGTGTCCCAGTGTGTTCAGAGTTGGAGTTAGGTCATAGGATGACATTGTTTACCATTTCCCTTTTGGCATCAGATAGTTGGGTATCAGCACTGGACTGGGGAAATGAAAGGTTTATCTTTCTGAGCTGACTTCCTCTGTACTGCTGAATAGACAATCTGGTATTTCTCATCCTGATGGCCAATTCCTCAGTTACAATAAATAATGTCTGTAAAATATATTGTTCCTCAAAATTGCATGGAAAACATGTAGGGAAACTTTTTTTTTCTTTATGTCACAACTTAACAACTAGAGCAGTTCAATAAATGTCAAATCCAAGAATATACATTTTCTATTGACAATCCTGTCAATCTAAGCTGCCTCACATAAACAACAAAACCATAAAGATCCAAGGCTGCCTGCTTAAGACTGTAGATAATTTTAGTCTCAGAGTTAAAAGTTAAAGTAGATGATTTGAGTGGCACCTGTTAGTTATTTTAAGCCTTTCCACCACTATAAATGGATTTCTAACAATAGGAAGCTGCAGGGCAGGACTCGTAGGAACAAGATTTGTAATCTAAAATTGTCCTTGTTCCTCTTTTGAAGAAACATCTGCAGTGAGCTGAAAAGCTCAGTATTGTCAGTACTTAGCAGTGGAGGCCCAGTCCATGTTGGAAGATATACTGTGATTCTTGCAATATGTGAATTTGCAAGAGGAGGTTGCACTTCAACAATGGGATTCTCAGTGGGTGTTAGACCCAAAATTTGGTGAGCATATTCTGAAAAATTGAAAAGGCAGCACATCTCAAATCTTCAAGGAGGACAAAATAGTCACATTTCACTTATTTATTTTTAACAATATGGTCATATATTCAATGCCAGTTCATCAATATTTTTAAAAAAGCACATTATCTTCCTCACCTCTCGTGGTATCTCCTCATACAGATAAATTTGGTTCTATCAAATGATACCGATGGTTAAAAGTGGGGATGTTAAATGATAATGTCAATTTGGTGTATCTGGATGAATTTCAGGGAAGAATTGGGGATACTTATAAATGCTAAAAAATCAGGCTTTGTCTAAATCTTTTCAGTGAATTGTAAAACCTCTCAAGAAGTACAGATGGTATGAAGTGAAAGCAGCATTTTCTGAAAAACACCAACCCCCATCCCCTCATGCATTAAGATAAACAAGAAAGAGAAAATACATTTAAAACAAAAACAAGTCAAAGAGGGATTAATATTATTATAATTATATTAGGAAATTGGAAGAAAAACTATTTAGGTTGGTGTTTAATCCTCTTCTGGGTCTGGTGAGCTGTACAAGGGATCATCATTGATTTTGTTAGTGCTCAGTTAGATGTAGTTTGGTAAGTTGTGGCTTGAGTGATTGCCACAGTAAAAGTGCATTTGTGTGCACTGTTGCCATGCTTATCTCCAGTTGCCCTGGTTGATTTCACAATTTGACAGGAGCAAAGTCCTAATATAAGACTCCTGTCAACCAATCAGAAACAAACACTGTGTAATTTGTTTAATTTTGAGTTTTCCTTTCCCAAACTTAATGACAAAAATGTATTTACTGCACATTTAGTCTGTCATGGTAGTAATTTCTTCACAAGCCATAGTTGACTTATAAAAGCTTTTTGTTTATGCCATCATTTGCCACAGAGGAAATTATCCAATAAGAGAGGACCGCCTGTCCTTCAGAATCGTCTTCAGAAGAAAGGGAACGCTTCAGATCCAGTGGTTGAGAAAAAGGCAGCTGATAACAAGAAAGAAGGGGAGGAGGAGGGAGTCATCAGGTGAGACTCTGTGTGCCACTCTGAATGTCAGCACAACTAATCTTAGGTTTTTTTATACATGTTTTAGAGCTGTAACAATTATTTGATTATTGATTAACTATTAAATTAATTGCCAACTATTTTTATAATCAGTTAATATTTTTGAGTCATTTTTAAAGTGAAAAAAGCCAGAATTCTCTGATTTCAGCTTCTTAAATGTGGATATATTCTGGATTCTTTACTCTTATATGACAGTTATCTTAGTATCTTGTTTGTGGACAAAACAAGACATTTGAGGACATCACCTTGGGGTTTGGGAAACACTGATCAGCGTTTTTCACCATTTTCTTACAAATTATCAACAGATTAAGTGATAATGAAAATAATTGTTAGTTGCAGGCCTAATATGTTTGTATTATTTGTTACTTATTCCTCAGCTGGCGTGGGGCGGTGATTGACACTGAACAGGCCACAGAAGGCACCAAGGATGAGGAAAACAATGAGGATTCACCTGCCAACCCAAAAGCCAAATCATCAAAAGAACCAGGTATCTGCTGCACTTCTAAAAAATTAAAAACAATTGCTTCACAGTTTTAAGAAATCAGACTGTACTAATGTTACCATGAAATCTAATTCCCACTTTAAAGTATAACTGTAATTTAGTAAGCGGAACATTTCAGCCACTTGTTTGTGAATCACTCTGTAAACTTGGATGAGATAATAAATAGACATGTGGTGTGTATTTTGTCTTCTAGAAGTCAACAGGCTGGAGGCGGTGCGGGAAGCTTTCAGACATGCATGGAAGGGTTATAAAGACTTTGCCTGGGGCCACGATGAGCTCAGGCCCCTCTCCAAGTCCTACGGCGAGTGGTTTGGCCTGGGTTTGACGCTCATCGATGCCCTGGATACCATGTGGATCATGGAGCTTAAGGAAGGTAGACTGGTCTTTTGTCATCCATCTTTGAACTTCTGCCTCTTGGGTTTTTATTGCTGTCAGAAATTTAAAGCATACTGGAGATGAGTCGTACCAAATACTCACTTCCAGTATGTTTGATTTGTTTGGACAGTTGGGAGCTCGCAGTGGGTGGCAGTTGTAGTCAGAGCCAGTTTCACAGCAAAGAAAGGTCAAAATGTATCAAATCGTCAATAAAACCTCAAATCCCTCCTGCAGCATAAACCACTTCTCCACCACTGATCAGTATGTTTAGGATGTTCCAAACACTCAATTTGGCCACAACAGAGCTAAATACAATACACAGTGTCACAGTCTCCTCTCCTCATTGCGCTAAGTTTCCGTCAAATGTATCATATTTAATGACTTCTTACAATGAAAACAAAAGCAATGACAAAACATTTCATCATAGTGAGCTGAGTTCACATTTTTCATCTCATTTTAAAGGTACTATGTGAAGTCATCTCCATATATGAATCACTTTTTAATGCCAATATGTGAACAGATTGTCACCTGTGGCCTTCCCCAACTGTCTCACTTGCCTATAGCAACGTGTGGACTGATTTCATATTAGAGCCCTTTCTCAATATGCGTTCTTCTCTGTACTTGTGTACTTGAGAAACATCATCAGTCTCAGTCCAAGTACTGTTCCAATTCAAAAGTCCGCATCTCGCCAAGAACAGTCAAATACCCGGATGTGTTCTTGCCCCGCCCATTTTATCAAGGATGCATCGAGTGGTGACTTGTGTGGACTTGGGGCAGCCACGTATCCCAGAATGCATTTTGTAGCAACAATGGCAGAGGAGAAGACCAACACCTTTAAGTTACAAGTGTCGAAATACTACTGTTTTAGTATCACAGAATGCAATTTCAAGATTATTTTATGTGAGAATGTAGACATTAAAACTTAAAATATGTGGTCAATTCATCACGATAGCGCGTAGTTTAAAATTTGCTTTGAAGTTTTTGGAGATTTGTTGTCCTGCTAACGGGACGGCCAGCATACCTCGCCAGCTGGCAAGATGACCGGGCTGTTAGCATTCATGTTACCCCGCTAAAAACAGCCTTATCCCGGCATGGCGTTTTGAAATTGGCCGCTGGCTCTGATATCTCTGTAGAAGTAAAACGAGATATAATTCATTTTCCGCACATTTAAACCAAAAGATAGAGGGTTGTGTTTTATATCATATTTCGTTTTATTTCAAATACACAATAATGCTGAAAATAACTGGAAGTGAGTAAGCCAAGACGAGCTGAGATGGTGACATCATCAAGTACGCTACTGGCCCAATAGCAGAATGACCATCCTCCCGTCCTCGAGAGACTGTACTCCCAAGTCGAACTTGCTAAGTCCGAACTGCCAAGTCCGTAAGTCCGAACTTGGCGTACTTGGTATTAAGAAACGGCTTAGGTAATTTACAAATGATTCTGGATGTATTTTTTTTAAATACTGTAATGTTGTGTTTCAGAATTCGAAGAAGCAAAGAGCTGGGTAGCCACAGAGCTCACGTTCAACAAGAACGTAGATGTCAACCTGTTTGAAAGCACCATCCGAATCCTGGGAGGCCTGCTGAGTACTTACTCTCTGACTGGAGACGCGCTCTTCCTGGACAAAGCTGTGAGACAACGCATGTGCTCTCATTTCAAAACATTTAGGTCCTTATAAAAAAGAAAAGGACATAATCACATGTAAAGAATGTAGATAGCAGCATCTTATCCATGTTCTTCTACCAGGAATTGTGCAGATGGAGGTGTACCTTGCTTGGTATTTCTCATTTTCTGTAGCTAACAAGAAGAACCACCATAAGATTAATATGTCTTGCAAGATAGTGGAGCAAAAACAACAGTGTGACCCCAAGTGGCGAAGACAGAGTGGGCAGTACTCACCTATGTATCACCTCTACACAATGAATATGAGTTTTTGCCATAGGGACAGAGGTGTAGGGTAGTGCATGCCTTCCAGCTGTAAATGCCTTCATGTAACCTGCAGTGTTCCTCTGCAGAAAGACATCGGCTCCAGGCTGATGCCAGCCTTCAACACCCCGTCCAAGATCCCCTACTCTGATGTGAACATCGGGAAAGGCACAGCTCACCCCCCTCGCTGGACCTCAGACAGCACTGTGGCGGAGGTTACAAGCATCCAGCTGGAGTTCAGAGAGCTCACCCGCCTCACCCAGGAACCACAGTACCAGGTAACTGACTGCTGATCCAGGGTCTGCCCAGAAAGTTTCAAGAGTGGTACTTAGGCTCAACTTTCCATTTGTAATATTGCTCTTAAGTGTTTCACTGGCATAACAGCCTCACTGGGCTGTTAGCATGGTTACAGATATACAACATTTGAGAAGTTAGCTGCACTACAGGCTTATCATCTTGTGGTTAACAAGAGATGTGCCACTTTGAAACACAAGAAGTCTTGTTAACATAGTATGTGTCTTCATTCATAGAGCCAAAAGGATTGCCCTTAAAGCAGGTTTTCAGAAGCCAAAGGGAAAAACACACAGATTCTTTTAGCTTTAAGATGTATTTTAAATGCCAAATGCCCAGGCGGCTATAGTCCTGACTAGTCAGTCAGTCATTGAAACAGTCAAATCTCACCTTCCATCTTTAATTTGGTTGCAGCAGCACCTAAAACACAGTAATGTGTAGTCATACATTTGACTCTAAGGACAAAACACATGAAGCTTGTGACCCAGTTTTGCTGCAATTACTGCAGCCCAGAATGGCTGAATTTGATGCAGGTTTTCTCACAGTTTTCTGACAAATTACTAATTTTTTTGCAGTAAAGTAGTGTAAAAATCACAGAAACTCATAGTATGATTATGTAATCATAATTTGTTATTGGTAGTACAGTGATCCTCAGTAGTTTTAGTGTATAATAGAGATGCACCAATACCATTTATGGGGTCCGATACTGTGCGCATGTACTTGTACTCATACCACCACACCCTGCTGTAATGTTAAGAAGGTAGGTTTGGTGACATGTCTGTAACGTCTGCACCAGCAGGAAACTATTTCAATTGACAGCTCAGGTTTATGGCACAGAAATGAAGCATCATAATCTGGGTTGTGATTCAGTCTAGATTGAACCGGTGCCATTGGCAACGTGTTTTGGTACCCAACACTAACAGTGATCATTAACGTGGACTTTTTTGGCAGATGTTTTTTCTCACTCTTTCCTGCTGTGCCCATCCAATCCCTAGATGCTTCATTTCACCTTCTAGTTTCAGAGCTTCACCACAAGTGTGTAATACGCACAGGGTATTGCTGTTGACCTCCTGAATCACACCCCCATCCATACAGGCACATTGATTAATCAGTAGGTGTTAATGAAATAACAAGGTGATCCCTCACTGGCCTCCCATTCACATTTTGTTGAAGTATACTACCCACATAGATGTGCTGCTGCCAGGATTTATTTCTGCCTGCTGCCAGCCATCCCTGTGACTTGGCTCATCCCCTTTCTAGAAATATTGCAAGAATATTGGAAGGATTAGTTAAATCTGTGCTCATTGTTTCAACTGCAAAATGGAGCACAAATTCAAAGGGACTGAGGGTGTATGAAATGTTCTTGCTAGAGTGTAAATAATACTATATAGTGTATCTAACAATGCTTCCTAACATACAGTCAGTGATCAAACTCTAAGTCAGCCCTGTTCTGTATAGTTGGGAGAACGTTTACTTACTTGAAGCTCCCAGTAGTTTTCCTTCCATATCTCATCCTTTTTGAGGATAGTCAAAAATGAACTGGTGGTGGTGGTGATGGGGATCAAATGAGATGTGCACTGCTTTTCAACTTCATACCCTGCTCCATGTCCCTATGGAAAGCCTTGTTCATAAGTTATACAGTGTTTAGTTAGGAAAAAAGTAAATGTACTCTTTTCTGTTAGGAAACCAAACCTTTATGGCTGCTCATGAAACAAGTTTGCAGTGACAGCATGAAAATTAAATTCTATAACGTTTATCGACTCATTTTCACTTCTCATTCATAAAGGAGACTAAAACACATGGGAACATAGGAGTATAGGTAGCACCAGTTAGTTTGTTTCCTCTTGGGCTTATAGAACATGTTCCAACTTTCTGCATCGGATACAATGGCCACAATTGGTAAATTCAAGATATCTACGGGTTGGTTTGACAAAGCCTGTTTGGCTAAAGAGTCAAAATGGGAAAAGAAAGTTGTATGGTCTGAAAAGTCTCCTTAGAAGTCTGGAGATTTGAGTGTGGAAACATCTGGAATATAATTGAAATTTAAAATATGCAGGAACCTGTGTATTATTTTGTGTTGATTGTTCACACCTACTTAAATGCTAAAATAAATGTAAAAAAAAAAAGAGCCAGAGAAATCATATGTATATTTTTATATGACTAAATGGATTAATTAAGGTGAGTGGTGAAACTCTCATGGTTAATTAATCTTATAATCTAGGATTGTTTCTTTTATGTCAAGTTACTTTGAGTGAGTAAACAAACATCTGAACTCCTCTGACCTCTGACCTCACCTTCAGGCTGCGGTGGCTGAAGTCATGAAGCAGGTCCACAAGCTGGACGGTAAGCTGGACGGTCTCGTACCCATGTTCATCAACACAAACAGTGGACAGTTCACCCACCAAGGCATCTACACACTGGGAGCCAGAGCAGACAGCTACTATGAGTACCTGCTGAAGCAGTGGATCCAGGGAGGGAAGAAGGAGGACCAGTAAGTCACACCTCACAAACCCAGTATTCACTGTCACATGTAAAATGAATAAATATGAAAGCTAAATGTGCAAGTAAGTGCCCCAACTTGCTATTGCTGACAGCCATTTCCCAGATCATGCAAGTGGAGCTCTCATTTTTAAATGTTTTTCTTTCCTTTAATTGGTTTCGGTTGATTTTAGTTTAGTAGCTGTCAAAATCAACTCACAGGGACTTGATACTTGCTCAGCATAGCTTATGTATCCTAATGAAACACGCGTCCGCTCTGTTTTTCATTAAAACAACTTAATTTTAGAGTTTGAATTCAAGATGCACTGATTGGGAATTTCACAGCTGAAAGTTAGTTATCTCATCATTATCTGAATGTGTTTGTAGCTGATATGATTCAGTAACAATAATATTAGTTTGAACTGTGTCCACATAGCTTCCCCCCCCCGCCCCCCGAGTGTGAGCAGCTTTTTTTCAGTTTGTTCCAATGAGGACAGAGTATATGTGTCAGCATGCTACCACTTAGAGAAAATTTGTTCTGTCCATGTCAGACAAATGTGTCATAACAGAGACAGAAAAGCCCACTGGTGGGAGCAGGTCAGTCAGGCACTGAATGTTGCTGCTGAGTGTTGTACTTTTATCACTCTACATGCTCTAAACTTGTTTGTAGCTGTGCAGTCAACCCTCTGTTCATGTAGCATTAAGTTAACGTATCATAGTTAATGTCCAACCCACTCACAGCGTTTTATTCTCTTACCACACATATGCTTCATCTCAGTGGAGCTGATCAGTAGTTTTCAATTGTGGTAGCTGAAGTTTCATCCTGGTCTAATACACAGTTTATGGCTGTGATATTTCCTTCACACTGTGTGCCGTGTTTGTGTGTTGCTATAGTAACGTACAACACAAGGCTTTTTTGTTTGTGTGGTCATCACTTATTTTATTTGCATCTAATTGAAACACCCATACAGTCCTGAACCCCTTTCACACATGCACAGGCACTGTGCATTTATCCAGACATTACCCTGAGGATCTGTATGTCTGCATATTTAGACCCGGACTTAACCCTGTAAGCTCCCTAGTCCTAAATCAGGGTGACCCTTATGTGAATGGAGCAGCTCAGTGTTCGGAGCCAGTGGGTGGGTGTGTTGATGATTCTGTGCTGTAAGCAGCTGCTTGCTCATATCATTTAGTTTTTGTCAATCAATATCAGCCTACATGCGGCTAATATTTTTTTTTAGCTCACGTTTTAATGCTGTTCTTCAGTTAGATTGTTAAGTCACAGTGTACCATTGGTATCACTCCTGCAGGCAGGCAGACTGGAGTCAGCTGATCTCAACATCCCCCACTGTATATATAGATTTAAAATGGACATTGACTCAATATTAAAGTATAGTAATATCAGCCAGTGTCAGATGTAGAGATGGGAGTGTTCATGGTGTTCTGTCAGCACTGGATGCAGTTAGTTACTTTGGCTGTGTCAGTGGATTGCTGAAAGATTAATAAAGTGGAACAACACTCCCCTCCAGACACTCTGCACCGCTTGAGGGCACAGGCTTAGATTAAGCAGCTTTGAATGTCTGAATTATTTGTGTGAAGTGTGTTTTTGTGTCACTTCAGGGTTTTGGCCTACATTAGTTGGCATGTTGGATTCAAATGGGAATACATTTGATGTTCAAATGTCAGGCACTGAATTATATATCTGCTCTGGAGATATACAAAAGATCTTCATGTATCTGTAACCAAGATAGGGAAGTATCATCCTGAATACAAGAGTTGCATGTCTTCACTCCACCAGCTGCACCCTCTGTGGGCACTGTGGGTCTGATTCATTTCCCTATTCATTGTCAAACATAGAATGCTGTTCTTCCTGAAATGACTGTGTGTGTGTGTGTGTGTGTGTGTGTGTGTGTGTGTGTGTGTGTGTTTGTGATTTTAGGCTCTTGGAGGACTACTTGCAGGCAATAGAGGGTGTGAAGAAGAACCTGTTGCAGAAGTCTTCACCTAACAGCCTCAGCTTTGTGGGAGAAGTCTCACATGGACAGTTCAGCCCTAAAATGGTCAGTCTTATCGAAATCCAGCCTCCAGGTTCTGCTGCTGCTCTGTACTCTGTTAATCTCAGTTCATCTGTTACCCTGCAAATGCAGATTAATTTTAATGTTCCCTCTTGTTGACTAAGTTGGTCTTAAAAGGTGAGTAAAAGGTTGTGTGGTAGTGTTATGTTCAAACATGAATTTATAGCCTCTAACACCTACAAACTGCGTAAAATCCATCACATCACCATTCAATATTTAGTCCCTTTTGCAAGTTTTGCAGCCAGCCACTGTAGGTTCTCCTACTCACTTGGAAGGGGAGGAGGTGAGGTGTTTTTGCAATCTGCAAGCTCACAACTAGATGGCACTAAATCTTACGTACTGGTCCTTTAATTAGGAAACAAATGGGGGCAATTACACTTGCTTTTTCCTGCATGTCCCAGTGCAAGTTATTATTATTCAAAAAGTTCAATTTCTCATGTTTATACCAAACCAAATTTAATGAAAATCTGTATTATTAGATGACTGCAGTCAAGTTTGAAGTGAAGTCTGGATCTGTCAATAGACATTGTATTTGTTAACTAGTGAAACTCTCAAATTTGGCATTTGACATTCAGCAGTGACCAATGAGGTACATGATGGCATGGATTCAAATTAGTCGACAACTACTTGATAATTGATTCATCGGTTTAAGTAGTAAACATCCAAATTCTCTGATTCCAGCTTCTTAAATGTGAACGTTTTCTGGTTTCTTTACTCCTCTCTGACAGTA
The DNA here is from genome assembly GCF_056507025.1 of Lutjanus erythropterus. NCBI lineage: Eukaryota > Metazoa > Chordata > Actinopteri > Lutjaniformes > Lutjanidae > Lutjanus > Lutjanus erythropterus. The sequence continues at coordinate 38,818,374 of NC_139326.1, read as the reverse complement.
AACTGAATATGTTTTGGTTGTGGGCAAAACAAGACATTTGAAGACGTCATCTTGGGCTATGGGAAACATTTTTCACCATTTTTAACATTTTATACACCAAACAACTACTTGATTTATTGAGAAAATAATTGTCAGATTAATTATTAGTTGCAGCCCTAGGGGATTTATTCATCTTGTACTGTGCCTAACTTTGGTTGCTCATAACTTGTTTGGTATAGAATTAATGAGACCAAACTTTTCTGTGGATGTCAGTTTTTGTTGTTGCCTGCAACAGACTGTGTAAGCCTTGATTTTAACCTAGCAGTTATTGATGACTTGTGGCCCCTACCAGCCACTTATGAGGAGTGAGTCAGCAGTCTGAATGAAACAGAACACTTAACAAAATAGGTTTTTCAAAAACAGCGAATCACCACAACCGTGAGAGGACATACAGCCATAAATATGCACAAAAATATCAGGCTGATGGGTTCATTAGTAGGATTAGCAGATAGAACAGACTGTTACATTCACACACACACAACCAAATGCATGATCAGGCTTAAGCCTGGCATATAGGTAGTAATTGAAGTTGGTATGAGGGACCACAGCTGTCTGTTTACTCTCTGTTGTTGTTGTTGTTGTTGTGTTCTTTCAGGACCATCTAGTGTGTTTCCTGCCAGGAACTTTGGCTCTCGGTGCCCACAACGGTCTGCCTGCTGATCACATGGATCTGGCCAAGCAGCTAATGGAGACCTGCTACCAGATGTATGCCCAGATGGAGACTGGCCTCAGTCCAGAGATCGTCCACTTCAACATGCATCAAGGCAGCACCCGAGACATTGACGTAAAGGTAAGTAGAGACAGTGATGTAAGAGTGGGAACAGAAAGTCTGCTTCAAATTGTTTTGTCGTTTAAAACCTCTTGTACCTACAAACTAATCCAGTGTCATTCTTGATTGGCTAAGGATGTAATGGAAGATGTTCGGAAATACAGAAAAACTGTGAAAGTAAATGTGACAGTAAACTGTCCTGCAAAAGTTTAGGTTGAGATTCTAAATGATGTTTACACTACGATGTGGCTCATAAGTTTTTGTTTGTGTCTCCTCTGTGTCCTCTGATAGCTTGCAGACAGACACAACCTCCTGCGACCAGAGACTGTGGAGTCTCTCTTCTACCTGTACAGGTTCACCAAGGACCACAAGTACCAGGACTGGGGCTACGAGATTCTCCAAAACTTTAACAAGTACACCAAGGTCAGTAAAATAGACTGATCTGTCTCTATCAAATGATGTGAGGTTCAGTGTCTTTAGTTAGACGTCTGCTCTGACAAATTCATATGAAATGTAGGTCTGTTGTTTAACGAACAGCTGTCTGGGGTTTGGTAACACCTGCCAACATGTAGCCACATTACACAGCTATGGTCTGCAAACACCACATGGAAAATACATTAAAGAAAGCAAGACAATAGTCCACCCACAGAGCCACTCTTTTAAAGCTAACTTTGTTTGTGTTGATTAATAATTCTCATGTCAATCTGAACCTGGCGAGGTTGGTTGTTTTTAGATATTTTGGTGATGACAGAAAGCAGCACCACTAAAATGGTGTTTGTATTAATACAATACATATTTTAGTGCATTCCTGCAAAGAACCTTGAAATATGGTGGGCAGGAATGGGAATTCATACCAACAGCAGATAAATCATTGCAGACTGCCCAAAGGATCTTGTGTCTGATTAAGTCTGGAAGAAAGAGTCAAATGTTTTAGACAAGACATTTTTGCCCATCCTGTCAACACTTGAGTAACAGATACAGTACAATTTACATCTTCAGTTTTAGTAAATACAACATTTGTCAACCCAGGGCTCGACATCAACCTTTGTCAGCCACTTGCCCTTCAGCTCTCTTCAGGCTCTAAGTGTTTCTCTGTTGCTGTTCTCTGCTGTTGCTCGTCTTTTTGTACTACTGGGTAAACTCACTGAACAAGTCTGTCTCTGAGCTGCGGCTTTCACTTGTTCTTCAAAGACAAGCCAAATTAAATCACCCAAAAAACAACCGGCGATGGACTTATGCTGTGTTTGAGACGTCCAAGATCGGAATTTCCTGGTTGAAATTCCCAGCTTCTTGCCTCAAAGCGTTCCAAGTGCTGAAGCCAAAAGTAAACAATAAAACATGGCTGACTGTGACGAATTGAGTTTGTCAGATGGCATTATACATTTTGTTTTCTACTACTTAATAACATGGGCAATATATTAAGACATAAACTTACATGCAGGTTTTATTATATGATGGTATCTATTAGGGCTGGGCGGTATGACAAAATTTTCATATCACGTTTTTTTTAAAACTCATAACGGTTTCACGGTATTTGATGGTATTTTTTTTTTTTTTTCATGCAACAGTGTTCTTACCCACATTTTCTTCTAATGAGAAAAGAATTACTGCAGTTGATTGGCTTTAAAAAGCCCGTTTTACTGTCATAAGGACTGTATCAGGTTTTTTTTTATGTCAAGACACAGGTAAAAGCATGACCCCTTCAAAGTATGGTTACCATCACATGGCAGGGACGACTCTACAATTAAACATCCTCATCCACACTAGTCGGCACCAGAAATACTAGTAGTTTAAAATATTTATCAATATTTCATTCATGCACGATGCCAGTTTTCTGTTGCCTCTAAGATTTTATGCAGCCGCACGCCACTAGTCGGGGCTGCGGCTCTGTCAGACAGCAGCCCCTCTCACCCAGCGCATATGAACAGATCGCTGTGGCAACTCCGGATGTTTACATCAGCAAAGTCGGACAGATGAATGTAGACTGTGACAGAATAAGCTGATATATATTCACTCGACTGGATAAACATGTGACCGCATTAAGCACAGACATGGACATAAACCTGCAAGTGGAGCTGCTGCTGCTGCTGCTGCTGCTGCTAGCACTGCTAACGTTAGCCACACTGTGTGTCAGGCTGGCAGCTAACGTCAGCTCTGGGTCCTCTACCTGCAAACACTGTAACCCTCTTCGGTCTGGAAGGGTGAAGCATTTATTGAGCTGTTGTCATGTTTTGTACATTAATGTGTAAGGCTTGTATTGCACAGCACAAAGTAGTGCACATTTCAGCGGCATTTAAAGTACGATTTGGTGATTGTAGACTGTGATTAACGTCTTCAAATGACTCTTAATTAACACAGTATTTTTTTTCAGACAGTGTTTAACATTATAAATTAAAAAATTCAGCTAAATTTTAACTGCTTTCTGATTGTTTTCTTAGTGTTAGACTACTCGACTAGTCTAAATAGACATGGAAATTAGTTGCCAGGAACATCTCTAGAGCGCACACTGAAGCAAGCACACCTGTGGTGTTGGTGTGCAGCAGTGAAATGGGTCCCCGCTGAAACACTTTCCCGCACATTCCGGATGTTGTTTGGGCTATTCACCGGTATGGCGGTATATGAAAAATTCATATCATAACGAAAATCAAGACTGGTTTTCGGTATGAACAGGTATACCGCACAGGCCTAGTATCTATTATCTTATGTTTCAGTGGGTGCTACCATGATTGTGTGAAATCAGACAATGACTTCTTCATGAAGTCAGGGTTGATGGAGTTCATGAGTAGGAACTCATTTTTTTCTATGAGGAGATAGGAAATAGATGATGTATTTGTCCAATTGTTCAACCTTAATAGGTTCAATAATGTTAGTTAGCGAGGGCGCAAAAAAAGAAGCTAGTTTAAACTTACGTAGTTTTAAATTTGCACGTCTGCTTTTCTTCAGAAACTCCTGGCAGGTCAAACAAACTGTGTCCTCAGATCCAAGAAAACTTTTCAGACCAACTCTGTAGGAATTTCCTTTGCCATTTTGTTTCGTAGCCCTACACCACTGGTGTTAGTTCAGCCTTTTTATTCTTGAATTGCTTGTTCTGCCTGGCAAAGTGCCAACAGCAACCAATGCCAAAATGTGGCAGGAGGAGCATTTTAAGCCAAAAACTGAATGGTCGCTGGTTATTCAGTTGCATACCATAATACTGTATACCTTGGCACCCTTGTAAAATGTCAGGAAGGTATTAAAAAATAGATACCACCCAAGCCTACCAAACACAGAATTTACTTGCCCTGGGCAAGCAGGCTACCATTAATGATGAGCCCTGGGTTTAGTAAATAACCCCTCTTATATTCTAAAATACAGCGAATAGATTGTGTGAATGTGTTTCCCCTCAGGTTTCCTCTGGCGGCTACACCTCCATCAACAACGTGCGTGACCCGGACTACCCGAGCCCCCGAGACAAGATGGAGAGCTTCTTCCTGGGAGAGACCCTGAAGTATCTGTACCTGCTCTTCTCAGACGACCCCAACCTCATCAGTCTAGACCAGTATGTGTTCAACACTGAAGCTCATCCCCTGCCTATATGGCCTTCCACTGTGTGACACACTCTCACACACAGTAATTCAAATAGCAGGTAAAACTGCACATATAAACACAACAATCATCTCAGGGTTGGTCTAATACCAAGATAATTCCTTCATCTTCTGTCTCAGTGATGTTGTCGGATCAACAATCCTGAACACAGACCACAGATGGAAAAAGCCTCCTTTTTACTATTTGAATCAACTGTTTGCTAAGCGCTAATAGCCATGGAAAAATGACAAGAGCCTAGTTAAGTTTGAGACTACGCCTTGTTTATTTATTTGACTGGTCGTTTTCATTGCATGGACTCGTGGTAGTGACTGAAATTATGCTGGAGGAGCAGAGGACAATTTCTGTCCTCATGACCTCCCAGCATTTAAGAAAAACCTGACTGTGACTTGAATCAAAGTTGTCTTAATCACACATTATGAGGATGAGAAGAAGTGTCGGGTTGGACTGATACAGGTGTTGGAAAGCTGATACTGACATTATCAGTTTAAAGCTGCTCACAGCTTATATTTTGGTTACAGCTGTGCACATTTTATTTCTAACAAAAATGGCAACATGTCAGAAAAACAATCTCTGTAACATTTTCAAGCCTTTTTTTCACCCCTGTATTGTATTCTTATTACCAGGGCTCAAGACTAACAGTGTCCCATAAACAAAAAGATTTTTTGTGTGTATGACTATCACTGCAGCAAGCGCCGACTATAACGGAGCGTACAAAAAGTTTACAGTCACTAATAAATATACTTCATTACTTAAGCTGGGGACAGTTCAGAGGAAAAAGTATTTCGAGTTTGGAGACAGTTTACATCTGTGTTATATTTTACCAAACATATGTCAGAGATGAAAGTAACCACATGAATTTACTCTGGAGTGAAGTACAATAGCTGAGGTATTTTTTACTTTGTAATTAATGGCTATATATACTTTTGTTATCAAAGTACTTTACATAAATTAAATATGAAACAAACAGAAACAGCATTAAACTCAAAATAAATGAATAAATAAAATGAATGTCATTATTTCCTCAACATATTAATGTTTTTAGGACTGTAACTAATGATTATTATTTTCTTAACATACCAATAAGTTATTTGGTCCATACCAAGTCCGTAAATGGTGAAAAATGTTGATCACTGTTTTCAACAGCCCCAGATGACGTCCTCAAATGTCTTGGAATAAAGAAACCTGAAAATTGTGGGAAGCTGAAAATATTTTTTTAATGAAAAAAATAAGTGATTATCAAAATAGTTGCCGATTAATTTAATATTTGGTTAATAATAATAGTCCTTGTAGCTCTAATGTTTATATTATGCCACAGTTAAATACAGATGATAATAAAAACAAAGTAAAGAAACAATATTTTGATTTTAGGATGGCTTACATCGCCTTTGGAAAGGCTAACATTGTTTTTGGGGACGCTGGTGACAGAAGTTAGTCTGGAGCCCTGCTCGTTACAGTGGAAAGGTTTGTAAAACATTCAACCCATTGTGAAACAAAGCCTGTATCTGCCCTGGTGGTCTGACCACAGTGCAGTAGGTTGGTCGGCTTCGTAGCAAAATGTTCCCCATCAGCAGCCAGCAGCCGTCTGAACTGAAACCAACTGCTGCCTACTGCACCTACAACCTCAACCTGACCGCTCCGCTCCGCTGACATGTTTGAACAGGAGTGTGACTCTTGCAGGGACACAAGAAAAAGCTAATTCCTCATCTCACTGTGTGTAATATAGTCATGAAGTGGTCCAGCTAGAACTATTCTGCCATCCCTCCTTCCTGACAGGGCATGAAAGTGCCCTCAGTCCATGCATTTGCTGTCCTATTCTGCCTTCATGTCACACAGGAAATGTAACTTTCTTGATCAAAAAGCCACTTAAGGTCAAAGAGGAAACCTTGGTTGGAAAGTCACACTGACCAGAGGGCTGTAGTATGAAGGAAGCTCAACACAGCCAGGCTTTCTTTGCATGAGCTGCTCGACAAAACCTAAAACTCCAGTCAGAGATAACGGGTATCACGACAGTGGTTATGAACTTGCTTTGTTAACTCAGGCTTTCTTCAGACTCTTACATAAAAAGGGGCGTTTGATGCATTATTTGACGCATGTTCTGTACAAAGTGAAGTGATCGTGAGCTGCCCACTTCAGTCAAGATGAACAAGTCATTATACTAAAGAGCTGTGGAAAATATAAAAGACAAAAAAAATCATGGCAAAAAGCAACACTGTCGCTTCAGATAAGGCAGGAGAAGAAGAATGGCGTTAAAAGATTACTGATCAACTCTGATCAAATGCTGCCATTTATTTCTATCATAGCAACTGCACATTAAACATTTAAACATAGAGCAGATGATGCTGTCGCTCCAACACGGTCATGTTATGGCAGAGACGTGTAGAACACCTCAGTTTTGGGCCAAATCCAAATAAAATGAGTGTAACTGATTGAAGATTTTCCATAATAAATATGAGAGACCAATCAATTTTCTATTCAGTGTCCTGAGCTGCAGTATCCCTATTAATAGTATTAAATAGTAAACAGTAGTAGTATTCAAAGTGGTCTGTAGTTGCTTTGTGTTAAGTGTTAATGACGTGAAGCAAACGGGGAAAAATGACTGCACCACCAAACAAGTGTGATGCAGACAGTTTGTGCTGCTGTTAGATTTCTACATTACACAGCTTTGTTTGAAGATATTACAAATGTACCGCTCAGCTGCTTTTCATTTGTAACGTCTTCCTTTAGTTTCTAATTTATATTGCTCATAAAGAACTTCGTTAGGAAAATAATTAGAGTGGCGCCTTTCACAGCTGATTTAATCTGACATTTAGAACGTAACCTGCTCCTGACCAGATTATGAGTTCAGTATCAGTTACCATGGAGATCTAGGTTACAAGAGAGCCACCTTCTTGACACTGAAAACTCTGACTTTACTCTCAAATTGAGACTCAACATTCCTGCTAACACATTAATCTCCCTTTGTAATACAGCCCTCAGTCCTACAGTGAAAGAGAGTCTGCAGCTACAAAAATTTAAGACAAAATATTTATTATAGGGTTTTTTCTGATATGATATATACCAATAATTGTATGTTAGAAATTTTCTTCCTTTCCTTCTGATACTTAAGTGAAAGAACAGACACATTATCAGCTCAATGTATGAAACAGTCCCTGCAACAGATCTATGATAGATCTCTGTCTTAATAAATGATTCAGTAAAGCAATTAAATATGACTAGGAACATCACAGTATCAGATTTTCACGACATGGTTATTGAGACCAAAAGAATAACAATATCAGTGTGATATCTATGGAAAATTAAAATATATATATGTGTGTGTATATGTATATTTATATAGACACACACCCTATGTAGAATCCTATGTGTGGTGGCTGGTGTAGGATGACTGGTTGCACTTGCTTTTGCTCCATTTCTTCCTGTGTGACATGAATGTAGCATCACTCTGTACTTGGGACTCCGATGACCTCGGTCTGATTCCAGTTGTTGCCAAGCTGCAGATTTACTTAAAAACTGTGAAGCTTTTGTTTTGTGGGGACAACGGGTTCTTGGCATCAGTGATTTTTTTTTTTTTTTTTTTTTTTAAATAAGTTGAGCAGCTGCTCGTTCCACAGAATGTTCCATTTCTTTGTTCTTTTGTCATCTTCCTCAGTAAGGTATAGAGTACAATTGTTTTCAGGCGAGAGAAATGAATTGAGATTTTAAATATAAATTTAGCGTAATATATTGATTTGTAGTGTATATTTGAAGGTATAATTGCAGCTATCTTAATAGAGTGAGCTCTCCTTGTGTGTTTTGTTTAGTTAGTGCAGTAGTAGCAGCTTCAGAGCAGCTTGCAGTCATTCCTGTAAATATTCCCAGTTTACATCACAGCTCTACTTGTAGTTGTTTATTTTACATGAATTTGTATTGAGACCAAACTCTTGTATATTCTGTGCATTTTTTCCCTTTGTGTTGTCTCACATGTGCCTTTAATGTTGCTTCAGACAACATTGAAATCTGTCTGCTAACGTCCATTTCTATCCATTCAAGCTGTTTTTACATGTGCATATGTTGCTGATTTGCTACTGCATACGGTCATTGTGATCACAGCAAATAGGACTATTTTTACAGTAGGACAATTAAATAAGGATTGATATATAACCAGACTGTCCCTCAAAGCAATCAATAACTTTACATGTGTATATGGCAAGCCCTTTCAACACTTGATCAGTAGTGGTAATAGCAATTGTAGCAATTGATTTTTGGTTAGTTAGAATTCCAAGCCAATATATCTATAATGTAATTTTAACTTTAATTAAAGATATCTACAGTTAATTTCTCACTATTCAAAGTTTTAATTATTGGTATCACAATTTCACTAATGGTTCATTGTGGATATCTGATACTTAATTACAACCAATCAACTTTTACCACTGGCTTCTATTCAAACTCAGTTGCAGATATCTGTAAATCACATTTGACGTTAGAATTTCAAGTCAAAATGTCCCTGTAGATCTCTTCAATGTCCATCTCATACATTGATATGTGGGATTTATGGAGAACACAGCTGACTGTAAATGACATTTCCACTCGTCACAATCCTTGTTCAACATGTGGAAATTCGGTTGCAGAAATCTGATTATTATTCTTATAAGTGACAAATTACTGATGATTAAAGATATCTGTAAAGCAGTTTTAATTAGTCAAAATATAATTTCTACATGTGAAAATATATTTTACATTATTTATTTTAATGTCAAAATTGTTGCAGAAATCTTAAATTAACATTTCAATATGACAAAATGGCACTCGTGAAAACTGAACTGCTACGAGTCATCCCTATTAAGTAAGTGTTGAAAGGACTTGACATAGTTTGTACTTAAATCCTGCCTACAAGGGCTCTGTGTGATCCCTCCCTGGATGTATTTCAGTATAATTCCTGAGCCAAAGATACACTGAAAATCTAGTTAACCATGGTTTTTGATTCTATTTGGGATTTGAATGATGAAAAGCCATTTCTCCAAAGCCAGGTCTTTCAGGAAAAACTAACAAAGGAGATATTTTCAGTGCTTTTGATAACTGTTTCATCTGTGTGGGTTTTGAAGACTAGTCTTAAATTGTTTGGATCAAAGTTGTCAATGACTCACTTCTATTTTAGTTGCAGCCACTGAGCAGGAGGCTGCACACAGCTGTGACAATACGGAACAGAGATTTCATTGTGTTGTTCATAAGTTAATTTGTAGTGACACCATCAGAGTGCACATGAAAGTGTACTTCAACCAGAGTGGAAAGATTCAAACCTCACTGAGACCAATATATACTGTAAAGTGCAAGAGAAAGGCAGCTGTGATGCAGGTTTTACATCATCACATACTTGGAGATAAAAGGCTGGTGCTCCATCTTGGAAACAGCTGGTGTAGTCATCCATTTACAGGGCTCCTAAGGAATTATGGGTACTGAGTTAGACCTTTTTTTTTCTAGGACTTTAGAAGTTGTTACCGTGTGAACATACACTGCCATTTTCTATAATACTTTGGGTAAAATGATCTATGGTTATAATTATATGGCCTAGACAAACATGTAAGTGTCCAGTTTTGAAACATTTGGAAATTGCACAGAAAGTACATGTGCAGATACTGGTGCAGTTACTCATGGACTATGGTTGTACACCCACTTCTTCATCTTATGTTCAATTTATTGTAAATATTATTTGAATGTAGAAAGTTTGTGACTATGGTCATCTTGAATATTTGATTTGAGTTTACAAAAACACGCAGACTACAGTCTAGTTGGCGAGTGATGGTGAATTGGATCAATGTTTTTTTTTTTTTTTTTTTTTTTCAAAATTTCTCAAACATACAAAATGTATTGTTGATATCACCTGGTGTGTAATAAATGCTGGATCGGCTTTAATTTTGTAAAAAACAAAAAAACAAAACAAATGTAGTAATTAAAGAGATTTTATTAAACAGAACATCTGTCGATCACTGACTCGGAAAATATGAGGTACTTCTGCACAGTCAGTGAATTACTTCTAGTAGATGGCCCTTGACACCGTATTGGACAGGGCAAGACTGACCTGTGACAAATATGTATAACGGCGGGAGCTGTGTTTTGTTCTGGATAAAAAGCACTTTAATGTTTAGTTCTCAACCGATTGCAGGGACTTGTTTTTATATTCAAGGGTTCAAATGACAACAGTCAAATTAGTCAGTGAGATGTCTACATATGTCTATGGTCAGCATGTCCCCAGTCTGGAGAAGCAGCAGGAGTACCAGTGTATGCACAATAGACCACTACTGTTTTGCCAAAGGAATCTACTTGCTTTGCAATATTGGGCTTTTTTTAAAGGTGGTCTCCCACCAGAAAAGGCTGTTAGATTGCAGGGTAAAGCAGTGATGATACTCTAAATATAGTGTACACATAAACAGATTATTTTGTCCACAGCAGCGCATTGCTCAGCTTCCTACACTGGTACTCCTGCTGCTGCTTCTCCTACCATCTACTGTAGGCAATACACTGACTATGGGTAAGTATTTCACAAAACACACAAAGAATCCAGACTGTCCCTTTCAAAATATGCCCCTGACCCAATCCACACAATATTAATACTAAAAATTATATAGTATACACAGAAGAACTGAATTAATGAGTCCAGTAGAACTGAATTAATGAGTCCATCAAGAAAATTTAGTGGCAAAAATTTTGACAATCATTCACTGAAGTTGACATTCATTGGTAAGGTTTAGGTTTTGGACTGATGGTCAGACAAATCTATTTTGGCACCAGAATTACAAAGTTGCAGTTTTATTGAAAAATGGCCATAATGATTTTCTTAAGTCAGTTCATTCAATTTTGCTTCTCCACACACTACACACTGTATACACACTGACTACAGTTAGTGTGCAGAACAGAATGGAACACATGGGTGGACTTTTTCTGTATTTTTTGTGCAATGTTGAAATGAACCTGAGTTGCACTACAGTGCTCTTAGAAGTGACAGGTAATAACTGGTTTATGTGATTCCAGTCCTGAAGCAAACTGAACCTGTGCTTTAAGGTGACTGTTGTAATCTGGTCCTCTCCATCTTCACCCACTGTGCAATGAGGTCTGCTTCCGTCTTCCTGGCACTGATAACTGACACTGGGTCAGCATCATTAGATCCTCTGCAGAAAACAACAGTAAAATATCAGGTTAGATTTTGCTCTATGAGTTTAAAAAAAAAAGTAAATGCAGGAGCAGACAGCTCACTGTACCTCAGATCCAGATGATGAGCTCCTCCAGAGATGTTGACGGCTACCAGTGATGAGCTCAAGGACTTTCTCACCTGAACAGCAGAGTGAGATTCAGACTGAAAGCAGTGACTTCACAGTTTACTGAAGTGTTCTCATTGGTTTAATCTCTTACCCCGCCGTTTGCCCATGGGTCCAGATCTCCATTGGAGAAAATGATGTTGCTGGCTGTGGAGAGAGCTGAACAGAAGAGGAGAGCTCATTAGAAACAGAAACACTGCTGGAGATACAGCACTGTATATGGGAATACTCAGGAACCAGGATTCACTCCAGTAACAAAAAACACTGACAGACAACATGCAGACAGCATATTAAGCATGCCATCAGGGATAAAAACACTGAACCATGTCTCTTCAACTAGTTACCAGAAAGACGTCTTCAGTAGCCACTTGGTGACTTCAATTCAATGGGCCTCATGCAAGAGACCACTCACAAGTAAACTTGCTCTTATTTTTGTTTGCATCTACCATTTGTCATTTTGTTAGTACCCATTGATTTCTGGGATTCACCATTATTTTTACCTCTCTCACTGGGTAAGAGAAAATTTTACACGTGGTCAAAAGCAGAATTACCAAGATAAGAAAAATCATTAATATATAAAATAGTAGTTATTTATGTATAATTGTGTTATAATTAAAATATCTATACTGCAATGTAATAACCAAATATTGTCATTTTTTATTCAGTGTTTCATTTTGAGGAATGCCTTTAACCGCTAACAGTCAAAAGGTGTCAAATTTTACAGTTTTTCCCACATCTATTTCCTCATTACTTCCTTATTCCATCATCTTATGTAAAATAGTTCAGGAGTTTTGCACTGTTGGTCAGACAAAATAAGTAATAAACTGACACACTGTAATAGAAAGTTATCAGGCAAGTCAAAAACATTTATGCTATTTTTTAACAGTTACAGCTCGTTATATTTCTTTTCCTTTACTACCAACCATTTGATAATAAAATTTGATTTATTTAATTCTTAGTCTTTTTTAACACCTTCATTCTTTCACTTCCGATACTTTGCATCTCTGTGCAGACACAGCATTCCTCTGTGCTTTTCACTACTGCTGAAGTTCTTACAGCCTTTTATGATGGCATGTCTGCAGTTCTCGGGCTTGTATCAGTATTTACACACAGTGCAAGACCTGCCCTTAAAGTCCTTTACCTATGTTAATAAACAGTTTTCCACACCCCTGCAGTTTATGATCAAGTGGGATTCATCATTCAGCTCAGCAGGTGAGAGCAGGTTTGTGTGATTAAGAACGTTTGGTGCAACTGGAGCTGACTTTTTAAATTTTTTCTCTTAACAGAAAATTAAGAGAAAATATAAGTGACAATTTAAGAGAATGTGGCTGCATGAGGCCCAATGTATCAAATCACATTAATTTTCATTTGTGGACAGTCTGATGCGTCTGTTAGTATTCAGCTCACCATCACCCCAGAACTGGGTTTTGAGCCAGCCTGGTCGTGGAACCACAGCCCAGCGTTTGGTGCAGTAAACCTCACGGTCTCTCTCAGTGAAGGCCATGGGAGGAAACATGTCTGTCACATTGTTGCTCTCATAGCACAGATTGATCTCTGTGCACGCCTGCAAAAACAACAACAGCAGTGATGGTGTTGGTGTGATGAACAGTGTGAAGATGATACACCACAGATGACGGGGGTATTTCATTCATCATCATAAAATTCTGACTGTCAAATATGGAAATACAATCTGTTTTTTGTTTTTTTTTAATCTTTTTAAAGATATACTGAGGCATTATTTAAATAAATCATGCACATAATTGATTAAATCATGTACATATCAAAATTCAGATGGTGTAGTCTTTTTCACTAATGGTTATTTGTATATAATTTGTCAATTTTCAGTTGTTATCAGCACTTCTGTTGTAGGGTTCCTGTACAGAAGACACCAAGATGGAGGTTGGAGGTGCTTCTCCAGTTTGACACCATGAACAGTGTGATGTTGACCTTGTGGGGCAGCTGGATTCATGAGATCATGTGTAATAAACCATCTGGCCTGTCAGGTTAGTGTGATGTGTAGATAATGTCAAATGTATCCTGTACATGTCTGCCTGTATAAATGCACATTGGTACTGGTATCAGATACAGGTGGACAAACATTTAACATTATTATCAGCTTTCAGGGCATCCAATCCCACACCAAATACAACTGAAGCCAAAATTACTTTAGTAACATGTCATGATAGTTTGGCGAGTGAAATACTAGCAGACCATTTTCAAAGTTTGGAGCCTGCTTGACAAATTTTAGCCAAAGGGGTCTCTTCACATCTGATCTCAAGCTATGTGAATGAAAACGGGTTCTGTTGGTACCCAAGTATCTCCAGTTTACAGACATGCCCACTTAATGATAATCCCCAGCAGTTTTTTGTGTTTTATTTGTTTTGGGGGTTTTTTCTCGCCTATTTTATTTGAATACATCTGTATACTGGGCTTCCCAAACAGTATTGGAATTGCATGAACTGTGTATGACTGGAAAGCAGAGACTCTTGTGGCTTCAATGAGCCCAGCAGAACTTTTTCACAGCAGTCATTTTGACATGAAATAGTAGAGTTTCAGGTATTACCAATGATACTAATTATGGTTCTGTTCCATTCAGGTTAAACAGAGTTAAGGTGCTGCTATTGTGCATGTTGGTTCACTGGAAAGGCTCTGCTACACTAAATGGTATGGGACATTACTATGTTATGTCAATATAGCTGCCATGAAAAAGGTCTGTTGTATTAATTTGTGATGTTAGTCCCCATAGTGGCCATTTAATTGTAGGGAGACTATTTTTTCAAACTCAACTTCACTGTATAAAATGACCTCTAGAATAATGACAACCTCATGAAACATCACGACCACAAACTAGAGACCTGGAGCATTCAGAGGATGGATGGCTTCCCTAGGTAGAGGGGGGGCTCCTAGTAATCCCCCAAAAAGAAGTGCTTGCCATTTAATCACATAAAAAAATAGGTTTTTTTCAAAATCCCCAGATGTCAAAAGTTACCAAATGAGAGTATGCTTTTTTCCTCTGGTGTTCATAAAGGTCTTGGTGTCATAATGTGGTACTGAAGAGGACTTTTAATCAGTTTTATCAACTCTCCTGTGGTCAAAATGGTTTAATTGTGCACCAAATCTGTGTAATAAAAGGTACTGACCCAAAAACAGCTGCAACAACTTATGAGACAATATAAAACTTCTAAGCCCTAATACACTTTCAACTTTTAACATTTGAATAGGTGCCTCACCAAAACACATTTTTCATTAAAAATTGATTTATGACTAAAAAAAACTTAAAATGAATATTTAGGTTACATCTTTGAGATGATACATAACCCCTTTGACATATAATGTCAATGATTTTACCCTAAATATCCCCCGTCTCCCATAAATATGGTCAATGGAAGGAAGGGGTTGCAGATACAAACCTGAAACAATCATATAGTGACACATTAATCAGATTACAGTAAACATTACTCTACTGTACATGATGTGTGTTGGTGGTTGTTGGAGTACCTGGTAGTCCCAGGCCATGCTGTCGAAGCCCAATCCACAGCCGGTGGGATCAGCACACTCCAAATACAGATTGTACAAGTCGAAACAGGTCAGGATCCCAGTTGCATTGTACACAATCGCTGCAGGAAAGGATTGTGTAACATCAACAGAGGTTCATTTGAGGTTAATGAAGTTTCATGATATGAAAGCTGTAATGAGATCAAGTGGATACTACACAATAAAGTTTTTAAAATACTTTATTAAGTTTACATCCTGAAAGAAACCAGAACAAGTGAACTACAGAAGTGGAAGGTGGACACTGCCCTCTACTGTCTGCTGGCATGAAATACATCTGATCACCCAATGAGGAGCTAACTTCCAGACTTGACACACTCTTTCCAGTCTGAAACACAGTGGCATGATTTTAGATTTCACTTACCTGCTGTCCATTAACAAGAGGAACACAGTGCAACCAGAAATTTAAGCTGCTTTGAATAAGAGACAGTAGTTCTTTACCTGCAGTGTTCTTGAGGTTAGTGAGCAGGTCAGGTCCGCTCAGCATGGTTTCACAGGCCACCTGAAAAACAAAGTCATGTTATATACAGTATCTCCTGTTGCAACATATATGGAACAGATCTCATCTGACTCATTGGTAAGGATCCCTTAGAAGTGAACTACATGTAATTACATTATTTTAACCATATTTTGTAGTAGTTTGCTGGTAGTTCAATTAAATTCAGGTTTACATAGTGATTCAAGTAGTTAAATCATTTTTTTTTACCATACTGCAAATACATTTTGGACAATAAAAGGTAAGGAATGATTGTTTGATTTTTATTTTACTAGTGTTTCTCTACCAAACTTCCCTGCATTTTCCTATGAATAGTGGGATATTTCATTTTTTGTTGTTAATGTATGACCTGTGAACAAGTGGGCACTTTTTTCTGTACATTCAACTGGGTGGAATTTTTGCTGGCATGTGATTTTTTTGTTTTATGTTTTGTTATAATTTTGGATCACATGTACACTGTCAGTTTGATCTTTTTTTTTCACATCATAGTTTGGTTAACTAAAGCTACTTGGAAAAAGTAGTTCAAACTAAATTTCTCCATTGGGTTGGTCTTTTAATTAGTAGCATGCAAAGCCATGCTGACAAAGCAGCTTCTCCAACACTGGTTATATTTGGTTAGTGTTGTGACAGTCTGTTCTCTGGACAAGACCTGTAATATCTTTCTGTACTAGCATTTCTTGTTACTTATCGACCAGCATATACATAATATATTTCCAATAAGGTCATCAATACTGATATATACTGATATCATATGGGTGATTTATCAGCTAGGCTCTAATATTTACTCAGCTTCTAAGCGATGAAAGTGCACATGTGCAGCCCTGTTAGAGGTGCACAGCTGCTCTTTAAACTGCTGGTTTTGTTTCCATATTATACAACTTGGGGGAAAATTAATATAGAAAGTACAGTTGATAAGTTTATGTTCTCTAAGTAATTTCAGTATGTGTAATGTTTGTCATTCATGTATGATTACTTATACTATTAATTTGCAGTTTTAAAAGGCTGTGTGTACCTTGACAGGGTTGGCAGGCATGTTGCCCATGAAGTGAGTGCTGTAGGGGTAATCCAGCATGGCCATCAGAGTGAAGGCGTTCCTCAGCAGGCCGTTCAGCTGGTGAATGTCCTGAGCAGATGATGGAGGCTGACACAGAGAGAAGTCGGACTGGATGCGACTATAATCTGGTAACAGTAACAGTAAACAGTGGGTTTATATTCCTTATGAGTTACTACATGACACTGTTCTATTATTTCCCTTCTGGACTTTAACCAGTGCATTGTGCATAGACCATTATGTAATACTCCATTTTTTCCACATTCTGCCAATAAATCCCCCTAAATCGTACACACTGGTCCTTTAAATAGAGCAACACCTCTCAGGTCACCGTAAATCCCTGAAATATTTCAAACAAATTCAAGTGTCACTGTTACTTCACGACATTATATAGTCCAATATTTCTTTTCATTCATCCTTATTGTTTGTGTGCATAAAATTGAGACCACCTCCTCTTCAGAAGCAACACTGTCACACAGATGTACCTTGACGTTCAGCTAATTCTTTCAGTTGATGAAAAGCTCCTCTGACAGAATCTCTGCATTCAGGGGCCACACTTTCAAAATCCTGTGGATAAAAAAAGAAAAGGATCATTATTCAACCTTCACAATTCACAAATTATTTGCTACAAAACTGCTTTGTAGTTGGGATTTTAAAGTTTTTCCAAAACAGCTCTATAACAGTTCCAGAGAAAAATAATACTTGAAAAGTAACAGCTGGCACGTTTTCAGAAACCTTGCTTTGGTTTAGGTAGTTAAGGTTATACTTGTCTGTCTGAATCTCAAGGTGGGTGACAACATAAAGCAGAGCATCCAAAGCACTTACAGCTGTAACATCTCTAAAAAACTGCCTTGAGTCTCCCAGGCCAGCAGTGGACAGTATGGGGGCGCTGGCAGCCAGAGCTCCAGCCACAATGTTTGGATACTTGAGTCTCATGTAGACAGACAGCATCCCACCATAACTGCAGGAAGAGACGAGACAGTTGAACAGGAAAAGCTCTGAGATGTGCAAGTATGACAACATTCTCCTGGAGCCACATTCTTCACATACATTTTATATGGATTAGAAATTTTGTCATCAAAATTTGTATTTAATGTGATTTTCTTGGTCTCTTCTGTCCTGCAACATCTATGTCTGTCTGTCCAGGGGATCCCAGAGCCCCCCCCCCCAAATATTAAAAGGGGTTTTTATTATGAAGTATTTCCATACCTGATCAAGGGTCTAAAGAATAGAGGTTGTCTTATGTGCAGATTGTAAAGCCCCCTCAGAGGATTTGTGATTTCTGGGCTACATACATATCATTTGGTTTGACTCAGTATAGTAAAAATTTATATATTTCTGAATCCTGACACTGCAGTTCCACTGCCATCTGATTTATAACAATTTATCCTGGATGTTAGCCTGGCATCGCCAGACTAAGGGTTATTTTGCAGCCTGTTTGACAGCTGACTGCTGCAACACCTAATACTGGACCAATTTAAAAAGTAGTTGTCCCCTTTAGTCACTTAAGACACAAAAACATGGGAAAACAGGCCAGGTCGAAGAATACTTAAGTTAGCTTTTAAGCTGCTTACCATGATGATATCCTTTATCATGTGTAAAATTTGATGCCAAATTAGTGGGAAATCTGAAACCTGCCCACTAAAATCAACTGCAGTTATTTTAACTTTAAAATATATTTTTTCAAGAGAACACAAAAACCAAGTCACAAATTCAAGCTTCAATTATATAACCAGTGTTGGACTGATAACATTTATAGGAAATAAAAACTTCTGAGGAGCTCAACAACAAGTCACACACACATGGTCGCTCACGTGGATCCTACCTGCCACCAAACACGATGACAGGACAGTCTGTGGCTGCCAGCTGCTGTTTCAGCTCAGTGATCATGACAGCATAGTCAGCGAGGGCCTGCTCCACTGTCAGCAGGCCGATCTGAGGGATGCTGAAGGAATCTTTGCCAAACGGCAGTGATTTGCCGTAGTACCTCTGGAAGAGAGAGAGTTGTTCAGTCTTAATATTCAAAATATACATAGACAATATCAAAGCTGCAGTATATTCCAGCTCCAGACAGTGAAGGAAATCATGCACCTGTAATGAGAAGTCATTGTCATCTCCATTATGTGACTGTTAGGTCACTAAAACTACCCTCTGGCTTCTGGCCACATGAGTTGATGAAGTACCTGCATGTTCGTTATTGCATTTAAAATCTTTTCAACTCTAGAACTAAATTTAAGACAAAACCAGCATTATATGTCTGAACATTCCTGATTAACTGACCCTTAGATGTCTTTAAATATCTAGGAGGACATCCAACACAAAGAAAGCTGCGAAACATATAAGACCGGAGAATTTAAAGGAGAAGTCTGGTGATATTCCATATTTTATCAGTGTTTAAAAGACTTAGCCCAGGTCCACCAAAATCACACAATAATACAAACTAACTGGTTGAGGTAGAAGATCAGCAACATCCATGTTCTGTGAGGTAAAATTATGATTTTTGCCAAAGGAGTCTGGTGGCTTTGGAGAAAGCAATATTTAACTTAAATAACTGCGGTCTCCTGTCAAAAAAGTCTGCCTGATGGCAAGATATAGCAGTGAGCTGTTTGTAAATGCACCAGAGAGATAGCTAATTCTCAAGTCTCATTCACAGGACGTCAAATACCAATATTATGGGTTGGTTAAGCATCCTGAGCACAGCAACATAATGAGAAAAATAAGGAAATGCAGGCAGAGGGGAGGCTCTCTGCAGATACAGTCACTATTACACACTTCTAGTGGACCATAAGTGATGACTGAGAGGGATTATTGCTCAGTCTGTGTGTGTTTTTTAGGAAAATTTTGCATATTATGCCTTGAAGTATAGCTGTGTATCATTAGACATGTTTCAGTATCAGTTCTAAAACAATATTCAGGTTAAGGTGACATGTTTTTACTACAAAATCCATTTCTAAACACAAAAAAATAAAAACATGTTGCTGAAGCCTGAAGCTGAAGTCTTAATTTGGCAACACGTATTTATATCACTAACTACCTGGTCAAATAATAAGTTAATGAGACCACAAATCTGACCAGATATTTGATGTCAGCTTTCAATCTTTCAGTCCTTTGTGCCACAGACACATTTGGTAAGTTGCCAGAGAAGCAAGCAGATCTGACACCCAACCATATTTTTAAGATACTTTATCTCTTTTTCCCTCAATGAAACTGAAATGTTTTTCCTTTTCCTTTAATCTTGCATTTCATTAATGCCCATCCTCTAGTCAAACTCCTTCTCTTGAGGTTTTTGTTTTCATGTATGTGTTGTTATTTTTATGATCCCCTTTCTCTTTGCTGTAAAATACATATAATAGAAATTATAAGGCCACTATTTTAACATTAAGAAAGGAACAGAGATTTCTGCAGTTAAACCAGCTGACTTGATTTTGTAATGATGGTTGGTTTCCTTGTTCAAGTGGTGTAGTGGAAACCAAGCAGCCTAAAAAGAAAAGAAAAGAAAAACAGACTGCTGGCAGTGAAAATCAGCTGACCATATGACTCAGACTAGTCATCCATTTTCCATTGTCACATGATCTGCAAAGTCTACTCATTCAGAATTATATGATCAGCAAATGTTTAGTCAAAATGATAATTCTGTGTGCTGACAATACTGTATTGACTGTGACGTGTATTGATTTGCACCAGTGTTTTCTTACATGTTCAGCAAATATGACCAAGGCTCCCTGCTGAGCAGCTAACTCTGTGATGAATCCAGAGTTGAGTGCAAATTCCCAGACGTCTCCCTCATTGCCAGTGTAGAAGAAAATTGGGCCATGGCCTTTCTTCCAGTACTTATCTAAACAGAGAGAACAAACAGAACACAGTAAGTCATTTACTCATAGAGTCTTCACATTTAAAATGGGGAAACTGTTTTCACCTGTGATCAGGTAACGCTGACTGAAGGTCCCGTTCCCCATGCTGTTAAAGTTGAAGTGGTCCAGAGTCTGACTGAAATACTTCTCTGTGAACTGGGGTTCACTCTTGAATCCATTATGTTTCCTTGACTGTAAAAATGAAAGTACAGTACATATGATACTGAATTACTCTGTTATTCATCAAGCTCTTAACAGGCTCAAACACACCAGAGTTTGAAAGGGAGAATAAAACAGGAGTTTCATTTGATATTGCGGTTTTAAATTGTGCTCCTTGAGATTCTCACCGTAACTTCAGGGGACGTTTCATAACTAAAGTCAAACCAAATTCCATTCAAAAGCCTGGAAATGTATCAAAGCCTTGATTGAAAACGATACATGCAATGAGGGAGTGTGCTTTAAAGACCTGTAGTTAACACTAAATCTCCATTCTTCAGTTCGTCTTGTATCTGACACACCATTTCACAAAATAGACGTTTTCACACCGAAATGAAACATAACAGTAACACAGGTGTAACTAATGAAACTAATTAAGGTTCGGTTCAAAGGTCAGAATCACGGTGGTGTTCTCAGTGGAGCCTCTGCTCCAGCAAATGAAACAGTCTTAATTAGTTCCACTGGCAACACCTGTGTTCACTATTTCATATCAATAATATGGCTGCCGTGAAAAAAGTCTATCTATATTACTAGTACGTAAAATTTTACATGAGGCTCACCCTTAGTATGCACTCCAATATGAAGTGTAATATAAAGCCTTGTCTACATAAACTAAAACATTGCTTCATTGGTCACTTGTATAATGCATTTGAGAAATATGTTACAATTCTACATAATTTTCTGGTCGACAACGACGAGAAGTTGAGCACGAGACGTTTGAATTGAGTTTTCTCCAAAGCGGAACTGAGGGTTTCACAAAAATAGTAACACACACACCGAAAAGTAAACCGTTACCTGATAAACGCTGTCTGACAGGCCATGCAGCAGGTCAGCAGAACAAAGTAGTCCTACTGTTACCGTCAGAAAGGCTAATATCTTACTCATGTTCCAAGCATAACGTTGCAAAAGACCACTGCATAGGTTTTTACACGTTTGTAACCCACCGCGCCTGCGCCGAACGCACGTGTCACATGATGTTGTGATCTGTGCTGCGTTTACGTGCGTCCCGTAAGATACACCATTATGTTTTCAAGTACTGTCCTCAAATATAATTTTGAGTATTGAATTGAATTGAATTTTTACTTTATTTGAGTATTTCCATCTTACTTTCCACTTCTACCCCTCTACGTTTCAAAGGTAAATATTGTACTTTTTTCTCCACATGTCCTTACTTATTCAAATTGATAATACAAAAGATTGTCAACCAATAAATTATGATATAAATTGTAGATTATGATGAAACTTAATTGAAACTTATAAACTAGCCAGTGTATATATGAAGTGAATAAAATTAGCTCCACGTTAACCAGCTACAGCGTTAAAGTGATGAACAGATGCAGCAGTAATTATAATCCAATAATATCACACATATTACATTTATTCTGCAATGGAGCGTGCTACATAATGACTACTTTTTACTTTTGGTACTGTAAGTATAATTTGATACCAATACTTTTGTACTTTTAAAAACTGGAACGCATGACTTTAAGTTGTGGTAGTGAAGAAGCTAACAATGGAAGTGAATCATGACCAATTTTGAAATATAAAAATACAACAGAGTAAAAGCATAAAATGCCTCTATACTGTTTGTCTGGTATAATCCAAGTCTCCTAAAGTCCCAGCATACCAAGTTGACTAAAATAATGTAATTTACACCACGTTTTAGCCTGAATCTTCACTGTAGATCCTTAGCTTGGAGCCACATTCACATGCACACTGTCTGTTTGAAAACTGGTCACCATTCACTTCCATTGTTTGGGAGATTCTGCTACACTGTTTTCCTGTGAAACTCCAGCAGTGTTTTGCAGACTAACAAAATAAACCTGACCCTCAATCAGCACAAGGGTGAGTATATAATGACTGAATTGTCATTTCTGGGGAAACTACAACAAAACACAACCTGTACAGCCGGTCGACCCAGTAGGGTCAGCACTGGGCATATCAACTAATTTGTCGTTTCTAAACACTGTGGCCATTTGTATACCTGATCAACCATATCACTTCTGGAAAGCTGAGTGATTTTTCTCTCAGCTTCCTTCTCTGCAGCCTTCGTTGTGAAATGACGTCAAAGGTCACTGTGACAAGAGCTCATTCAAAACGTCACAGTAATTCTTCCGTATTATGTAAACCCAAGAGTAACTTCAGCTTCCTGCAGTGTGTTAACAATATTATGACTCAGTATAATTAGACCTGGTACAGAAACCATAAGCACTATTGTTACCACAAAGATAATACAGGATTTCACAGTCGTGGAGTTTTTGCTGTACAGTCCTCATGGGTCAAATGATAAGGATCAAAGTTGTTAGAACGGGCTTTGATTCCACCCGTCTGTTCTGTCCTGTAGTGAGGTTTAAAACACGGGACAACACAGTGCCAGAAATGTAATATGTGACTGTAATGTTGACAATTCAATTTGCTACATTTTCTGTAGTAAACTGTTTTTACATTTTACCTGACATGGTGGAAGTAACTAATTACAAATACTCAAATTACTGTAATTATGTAGTTTTTAAGGTAGATTTTCAAGTCTGTACTTTTACTTGTACGTCAGTATTCATTACACTATGTAATCTACTTGGTTACTTTTCAAATCACAGTTGAGTACTGAGTGCATTTTGAATGAATATCCAAACTGCATTTTAGTGGCCAATAGGATTATCTGATCACAAACAGGTCAATGACAACCAGGAGGTACAAACAAAAAATAAAACAAAACGCTGCAGCAACACAGGTTTGGAGTACAGATTTTAATTATTGATTTATGTTTGGAGAAACAGAAACTCCTGTTGATATTGCATGAAACACTGGCGGTTAAAAAGTAACTAAATCTCTGAGTAGTTTTTGATATAAATACTTTGTACTTTTACTTCAGTATTTTTCTAACACTAATACTTTTACTTGCAAATGAGTAATATTTTAGCAATGTAACAGTACTTGTAGTTGAGGACAGATTTTCAGTACTGTTTCCACCACTGGTACCACACAAGTACAATTTTGGATCACTTGAACTTTACATAAGTATTTTCTTTTTGCGCTACTTTGACACCTGTAGTTACTAATTACCTTTCAATTGAAGATTTGACAGTCAAAGAATATTTTATTAAAAAATTGTCTGAAGATTAAAACAGTGGCTGGACTCACTGTCATGTCTCAAATGGATGAATTATCTAAAACTTAAAAATTAGAAGAAAAAAACACAAAAATCTTAATGTAATTCTTTTGGCAGCAGAACCTTGTTTTCCCTTCTTTCCTCTCCTATTAATCATCACATGACCCCTCAGATTTATTTTGTGACCCTTTGGAGGGGCCTGACCCCTAGGTTTGAAACCACTGGACTAAACTACAGAAATTCACTGTATGAAGTTCCACAGACCGCTTATTGTTTCATCAGTATTAAAATCTAAAAATATCTCTAAAATAAAAATCTAATAAAATATATATCTATATCTAAAATGTAATATATAATTTGCAGAAGTATTTTTAATTTTGGTACTTTATTTACATCTTGATGATAAAACGTTTACTTAAGTAAGACTTTAAATGAATGACTTTTACATGTAATGGAGTACTCATTGTGGTATTGGCAGATCACTTTGTAAATGATTGTAGTAAATTCCCAAACAAAGAATCTGCTTAAAGAAATTAATGTTAAAAAACTTTGGTTTTAATATGGCCATGGCTGTTTTTGTTGCATTTTGGGGGGGTTTGTTCCTATTTTGTTGTCCTTTCTTTCTTATTGTTGTAATTTTTTTGCTAAGCACTCAAAAAATGATTACATATATATATGTATATATATGTATATATGTATATGTATATACATATATACATATAGATAGATAGATAGATAGAGATATATACTGTATATATAAACAACCACCCAAAACTAGTTTGAACACAGATGAAATCTTGGCTATGATGTTATCAGGTCAAACAGGTTTAATTGAACACTGTGTGACTCATGTGTGTTGTACGTGCCTCGCTGACAGGTGAAACAGGGCCTGTTTCCCGGCGTGGGTCCAGTCTGGGGAATGTGGATGGAGGACTTCCTTGTAGCAGCAGCAGGGTGGAGACTCCTCCTGAGGAGGCTGGTTTCACTCTCTGTCACTTCCCTGTCAGCACAGTGTGGAGGGCAGCAGGCACCGAGGCACAGCTGGACACCGACTGAACTCTCATTCAGGAGCAGAAGGTACTGTGAGTGTGGAGGATTGATCGAGTTTCTCTGATAGACTATTCAGCTTGTGTGGAGTGAAGTGAACAACGTGCAGATAGACACTGCTGGGTCAGGTACAAGGAAGTATTCCAGGAAAATTGTGCAAAATGTTACTGATTAACATAAGCACAGTTTCTCATAGCTCTTCTTTTTCATTTCATTTTGAAATAGTTTTTCACATTGTTATTAATTTTAGAGAGATAACAGAGAAGGCTTGGTGTTACAGTGTGTGCATGTATTTGTCTTTAATCAGCCTACATTTCCTTCACTCTACCTTACTTCTCATCATCCCCCATCTCTCTCTTATCTTCTTTCTTTGAGGATTTTTTCCTAATTTGTTAAACTTAATTTTAATTAACACTAAGACATATAACTCTGTTTCACCCCTTCACTCACTTTATTTTAATTTATATTTGATAATCATCTATATGCATGTGTCTACAGCAGCAAAATGGTTAAATAATCTTTCCTGCACTGGTGCAAAGTTACTAATTACATTTAATTATGTTCTGTAGTGATCAATTTTGAGATACTTGTACTTATTATTGTACAGTATTGTCATTGGTGTAAATTTAAACCACAGTATATGAGAACAATGAGAAAACTAGAGAGGTTATTTGCTTATTAAATGTGTATTCTTTAAGTAATTTTAATGACTTAAACATCATGACTACTTATGACCCCAAAATGCAGACACTGCACACTGTCTTTGTATGACCTCAAACAGATATAATGGTTCTGCAGACGTAAAGTGCAGTAACTACAATCTAAATGTCTTCTTCCTGAAAAAGTCTAAATCTCTGATTACATTATGAAATCATTATTTCTATCTACAGTGATCAGGTTATCTGATAATACACAGATGAGAGAAAGGTTCCCTTCTTTGAATTGTTCTGAAATTTGCTAGAATAAAGGATTTACTTACTGCAGTTTGCATTGATTGTTGGTTAGATTTTGTAGCTACTGTAGTTTTTATATCATTTTTTTTTCTCTGAGACAGAGCAAGACTAAATTTAGATAATTTGTCACAAGATGAAACAGACGTAAAAAAAGTTAAATTTCAGTCATAACTGAAATTTAACCAAAATTGTGATTACTTCGGTTTGTCTTTGTAGGGCAATTTACATCTCCTGAACCTTTCAGAGGGAAATAATGTAGTTTTACTCCACCATGTTTATTAGATCGCAGTAGCTGTGATGCAGATTAAACATTTCATAAAAACATACAACATGAAACAGTGATAAACTACAACCACAAAAGATTATTTAAATGGTACTTATGCTCACATGTGATTAATGCATGCTGAATCGCTCTTCCACCACTCATTTTCTGATTAATTTTATCTGCTACACACCAGTTCTGAGAGATAATTATTGCTACAGTGAGACTGAAAACATACTCCCACACTAGTGAGATTTGAACATTCCACTTTTTTAAATAATTTGTATTTTCTCTACACCTGTGTCCATCAGCCTAATGTGGTACCCTTACATGAACTAGAATTTCAAATTTCTTCTTCTTCTTTTATTACATACTGTATTAATATATAAAGTAGATAGGGATGATTGGCTGAAGTGGAAATACACTGCCTGGTCAGAAAACAGTCACCACCTGGATTTAATTAAGCAAAAGGTCAGATCCTTCCACTGGATAATGACTGCAGTGATTAATATGTTTCAGCTGGTAACAAGTTATTGAACTCTAACTGATGCAGTGAGCAGCTTCTCATTTCTTAAACAACCATGTCAGAAGACATATCCTGTGGTCGAGGAAAAGATGTTACTCTGTTTCAGAAGAGTCAAATTATTGACCTGCATCAAGCAAAGAAAACAACTAAGGAGATTGATGAAGCTTCTAAAACTGAGTTAAGAACTGTCCAACACATTATTAAAACCTGGAAGAATAGTGGTGAACCTTCATCTTCAAGGAAGAAATGTGGTCAGAAAATAATCTTGAATTATCCTGATCAGAGATCACTTAAATGTTTGGTGAAATCAAATCATAAAAAATCAACAGTAGAACTCACAGCTGTGTTTAATAGTGAAAGTAAGAACATTTCCACACACAATGTGAAGAGAACTCAAGGGATTGAGACTAAACAGCTGTGTAGCCTTAAGAAAACCACTTATCAGTGAGGATCATCAGAAAAAAAGGCTTCAGTTTACTAGAGAGCATAAAGATTGGACTGTGGATCAATGGAAAAAAATCATGTGGTCTGATGAGTCCAGATTTACCCTGTTCCAGAGTGATGGGGGCATCAGGGTAAGAAGAGAGGTGGATGAAGTGATGCTCCCATCATGCCTAGTGCCTACAGTACAGACCTGTGGGGTCAGTGTTATGATCTGGGGTTGCTTCAGTTGCTCAGGTCGAGGTTCAGCAACATTATGAGTCCAAAAAATGAGTTCAGCTCACTACCTGAATATACTGAATGAGCAGGTTTTTACATCAATGGATTTTTTTCTTCCCTGATTCCAAGATGACAATGTCAGGATTCATGGAGCTCAAATAGTGAAAGAGTGGTTCAGGGAGCATGAGACATCATTTTCACACATGGATTGTCCACCACAGAGTCCAGACCTGAACCCCACTGAGAATCTTTGGGATGTGCTGGAGAAGACTTTACTCAGCGGTCTGACTCTCCCATCATCAATACAAGATCATGGAGAAAAATTAATGCAACTCTGAACAGAAATAAATGTTGTCACATTGCATAAGCTTATCAAATGATGCCATAGTGAATGCATGCTGTAATCAAAGCTAAAGGAAATGAAATATTAGGTTAATAGACTGTGACTTTTTTGCCAGGCAAAGTAGAAAGAAAGCTAAACTGGAGCAGGAAAAATCATATAATAAAGAAAACTAACTGCCAAGTGCAGACACTTGGAAAGTGATAACAATCTGTGCAGGTTTAGTCTTGTCTTTTGCATTACAGATTGTGTAAAAAAAGTGTTGTAACATTCTATCAGATGTTCAAATCGAACGGAAATGACAGTTAAACTATCTGAATGACACATATTGCTTCAGCTAATGTATTATTTATCAAAACCGATGATATTTTGTACTCTAAACAAGCTCTGAGCTCTCCTTTGTTCCTGTATAACATTAATCTAGGATCTACTCTGAAACCATTTCAAGGACCTCTGAAGCTCTCTTCATTTAAACTGCATTTTGAGTCACAAGAAATTTGATGAATAACTTAAGAGATGAAGGATCTTTCACTTAAATAAGTACAGGCCCAAAAATGAAAATCATTTCATCTTCCCTGATTTAGAACAACTCTCCAAAAAGCGTAAGCAAAAAACAACCTTCTCTGTTGTATTTGCTATTCTTTATTTTTTGTCCCCGCTGTCCAGGATGCTTTACACTGAGTTACTGCAGTTGTGGGACGAGGCGGTGCAGGCGGTGGACAACAGGGACTGGCAGGGAGCTCTGGCCAAACTGGAGCAGATCAGTGAACCAACGTCTCGCACTCTGTTCAACACCGCCTCAGCTCACCTGTCTCTGGGACAGCTGGACCTGGCCCTCAAGGTCTGTGTATGTGTGTGTGTGTGTGTGTGTGTGTGTGTGTGTGTGTGTGTGTGTGTGTGTGTGTGTGTGTGTGTTGGAGGGTAAAGGGCAGGGGCACTGAAGTTCCTGTCAATACTTTGAACTGACTCAAATTGTAATTATAACTTTTATTACAACTCATAAAGTTGCTGTTACATCATCTGGTAAGAGTTTATAAGCTATAAATGATGGAATGGTTTTATAAACGGTTAATAAATTATTTACTTATTATTTATATGATTAGTTACCAGCAATTCATCAGAAAAACAACTCCAACATGATGTTTGCTAGAGCTCTTTAATTTAGGAAGACCACTTTGATGAACTGATACTAAAATTGTTAAGATTTATAGCTCCGGAGTCCTGTTGTTTTTCAGAAGTTAAGTGCTCAAAGAGGAAATAGTAGACTAGCTTGCTGATGAATTAAAAAGCTAAAATGACAAATCAAGAGTCCCAAACCAAAACCTTAGCCTCAATAGCGGCTGTCTTAGACAGTAAAACTCTATCAGGTATTTTACACAGTACATCAGTCTGAATACTACCTCTGCTGAATACTTACACTGTAACAAAGAAAAGAAAAAAAGAAAGCATGTTGTCATACTTACATCTATTTGTGTCCTTTCCTCTCTGTGATGTCCAGGCTTTAGACCTCACCATTGCCAAGGATGAACGCCTTGCTGTTGGTTTTTTCCAAAGAGCAGCAGTGATGATGCAGATTGACAGGTAGGAGGCAGCACCCTCTCCCAAATGCTGACTTCACAGTCTACATCACATTAAAGGCAAATGACGTCACTCTGGAAAACTGAAACACACACTGAGACATAATAATAATAACAGAAAAATCAGTGCACTGTCCTCCTGTGTAGATCCCACATGTAGCCACTGTTCAGTAAAAGCTGCATATTGAATACATGAATAAATTAATTTAATCAAAGCTTGTTAATAAAACATATATATCACCACACTGCAGTCATTACATACATTACACACAGAGGATGAAAACAGAATAAAGCCAGAAGGCTTATTTTCATTTTTGTCCTCTCGTAAGACAATACTATCAACATATGAATATATAGCAGGCACCAGGGTAACTATGTCAGCATACTCTTGATTTCTTAGTCAGCTATGAATTAAAATTGCATATTTATTCGCATATCAATTTCTTTATAGCGATAAGCGTGCTCTGTGAAGTGCTCAATTTCAGACTGGTGGGCAGATTATTCCCCTGCACTGCTGAACTGAAATGGGTTTTTACCCCTTAGGCTAATTGAAAAGGTATGAAGTCTGTCATGTTCCCTCTTGTAAAACAGCTATGATTGTCTCTTTAAAGTGAGAAATAATGAAGTACTTTGGTACCATATTATTAACAGTTTTGCAAGTGAGCAGCATCTTAATATTCGTGGTTCTTTTTGTGTGCATGATCAAGATGTGTGTGTGGATGGCTTTTTAAAGTAAAGCTTGTCAATTTATTTTGATCCTTTTGCAGTTTTGCTGAGGCGTTGTGGTAATCCAGTGTACCAGGAGATGGCAGCATAATCAAAATGACTTCATGAGCTAGTGAGAAAAGAGTCGGGTTATAGAAAGAAACCTCTCTGAGTTATGTTAATGAGGGAATTTATGTGTTTTCACCTGATAAAAACTTGTCCAACATGCAAACAAGATAATTCAGATCTTTCAGTCATATGGAAGTCTCCAACTTGCCTTCAAACCTAGCGACCTTGCTAATTTAATTTTAGAACCAAAAATGATGGGTTCAGTCTGTCCCAAGTGTAGAAATGATGTGTTATCTTTTAACTATCCACTTAGTTCCTTAGGTTCCTCATTGTGAGTTTTCTGTTTATATACTACCATTAAAACAGAATCATCAGCACATAAAAAAAGACTGTATGAGGTGGCTGCTTCATTTATTTAGAATCAAAAGAATAGAGGTCCCAGGACACTACCCTGTGGAACTCCACATGCCATGAATCTTCACACATTTGCATATGATTTGATAGGTCAGCCCACTGAAACCCATGGCTCTTAATTTCATTAATAAAATGCTGTGATCAACTGTATCAAATGTTCTCTGCAAATTCAGCATGGCCACAAAATTTTCCATCATACACTTTCATTCTTGTCATCACATAAAATGCTATTGTTACTTTCTTAAAGGTGTAATATGTAACATTTCATTGTTGAAAAATGCTATACATATGTAATATAGTATATATACTTACATTATTCCAAATATTTAACAAATGCAGAGAAATCCAAAATTTATTCAAGATAAGGGTGCAGTTTGTGCTAGCTGGAACTAGCTAGCTGGTAGTTGCTATAACTTCCAGGAAAACATGGATACATTGAAAGGAAGTTGGTGCACATGACTAAACGTAACATGAATAAAACTTCAATAATACCTCGTAATTCCTGCTGAAAGAGATAAGAGATGGGTTGGTCTTATGTTTATGTTTATGTCAGGAGGAATTGCTAAAAAAAAAAAATTCAGATGACTTCAGTTGGACAGATGTATGAAGAAATGATTTGACATCTTGGGAAATATACTTATTTGACTTTGTGGTAAAAGTTAGATGAGAAGATTGACACCACTCTCTTATCTGCACTGTAAATGTAAATGTGTGGAATTTCTTGGACAGGCCCAGTTACTTCCTGGACACTTTATCACTATGAGGTTGCCAGGCAACCAGCAGAGACTCCATAAAGTTACTGTCCCTGATGCAGAAAAAGTCACACACATAACATCCCTGTGAAACCCCAACGTTTTGCACTTTTGTGGCCCAAGGTGCTGCATTTTCTTTTTGAAACTTTCTGCAGTTTTTCATTTATTACTGTCCACCTGTCTGTCTGTCTGTCTGTGATGTCTGTCTGTCCAGGCTGGAGGAGGCTCTGTCAGACTGTATCTGGGCTCAGAAGCACATGAGAGGAAACATGGTCATTGACTACAGACAGCTGGGACTGCGGTTCAAACTGTACAGCTGGCAGGTCTGACATTCAGCCTCACACACACACACACACACACACACACACAGCCTTCAGCATGCTTCTTCTGACACATTACAGTGCATCATAAAGGAGATCCAATCCCATGAGGTCTGTCAGTACTGAGGAATGAAAACAGAGCCAACTGTGCTGTATCATCACCTCCATTGTGTAGTTCAAATGTCACACACACACCTGGGAGCTAACAAAGCCTCATTGATGCAGGCTGACGAGGTTACACAACATCACATATTTCTCACACTACAGATAAGACAATGCACCTGTGCCTGCAGCCAGGCAGTAACAGCTAAACTATGGCTCAGTGCAGCAAACACGCTTACATTCAGGGTTTAAAAGCTAATGTGACCAGTTTGAAAAATCATATCACATCATCAGACACAGTCATCCACCTCTGACATGATGAAAATGATGCAGTTTTGTTGTGTAAACTATATGCCAACCACATTGGTTGTCAGAGGTGGCAGAAGAACACACATGAACCTCACCCTTTCTCTGCACTCTCCCTCTCATGTTGTTTAGTCTTGTTGCATGTTTTTTTATCTTGATACGTCATTTTCATCTTGTTACATTTTGTAGGCAGATTTTAGTGTTGTGTCTTTTTTGGTCTTGTTGGTTTTTCATCTTCATCATCAACATTTTTAAGGTTGCTTTTGTATGTTATGTTGTTTTTTTTGTCTTGTTAGGTCTTTTTGTGTTGTTACATCTTTTACATCTTTTTTCATTTTATGGTCATATTATCATCTTTTTTGTCTTATGTCTTTTTTTCATCTTACTGTCTTGTTATTGTCTTTTTTGTATTGTTAACGTTTTTCACATTGTTATGTCTTTTTTATTTAATCTTGTCTGTCATGCGTGATATCCACTGATGGGCACACCAAGAAATTCTCTTTTCTATGTGTTGTTGTCCCATCCATTTAGCTTGAAATCTGTCCTGATTTTTTGGAAAGCAGTGAAAATCAATCAATTATCCCCTCAAATGCATTAAAACTAAAGTAACAAGCCTGTTTTGAAAATGTACGGAGAAGAAAGTACAGATATTTGTGTTCAAATGTAGGCAGTAAAAGAAAAAAGTTAGAAAAATAGTCAGAAAAATAAATACTCAAGTAAAATACAGATACTTGAAAAATCTACTTCAGTACCCTAACAAAGTATTTGTACTTAGTTACTTCCCACCTCTGCTGGTTGTCAAGGGAATCCAGTGAGCTGCACTGATTCGAGAGCAACGTTCTGACAGGACTCCACACAAGCAGACACCATGGTGCTAATAATAATAATTATAATGATGATAATGAAGAGGCTCAAAGGTGAAGTAATGATTTGCAGATTGCAGAATTTGTTCACTCGTGATTGGTGGTAAAGTGGGTAATTTTACTTAGTGACAGCTTCAAGTTTCCTTGAAATGGGTCCTTGACCTCACTGAAAAAATCCTGCTTCCTGGAAATCAGTGCTTCTTCAGTGGTGACTTCATCCTGGGTGGAAGCAAAAGGTGTGTTCAGACTGAAGCAGATTTTAGAGGTGGTGCGAGTGAACAAAACATCAGCAGAAAGTCGTGATAATTCACCCTGGGTGCCACAAATGAAGACGGACACGTCAACAGGAGTCATATCAACTTGAGCAGGAATGTTGCCCTCAAATGGAACTTGTGAACTTGTGGTTATGACATGGGAAGTTGTGTATGCAATATGCCTGGTGTTTAAGCTAGGTCTAGTTTATTCATTTATTTTACAAGGCAGGAAGGTGAACAACACAGGACAATCCAGACAATGCAATACAGGTAATTAAGAACAATACAAGTCCTGTTGGTTAAGTCATGAGAACACTGCTGCGATAGGCAACAGCAACAAAAACTGGCAAAACTGTTGGTGTCAAGGCGCTGCCAAGGCTAACAATTTAGCAAGCTAGCAAACCAGTAACGTAATGCAGGAAATGCAAAGGCATAATGAAAAGATGAAACTGTTTGGAATATCAACATTTTCCTCAGATATTTTATAAAATTGCGAAAACCTCTATGACTACAATTTTAATATATTAACTTACCATCCGCTGAAAAATAACCTTCCATGTCCTCTGCCATTGAAAACGTCAGCAAACACCTCGTAACTCTTAAACTGAGCTTTCAGAAAATTTCCAAACAAAATTCTTGATTATCCCGAGACTTTTTGTCTCTAATTCGTGAGACAAAAACATAAAGCAGAGAGAGAAGAGAAATACAAGACTAGCACAAAGTGACGACATTGCTAGCTAGCTAACAGCTAATATCTGTACAGTCTGTACACTGGCTGTTTGGGAAAAATAAATAGGCTATAGATCACTACATCGGCCAAACTGGTGTGAATATCCAAGGTGAAAAACTGACTGGTTTACAATCAGTTGGCCAGCCCAACATCCTGTTTCTCAGCAGATACACAAACAGCAGATATCTGGATAATGGATATATGGACAAAGACTTCCTTTTCTATGTGCTGGTCCTTTTTTACAGTCCAATTAGCAACTTGAGACCACATGGCAGGGATACTCAATTTGCTTTGCCTTTGACTTTTGCAAAAACTGCAACTGCATTTTAGTTGCTTTGGTAACATTTCAAAGAATTTCTACAACTGCTCCTACCAGGGACAGATTGAAGAGCATATTTAAGTTCTTTTAGATTGAAATATGCATTCATTCAGAATAATCCTCACAACGTTTGCTCCTCTTCAGCTAATAGTTGTCTCCCCCTGCAGAGCCCACTGTCTGATCCTGCTGCACTTTGCACAGCCTGAAAGGCCATCATGCAAAGACCAGCCGTCTCTGTTAATAACAAACAAAACTGGCATTATCTGACCCTCCCTCCTGTGAAAGACGGTGCAAAACAATTTATTTTCATTATGAATTAGAAAATAGTCGGAGGGCCAACCAGCTGCCTGCCAGGGGCCAAATTTGGCCCGTGGGCTGCAAGTTGAGTATCACTGCCATACGGTTTATGCTTGAGATGGGAGAATGGAGTTGGCTGATTGATTTATGAGATCGCAATCTGAACAATGTGTTCCCCGTCTTTTGTGCTACATACAGACTGTTTGCAACCAAAGCCTGCTCAAACGTGATTGGTCAATACTGCTCAGACTACAAACAAACTAGAGACTGAAACCGGACTGCTTCTGAGACCAAGGTCTTGTTCCTGCCTACAGATATAAGCAAATACATTTTTATAGAGGTTACAATAATTATGGTTCTTCTCATAAAGTATCTTAAAGTTTGCTGTATTACTAAATGTTAGTTCTATTTTAAAGTAAAGATAAATAATCCTACCAATCAGAGACTTTATTTATTTATTTATTAACTCACCCATTTGCTGTGTATTTTTGTTTCTGCCAGTAGCTTAAAGAGAACTAGAACTATTATTTCATTACACAACCCTGTGTGGTGAAATGATCAATAAAGTAAATTAACCTTATGAAAAATTAAAAGTAGGCTATAAACCAAAATAAACAACACACATTTTTGAATAATCGGTTCAAACTAAGGTCCTACCTCTAAGTGGGAAATGAAGTGAAGTGGAGAACTTGAATATATACTTAAAGGACTCAAACATCACCAAGGTTGTTTGACAGTTTGTATGACACAATAAAAAAGATAAATAATGCATCCTGCTGCATTTCGCTGACAATGTTATGCTTCAAGGTGGAAAAACTTGTGAAATTGGCACAAGTCTCTGGCTATTTAAATCACAGCTGAATACTCAAATTATAATGCAGCCTTTTAGTTTGTGTAAAAGAAAAGTGTTTGCAGATAGCTCAATACCCCAGTGTCTTAAAACTTTGTTGCATGGGACTTTTGAAAGTAAGTTTGGAAATATAGACATTTTAGTGAAGTAATCATTGAATCACTGGTACTGGCACCCATACAGACAGTTTATTGTGGTAAATAATTATGTAAAAACTTTATAAGCAGGATTTCACACAGCAGTAAAGATAACATGAATATTAATGGTGGTACTGAAATGTGTCCCCTAGGTGTTATATAATGCAGCAGCTGTGTACTGTCGGATGAGCCAGTGGGAGCAGGCCAAGGAGGTCCTGCTGTCGGCATCCCAGGAGAGAGGAGGAGGAGGTCGGGGGGGAAACATAGAAGTGGCTTTGGACAGCATTGCGGTGAGTGTCCCAATGCCCAAAGTCCATTGCCCTTGCACTGCTTATGATATGTATGCTTGTTGTTTGCATTTCTGCCACTGCCACACTTTTCTCTTAATGTACCAAATGTCCTCTTTGTAATGTTGCACTGATTACTCTTTCCCTGTTTCACATGGCACCTTTTAGCCTTGGGTTTAGTCAACTCTCAGGGCATAACCTTGCTATCTTGGGGCCACCATGCTCTGGAGCAAGGTAACCAAGCCCCAGGCTAAAGTCAGTTTTATTCAACTGCATGTGCATGTGAAAGCTCCCTTAGCCCGGGGCTAACAGCATCCTTAGCCTGTGGCTTACAGCTCCTTTTGCCTGGGGCTAACAGGCTAAGGATAGCCTTCTGTTAAGAGATAACTCTGGGATAACTTAGCTCCTTTTCACACACACATTGTTGACCCAAGGATAACTTAAGCTCAGGGGTGTAACATTCACTTTGCACTTCTGCTAGCTGTGGGTTGAATGTCCGTTGGAACAGAAGCTAATGTTAGCATTCTTGAATGTTGTGACTACTCTTAAACAGTTTTTGGTCCTGTTTCACACTGGCATATTTTAGGTTAGTTAAGGTCACAGTTTTGTAGATTGTCATGGCAAAAGGTGAGGCTATGGCTGTTCAGCTTTGAGCTGACACCAAAAGCCCAGTGCTGAAAATGAAATGAGTTGCTCTGCTCATGGTTTTTCTTAAATTATAGTTTAACCACACATTCTGACTTATAATAATGATTTTATGATTTAACAGAGAAATCTGGAAAAGTCATTAGAAGTGTTCCTTTTCAATGACAATGACATTTATTTTGTCTAACTTAACTAACAGAGGGAGGAGGTGCTGGACCCTCTCCTGGTGCCCGAGGGGGTGGTGTTTCGTCCCAGGAAACAGGACGTGGAGCAGCTGAAGCAAAGAGACTTCCTGGGTAAAGCAAAGGTATGGAGTGTCCCCATGGTCAATGCTGTGTCACGGTTAGAGGGTATGGTCTTACTCCACATTCTTGTCACCTTTATAAAACTAATGAAATGACCAAAATAGTGCCAAATTTAATTTCTGTCTGACATCTGTGGTAGGAGGGTCCAAGTTCCCCAAAGGCCCTAAAGGTCCCAGGGTCCTATGGCTGTATGTAATTTCATTAACTCTTAATTTGTTTAGGATTATATGGGAACTAAAATATCACCTTTTGTTCAAATTTGCAAATTATCTAATTCTGTGGTCTTGTGGATAAGTTTCAAGTCCTTATTTTTTTATATGGGGCATATTCTCACTCACTGTAAGGCCTAATGTCTAAGGTCAAAACATCATTTAAAGCCTGTTTAAAGGGAATTCAGAGTTTTTCTTCTAAACACATCATCCATGTATGAAAATAGTTGCTGAAAACGTGAAAATAAAACTCTGTAGAACTGAATTGTAGACTGTAGACAGTTGTTCATGATTTTTTGGGTGGATCTGTTTTCAGGTCATGGTGGTGTTTGACGCTGAGACAGTGGAGCAGACCCACCCCCAACATTTCAGAGCAGAGAAAACTTCTAATTTTTTTCATGATTTTGAGGCATTATTTTGTACAATTAGTGATTTTTTGTGTGTTTTTTTTAATCATTCAAATTTGGTTGGGTGGTTAAAACACAACAACAGGTGTGACAAACTCAGAACACACATGTATTGTTTCTTTACACAATTTTTAAAATGAATCCTTGGCTTTCATAGGTATGTCACCCACCTTCAGTCACATTTCACTGTGTACTCACAGCTCACATCAGATATGAAAAAAATGTAGTTGTGCTTCCTTTAATAAATTTCACCCAAATGGTTTGGTTACATCCAAAACAATTCTCCATTCATCAAAGTATGCAACATTTGAAATAAGACACCAACAAATATTTTACATGGAAAGTAAACTAAATTGAACTTATGGTGCTCTACTTGCAGGTGATTTCCTCCATGATTCCCAATGATGATTTTGGAGGCTTTGAACCCCTGAGGCTGCAGGTTAGAAACATCAGCATCAGATAGACAGATACTGTTGTCAGTTGCTCCATTTGCTAACTGTCACTCTGTCTCCTCCACAGAGACCAGGTTTCTATGAACCCAAGATGGATGGAGCTCAGTGAGTACTATCCCCAGTCACATTTAAATATTATTAACCTGAGAAGGTGGGAAGGTAATATTTCTATTGAACAACAAATTCCAGTAAATAATTCTTACATGACTGATGCCTTTCTATTACCTGTTAGGGAGTCTCGTTACATGCGTGTAAAGACCCCTTTCATGGCTCGGGGCCAGGGACAGCTGACTGTGCCAGGAGGCGCCATGGTGTTTTTATTCGGCGAGGAGGACAGGGATGGGATGGCAACTGTCATATATGATGGACAGGTGAGGAGAGAGAAGCTGAATCTATAATGAGCCCAAGACACAGTGTGAATCTTATAGACTGACATTTAAATGTTGTGTTGGTGTGTGTGTGTGTGTGTGTGCGTGCCTATGTCATGAGAAAACTCCCAATTTCTCTTCTCAGGCTTTAAAACATCTTAGATGCAACTACACAAAGGATTAAAATTTTTAAAGCTGCATTAAGCTATTTTTTTGATTAAATGGGGCAGAACACACGTCTTATGACCTCATGAAGTGAACTTACAAGCAAAACCATTTGCTCTTAAATCTTCTGCACAGCTTGTTTCTCATTATATAGCTCATGTTTTCAATCTTAGCATTATCTCTGCCATCATTCCTACAGTTTGGAAGACTGCCTATGTGCAAAAAATACTCATGTCACTTGTTAATAAGCTGAAATCATTTTTAACCACACATTCCTTGCTTTCCCCATATCAGTCTGGTTTTAGGTCTCAGCATAGCAATATTTCTGCCAAATCTCTAGCTATTAACAATATTATCTCAGCAATAGATAAGAGAAAAACACTGTGCTGCTCTTTCTGTCTGTTGGTTTTAGCTGTTCTGGTTTGAAATTTACCTCTCTGATAGGTCACAGTATGTTAGGTACTTTCTCTCCATTACACAGCGAGTTCCTCAAGGTTCAGTCCTTTCGCCAGGTTTGTTCACTAGTAATGTAAATCCCTTTTCATTGTATAACTGCAATGTCTTATTTTATACCGATGACGCTGTCCTCTGTACCTGTACAAACTCTATTAATGCTGCCACCCTAAATCTACAGCTAGCGTTTAACCTTCTCCAAAAACATCTTCGT
Source organism: Lutjanus erythropterus (assembly GCF_056507025.1). Taxonomy (NCBI): domain Eukaryota; kingdom Metazoa; phylum Chordata; class Actinopteri; order Lutjaniformes; family Lutjanidae; genus Lutjanus; species Lutjanus erythropterus. Next base: position 38,779,426 of record NC_139326.1, on the reverse strand, counting down.
AACTTAAAATTGATACTAAACAGGGAAAATACAAAATCAGAGTTGTTTTCAAATGCAAGAAATATTGATTATGCTGTTAAAATCCATTCTGTTAATAACACTATAAAAGAGAGTGCAATATTATAAATATTTGGGTATTTGAACTGATGGAAAACTTTCTTTTAAAGCCTGTGTTGATATACTGACATGCAAACCATTTTTCCATAGAAATCATGTTTTTCTTTCCTTCCCTCCTGTTTCCTCTCTATATTGGATTACTGGGATGTTAAGTTTGGCAGGCAGCCAGCTCGACACAAAACTGTTGGATGCCCGGCATCACCCAGCACTATGATTCAAACATGCCACTGCCTAGTCTATCAAAAGACTGTCTTTCCTGTCATATTAATGAGGGGAGATAAACATTTGTGTTTATTTATTTATAGAGCGATTTTTACAAAAACTCTCAGCCCTGCTCTGTTTGAAAAGTTGGTAGCCATTGGTACCTGCTTACGGATATGGCTTACATCACAGGTCCCAAAAATTCATACAGAAATAGGAAAATCTATTTTCTGTTACTGTGCTCCACATACTGGAATTTGCTTTTTGATTGCTAATTTTGTTGATTGTAATTGCTATTGCTTTTAATTTTTTAATTGTTCTTACTATTTACTTATTTGTCTCATCAATTTCTGAACGCTACCTATCAGCATAGTTTAATTTTTACCTTTCAGCCACGTATTCCTCTTTTGTCATTACCTCCAAGTTTGATTATTTAGTTGTGTGTTTTCTGCAGTTTTTATCAAGTAGATCAATATTTAATATTTGAATCCCACCATGTGTAATTTGTGTGCAGTTATTCTTCCTCGGGTTGTTAAAGCTCCCACATTTGTAGACACAATATTGATAATTTGGTGTCTACCAACACTGGTGACAAGTCAGTGTTTGATTTTTACTTCTTTATTTTTCAGAGAGGACTTCTGCCAGTGACCCTGCTGGAACCTGCTGATGTCAAGACACCCAAAGGCAAAAAGGAGAAGGTTATGTATTTGTTCAAGTAGTCATAATCATAATCAGCTTTATTGGCCAAGTATGTGTACATATATAAGGAATCTGACTTTGGTTTTAAGTGGCTCTCAATGTTACACACAATCTGAATAGAAATAGAGATACAGCTAAAAACAAGTACAACAGAGAGGTCAAATAATCACAACTATTATATACTGAAAGTCAGGGGTCTTCAGCTATTGTCAGGCCATGGACCCCTTAGCTCATAGAGAGCTGGAGCAGGGACACCCTACTACACATATTGCATTTATTATTTTGGGGTCTTTTCTTGTCTGAGCTTACTGATAGCTGCTAAGTTAGCAGCAGTTGTAGCATGGCTAATGTTAGTTGAGATCGCCCCTATACAGAACAAATAAATATAGGGGGAATCACAGGGTAGCCACAGCTAGTTGGCCAATATGTTTCAAAAATACGTAGCTAACTAGTTAGCTGTTATGGAGAGGTGCCACACAGGGACCCCCTGTTAAAGACCCATGCTGTATATACATGTCGGTGAAAGAATGGGTGTATATACAAATATATAACGATGACTAACAACATGCAATGTCTGTATACAAGTCAAATATTTTTGTAAATTGAAAAGAACACAAATAGGAAAGACACACCACACATCCTCATGCCTACATGACATCACAGGTCGATGGTCAATAATTTACAAAAGGACGTATGACAGAGTAGGTTGTTGGCAACAAGCATACTGGACGCAATATATTTTTCCAAGGATGGCAAAGACATGACCCAACCTGTTCTGCCTCTGACTGGCTGACCCAGATTGCTTACCATAAAACTACCCAATCTCACTTCTTATGCCTAAACTTAAATAACCCAAACCAACAAAGGCAACAAGTACTAGCTAATCAGAGTCAGAGTAGGGTGGGTCATGAGTTTGCTATCTTGGGGAAAAAAATTGGCGCAACGGATAAGTTAAGTAAGTCACATGCTGTAAGCCACATGTTAAACACATGGTTAATGTTGTAAAACAGCAACAGTGTGGTTAGGTTTAGGCCGAGTAAACTGCTTGGTTAAGTTTAGGAGAAGATAATTGTTTGGGTTGAAGAAGTGTGATAAATGTTACAGATGATAGAGGTAATGTAACATAACATGTTTATCAAGGGGATGTATCTGATTGTTTTTTCTTCACCTGCAGCTCAGCTAGCGAACCAAATTCCAGTCAGGAATGACTCTTTTGATTCTGTTTTTTTAAATAGTATGGTTGGGGTCAAGAATTCTAACTTCTGTCTGGTATTAGGACATGGAGTGGGAGGTGGCATGTTAAAAAGGGAGGATGCATTTTGGTCATTTTGCTTACAAGGATGGCATCCCCCCTCATTCAACGCAATGAAATGTAACGTAACATAACATATAAAAGGTTAAGTACAACTTGTCATTTGCTGTTTGTAAAAGCACCAGGAAGACAGTTGATTGTTGAGTCAAATTCTGATATTTTGGTTTGGTAAACCGTCCCAAGTACAGCTAAATGATTAGAAAATAAGAAGGTACAGATGGAGGCTGGGGTCCTTGCTGATGCCGCACACTTCTGGTGGGTTGTGTGTGATGATTGAGAGGGATTTTGGGAGTCTGTGTATTGTTTTTTGGGGGGGGAAATCCTGCAAAGTTTTAAATAAGTAACTCAAGGGACTTCCCATGCTGTGGACACGCAGTTGGCTGAGATATGACTATGTGATTGGCCATATGTGGCTACTAGAGCTCGACCACCTGTGGACCGTAAATCATTGCTGTATTTGGGCCGAGTGTAAGTGGGCTGTGTGGATTGTCACTGTATGAGAGAGGCCAATTTTGCTATTTAGGTTGATGATTAGGTTGATGTTGGACGGCCCCATTATAGGCCTGACTCCTGGGAGATACTGGCTCCCAGAAGGCTGCTGGATGCCACAACCGACCCAGCGTTGATGATGGGGGCCAGTGTGTGCTTCGGCCAATATACTTCTGAGAGGAAACAGAGACTGGACCTTTTTAATGGCGGCACCTCAGGGACTGTTCAATATTAGTCTCATGCTGAGCAGAGTGTTATCTCTGCTTTACCCCCAAGACCAGGCAGCAAAATTGTTGTGTCAGGGAAAATACATGCAAAAGTTCTAAGACTATACTTAAAGCCCTTCAGCCGGAAGATGACTCCGCTCCTTTCAACAAAAGACAAGTATCCTGCTGGGAGAAAAATTCTATATCTTTTTCACCACTTGAAAAACATAAACTGCTGTTTCACTGACCTTCCTGCTTTGTCTTCTTGCACAGAGGGTTCCCAGTGGGATCCCCCTCCCGCCAGGACTCAAACCACCAACTCGCCCGAAGCCCCAGTCCAGCTCTGCAGCTCCTCCTCGGGGTAAAAATCAATCACACTCCTCCTGGAACTCCTACTATGCTCTCTCTAAAATCCTCCTGCCTCAAAGGAGGGAGACCTCTTTACCTTTTTTCCTCTGATCTCCTCAAGCAAGCGCTCCTCTATTACGACACATCATTCCAGGGCCACAGCAGTATGTTTTACATGCACTGTCTGACACTGCAGCTTCGTCTTTGCTAGATGCTATAGTTACATGTGATTTTGGCATTGCTAGAATTTGATTTTTTTCAATGCATTGAATTTGAAATTTGAAAAGAGGAAGTACAGTGCTGACGCTTTTTGTCGCTTATTGCCAAAGAGCACAATGACCCGGCCTAGATGTCAGATTGTGGGTCTGTACAGGATGTGTGTCCACCCAACATCTGAACAACAACTGGACAGATTGTCATTAGATTTAGTTTGATAGAGCTTTATTCATATAGAGGAACACATGTGTCACAGAAAAAGTAATTCATTAGTTAAGAACTATCTGTACAATAAAATTAGGCATTAATAAATTTGTTAATTGTTAATTGCTATATTAACTCTTTCCCCTCCAGCGTTTTTTAATAAAGTTGCCAGCCAGCACCAGCATTTTTGACAAAATTTGCTGATTTTTCAACACCCACAGAATATTCAGTTGTATGAATATGTTAACATGGAATATATCAAAAAAAGAACAGATCTGATAGTTTCAGACACACACACACACACACACACACACAGAAAAACAAGATTTTGTTCTCGCATCATTCAGTCTTTTTTATATTTTTATAAGCTCTTGATCTTGGTGGTGGCATCAACCATCAGAAAACAGCATTTTTGTGAAAGAGACATTTTTAAACAGAATTTCGACTTCACATTTTTATTTTTGTTTTTTTTATCACTTCATACTAGGCATGTGACATCACTGTCACCAGTGTGGTTAACATTAGGTGTGTGTGTGCACAAAAGCCCTGCAAAATATTAACATAAATGAATAAGGATTTACAAAAGCAACATAAAATAGAAAAGTCTATGCTTGAATTCGTGAATAAATAATGGAATTTAAAAATGTATGTTAAAATGGAGTTTGAAAAGAGAAATAAATAACTGGATTCTCAAACTGAAATAAGAATACAAATTTTAATGAGGAATTTAAAGAGTGTTTTTTTCCTTACCCATTTGGTCTTGTTGGCACCTAAACAGTGTTGGAAAAGATAGCTAGGATATGAAGCGGATGTGGCTGCCTTACCAGCCGAAAACTTTTTACATCCATATATATATATATGTATGTCTACATGGGTTAATTTATGGATTAATTCAGAGAAATTTCAAATATTTTGTGTTGTAATTACCATCAGCTACATGGAAATGGTATTTGCTAATTATCACACACTTAACCATGATTTTTTGAGGGCTGACTTAAAAAAGTGTGAATTTTTCCTTTAAGCACTGCTCCTGTTCAAGCTGCTGGGTCTTGTGATGAACGCTGCAGCTTTGTTAGAACTGCTTATGTATTTGTATTTGTATTTGCATGTTGCAACAGACTCAGAGAACATCTACTGTCTAAGCCTCCACTAGACTTGTACTGCGTGTGCTCAGACTGTACCTGTACTGTGTTTTCCCTGCAGTACCTTTTACCTCAGACACTCCACCTCCGTCCTACACTACAGCCACCCACGCACCGCTGCCTGCCTCAGAGCCTCCCAAGTACACAGCCAACAGAGGCAGCGACCAGGTAATATCCCCACTGATAAGCTACATTCATCTGTGCTGGCTGAAAGGTGGAATCACATCAAAGTTCTTTCCGTTGCGCATCCAGCTTATGAAGCACACACACGCAAACGCACGCACACACACACACACACACACACACACACACACACACACACACACACACACACTATCCTTCTCTTTCTACCTGATCTAAATATAGCAGGATTGTGCGGACCTGTGAAGAAACTGCTTTGTAAGGTTGAACTTAGCAGGGGGAATGCTGATGTGTCCCGATTAAGTCACTATCACGCTCCGGGGAGCCAGAGATAGTCAGCGTTTGAATATAAATATGCTTTTGTGTGTCTGCATGCCACAGTGACCTGAAAAGATTCATTCTTATGTGAAAGAATTAATGGACTTCCTGTTCCACATCTGCCATGAAATTACACTTTCTCTCTGTCAAGGTTACTCACTTCAAACTGATGAGGATGATGCTTTTTCATATCCTCCAGCCCGTGGTTTAACCATGGCAACCTGTTGCATCCAGAACAAAAGCAGCTAAATACATCTTATTTAATCACTTTACTTGGGCCATGATGTGCAACACATGCACAGGGAATTAGTCACAGCGATGTTAATGTGGATGAAGTTTAATGGAACTGAAATGTTAACCAAGGACTCCAGTACACAGCACACACATTATTATATGCACTCAACATTCACACTACTTCTTGAAATGTCAATACAAACGCACATCTAGTCATCACTTTGGTTTGGTCTGTTTTGTCCTGATCATCAACTGCCACTAGAGGTCGCAGCAGCAGAATCTCAGACAAAAACAAACGTGTGATTTGTCTACTTAAGGTGTTTTAGTGTACAGTTTAGTTATAGCATGAGAAATAACCAGACGGCTGGCATTTTTTGCTCTCCTGAAACTGAGATAAGACTGTCAAAAACACCAGGCACAGCTGTGTCGAGATCCAGCTGAGCACTGCCATTCAACTCAAGGCTTATGATTCCACCAGATGTGATGCACCACATCCCAGAAACGGCTCTTTTCATTCATTTCAAATACGCATCTGGTTTCTTTTTTACTGGAAATCAGACACAGAAACCCAGTGACTTTATGAATAAAAATGTAGTAAAATAAAAAAACCCATGCAGACGCATGATCATAAAAACAGACAAAAGAAAAAAATGATTTAACTATGTAGACTACTAATCCATGGTAGAAGCACAAAAAGCAAGGAAAGAGGACCAATCAACAAAATCTGAGCAAAACAACATAATCAGGTAGACAAAATGCTCCGCTGATGAAATGCTTATGCATGGAGGATCGATCAAAACCGTGGCACAGATGTGTCTCGTCCAGTAAAATCAACCAGTTAATCAAATATGCAACAAGATTTCTTTACTACTATACCATACCACTCTTTCTCATCTCAGATATATTTCAGTGTTCTGTTTAGCTGTAATATGAGAAACTTACTCACCAGGCCACCATGTTGACATCAGACACAAGGAGAACAGAGAGGAACTTGCATGTGCTAACATGATGTATGACCAGACAAGCTATCAAATCAAAGAACAGAGAAACTCAGATTGTAATCTCTCAATCTGTGCATATTTTTTTCCCACGACACTGGGTGTGCTTTTTACAAATGTGAATTGTTGTAGGCTGATAGTTTAAGTTTTTTCTTTCTTTTCTTTTTTTTGACAATATTATCATCATGTTCAAGAACATTTAAAATAAATTTATATTTGTTTTAAATATATATTGTTTTATTTGTATTTTGATAGAGGAGAGGAGTCTATAGCTGCTATAGAGTACCGTGTGCATGTGCATGAGTCACAGAGGGGCGTGACAAAACGTCTGTACTCAGAGACATGGGAATGACAATGAGCTGTGAGAGAGAGAAAGCATATGACAAAGGTGGACTTGAACTGGGGATAATGCAGTTCCATGGTGTGCCTATTAAACCCCTAGGCCACCAGGACCCCCCTTTTTGCACAGTTTTTGTATTTGCACTCTACAAGACTCACAAGTCAGTCTTTACATGTTTCCCTCAATATAGTATATATAGAAACTGCACTGCTGAATGTAAAGTTGGGGTGGTGACATGCCAAAGTTTGTGTTCCTACCACTAAGGAGAATAGGAGGAGAGCAGTGTTTCTGCTAAGGCGTGTCCCTGAGATAATGTAAGGAGACTAGGTTTGTTAGCGGCTGTACTCTATGCCATTTAAGCAGCGACTTTGCATTTACAAATCCCCAGATGATCGATAGGCAGCAAAAGTTCTGATTGTGTTGTATTGCGAGACTAGCACTTTACAAGAGCAAACTATGGTAATCATCATTGTTTTGTTTATCTGGAAATTAGCATACTTTTAAAACTATTATCTAGTACTTTTCTGGAAAAACTAGTTTTGAAAAAGTTCTACCAACTGCTTGTTTTTTGTTAAGATAATTTATATTTCTTTGTAAATAAACTTAAATCTTTGAGTTTTAGGGAAAAATAACAAAAAAATGTATATAAAAGTCTATTGAATTAACTCATTGAACTGAAAGTGAAAAATAGTAGATATTTTCAATTAGAGCCATTTAATTTTCAGGTATGATTCAAGTTTATCTAAGGAAGAAAAATAAATTATCTCAACCAGAGATTACAGGTTGTCAAACTTTTTTTAAAAGTTTATTTCAAGAATTAAGACTCAAAATTCAAAAATGTATTGCAGTAAGTTGGCTTGAAATTTGTATCAGCTTTTTATTTTATTTATTTATTTATTTTTACAGTGTACCATGTACAGTATGCTGGTGTGTATTGGGGGTGGACCAGGGTTGGAAAATTTCAGGCCCCAAAAAAATTTGTGCAGGCCCTGTCAAAAGTAAAATATCCAAAGTTACTTCTAGCACCAAATATCAGACTACTGCTACTTCTAGCATTATTATTCCTATTAGTACTACAAGTACTAATCAGAATTGTAGGGGGACAAGTAATACTAGCACTAGTAATACTAGGACTAGTATTATTATTCCTACATAATCATTTAAAAATGACTCACACTGACTGGACCAGATCAATATTTAATGTTTTAATCAAAGCTGTGTTTTGAATTATCTTTGACATGTCTCTGTTTCTTGTCCCCAGCATGCCGACTCAGCTCAGGGAGCGGAGGTGGGCTCTGTGGTGGTGAAGGTCCACTACACGTACACCGTGGCTCTGTCTGTCCCTCTGGACACCCCGTACCATGAACTGAAGGAACAAATTGCGCAGAAATTGGGCCAGCCGGCGTCTCAGCTGCGCCTCAGGTAACCACAGGCCTGCCAACCCACTTCTGTCTCCTTGAATTTCAACAAGTGATGCTTCATTTCTAAAAATATGCTCCTCTTTGTCCACTTCACCCTGTGGGTCCAATATCTGTTCTGAGATGTAAGACACTGAGGCTGCAGCTCCGCAGACAAGAATGGAGTCCATGAAAGCAACAATAAGCAGCAGAATAGGATTAACACAGCGTCCTCACAAAAAACAATACATGACATCTAAGGATTGATAACAACACCATCAGTTCATTTGTCTCGCTGTCCAAATGACAGTAGGAGCTGACAACAACAAATAAGAAGCATCAGAGCCTCCCTTCGATGCACGTAATCATCTGTGTTGTTATTTTCTTGATCCTCTTCCTACCCATGTTTGCCCCCACAATGCCCTCAATTTCCCATCTATTCCCCTGCCACCACTCCCCCTCAGCACTCACCACTCGCCCTCCCTCTCTCTCATCAGACATAAGCAGCACGGCTCGCGGGTGCTGATACCTCTGGTTGGGGAGGAGGAGCCAGGCCACACTGTGCAGGAGGTGGCTGAGGCCGGCAGAGCCACCCTGTGGTGCCAGGTGAGGATTTAAACCCACAGCTGCATTACACACACATCAAGGATGGATATTAGACATCAGTTGCAAGGTTACAGGGACGTGTCTGGGTGGGGTTTCATTTGACCTTAAAGAGGCGTTCACACCAAGAATGATAACTTATGCTAATATTTCATTTTAAAAATCATGGATGGTGGAGTCCACACAAATGGTGAATGATATTGCTGGGATCACTTTCAGAGCCATTTTATAAATGATAGAAACACTGAGAGCCAATCAAAATCCAGACTAATTTACAGGGTGTAGCCTACAACTTCAAGTATTAAACGCTTATGTAATGTGATATTAGGCTGCAAATTACATATTAAAAAAATAAATGTAATTTATAGAGAAAATCCATAGGTTTTGCCCGAGCTATTTGTAAACGCACAGGATGTCAGATACTGAAGTTTTGGGTTTATGAAACGTCCTGAGCTCAGCCAAATAATGAAAAAACTGAGGAAATACAGGCAGAGAACAAGTTCTTTGCAGCTACAGCCACCACCACACACTTCAAATGTGATGATTGTAAAGGTTTGTGTTCATATGAATCTATGTATTGTTTTTCGGTAATTGTTACATATTATGCCTTTAACCTTAGACATAATGCCAAATGTCTTTGGTGCTGATGGCGTCTCTGAAGTTCATTTAGTCCTCACCGATGTCCACTTCAGGATACCATTAAACTGATGTTGACTCGTATGAATAACATTTGTCTTCAAAAGATACCAACTCTTGTAACAGAGTGTTGGATGCTCCTAACTCATCATCTTTGAAGAATTTTGTGCATATTTCTTCCACCGCTGCTGGCCAGGTCTTCCACTGAGCCTGTGTCCTCATATGGCTCACCTATTCCAAATCTAGACATGCCCCTGTTCAGCAGGAAGTGAATCAAATTGAAAAGACCCCTATGCCACCTTATTATACAATCACAATACTTGCCGTGCCGAAGAGACCACAAGGAATGTTTTTGTTTCTGTGGCCAGTTTTTTCAACGTCAAGATCACCTTAAGGTTCTCTGCACTTACTCCCACCTTGGACATATATTGGTATCAGGATAGTTTGCATTACAGCTGCGGGCAAAATTACATGTCACAGGATTATATTGTTATGTGTTTCATATTTTAAAACAATAATAATAATGTTCATATGGATACTATTTATATATTTTTTAACAAACTGTTGGGGTGTTCATTTTAAATAATATAAATAACAGGGTAGAAATCAAAAGTCATATAGAGTGTTTTCATGGCACGCCATCAATTCAGAGGTCGGCCATGTTGGTGGTACTGACTGTAAACAACGCATCTGAACTCGTCACTGTTCCTGATTATTTGCTATTTCAAATAGAGTCACTCTCTCACGTGGTAATCATGATCTCGTCAGTGGAAAGCAGCATTTTCTTGCACAAAATGGTCAATTTTGGTCAACCAAATAAAAACTGCTAAAAATGACAAACTAGTTTTTCTTGAGTCAATTAAATTAGTTGAAGAAGGATGTTTTCATTTTGTATATGTTCATGACAGATCGGCATTTTGATCCAAAAAGTCTGCAACCTACTGTTCCGGAGGGAAATGCAGCACTTTGTCCCTCTCCAGTGTCTCTCTGTGGCTTTGACAAAAAACTATACAGAAATGAAAAACAGTTATTTAATTTTTACTTTTTTAAAACATTTTAATTTTAATTTTTATCGTTGTAGGCTTCAAGTGATTCTGTAGTTATAAAGAGTTGACAAAACTCTCACAAAACTCAAACTCTCAAGCTTTGAAACAAACAAGTTTTACCAACCTATAATCTTTTGTGTAGATAATTTACTTTTCTTCTTTAGAAAAACTTGAATTTGGAGAAACTTTGTATTTAAAAAATTGTGCCTTTCTTGTGACTTATTTGGGTGCTTGAGAATTTAACAGTTGCAACTGAAAATGTTAAATTATTAACCAATATTGACTCTCACTTCAGTTATGCAATACACTTTTTGAAATACAGTTTTTTGAGGGGTTTCTAAAATTCAAAGATTCAAGTTAATCTTAAGAAGAAAAGTAAATTGTTACATTACAAAACTTTGACAAGACTTTGAGACAGGCTCAAAACATCAAAAAATATATTATTATCAGAATTTTATTATACGTTGCCTTTAATTTTTTTTTTCTTTTTACAGTGTATACCAAAAATGTTTTCATATTTTGTCAACTAAAATGTGCCTCATAGCCTACATCTCTGATTCTGTGCCTTTTCCTCTAAATTTTGCCGCTAGTCTTGAGTCTCCCGAGGCTTGGTATGGATGACAAATCCGAAAAAAAAGGAAACATCTCTGACAAATTAGTGGCTCGGGACAGATTTTTCTTTCTTTTTGTTTTGGCCAAAAATGGCTCTTTTGAGACTTGAAATCCTAAAAGTCTTAGAAAGACATGACATCATAAAAGATAGCCCTGGTGTTGTTCTGCAGTAGTCTGGCCTCCATCTTTCTCCTTAAGGAGATGTGCTAAACAAATGTCCCATCACTGTGCTTTTACACTTCAGACAGAAGACCCCCTAGCCAACCGTTCCATGCTCTACCAGATGGTGGCGCTGTATGACTATGCTGCTCAGGGCCCAGAAGACCTGGAGTTCAGTGAAGGAGACACCATCGACATCCTGAGCGAAGGTGAGGCCCTGCAGGTTGACCTCAGACTGAACGAAGTGTCAGTGGAATCATAAACTGTGTTCTGTTCTCACACGGCTTCGTTCTCTGTTCTGATGTGGGCCTCACTGCCTCTTTATGTTTTTGTCTCACAGTTAATGAGGAGTGGCTGGAGGGACACTGTGCGGGAAGCATCGGCATCTTCCCCAGCTGCTTCGCCTACAGGGAGAACACCAACATCAGTCAGAGCTTGGAGTTATAGAAGCAGGCGTGTTACTGTGCAGTCATGTCTAATAAACCTGTTTACAGCCTCACAACAACTAAACAACACCCCTATAGGGACAGACAGTGCACTCATATTACTGTGGTGCTGCTGTAGAGGTTGTGTCTGTGGTACTGAAGAGTACATTTAGATTAAACCTGCTGTACTTTTCCTCTTTTCTTTATCCTGTGGTACCTCTAATGTCCTTGTTATATGCTATATTATTCAAATGAGGGTTTATACTGACCTTATTGAATTTTATTATGTTTATGTTTAATGTCTTCAACATTATGTTCCTGTAATATATTGATAGGGTTGTAATGATCCTGGTCTGTCAACTTTAAAGTGTGCTCAGGTTTTTCTGTGAAGAAAATGATGAAGATGAAGATACTCAAGCTATTCACTGGATCTCAATGTGTTCTTAATGATTAAATAAAAATATCATGTGCCAGAGATATGATTTTAATAGCAGTAAATTAGTAAGAGCCTAAACTTATTATTTACAGCTGTAAATAAAGTTATTTACATACACTGACTGACATGATGGTTTTACAACATGGAATGTTAATGTTAATAATGAAGTTAATTTATATCTTTATGATACTGTTTGGCAAGAAAATGTTAAAAGTGATTTAAAAAAATCTATAATTTGACATACATTTGTTAAAGGTGCAATACATAACTGACATATTGTTGAATTTATACCCCAAACAAATAGGGGGCAGTATATCACCAGAGTAACCAATAACTGCTGCTAACTGTAGCTACCATTAGCTTGTTAGCTCAGTTTACAGTCCTGCACTGGGTCAAGTACGCAGAGGTAACGTTGTGTAGCAGGTAAAAAACATGTTAATATAATTTCATGAGCTGGCATGGATAAAAATGAACCAATTGCGAGTGGGCAGCAGGTGACAGCAATAATATAACACAAACAATACAAAAATATACTCTTTTTCCTGATATTAGATTATTATCAGATATTAAAAAGATTGTGCAGGAGTTTTTTGACATTTTAAAATTCTTACATATAGTGCCTAAATTTAACTTCATAGATTCTATTAAAATAAACAGTTTGATGCAGCTAACCAACATCTGTCTAAATATAATACTGACATGCCCATTTATGGTCTACTGCAAGCAGGGACGAATTTTAAGAATACTGAGGTCATAAGTTCAAATTCCTGAAAGGTACCCCTTATCCCACTAAGAAAATTTTCAATAGACACAGTTCCTTGGTATTTAGATTTTTCCACATTGTTCAGTTGTTCAGTTTTACATTTTAATCCAATTACTGTAATTAAGCTCTAAATGCTGTCGTGAATAAACCAGTGAATAAACCACAGTTAACTGTGAACCTGATTTTATTATTTATTACACTATAATATTTTTAATTCAATATTTGGGGTTTATAAAATTCAAATATTTAAATTTGTCTAAAGAAGAAAAGTAAATTATCTCAATAAAAGATCAGTATTTGGTAAACATTTAGAGCTGTCTCAACTTTTTCATAGACCTACAAGAATGAAACATGAAAAAAAAAGTAAAATATAATGTTATTCATTTCCATATCATTTTTTGCCAAAGTCACATGGAGCCACTGTAGAGGAGCTGAAGAGCCACATGTGACTCTGGAGCCTCAGGTTGCTGACCCCTGGTGTAGGAGAACCTATGGCAGCCACGAAACCTGCAAAAAATGCAGGAAACCCTCTAAAGAGCCAGTGTTTGGTTTGTCTGTTCTCAGCTACTATAGAAACATGGCAGTGTAACATGGCAGAGTCAATGAAAGGCAATATCACACGAGAGGGAGTGACTCCTGCTGGTTATTTTCTGTGGTGGAGTTTTTGAGCATCTGCTTTGTATTTCCTGTTTGACAGGAAGTTAGTTTAAGTAACCTGAAAATGGCATGTGTGTTCATCCTTTACCATCCTTCGTTCATAGCCCTTGAGAAGGCTTTACCTGTGAGTTTATACTTGTGAGATGATTGATATGAGCACATTTTATGTTGTGATATTTGTGAATTTCATTTACTTGGGATAGCCCTTACTAGTTTGTGTATACATTATGTCCTGTCAGATCAGTTCACTAATACTCCATTAATAATCTAATACTTATCTTGGGTAATACTTACCTGCATCTCATGATGTGATGTAAGTGATACTTACCACTATTGTTGTTGGTGTATTTTTCAGTTTTACACTGCTAATATAAATAAAGTGTCTCATCATCACTTCATGGTCCTGAGAGTAACTGTATGGACGTGTTTGGCTTGTTGAACTGAAAGACGAAATTCACTCCAATAGCACAGCCTTGAGTGTGATGCTGCTTTTATCCAACAGTGAGTGAGGTGAGGTGTTTGCAATATGCAACCTCACTGCTAGATGCCCCTAAATCCTTTAAATGTATTTTTTGGCCAAAATGGATGAATGGATGGATGGATGAATTCTTGAGTTACGGCCAATAACATGTTATGTGAGATCACAGTGATCTGTGATCTTTGATCCTGGAGTCCAAGTGTGTGTTTGTGCTAAATTTGAAGAAATTCCCTCAAGCCATTCTTGAGATATTACCTGCAAATTTACAGCCACAGCTGCTGCTGAGGTATAAAAAAAAGACTATATTTGGGAAAGATTAGGATGGTGGGAAGCACTACTACTATAATGGCATTGTCAAGAGTTAAGATTTTTAAAGAGCTACAGAGAATACTGAACTACCGTTAATCCTCCTAGAACAGGCTGAGGATCCTGGTCTGGAGCGCAGCAGTGAGGGAGGCCACTAAGACGCCCACAGCAGCTTTGAATTCACCGTCTTACGAGACTGAGCAGGGACAAACTGTGCCCACTGGAACAGTGGGACAGGAACTTCACCAGTTCACTGATTAATAAAACAAAGTTATTCAAAGAAATGTCTTTGCTGGAGTTTGCCACAAAGCCTGAATCAGACTGTGAGATGCCTGGAGGAAGACTTTATGGTCTCTGGAGACCAAATCTGAGCTTCCTGGACTTTTTTGGGGTGGAATTGTGTCCTGGCCATCACTAAAGGTGTGAAGGTGGTCATGTTGTTGGTAGACTGGTGCAGGTAAGTTTGGTAAGATGTTTCCTATATATTTTCTTGTGAACTGCTTTGTTACTATAATTAGAAATGGGAAGTAACAAGTACTTCTAGATATAAGTTATACTACCATACAAGAAGTCAAAATGATCCAGTGAGGACTGACTGTTGAGCAGGAATTTTGTTGCAGAGGTGAAGACTGATGCCGGACAGGTGAGCTGATTGCTGATGATGAGCAGGTGTGGAGCAGAGCTGGGCGCCAGGAGAGGTAAGACCACGCCCACAACATGAACCCACACAGACAGGAGACACAGGGAGGGAGGGGAAACAGAGGAAAACACTGGGGGATCACAGGAGGCATGACGTACACAACAGACGTAACAAAATGAAAATAAAATGAAACACTTAAAAAGATGAAAATGTGGAAACGGGACGAACACGACATAAACACTGTAGCAAGACATAACAAGATGAAAAAGGCATTAAAAAAACACAACAAGAAGAAACTAGCGTAAAAGATGTGACAAGACAAAAATAACTAAAAATACATAATGACACAAAAAAACAAGATGTAATGAGACACAACAGATGTAACAAGACCTAACAAGATGAAAATAATGTAAAATAAGTAACAAGATAAAAACAGAATAAAAGATGTAACAAGAGGAAAATGATGTAAAAGACGTAGCAAGATGAAGATGGTGTAAAAGTAAAAGCAACAAGACAAAAAACACATAAAAGATGTAACAAGACAAAAACAACATGAAAATGAAAACAATGTAAAAGTCTCAAGACGGAAACAGCAATACAGATGAAAATGACATAAAATACGCAACAAAACAAAAATAACATATCAAGATAAAACAGAGAGTCAGACTCAACTATGGAGAAAAGGTGAGGTTCAGTTAGTTTTGCACAGTCAGCAGAAAGAGGACTACTTAGAAGACTACTTTTTACTTTTATCGTTAGAGTACATGTCAGAGCCTGTACTTGTACACTTTAACTTGAGTATAGAAGTTGAATCATTACCTGACTGTACTATATCTTGTGTTTGTTAAGCCTGTTTCTGTACAGGAAGAAAATAAAGGCAGAAGGTTGATATTATTTTTCATTTCCATTTTTCATTTAGAGGGAGGATGTTAAGAAAACAAAATTTTCACACAACTAGCTTCTCAGGCTTCAAAATGTCCCTTCAGAATCTTGTGGGTGACCACAGATGATATTTCCATGTTTTTTTCTAATTTTTATGGCACCAACCTTTCGTCACTATGGACACAGCTCCCCTATGAGGAAGTATGTTGGTGGCAGCGTCATGCTGCAGGGCCTGTTTATTGCTCGAAAGGACAAAAATATTTGTGTGAAATGTGCTCAATGCTCATTCGACAGGTGTCTTTCAACTAGTGCCAAGTCAATGAGCAACCTGCCTAAGCATTTTTCTCATGTTTCCCAAAGCCTGTGTTATGAAACTTGTGTGTTGCTACGGATTGACCTCATCATAGCCTCTATCTTTAGTCTACACATTTCTAAACTTTTCAATATCTACTTACTTCTACATATAACCACATTTATGGGCGACATTGACAACATGAGACTGCTTTACGCGTTGAGTCGGCTGGCAACGCCAGCGATAAAACAACTGTGCGGCTCCACCGTCACTCGTTTATTCACTGAACAGAACCTTTCACAATAAAATTCTACTTCCTGTTAATTCATCACAGATCAATGGAAACTGCAGAGAATAACTAAATAAAGCTTAGAAGTCAAAACAAACATGAATAAAGTCCTCCAAAATATTCAGCAATATTACCTTGACCTTAAATTTAAATATTATCTCACTGTGCTCAACAAGTAATACAATTTAACAGTAAATAAACTGACTAAATGATAAATGGCGCTTACAGCCTCCTTTATCCTGTTGTTTGTGGAATTTACAATGAGGCATATTTCTTTGTTCAGACAGGGATATTGTTCTTTCATAGGGTTTTACATGCCATTTTGTAAACACTATGCGGACAGGCTAAGTGAGGATACGGCTATGATGTTTGTCCATGTATCTACACGGTAAATTAAGAAACGGGAAAGTAAAGTAATAAGTAGTGAAGTTTTCAAATGCAGTAACTAGTAAAGTAATCTCATTACTATATACAGAAGTAATGATGAAACCCCCAAGTGAAAATATTTCCTGTTTGTGATTCTTCATAATCAATATGTTTAAATAATGAAACAACTTTTATTTGACTTTTATTGTGAAAAATTTACAAAATAATGTCTTTATCCAAGAGACGTATATGAACGGTTTATCCACCACTTTTCCGCCGCTCAACTCAATCCTCCTCAAGTGCATCTTTATTTAAAAGACACACCTTCAGGCGAGTACCCTGTTGTAGTGGAAATACAAACCCCTGCTGCACTGGGCTGACGGGCTGAGTCAAACCGAGTAACGCCAGGCCAGCTCTGTGTATAGAAAAGAGAAAAGGGCCACTGGTGACTGGAGCCCTCCCTGGCCTTCACCCTCCCCTCCTGCTGACTTCTGGGTCATACCTGAATTTGCAACTTTACAGTGATTATGTTGTGTATTCCAACAAATAGCGTTATCATTCAATTCAGTTGGATTCATTTGAAAAAATTAGTTTTAGTTTCCAGTGAAGTGTGACTATGACAAAGGTTTGTTTCTTATCAACCAGAGACACTGGCCTCTGTGACCTTTGAGATGACTTTGCTGTTTTACTGTTCATAACTCAATCAGCTTTCATTAAAGCCTAACATTAAGGTTCTACGACGACTTCAAAAAATGTACCTTTCAGACCTGGATATTGGCAGCCATCTTGGATTTGGAGGTCAAAATGACAAATTTCTAGACCATAAACCATTTCCTGCACAGCACTGTGGGCCAAACCTAAAAAGATCATTTCCAACATAGCTGATGGTGGCCATTTTGGATTTAGGACTCTCAAAAGGTTTGACACATTTTCATGAGGGATATGGAATCTTCAGAAATGACAAATTCACTGAGAAATTAACCTCCACTTTCCACGGTCACAGAAGTGCTAGAGATGACCCAAATAATATGCCCACTAATGAGAGTAAGTTGCCTCGTGGGCTTGTGTTATATTGGCATGCAAAATTACAGAACCTTCCAGCCACACTGGAGGTAGAGACAGACATTTTTGTGGGAATTCCATGAGACACAGGCTTCCTGTTAACAAGGCTGGGACAGGTCAGGGGAAAAAAAATTAGTCTTTTTCAATTCTCTCCTGTCTGCTCTAGTGACTGGGTTGTATCCATCTGACCAGTGCCTGATGTGTGTGGACTAATGGGAACAGAATGGAAATGGAATCATTCTTCTGAGATTGAGGTTTTTTTTACTCTGACATGGTACTGGGACAGGACAGGAGTATTTTTGTGGGAGTGGGATGGGGTGTGTAACACTCTTGTGGGTAGTTAAAAAGCTCTAAAGTGAGTGTTGTTTCACTGAGATGACTAGCTCATATAAACTGAGACAGAGAGGGAAAGACGTGGAAAGGCAAGCACAGAGACAGATTCAACTTGCCCAAAGCAGGGTCAAAATTGGATTTGTCATGTAATTTGTGCACGCATGCGGCATGTGTTACATTTTTCATTCAATGCCTTCAGTGGACATGCTCCAGGCGTTTCAGAGCAGTTCTTATTTTGAAGCCTAATTTCATATACATGGTGTTTTTTTTTTAAAAAAAGAATTAAATTTGGCTGTGTGGTTAATAGCACAGGTTTCTGTGCTGTGACAAACTCAGAACACATGTTTATTGTTGCTTTACATAGACTTTAATGAAGTTGGATCAAGCAAATATATTGAAAACTTATGCAATTATGATGGTTCTGTGTCTGCTACTGAAATTAACTCCCAAAACAGATTATATTCAGGCAGTGGCAATTCATTAAAGCCACAGTTATTGAAAATACAAGCGTCTAATATCACTCACCTCTAAGCTCCAATCTTCTTTATCTTTTCAATTTGTGGAGCGATAACTGATGGCTTCATTTATTTAGTGTTACGAATTAGACAAGGACCAAGGTCACTGTCTGATGTGACTGTATTTTCTGTCTTTCCTCAATTTAAAGATATCATTTTCACACATTGATATCCAGCATTAGAATCACTTCATCTTTGCTGCCTTTTAAATGCTAAAAGCTACAAAATCAATTTGGCACTTCCTTAGACTGAAGTATATTAAGTATTGCCAATACAGCATGCATTCAGGCACCCTTCACTATCTCCTAACTGAGCGTCTGGCTGCTAGACTAAAGATAGCAGTCCAAGGCTCTGTATATTAAGCATAGTTGGACAGAAGACCTTGGCTCCCTCAGAACCGTGGGAAGTTCACCGGCTTGGGCATTAATTGCCAGCGAGGGAAATGTCAGGTGCTTTTAACTGTCGTCACAAATGGTGGATGTAAAAAGCAGCGTGGTGGGGGCACCACAGCTGAGAGCTCCATTCAGATGGCTTATGAAACAGAGGCCTCTAATTACTGTGCCGCTCTCCCAATGCACAGAATCAACACCCACCTTCCCCTGCCACTGAGGACAAGTACAGTGGGAGTTACACTGGCTGTACATGTAGAGGAAAAGCAGTCAGTCAACAAATGACTGTTCTCTGTGCTTAGAGCCAACATGCCAGAGTGTTTTTTCTTTGATGTCCTCAGAAGATACAGTACTGTGCGGATGCAGTGCCATTATATCCTACAATGTAGGTGCCCTGTTTGGCTGTGAACCTCATCCTGAGCTATTTCCGATTAAGTCCCATTATTCTGCGCTCCAATATCTGATTCAGAGTCCCTCCATTTAAATGCAACAGGCTGAAGAATTCTTTGATACAACAGTCTATCACGTCTCTAAACCAAAATCAGTGTGCTGCAAACTGAGAACTGAATCCAGAGGATGCATGACATGATACGTGTATGCTGCCTAAGGCTGCAAATTGAATTTCGGTGTATACTGACAATTAAGTTGTATCATATTGTACTGTATCATATTGTATTGTGCTGTACCATACTGTAATGTAACATAACATAACTTACCTTATCGTAGTGTATTGCATCGTATCACATTGTACTGTATTGCAACATATCGTATCATATTGGATCGGATCAGATCATACATCTTTAATAAAATGTCAAATTTGTTTGTTGTTAAAACTAAATTTTCCTATAGTGTAACTGCAAATGGTGCAATATTTATTTTTTAAAAAGAGGACAGTCTGTGGCCTCATTAATAGGGCTGTGAGGCTCAAGTTGCTGTGAACACATCTTTACTAAGCTTTAAGTGTTGTTTTGCATTTATCAGCAATTAACTAAGCACATATTAACAGTTAACTCTACATTTTAGGAGTTCAGATCTTATCCTTTATTATGCATTTTTTTTTTTTTTTTTTTAGAATTATTACTTTCTGGGTTTTTGGCAGCTGAAGAGAGATGGGAAACAGAGGATGTGCCTTAAGACGGGATGTCTGGGACTGGACTCCCATGATCATTAAAGCCTAACTCAACTCAATGAGTGAAATGACTTTTTTTGTTTGTTTGTTTTGCATGTATTTGGACATAAACTTATGGCCAAAGTAGGTAAATATACATAAAAGAGTGCTGGACACATAAAATTTAATCTACTAGTAGTGCAAGAGGAAATCAGGACATCACCAAAGTCATTTACACAATATTTACACAACAGAAATACTTGCAATTGCAGTTCATGTGGAGTTTGTAGCTGGGGTGGGGCCTTTCTTTGCGGAGTCTGCATGTTCTCCTCGTGTCTGCCTGGGTTCTCTCTGGGTACTCTGGCTTCCTCCCACAGTCCAAAGACATTCATTAATTAGATTAATTGGTGACTCTAAATTGCCCGTAGGTGTGAATGTGAGTGTGAGTGGTTGTCTGTCTATGTGTCAGCCCTGCGATGAACTGGTGACTTGTCCAGGGTGAACCCCGCCTCTCACCCAATGTCAGCTGGGATAGACTCCAGGGGCCCAGAGGACACTCAGGTTACAAACAACCAAACGTCTCTGACAAAACACAGCAGTCACAGAGGGAAACTGATAGGAATGTATTACAAACAAGATTGAGAAAAATAAAATAGCAAAGTAATTGCAAATAATGACACATAATTGCACATAATATCTCGTAATGTCAAGTGGAATCATTTACTCTGCTTCCGCAGCGTGCAGAGATGGCGTCTTGACAACTGATTTATGTTTAAAATGTCAGATCAAGGCTACTCACTGATTAACACACTGTAGACCGACTGTATCAACGTCTAACAGGCAAATTGCAAAGGAAATTGCATTGTGTCTATCTGTTAGAGGCAACATTAAGATCAATCCTCATCATTTAAGGAGAGGACAAGCCCTGCTGCAGCTTCACAGGTGAGCCCACTTCAATGATTGCTTCCTCCGATAGATTATCTTTTGTTTGCTGAGGATAACGAGGTAAATTAATTCGTTACCAAGAGAAACAAGCTTTGTTATCTCATGATACCGAAATAATTTGTGGTAAGTTGTGATCTTGAGATAACACCATTAAAAAGGATTAGCATGTATGTCTTTTAGGCTTCTATATACTTGGGATCCAAATTGTCTTTAAAAACAAAATCCTTGTTTTGTTTTCACTGCCCCTCAGGCAATTGTCCTTTACAAACAAAGTGATATATGATTGTTAATCTCATGGTGGTGATATATAAGAAGTATGGAGGAATCACCAGTCAGGGGCAGATTTAGTCATTTCGCTCCTCCACATCCCTTGTTATCCCTCTTTTTCAACTGAATAAATAAGTTATAAAAGACATTTTTATTTATGGTGGAGTGCGGAGGATGAGTTGTCTCACAGCTTCAGGAAAGCAGCTGTTCTGAAGTCTGGTGGTATGACAGTAGCGAATGGTTCAAGTTAGCAGGGAGGCTCTGACAACCATTGCCATTGTAGCGTGTGGATTATTAGACTGACAATTATTGAAAAGTAAAAAACTTTTTAACCATCAGTTTATGAGGCTACAGAACTAGAAAGATCTTTATTGTCATTATAGTCAGGTACAATGCAATTATGAATAGCTTCTCTCCATGCATCATAAAAATATGAAACATAAATAGAAGCAGAAACACTAACACCAGTAATAGGAGCTTTAGAACAGATTAAGTTAAAGGTTATGTACATACATTGTGCAGATTCTTCACATTTTGCAGGTTATTTAAAAACTGAATTAATTGATGCTTGAACAACTATTTACAACAAAATTGTGTCAACTGTTGCAATTTCAGACTGAAGGGCGTCCCTCAGCCACAGGAACAGGCAGACAGAAACCAGAGATGCTGAGGCAGAACTCGTGGTCGGGGACGGAAGGCTGAGGTGTTTTCCTGGATTCAGAGGCGAGCAGGGTTGGCAACAGGGAACTGGTCCGGAGAATGCTGGTGAGTCTTGCATGGAGATGGTGAAGAAAAACCTGGCAACGAATGAGTGAACTGGAGAGGCTTAAATACTGGGCTGATTGCTGATGAGCTGCAGCAGTGAGACCAGGTGAGTGGAGTGGGGTGATGAGGTGGGAGTGACTGGCAGGTGGAGTGAAGCAGAGGCGGGGTGAGTGGAAAACTACTGGGAGAGCAGAGGAGCTGAATACAGACTGTCACAAACTGAGCCTGATGCAAGAAACCATTTACAACACAATTTCTCTAATTTTTGATCGATGATTCTGGAATTCACCAATGTTTTCTTATTTTTGATTTTATTTTAGGTAAGAGAAAATTTTACACGGCTGACAACACTCTGACCAAGGTAAGAAGAAAAACATTGAATTGTTTGTCCACTGCAAGAAAACACAAATTTAAAGAATATTTAAACAGTTATCATTGTTATTTCTAATAAACCTGTTCTTTTATAGTGTTAGAGGCGTTATCTATGCTCACAATAAAATAACTGGCCACGCCTCTCCAGGTTATGATCAAGTGGGAATCATCATTCAGCTCACCTGGATAAGAGCAGATTTGGGTGGTTAAGAATGTTTGGTGCACCTGGAGTTGACTTCTTTTATTTTTTCATTTAACAGAAAATTAAGAGAAAATATAAGAGACAATTTAAAAGAATATTGCTGCATGATTTTTTACAAAAAAAGATTAGTGAACTGCTTCTTTATAAAACAAAACTTTAACCAGATTTACCTTCTGTTTTGCTGTAGTATGTGCCTCAGGTTGGTCTGAATGCTTTTCTGTTATCAAGGTCTACAATGCAGTTGAACTTTCAATATTGATTTGTTCATTTGTGCTCTGAAAGTTATTGTGCTCCCTTTATTATTGGGCAATGTTCAGAGAACTCTCCATCCCACTCCCTGCAGACGGCCCCATGTTTCCTGGAGTTTGTTTTCTTAATCGTCGAGTTTTTTTGTTTTTTTTTCATCCAGTCATGTGAAATGTCGGATAAGAAGACAGACAGGCGGCTCTGCTGGTGAGCTGATGAGAGTTTAAACTCGGAGAGGGAGTGGATTAATGTTGTCTCAAGATAAAACCTCACTCACCCACTCCACTTCATTTAAGTCCAAACTAAACCCTGTACTCTGTTTGATCCAACTATCTCTTTAAGAATAAGTCGTTCCACTGTCTCTGGGAGGCCTGTTTATAAAGGTGGGCATTTATTACCGGGGCTTATAAAAAAGTTCAAGGCAGTCAGTGGAATCTGCAGAGCTCAGAGGGAGCTGAAAGAGAGAAAAATGTGTATTTAGTGAGTATTGGATGCACATAAACCTGTCTGCCCTGGGTCTTCTGTATTCCCATGCAGATGATAAATTATATTCCTCCTTTTTAGTACAACTGAACTCAAATGTTACTAAAGCAGA
This sequence comes from Lutjanus erythropterus, assembly GCF_056507025.1. Classification (NCBI taxonomy): domain Eukaryota; kingdom Metazoa; phylum Chordata; class Actinopteri; order Lutjaniformes; family Lutjanidae; genus Lutjanus; species Lutjanus erythropterus. The sequence goes on along the minus strand of NC_139326.1, from coordinate 38,755,675 downwards.
TATAAAAGCATTAGCTTCTAAGATGTAAAACAATGAGGCTTTTAGTCTGAAGATTTATTTTAAAACCTTAAAAGAAGACATTAACTGGAATTCTTATAAATGAAGATAAAACTAAAAGTTGCTATTTTGGGAGTTTTGGTGACGATGTGGATAAAATCTTCTATTACACCACAGAGTATCATATACTGTATATTGTGGTCAATTTTCCGGAAATGCTATTAAGAAATGGAAATGTGGAAATTATTGAAATGCCTCAATATAAACATGAAACAGTCCTGCTTATTGATTTGCAACATTAACCACAATGTTTTAGCAAAACCACAGCCATTAAAGGGAGTGGTATTTTGGTGTGCACAGTATAGAAAAGAGTCACATGGTGGATAAATTTACATTGTTTCTCTGAATTATATCACTATATTTCTCAACTCTACTGGGATCTAATCACTATACAAACTTTGGGGAGCAGTGAACTTACCCCCTCCAAGTCACAACGTCTCAGAGTTTTTACCTTTTACATTTCCTTACTTGCAGGACACACAGACAGTAGACCACGTGTCATGCATGTCAATCTGAACATCTCCCCCATTAAATACAAAAAACTTTCGATCTGTTGATGTTATCAGAAATATCTGGATCAGTTCAGTCCCAAATAATAATAATCATGAAGCACTTTGTAAAAAGTCTGGACCGCGGTTCCCAGTTTCGATATACTTAAGCGTTCTACAAAAGTTTCTAAGACATATACCTTGGCAAAGACACTTCTTTTCCTACCAGTGTTTCCCCCACTGTCCCTCAGCGGGTCCTCTTAAGGAAGAACTGCTGAGGTACCTCATAAGTTGGAAGCTGTCTTTCGCTGCGGTGCACACATTGACTGATCACTTTTAAAGGCTCATAAATGATGTTTTAATATAACAAGTGTTGCCATAATCATTTTACCTCAATCTGATATTACAGCAAAGGAAGCTATGACTGCTAAAAATCATCTGCCTAATCTATTTAAGAGCCCAGACCAGTGTTCCAGTAAATGCAAAGCCTACAGCCTACAAAATATAAAACAGAGAATGAATAGGGACATAGCCACAGTCTGAGACTTCTTGAAAGGCCCGGATAAATGATATCACTAAACGGGTGAATGATTTTGTTCTCATACAAACAAAAGGTCTAACACATTTTTTTTGTTGTCACACAATAGATAATGCCATATCCTCAGTTAGCACCATTACATAAAAAAAACAACAACACAGTTTTTCACAAATGGGATTAGTGTTATGGAGAGGTTCTATATTTCATTAGGCTACCAACATGATAAGAATAGACAGACTAAATGGCAACATTTTCATGATGTGTTCTGCACAGAAATGTTTTTTTTATCATTAATGTTCATGAAGTTAATTTTAAACCATTGATATAATTTGCACAAGCAGTCCAGATGTGAACTATACTGCAGCTGTCCATTTGAAAAGCATAATGTTGGTCTTATAAAGGTAAATCTGTGACAGGATGAACAGAGTGCAGCAGTAAGGGACAGCTTATGACTGGTTCAGACTGACCTTCTGCAGGTAAACCTGTCGGAAAGTATACCTTAGCTGAGTAGAGTCTGGGCCCATGAGCTATAGGGAGGAGGCTCTGGGAAACTGGGCCCTGGTGCATGATGCACTGATGTTCAGAACAAGCTAAACCTTCTTAACTTGTTACTATAATAAATAAGGCATTATATGCTAAACAGTTTTCTTTTATCTTCTATTTTATTTCACTCTTCCAAATCTTATTTAAATGTCTTTTTGTAATGTACTTTTATATTGCCTTCTGTTTCTTTTCTTAATGTCTTTTATGTCTTGTGTAAAGCACTTTAAATTCACTAGTTGTTGATAGATGCTATATGAATAAAGTCAGCCTGCCTTGCCTTATGGAGTGCACATATATCTCAATAAAAAATAATCATAAAACAACAAAAAACAAACTGGGTCGTACAGAGACCGCTCTGCAAAATGTTCCTTCTGCAAAGTTTGTGCACAAGTCTGTCTGTGTGTGGGTGAGAGAGGAGAGGAGGAGAGAAATAAACAGACAGACAGAGAGGGAGAGAGAGAGAGAGAGAGAGAGAGAGAGAGAGACAACATGTAATCTGTTAGACTGTAACCACCCTCTGTTATTTAATAGGCATTAATGTGCCTCCCCTCCCCACTGACAAACACAGGAATTTATAATGTAATGCTGGCATGCTTTGTGTAATACCCAACAAAAATAATATGCTCCCACTGCTCCTTAAATATGCACAAATGGGATGATGAATAGATGTTTGAGGGAGAAGAGATGCTAAAAATAAATTTGAATGCTACCAGTTTTTGTATCTTTTCTTTTCTCTTTGTAAATTTTAAATGTACAAAAAAGTGCACTGTTTCTCATAAACAAAACAAAAGACTTAAGCAATACCCACACACAATTATCTCCAACTCTGCATTCCCTTCAGCTGTATGTTGTATTTTAGCATCATTGTTTTGGTTCAGTCTCAGCGGTCTCATCAGCCTCTCATCCAGCAGCAAGATGAAGCTGTTTCCAGTGAACAAACTCTGATAAACCTGCTGCACTCTAACTTCACAGCACCACACAGCAGACAGACACAGGTAGAGACTGGCTAATGAACACAGGGGAGCGTTTAGCACCTTCTAAGAACTCATTCTTTTCCAAAATTTTAGCACAGGTTGTTGAAAAAACAACAAATACTGGAACTGCAAAAGGTGTTTGCTAAATTTCAATCTGGTTTCTTAAAGTCTCAAATGATAGTTTTGATGGCTGCAGATGCTGGAGATTGTTCAGTTTTTGGTTTTATTGGATGTTAGCGCAGCATTCATCACTGATGGCCGCCAAATTCTAATCCACGAGCGAAATCACCTGTAGGCATTTCTGGGACTGCGTCTCTCATCTCTGTAGGTGGACGTGTGTTGAACACTGCTCCTTTGCCATGTGGTGTGCAGCAGCAATTGGTTTTGGGGCCCATTTAATTTCCCATATGTGTGCTGCCACTAGGACATACAATCAATAATGTCAGTAACATGATCATGGAAAACATTTTGGGAGAGGGTTTTGTCCTCAGTGGGGTCTTCGTCATTGGACGAGGACAGCAGGGAATACTTCTAGAGCACAGAGAGATTGATTGATTGAAGTCAATAGACAATGTCATTTGACCTGCCAGAAGAATATCACAAGAACTTCAGGACTTTATGCTTCATATTGCAATACAAGAATTTCATATCTATATAAAAAAATTGTTCAGCTGTTAATCACTTTGACAATCTGAAATCTTTCAAAAAGCAAAGTTTGGAACCATATGAATGGAATGCAGATATACAAATGATCAGGTTTTTTATGTGACAGATTGCACGTTTATGGTGTGTGACAAAATAATCTCAGTAAATACACATTAGATTTGTACACTGATGACCTGAGTTCTATTTTTCATTTAAACCTGATGAGCTTCATAAATTTTCCATACTGAACAACTGTTTATACACTATTAGGAACTGCATGGCAAATATTTTTTGCAGTTAAATGCAGATAAAACAGGAGTTTTGATTATTTCCCTTGATAACCTTCAGCCAACAATCATGCAGAACCTCAGCATCTTACCCTTATCTTTTTGCTCTATACATAATCGTATGATATTCAACCAAACCATGAGTCTCTTTTTACTTGCCTTAATAATCTTCCTTACACCGTCTGCAAACCATCCAAAATTCTGCTTCTAGGCTCTTAGCAAAATCCAGCAGTATATTTTATCAGGTGTTCTGTCTTTGTTTTATTTATTCGATTCTATTTGATTTTCTTTCTTTGACTGTGAAGAGCTGAACTTTGCTCACTAAAGTGACAGATATTTTATCTCAGGAGCTGGCCAGAGCTAAAAGGAGAGTAAATACATAAAAAGGACTTAAATTCATCTATTCACCAGAAGCACAACTCCACATGAATGCTAATGTTAACCAATGTTCTGAATTTTCTTTTTTTTTTTGCGGTGAATAACCACGGACCAAAAGAGAAAGGCAAACTGGAGGACGAGATCACAGCAAAGGTAGAAGAGACTAAACCAGTTAACATGTATTAGGGGACTAATTAGTGAGATGACAAAGACAAAGATAAAGCCTGGGAGTGTGTCACTATTAATTCCCTACATCTTTTACTGATAATTCATCTCACATTGTTCATAAAGCTGATGCAAAGTTCACCACAGGCTGCAGTATCCCAACATGACCTGCAGGAACATCACTTAAATGAAGTCTATAGACTTTGCTTAGAGGTAAGGTCCAAGTTCAAGTCCAAAGTAAAGTTTTATAAACAACTTTCCACTTAAATTAATTGTAGGTTTTATAAATGAAGTCCCAAGTGTGGGGCTCAGATGATGGTGCAGCAGCAGTGAAGAATGTGCACAATAAAAAAATAAAAAATATATTTTTTAAAAAATTCACCACAGTCAACATGTAAATGAAAAACTGTGGGTGGCAGCACTTTATCAGCGCCTCAAGGAAACAATGTAGATGTGATGAGAACTACCGTAAATCAGTGTGATTTTGGTGTTTAACAGTGTTGACCGAACACCTCCTCAGGGTGAGGGGCCCAGCTGCGCCGTGTCTCCTCAGCAGCACCCTGGTGTGACAGGAAAGTTTCCTAGGACTCTCTTAATGTGAATGGGCCAGACAGACAGACAGACAGACAAGCAGACAGACAGACAGAGGGGGATGGTTACTGTCAGGAGGAGGAGGTAGACAACTCCTGGCTGCTAGAAATAGATGTTTAAAAATAGCCTGAGGCTCTAGTTATGACAAGGAGTCTCAGGGAGGCATTTGCTATAATGCAGCATGATCAGCTTAAAGGCTGACAGGCAAACACCTACTGTACTGTCATCTGCATCCACACGAAGCAGCCAACACAGATTACAGCAACCCATTCATGTGCTTCGAAGTTGTCCAGTTGTCCCAAACTGGGACTTGTGTAATAACACATGTGGATTCTTTCCACTGGTTTGATATGTGGTTATACTACTTTACAGTAAGACTGTGATTTATAAATGGTTCATAATTAGGTTATTAATTAGATTGTAAACACTTTGTAAGTCATTAAAAGGGTGTTACAGTACATTAGATAAGATGGGGCAGCAGTGACCTGTAACTTGCCAAATACTGAGCACACATTCATCTGTAGTGTTAAGCCTCAGATCTTATAATCCTTGCAAGGTGTAAGCTGGGAGGGGATCATGTAATCACTTCCGTGTATGTGTGATGACTGGACCTGCAGCTTGTCCGGAGCTAATCTCAAATACCGCTGGACAGATCAGCCTTTTTTTTTTTTTGTGTACATACATGACTGTATACTGAAAGACCTCTGTAGTTCACAATTCTTGAAAATTCTCTGAAAAAAAAAAAAGACTTTTATATTTTTAAGTCTTGAGCCATTATGTCTTCAGGTCAACACATGTTGTGAACATGATATCTTAAGGATGCTTTGAGATAATTTCTTCAAAGTTGACTCAAAGATGAACTGATTCGATTTTGATTTTAAAAAGTCAAAGGTCACAGTGACCTCACTAAACACATTTTTGGCCATAACTCAAGATTTAATATTCTAATTATGACAGAATTACACACTAATGTCTAATAAGATAAAATGAAGAGGTGATGATATTTTATATCTAAAAGGTTGAAAGGCAACTTCACTGGGACATCATAATGTTTACTTCTCTGTCTCTCACTCTCAAAGTCGGTGGTTCCCAAACTTTTTCTGGCAGGTCCCCTTCAGAAGCTGAAAAAACTAAACCCCCTTCCCCACTCCATAATTATTGTTGATCTCTAACAATGCAGGAAGATAAAAAAGATAGATGTAAAAACAATTCAAATTGAATTTAAGTGAAATGAATGTCAGCATTATAGCATCAGCAAAATGTTGTTTCTTTATTTCCCCTACATAAATCAAACTTTAACTATATTTAACTTTGTTTCACTCTATATTTCTCTTCTGGTCATCCAGGCCCTCCCTGCAGTGGCTCTACTCCCCACCACCCAGTTTGGGAACCACTGCTCTAAGTGAAGACAGCATGTTTCTCACCAGAAGCTTATTCACTGGAATCACACATGTACAGTGAGAACTTCAATTCTGCCAAAAAATACACTTAATACATTTTATTTTAATTCCTTCAAAGTTACAGGTCAGCATAGTGTTAAGTTTCACATTAAATTCCCTCAAAGTCCGTCACTACATACATTATATGAGTCTGGACAGACATGGATAAATACATATTTTGGACACAATTATTATTATTATTATTATTATTATTATTATTATTATTCCTTTACATTTTTGGTTTTTGTATCCTTCACTCATATACAAAATAGAATACTTAAATATATGATACACAATACACAAAAAATAAAAAATAAAAAATGTTGTAATCACAGTTTGTGTATCCGTATATTCACATATACAGTGCAAACATATGTATAGATTAATAGACTTAAATCCATCATTTAAAAAGTTTTTCTTAAAAAGGCAAAAGATAAATGGGAAAAAAGCTTTAATATTTCATGTGATACTGCAGTTTTCTGTTAGAATCTCATACAAAAAATCTTCTCAAAACATATTGCATCTAATTAATTTTTATTTAATATATTATCAGTTCATTGCATTTACTTAATGTAAAGACTTTCAAACAACTGCACTGTCTTACTAATTCTGTAGGTTACCTTTTCCATATGTTCTCTACTGTTTCCAGCCACTTGTTCGACAGGTTTCAATTTTTTCCAACCTCTCATTATATACACTGATCAGGCATAACATTATGAACACCTGCCTAATATTGTGTTGGTTCCCCTTTTGCTGCCAAAACAGTCCTGACCCGTCGAGTCATGGACTCCTCCAGACCCCTGAAGGTGTGCTGTGGTATCTGACACCAAGATGTTAGCAGCAGTTCCTTTAAGTCCTGTAAGTTGTGAGGTGGGGCCTCCATGGATCAGACTTGTTTGTCCAGCACATCCCACAGATGCTTGATTGGATTGAGATCTGGTGAATTTGGAGGCCAAGTCAACACCTCAAACTCGTTGTTGTGCTCCTCAAATCATTCCTGAACCAGTTTTGCTTTGTGGCACGGTGCATTATCCTGCTGAAAGAGGCCACAGCCATCAGGGAATACTGTTTCCATGAAAGAGTGTACATGGTCTGCAACAATGCTTAGATAGGTGGTACATGTCAAAGTAACATCCACATGGATGGCAGGACCCAAGGTTTCCCAGCAGAACATCGTGCAAAGCATCACACTGCCTCTGCCGGCTTGCCTTCTTCCCATAGTGCATCCTGGTGCCATGTGTTCTCCAGGTAAGCAACGCACACCAGATCAGGCCTCCTTCTTCTTCTCCTTCTTGCTCCATGGTCCAGTTCTGATGCTCACGTGTCCATTGTTGGTGCTTTCTGTGGTGCACAGGGGTCAGCATGGACACCCTGACTGGTCTGCAGCTATGCAGCCCCATACACAACAAACTGTGATGCACTGTGTATTCTGACACCTTTCTATTAGAACCAGCATTAACTTCTTCAACAGTTTGATCAACAGTAGCTCGTCTGTTGGATCAGACCACACAGGCCAGCTTTCACTCCCCACGTGCATCAATGAGCCTTGGCCATCCATGACCCTGTCACTGGTTCACCACTGTTCCTTCCTTGGACCACTTTTGATAGATACTGACCACTGCAGACCAGGAACACCCCACAAGAACTGCAGTTTTAGAGATGCTCTGATCCAGTTGTCTAGCCATCATAATTTGGTCCTTGTCAAACTCACTCAAATCCTTACACTTGCCCATTTTTCCTGCTTCTAACATCAACTTTGAGGACACAATGTTCACTTGCTGCCTAATATATCCCACCCACGAACAGGTGTTATGATGAAGAGATAATCAGAATTATTCACTTCACCTGTCAGTGGTCATAATGTTATGTCTGATCGGTGTATTTAAGTGTTGTGATTCTCAAAATCCAAACCAGACATGGTTCATCCTTTTGTAGGCTTTTAGGACTTGTTTCAGAAGCATGTTGTGTTTTTGTAGATACATCACTCCCTCAAACATCTGTTTTGACCAATAAGTTTGTCTTTCTTTACAAATATATGTGTATAGTCAGCATTATTTCCCTCCAGCAACTTGAGTTGTTTTTGAAGTAAAATACTTTATATTAATTTTCCAACCATCTTGCCAATAAGGCAATCTTATGTAGACAAACATGACTTTGAAGCTTTGATTCTGCACATTGCCAGGTATGGCTATCTTCAGTTCCTTCTCCAATTTATCTTTAATATAGTGTAGATCTTCTGTGTTGTTTTCCTGAAGTATTTGGTAAATTTGTCTGGTTGTGTTTTTGAGATTAAGACTTTAAGCTATTTGAGAGTTTCTCTCTCAAATAGCATCTTACTTGTGAATATTGATAAAAGTGATAACTGGGGAGATCATATTAATATGCAAATTTTTCAAAAGAATCCACTCAACCTTCATTACACATAGGGTTAAGTCTTGTGAGGCCCTGTGTCCAGAAAACATCACCAATACTGTTTGGGGGTAAAATCTGGGTCCCATGCTAATTATTTTACATATTCCTGTCCAGATTTAAATGTATTATTGTAAACTTGTATTTGTGTGATTTTATAAAAGTTTTATAAACCTAATTAATAACTAATTAATAATAATAAACCATTTTAACTCATTTGTAAGTGAAGTGTTATTGTAATGTGGTACCAACAAAATCAAATAAAAAAAATCTTGATTATAATAATGTAGGATAGTAAAACACAAACAGGTAATAGTTGGTCATGTCACACTTTAATGGAGGTAAAATATCTGATCAATTATTCAGGGATCTCTTGGGAAATCAACTCTCATACATGCTTAAAGAAAGCATCCCACACCTTGTAAAATTTTTCTCAGGGCGCCCATGGGCCTGATTCCGCCTTGTTTAACAAAGTTAAATGTCCAAGAAACTGTGTAATAAAATATGTGAATTTTGACATTTTACCTGTGAGTTATCTGTAGTTAAAACTCGTGTTCTGTTATTATTCCTGCTTTCACTCAGCAGTGTATGACATCAGCTAAAGCTTTTGCCAAAAATAATCATTTAAATAAGGGTTAGTAGTGTTGTCAGTTTCTAAGCAACACACACACACACACACACACACACACACACACACACACACACACACACACACACACACACACACACACCTGCGTCATTTCCTACACACAGGCGGGTCTGAGCATCCATTTCAGCGCTCCTGCCAGTTGCGCGCAGAGGAGGCTCCGCCGTGGAGACCTGACAGAGTCTGGAGTTTGTTCTGTGGACAGATGAAACATGGAAGAGGTCGTATGTCATTATATGGTGCCTTTTTATCATTCTCAGTGATAAAGAGTGCGCTACACGGATTCTAACCCGCCGAGTTTCAGATACCGTACCGGACACTGTTTGAATCGCGGAGACTGGTCCCGGTGAAGCAGCGGTGGAGCGTCTGTGGCATAAAGAGACACCAGGACTCAGAGAGCGTTTATGATTTGTTCAGTTCATGTATGATTTGAAGAAGAACTCGAGCCCGGACTGAGAACATGGTTAGTTTGGGGCTGACTGATCGTGCGCGGCGCACAGCAGCGCCGTTACGCGCGTAGCTCCCCGGTCACCTGTTGAAGTTGCCCGATGCGCGCTGCTGAGCTGCTTCACGATCAGCTTTCTAACGGGAGGACCGACTTGATCAGCGCTCTAACAGATGTCCTCCGGTCTGTATGATGCTCTGGTTCCTCGTTATGTTGTAGGATGAGCGCTGATCTGGAGCGCGTTTCGCTCAACACATCGGTGAACTCCGCCGGCTCGGGCCGTGCGCTCTCGGCGAACGTGCGGCGGCTGCACAACGCGCTGAACCTGCTGCTGAGCGACCTGGAGAGAGAGCAGTTCATCCACTGCCTCAATGTGTACCACGCCAAGCGGAACGTCTTCGACCTGGTCCAGACTCTCAAAGTGATTCTGAACACGACGGGGAAGCGCCAGCTGCTGCCCATGCTGCGCCTGGTCATCCCCCGCTCCGACCAGCTGCTCTTCGACCAGTACACCTCAGAGGGGCTCTATCTGAAGAGCGACCTGCTGCCCAGCAACGGCAGCGCGGAGAGCTTCGGAGACGAGGGAGACTCGACCCTGCAGAAATATGTGAGCGCCATCCAGGAGCCCCTCACCTCCGCCACCTCCTCCTCCTCCATCACCCCGGGCTGTCCGGACGGCTTCATGGCCGCCGCGGAGCTGTCCGCCTCCATGCAGCCGTTCTTTGGAGAAGTGCGCCAAGTGACCCTGACGCGCTCCAGGAGCCACGAGGGTCTGGGCTTCAGCATCCGCGGGGGGTCGGAGCACGGCGTGGGGATCTACGTGTCCCTGGTGGAGCCGGGCTCGTCCGCCGAGAGGGAAGGACTGAGGGTCGGGGACCAGATAGTGACCGTCAATGACCTCATGTTTGACAACGTCACTCACATAGACGCCGTCAAGGTAGGATTATGCGTGTGTGCGCGTGCGTGAGTGAGTTTGACTTTATTCTAAAACAACCACAAGAAGCAGTGTGTGCGCGCCTGTGTGTGTGTGTGTGTGTGTGTGTGTGTAGGCTGTATTTCTGCAGTGCGTGTGTGTTCCAACTGTAAACACTGTATGCTTGGGGCAGGCACAGAGAACACGCATTAGGCGCACTGGGCCATGCAGCGCTGTCCTACTAAACAACTGTAGTTTGTGACAGAGCCCTCAGGTCCCGTTGGAAGCTGCCTGCAGTCCAGCTACTTCCTTTTTATTCATTCTTCTACACCACTTGACTGGAGCTTAACGCTCCGCGCCGCCGGCACAACGAACCAACATGAACTCAAATGTTCACAGGCAGATGGAAGAAAACAACAGGAAATATATTTTTTTTAACAGCTTATCTGAATGTTTTCTTGGTGCAGACGCCAGGATTCCTTAATGAGATTTATTCTGAGGGAACAACATGTTTCATTAGTTGATGAATTTGAATTAGTACTGCACATCAGGGACGCGGGGGCCACTTCTGCTAATGACAGGAGTTAACAAACATTAACAATGAACAAACATTAATAATATTTTAAGATAAAATTAATAAACATTAAATGGCCCATAACTTATCTAACTGACTTAGACTACATTTCTTTAAAGTAACCCTCTCAACCCTGTTTTAAAGGACACCACAATAAATTGAGTTAATAATTCAAGCAGAGCAGCAATGAATTAAATTAACAGATTAATCGGTTTGAGCAATTTTTTTAAGAAAAAAGTTAAGAAAAAACTTCTTTGAATCCAGCTTCTTAAATGTGAATATTTTCTGGTTTCTTCAGATCTCTCTGACAATAAACTGAATATTTTTGGGTTGTGGACAAAACAAGAAAACACTGATCAACACTTCACCATTGTCTGACACTTTATAGGCACAACTAACAATTGATTAATCAAGAAAATAATCAACTGATTAATTGACAATGAAAATAATCTTTATTTGCAGCCTTGAATCCAAGTATCATAATATATATAAAGTGAAGTAACTGATTACTTTCTGTGACCTTCAGATAACTTATATAATAATTATGTTCAAATGGTTTATTCTAATATGTTGTATATTTGTTGTTAAGTTTATTTATTGTGTCCAGATATTCCTTACTTTTCTACACACATACGTGCATTTAAAAGTACTTTCAGTATGCCATTCACATTTTACACTTACATTACACTTCCATAAACTTGTGTTTTTAACCACATCATCATCACCACCTACAGTCCCTGAATATTTCTTCAGTAGTGGTATTGACAGTATTGACAGGTTAGGTAACTAACTGGATTTCTAAGGAGCTGATTCGTCCCACCTGTAACATTAAATGTTTCTCTAAATTAAATGTCCATGTTTAGATGAAAGCAGTATTTTCAGAGCTGGAGGCAGAACAGTCCCTGCACTGTGATGCTGTTCCTCTTTTTCTGACTTAAAGACAAAATAATGTTAAATTTCCACCCAGTGAAGCATTTTTTCCACTACATGCTATAATAATAAACTGACTGTGAGATTAAATAGTTTCAGTCAGGCCAGAGTGGTGTTAAGACTTGTGAACTGTTGTCATGTGTGCACACTGTGCACGGTAGCACATCGTTCTTTATTTTAAAATATAATGAAAAATTGTAATCCAGCTAATAATCCCTATTTTTACAAAATGTAATTATAGCCTGATTATGTAATTATTTTATGTAACTGTAATAGAATACAGCTACTTTCTTTTTGTTAGTGCCCAAGCCTGGATTATGAAACACACTCAATATATCTGGAACCTCTGCCATCAGGCAGTCACTTCAATATTTGAATGATTCATAAACAGAAACCATAAACATAAACTGCTCCTACCGGGAACAGAATGATCAGCATATTTCATCTCTTTTAGTGTGTTTATGTTAATATGCATCTTCCCATATAGATAGATTTTGGATATGGTTATGTCGTGATGTAGCATAAGTGTAATCTCTTCCTGTTTTTAAAGGCCGCATCATAATAAAGTGATGTAATTTTCGGAATTTAGCGGACTGTTACAGCTGTTTTACTATTTTTCTTTACCCACTTAATCATAATAATCAGTGATTATTAAAAAATCTCATTGGGTTTATATTTTGTGAAAGCAACAATAGTCATCCCTACAATAATGTCATAATATCGAGGTACTGGGTCAAAAATATTGCGATTTTTACTTATTTTATGACCATAGCTGCTTCCATCCCATGAAGTATACAACATGTAGTCAGTCACAACCTACATAATCAATAATTATCTATATCAATCGAATATATGAAAGTGCACTATTGTGATAGGTTTTTCAGGTATATTGCCTAGGCCGACCTCAGTGTGAATTAAAAAATTTTGTCATTTTTCAAAGGTAATATTTCCTGTCAGTCACAACTGGCAGGAAATATTGATTCGTTTTCACTGGTTTTGATGCTACTATGCAGTTGCACCATGTGCATGTGACATCCATAGATACTGGTAGTAAATGCAGATGTGGTTTAAAGGGATAGTTCAACCAGAAATGAAAATTCAGTCATTTTGTACTCATCGTCATGTCGACTGAAGGTTGGGTTTATTTTGTTCATCCATAAAACTCTGCCAGAGTTTCAGAGGAAAACAGTTTTGCAGAATCTTCCAAACAATGGAAGTGAATGGTGACCAGTTTTCAAATGTAAGAAATAACTGAAAAAAACTAAACATAAAATGCCTCCTTACTTCTTGTCTGGCATAATCAAAGTCTTCTAAAGTCCCAACATGCCATGTGCACACCATCACAACACACACACCCAAGTCAGACAGTGTGCATGTGTACATGAACGTGTCTCCAAGCTGAAGGATCTACAGTGAAGATTCAGGCTAAAAACATGGTGTAAATATTTTTTTTTTAGTCAACTTGGCATGTTGGGGCTTTAGGAGACCTGGTTGGTTGGTTACCTTGCTGAGAAGTTGGAGGTGTGCAGCCTGTTCAGTGCAGCTCTTCATCCAACAGCTAAGTGTGGCTGCTCCTGACTGCATCCAGAAATAACATTTCCTCTCGTCAGTAAAACAATATACGCATTCTAAATGTTTTATAAGAGATGTACTGCAGATCTAAATTTTAAATTTGCAAAATTTCTTCCATAGGATTTATGCATTTGGAAACCGAAACAAAATCTCCTGTGATCTACCTGTGGGTCCCGACCCAGCCCCTCAGAATGACTGCATTACAGTGTTTGTTTTCCCAGTTGTGAATCAGTTATAGTGTCCCCCAATTCTTGAACATTTGGACTGAGTTCAACTAAAATTCAAACAGTAAATTCAAACTCCCAAGAATGCAAAGTTGAACGATGGCATACCTTGCATTAAGAAAAACTTATCATTTGGCTCCACTCCCAGACCACACTATCACAAAGTGCATTTGCATCCACCTGTTTTAATGCACATTTCCAATCTGTACATAAAAAAAATCCTGGGTGGACATGCCAAATACCCTCAATTTATTTTTTATGTTTGGCTGACTTGGATGAGTTGGAGTATCAATAAAAACAAAATGTGACAAAATGCAATGCAGACAGATTTAGAGAATAAATCATGATGTACATGAAGCGTGTGACATAAACATCCACTGAAGCTTCTGTTCCACTACAGAGGTGGAAAATAGCAACAGATGAAAACGGGTTCGGGTTCAAGTGGCTGGAAAGCAAAAGACACAAAGCAACACTGACAATCTGATCAGGAGCAGGTGGAGATGGCCTGGTATAAATACTGACAGGGTAAATGGGAGAATGGGACACACATGGGAGATGTCAGATGACATGACAGAAGCTCTATTCTGATCCGGCCCCTGCACACTCCTACACCATGACGAGTGTGACTGTGGAGGATTGGTTCTTTTCACCCTGTGTTCACTCCTCATTTAGCTGATTGAGTGCCCCCCCCACCCCCTTTGCGTCTTTATGATATCAGTGCAGTTCATTGAGTTTTGGAGAAAATAAACCTTTGTGTTGAAAAGTTGAAGTTTCATGCCTCATGCATTCTGACTGATTCCCATGATGACAGAAAACCTGTCCGTCTGAACCTCCTCCCTAACAGCAGATGTAAATACGCCGGCAAGCTGTGGGACGCCCTCGCCTTTCTCTGGCAAAAACAGGAACATTCATCAAGATGGATATTCTAATTAATAAATATTGAAATGATAAGCATAGACACAGCACTGACAAAAACCTAAGTGGCAATGACACAGCACACTTGACATAGTGAGCTTGTGAAAGGAAAAATGATTAATTAAATAAATAAAAACTCACTCACACGATTCTTTGGCCACATGTCTGTTTTGTTGAGCATTCTTCCTCAGGTTCTTCCATCACACATGCACGAAAAATATCTATCAAATGTCTGTTTGGGGGAAAATAAGTTATTAGTGATCCTTTGGAAATTAAAACACGTTGCCTGGAACTAACTGTTGTGGCGTTTCCTCCATGCTGGACACAAAAGAGATGCTGCACCTGAGAGGAGTGTGGTTTGTGAGCCTGCATCGGTG
Organism: Lutjanus erythropterus; assembly: GCF_056507025.1. Classification (NCBI taxonomy): domain Eukaryota; kingdom Metazoa; phylum Chordata; class Actinopteri; order Lutjaniformes; family Lutjanidae; genus Lutjanus; species Lutjanus erythropterus. Next base: position 38,740,565 of record NC_139326.1, on the reverse strand, counting down.
CAGACTCGCTGTTGAGTTGGGAGTGTTCAGGGGCCAGACTGGAATTAAGCCTGACTGTCCTCATTTTTTACATTTTCTTTTTCTTTATTTGTTGCAGTATGGTTAGGTTTAGGCAACTATCAGATCATTGTTTGGGATAAAAAACAGACCAGTAATTTAACCACATGTTAGGAGGCTTTCTGGCAGAAAGCCCTGAATGGGACACAGGTAAGCAGGTGTATGTGTTTGTCAAGTGACTGAGAGTGGTGGGAAAGATATGATACAACAAACTTTGGGGAAATTCACATGTTACAGCAGCGCAAAAAGTAGAGGTAGAAAGAGGGGTGCAGTGATAATGTTTCATGTACTGAAAATATTTGAGTTGGCTGAATCAATCATTTTTAATGTAACTGTAATCGTGTAACACAAACTATATTTAAGCTCTGATAAAATCCAACTTTTAAGTTTATCAACTCAAAAAAATTGTGGCAACCGATTGCCTCATTTTTTTTTGAATATTGCTACCTTTTTTGAGTTTACAGTGCAAATGAGAATCTGCACATTATTTATTTGACATGAGCTGTTTTATTAATTTTATTTATTTATTTGATTTATTTTGGCTGCTTCAGTCGAGGATTGTACAGTGTAGACCTACAGACACTGTACGATAATAAGGTGAGCCTAATGTTACTCCATTACGCACAGAGTTTGGAGACGTAGAGCTGCCTGTTACACATATGTCACATGACACGTATGGCCATTGTGATTGGTCACAGACACACAGCTTTATGGGTTAGATATGGCAGAGTTAACACTGGGGTTAAAGACAACACGGACTGTTTTCAGCATGGAAAAATGGACGAATAATCACAAAAGATGCTGGATTTATTGCACAAAGACTTCAAAAAGACACTGGCGTTCAAGGCTGGATTACAAAGCCTCTGAAAGGGACACGATCACACCGGACCCCTCCTTGAAAAGACGCAGCTGTGAGCTTTCAGCATCGTTTCAAAGTAAGTCTCTAGCATTACAAAGTTACAATACAATTAGTAATCAGAGTACTCTGATGTCGTATCCGACATCGTCGGGTATCTGGTGGACAGGTGGGCAATGGACAAAACACTGTTGAGACAGTGAACGCATCTTGCTTTGTTTATCATGACTGTGACTGACAGATCTTATAATGTTAGCACAGAGAGTGGCAGTCATTCTTTATCAGTCAGAGAAGCTGCTGCAGACTCCTCTGGTGGTGCTGCGTTCCTCAATGTCTACAGTGTAGACTCTACACTGATCTGACTGATTCTTTTGCTTGAGTTAATAGAAATATGACATGAGAGAGGGAAAAGCATGTGGGAGGAAAGATGCTTAACAGAATAGATGAGGCAAAGGTCTCAACAAGAAAAATAAACGTGTTTCTTGGTTTAAAAATATCCTCCATCATAAACTGTTTTATCATCCTAGACATTAATGTTTTATTTGCTGCATGTATTTGGACTGTCTGTCTGTGTGCTGAGCCTTTCTTATTATGACCTTGCAAGCTTTTCTCACTGATTCAGACTCTCATACACTCTATCTACAGCTATTTCCACACAGAAACAATACTTTTTCTTGAGGCTGAATGGCTCAGACCTTGGACGACGTCTTATTTAAGAGCAAATAAAGATGCTTTTTCACCTGCCTATACAAGGCTTTATTGAATCAGTGCAGTGTGAGGGGAAAAACAAGCTGAACAGCTCCTTTTCCCCCCGACAGCGCTGACGGTGAGTTGCGTTTTATTTTTTTCACCTCATCTGACAAACAGGCAATCCTGGATATTTGTCACATATAGATGGAGCTGCTGTTTAGTTTTGCAGTCAGCGCTGACAGTTCCAGAGTGGCCGCCTGGTTTTAGTCTTTAAAGTCAAACTTTAATAGAATGTCAGACAGATCTTTTGGTTAGGTTACATTCAACATGATGCACTTTTCCTTCTTTCCAAGAGTGAGTTGAGAGGATGAGTGGCAGTCTGTCGAGTAACTTTGCAATATTACTGTCTGTATAGAGCATGGGTCTTCAACAGGGAGTCTGGGACCCCTAGGAGAAAAATTGCAAGGGGTCCCCCAAACTATTGTGTAATATTTTTTTATTTGAACGTTTTTCATTTTTTTCAAAAATAAAGAATCTGAAACTACACATTTACTCAGATGCCACGAGTAAAAATGTTGAGGGTGAGGCTAACACAGCTAACATTAGCCATGATACAACTCCTGCTGACTCAGCAGCTACAGGTCAGAGCAAATGACACAAGCCGAAAAAACGACTCGCGTGCAGGTCAGACGCTGCTCTCGCCACGCTTCATCTAGAGATTCAGAGGCTTGCCTATTTTTTCTGTGTGATAAGCGCAGTTCTTAATGCGCTGTCACCTGTTAGTTTACTGTATTTTCATCCGTGTTAAGGTGTGCCGTCACCTGTTAGTTTTCATCCCTGTGCAGGTGCACCATCACCTGTTAACCTATATATTTTTCATCCATATAAAGGTGCGCTGTCAACTCTCTGCTGCTCTGACAGCGATGAAGTTTAATGTTTTATGATTTTGTCAGACAGGCAAGTTTATCACTATCTTGGCCTTGCTATCACAGCAGTGCTTTTTACTGTTGTTGGTCATTTTAAAGCTGCATAATTTCACTTTTTTCATTCACTGACATTACGTCATATTACGTCTGATTGTGTTGGGCAGGGCATGTTTGATAATCTTGCATTAGGACCTGGTGCTGACTCGTTACACCACTGGTTCACGATATATTCAAACTTTTTTTAAATTTGGTGTATAAGCTACATATATACATATAGACTGTAGATTGTAAGAATCACTTTAGGCCTACACAAATGACCCATTAAAGTCTTTAAAATAACATTATTTGTTATACATTTCCACAAAGTTTTACGTCAAAGCCACAGGGAGGCAGTAGAGAGGGGCGAAAGAGTCGCATGTGGCTCTGGAGCTGCAGATTGCTGACCCCTGCTTTAAGGTGACAGGACACATTGTTCAGTTGTCATTGAATCTAAAATGGCCACAAAAAAACTAACAGTTAAACAGTTCAGATACACTCAATAAAACCACCTCTTTCCTCTCAGTCAACAAATGGAGACAATATTGGGCAGCTTTGTTGCAACTAAAAGAATCTATGCTTACTGCTTATCCATAATTATAGTTCCCCTGGGAGGTGTGCTGTTTCATTATTAGGCTCCATTAATATTCAGAGGTATGTGAACGCAGCTGATATTTCCAGCTCCTGCTGAAGGCCGGGGCTCTCCCCTCGTCGCAGGTCCACATCCCGGCTCTCATCAAGAGCTGACTAATTCATTACAGCTTTTAATGAAGCTGCTAACATTTAAGTCATGCTGCGAACGATGACATACTAAAAAAAGATTATTATTCCACACCATTCCCAGACCGTACCTCTCAAAGTGCATTTTTGTTCTGCTGTTTTCCAATTTGCATAAAAAAGTTGCAGGAGTTGGTGCATCAATGAAAACTAAATTTGACAAAGTGCAGTGGGAACAGATGTGTCATCTTGTTGAGCCCTCTTCTTCTGCAATTGTTTAATTGCACCCAGGTGGAGTATTAGTGCCATCTAGGGTTGCTGCCTTCAATGTGGAAAAGTAAGGGGCACTCTGCCAGCAACCCCAGGTGCGGGGACACAAATGCAGCAGGCGGTCTGGGGGTCCTCCCCCATGAGCTTTTATGCACCAATTTCAAAGTCCTCTGTTACTCTGAACATGAATGTAAAGGAAATACAGAGTCAATGAGAGTAAAGATCAGATGCATCAATTGTATTAAGGATTCAAACATCAGATCAGAGTCACTGGGCAAAATGTTTGATCTCCAGTGGTATACTGGGAAAGAAATTTAGCTGTGGACTTATTCACTGGGACCGATTAACCATCTTTGTGGAGAACTGCTGTCTGTGTTTTGGTTTGAGTTTTTGCTTATTACATTTTGTCACCTTTTATTTCAAGCAGAGAGGAGGAAACAGGTTTCCAAGGTTCATTATTAGCAGGTCAGCTCAATTTATTTGAATTATTTATTCAAATTAAAATACCCTCTGGCTCCAGAAATCTTTCGACTGTTAAACCAAACTCAAGTCTTAAAGTGGGTGTTTTATTTTAGGCCGATTTTTCCCCAGTAAAAATTTTAGTTACAACATCACTCAGACTCTTTTCTGATTCACTTCCATCTGCAGGCACAATCAGCACACGTCATTTACTCAGTAACATCATTAACTAACCTGTGATGAGGTGTTTGCCACAGATGCACATATATTGACCAGCCTGGTCCCTCAGTTTTTTTCAATTTGGCACCAGGACTTCCATAGTGCTGGTCTTCACCCCATGTCAGAAAAGTGAGATCTGTCTGCTTCAAAAAGTGTTGTGTTTATGTGTGAATTATTTCAAAAGTGGAGCTGGCTTCTACTAAATATATATTTTTGTTACATAAGTTATCTGGAAATAATTTATGGGGCGGGGGGGGGGTCACCACCAGCTGTTAGTCTCGATGAATCAATTCCTAATATTCACATAACAGTAATGGATGGAAACTTAATTTGCATTTTATTTCTGCAAATTCAGTTAAAATCTGTGCTCCATTTGAAACCTGACTTATGTGTGATCCTGTGGTGAAAATGGGTACATTCATGGTACACAGCAGCTCTTTTCCCATACTGGGGTGCCAACTTTGAGGAAAAATTACATCAAATTAATTGTGCTATCAGTTTAATTATGGAGTATAACTTTCAAATTTCAATTAGATGCATGCAAGCATGACTTAGTTGAGAAATTATGATGCTTACAGGTGACGGGAACGGGGCAGGTAAAAGGTACAGGCAGTTCAGGCTCAGGTGGCTGGAAAGATTAAGCATGAATCGACACTGTCAGTCTGTCCAGGAGCAGCTGGAGATGAGTTGGTATAAACACTGACAGGGTAAGTGGGAGAATGGGGCACAGCTGAGCAGGTGGATGTGGGAGTCGGCTGACTGGGAGAGGTGGAAAAGTGTGAGGGTGTCTGGTGGATGGGCAGAGAACAGGCAACACAGGACTTAGGCAGCATCTTGTCTGGTGAGGCATGACTGTAATGTAAGCACAGAGAATGTCAGCCATTGTTTTAATTTAAAGGAGAAATCTGTAATATATTTATTGTAATAAATCATAAAACGACCACGATGTGTCACTACAGCTACGGTGTCCCCTATTCAGACCAGAATAACTGTTTTGTATGTCTGTGTCTCATTTATCAGAGTTCAAATTAATGCAGCATTTTCACTGAATGAGTAAGTGTCTGTTTAAGAGTTGAAAAAAAATCATTAATAATCTTGTAGAAGGTGTAGATGTTTCTAACTGTTAAATTGAGAAAAATGTGAATGGAGTTTGGCAGGCAGTGAAACAGGCAGCCCTGTAAGTCATTATCCAGAGTATTTTCAGAGCCAATTTACGATGTTATGCGCATCCTGCACTGCTGCGGATCTCCTGCAGGCTGTCTGTTTCTGCCATGTCAGGGGAGGGGGGGGTGGGGGGACTATGCTTCAACCATAGATCGTATATTAAACATGATTAAACATGATTTAATATACAGTCTATGTCTCCAACTTGCTATTTGAACTGCTGGACTCATTTTTGCATGCACAATTGCTGCATATTGCACCTTTAAGAGGAAAACATGAATCAGACACCCTCCTGCTGTCTCCTCTTGTCATGCTGTGTTCCTGGATGTCCATGTTGATGTGACTTTGATTCTCGTGCTTGAAGTATAAAATATGATGTGAGAGAATCATGTGGGAGGAAAGATACTAAACAGAATAGACGAGGCAAAGGTCTCAACAAGCAAAATAAATGCGTTCCTCAGTTGTTGTTGCTGCGTTTAAAAATATCCCTCATGATGCACTATCATTTGAGACATTAATGCTTTGTGTTTGGACTGTCTGTCTGATGAACTTTTCTTTTATGACCTCAGAAGCTCCATGTCCACATCCTCGTTCCCATCAAGAGTCGAGTAATTCATTACAGATTTTAATGAAGTTGCTAACATTTAAGTCCTGCTGCAGCGAGGCGCTTCACCTCATCTGAAGCGTGACTTCAAAGCTGTTTACCAGCAGGGTGGTAAAGGCCAGGAAGGTAGCTACATTACACAGAGGACCTCATTTGTGAAGATAAGTGTATTTAATCTAGATGTAGTCCACCAAATCTGTAAGAACAGTGTTGTGGGAAATTAATGAGTTGACTCGCCCTGAACACAGTGAGAACAAGTTATTAAAAGCAACCTATTAGAATAGTTTCAAGTTCTTTGGAAGATAAGATTAGAGAGATTTGTTTTGAGAGGATAATTCACTTTAAAAATAAATAAATAAATAAATAAATAAATGGGCTTTCCATTCATAAGATCTGGGCACAGTGACATCACAGTTTTATCAGTATTGAGCACCAGTCTCCCCGTCCGTCTGTCTGCCAGGAGACCTCTGATCAGCTGAACCGCTGCTGAAATATGAGGAACCTCTTCTGGACCCCTGAAAAATCAGAAATAACCTCTCAACCACTATCAGATTACATCTAAACTGAAAGACAAATAGCATTAAAAAACAACCAAACAGATTCATTTCACAGATAGTGGACTCCCACCCCCAGTGTCCCACCCACAGTGTTCCCACCCCCAGCGTTCCCACCTGCAGCCCAATATTTCAGTACTGTAGACAGCCATCAGGCTCTACCAGGACCATCCATACTTCATTAACTAACACCTCCAAATATCACTTGTAAACTATTTATTTAATTATGTATCTATTAATTTTGTAATTAATGCATGTGTAATTATTATTTTTATTGTCATTATTATTACTATTATCCTATTTTACCTTTTATTATTCAATACACACATACTATAAAAGCACCCCCCTAAAAACAATAACAATGTGAATATCACCAATTAAGAATTTTTATATGTGCCATGAAAGGTTTTGTACATAATTTTGTATTCATTCATTCATTCATTCAATGTTCACAGTTATATTTTGTTTGTTGAGAAAGGGCACTTGGTTGGGAATCCAGCTTGAAATTGTAATCAGATTACTTTCATAATAAATTGCTGCCTGACTGAATTAGTTCACGTTTAAGATAAAGAAATAACATGAGTCAGATTCAATAAGAGGTTAATGATAAATTACCAAGTGGGCCAATAGGAATTTAACTGATGAAATATGTATTAATTGATAATTAATAAATAGTGTAAAATTGGCAATAATTGTGCCTCATTTGACATTGTTTTGTCTTGCGGAGCCATTCATTGGATAAGGAAACTTAAACTAAGATAAGACCTTAAAATAAGAAAAAACAAAGAGAAAAAAGTGTGTTTTATATCTTGTGAATTACTAATTATTCATCAATTAATCAATTGTTAGCATTTTCAACTAAGGATAATCCACAAAATGTATAACCCTAATACCCAGAAACCAAGTCTACAGACACAATTTGACATGAACTTTCTGTCACAAATCTAAATTTTGGTTGATAACAGCACAGTAGCATCTGATTTAATGAGATGAAGAGGTGAAATAATCATTTTGTATATAAATATGCCATTTACTGCAGCTGGAAGGTGCTGGAAGAGCTTGAAAATGCACCTTGAAAATGCTCAAAAAGAGCTTGAATTACATTTTGGAAAAGTTTTAGTTAATTTTTTTTTATGTTTTTCTTTTTACTTACTACCCCTATAAAAGTAAAAATATTTACTTATTACATGGAAGCAAAAGTAGTTATATAATTGCTTATATTATCACATTTTTCGTACCTTGTTGGCGTCCTGCAAAGATGAACTGCTGAACCAGTGAATTGTTAACACTCAGAGGGTTTTTGTTGTTAGCGGTGGAGATGTCGACTGTGGTGGAAACAGTCGACATCTCCGAGTGTGACCTTCAAATTAGATTCAATCATCGCACATTCTCTGTGGAGGAGCCAAATAAACTCAAAATAATGATAATACTTCCACTTGTGAAAAGTCTGCCTCCATCCCCTTCTTCGTCCTTCCTTTAGATTTTTGGCTTACAGCTGACCTGATCTGACCTGCTGCTCGTACACATCATTATAAGATGGCTTACCTCAGTCAAAAAGTAACTCATCTCTTACACTCCATCTTAAAAATGATTTCATTTTTGTGATTTATTATTTGAGTAAATAAACCTTGTAAAAACTTACATACAAGCCCTTGCCTATCATTGGGCAGATATCCAATCACATTTGTGAATGCTGTGGTGGCTAATCAGACAGATGACATAACACAAGTTAATGTACATAACATCACTTACATGCACAGTATGTCTAATAACTTTTGTATGTTACGTAATGTTAGTTACATGTGTTATGGCACTTTCATACCAGTGTTTGGTTTGTCTGTTCCATTTTAGAAAAATGGCAGTGGAACATGGCGACCTCCATGGAAGAGGACCTGTTCCCTCTGTAGATAAAGAGCTCATTCCAAGGAAGCAAAAATACTATTTATTCTGTCTCTACTGACTTTAACAGCACATCAAAACATAATGCTTGAGAGGAGCCTTTAGAAAAGACACTAGAGGGGTATTTACAGCATCATGAAGCATAGGGGTGGAGACCAAGCAGTCGTATTTAACCTGCTGGAAGTGAAAACGGGTTGGAGTGATTGTGTGTTTGACTGTTTTTAACAAAAGTCCAATCAGGGCTCTGTTATATTCCAGCTTTACAGTCTAATGCTGCTGTAAGCTCCTCTTTACAAGTTGATAAGAAATTGAGCTCAGCTGCTCTGTGATCACAGCTCGTGCTTTCTCCTAATTCCAAATACTACGCACGTGCACCTATGTAAAACTCACTGTTACACAAGTGTCCTTTGTGGGCTCGAAGATACACGCACGCACTCACTCACACAAACACACACACACACATCCTCCTCCATCCATTCAGGAAGAAGCACAGCTCAGGAGCAAACAGACCTCCAAACCTGATGCTATTTATACAGCAGCAGGCACAAGGGCAAAGACCTTTATCCAGAACCCTCGCAAAGAGCCAAAGTTAATATAAATCCCTGACAGAGCACACAGCAGCAAAGTGACATAAGAGTCATGATACCGAAATTGATGAAAGTGAGAAGCACTTCTGTCATAGTTGGGTTTTATGGCGTTGATTGATCAGAATGCTTCAAACGGGACACAAGCAAGCAACACAGAGCTGAAGTCAAAGTTACTTTGACCTGCCTGTTGTGACTGCAGGGTTCAACTCACATATCATTTTCCATATTCATATCTGCCACCTACACTCACCCATCAACATGCACAGTCCTCACTGTGATCAGGACAGCAATCCATACAGCATACAAGTTTGCTCCTGCTGCCATTGCTCCAGGGTTGTATTTGTAGAGTTTTCTTGACATAACTATAAATCCTGTCTCCCGTTGATTATATTCATGTGCAACTTTGCAGTATCAGAGGGGTTATAATGGTATTATGGGGAGTTATAACCATTGAAATGTTCAAGTTGCCCGAATCACAAAAAAGTACTTTAATACCTGCTGTTTCTAACCATGCAGACTGAACTGGTTCTATCTAGAAGAGTGCACAAGTATGTAGATCCCCTCCAGGCAACGGGTGGTGAAGCACCTACTGCAATATCACTGCAACTGCCAGATGCAACCATTGGAGTTCCACCAACATTAACATGACTTTAACAGAAACAAGCATGGAAACATGGAAATTACCATTATATTGACCTGTAACTTTGAAGGAATTTAGTAAAAATTAAGTGTATTCTTTCTGGCAACATGGAAGTTAGTGCACACGTGCATGTTTCCAGAGAGAAACATGCTGTCTTCAGAGACTATTTTTACAGAGGAGGGCTGATACAGAGCTGAACATTATAATGTCACGTCATATATATATTAGATTTTGAACAATGTTTCTCAGGTGGAGGTGTATGGTAACCAAAGTAAATATTTAGTCATCAAGATCACTAAGTTATCATTTCTATTCTGGGTTTGATGATCTTATTGAAATCCCACCACTGAGCTGCACCTACTGAGTCTGGAGGGCAGTAGCAGGATCAGTCCAGGAGCTGACTGTGTGATGAGCTGCTGCTCTCCACAGTTAGAAATCAGGTGCTAAATACAAGCAGGTTATGACCGCAAACTCAATGAAAACCATACACTGCATATTTGTTATTTTCACAGTACTTTCCTGGCATGGAAATCAAGGGACGTGGCGTCCAAAATTTTATGTAGCTTTCCAACAATCTAACAATCATACCCACTCTATGTGGTGATTGGCCATTTGGGTCATCCCAGTCTCATAGACAAACATGTAACAGACCCACCAATCAACTAGGGGATCTTGAGGCAGTAACCAAACCAAACCATGATGTTGACATGTAACAAAGTAATTTTGTTGCCTAAACCTAACCATTAGAGTTGGGCAATATGTAAAAATTTTCCAAACGATCATCGTCAGCCCATCCATCAGCGATTGGCGATATCATCGTCTCCCCTCCCACGTTCTCCAGTCCTCTCAGGTCTCACCTGGGAGATGTGCACTATGTTATGCATGCTGCGTGCGTTCATTGCATCCAATAAACAAAATAAACTCATAAACTGTCTAGAAATTACATGTTGTCGCGCTTATTTTAATTTTAAACAGAAAAACACAACCACACACCTTCTGAATTCCAAGTTTCTTTCTTTCTGAACAACCTTAATTGGCTTGTTAATGCCTCGTAAAACACACTTAATTCAAACTCGACAGAAAAACGTAGAACTCGCCAAAACCATCTTTTGTTAGCCTGCCCTCTCTCTTCCAACAATCACTAACTCTGGTTTGGTCAAAATAAATCCTTAATTCATCCCGTGAAAACAGTGTAAAGAGTCTGACTCTTTACACTCTCTTTACAGGCTGTTTACCTCTCACTCATCACCCAGCTCAGTGCACTCATAAGCGGCTGAGTAGATATGTACTACACCACTGGATGAGAGCGTGATGCAGAACGGAGGCTGTCACTCTGCAGACTGTTACATTAGCAGAGTAAAATGACTAATATCGCCCTAAAAATCAGCCAAAAAAAGCAGTCGGCGATGGTTTTAGCCCATCATCGCTAGACGGTATATTCATTCAATCATCCAACCCTACTAACCATAGTGTGACCATCACCTAAACCAGTGGTTCCCAAACTTTCTCTGCTGGGCCCCCCTTTGGTTGATAAGAAAATTTTCGCGCCCCCCTAAACCTGACACACATACACATATTTTGTTTTCAGACTCCATTGCAGTTTATTTCACACATTGTAATTAATACAAACCTCATAAACTCTAATACAACCCTCATAAACTACAGGTTGCAATAAACTACAACCTCTTTTGGAATAAGAAATAAATAACGAAATAACAAACCACCTTAACAGTGTAATTATGTTCAGTGTAACAGGTTTCTTTTTTTTTTTTTTACTGTGTAACAATACTCAACATTGCTATCAATGCATTTTTCAAAAATTGCAATTGGCTTGTGTGTCTGACTTCCTGCCCACTCGACTAGCTATGTGTCAATTGACGCGCCATCCGTCGGAAATAGACTCGCTGCGTATTCTCCGCGGAGCAGAGCGCCGAGCCGCTTCTGGTATAAATTACAGCTCCGCAATGGCACCGCGCCCCCTGGGGGCCACTGACCTAAACTGCTCTTACCAAGCTTTATTTTGAAAGTCTAACTGGATGTTGGATATATTAACACAGCAGCAACACTTAAACACATCCTAGTGGATTGCAAGACCAGTTTCACTCAAGGCTAATGCACCTGGCAGCGCAACCAGATGCTATTGTGTCTTGTAGCAGTGCTGGAAGAAGGGACTGTCAGTGCCCTTCCTTCCCCTTCATCTTCCTGTTCGACAACAACACTTGCCTTGGAAGGTGAAGGTTAAGCCATGTTTGTCAGATGAAGGTCAGATCCTTGGCAGCTCGGCGGGGACCTGCGACTGGATAGATAATGGCAAACCTTAAGGCCAGAGGCTCTGCTATCCAGCAGGGGTCGCATCAGACCAACCTCAGACCAACCTCACTCCACTTTGTGAACATCATTGACCTCATGGTGAACAAAGGAGGAGGCCCACAAGCACTTGAAACTACAAGAAAGTACAAGTTGACAAGTTGAGGTAGGCTGAAGAAAGTTTTTTGCTACATCAACATCAAGGCTGCTCTGAGAGATGGGAGTTTGGGGCAAGACCCACTGGCAACATGTCAAAGACCTCTCCAGAGTTGCTGAAAAGGACAGTCAGTGGCTCTGGATGAAGATAAAGGACTCTCATTGAACCCCTAATTAAGCAGATGGCAACTTAACTTAACCAAAGTGTGATCATCACCTTAAATGATTTCTTTGAAAGTTTTATTTTAACTGGATATTGCATATGTATTATCACACCAGCAAAACCAAAACACATCCTAGAGGACTGCAAGACCAGTTTCACTCAAGACTGATACACCTGGCACCACGCCTCGCTATTGTGTCTTGTAGTAGTGCTGTAAAAGTGGAGATTCAGCACCCTTCCTACCGCTTCATCTTACTGTCCGACAACAACATTTGCCTGGGAAGGGGAAGGTCAGGCCACGTTCGACAGATCAGGACTAGATACTGGGCAGCCAGGCGGGGACGTGCCACTGGATAGATAGTGGCAGACTTTAGGCGAAAGGCTGTGCTTCCCAGCCGGGTTCACATCAACCAACCTCAGACCAACATCACTCCACCTTGTGTACGTCATTGAGCTTAAGCTAAACTGGTAGGATACAGTGGAGGAGGCCCACAAGCACTTGAAGCTACAAGACAGTACAAGTTGACAAGTAGAGGTAGGGTGCTGAGGTTTTATAGCCACATTTGGGGTAAGGCCCACTGGCAAGAAGTCAGACACCTATTTAGAGCTGCTGAAAAGGTCAGTTAGTAGCTTTGGATGAAGCGAAAGGAGTCTACGGGAACCCGTAAGTGAGCAGATGGCATTTAGGGGCTGATCCTGGAATGCCGGGAATCACTAAAAGATGCCATCGCCCAGTTAATGGATGGTTTCCATAGGATTCACCATCTGGAAACCACACAGACCCAGAGAGAGCAGGGAGGAAGTGGGACGCAGCCAGAAGGAAGCAGGGACAGCAGGCTTTTATTTTCCATCTTTGAGTGTAACCACTCACCGCAAGCATAAAGACTTTTACCTTTTTTGATAGGATAAGTTCATCTGAGGCCTTTAGCCTATAGTGTGTTGTCGTGTTCAGGGATCTTCACTGCAGTCTTGCTCTGACCGTGGTCAGTGTGGTCACAGATCTGTCTGAAGCTTCGTTACCTGTCACTGTACGCTCTGTTTCCCTTTGTCTGAGCTGTCACCTTCACTTGACTTGCCACACTTGTGTGAACTCCTCTCAGACCTCTTTCCGTCTCTTTCTTCTTTGTCTCTCTCTTCCAGCCTCCTCTCTTCCCCCGGTGAGAGTCGTGTTTGCTTTTTAGAAACTCTGACAGAATATTAATCCTGAAGACTGTCCGCAGAGGAATGTGCATCAACAAAATCTGCCTTGCCACATGAAACTTAAAATGGGAATAGATATTTGTGGGGCATTTCAGTGATGTTTGCTCTGCAGAGAGAGCATCGATCTGACTCTATTTATTTCTGCAATTCCGCGAAGCAAAGCTCACTGTGTGCTGTGTGTCCAGATGAAGCTGAGTAGTAATAATGAGTAAAGTAAAACTGTCTGGAGAAGGTGCACTGCAGATGGATTTAATATAGACAAAAACATGGAAAATAAATCTGGTTTGGTTGTTTGGGGCAGCAGAAGTAAATGACAGAGTTAGAATTTGTCTGGCCAGAAGTTTGCTTTATTCACATACTTTTTCTTTTTCTTTGTAGAAAGAAAATTACTTCTATTAATGTAGAGCAGGGTTGTCGAACCCAATTTCTTCCGAGGCCACATCAGCATCAGGGTTATCCTCAAAGGACAAATTGTAAATGTAAGACTATAGAAATATATTGTAGGGTCTTTGTCTATACATTAGATGATTTTGAATTTACTAAAGCAGTTTTTTACACAATATATTTATCAGGTTTTCTTATTTTCCACAAGAACAATAATAAAACAAACATGCAAGCAATATTAATGCAAACAAACAAACAAAACAACAGCTCAGATCAACAAACGTAGGAGGTTACAGGAAATCAGCCATGTTGCAGGATAATCACAGAATATAAGAATACATGCTCAGGAGACACCTTGTAAGATAATGGAGGAGAAATCAGGTCCAATATGATAGATAGATAGATCAATAACTATTAATGGCTGGAGGGAAATTAAATTGTCACAGCAGCAAAAGTACATGCAATGAACACAAAGATAAAATACACACAATACAAAAGAGTATACAGGATGGACAAGGTATGCTCAGTGGCAATTTTAATGAATAAATAAATAAATAAATAAATAAATAAATAAATAAATAAGCTGCAGGTAGACACTAAAGATCAATGGACTCATCAGACCACATGACCTTTTTCCTTTGCTCCAGAGTCCAATTTTTATGCTCCCCAGCAAATTGAAGCCTTTTTTTCTGATGATCCTCACTGATAAGTGGTTTTCTTAAGGCTACACAGCTGTTTAGTCTCAGTCCCTTGAGTTCTCTTCACACTGTGTGTGGAAATGTTCTTACTTTCACTATTAAACATAGCCCTGAGTTCTACTGCTGATTTTTTATGATTTGATTTCACCAAACTACTGTTACATGCATCACCACTATCCTTCCAGGTTTTAATAATGTGTTGGACAGTTCTTAACCCAGTTTTAGTAGCTTCATCAATCTCCTTAGCTGTTTTCTTTGCTTGATGCAGGTCAATAATTTGACTCTTCTGAAACAGAGTAACATCTTTTCCTCGACCACAGGATATATCTTCTGACATGGTTGTTTAAGAAATGAGAAGCTCCTCACTGCATCAGTTAGAGTTCAATAACTTGTTACCAGCTGAAACATATTAATCTCTGCAGTCATTATCCAGTGGAAGGATCTGAACTATTTGCTTAGTTCAATCAAGGTGTTGACTTTTTTTTGGCCAGGCAGTGTAGTAATAATAATACAGAATAATATAGAGCTATAGATAGCATTAAATATATAACAATAGCAGCAGAAATAATAGTGGTAATAATAAGCTTAGAAACTGTAACTAGACCTGTCAAGCTTTCCAGTTCTCTAAATGTTGAAGGTGTGCAGGAGGCTCAGAGAAGAGCGATACCTGTTGTTTCATGAATCTGGACAGTGGCGTCTTTTCTGTAGTCTCTCAAAAACATGAAACACGAGAGCACAGGTGTAGTGAATGGATTAAACTCTGTCTTCATCTGCTTCAACATAAGCTGCGAATGTTAGCATGTCTGGTTAACTAACATTACCTTACCAGCTGCTGTAACTTTACCTCCAGATAAACTTGTTAGATCACACTGCATCTGCATTTGTTCTGTGGGGGTTTGAGGAGGAGGATGTGGACTGATGAAGAATCAAAGTGGGTCGATGATTATGCATTCAACTCTGGCTCGCTGTCTCAGGTCTGAGCTGAGTTAGCTTAGCTCTTATCCCAGCTGTCTTCTGCGATCGTGGTCCAGCTGGACTGGCAGGGTGACCCGTTTCAAAGTCCGCTGCACTAATTGAGTCCCTGCTCTTCCTTTTCCCATGTTAATGAGTGTATTTCTGTCATCTATCATGTAGATGAACCTGCTATACTTCACCATCCCACCAATGTTTACTGAGATGTAAGCTAGCTATAGCCTCAGCCTTTTAGCATTAACATTATATCATGTGTGCAGCTGTCAGGTAACTTTACATTTACACTTTAACGGGGTTCTTGTTTACAAGGTGTTAGATGGAAACATTAAAACATCAGGTGGAGACTTCTCAGCTGACTCAAGGAGTTAGCATTAGCTCACATCAGCCAGCTACACTTATGAAGTCTATGAGTCATTTTTTTTGCTGACAAAATCCATAGTCCTTGCTTTTGTGTACGTCTCTAAGGATTTTGTTTACGTCTCTAAGGATTCAAAGGCCTTGGGTTTCGACAAGTGCTCACAATTTCAATGTTAAATCTGCCACTGTTGTCACCGTAAACTGCATAAATGTAGTGCAAGAATGGAAATTTTGGCAGGCTTAGCAAAGGGTCATTTTAGGGGTCAAAAGAATGCTTGCAACTACGGGGTATGTATAGTCTGTGTGTAATTTTTAACTGGGTTGCTTTTGTGCGGGTATAGATGGATATCTTTTTGGCTTGACTCCAAATATCCTCCCATGTCTCTTCATCATTAGTCACTGACAATTCCTTCTCCCACACACCCTTGATCCTCTGTGTATTTATAGGAGACATGCCACTCATTATGTCATATAACAAACTCAGAGACACCTTCTGTGGTTCCTGAAATAGCATTTTCTCAACAGTAGATATCTCAGGGTGATCTATAAAGGTTGTATGACTTGAATATTTGAATGAGGTGAATTTGAATCTCCCCTCTAGATGGTGGGCGGATCGCCATGCCTTTAAAGTATTGATCGTGATTAGATTGCCATGATTTTTTTCTTATGGTCTTAAAATTTTTTAAAAATAATAAATCCTGTAAACATAAAACGTTTCGATAATGATGTTTTAACGTCGAGCCAAATAGAGGAAGTTTCATTCTTTACCCATTCAGATATAAATCTCAAGTGAGCACACAGTTGGTATACTTTGATATTTGGCAAATCTGAACCACTCACAAACCCTAGCAGCTGCAGTGCTGCCATTTTTAGTCTAGGTCTGCGTTTACAACATATTAAAAAGAGCTGAGCCGACCATTCATGCTAAAGCAATTTAATATACAAAGTAGTATAAATAATAAAGTCCAATTAACAATAAAGGTTGTTTGAGTTTGTGTAACCTGCATGCAGTGTTTGAAATGCAAAATGTATATTTGCTTAAAAATGAGGCTTATGTGGCTCTCGCAGGTCACAAAAAATGAGGTAATGTGCTGGATTCTGCCCACGGGCCTGGAGTTTGACATGATGTAGAGCTTTTATTAAACTGTCATAATGCTTAATAAAATCAATCAGGCGTTCACCTCGGCACAGCCTTGTCAACACAGCCAGCAGTGGGTGGGCAGTGAATATAGACTAAACCTTCAAAATAAAAGCTGCAAAAGGTACATTTCCATAACTTGAGAGTAATTCATCTGTTTCCCCTTATATACTGTTATATTTGAGTTCATTATAGGGAAACACTATACACTGTGATTGGTTAAAAGTAAAAATAACACTTAATTTTTATTTATTTATTTATTTTTTAAGGTTGTGCATAAGACTGACAACCATGACTTGACATGAACATGAAGAATGCGTTATGGCTGTTTGTGACTGTTGTTGTGTGTGTCTGTGTGGGTCTCCCCCAGTCTTCCTGACGAGTTATCAAGCTGCAAATGTTGACATAAACGTTTTACCCACATCAAAATAACCAAAATGTATGTTTGTTGTGTATTTGATATGTCAGAATTGATATTCCAC
This sequence comes from Lutjanus erythropterus, assembly GCF_056507025.1. Classification (NCBI taxonomy): domain Eukaryota; kingdom Metazoa; phylum Chordata; class Actinopteri; order Lutjaniformes; family Lutjanidae; genus Lutjanus; species Lutjanus erythropterus. The sequence goes on along the minus strand of NC_139326.1, from coordinate 38,723,030 downwards.
CGGTTAACTTAAGTTGTTCAGAATTCCGACAAGATCACAACTATTTCAGAGCAACTGGCGTTGTCTAAGGCTGCGAGCTATTAAATGTGTAGACTGGACCGAGGATGCAATCAAAACTGCTGGTATTGGTTGCTGTGCCCATTGACAAGCTGTTGTGGTCCGCCGTACTTCCGTTGCCAAAATGCGCTCTCATTGCAGCTTTCTCATTCTTTACAAACTGTTAAATTGTCTATTGGCTGACTCGACCCAGGGTTCGAGGAGCCAAACGCAGCGAGAAAACCACCTCTGCACCATATTTCTTATCATCAAACGGCTATTGTCTGCATTCACTGGGAAGTTCCACATTAATGGATGGCAGAGTGCTATGGACAAAGCCGGACTGGCACTGAACACAGCCTACAGGACCACATAGGTGCAGTTTTTCAGTAAAAAACTGTAATTTGATTCACACCAAGAACAGGGACACAGTCAGTCCAAATGTCTGTGCAGATCAACAAGTAAACTGAAAGTACCTTGTAACAAGTTAGAGAAAAAATTGTGTCTTAGTGAAAAGAAATCAACATTCATTAGGTCAAATTTTGGAAAATGCTATTTTTTACTTTCTGTCCAAGCCCAGATGAATATCAGTCTCATATCTGTGTTTTAACTACAGAGCTGCTGTCCTGATGTGGTCAGACCAGAAGGCTGGGGCAACAACTAGCCTGGCTTTGTCCAAAATTCAGAAATACTCATACTTACACACTAAATTCATCTTTTTTTGATACATGATGTAAAAACAACAAATGTGTTCAGGGTGTAGTCACTGTGCAATGCTTCCTCGAGTCTTGACGTGAGTTTGTCAAGGATGAGGAGATCCTTTAATACTGATACAACTGATACTGAGTTTTAAATAGGATTAAATAGGATCTGTCTCACAAACACTTTTTTTTCAGTGCTGCACTCTGCTTCTCTGCTGTTGTTGTGTGTGTGTACGCAGCGATCACCTAGAATTCACACAATAATCATTTGTTATCTTCATTGAAAAACTATCCTGTGTGTGTTTTGCGTACATGTGAATAAATAATTAATAGAATAGTGAAACGTAATTGCTTTTATTTGGTAAAACATGCAGTGGCACTGGAAATGTACTCAAAAGCCTTTTCTGTATTGCTATTCAGGAACACATTAAGGCATTGCAGCTTTATTTATATTCAGACACAGCGGTAATTCAAAGTGCTTTACATACTGTAGGCAAAGAACACATAAATATACATAAATATATATAAATATACATAAGGTACTTACACAAATGACCGTTGGAGTGCAGTAATAAGTTGCAAGTTGCCTCAAATGCAACAAAGGAAATAAAGTGCAGCAGAGAAAGCAATCAGTCAAAGGCACAGGAGAACAGCAGAGTTTTTAATTTAGATTGAAAGTGGCTCTGGTTAGGGAACATTTAATCAGCAGATTAATGACGCATCCACCTCATAAATCACGACACATGGCTGTCCACTGCATAATAGTACATTAGCTGCTTTTTAATGCTAAAATCTATTGATAGGGATTAGGGATGTTCCTGGCGACTCATTTCCCTGACGATTAAATGCAAAATATAATTTAGACTAGTCGATTCATGAAGCAGTTAAAATTGAGCACAACTAATTAATTGATCACGTTTAACACTGTCGGAAAAAATACTGTGTATTAGGAGTCATTTGAAGCTGTTAATCACAGTCTACAATCTCCAAACTGTATTTTAAACGCTGCTGAAGTGTGGCACTTTGCGCTGTGCAATAAGAACATTGCACATTAACCTACACAACATGATGCAACTCACTAAATGCTTCACCCTTTCAGTCTGAAAAGGATCACATTATTTGGGGTTAAATAACATTGTTTACTGGGAGCTGATCTTAGCTGCCAGCTTGCTACAGAGTGTGGCTAATGCTAGCAGTGATAGCAGCAGCAGCTGCTCTGCTTGCAGGTTAATGTCAACTTGTTATTTGTTTTACGTTGTTTTCAATGCTCATGTTGTTTCTTGAGTAGTGATGATGTGAAGATGATGAAGAAAACATCCGCTGACACCGACTTGATTATATAATAAAAAGTTTATTACAAAAAAGTTCAGCATCGACCAGGCACCATGGTTTGCCTGTGAGAGGACTCGAAGCCAATATGAATCTCTCTGCCCACAAGACATGTAATGTGGCTTATATACATTTGGGTGTCCTTTGTTCCACAAACAACTTCACACATATGGTATACATTAAAGGGACTGTTGTCTAAGGTATGTCAAAACATGAAGAAGACCTCCCAAAACCAAGAGGTACCACATTCTTAACACTCCCTTGAGATTTGAGCTAAAGACCTTTTTCACCTTAACAGAGCAGAATCATATAAAGTAGAACTTGAGACACCACACTCACATCTTGTTACGTCTTTTACACCATTTTTGTCTTGTTGCATCTGTTTTGTCTCATTATGTCTTCTGTGTCCTGTGACATCTTTAATGTTGTTTTCTGCGTTTTCGTTTTCTTACATCTTTTAAATTGTTTTTGTCTTGTTTTGCATTTTCCACCCTTTTCATCTTGTCATTTCTTGTTACACTGTTTATGTTGTTTTTGTCTTGATATGTAATTTTTGTCTTATGTCATTTTTGGCATTTTGTTCTGTGTTGTGTGATGCACTGATGGATAGGAATCATCTTTTCTATGTTAATGTTTCATCCATTTAGGTTGAAATCAGTCTTGATGTTGGAGTGCGGCGTGTAATGATGCAAAATGAAAATAATCACTAATTCCCCTCAAATGCATTAAAACTAAAGTAGCAGGCCTGTTTTGAAAATATATGGAGTAGAAAGTACAGATATTTGTGTTAAAATGTAGGGAGTACAGTACAGTAAAGTAAGAAGTTTTCAGAAAAATAAGTACTCAAGTAAAGTACAGTACCTGAAAACTCAAAATATGTGTATGTGTTACTTCCAACCTCTGTTCATGTTTTAGCAAGAAATTAAAAGACAAATGTAGCATTGATTGAAGGAGCTACCTGCCGCAGCATCTGCATGTGTCGCCGTTGCCATGGCAATTCTTTATGATTCTCACTGTGCAGTCTACAGGGAATCTTTCCTCTGGTGCTCCGTTAAGCGCATCACTCCACCTTGACAGCATGTGCACGGTCTTGTGAGATTTGTTGTCATCGTTCTGAATAGGAGTTTGTCAGAGCAGCTCCGCTCTGGCACAGGTACAATGCAACAGATCAGCTGTGTTTAATTGCTGTTGTCGTGTCATGCTAATCCTGTTGTGGTAATCAGGTTATCTGGCAGGCATACAGTAGTATAGATGTTTGTGGGATTTCATCCTCATTAAATGTCTCCCCACAGCTTTGATGAGTAGGCAGGTGTCTCTTGGATGCTGTCCTTGAGACGTAGAGATGTGGGGACGTTTTGTAAGACATACCGGGGGAGGGCGAACAAGGGAATTACAGCTTTTCATGAAATAACTGATATCACGCAGTCAGTGTCTTATGATGAAGGTCCCTCTCTGCGTGAGCACAGCTGCAGAAAATGTCCAGGACAACCTCACCTGAAAGAAAATCATTTTTAAAGCAGCTATATATGACAGTGTGACAGTGTGGAAGCGATAAACCAACAGAGAATTAGCGCATCAATCTGCAGCTCCCCCTGGCTTTATGGAGCTTTACATTGAGTTGCGGCTCATTGTTTAGCTGTCTGGCTCACAAATTTGCTGGTTTGGTTCACGTTCACCGCTCTTTATGTTGGCTTTTGGCCAAAACAGGCAGCTGTTTTCAGCAAAAACATCTCTAAGAACCACAGCACCAAACATCAGACCAACACAGTTAGAGACTGCCCTGTTAGAGTTGGTAGAGAACAAAACAAAGCTTAAATTTTGGACTTAAAAGAGTCACTGTGAAGCTCAGTGTGGTGACTCCAGCCACAGCGTCATCTTGTCAGTGCATGGCTTAAACTCCCACCTTGTCCAAACATGGGCAAAGTGGTGGGGCGTATGATTATAATAATGTTGGCAGCCAATAAAAAAGCCATAACAACATGGAAAAGTTAACTTTCTCCCTGAATCTTTGTATGGACAAATTTACTAATTACTGGAGAAAGTGGACATCTCATTTTAATAGAGTGGCTTCTACTCATGACAACGTGTAATTAATAAAAATATATGTACATACATAAGTGTGAGTATGAAGGTATGGATATATATATGAGTGTGTGTGTGTGTGTATGAGGGTTGCAAATCATAAGCTCTTTCCTTAATTGATCAATCAATTAATCACTTGCAAAATACAAAAAATACATTTTTTCGTTTTTTTTTTCCTGTTAGAACTTTTTTTTTTTTTTTTTTTTTTTTTCAATAAAAGTTCACTTGGAAACCTTTCAAAGAACTCTACAGAGCACCCGACATAAAAGGTTATATACCTAGAGGCATCTGTGAAAAGTTTCACCAAGAACCCCCTGTGAGAGGTTCTACAGGGAACCCTTATATGGTGCAATGGTTCTGTGTAGAACCCTCTCTGGAGATTCTATCCAGAATCTTTCCACCTTTCCAAGGGTACTACCAAGACTCTACTGAGAACCTTTTTATATGTTATGGGTTTTATTTAGAACACAGCCGGGGGGTTCTACTTAGAACTGTTTTATACAAGGGTTCTTATACAAAGAACACTTGACAAAGTATTGATGAAATAGTCATTCAAGGATTTCAACAATCCTTGAAGAACTTTTTCTTTGTTTGGATATTTATTTGATAATAGATCAATTAAATTTTACATGATTGATTAAAGTCTTAACGAGTGATTACTCAATCATCGACTAATTGTTATCATCCCTAGTGTGTACAGATATTATTGTGTATGTATGTACATGCATATATGTGTATGTATGATACAGTGACAGGATGGTCTTTTCTTTCTTTTGTGTTGGGTTGTTGGAACTGAAGTGAGCTGAAGTGAACTGCTGGTCTGATTTGGACTGAGAGAGTCACTGAAGGTACATTTGTAAGTAGGGATGCACCGATCGGGTATCGTTCCAATGCCGTCCTCACATACTCATACTTGTACTCATAAAACTACTCCAATACCCAACACCCAATACCACATCACGAAAAGTAGCTGCTCGACATAAGTAAACATCTAAAGAACTGCCATGATGCAGAGTTCAAGGCTTTTGCTGATGCTTACCCTCTTTTCTTGGACGAGCCGTCATCATCAGCGAGAGACTCGTTGTCCTCAACAACATCCACTAATGACCACAGCGACTTTGGGAACTGTCTGTAAAATTCCATGTAAGTCTATGTAAAACTGAAATAAATGCATAGAGTGCAGCCGTAGACTGCAGCCAGCCGCTGTCCAATAATTCCTGGCGGGTGTAAACTAGTTGAATGTCTCTGCAAATTAATCTGAAGACGAATAAAAAACACAGCTGCCCCTTTCTTTTATATATATATATATGTGTGTGTGTGTGTGTGTGTGTGTGTGTGTGTGTGTGTGTGTGTTGGGGGACCGTGGTTCAGAATGTCACTGAGCCATGTTTCAGGTCTGCCAAAAAAACCCTAAACAGAAATCGTGAACAACAGTTTCAAAGCCTAACTCACATGTTTTCACATGTTTTCAGCAACAATTTTTTAACATGTAGAATGTGTTTAGAAGAAAAACTCCCTTTTTCCTTAACGCAGACTTTCAGATAATTAAAAAGGGATAGTTACATAAAAATTCACTGTGCACAGTTGTCATGAATGGGGAGATTAGCTTGAGACTAAAACCGTCTTTTGTACCAGGCTGTAAACATGTTTATTTCTGTTGTTAAGTTGGATATTCTAATCTGGGGCTCTATGGGGATTGACTCATTTTGTAGCCAGCGTCAAGTGGCCATTCAAGGAGCTGCACAATTTAGCACTTTTGCGTTGGCTTCATTTTTCAGCCCTGGAGGTTGCAGCTTCACTTACATTCATCAGGTGGGCACAAACATGACTCAATCAGTGATAATGCTGCAGAACTGCTGCAGCTGTAAACAAGCAGCTGTTTGCTACCATGCTCACCATATTGACTTAAAAAGTGATGATATGTGTTGTTCACAGCATATCTCCACCGTGGCAGGACTTATAATTGTTACCTTTAGTGTTGTAAATTAGGTCTTTATGTAATTGCAACCATGCAATCAAGATTTTCCCTGCTATTAAAACAGGTGTGGTGAGTCACCCTGTCAGCGGCTAATGCAGAAATAGTTCAATTTTGTTTTTGCTAACTTATTGTGGTCGGATGTCAGTGTTAATGCTGTTTCAGATGCTCATCTAGCCATGCTAACAGCGTGGTTTGAGCTAGAGATGTTCTGATGCCATTTGTTCCCTTCTGATTCCAATACCAGTTGAAAGAAATGTACAGTGGGACATAGCAGTCATCAACTGCAGGCCAAAGGTAGTTGACCTGTCACGGGAGATGTGTTATGTAATTTTTATTTTACTCAGTAACAATTCGGGCTGAATGATTTTGAAAAAAACATCTTAACTGTGGTTATTTTTTCAGATTTTTTTTTTTTTTTTAGAAAATTTCCAGATTCACTGATTTCAGCTTCATAAACACAAGTACTTTCTGGTTTCTTCATAATCTTTGCTGATTATCACATACTACATAAATTTGGAGATAATTTTTGGTAGGTTCTAAGAAATTTCAAATATGTTGCTTGGTTATTACCACGTATTTACCATGAAATTATAAGACCTGGAAATTGGCATTATCTTACTTTTTAACTGTTGATATTTAATATATTATTAATAGATTTATACAACATTATGTTGCCATTTTTATGTCATTTTAAATTTTAGTTTCCCAGTTACTGCTATTTCTAGACTATAGATTAAATATTCATTGGTTTTCATTGGCCTGTTTGTGATCAGGTTGCCTTATTGGCGACTTAAATGCAGATGAAAGGTTTGGATATTAATACAACTTGTACTTAGTACTCAATTATGATTTTGAAAATAACTAAGTAGATAGTACAGACCCCCCCAAAATAAACTGCTTACAGTAATTACAGTAACTTGAGTATTTGTAATTAGTTACTTCCACCCCTGTATTTTGGGTTTAGTAAATGACGTGGTTCTGGTGGTGCACAGACTGTGGTACCCAGCATTTTAGGTTGTATCAGAGGCATTTTCTGACACTTGAACAAGCTGAGTGTGAGTGATGGCAGTGTTGGTCAATCAGCTTGTCTACAACTTTGTTGCGGACAGAAATACCTCAACAAAAGAAGTTTCTAACCTCAGTGAGACTCATTCTTTATTGTTAAATAACAGTTGAATGAAATAGAAAGAACTGTCTATATTTGAAAAATAGTAAAAGTCTTCATGGGTCGCATTTTAGTCAGACTGTACTTACGTAAAGAAACGGCACATATTCTGAGCCTGTTTCCAGCCTGTAGAACCCCATCATATTTGAATATGATTTTCCGCCGCAGTGTGCTGTATTTCTAACTTTGGCCACTGTTTGAATTTATTTTTAAACAATGACTGCCTCGATCGACTTGTGTGTGGAGCAATAACATTACGTAATCACAACCAAATGACTCCGCTCGCACATCAGGCTCTCGACAAGCTCCAAAAAAAGCAACTCTCCGTCAGATCGCTCCATGCCGGATGGAGGAGGAGGAGGAGGAGGAGGAAGTGTTTCAGTAGGTGAAGTTCTCCTCTGCTGTCAGTTTGATAAGGCCGGCATAATGTGACCGCTTGTTAATAGAACAAACCTTGTTGACTGCATGGCTCCCTTGGCGCGCTATCAAAACTCCGCTGCTGGATGCTGCTGCTGTTAAGTGTCCTTCAGCGCTGCTCTCCATTTTTCAAAGCGCGTACAGCAGATAACGGCAGCATCAGTGTGTGGGAGAGGCCGATTGGGAATCAGCTCCTGATGTGTGTGTGGGGGGGGGGGGGGGGGGCACCCTGACTCGTACTGTAGCTACAGTAGATCAGAGAGCACAACAGCTGTAACAGCCCTGTGTCTGTGTGTTCTGTGTGAGTGATTGTTTATTTTCATGCATTTGTATATGCATGTGTGTGTGTGTTATGCGCCATGCTATGCGTGCATAAGCTGAAGTGTGTGCACGTGCATTAATGTAGGTGTCAGTTTGTGCGTCTGTGTAGGTGTTTCCACATGATTTTACCCAAATGAGTTGTAGTGATCTGCTATGACTACCACTAGAGGTTATTAAACATGTTTTTTGAGCTGCAAACTAAATTATATTTCTGTGCTGTGATGTAATACATCAGTGTGATGTGTGGTGTTTATAAAAATCTGCATTTAATGGGTTAAAAATGGCTCAAAACACTACTTAGTGTTTTAAATCATCCTGAATTTTGCGAGGCCAATGCTGAGTCAAGTTGACCATTTTGGACTGCTTGACATTATGTATTATTTTACTGTGGTTATTTTTGTATTGTACTATTGATGTTAATTGTGTGCAAATTGTAATTTTTTTCTGTTCCTTGTATTTTATTAATTCTGAGTAAATGAGCAAGCTTGTATTGGGAGAGTGCGCCTCCTACTGTTGCAATTGAGAACTCAGGTAAAAAAAAAAAAAAAGGCAGATTAGTCAGCAGTCGTGAAGGAAGGAGGCTGCCTACAGCTAGTCTGGATCAATACGGCTCTTTTGACAGTTAATTTGGATTCTTTTGGATTACCTTTTTTGTGGAATATAGTTTTTTTTTGTACACTTCTGTGGATCCTAATTTTGTTCAGCTGAAGGATTTTCTTTTGCTGTGTAAAAGGAGAATTGTCTGTCTGCCTGGAGAGAAAAGAAAAGTAAAAAGTCAACTTTTCTTCTGACTCCATGTGGATTTGTAAGCAACCCTTCAGTTTGAGATGGATGCATGGTGAAATATTACAAAAAAAACAGAACGCGTCAAGGCAAAAAACTAGACAGGCAACCAAGTGTCTCAAGTTGAACTGAAAGAATTTGCCATCACAATACGTTGAAGACCAAAATCAGTGTGATCAGTGTGCTGAAACCTCGGGACAATAGTTCCCAGTGAGATGTCTCTGTCTATATTTTGATGAAGATAAATATATGTAGGTTCTTTTTCCTATTCTTTTTTTGCAACTGACCTGAACTGTTTGTTTTATAAAAAATACTGAATTGGACTGAACAGAGGGGTATCCCATCACCATGGATAAAAGAAAAGTCATTTAAGTGATTTAAGTGAGAGATCTGTTCCCTGACTGTGGCTTAAAAGAATCCCTGCTCAATAATCATTGAAACTGATCCCACTGAACCAGCCTGCTCTGTGGCAGGTTAACTGTCAAGCTTCATTTAGCTGTGTGTCAGAGAATTCCAGCCAGGCAGAAACAGAATATAAAACAGACAGTTCCATCAAGTGTCTTTTGTGCTCTCATCACTTGTGTTAGACCTTTTTTCTATGTGATCAAGCATGAATTTACATGTTTAATTCAGTTCCAAAGAACATATTAATTAAAAAAGGAAGAGTCATGCCTTACAACTTTTACCATCTTCAAAGACCAACAGGTTATTTGACACGGAATGAACCTGTTTATTTGAAAGCTTAAAATTCATAATTGAAGAAAGAAGTGTGGCAAAGTTTTAAAGACGTTATTTATTCTTTCACTCATTTGTTCAATCTGTGAAGACAAAAAACTTGAAAGTCCAAATCATGACCTTTTCAAATGGACATCCATGGATAAGAAAATGTTTTAAAGAGCAGCTGATTATGTCGTTGATAGTATCAATATCAGTATTGAAAAATTATAGACTCATGTCCTGCAGCAGGTCAGACATTTACTACAACTACAAATAAAGAAATAAATACGGGGGTGTGTTTTTAAAAATGATTGTTGTGGCTTTTTGCCCTTTTTGCTGTTGGAATTGAACCCCTGTGGCTTTTGAGGCTTCAATATATGAGGATGACATGTCCTAGAATCCCATTATAATCACATTGACTGTGTTTGTGGTTTCTTGCCAAGACACCTCCTTTGTTTTATTAATTGTGGTAATATTGTCCTTTTTTTTCCATGTTGAACCCTTTATATTCTTAATAGAGTTTGATCCTCAGGATTTGTTCTGCAGCTGAGAAGAAAACTGCTCTCCTTTTCTTTTTGTGACATCTCCTCCTCTTCAACAATCAGCTGTTCTGGGCTGCTTCTGTTCTCCGTGCACGCTCACCATGCAGCTTGTTTTAGCCTGGCTTGAGTTAGCGTTGACTAGATGAGGCTAAATTGTCTTAGTGGAACAGCTTAAGCCTTGAGTGGAAGTTGAAGTCAATTCAGGCCAGGCTTTTTCACTTAAGCACACACTTAGTTATCACCCTTGATGGAACACCCCCCCTGTGAATGCTGGTTTGTTTTGGTGATTTATTGAAGCAGAAAATTGATCTTGGGGTTTTCTGGGAGAGACTGTTTTCTCTGTTAGTTTTGTGTGTGTGTGTTTTTTGCTGCTCTTGAACATGAATACACCTAACTGAATTGAGAATTACATGGTGGGTTTTATTGTTTGTTGGCCTATACTATATGCTTTGCTTTTGTCTGTGTGTTCTTCAGGGCACAAGATATCTAAGGTTTAGTATTAGGATTTAATATGCTCTAATTCAGTCCTGTGTGCAGATGAATAACTGATGCACCTTAGAAGGGATTCAAACTCACAATCTTTGGCAGCCATTAGTAAGATGCATCTGTTCACTCTGATGTCACTTTAGTGTATCTAAGCTGCATTTACACACACTGTAGTATTACAGTTATGAAGAGGTTTTTGGACTTTCATCATATTTGTTTGTGCATGTGTCATGTACCAAGCAATCGAGGCAGAACTCTGTAGCAGGTAACTCCAAAACCAAGACACATGAACTCATGTAACTGACTTAAAGCACTGACAGCAAACACCCAGTTGTTGTCAAAGATGCTTATGAGCAAATTCTAAACCAAACAAACTGATGTGTTTCATGCAACTTTTAGTGACTGGAAATGAAAGAAACTGAACATGTGCTCATGTTGTGGGTGAGCGTGTGAACCGTTAAACCAGGGGTCCTTCACTGGCAGCCTGCAGGCCACATTCAGCTTCCGATCTGGCCACTGATGAAAGTATTATGATTGTTATATATTTCCAGTGTTATGAACTGGTAAAATTCCAGGGAAAAAAAAGCTGTGTTAAGTTACTGCTAACGCCATCATTTACTACTGCTGCTGCTTCACATTAAAAGGCAAAATAAGAGTTGACTTTTGTTTTGCAGTCACGGGAAATGCAATCTGTGTTTTCAGTTTTCAGCGATTGTTTTTGTGAATTTTGATAGCTGATCAGTTTGAAATATTGCAGGGAGTGATGGTACAATCAGGAGCAGCCACAGTGACGAGGACCTGCAGGCTGCAGGTAACAAACTCCTTTCACTGTGCCCTGCTGTTCACACACTCACGCCCTGTGTGGAATAAAATCAGATCATGGTCAATTAATGCCCAACTTCTAAAAAAATCTCCCCCAGAATTTTGTGAGCAGTAGTATTAAATTAATGTATTGTTGCAATCAGTTACTACAGGTGTCACATTCACAATAATGCACAACTATAATAACATCAAAACCAGTTAAAGTTGTCTAATATTTTCTGTAATTACAGATTTTAACCATCACTCCCCAGTAAACTGCCTCTGAGAGCATTTAGCTATCAGTGTGGATTTCCCTTTTTTTCATGTCTGTTCATACAGACATAGGCCTATAAAAAAATAACAATTCCTTTGGACTAGTGTTGTTGAAAGCCACTGTTGTAACCATTCTTTAAATGTTACAAAGGGATTTACAAATAAATGCTAGTGAAAGTGAAAATTCAGTCATTATCTACTTAGTCTCATGCCGATTGAAGGTTGGGTTTAGTTTTTTAGTCCACAAAACACTGCTGGAGTTTCATGGGAAAACATTGCTGCAGTATCTCCCAGACAGCTGAAGTTTTCAAACAGAATAAAAATATAAAGTGCCTCCATACTGCTCGTCTGGTGTAATCCAAGTCTCCTAAGGCCCCAAAATGCCACGTTGACTAAAAAAAAATATTATTTACACCATGTTTTTATCCTGAATCTTCACTGTAGATCCTTCAGCTTGGAGACATGTTCATGTGCACATGCACACTGTCTGAATTGGGTGTGTGTGGTGTGACGGTGTGCAAAGGGCATGACCAGACTTTAGGAGACTTGGATAATGCCAGACGAGCTGTATGGAGGCATTTAATGTTTTTTTTTTTCCAATTGTTTTTTTACATTTGAAAACTGGTTAATTGTTTGAAAAATTATGCAACACTGTTTTCCTGTGAAACTCCAGCAGTGTTTTGTGGACTTAAAAAACTAAACCCGTCCTTCAGTCAGCACAAGGGACAGTAAATAATGACTGAATTTTCATTTATGGGTTAACTGCAAGCTGCTGCTCACTCTTTCTCTTCTTCTCTCTACTCTCTATTACTCTCACACCTAGATGTGCTCCCAAGTATCGAAATTTGGCGGCTATTATTTAACATGAATCAGTACTCGGTAGTACCAAAGGTTGGTTACGTGCTTATCTTAATCAATAGAAATGACTATGCTAATAGATGACAACAATCAAACCAACAACTAACAAGATTACAGAGAAATTTATTAAGAATATGTTCACATATTATATGCAGATGCACTCATACGTGCGTTCATCCTTGTTTGTTTGTACATCTATACGTATATATGTATGTATGCCTGCACAAGTGTGTGCATGATTGTGTTTGTTGAGAGAGCAAGAGTGAGAGGGTGAGAGAGAGGGTGAGAAAGAGAGAGAGGAATCAGGTGCAGTAACTGTGATAGATGAACAAATAAATGAAAGCTGCTGGCACGGGAGATTTGAGGTGACAGTCAATTTGAGTCAATATACGTCCTACACTCACACACACACACACACATTTACACAAACTCAGCAGTAGATAAAAGTAAAACAAACACATGGCAAACCACTATAGCACATGTGTGTTTATAGTGATACACGTATGATTACATAACCTCAGTTTACCTCTATATGTGAAAGTCAATGTGCTCACTGTCAGACGTTCTTGTCTGTCCTCTACAATACATGCTCTGCTTCTCTACACACACACCTTATTATGTGGAGTTAATGCACCATGGGATACATTGCTGTATGACTCACATGGACTTTCATCATGGCTGAGAGGAAGAGAGAGAGAGAATAGTGCAGGCAACACCACAACACATGTTTGCAGCACTCTGCATCTGTGTGATTACCAGCTGCTTGCACTTACATTACCATAATGTATATGTCTTTACATTTGTAACATGTGGAGTATATTTGCTGCAGTTAACAAATAAATATGACACATTTGAGTTGATTAAAACAAGCCCCTAAAACCATACATTGTTTTTCCTGCTAAAGTCTGGCGTGAAAAAATAGCAGATGTTAAGTAATAAAATTATAAGTGCGACATGAAGATCAGTCCATGTCATACTAATGAAATAGTGGTTCATGCCTATTCATTAGCTCTGCCTGAAAAAGTGCTGCAATATACGATTATTTTTATTAACTAAATTAAATCAGGGGTGTCAAACTCAACCACAGAAGGGGCCAAAATTTAAAACACAGTCTAAGTCACGGGCCAAACAGGATTAACATTCATTAAACTGTCTAAAACTATGTTTTATTCAGAAATATGAATGTGAACAGCCAGACTGCAACAACTTTTTCCTCAATAAAATAAATAAGATTTAAAATATTTTTTTTCTTCAACAATAACAAAGGAAAACAAGAATATTTCAGCTCAGAATATTTAAGCTCACATATCCAGGTGGGGGTTACATTTGAAAATGCTTGCTTTTTGTCTGGACACAAGATATCGCACACTTTAATTATGCAAACCTTCAATGGTACTGCATTTGACATAAAAATATGCTCATATAATAATATTACAAACCCATCAGCCCATCAGGGCATAGTAACCTGCTCAATTTAACTTTAAGACCAAAACGCACTGAAAACCTTTGCTTCTATGGCGCACTGCAGGCTTCAGATTTAAAATTTAACACCACAGAACCAGCAGTATTTTAGGAAAAGGTTAAACTGCACACTGACACACACTGAGGAGATGAAGAGGAGAGACAGAGTCTGAACTCCTTATCATGACTTACAATAATGCAGCAATTAAGTATTTAAAAGTACACAAATCAGACTTGGAGTAAAAAAAAAACACACACCACAGAAGTGTACATTAATATTATGATTCATGATCATAAAAAGTTTTTTATATCAAGTTGACACATCTGTCCATATTCTCTCTCTCTCTCTCTCTCTCTCTCTCTCTCTCTCTCTCTTATGTTTATTTTTACCTGGTTTCAGGTGGAGCTGCAGCTCATCTCCCTCCTCATATACTTGTGTTTATTTGCACTGAGTCAGTTGCCTAAACAGACAAACCTGTTTACATTGTCGTTTGACAGAAGCTTGCGTCTTTTGCGACTGTGAGCTGATTTATTTCTCGAGTTGCGCGGCAGCTGTTGCAGTGCATTGTGGGACTTGTAGTATGAGTGGTGGGAGTGCTATTTACCGACGGGCCATTCATAATAGACACATGAAATTATCTCACGGGCCAGATATATAATTGGGCTGGATGTGGCCTGTGGGCCTTGAGTTTGACACATGTGACTTAGATCATAGCCAGATTCACCAGTTGGAGGGTCACGGGGCAAACATTTGATTTCGGCCCCTGTTCACCACCAGTGTTGGGCAAGTTACTTAAAAAATAAAAAGACTTATTTGGTACTCGTTATGACATTACTGATTACTTATGCATTACTGCAGTGGTTCCCAAACTGGGGTATGGGCACCCTTTGGAAGGTTTGCTTTTCTGCTAACCTTCATTTCACTAAAATTCAGCTTTTGAATCATTTTTTGTCAGTTCCATCCCCAATTATTGTTAATGACTGATAAAAATTCTGCTGTTCCAAAGATCGGATGCTCAGGGCTCTGTTGTAAATGCCTCGTCTTTCTCAGTTGATGGTGCTGCTGTCTGACTTCCAGGTGAAACTCCTTGAGACGCAATCTGCATTTCCTGTCCAGTGGCCATTAAGCTGTAATATTTTTTCTGAAATATTTGTGTGTGCGTCCAATCAGGAATCATGTGTCCAGTCTAAAACAGGGCCCTCATTTCCATTCATGCTTGCTGGATTGACTAGTTTAAGTTTGCTATTTTATGTTACAAAGTGTTTCTTATTGATAGCCTTTGTGTTTGTTGATAATTGTCTTTTTTGTGCTGGTTTATAGTTTTAACCATTAGTGAGATGGCTGCTATATTTCTTGAGGCCAGATGTATTTTACATATTTCCAAGTGCTTTTCTATTATGTTAGGGCTGAGAGCTGCTCAGTCTGTGCTGCTTGCCAAAATATTGCATTGGATTCTCCATAATCATTAGGCAACCCCTAGAAAATCATGTGACCTCAGGTAAAGTAATTTTGAAATTTTGGCTAAACCCTAACCCTGAGTAAGATACAAGGAGTCTGTCGCCAGTAATCGAAATCCATGAGCCATTGAAACACATAAATACACTAAAAAAGACAGCTTGTGCAAGTATAATAAGTTGTTCAGTGATGAAACACCATTGACTGACAGTATAACTGCAGTACAGACAAAGTGAGCTGCACAGTATGAACAGTGCTAATGCACATAATTTGTTGTTGTATGCTTTTTGTTCAAACCATGGACTTTATATAAAGATGGATGACAGCTCCCCAAAAAGTGAATGATGACTCAGAATGTAAGTCATTATTTTGAGAAGGCTTCTCATTATGACTCACTGGATCTAATGGGCTTACATATATTCATGACTACATGACTGATACCTCTTTAAAAACTGCTTCAGTCTGAGTTTACGATGATCCCATTCAGGATCTATGTTGACTTCAATGTGTAGGAAGTTCCATATTTTGATCCCTGAACAGAGGGAGTCATCTGTGGGAAGGAGGTTTTATAAAAGGGCACCTGACAACTATCCACAGACACGGAGAGGCTTCTCCAGGTTACTGGGCACCAGAGGAGTCTGCATGCATTTATGGATGAATGTAACATTAGCGAATTTGATAAATTAATCAAAAGTTGACATATTCAGTATCTCAAGAATATGACAGTGGTGAGATCCACTTGTGGACTTGTGGACCCTTGGTGGCCCCATGTTCAAAAAAAAATGCAGCAAAAGTGCCCTTTTGGATGCCTCTATGTGGATAAAAGTGCCCCTTGAGTGTCCCTCCAGTGGAGACAAGGTTAAGTACCCAATGAGCTGTCTTACCAGTAGACAAGCTGTGATGCAGTGTCATATAGGCTGTCATACATGCTAGAAAATTAGTTGGCCTCTACATGTCTCCTTCCCTGTTAGTTTTTATTACAGAACTGTAGTTGTTGTTGTACTTTAAATCACATAATAAAACCCCTGCCCCTGAGACAGCCTGAGTCTGACCCTGGTGAGATCGCATTGGATACATTTCCAAAACTTTAAGTGCATGATTATACAACAGTAAGTATTTTCTTACTGTTACTAGTCAACTAGTCTAAATTAAATTTTGCATTTAATCACACAGGGAAATAAGTTGCCAGGAACATCCCTAATAGAAACTTGCAAAATAATAGTAAATGTACCAGATACTAAGAAAATCATATCATCTGCATATAAGTGAAAACTTTTTTTGTTGAGCTGTTTGCTGCCTCTGTCGTCATACTTCAACAACTCACGATGCTAAGTGTGAGATGTCAGAGTTTCATAAGAAAGCTCTACATGTCCTAGTTTTGATTACCACTTGAAGACATATTGTACATATTTCCTGTGAGTTGGATATGACATGAACGCAGCATTAGTCAGACAAAGCTGCTTTAAAGAGGACGTTTTGTCCCCCCCAGGTTATCGTGACACAAAGATCAACATCATAACCTGCAGAGACAAGTGACTCTTGAGATGATTTGGACTATTTTGGACCATACGTTCATCTCCAGACAGAGCAGAGAACAAACTGGCAGTGACTTCAGCATAAGTGACGCTTGGAGGTTGAAGTAGGGACTCACTCACGCTGAAGGGCCCTCAGAGAGGCCCCTGTAGACTGAGTGACCAGCGCTGACGTCTGCACCAGCCTCTTGTCCCGCACATCACCTCTCCTCCAGCATAAAAATAAACCCATCCACCACCTTCATCATAGCAACAATTCCCTCCCTCCCTCTCTCCAGCCACCCACCCATCCTGCCCCACGCAAGACCCGCTGAGAGCTCCTCTTCCACCCACTCCATCCCAGCTCGAGCACCGCGGGGATGCATATATAGCCCAAATCACACTTGAGTGTCACTCGTCTCTGCCGGTTATGGTGCTGATCTTTGGCTCTCTCCAGCTCTGGATGGCTCTGAGCCTGCAGAAACGTTGGGCCCAGAATAGAAAGCAGCTACTTCTGCCTCAACCTCTAATTCACTGTTGTGATACAACGCTGAATAAAGTCAATGGACCCGCCTGCGGAGACTTTCTTTGTCATGCAGCATTTTCTCTCTGTCATCTGTTAGTGAAGCTCTAGTTGCAGACTACCATTGCTCCCTTTAGCTTATCTGGGTCGCTCTTTTTTATCTGAGTCTGTTGAGTAGCCTGATACTTTAAAATTTTATCAGGGCTGTAATTGGGCCATGTGCTGTCAGAGGTAATGAATGGGGAAGTGAATTTAATTGTTGGTTCGAGATCCCCATCTTGGAGGACACGTGGTTAGGAATGAGCTGAAGTAAACACTCTGAGTTGCCTGGGGACTGATAATGGGTTGTAATAATGATTGATAATGGATCAGCACATAATCAGCACCATTATGTTTTTTCTCTTAATTGCTGCATTTGCCACTGCATTATAAAATCCCATAAGTGCTGCTAAAGCAGGTATGTAATAGTTATATGAGGGTCTTCACCTCTCTGAGAACAACCACTGTATACTCTCTCTTAAGTAATAATCTATGATATAATCGTGGTAATAAATGTCCATTTTATGACTCTTATTTCTCATTCCTGTGCCAAAGTGAAATAAGCTGCTGAAGGGACACCTTTACAAAGTTGTACTTTGATGGGTTGTGTTTCGCAATTTCAGTAACTCTCTGAAACCTCTCCTCATACAGCCATTTTGCAAAGTGTGGGTGAGAAAATAAGCAGGACTTAAACTTCCCCATATGGAAAAGATATACATAAATTTTATTAAAATTCATATCACCTATCTGAAACTTGTGTCAGTCAAACCACATACAAGCACCTTAGTAAATTTGTGTAATATGAAGATTATATACTTTGGGAACTTTTAAGTGATATATGATGATAAATCTCCATAGTGACTTGTTGGGCAACCATTACCAGTGGTGGACAAAGTACTCAACCACAGTACTTGAGTCAAAGTATAGATACTCCTGGTTAAATATTACTCAACTACAAGTGAAAGTTGCTCAGTCAAAAATTTACTTGAATTTAAGTACTAGAGTACTTGCTTTTAAAATACTTAAGTATTCAAAAGTACAAAGTACAAAGTACATTTTCTTATATCAATACATTGATATATTATTGTTTTTATGATGCATTTACAGAACCTTGTAACTCTCTGAAACCACCTAATGATGCGCTGATGCTTGTAGAACCACTCTGCTACACAAAGTCTATAGAAACACCTATAAAAACTTCAGCATAGAAATACAATCAACAACAAAAAGGACAGATAAATGATTGAGAATTTTTTCTGGGTTCAGAGGCAGTGTATACATTGGTTATGCGTAATTAATTAATTAATTATGCAGATTTAATTTAGTCTTTCCCGTGCCATCGCCATTACTGAGTTTTGTTTGAATCAAAGGGAGAGTTTGCTTGTTCTTGTTACAGAGCGCCTGAACACAGCATGTGGCCAATCGCAAGTTGCAACAGCTGACTTCAAAGCCGTGCTTAGTTTAAAAGTAATGAGTAACGACAGCCTTCCCAGAAATGTAGTGGAGTGAAAGTCAAAAAAAAAAAAAAACTAAATTAAAGTACAGATACTCAAAAAATGTACTTCGTTACTGTCCACCATGGACCATTACTTAAGGCAAAATCTTTATCTAGGTATTGTATAAAGACCTTACAAAACATGGAAAATGTCACATATGAGCCATACAATAAATAAATATTAAAAGAAAACAAATTAAAGCTGTGAGCTGCATTTGATGGGCCCTTGCACCCCAGCGCCTGTTGGCTTATGGAAGCTGTGGCCCCGTTGGCAGATGCGGACTGGTCAATGAGACAAGGCTCTGAATTTTCACCAAATTTGGACGCTGCAGAAAAGAGTTTGATATCACTTCCTGTCTCCACTTGGTGGCCCTATAACTGTAAGTCCTAATTATCATGTAGATGTGTTCAGGGTGAGAGTCTAATCAAACTTGTGATGTTTGGTGCAGATTTGATCATTTATATTAAAGTTATGGCATCAAACTTTGACGCCACACCCTTCAATAATAGCAAAAACTTTTTTGATCATAAAGAGGTCTAGATGACACACATCAATTCTGAAGTCGTTCTTATGAAATTTGTTCGTGTGTAAAATGCTAAAATTGACCACAAAATTCAAAACAGCCAACTTCCTGTTTAGGCCAGTAGTGCCCAACCCTGGTCCTCAGGTACCACTGTCCTGCATGTTGTAGATGTTTCTCTGCTCCAACACACCTGATTCAAATCATCAACTCATCATCAAGCCTCTTCAGAAGCCTGATAACAGCCTGATCATTTGAATCAGATGTGTTGGAGCAGAGAAACATCTAAAACATGCAGGACAGGGGTCCCTGAGGACCAGGGTTGGGCACCACTGGTTTAGGCAGTGTTTTTTTTGTATGTGTGGGCGTGATACATGTCTGTACCGATTTTGTTCATGTCGATGAAACATGCTACTGGGGCGGCTAGGCCACGCCAACACCAAAATCCACATCACACATCAATATTCACCACAACTGACACGTGTAAAAATTTGGTGAGTTTTTGAATATGTTTCAGCTCCCAAAAAATGCATTGAGATCAGTGAGAGAGGCCCAGGAGCTGGAGCTCTCTCTGCCCCGGCTGTGGCTGCGGGTCCCAGGAGCTGCAGTGTGAGCAGCCTCGCTGTGTCCCAGCTGCTGTGGAGGTCTGGGGGCTGCAGCATGAGCAGCCCTGCTGCTCTGTGAGCTGATCATGATGCTCTCTGACCCGTGGATCTGCAGCTGAGCACCGATGTTTTCATTTTCATTCCAGTAGGTCCCTTCTTCGAGAGAGACAGTTTTTTTTGTCGGATAGTTCGTCACAGCGTCCCCTATTGCCTTGCAGCGAAAACAGCAAGTGACAGAATATATTTAGTGTTAAGTTCTCTTTTATATATTTCACACAGCTGCTTCTGTCACTTTTAGACTGTACAAACAAGTACAACACCACGAATGACTTCATTGTCTAAAAGTGTCATCACAGAGATGGGCGAGACTGAATCATAACGTCGCACAGACTTTTCAGCCCACCTTTGAGGGTGGCCTTTGGAGGTTATACATAGACCTGGGTGATATTACTGGAAAACCTATCATGAGAGTGAAGTTTTAGTCAATATTCATAGTCAATATTCATAATTATTGATCATATAATCATGACTAACAACATGTTGTGTACTCCAAAGGATGAAAGTGGCTAAGTAAGTGTGTTTATTTCACTGGGTGATATAGATAAAATCAAATATCACATTTCACCAAGTACTTTTGTCAGTAGCATTTTTTTTTTTCATTTTCCTTCACCAATAGTTGAAACTATTAACAACTGATTAATCATTAATACGATACAAACTGCAAATTTTCATTTCTAGACTATTGATTAATTATAAATACATTTGAACTGGTTAAATTCTTCACAGCCATCAGTCGATTAATGATTAAACATTAACATCCCTAATTAACACAGTGAGACTTTTGGCAAATAATCATCAGTAATGTGGATATAAAGACAAATGATTAGTAGAAGTAAATTCAGAAAATTACATAACTTTTCTTTTATACATCCTTATAAAACAGGCAATGACAACACATATGCCATATCACAATGTAACGATATCCAAAATCTAAGGTGATGTCAAGTTTCATTTAATGATACAATATCATATCAATATATTGCCCAGTTATAAATAAATCTCTTTATATGAACTAGTTTGTTCTAGGAGGAAGCCAGCTTAATTAAGAACTTAAGAACATCGCAGAACAACAGTAATCCAGTTAATACTAGCATTTACAATAGATTTCAAGGTCATTTATTTGTCATTGTACAACATGGGGTTGTGCAACAAAATCAAAGTTATACAACAGACAATTAATATAATAGGATAAAATTTAAACAACAATAGAGAGAGAACTGAGAATTAGAAAATCATATCTTTCCAAAAAAACTTTAAAAATTATAACTACTAACACTGTAATTCAACTTTTTGTTAAGAATTTATTCTTTAAGGGTTTTTATATATACAGAGCACATGTAATTTATGAAATATTTTAGTTTGTTTTAACTCTTTAAATGTCTAAACTTGCTAAATTAAAGCTAAATAAGAATTAAGGTTTCAAAATGTGCATTTTGATTAGCGTTAAAATAACTGTTAGCAACTTTAAAAAATAATGGCTGCTCACTATGACTATGCTGTGAAATGAAAAAAATGTATTATTTTGTCAATAAGACATCAACTCCATCAGATTGAAGATCTGACATAACTCTAGGTTCTGTTAAATTACTGAATATCTGTTTGATATTAGTATTTTTCTTTTATTTAATAAAAATAAACACATTTTTAAGAGTCAATGCCCATTTGGGCCCCTTGTCAAAAAAGTCTGGTATATGCCCCTGTATGTGACATCACCTCTGTCACAGAAATGTTTTTTCTGTTATATTCATTAAATATAAGTTCAAAATGATTTATAAAATGAGTTAACCAAAAAATCACAGTACACCGAATGTATTTTCTTTGTGTTCTAAATGATTTTGTGTGTCTGACAAAGTTGACGAAATTCAAGTCCTCAGCTGCAAATAATTCTGTTTCATAATAAATTCTATCACAAGGAGGCTGGCCTGTTAAAAGGTTCAATAGCCAAGAGTGTGACCTTTCAAAATATATTTTCCAAGAATTCTCCAGAGTGAGTGATATACAGTTCAGTTGGGTGGGTGAGACCACCTTTAATGGAGCGTGGTCCGATGTCTCTTAAGTTGGGAGGTAACCCCCTGCTGGGATCTAACACAGGATTATGGCTTGTGTCTTAAGGAGTTGTAACATTTATTGACTGACAAACATCCTGAAGTGTACACACACCACACTGCTACGTTCACAGCTATAACCTGACACACTCTATCTCTGTGTCTCTGTGTCCTGACTGCACAAAGCTCGCTAACGCACACAGCCTACACACTACTATTACTACAAGTTACTCCGTAAAGGAGTACGCCACTTGTCCAACATGTTTTAGCTTAAATGCCCAAAGCTTAGTCCTGGTGGGCGGTCAGCTTAGTCCTGGCACGCAAATACACTGGTGGAAAAATCTGCATATATACATATACTTTAAGGAAAATAATTCTGCAGTGCATTTTTTAAATTTGTGTCTGAGGGAAAGTAAACAGCAGCAACAAGAAAGTGAAGATATCATGGTCGACATCCTTCCAGAAAAGGTTTGACATGTGGGAAACTTTGACTGCGTTTGAGGTCCTGGATCATTAATGTGAAGACGGCGTTCGCCTCCTCTCATCCTGCCGGAGTCCTGTGTTCTGTCGGCTCCGAATGCATCAAGCACATTAGTTTGATGTAGGATGGTGTAGTGGAGCAGGTCTCTGTAAGTTGTGGACACAACAGTCTCTGATTTCCTGTTACTTGGCCAGCGCAAGTCCAGTTTCATCCATGTCATTTTCCTGACCGGACATTAGCTAGGATCAGCCTTAAGTCCAGTCTGGGTTGGCACGGCTCTCATCCCAGCTCTCATCCCTGGGGCCTTTACTGCTCAGTACACGCGGGATATGATATGTGACCTGCAGTCTGAGCACTTCTGCTTGGATGGACATGAAACTCTCCTGGCTGAGTCATCATCAGTGGTGGAAAGAGTACTGCTCAAGTACAAGTACGGTTACTGCGCATTACTAAAGTTACGAGTAAAAGTGCTTGTGCTAGAAAAATACTTCAGTAAAAGCACAAAGTGTTCTTCTGAAAAAACTACTCAAGATTATACAAGGCTGCAAATTTTATGCATTTTCCTTAACTAATGAAAAAGATAGTAACTGATTAATCATTAAAACTGTTTTAGATACAAAACATGTAATTTCATTTTTTTTCTTTTGGGGATGTTTTGGTTAATTTATCTTTTCCGAATTGCTCTGTCAGACAAAACAATGAGGTGCAATTACTGCTGTTTCTAGATTATTGATTAAATATTGATTCATACATTTTTAATTAGTTAAATTCTTTATGGCGATTAATCAATTAATGATTTATCAACATACTCCAAAACTTGGAGTTTTTTTCATGTGTCAATGTTTTCTGTTTAGTCTGTTTGGAATCAGATCACCTTATTGGCAACAAAAATGCAGATGAAAGGTTTGGATATTAATTGACCCTTCACTAAGCCCCACCTCCAAACAGCAACTGTCCAATCATAGCTTAGCAACTGTAACTAGAGCTGTCAAGCTTTCTATTTCTCTACATTTGAAGGTCTGAAGGAGAATCTGCATTTCAGGAGTCTGGACAGTGGCGTCTTTTCTGTAGTCTCTCAAAAACGTAGAACAGAAGACCACACGTGTGGTGAATGGATTAAACTCTGTCTTCATCTGCTCTAATATAACCTGCAGACATTAGTATATCTGGTTAACATACATTACCTTACTAGCTGCAGTAACCTTACTTCCAGACAAACTTGTTAGATCCCACTGCATCTGCATTTGTTCTGTGGGGGTTTGAGGAGGAGGATGTGGACTGATGAAGAATCACAGTGGGTCAGTGATGATGCATCTCACTCTGGCTCGCTGTCTCAGGTCTGAGCTGAGTTAGCTTAGCTCTTATCCCAGTTGTCTTCCGCAATCACAGTCCAGCTGGTCTGGATGGGTGACCTGTCTCAAAGTCCGCTGCACTTATTGAGTCCTTGAGTTATTTCCCACATTAATGTGTGTATTTCTGTCATGTAGATAAACCACTGTGTTTCACCATCCAACCAGTGTTTGCTGAGATGTAAGCTAGCTTTAGCCTCAGTCTTTTAGCATTAGCATTATATCATGCACTCAGCTGTCAGGTAACTTAACATTTACACTTTCACAGGGTTCTTGTTTTAATACGTCAGATAGAAACAGCAAAATGTAAGCAGGAGACGGACTTTCTGGCAGAATCAAAACGGCCTTACACTTATGAAATCTGCTTGTGAGTCATTATTTTGGCCGACAAAATCCACAGTCATCAGCTAGAAATGAGAAGCTGCTTTTGTTTACGTCCCTAATGATTCAAAGACCCCATGTCTCAACAATTACTCCCAATTTCAATGTTAAATCTGCCACCGTTATCACCGTAAACTGCATAAATGCAGTACAAGAATGGGCAGCTTGGCAGGCTTAGCGACAGTAACGGAGGAGGGTGGGGCTTAGGGCAATGGGTCACTTCAAATTGTACTCAGTAATCAGTTCTAATTTTAAAAATAAAAAATAAGTAAATTACATGGTAAAATGCATTCTTGAGTATAAGTAAAAGTACAGACTTGAAAATCTTTAAAAGTACAAGTACCCAAAAAAAACCCCACTTAATTACAGTAATTTGAGTGTTGTAATTAGTCCATAATTAATCTGGTAGTTTGATAAAACGTCTGAGGAATAGGACTGTGAACATGAAAACATGAAGGGAGATGTCACCTGCACTTCTGAAGGTGCAAACCTGATAAAACAGGGAAATGTGGGCAGTTATCCTCATATTTAATACCAACACATCTCCCCCTTGAATGACAGCTGGTGTTTAACCCCACCTTCAAGTGTTGCCATCTCTAACACCTATTAACACATTTGATTTCCAGTCCATGGTGACTGAGCGCTGTACGCACGGGTGGAAAGTGTAATTCATCTTCTATACCCAGATCATTCTCAGCTGGTTTTGTGGTTTTCAGCCTTCATAATAGCACTTCTGTAACCTTCTGTGCCATTGAACCCATTTATATTGATAAGCGCTCTTCTGTTGGGCTGCGTAGACAGACCTGTGAACAGTCAGAGGGGGGTGTATGTGGCTCCTGCAGATTCTTCTATATTTCACACCCTGCTCTGAGACGATAAAGCCCACAGTTAAACTATCTATAATTACTTCCTCTTAGAGACTGATCATCTGTCGCTGCCGCTCTCCATCATCCCTGCTCATACCTCTCCAAACAGAACCAACCGAGCTGTCACACAAAATAGAGAACTTTTCATGTCCCATCAAAAAGCTGTTGTGCCACAGTAATGGTGACATATCTGGGCGAGCTGCAGGACTAGGATCATCCATCACACATATTTAGTCAGGGTGGAGGCGTAGACCAGACCCAGTTTCCAGCAGAAAGGTGTTCTAAAATATCCTTCTGAACAGCACGTATATATCCTGCATGCACATGGAGGAAGTGTTGGTGCTTTGCTGAAAATAGTAAAGATGAAGAAATCAGTGAGAGACATGTCATTCAGAGATACACAAACCAGAAGTTTCTCAGGTACGTTTAGGATAATATTGTACATTTAGCAATGTGAGAAGGACTAAAGTACATACATACCTATGGACCATACCATTTTTATCTCAAAATTTGGACATTTTTTAAAATCTTTTAATTATGACCATTTTGAATTTTCAGATAAAGACAGAGTTTAATCCATTCCCCACATGTTTCATGTCTTTGAGAGATGACAAAAAAGAGGCCACCTGCACACTGCTTCAACATGTAGAGAAATGCAAAATACAGTTGCTAACCTATGATTGGACCGTTGCTGTTTGGAGGCGGGGCCTAGCAAAGCGTCAGTTGCATTGCATTATGCTAAAATTTGTTGACAACAAGTGTGATCATCTGTCTGCTGGTGTTTCTCGACCCAGTGGACCTTTTTCTTTCTAGAGATCCACTGCGTGGTGTTTAGGAACCACAGTTCATGATACTTATAGTCCATTCTTATAAAGGATTTGACAAAAGTTGCTTAAAAAGGTAGAATTGTGTTTGATTTGAGGAGTTTTCAGGTTTGGATAAGTATGGAAAAAAGATGAGAGGATGGGAAAATATTTGTGTTTCAGAACCAAAGTCTGTTGTCTGAAATATAAAATGTCATCATACGAGCAATGTTTTTGTGGCGTTTGGATCAGTCAGCCAGCGCAGCCAAATTATTTACCACTGAACACACACTCCTACACAAAGCTGCCTGTACATCACAACCTGCAAAACAGCTCTGCTCCAGGTGCTCTAAACTGTACCAGGCATCCTCCATCAAATTAGTCTGAAAGAAAATACAGAAAAATCTTTCTATTGTAAATATATAATAACCTTACATGATTTTAGCATTGCAGCTTGAATAAAATGCTGGGTTTTACAGTAACTAGCTGCAATTTTTTGGCAATTGCTTGATAACATAATAGAAAACATAGTCGGAAAATAACATTTTAACAGCTGGATTTTAAAAAAAAAATGTGTGTATAATAAATATCTTGCTATTTGTACTCAGATGACAAATATGGTCTGAAAAATCTACTGAGAAGTCTGGAAATTTGAATCTGAGAAATTCTGAAATGGAAAAAGTGTAGGAACCCTGGTTGGAACCACTCAGCAGGCGCTTCCAGTGTAGCTTTTCTTAGTCATACAGTTGTGAGGCTAAATTGCAAAGGCTACTAGAGGAAAGGTCACTGGTCATTAAGGCATGTTGGCAGCATGAATGTGTGCAAGGAGTTTTGGCAATGTGTATTAAATTTCACAGAATTTGTTAAGACAGGCCGATGAACTGACTGCATGAATTAGCCATTAGACATTTGGACCAAGTGGGAAAAGCACTGGTATAAATAACAGCATTAATGATGGCTCCATTCCATTAAGTGTCATAGTAAGCCAAGACAGTGACTGAGCATGTACAATACCTGAGCAGTAGAACTGGCTCACCTTAATGGAATGCAGCCATCATAATGTTACTAACCATTTTTTGAAGACAGGGCTCATTATGGGTTCTTTGTAAGAGTAATGTTTCCATTAGAACCCTTTTCATCAAAAAAAAAAAAAAAAAAAACAGGGTTTCTTTGTATCATAATATAAAAGGGTTCTCCCAAATGATGCGTTGGTGGTGGTGGTGAAGAACCATTTTTTGAAGAAAAGGTTCAGCATGGGTTCTTTGTAAGACTAAGGGTTCCTATGAGAACCCTTTTCATTCAAAGAACCCTTTTTGAAAAAAGAAAATAGTTCTTCTAGGACTGTTGGGATCTCTCTCTCTTTTGTCAAGGGCTCTTTGTACCATAATATAAAAGAGTTCTTGGTAGAACCCCGTAGATGGGTTCCAGATGAAATCCTTAGAATATAAATTGGTTTGTGCTAGAACCCTTGTAAAATAAAAAAGCTTCTCAGAAGAAACTATTACTTTTCCAAAAAGGGTTCTTTTTTTAACCATACTATAAAAGGTCTCTTGGTAGAACCCCCTTGGTAGGTTCTAAATACAACCCTTGGAATACAATAGGGTTTGCAGTAGAACCCCCATCGGTGGGTTCTCGTTGGCAACCTTAGAAGGTGGAACGATTCTTGATAGAACTCCCAGAGAGGGTGGCACCATAGAAGGGTTTTTCTTTAGAACATCTCATAGGAGGTTCTAGGCATAACCCTCATTGTTGGTTCAAGGTAGAGTTCTCTGAAAGGGTTCCAAGTTGAATCTTTCTAAAAGTTTCTGCCCGGAACCAAAAAGGGTTCTCCTATGGGGACAAGCCAAAGAATCCTTTATAGTTCTAGTCAGCACCTTTATTTCTGAGAGTCCCAGCATCAGTCACACCCTTATCTGAGATACAGTATATTATGAGTAAAAGTAAAAAGTGCCTTGTGGACAGAAGTGAGTCCATTCTTTTGTCCCTTCCACTCTGTGTTGGAATGGTGTTTGTGGGACTGCAGAGTCTTTGGGCTGGAGGCGCTGAGTGTGCCAACAGGCTACTTAGTGTACTGGAACCATCTGCTGGGATTGCATTGTTTCTCCCTGTGGATAGGAGAGGCTGAGGACTGAGTGCAGAGATTGCAGTAAGAGGCGCGATAGAGTCAGCGCCAACAGCTCTTCAGCTGAGTCAGGTAACTTTGGAGGTCAGACACACTGCGAGATTCATTCACTCGCCAGTCCCACCTGCCATGTTTAATTTGGAGCGATTGATTTCCAGAACGGCAGATAATTGATTGTCCACTTAATGCTGTGGGCCATGTGAAATATCAGAACTCTGTGGAGTTTGGAATGCAGTTAAGACTGGGTTCTCAACAAGACTTACAGGTTATTACAAGGGATGCAACAGATCGCACTTGTCCCATGTCACTTACGAATCACCCCCAACGGTTCGGCGTGCACATGTACTTTTATATGAGTAATAACACCTGAAATCTCAATGTCAAGTGAAAAGACAGGACAGATGTGTGTCGTGTTTTACTCTGCAGCTCATCTCTGTGAAGAGTGACCGACTGGACATCGGGCATTTTCACTGATGTAACTATGCTGTCGTCATAGAGACAGATCATAAGATTGTGACATTTTTTGAAACTTTAGTGATATATACTGTTATAACTTACACACACACACAGCTCCTCTCAGCTGACCAGAGTAGCTCTGTGTCTGTCTGTCTGTCTGTGACACAGTGTGTCTGGGTTGATTGGCTAGTACTCATGACTTCTAACCAATCAGATGATGCAGGCGGGACACTGAACCAGACTGCAGTGTAGTAGTGTATTACACTGTACAGTGTGTAATTATCTATTAAAGATGCTATTATTTCATGGTATAGTACAGTGCTGTATAATACAGTAGAGCACAGGATTCGAAGTACACTGTTTAGTATTATTCTTATAGTGTAATTTTATTAGATATATCTAATATTATTATAATTATTATTATTACATTAAATTACTATGGTGATAACTGCAGACACAGAGAGATCAAAGCCAAGTGCATTTACAAAATAATTCAACCTGATCCGATCCATGACTTAAAATCATGATACTATCCGAACCAGGAATTTTGTGCTCGTTGCAGCCCTGGTTATTCCTGTATGAAATAACGACAAACATGTATGTAACAATGGCAGCAGGAGTGAGCGTGGGTCTGTCTCTGGTGGAAAAGCCTCCCTGCAACATTCTGACAGCCTGGAACGGAGCCACCGCCTGATGGTTGTGAGGAGTAAATAAGGCTTTGCAGTAATCATGATAAGAGGACATAAAAGGAAATATGAATCTCTCAGTCAAATAATCTCATCTCTGCTATGTTTTCATTTGGAAAAAAATGGACTCAATTGAGACTTTTATTTCTTCAGCCAATAGATTCTGTCCTGGCTGGTGCCACCACCAACTACTGTTAGTGACTGTGAGCCTGAACGCAGTCAGCTGCTGTTTTTCACTGAGCAGCAGGACAGTTTCATAGAAAAAAAATGCTTAAATGGCCTCAGTTTTTATTTAAAATAGCCTCATTGTAGTAAAGTCTCACCAAATATACTAAACTATCAACTTGAAACTGATAAGTAATTGAATTAATGAGTTAATACAGTATGACTAAAATGAGTATATCAAGAGCCAGTAAAAGTGTGAAACATTTTGGACCTGAGTAGTAGAGGTTGGCAGTATCCGCTCTTGTGCAACATTGAAGGACCAGTGTGTAGGAATTAGTGCCATCATAGTGATGAAGTTGCAAGATTGCAGCCAACTCTCGTGCCAAGTATTTAGGAGAACGTGCAATGGCTACAAAACTCGCAGAAAACGTGAAACGCCTCTCTAGAGCCAATGTTTGGTTTGTCTGTTCTAGGCTACTGTAGAAACATAGTGTATTCATGTGTGCACAAGCATAAACACACATTAGCTCATAAACAGAGAAAACATGTGAGCTTTGAATTTCCTGTGTATAAGGCCAATTCAAAGTGCGTGTGATTTATGTACTGCCAAATTAGAAAGGAGGATGGTTAGTTTGCATGCAAGATCCTGCATCTGTGTAAAGCTTAACATCAGTTTAAAGGGATAGTTGATGCAGAAATGAAAATTCAGCCATTATCTACTCACCCTCATGCTGATTGAAGGTTGGGTTTAGTTTTTCAGTCCACAGAACACTGCTGGAGTTTCTCAGGAAAATAGCATTGCAGAATCTCCCAAACAATCAACAAAAAAATGTGAAAAAAACAACAACAACAGTCTCCTAAAGTCCTGACATGCCAGTCTTCACTGTAGATCCTTAGCTGAGGGGGGCATGTTCACATGCACATACACACTGTGTGAACTGTAGCCGTTTCTCAATATGTGTTCTTCTCTGTACTTCTGTTCTTGTGTACTTGAGAAACATCATCAGTCTCAGTCCAAGTACTGTTCCAATTCAAAAGTCCGCATCTCGCCAAGTACAGTCAAATACCCGGATGTGTTCTTGCCCCACCCGTTTTATCAAGGATGCATCGGGTGGTGACTTGTGTGGACTTGGGGCAGCCACGTATCCCAGAATGCATTTCGTAGCAACAATGGCAGAGGAGAGGACCCACAACTTTAAGTTACAAGTGTCGAAATACTACTGTTTTAGTACCATGGAATGCAATTTTAAGATTATTTTATGTGAGAATGTAGACATTAAAACTTAAAATATGTGGTCAATTCATCACGATAGCGTGTAGTTTAAAATTTGCTCCGATGTTTTCGGAGATGTGTCGTCCTGCTAACAGGACGGCCAGCATACCTCGCCAGCTGGCAAGATGACCGGGCTGTTAGCATTCATGTTACCCTGCTAAAAACAGCCTTATCCCGGCATGGCGTTTTGAAATTGGCCGCTGGCTCTGATATCTCTGTAGAAGTAAAACGAGATATAATTCATTTTCCGAAAATTTAAACCAAAAGATACAGGGTTGTGTTTTATATCATATTTCGTTTTATTTCAAATATACATTAATAGTGAAAATAACTGGAAGTGGGTAAGCCAGGATGAGCTGAGATGGTGACATCATCAAGTACGCTACTGTCCCAATAGCAGAATGACCGTCCTGTGTCCTCCTGTCCTCGAGAGACTGTACTCCCAGATCGAACTTGGTAAGTCCGAACTGCCAAGTCCGAAAGTCCGAACTCGGCATACTTGGTATTAAGAAACGGCTTGTGTGTGTGTGGTGTGATGGTGTGCAAACAGCATGTCAGGGCTTTTAGGAGACTTGGATTATACCACAGGAGCAGTATGGAGGCATTTCATGTTTTTTCAGTTGTCTTTTTACATTTGAAAACTGGTCACCATTCACTTCCATTGTTTGGGAGATTCTATCCCTTTAAGGCTTATTTGTGCCTCCTGTAAACTAATGAAACTAAATAGGTCCATTCGACTTGGGCAGCTGTTGTGCATGAACACGCTAAAAGAGCAGCATTTATTGAACTTGCTCAGTTCGTGATTAATAACCATGGATGTGAGCCATGTTCATTCCTGAGAGCAATAACAGTGCTCACATCATCAGCTGATTAAAACCAGGTGTGAGTGCAGCAGAGAGAGAGACAGAGTGTGTGAACAGAAATGTCAGTGTGGCATAAAAACTTTGGTTGATCAAGCAACTTGAACTATACTGAAGACTGGAGATTGTGTTACAGTAAGAAACAGACCAACAGACCCGTGTTATATGTTATATTCACTCTTCTCCTCTGTCTCGTCTCCCTCTTAATCTCCCTGCAGTTTTCTTCTATTATGGGGCGTTCAATTTGCACTGGAAATGGAATTTCTGGTTCCCATGGTATGCCGCCCTTCAAGTTTGCTGTAGTGTAAAACATTCTCAAATTGTTGTGAATTGTTGTTTACAATCTTTCAGACAAGCGGGTTGTAGTCCCACAAAAATAGGTCTGTGGGCTGAGTTCATACATAGGTATGGAGGACTGTGGGAAACGTGAAGGAATCTGGGAGTTCAATGGCTTACATTTCATAATAAAAGTTCAGTCTATGTCAACCATTGAACAGAGTCATCTGGGTGGTCCCTACAGTGCTCAAGGGCCCCTCAGCAGTGGTGGTTTAGGGACCTGGAAAATATAACTCACTTCCTTCTTTCTCTTAGCTGCTTTGTTTCAGATGTAGAATGAAACAGACTCTTTGCAGTGAGACATCTAACTCTGTCTCATAACTCCCCCCCTTTGCAAGTGACAAGTCCTGTGCAACTAAAGTAGAATACAAAATATTTGGATAGAAAATCAGCCCCTTATTCCCAACTATCATCAATTTTACATCAACAAAAAGAATAGAAGCCTCAGCAACTGCTGCGATTTTGTCAACCAGTAGTAATTGGCCAGCTCTCCTTCAAAAAAAGACAATCAATTTGAATTTTCTCGCATTGATTATTTTGTAAAGGTGTTGCATTTTCACAAGATGGAGATTTCAATTTGGAGCAAATCTTTTCAGTTTATTAGACAGCGTCTCCTTCAATATTGGTTAACAAGGCTGGCTCAGACAAACTCAAGTGAAACCTGTTTTCTGGGAGAGCGCGTTGATGTACAGCTAGTGTTATTGAAAAGGCTGGCAGGGTGAATTATACCCTGTCAAAGCTCGCGCAAACTTCAGCCTTGGGCTCAGCCAACAATGAAGCGAGCCAATTCATCATGTCTGCCGAGGGGACAGTGCAGGGCAGGTTATTGTAGCTGGAGTGGGGTTAATGAGCAGTGCACAGCCTCACACCTGACAAGGACACAAATGATGGAGCTGTTAAAAGACTGCGGCTTAAATAGCTGTGTTCAGGGGTCCACCTCTGCTCATTTTCGCCTCTGCTGTCACATTATCTCACCACGAGCAAGGCAGCTTCATTACAGCATCTGTTTCAGTTTGATAAACATTTTTTGGAGGCAAAGCGGCTGCAGAGATGGAATTAGTCTGATTTCTGGCATTACTCTCAAAGCTTGAGCCAAAGAATATGCACATTTACCTTCCTGGCAAACTGAAAGACGTAGAGGACACCATGTTTTTATTATTTTGATTAGATTTTATATTTTTAATATTTTGATTCTTTGCCATTCAACCTTTCCAACTACCTAACTCTGGTTAAATCATATGTAGTCATTTATGAGCAGTGTCACGGCAGTTTATGAAGTAGTCACAAAATGTAACCTATAGATTTGCATACATGGACATCTTGAGAATGGGGACAAATCATGTCCTACCAAGAAAACTTTAAAAATTATTAAAACTAACTGACTAATTAATAAAATAAATTTTTTTTGATGAAAATCTGTTCTTTAAGGATTCATATATATATGAAATTTATTAAAGGTTGCCTGTCCTCACTTAGGCAGCCTAGATAAGGAAGGACAGGGAATAGTTGTGGAGATGAAATCAAGAAAATGTTACATTTCTTGGAAAATTTACATGTTTTGATCACAGACATATTGGTCACAAACTGATATTAATCACTGGTGATTATCATTAAATGACAACCATGGCCAAAAAATGTATGTATGGCCAAAAAAAATGTCATGACAACATTATGTAGATTGCATTTAACCACCTAAACTGTATATGACCCAAAGTAGTTCACTACTGAAAAAGCTATGGTAGTTAAACTACCATTTAGCCACTGCAAATTGTAGTTCAACTAGTAATTGAATTACATATAGTCAACTGCACCCCAGCACTGGGGTGGGCTGGGGGCTCCAGCAGGGGAGGGCGGGGCCTGCTCCCTGCCCTATCAATGGATCGGGGAGGAGGGAGAGATTATGTATGTGTGTAGATTTAAGTATATACACAAATCAAGCGTAAAAAGGAAAGAGGGGAAAAACAGGAAAAAAAAGTGAACATGACTAAAAAGGATGTCACTCTGCAATGGGCAGATTCCGCCCCAGTGGTCTGGGAGTGGTCCAGGGCAGGAAGTGGACATGCCAGGCCAGCGTCCTCCCATGGGCCTGGGTGCAGCCCAAAGCAACAACCCCCTTGTATAAATAAATGAATAAATAACAAAATTTAACAATAAAAGGAGAGGGAAAAGGGAAGAGAAAAAAAAAAGAAAAAAAAGGAAAACTCACAGACCTGGTCTGCTTGCCTCTCTGCTGGCCCGGTCTGTCCTTGCCTTAAAATTTTACTGCAGCAAACTGTTGCACCGCGTCCGTCTCCGGTTTGTTTACATCTGCTTCCACAGGAGATCATGTGAAATCGCGTCCTGCGAAATCCTGCGAGATTCTATGATCTTACAAGATCGCGTTCACCCAATTCATAATCTTAATATAAAACTATAAGAAGGCCTGGCTGTAACCTGGAGGACTTTGGAGAAAATTTAAATAGTATTTAATGAATATTTAATAGTCAGTGTTTTATTATGAATATCCAATTTAATTTTTACAAGAAAAGTTGCAAAAATGTTTGTGAATGCTGTCAATTACAGTTCTTAGAAAGACTGAAAATCAGAATCGGCAGGTCAGACACTTCAAAAAATCGGAAATTGTAATTGACCAAGAAAATTCAAATCAGTGCATCTCTACTAGTAATAGTTCTGTTGTGTACTATGTGCCAGTTTTCATACTGTACTGATTTTTTCATGAATATACAAGAAATCAACACACTTCATAGTTTTTATATTATCAGGACATAAGACCGATCGGCCCTGTACGCACACTACACAAGTTACCTAGGACCCCGTGAAGTATGTGATGATCCTGAACTTCAATGAAAGGATGAAGCAAAACTAAAGAGAAAACCATCCGGAGAGTGAGTGGGGTGAACAGTGATGAGGTATACATTCATTCATTCATTCATTCACAGTAAGGTGAAGATAATGTGATAGTTTGCAGTGTGTGATGCTCCTCCTTCTGTCGGTTTGATGCAGCAGCATTTATAATATGTAGCTCAGAGAAATTACTGCGTCGCGCATGAACATGAGTTTATATGCACGGTTGAATTTTTCTGCAGCAGCCTCTGTGGAGACCTGTCTGTCTGTCTCTCTGTCTGTCCAGACAATATATGGACCTGATGTTACTTCTCTGAGGTGGCCAGGAGTGTAAAAAAAAAAAGATTTCTTCAGATCCTTCACTGAAGCAAAACTATCACACTGTAAAAATACTTTACTACAAGTAAAAGTCCTGCATTCACAAAATTTTATTGAAGGAATAGTCTTGAAATATTATCAGATAAATGTACTTAAAGTAAAAGTCTTCATGTTGCCGTAAACTGTTCCTGTCAGTGTTATTATGTCTGATGTTTCTGGATTAATATTATTGCATTAATGTTACTGCTGTTTACTGCTGTACATGTTAAAGGTTGAGCTCATTTTAACTACTTCAGAGACCACTGTTGGCTGGTTTAATCTATAGCAATGCATCATGGTCTTTAAGATCATCAAATGTCTGTGGCATCACTGTCCTTTGAGAACCACGTATCTCTAAAAAGTTAGAAAACAGACTTTTTTCAGCTTTGTGGATTAAAAAGTTCAGTATCTGCATCAAGTACAGTACTTGATGTAAATGTACTTAGTTACTGTCTACCACTGATGACAAGATGGATGGAATAGATTGACAGTGACTGATGATTGAAGAAATATTGAATTTAAAATCAATTAAAAGACATTTATGTTAATGTCAAAATTCACTTGTGTTAAGATTCTACACAAAATATTCTATTGAATAAATGTTGTGTTTTGTGGCTCATTCTGTTCTTTATAGATCTACTTATTCTTTGACTGACAGATGGAACAAACTGTTGTAAAGGAAGGAGGATTGTAGTGGGAGCACTGGGCTGTGACTGTGTGGCAAATGGTCTACATGGCGGATGGCGCGTTAGCAGAATTTTGCTTAGGGCCCCATGCAGATCAGGACCGGCTCTGCAGGAAATAATACAATATGTGCACCACTGTAATCCAGTGTTAATCCCGTAGTGCCTCACCACAACTGACAAATTATTTTAATAGATCTTTTTCACAGCAGCCATATTGATATGATGGAGTTGTGTAAACACAGGTGTTACTAATGATACTAATTAAGGTTCCATTCCATTTAGGTCAGACAGAGTCAGGGTGCTGCTATTTTACATGTTGGCTCACTGGAAAGGTTCTGCTGCACTAAATGGAACTGGACCTTAATGACAACTGCATTTACCCTGCTATTTCATATCCATATGTCTGCTGTGAAAAAGGTCTATTTTTTGCCACTGTAAGTAGGCCCTCCCTTTTCATGTATGCAATGCATTGTGGGAGAATAGTGGATGAGCATAATAGAACACAATAACACCATTAACAGTGCTGAAGCACACTTAAAATGGGGCCTCCATCCACAGGAGACACACCTGCCTCCTGCGACACTACGATGTACTGAAAACATGTTTAGAATGAGCTTGTAGATCTGGGACACATAATGGACATTGAGATGGACATAGAGACATCATTATTTGTATCCGTTCAACGAACAAAATGATCATTATCTGTATTTGAGTATCAGACCAGAAGCAGCCGTGTTTTATATTGGAACTTGCGTTAAATCAGGCAGATGTTTTATTTTCTAACTTAATATTTATTGGCATTGTAATTGTTGTGCCTATAAAGTATCAGAATGATTTAATATTGGCATATAATTAATTATCAAGTATATTTCCACATCCTTAAACTGTAGTCTTCTTTTCATCTGTCTCTCTTTTTATTTTTATGCACACTACGTTTTATGAATCCCCCCCACCACCTCCTGTTAAACTGGCCGATATCAGACACTGAAAAATCAGACACTGAAAAATGTATACATCCAAAAATTCTGTTTTGTAGTGGAAACTGAAACTCCACAATAACACATATTCAAGTGTATTAAAATATCCTCCTGTTGAAGATCACTTGTTCTTGAAAATTGGGACAAAATTGTATTTTGATGAGGTTTTCGATTTTTACTCTTCAATTATGCTGGAAAATATATTTTAAAGGATTCTTGGCTATTAAACCTTGTAAAAGGCCAAGATCCTAGGGATTACATTTTTTATTAAATATGAGCAGCCGTTTTATTTTTTAAAGTATCTTAGAGTGTTTAATGTTAATGAAAATACACATTTTTAAACCATAATTCTTATTTAGCTTTGATTTAGAAGGACTACAGAGTTTACATGTTATGGTTGAGACACATCTAATGAGCAGATTTCCCACCTTTTTTTAAACCAGGAAGTGAGACAGGGGTCCTTAGTGTATAGCTAACCCTTTTTATGCCTGATTAAATCACATTTTTGTAAATTTCTGATGGAGTTGACAGAAATCTGGGATACAACTTTAAAGAGCCAATATTTTCATGAAAAATATATTTAAATACAAAGATGACTATAATAGCACATTTCTATACCTATGTTATCAGCAGGTATTGTTAGTTTTAAATTTTTAAGGCTTTTAACACATTTTTTCATTGCTTGAAGTTGTGAATTCTTGTCTGGGACAAGGCTGGTTTCTGGCTCAGAGCAAGTTTAAAAAAAATTAAAGTAGGCCAAAATATTTCATAAATTACTTATAATAAATTAATTATGCATATATGTAATTTTATTTAAGTAATACATTTTCACCAAAAAAATTGGAATCAGAGTGTTGGTATTTTTTACTTATTTATTTATTTATTTTGGAAGAACATAATTTTTCTTAATTCTCAAGAATGGGCGAGATAAAAATCTTGACGTTGAGGTAATCATGGAGCTGACTTACTCGTTTGAAGGTATGTCTTTAATCTGAAGATGCTGTAAAGTGATAGATAAATGGTTCATATACATCTCTGGGATAAATACACTGTTTCCATAATTTCTTCATAATAAAAGTCCTGTGTTGTGTCCTTATTTAAATGCTTTGATTATGAAGCTGCACAAACAGGAGGGTTTCATCAGCAGTTAATTAACACAACTCCAACACAGCTCAAAGCAAATATGAAATGGTAAAATAAAGCAGATACCTGACAGTACAAACAGCAACACAAGAGATGTTATTTCAAGACATAAAGATTCTGTTAGAAGCTACAAAAGTACTGAGAGCTGAACGTAAAGAGACTTTAAGAAACTTCTTTCTCTCTGCTCTCCTGCACATGACCTCAATA
This sequence comes from Lutjanus erythropterus, assembly GCF_056507025.1. NCBI lineage: Eukaryota > Metazoa > Chordata > Actinopteri > Lutjaniformes > Lutjanidae > Lutjanus > Lutjanus erythropterus. The sequence continues at coordinate 38,684,833 of NC_139326.1, read as the reverse complement.
TCATGACACTCGGATGTTCGAGGGGAAGAAAGGAGGATCATCACAGGTTGGCTGGGGCCAGCAAGATGTCACCACTGCCCACTTGGAGGAGGGCTGGGCTCACTTTGGCCCACTCCAGAGTAGGTCAGCTCGGCACAGCTCAGCAGGCTGAAAGTGATAATGGAAACGCATTTTGGTGTGGTACGGTTTGGTTCAGTACAGCCAAAAGCATCAGTGGAAAAGGCCCATTTGAGACTATGTAAAGTGCAGTAAGATCAGTTGGTGAGCTTTGCAGGAGAAGTCAACTATTAATTAAAAGGAGCAAAAGTTGCACAGAAAGGAGGATAATTCTAAACCCATAAATGTGTATTTCATAGTAAAAGAGCTTAAATACGCAATTTATTCTGGTTGGAGCATTTTATGATTCCAACCTTTCAGTGTTTGCATTATTGAAGCAGTTCCAGCTATGTTTCATGTTGTGTAAACTCAAATGTCAGGCAATCTTTGCACCAAGGTTGGTTAAGCTGAGAAAGAAAAATGGTTTCTTTTAATGTTTATTGATTGTACAAAACTGGCCACTGGCTTCCTGACATTTTTGCAAAAGTGGCCCCTGTGCAAAGCAATTTGAGGATCCCTGCTATAATGTGATATTGTTCCGTTTATCCTCTCCGGGTTCTCTGGCTTCCTCCCACAGTCCAAAGACATGCATTCTAGGTTAATTGGTGACTCTAAATTGGCCGTAGCCGTGAATGTGAGTGTGAGTGGTTGTCTGTCTCTATGTGTGTCAGCCTTGCGATGAACTGGCGACTTGTCCAGGGTGAACCCCGCCTCTCACCCAGTGTCAGCTGGGATAGACTCCAGCAGCCCGCGACCCTTACGGAATAAGCGGTTACAGAAAATGAATGAATGAATGAATGTTCTGTTTATCTTGTTGTGGTGTGGTGCGGCAGCAACACAATGCCACATGAGGGAGAGAGATTTTAGATGTACATATTAATGACATGGGCTGTAAAAAGCACAGAAAAACACTTGATAAAAGTGACTGCTATGAGAATGGTTACACTGAAAAGCTTTGAGCAAGGAGGAGGCTAAGCTAAATTTGCTAAACAGAACTGAGAGGAGCACAGGTGAGGACCTCCTGTCCGGTTTGTTGGTGACTGGAGGCAAAGCTGACTAAGTGAATTTAGTTGAAAATCTCACCTGACTCCATCATCATCATGTGTGCAGCTCTGAGGACACACATGCCGTGAAGTCTCTTAGAACAGTGCAGAGTGTTAAAAATCCATCCTGTCTGGATGTGATGGAGTTCATAAGTGGGGACGTGTGTGTGTGGTGGGGCGTCTTGACCCTTCCACTCAGCACACACAGTTCTCAGGGCGTCTATTGCTTTTGGCAGTGATAAAGAAGCTCAGTGGGCGCTGATTTATGGCCGCAGCAGCGCTGGAATGACACATCGCAGTCGCAGCGCTGAGACACACACTGAACATCCATCAACACTGCAGGGACAGCCATCCATAAACCTCACATCACCAAATCGTTGGGAGGGTGAAGAGCAAAGCAGAGGACGGGCCTTACACATAAAATACTCTGCCTCAGTGATTGTGGTGGACAGGAGGGAAGAGTTATTATTAATAATGTAATTTTTCATTGATCCGTGGTCAGCTGCAGAGCCAGTGGGGGCTCAGAGTTTTGCTCAAGGACACTTCAGCAGAGGCAGGTTGGGGTTAAACCTGAGTCCTGGACTGAAGGAGAAGTAGTGATACTGACATGAGCACAAAATATTCAGGAATATGATACATGTGCTGTATGTTTTATTTACTTTGCCAAATACATGTTGAAGGAAACATGAGGTCATAGGAAGGAGGTCAAGGTGGGTGGGAGGATTTATAGGATACAGGGAGGTTCATGTTCTGCACTCAGCATGTTGATCAGTACAAGCTATCGTACTATAGCGCTAAAAGGAGTTGTTCAGACTTTTTAGGATGTTTTGCTGTGGACATGGTCAGCAGAGATGGGCATAGTTGCAAACTAGGGTTGGGCGATAGAACGAACATATTGCCTATTGATGGTTGGACTGTTTTGGGGGGTGTTTTGGCTGATTTTTGGGGCAACCCACCCAGACGGACCATGAGTGCTCTGAGCTGGGTGAGGAGTGAGAGGAAAACAGCCTGCAGAGTCAGACTCTTTACACTCTTTTCACGCAGTGACTGAAGGATTTCATTCAACCAAACCAGAGTTGGTGATTGTCAGAAAAGTGGACAGACTAACAGAGACGGTTTTGATGAATTTTACATGTTTTTCTGTCAAATTTGACTCAAGTGTGTTTCATCAGGCGTCAACGGGACAATGAAGCTTGTCTTGGCTCAGTAAAAGAGAGAGACTTGAATTCAGAAGGTGAAAGTTGGATGTTTCTGTTTTAAAAGGAAAGTAAGTGTGAGGATATTCAATTTCTTGAAACTTTGAGTTTATTTTGTGTACTGAGCGTAGTGAATGTACACAGCGTACGTAACATAGGGAATTTTCTGCTTGCGCACATCTCCGAGGACATGGGACGGACGGACGAAGATATTCTCAATCGCTGATGAACAGACTGACGATGATCTATTGGAAATTTTTAAAAGATTGCTCAACCCTGGTCACAACCCTGCTGATTATCCTGGGAGACTCACAATTTTCATTGCCCTCTCTCAGTTTCCTTGTGGGGTAACAAGTCCCCCATATTTATCCCAATTTATTAAAAATTTCCACACTTTCTTTTTAAATGTAAAGTTTTAACGTAAAGTGGCAGATTTTTTCAGCCTAATATACCCTTAGAAAAACATTTGTATATATTAATTTTCATTTGAAATTGGACCTCTAGGTAAGGCTAAATGCGGTGCTCCCATTGTGTTTTCCAGCTAAGAAGCATAAGTTACTTAGGATTTTTTTGAATTTTCTTTCTCTAAAAGTCAATAGAAAGCAGGAAACAAAGTCTATGAAAGTGTCTGAGGTCTCAAGGTTAGCAAGAACAGTGATTTATTTTTCAGAAACAATGCAACAACAGCACCAGTGACCTCTGAAACCTGTTATTTCCAATGGTTTGTGCCGTGCCATGACAAATTTCCTCTGCATCCAACATAGCTGCACATGTTGTGCTGAACACTGCGACGAGCACAGCTCAAACTGCACCATCTGAAAGGCCCTATTATTGCATCTATTATTGCTACCTTAAAAAAAAGGGCCATCTAAAAACGTCTGTATCAATTTAAATCATAATTGCCAACTTTGAGGCCTCATTAATTTGATTTTCAGACTTTGTTTCTTGTATTTTGGTGACTTTAAAAGAATCTATCAATCAATCAGACTTTATTTATATTGCACTTTTCATACAACACAAAGTGCTTCTCACAATAAAACAATCAAAAACCCCACACACACCCACAACAATGACTGTAATTGATAAAAGCAGTAAAATAAGAACAGCACTCATTAAAAACAGGAACTGAGGAAACACTGTCATAAATGAGGAAACACCAGGGGCAAGATAGAAAATCAAAATAGAAAAATAAACTAAAATTAAGGAATAAATAAGTGTAAACTCCAAACAGTAGATATAGCAAAAAGTTAAGAACACAAAATAAAATACTAAAAGAGAGGACTTGTATAGAAATTAGTAAAACAAAGATTCAAATAGTAGGGTATTAAAATGAAAACAATCCACAGAATAAATGATGAAAACAGATTAAGATGTCTACATAAATACACAATTAATAAATAGATGAATTTCAATCATAAAAGCCAGACTAAAAATAAAAAAAAGACGGAAAATAATAAAATAACAAACACACTGCAACAGTGGGTTAGGATGCAGCAGATTTTATGAAAAAACAAAAACCTTTTTTCTTCAAAGCTTTCCTGTAGAAACGTGAATTTGGCGTAGCTGTGTTGTTGTTTCAGCTTTTTGAGTGGTAGAGATTATACGTGCTGTGCAGTGATGCCAGAAACAGGTTGTGATAATGAGAAGGGAACAAAAGGTGTGGAAATTTAATATAAATCGGGTGAAATACAGGACAGTTGTGACCCGGGAGGAAACACAGGTGATGAAAAGGGTTGGCAAATATGATTTAAGTGTTCCATACATTTATGTTTATATTTTCACTTTACCTTGGTGTCAGACAGCCTTTTATGATGGGAAACTACTGTTATCTGAGCTAAATACTGCTCTCTCCAAAGCCACCAAACACTGTAATTGTACCCTGTAGATCTCAGGACTTGCTGGTCTACTGCTGCCTCGATGTGGGGTTCTCAGTATCAATGCACCTTAGCCTTCTACCAAGGTTTCTAAGGTATACCTTAGCAAAGGAACTTCCCAGACTGTCCCTTATACTTTGGAGAAAAATTTAAATAGTATTTAATGAATATTTAATAGTCAGTGTCTTACTATGAACATACAATTAAATTTTTACAAGAAAAGAAATGTTTGTGAATTCTGTCAATTACAGTTCTTAGAAAGACTGAAAATCGGAATCGGCCGAGAAAATGTGACCTTGTGATAGTTCCACTAAATATGTAACCTATAGCCTACAAAGTATTAAACAGAGAATTATTTGTGACATATAAGAAAGTCTGAGGCTTATTGAAAGGCCAGGATAAATCATAGAGCTGAATGGCTTTCTTCTACAAGCTGATCCATGTTTAATTGCTGTATGTACGCGTGTGTGCGTACATATGTGCCTGCGTGTGTGTGCATAGCTCTCAGGGTCAGTCTGGGGTTCAGGCGACTATAGCCTAACCAGACAGTCAGGAAAGCCATATCTTCAGTTAGCTACATTACAAAAATTAGATTAGTATTATGGAGAGGTCCTATATTTTATTAGGCTATGAACAGACATTAAATGGAAACATTCTCATGATGTGTTCTGCACAGAAATGTTGTTTTCATAATTCATTTTTGCGAAGTTAATTTTAAACTAATTATGTAATTTGTGCAAGTAGTCCAGACGTGAACTGTACTGCAGCTGTCCATTTGAAAAGTATAATGTTGGTGTAATAAAGCTAAAACTGTGAGTGAGGAGACTCTGGGAAACAGCCTGTAAGCTAAAGGGAGACCTGAAGGTACAGCTTAAGATGCATGTAGCGCTATTGTTCTGGGAAACTAAGCCCTATTTGTTTTAGTGATGTGTCGATGGTGTGAGTCGTTCTTTTTGTCTCTTTTTTGCTTTTTGTGAGAATAGAATGATATTTTCATCACACTGCTCACTGGCAACACACACGCCATCCTTCATCAATCATGCCATCAGCAGGGGCTCCAGTGTGGGCCTTTTGCAACAAAATGTATTATTATTTTGATAAGCTGTGTTTTTACTAATTATTTCACGGATAAACTCCTGCTCCCTAAAACAAAAAAAAAAAGAAAAAAAGAAAAAAACAATAATGAGCTGTTCTTTTGTCTTGGAAAGGAACAGAGCCAAAAGATCTGAACCATAATTCCCATCACTAGTTAGTTTTGTTGTGTGACTTTGGTGCTCGAAAAGAGTTAATTTGCATTTACTAAAGTTACAATAACATCAGTTTCACTCAGGGTCAGGGCTGCTGGATAGAGACACGGTTGCTGTGGTCTGAAGTCTCATCCGGGGTTTCAGGATCACTGATCAGGGCAGTGGTGATGCACATATCTGGCTCTGTGACAGAGAGGAAAACAGAGACATCATAAATCACATGAAACGCTAAATGGCAGCTGCAGACTCCAGACACTGTTTAAATCTGGCCAGTTACCTTCTTGGTTTATTTTCTTGGTTTCTGGGACAATGAAACCCCAACGGTGGACAGTTGCAGAGAATAAGAAAGACAATCTAAAAACAGGGTGGCACATTGCCCAGATGTCTATGGGGACCATCCTGCAAGCAGAACCATCTCGACTCCGACCCCTGCTACTGCAGCCATGTTTCACGTTGAAGTGTCCGTCAGCCACGGTGCCCTGACATGATCAGTCATTACAGCTTCCTGAGGACCAGAGTGATGGAAAAGAGCAGAAAAAAAAAGGGACGGTGAAAGAATCGGGGACAGAAAAATGGCAAAAAATAAGCAGCTTTCATGTCTCAAACTGACAAATGTGTTCATGTTGACGTAGATTGGCAGAAATTCAGCGCTTGTTTTCAGATAAACATCACACTGACTAAAAATAGTCCAAACACACATCCTCCAGACCGACCGTTTTGAAGCCACATTGTTTGGAATGTGGGAGACAATGAAAAATGTATGATGTGTCACCACTGGATTACACACACATTTTCAAACAAACAAAACAAAAAGACATTGAAATTGTGGGACACAAAAACACTTAATATTGTCTCTACCAATGAAAGCCCCAGTCCAGTTTCAAGTCACAGAGGGGAGTGCTGTTAAAACAAGCATTAGCCGCGGTCTGCCCCTTTGAAACTCTCAGTGTGCTTCATTGAACAGGATTACACTCATTTAATATACAGTCTATGGCTCCATCTCACTATTTGGATTGCTGGACTCATTTTTGCATCCCCAGTCACTACATGCTCCTTTAAAGGGATAAGTCACCCAAAAATAAAAAATCAGTCTACAAAAGTTCACAAAGCACTGCTGGAGTTTCACAGGAAAACAGTGTTGTAGAATCTCCATGATTTTATAACAACATAAAATGCCTCCATACTGCTTGTCTGGTGTAATCCAAGTCTCCTAAAGCCCCAGCGTGCCAAGGTGACTCAAAAAATGTTATTTACACCATGTTTTTAGCCTGAATCTTCACTGTAGATCCTTAGCTTGGAGCCACGTTCATGTGCACACTGTCTGAATGGGGTGTGTGTGGTGTGATGGTGTGCAAACAGCCTGTTGGGACTTTAGGGGACTTGGATTATGCCACATGTGTAGTATGGAGGATTTTTTTTGTTGTTTTTTACATTTGAAAACTGGTCACCATTCACTTCCACTGTTTTGGAGATTCTGCAACACTGTTTTCCTGTGAAACTCCAGCAGAGTTTTGTGGACTAACAAAATAAATCCAACCCTCAATCAGCATGAGGGTGAGCAAATAATGACTGAATTTTCATTTTGGGGTGAACTAACTAACTAAAAATTGAATACAGCAGTTTGGTCGGTGCCCTGTGCTTTAAACTCTGACGCTGCAGGTCCTCCACTAGAGTCATTTCTGGAGGCAACCCTCCAGCGTTATGTTCTGATGTGCAGTCAAAGTCATGTGAGCAGAAAGAACGTTCACCTAGGAGATAACAGGCTTCGTGTGAGAACCGCTTATACAAACAGATTTGTTCTCACATCGTACGTACGAGTGATTTAGGAGAACTTGCATATACCAGTTTTCTTGTATTTTGAATTTTCTTTCAGATACAAAAACAATTTCTGAGTGTTCTAGACATGCCATACAAGTCCTGTACAGTCAGTCTGCTTGTATCCACACCAAAGTTTTTCCCTAATGACTGTATATTTCATTAGTTTGAAGACATTTTGAGTTTGAAAAATAAATTACACTTAATAATTATGTTTACATTATTCTGTTTGACTAAATTTCAAATTATAACTATAAATTTACATATAAAGCCTCTCATCCTTCATTCAGTGATCTATTATTACCTGCTGTCAGGTCATATATCTGCACATGCAGGTTTATGAAGTCTCTGTCCAGGTGGACATCCTCACTTATCCTGTCCTCTGTCTCTGTGATGAAAACTTCCCCTTAACCTTCTCCTCTCAATGCAGTCATCGATTGCCCCTTACGAGTCATTTTTTTCTTCTGAAATTATTTTCTTAATGAGACATTTCTTCTTTATTTCAGTGACAGTACAACCCTCAGGGAACACGGCATTAAGAGCACTTGCTTTTCCCGTTTCTTTTCTTTAGCAGGTCTTTTAATTCTACTGTTGACGCTGTTAAAATGACAGATTTACCTTTATGGATCTCTGAAAGCAGGACGTCAAACTCCAAACTCTTTAGGTTTATCTTCTTTCTTTTTTAATGCTATTTTAATGGGTGAACACTTCCTGACATATGGAGCAGGAAGCGCAGCATTATAGGGGTGTTAATTATGCTAATTTACTAGTCTCATGCATGTGCAGTCAGATACACACAGATGGATCATTTACACAGTTATCTGAAGTTACAAGTGTTGAATCTGATGTGACATGTTCTTATGAGCTCTTTGTATGAAAAAGAGTAAGAGAAAGATAAAAAATATTAAATTGTTCTTGCATGAGGCCCAGTGTTTTGTGCTCAGTTTGAAACCAAAAGTCAACACTTTCCTCTTTTTAAGTCACATAATTTATGTAGGTTACTAAATTGTATGTTATGTAAGTTGCATACATAATGTTTCATCAGGGCAGCACAGTGGTGCAGTGGTTAGCACTGCCGCCTCACAGCAAGAAGGTGAGTTCGATCCCCCAGCTCCCCGGCTGGGGGAGGGCCTTTCTGTGCGGAGTTTGCATGTTCTCCCCGTGTCTGCGTGGGTTCTCTCCAGTCCAAAGACATGCATTCTAGGTTAATTGGTGACTCTAAATTGCCCGTAGGTGTGAATGTGAGTGTGAGTGGTTGTCTGTCTATGTGTCAGCCCTGTGATGAACTGGCGACTTGTCCAGGGTGAACCCCGCCTCTCGCCCAATGTCAGCTCGGATAGGCTCCAGCAGCCCGCGACCCTTACGGAATAAGCGGTTACAGAAAATGAATGAATGAATGTTTCATCATAAGTTTTGTTTCCAAAGCTGACTTTGATTTAGTTTTAGTCATTTTTGCCAATTATGATATTTCACCCTAGACTCCATCTCTTCCATGTAAGACCTGACCTTCGATCTCTCTGTTTCCTGGTGTCTTTGTTGCGTCTCCGCCAGCGTCTGTGTGAGTCACAGCGATAGTCAGCACTGTGGCCTCAGAGCCCCCGCTAATTCTGTGCCTCTCCCGTAAAACAGCTAAATGATGTGACAGCAGATGCACGAGGCAAGGGAGCTTCAGTGGTTTAAATAGCAGAGCTGAAAGGACTATGAAATCACTCAAGGAGAAATGATGAAAGGTTCCAGTGATTCAGCACCAGGCAAAGGTTCAACACAATGTATCTGCACCAACAGACAGGAGGGCATTGTCTCTCAGTCACTGTTTGGTAGATTAAATAACAAATAACAGACAGATCTGCTGGAAAAAGCTGGTGGCAGATGATTGTGGGTGCAGATATTGTTTGTGTGGTAGCCTGGGCAAGCCCACTTTCCTTCAAATTATATTTCAATTGGATAATCCTGCACTTCACCATTTAGTTTCAAAGTCAACGTTCACTAGTGGTTGACCATAAACATATATATAAATCCTAAACATACCACACTTTATCATGCTTTGCGACCTTTGGATATCATACTGATGCACAAGATAGTAGCTTTATGAGACACAGCAAGAAAGCCTTTTTAGCACAGGATTAACATTGTGAAACAGTTGCACTTTGGTTATGTTTACTCACCAAAACTACTGAACAACACAGCTACTTGGATACACTTAGAAAAAGATGTTTTGGGTTGTGGTTAGTATGTGATGGTGTGTGTGATGTGACGCTTAGGGCTGGGTATCATTTAAAAAACTATGATAGTACCAATACCGGTGCCTTTAAAGAGGTACAGATACCACTGGAGTACTTAGTCTTTATGAAGAACACTTGTGGTGATCGGCTGGTCATTTTTTTCTAGATCTGGTTACCAAAAGGATTGGATGCTGGTATAATTTGATTGGAGAACTTTGGATGGTACTTGGTAGAGGGTTATTTCAATCAATACCTTAAAGGTATTGATTAATGATACTCAGCCCTTTTTTCGTCTCATCATGTCAATGAAGCAAGTCACAAGATGAAATTCACATGAGGCACGTAACGTTGTTTACCTTAAAACTTTTGGTAACATTTCAGTTTTACATGGACATGAACTCTGGTCTCCTGGTCAAAAGTCCTGTGTGCTTGAGCCGTCCAACCAACCCACTTCTTCCAGATGCAGACCATCTTCTTCTTTAATTTATGTCCAAAGCCCACTCTGTCACATACAGCTGTAGATGGACTTACATTAAAGTCACTTGAAAGCCCTGTGGATTGCATACAGCTGCTATTGGATACCCTGTGCATCTGTTTGAGCCATGACAAAACGGTCAGTCTTTGTGTGTGTGTGTGTGTGTGTGTGTGTGTGTGTGTGTGTGTGTGTGTGTGTGTGTGTGTGTGTGTGTGTGGGCATGAAAGGACTTGACTGAAGGAAAGAAAGTAAAGGCTGGCTGGCAGCAGGTTGTTTGTCTTGAACTAACCACTGATGCTGATTCTAGGTAAGCTCCAAACATTTATAGATTCTCTCTTAGTCCAAACAGAACTCATCAAAGTCAACCACCTCCCAAGGCAGCACAACTGATACACATAACCAGTGTTTCCCCTATCCTGGTCCTCAGAGCTCACTGCCCTGCATGTTTTAGATGTTTCCCTGCTTAAACACGCCTGATTCACATGATGAGCTCGTTATCAGGTTTCAGGTTATCAGGCAGAGGCTTCATGATGAGCTGATCATCTGAATCAGGTGTGTTGGAGCAGGGAAACATCTAAAACATGCAGGGCGGTGGGCTCTGAGGAGCAGGATTGGGGAAACACTGTATATCTGATAAGCCTTGCTCACTACCAGCCAGCCAAACACAAGGGATGAAAATCCATTCATCCATTTTTTGCTGCTTTTCCAGACTATTAAAGGTAGTCCCTCCCTACATGTACCCTGGGATCTCGTACCAGTTGGAAATGCCCGGGAAAAAAAGTGGAGGCGCTCAGGACTTTCAACACAAAGGAGTACTTCCAGATCCCTCTGGATGTCTGAGCTCCTGACCCTCCTATCTCTAAGGCTGAGCCCAGCCACCTTACAAAAGAAACTCATTTCAGCTGCTTGTATCTGCAATCTCATTCTTTCAGTCACTACCCAAAGCTCATGACCACAGGTTAGGGTTGGAACATAGATTTTGTGGTACATCGAAAGTTTTGCCTTCCACTCTCTTTCAGCTCTCTCTTCACCATAATTGTCTGGTGTAATGCCCACATTATTGCTGACGTTGCACTGATCTGCCTCTCCATCTCACTCTCAATCTTGCGTTCACTTGTGAACAAGATCCAGAGATCCTTGGACTTATTCACTTGAGGCAGCAACTCACTTCCTAATTTAGATAGAGAATGAAAGTGAGCTTGATAATATTGGCCATGCACTCATCACTGGGTTGTAATGTTTTGTGCCAGTGCTGGAAAGAAATGTCCTGGATGTTACAAGGTATCTCACTTCTTAGGAGTGGGATTGAAGAGTTAATGCTTGGTATCAATTTTTCTCTAACCTTAACCACATCATAGCTGCCTAGGAAAGATATTGTACAAAGAAAGAATTTTAAAAATGTTGCCATAGAACATAGATGGGAGTTTCGAAAAAAATTTCAGCATCAGTTGTCTTGCAGGCATCCCTGGAAGGTGCCAGAATTCCACTCATACTTTACTTGCTAGCCTTAGTAGTTTCCTGATGTTAAAGAAAAAAAACCTACACCCAACAGTAATATCAAGGGTTTGCTGACATATCCAGGATTACACAAAGGGAAACCACTGGAGGTCAACAGAAACAAGATTTTGCAAATGCTCTTTGAGGAGATATTAAAGCATGGATCCATTGTATGTGGTCAAAACCTTTAGAATTAAGAAGAAACCAAATCAGTGAAAGTGTTGTTCTCTGCATTTCTGCCAAAGATTTCAGAAAATTATGCCAGCACACAGAGCCATCATTTACTTCCTTATGTACAAGGCTACAATTCTCTGCTACAGAAGACTAAATGCATTGGGTTTGTTGGGTCTATTAGGCCTTTACAAGAGAGTGAAAGCATTGCTGCATGGGGTCATGAAGTCTTCTGTATGTAACACATTCACACTTACCATCCCCTGTTGCTACAGGTGCTGAAGGGGTGCAAGACGCTGGCCATGTCAGTGTGTTCTATGGGTCGGATCCCTGGAGGCTACATCACCAACCATGTATACAGCTGGGTGGACCCTCAGGGCCGGAGCGTCTCCCCGCCGCCCGACAGCCAGGAGGCAAACCAGAGGCAAGGGCACAGCATGGAGGAGAGGACGGTAAGAACAATGTGTGTCTGTGTGTCTGCGGTGGCACAAGAGAAAAAAGGTCCAGTATATAAAGGAGTTATAGAAGATGTGATGCAAAATGAATAAAACATCTGAGGAACAGAGACAGCACAGACTTTAAAAGAAAGTACTCTCTGACAGCAAAGGGACTGTTGCAGGTTTTGTAATTGTCCTCCCGCTCTTGTCAGTTCAGGACATGTCTCTCTGAGGACAGTCATCATGACCTTTGCTGTTGTGACATTTTGGAAGACAGAGTCATCCTACGACAGTCACCCACCACAAGCCTGTGACTCCCAGACACAAGATTTACTCAGACTGAGTCATCTGAAAAATACACCTGTGACCATGCTTTCTGATTGAATAGATCTTTCACCATTACACGATGATTGCTTCGTAAAATACTTTCTAAAAATAAGCCATCTTTACCAACACTTCCTCACACCAAAACGCAAGAATAGGTCAATTGTCAGTTACTCCCAAAATGACAAATATTACTGGTGGAGAGAACCGGCAGTACCACTACGTTCCACAGCTCATGTGATATAACTCGTGACATAACACATGTGGTTTGTGTTGTAAAATGGTCGCAGTTTGGTTAGGTTTAGGTGCAAAAACTGCTTGGTTAGAGTTAGCCAGTAAGGCTACCTGGCTCTTGGAACAGTGTTGCCCAAACCTTTTTAATCTGGGACCCACTTTTTAAAAATGACAAACCATCACGACCCAATTCACAGCTTCATCAATAACTTACAGGTCATCTCATTGTTATTTCTTCTTATCAGGAAAACAACGTAGGATATTTTAGCCTGCTTCATAAATGACACAAAATAAGTGCATTTAGATGGAATTAACAGCCTCTTGTTTTTTCCTCTCATCACTAAAATAATATAGACATTTTAAATGCTTTATAAAAGGTGTACTGTAGATATAAATCTTAAATTTGCAGAATTGTTCAGTCTTTGGGGGCCCAACTAAAATCTCCTGTGACCCGACCCAGTGTTTAGGAATGACTGGTTTCGACACTAAACTAAATTTTCTGATATCTATTTTTGAGGTCTCATGGTTAGTATGTGTAGACGAGGCCAGACATTCAAAGGCAGGTGTACAGTAGGCCACAAGGCCAACTGCAGTACAATAACCTGCTTTCTTCCTAATACTATTAATGTCTGTTGGATATTTTGAATCTCAACACAGTTTACAGTTGAGTTTTAATAGAACCAGTTTCCTAATTTCTTTTGCTGTATACATTTACAAGAAATATAATTGCTGGTCAGATTATGTTCTCTGACAGCCTAATTTCAAGGGAATAACGTACTGCATTTTTGTTACACATGCGAGTTGTCGGGGGGGTTAGGGTGGATGGTGGCTGGTCAGAGTGAGGTTAGCATGCCTCGTGGTTATTTTAGGAAACATGAGCACAATGTGAATTAACATGTCCTGTCAAGCGCTTCAAGTCAGTGTTGTCTTTTTAAGTAAGACAAACTTTAACCAAGCTGTTGCACGGTGAGGTGCAGGGAAGCATGATGAGACAAGAGGAGGACAAAAACATGACGCTGGCAGGGAGTTTTGCTGCAAAAATTCGGCAAACTTTTATTGTCAGTCTCCAAAAAACAAAACAAAAAAAAAGGTTACTTAACATTACACTTTTCCTTTTTAGTACTCAGCTTAGAACAAATCTGGTGCTGCTCTTCTTAAACCAGTCCACCCTCTCTCTCAGTGCTCTCTCATATATAGCATGAGAGCCCGCCTTGCCAGTTCAAACTGGCCTATCAGGTCAGCTCTGCAGGAGGGAGGTTGACAAGATTAATCACAAATATATATTGTTCTTCTTAGCTTGCTCAAACCAACAAAGCCTCATTTCATTCTTCAGTAGATTTTCATAAATACCATACACTCGAAATAATCAAATCATTTGAGTATCACACAGTATTTGTCTTAATTACCTGTCATTTCATCACTCACCCTTTGGCCAATCAAGTCAGAGAATCCGCCTACTCCTGCAGCACATAAAAGGACTATTTTTCAGGCGTGCTTCCTCTTTAAACACCAGGACAAGATGGCCTCCACAAGGACTCACACCCTGACAGGTTTTGGCTTTGATTATATCATTACTTTAATAGACTCTTAAGAAAAGTGTGTTTCTAATGCTGAGTACAATTGGTTGTATGTTAATATTAAACTAAAAATTCAATAAAGAAAATAAAGAAGTTGTGTGAGTGAATCTGTCCACCTTGCTTAACAAAAACAAAGGCTTAGCAAATACAAAAGGGAGTTGAGGCTTCCTCACACAAGCATTTTGAGTACCCAATGCATAGAATGCATCAGTGATTCCCAAATGTGGGCTGTGGCCCCTGGTGCTCCATGAAGGCCCTGCAGGTGGGAGGTCATGAAAAGTTTTTAAGGTTCAATTTCATAAACTGGAAATTACCATAGAATATTTCTGATTAATTTAAAAACTAATCTGAACTAATTAATCAAAGCCATTGGCCAGAACACATCTTATATCCTATCATTGGTACAATTTATTTCATGTATTGATCAGAGCTGTGATTAACTTGACTACAGCAGTTTTCCAATTTCAAATTGGGCCAACACAAGGACTACTTAGCTCTGAAATGCAAATTTTAAACACAACAACAAGAAACTATAAGATACTCTAAAGTAATTAAACTAGATATGAGAAATGGTACATAAATGTGCACAAGCTACATGCCACCCCTGCATAAGTCGGTGCCCCACTTTGGCCACCTGTGTCAAAAAAAGTCTGGAAACACCCCTGGTGTTCAACCATGCTCTAGTTGTTATGAGTGGATATTGCATGGAAAGAGCAGATATTGTAAGGAAAAGACATTTATTGCCAGTGTGTTATGTTTGCAACTTGGCAAAAAGATAAAACATGGAGTTAAGGCAGCATTTCTGCCAAAAAGTGTGCTGTTGCAAATTAATAGTGTACAAGCCTCATTTTTGTGAGACAGGGCTGCAGTCAGCCAGCTCATGCCACATTTAGTGAATGCAGAATATGCACAGAGTTGGTATTTGGCGTGTAGGCTCTGACCTCATCAGTCCCCACAAGGAAACACCAAGCTCAGCCCAGCGGGGAGTGGAGAGTGACGATAATCATTCCAAATAGGGGAAAGCGGCTTCAGTGCCCAAAGGTTGGATTCTGGGGTCGTGGTGGGACTTTGAAATACTGTATAACAGCAGCAAAACAGTGAGCGGAGCTCTGATGGCCTGAGTACACCACTATGATTAAAGGCTGTGGAACCATGTTCATGTCACTGCTGCCTGCAGACTTTATAAACTACAAAGTCACAGACATCACAAGCTGAATATCAGGAGGCCTGTGCCCTAATGGCTGCCAGGTCTGCACTAAACAAAAATAAGAACAAAAAGGCTTTTTACACTTTTTATATATGACTTTATGAGCCAAGAATTCTATTCCAAAATGAATTAAAGTCTTAAAATAAACTGTGATCTAAAATGGTTATACAGCATTTTACAATTACCTTGTTTCATCTGCTGCAAAGCATTTGTAATTGTATTATTAGTAACTTCTTAGGAAGGAATTACACCACGCCCAGTTGGCCAGTGCCATGGATGCCCTGGAGTATGGCTATAATGCCCCATCTAAAATCAACTACCCACATGCCCTGTTTTGAACTGGCCATTTTGCCCTTGAAAGGAAGTTGTGGGTTTCCTCATGGCCACACTTTATTTTAAAGCACACTAATAAGACAACAGAACTGTACTGTAAATTAAAGTGTACTGTTTCCAACTGTTAGACTCTTGTTAAACTTTCTTAGGTTGTAATTTAGGTAACATTACAACAGAACTGCACTGTAAATTAAATCATATTTTTCCTGCTGTTACTTCCCCATTTTAAAACAATAAGTGAACCAGATCTACCAACTAAAGGCTGCAGTTATAGAGGCAGAGGAATATTTTGTCTGTGTGTGACAGTGGGACAACACACTTTAGTTTACAGTACAGTTGTGTTGTAATGTCACCCAAAATGACACTTTAAGGAAGTCTAATTGGGTCTAATTGTGGGAAACCATAAACTTTAGTTTACAGTACAGTTCTGTTCCCAGTTATCCACTAATAAAGTCTAAGAAGGATCTAAAAAGGTCTAATGAAAGGTCTTATACTGTATGAAAAGGAACATATTATTTCTACTTTTTGTCTAATTTCATAGAAAACAAAGTTTGATATGTCTTACTAGTGTAAAATAAAGTGCAACCTAGTCAGTCCAAATGACCCAAACCAACCAAGGCAACGAATAATAGCCAATAAAATCAGAGCAGGGTGGGTCTGGGAAACTTTGGTCTCCTCCTTTTGCATACATTGTAAGTATTAATGCACATTTGTTTTAAAGTTTATTGCCGCATGATGTTAGCTAACTACAAAAGTACATAGAGTTTTAACTTGCTGTGAGATCTGATGGGGCTATTAATCGCGCCATTAAACGCCAGTGACCTTGCCCTAAAAAAGACTTAATTCTAGGCCTGTAATTGCGTAAAAGAAATAGGGAGTTTTTCTTCCAAACACATTATACATTTTAGAACGTAGTTGCTGAAAACATGTGAAAACACTGAGACCTATGTAGCGCTAAATAGTGACATAGACCATTAAACTGTTTTTCA
This sequence comes from Lutjanus erythropterus, assembly GCF_056507025.1. NCBI lineage: Eukaryota > Metazoa > Chordata > Actinopteri > Lutjaniformes > Lutjanidae > Lutjanus > Lutjanus erythropterus. The sequence continues at coordinate 38,668,096 of NC_139326.1, read as the reverse complement.
TGACATCTGTGTTCAGGATTTTTTGGGTGGACCTGAAACATGGCTCAGTGACATGCTGGAGCCACGGTCCCCTAACACTGTATTTGCCCTTTTCCACACACAGAGCCGGCCTGGCTTGATATGGTTTGACTCAACATAAATATTCAGTTAGAAGCTACAAAAGGAGGAGGGCTGTCATGGGTTGGCCATGACTGCCAAGACATCACCACAGCCTACTTGGAGGCGTGTCAGGCTCGCTTTGACCCTGCTCCAGAGTAGGTCCATTTCGGGTGCAGCTTGGCACAGCTCGGCGTGATAAAGATGATAACTGCAATGCAATCACCACCTCCCTCTCCCGTCACCTTCCCTAAGCGTCTGTTACAAACAGACCTTTGGCCCAACAGTTCACTTCAGCTCACCTCAGTTCTAACAACCAGATCCTGTTACTGTCCTCTGGCTCTGGTGGCTCAAACACATCTGGACACGTCCAAAAAAGCTGCTGGAGAAAGCGTCCATGTTTTAGGTGGTTTTCAGATTGTAGTGGTCTTTAACAGTTGAGACAGTGGAGTGGACACGCCCCCAGAGTCTCAGAACAGAACCTAATTTTAAATACTTTTTAATGATTCAACTTTGGCTGGATGATCAATGACACGTTTCTGTGGTGTAACAAACTCAGAACACGTTTGTTGCTTTAAACAACCTTTAACATTAATCAACCCTGTTTGAGATGACTCACATTTTTAGAAATGTGTTTTAAAACGTTTTCCTACAGGGTGACAGTGAAAGTACAGAATTTGGGTCAGAAAGGTTTAAGAACTCAGCAGCAGAGCTATTAGAACTTAAAGTTAGTTTTCTTAAATAAGGGTCAGCATTTTCCATGAACTAAATCAGGAAAACCAGATCAGTCCATCAGAGATTGATTTCAGTTTACTCAGGTCTTCATGGTAATTACAGTTAGATCTAGATATTATCCTTGACTCTCCTCTTCTCACAGGATCAATGGCCAACTGAGGCAGACCAGTGTTTCTCTATGGGGCTGAAGCAAAGGTCAATTTGCCTCATTGCTCCACAGATTTCTCTCTAGAAAAATCGAAATTGATGTCCCCCGCTGCCACCGTAGGATGCACCTAAGCGCCAGCAGCTCCATGCAGCCGATCCCAGTGCCTCTGACAGCAGCAAAAAGCTGCAGTTGATGTGCTGTCCATCCAAAAGCTGCACAAGAGCCTTCCACCTGCTCTATTAAATATTGCTACAGCACAGGAGCCAAGGCTTACTTCAGAAAACTGCTTATATTTGCTTATATGGAGATGAGGTTGGATGACCTGGAGGAGAGCTAATTAAAAATGAGGAGCTTCTGGACAGAGGCCTGAAAAGCAAAATGGCCTCCTACAGTAGGGAGCCATGATTTGTTGGCTCCTTATTTGGAGAGCACATAAATCTTTGTCAGTTAACATGCCAGATATAAGGCGGTTGATCTACAATATGCTAGCTCTCTCTTTTATGAATCGTGCCAACTGAACCGTTCTCTCTGTGAGGATTATAGATTCAAGTCCTCCCATCTGAAAGGAGGCTTTGTGTGTGAATGTAGAATTTCACGGTTGTTAAATTCCTATCTGTATCACTCTGTCATAGTTATATTACACTATTAGTTTAAGAAATCTTCAACAGTGGCTTTAGATATTCAGCAATTTATTTAATTAGAGCCACCTTTGTGAAAATTTTTTTTGAATAGCAGTGCTTAAAATGACAAATGTTCTGATCACCATTTTCTATATTAGCAATGGATTACACTATTGTGACGGGACAAACCGACAGAGAATAAGCGTTAACTCTGCAGTGTTTTCAAGGATTCAAGGATTCAAGGTACTTTATTGTCATACCAGCTCACCTTTACAGTTTATGGTACGAAATTGGTACTCGGGTCCGGGATTGAGCCATGAATAATTAAAAACAAAGTATTTAAAGAGCGCAAGTAAGGCAAGAGAAGAATATACACAAGGCAATATACAGTAAGGCAAATATACAAGTAAGACTAATAGATACAAGGATAAAGAGGCTGAGATCAGCACTGCTAATGCTAGGTCTAAGAGAAACACGCATGAGCAAGTATTTTAAGAGCACATGTTTAGTAAAGTGAGTTAGTGTGGTAAAGTGTGTGTGGTGCAGGTATGTGGTGGGGAGGGATGGAGAGAGTTGGGGGGGGGGGTCTATAGAGCATGGCTCGAGTTCAGCAGTCTGACAGCTTCAGGAAAGAAGCTGTTCCTGAGCCTGGTGGTTCTGCTCTGGATGCTCCTCAGCCGCCTGCCTGAGGGGAGGGGCTGGAACAGTTGGTGGGCGGGGTGGGTGGGGTCCTTCATGATGCGAAGGGCCCTCCCCCTGCATCGTGATGTATAGAGGTCCAGGGTGGTAGGAAGGCTGCTCCCCACTGTCCTCTGTGCTGCCTTCACCACCCTCTGCAGGTTCTTCCTCTCGGCAGCGGTGCAGCTGCCATGCCACACAGTGATGCAGGTGCAGAGGACGCTCTCCACCGCACAGTGGTAGAAGCTCCTCAGGACTGAGTTACCAAGAAGTTTATCGCCTCTACAGAGATTTTAGTACAAACCGTCAATTCTCAAAAAGTTGGGATGTTGAGTAAAATGTGAATAAAAACAGAATACAATGATTTGCAAAAACTTTTTGACCTATGTTGAATTGAATACAGTTGAAATTTAATGTTCAAACTGATTAACTTACCTGCAACATGTTCCAAAAAAGTTGTGACAGGATCATGTTTACCATTGTGATACATCAGCTTTTCTTTTGACAACGCTCTGTCAGTGTTTAGGAGCTGAAGACACTAATTGTTGAAGTTTTGAAAGTGAAATTCTTTCTCATTCTTGCTTGATATTTGACTTCAGGTGCTCAACAGTCCGGGGTCTTTGTGCTTCATAATGCACCACACATTTTCCATAGGAGACAGGTCTGGACTGCAGGCAGGTCAGTCTAGTACCTGAACTCTTTTACTACGAAGCCACACTGTTGGGACATGTGCACCATGTGTCTTGGCATCGTCTCACTGAAATAGTAGAGACGTCCCTGAGAAAGACGTCTGAATAGCAGCACGTCGCTCCAAAACCTGTATATAACTTTCAGCATTAATGGGGCCTTCACAGCTGTGACAGTTACCCATAATGCCATGAGCACTAATACCCCCCCATACCATCACAGCTGCTATCTTTTGAAGTTAGCACTGGTAACAATCTGGATGGTCGTTTTCCTCTTTAGTCCAGACGACATGACGTCGTGTGGACTGAAATGTGGACTCATCAGACCACAGCACACTTTTCCACTTTGCGTCTGTCCATCTCAGATGAACTCGGGCTCAGAGGAGTCTGCAGTCTTCTCTTTGCATGGTAGAGCAAAAGATGCAGAGACAAACTGTGTTTATTGACAACGGTTTTCCAAAGTGTTCCTGAGCCTGTGTAGTATACTTTATACAATGATGTGGGTTTTTAATGCAGTTTTTAATGCAGTGCTGCCTGAGGGGTCAAAGGTCACAAACAGTACTAGTTTTCAGCCTCACCTCTTATGTGCAGAATTTGTTCTGCTGGGTGAAATTGACTTTGGATTATATGATTGTGTTTTGTATGTATTTCAGGGAGAACAACAGTCTCCTATTCTGTCCAGTTTAGATCTCTTTTCCTTTCTGTCTTGTCTTTGTTGTCCAGTTTGGAGAAGCTAGCTAACACTAAGAATAATGCTGTCAAGTAAAGTTAAAGGATGATGATGACGCAAGTGAAGCATAACCATGGTAACCGAGGTGTCCATGTGGTACATCATGACAGTAACTACTGTGAAAGCCTCTCAAATTAAAGTTTGAAAGTGAAGATGTTTATGTGACTGGGCGCAGATGTTTTGTATGTGTTTAAAACTATAAATGAACAAACAACCAGACACAGCCAGCATTCAGATTCAGGTCCAGATATTATCCATTAAATGCACATAAAATGTAAATTTGTCTTTGGCACTGGCATATGGGAGAACATACGCCATATGCACATTTAAACAGGAGCAGGTGAGTTCACAAGGAGCTTATTTAAACAAGAGATTACTGAGGATGGTCACAGCAGTCTGCAGCCTGATGGCAGCTACTGAAACATAGTAACTGCAGATTTGAGTTGCCCTTTCGGTTGTGGAATCAGTGAATGTCATGATGCACAAATGGATTTCCAATCTTTATATTATATATTAAGAGACTGCTAACATTTCAAAGCAAATTTAAAAAAAAATTGTCAGTACAATTCATTCATGATATCTAATTGACCTTTTTCTGTTATCTGGTTATTACATTATGAGTTGTTTTATCCTCCTGAATTCAAATCTTTTTTTAATGTATAATCTACATAATTAATTTTGTGCTTCCCTTTATTAAGTTTAGTTTATTATATTTGTATTGTTTTCTTTCTTTTTAAATTAGATGGGTGGGATGGCTGGCCACTGTACTGAGGTAATCCTCCCGAATAAGTGTCGTTGTGGCATAAGATAGTGTACAAAAAGTGGACCCTATACATCACAACTTCATATATTTACATGATAATATAAGAGAACTATTGTACAGTCTGTGTCTACATAATGAAGTAGTATGCAGGTCCACATATTAATTATACTCGTGCCCTAAATGACACACTGTTGATTTTAAGTGACTTGTTGGAAGGAGATTTTTCCTAAAAGCATGCAGTGAATATTAATCAGTGGCACACGGTCAAAGGTGCACACGGTGTTGGTAATTTGGAGGCAGAAGTAAACTGTGCTGTGCTCCTGTGATCTATTTGAAAACAGTGATGGAGGAGGAGGTGTGATGGCCTTGGCTTCAATCACCCAATCCAATCATTTCCTCTCCTTCCCATTAAAGGTGGTGCACTCTGTGCCGCAGCACTCTGACAATTTGGTGGTGGCACAGAATGCTCCGAAGCAGCTCTGCTGTAAAAGCTCCTCCAGGGAGGAAACTAATGTTTTAATATCACGAGTTGCAGAATCTCAACACATTTAACTCTTCTACTTTTCAGCTGCTCAGCAGTTGGGAGTTGCCACAGCCACCCATCACTAGCAAAACGATCCCCGCTCGACCCGACATGGGAATCTGACAGTGTGTGGAGTAAATTCCTCAACTAATTATTGGAACAATCACTTGTGCAATCCTTATATGAAAAAAGGGCAACAGGGCGAGAATTGTTTTGTTTGAGTTTCTTGCTGTGTTTTATTCCTCAAGTCTTGCATCATATATTACTGGTGCTATTCATCCATCCATTTATTCTCCATCCTACAGTCATTTATCAACGTACAGGTTATCTTTTAATATAACTGTCAGTGTAGAGTCATGGGTTGCACTGCTTTTGGTCTACTTTCGTTAAGATGACTGCAGAACTATGACAGGTCATTATAAAACGGATGAGGGTAATGTTCTTTGACAGCACCATCCATGTAAACAGTGTTGGGCAGTAGTGCATTACCCAGTAACTAATTACTGTAATATGATTACTTTACCCAGCAAAAAGTAGTGTAAGGGATTATATCACAGTTACTGCAACAAGGCTACCAAGGTGCAAAAGTAATAAATTACTATAATAAGTAACATAATTAATTACTTCTCCAACTATTAATCATTTAATCAATAATTAATCACCAACTAATCTGATTATCCATTCATCATTTTGAGTAATTTTTAATGCAGAATTTGTCCAAATATTCTGATTTCAGCCTCTCAAATGTGAATATTTTTTGATTTCTTCACTCCTCTGTCTTTGGATTGTGGACACAACAAGACATTTGAGGACGACATCTTGAACTTTGGAAGACAATGATCAAAATTTTTCTCCATTTGATGGACCAAACAACAAATCAAATAATCAAGAAAATAATGGACAGAAAATATTCATTAGTTATAGCCCTTGTAATATTATTACTTTTAAAAGGAGTAATAAGTGACTTATTTCACTTCCTGAGTAACCTTCCCAACACTGCCATAAATGTCCCTGTCCACCCTGTGTCTGCACCGACTCTATGCAAGCTTATGTCTCAGCTGTATCTCATGAGCGTAACCACAACCTGAAGTATCGATTTTACACTTCAGATCATTTTGTTCAATAATACATGCATAAACAAGAGATTGATGTCCAATAAAAAGCCACAAGATAAATATATTCAAATACATTTTACAACCTGTAGGCTGAGCAGAGTGTGCCGCTCCAGTTTGCAATGTATATTTAAAATTGTGGCGAGTAGTGATGGTCCACATTTCCCATCATGCCTAAAGCGCTGGATTAAGCAGGTTATTAGGTTTGCTGTTCTATGTTCTAAAATGCTAATGTTCCTTTTTGTCAGTGTTTGTAAAGTATCTGTTCAGAATTGTCATATTTGTGCTGGTTTTGTTAAGTGGCTATTACATTTCTTGACTCCAGCTGTATTTGAATTCATTTTCAAACATGTATTGGCTCCATCACTTTTGAAAGGAGAGTTTTTGATAATAAGCTTCTTGACAATAAATGTACTAATATTACTGAAAAACCTTTCAGTACTCAGAAGTACATAAAAAGTGTAAACTATCTCATAATAGTCAGAGATACGCATCCATATGGTACAAATCTAAAGTAAAAATAGGCAAACAGACAGTTTATTGGACACAGTGCTGAAGACACAGTATTAGAATTGTAAATGACCTATTTGAAGAGTGTCATTTCCTCTCTTATAAGAGAATGAGGGAGAAGTTTAATCTGGAGGGACATGACCATCTTTGGAAGTATTTACAAATGAGAAACTGTCTTAAGGGTAAAGTTCACATTCCACAAGTTAAAAACCCAATACAGCAGTACCTTCAACTGCCAACAATGTATCGTAAAGCATCAAAGTGGTATGAGTTGTGTTCCTGGCTAAATTACAATGGCTGTAAAAATCTTCAGATTATATGGAAAAAACACCCTGGTTGTACGTTTGCCAAGAAAACATGAGATGGAATTCTTTCCAGCAGCGGAGAAAGCATCAGAGAAGCCAGAGGCAAATTTATTCAATACAAAAGACTTCATAGAAATTATTACACCCCAACAAGACTCATTAGAAAGGGTCTAATTAAAGACTGTTTATGTTGGAAATGTAAAACAGAAAATGATACATACAAACACACATTTTGGGAATGCCCCATGGTGTTTCTCTTATGGAGGAATGTTCTGGAATTTATGAGTAACTGGTTAAAATGTGATCTACCCACATCACCAAGGTTGTGTCTTCTTTGGGACAAAACAGTGATGCCACAGTGAAGTTAATCTGCTCTTAGAGTATTAATAACTGACTTAACTACATGTTGAAAGAACCTCAAAGTCCCACAATGAAAATGTGGATGGAAGAAATGATGGAAATAGTTGCTGTATACATATATATATATATATATAAATATATATACATATATATATATATATATATATATATATATATACATATATATAGATACATAACTCTGACAAGAAAATGAAGGTGTAACACAATTTTATATCATTATTGTCATGTACTACTGCCCACCCAACAATGACCATTATTGTATCAATGTCTGTTTGGCTACCTGCCTGTTTTCATTTACTTTATGTTAATTTGTTAGGTTTTGTTTCCTACTGCCTTCTTGGTCGTTATCATCACATTATGTCTTTTTGTTGTTTTCATCTTGTTGGATCTTATTACTTCTTGTTACATATTTTACGTCATTTTCAGCTTGTTGCGCCTCTTTCTTCATTTTTGTCTTCTTACATCTTTTTCATTGTTTTCATCTTGTTTTGTATTGTTACATCTTTTCTGTCTTGTCATTTATTGATGTACCATTTTTGTCTTGTTACTTCCTTTATGCTTATATGTCTTTTTCATTGTTCATTCATTGTTACATCTTAGTACATCTTGTCTTTTATGTTGTTTTTGTCTTGTAACGTCTGTCGTGTGATATGCATTGATGGATACATCAGTGAATGGTCTTTTCTATGTACTGTTCCATCCATTTAGGTTGAAATCAGCTTTGGGGTTGGAAAGGCAGCACACGGTGATGCAAAATAAAAATAATCAATAATTCCCCTCAAATGCATTAAAACTAAACTAACAAGCCTGTTTTGTAAATGTGAGGAGTAGAAAGTACAGATATTGGTGTTGTAGGGAGTAAAAGTAAAAATTTCTCAGAAAAATAAATACTCAAACTACAGATTCCTGAAACATCTACTTAAGTAATATATTACTTTTGACACTGGCGATGGGCACTGCAGGTTAAACAAGGTTGTCCAGACGTCCCTCCCCCTTATTACCCATGACATGATCATACATGAGGGCTGGAACATAGATTGACTGGTGCTTGACTTGACTTCCTACCTAGAATATGGTACCGCATCAGTATTATCTAATTACACACATCCATACTTTAAATGAGGTGCCTCACCTTAACGTCATGAGGTCTGGTTCAATTACTTGCAGCAAAGAAATATCTGAATCTGGAAGTGAGAAGTTTAGATGCCATACAGCTGCTCAAAGCCTGCAGGATTCGCCACATGATTCGCCGGTGTGCTGTCAAATAGCACAGATACATTCTGCTGCTGCTCAGGTATGTTATCAACAGCAGCAAAAAAATATTTTCTTCATGCACTGATAAACTGGTGCGTGCACACACTGCAAGAGGAACACTGAGAAAGCCAGCAGCTGTCAGTATATTTGGGAGGTGATGTAGCAAGAAAGAATATATGCTGTGCTATAGCTAAATCTAGGTGATGATGATATTCGCCAGGAAAAAATAGGCTCTTAGTCCACACAGATTAGCACAGTAACTACAGTTGAGGAGTGTTTGCATAATGCATCATGACAGTTTTTTGAAAAACATTTTTTGCTGGAAAGAAATGCATCGTTACATGCATATGTTGCTTTGTAAAGCCACTGGAATATGATGCTTAAATAAAAAAGATGCACTAAGACACCAAAATATGACCCCAGTATGCTTCATGTTGTTGCCCATTTTTACACAGCAGTTTGGTTTATTGACTGAATGTCATGTTTCTCCTACAGGTAAACCTGAATATGGACGACGGTCGCTCTCTGGGCCTGATGATCAGGGGTGGTGCTGAGTACGGACTGGGGATCTACATCACTGGAGTGGACCCTGGATCTGCTGCAGATGCTGGTGCACTAAAGGTACCCAGACTCAACCTGTCTTTGTAGCTTTGATATATTACACCACAAAACCTGCGCAACATGTTCAGTCTAGTAAGAACTGAGGTGTTTGAGATGGTTGCAAAGAATCCTTACCTGAAGTTATCAAGAAGAACAAATTATTCTAGGTTTAATGCCATTATTGTCTCAGCGATTATGTTTGTTTGTACATTCGTACAGCAACTAAACATCCATGACCAATGTATTGGACTTATTAGTGGTACTGAGACTATAGAAAGCTCCATTTAAAGTTGGGAAGTGCTATTTGAATTCGGTAAAAAAGAGAGATTTTTCCTCACAGCCCTGGCTCTGTAAATGGGATGTACACAAAGTGGCTCAGACCAAACCACACAGCACTGATCCAGCCAATCATGTTTGTGCTTGTCTGGAGGTCAGGGGGAGGAGGAAGTGAGATGAGGGAAGCGAAACTGACTGGTGTGGTTCACACCAAAACTTAAGCGAATTTTCACCTCGCGAGAAGTGTGTTTATTCACCCCAAACAGGCAGCTGTAAGCTAATGAGCAACAGCTAGTGAGCACCGGCCAGCTGTGTGTGAGCTGAGTGTGTTTGTTTGTGTGTGAGCCTGCTGCAGACAGGTTGAGAAGCAAGAGTGAAGGAGAATCCATTTTTTAGACTTGCTGTTGGAGGGCTTTATAGCCCACTAGGGGGAGTGTAAAGGGGCAGTTTTGGATTGAGCCTGTGGGCCCTGTCTTATGCCTAGTGCAAAGCTGTTGCACTGGTGGTGCAGGTGGTTTTGCTATCTTACACTGGCACAGTTTGTTGTTGTTGTTGTTTGTTTGCCTGGGGTGTGCGGCCATGAGCAGGAGATCTAAAATGAAGGCAAAATGAAAGCATGGCCAGGCACATTTGCTATCTTGTGCCCAGTGCATTGGAGTCAAAACCACATGCACTTTAAACTGGGTAAAACCTGGTCGAAGCAAAAAGTCTGAGGTGCAGTAGGTCTGAATGCACAAGACAGCAACCAACACGTTCAGTCGAGGCACACACATGTCCACAAAATCACAAAACACCTTCATTTATGTTAAAATCTTTTCCCCTCACATAAGTGTGGATTAGTAAATTGTCCTTTGAACATATTTTCTATCAGAGATAAAGTGTAAATATTGATGTTAAAAGTGTTTGGGTGTGTGTGTCTTGCACTGAGGCATACACACACATCTCCACAATCACAAAACACCCTTCTTTAATGTTAAACAGTGTGCACACGTGTGTGTCCTAAAAGTTAATTGCCCTAATATAGAAAAGGGAATTGGTATTTCTAATTATAAAGCCAAATAAATCTCAGCAGACCTGCAGAGTGCACACAGGACGGGATCACAGCTGTCAGATCATCTTTAACAGATCAGTCAGCACGACAGCTGGAGCAGCTGGAGTGTTTGTGTCTGCATGTTTATTGGGATCCAGAAAAAGGATTAAACAATTGCACTCCTGGTGCACCTGCCTCTTAAAGGTGATGAGAGCTGACTTTTTGATTGGTTTAATGCATGTTCGGCCTGGACTCATACATGAATTAATCAAGACACTTGGCCACAGCTGATAGGTGTATGTTCCTGCGTGCTGCTGGCGCAAGGAGCGGGACAGGGCAGGACAGGCCTGTGCCCCTGGCATAAGACAGCAAAGATGGATTTCGCCACACCTTGAGTGTTATTAATAACACCTGTGTTTAGCCTACAATTTCTTGGCAAAATGGCTGCTGTGTAAAAGGTCTTTTGAGGGTAGGTCACCCATGATTTGGCAGCACTCAGAGCCCAGTACAAGTTCACTATTGCCATGTGTGTAAAATGAAAGAAAATAAACTTGACATGTAAAAATAAATGTTAAAATAGAAGCCTGTGTTCTGTCAGATGGACTAGAGGGTGGCACAGGTGTGATTGATCACTCATGTTCTCTCCTGTCTCACTCCCACAAAGAAATTCCTGCCCAGTCCCAATCCTGGAAGAATGATTCCTGTCCCTTCCCATCAAGCCACAATGCACACACAACACTGTGCACATTTTTACATATAAAAAACAGACCCTTATTATGATTCCCGCTCGTGCCTGCTCCTGTTGAATTATTTTCCTGTCCTGTCCCAGGCCCATGAATTGTAGTGAAATTGACTCACATATTGCAGGAATGCTGAAAAAATGTCAGACTCCCAGACACACATGAGGCAGACGACTGAAAACCCCGTCTGAAGCTCTCTGTGTGAGCCTGTGATGTGCCTGTAGCTAAATGCTAAGACCAGCATGCTAACATGCACACAATGAAAATATTATTATGCTGAAGTTACAGTACTGTGTAGCAGGGTTAGGACTTTAGCATGTTAGCATGGTAAAATTAATGGCAGATGCTTAACCAAGTAGTTTTCCTGCCTAAATCCAACCAAGCTGTGACTGAAAACTGACAGTAATGATAATACTCATAATAAGTTTTGAACCTTGGACTCCTTGGGGGGATTCCTGTGTTTAACACATCCGTCCACCACAAACTCTTCTCTACAGAGTCTTTGTTGTTCTGTACAGATAAAGCTGGGTGTAAAATACTGTATAACTGACACATGCAGATAGACAAATGTATTTGCAAATTAAAACATACAGTACAGAACAGCTGATTGGGGAAATCATTTGCACATAGACAATCCAATTATTGGACAGCCTGAAATTTTGACCTGATAAGGAAGCTAACTGAGAAAATCATGGGATTTCTGCAATTTCAGATCATCCTCTGGAGAACACAGAGATCTGGGCAAAAGAACTGTCTGTCTAGTAGACTGTAGCCTGGATCATAAAACTTGATTTTGGCAATATATGAAAATGTGCAGGGATTGAAACTAGCTTGCAATATGAAAATCTATCACAATTAGCATCACTTATGCTGATTTTGTCGTCAAAGTTTGATTTCTGCTTTGAGGCAGTTGATGCAATTGTAGGCTGTGATAAGTGATACTGATTTGGAAACTTTTCACTGCATCACAAAATATACAAAAAAATAAATGTGATTGTCTCTGGGACCTTACCTACCTACTTAAGGCATGAAAATAGAATTTTGTGGAAATAAAATGTAGAAAAACACTTTCAAAAGCATATAAGACAATGTGGGTGTAGATGCTTGCCAGGCAGCAGATGATGAAGCACCTACTGCAATGCCACCACAACTACCAGGTACAACCAGGGGAGATTTCTGTCTTCACTCAGAGACTATTTTTTACAGGAGGACAGAGGACTGATAGAGAGCTGAACATTATGATGTCACAGTGAAATTGCCCTTTGACTTTTTGGATATAAAATCATCTCATCATTTTATACAATTAGATATTTATGTGTAATTTTGTCATAATTAGCATATTAAAACTTCAGTTATGGCCAAAAATGTGTTTAGTGAGGTCACTGTGACTTTGACCTCTGATCAACAAAATCTAACCAGTTTGAAGTTTGAAGAAATTTCCTCAAACTGTTCTTGGATTTTGCGTTCACAAAGATGTGATGACCTGAAAACATAATGCCTCTGATTATAAAAACATGAAGACATAAAAGTCATTTAAAAAAAGTTTTCTGTATCACAGAGGTCCTTTGACATACAGTCGTGAATGTTCACGCAAAAAAATTGAGCTGATCGGTCCTGTACTGTTTGAGATTAGCTCCAGACATGTTGTAGGCCAAGTGATCACGCACACACTCTCACACTCACCCACTCTCACACACACACACACACACACGGAAGTGATTACATTATTAAATGAGGATGAAGATCATCAGCAATGTAAAGTACCAACATTTGCTTTGCGGCAGAACACCCTGACACACTGACAAACTCTGGGTTGGTCTTTTAAGTCTCAGTCATGGATTAAATGAGTTGTTAATGGCACCGTGCCAGCTGTCATCGCTAACATCTGCCACCTGATTCTGATGAACCTGTTAGCATTCCTGCCACCTGCTCCCTATTAGATTGCTAAACCTGTTAGCGTCGCTAACATCTGCTACCTGCCTCACAGCCTCCGTCAGGCACTCGGCTTCACTGCCATGACAGGCCTGCAGAAATGCTTTATTAGCCGTGCTAAATCTCCGCTGTGTGCTTTCAGGTCAGCTTTCTGCCTCAACAAGCAGGCCACTCTCGCTCTGTGCTATTTTTCCACCTGCCTGGGGCGAGAAGAACAGACGCCAGTGTTTCCTACCTGTAAACAATATGGCTGAAACCTCAATATGGCTTTCGTGATAATATCACACTGTGTCCTACTTGGGGATAAAAATAAAACATCAACTTTTATTTATTTATTTACTACGGTTTGATTCCTCACTAGTCCAAACCAATTGGGACACCTTGGAAAAAAATGAGAGGAAGGAGATGAAAAAAGCAGAGCTTGAAAGGCCTTCTAAAAATTCAAATGTTGTCCCTTGAAAGGTGCGGTGTGACATTTCTCAGCTTCTTTGACAGAGAGAGATGAAGAGGTACTTTTTTATCGAGGGGTATTGGCTGGTCATGCTGCAGAACAGGAGCTTTTGGCATGCTCTGAGACAAAATTGTGAAAGCAGGAGAAAAGGAGAGAGAAGGTGAAAGAGAAGAGAGGAGAGAGGCACATATAAAAAGAAATATAGTGGATTTTTTTTCTCTTCACCGCTCCAGGTCTCACAGATGTGCTTCCATTCACGGCCGGTCCGCAGCCATTCATTGTTAGTGGACAAGAGCTGCTGTCCATTTTTACAGCGTGTGTGTGTGTGTGGTGGTCTTGGTGCATCAGATTGAGTGATCCTGCCATTAGAGTGGGAGCAGCAGGCGGAGGAAGAGGCTGTATATCATTTCCTGGAAAACCATCGCTCTTCCACTGTTTACGTCCACTGCTCCCTCCCTCCCTGCTGGTGCCATGGCACTAAAAAAGATGGAGGGTTCGTTAGACGCTGCAGCAGGTGATCATCACTGTTAATCAATGTAAAGCTCAAATCATACTTTCCGCATCCATGAGGATGGGAGTTTCTGCTACGGTCCAAGTGAATGTCATCATGGCTGTCAGTCATCAATGTCATCATTAAAGGGTGTACGCTTCATCTCTGTGCGGACATCTGCATACCTCCCATTTGTTGTGTCCAAAATCCCCAGGGATCGTCACCACCCTGGTGAAATAATTCGTTTCACTATCACAACTTGATTGATTCAGTCCGAAAAAACTTGGAAAATATGCACAATCATATCACTTTATCCCCTTTAAAGTTAGCAAAGGGCTAAACTTACTACCTGCGGCAGTGTGCATTCAAGAAGTGGCTTTGTGCAGCGCTGAGAAACTTTTGTAGGTACAGATGGAAAGTAACTGTGCAAATCCTTTTTTTTATTACTTTACATGAGGAAATTTTTTTGTAATCAATACTTTACTTAAGTATTTATTTTTATGACTTCTTTTTGCTTTTCCTCTCTAGATTTTAACACAAATATCTGCACTTTCTTCTCTTAACATTTCCAAAACAAGCTTGTTACTCATCATTGTGCACTGCCTTTCCACTGCCAAGACTGATTCCAACCTGAATGATTGGGACAATATTAGCAGAAAAGACAATTTCTTGGTGTTTCAGTCAGTACATATCAAGCACGACAGATGAATCAAAACGTAAATAACATAACGACATGGAAACAACAAAAAAGTAACCAGAAAAAAAGATGAAAAAGACACAAGAAGACGAAAAATTATGTGAAAGACGTAACAAGACAAAAATGAAAACCAATGTAAAAGACATAACAAGACAAAAACATACAAAAAATATATAATGACAACAAGATGAAAGCAAAAAAAAACTATGTATAAGATGTAACAAGACAAAGAAAAAACATTAAATATGTAAGAAGACAAAGAGACAACAGAACAAGATGCAACATGACACACAAGACATAACAAGATGAAAAACTATGTAACAGACTTAACAAGACGAAAATAACATGTCAAGACAAAAAAGACCTAACAAGTCAAAACAGAGCGGGAAACAACTACAGAGAAAAGTTGCACAGGAACAACCAGTAGAAATGTCCATCAGAGGATCATTTTTTACTTTTATACTTTGAGAACATCTCAGAGCCTGAACTTTTTCACTTTTACTTGAGTAAAGAAGTTGAATCAGTACTTAAACTTTTACCAGAGTCCCTTTTTTACACAAGTATCTGTACTTCTACTTGAGTACAGAATGTGTGTACTTTTGCCACCTCTGTTCAATGGACTGTTGCCTCCAACGCTCCAACACAATGGACTACTGTTAGCACATGTTGAGGGCGTCCTCCAAGTGGACTTCAGAATATAATATTAACAGACCTGCTATGCAGCCGTGATGTCTGCATTTTTCTGTCTGCACATCAGTTTGGGAGTATATTCAGACCTTAATGGACCACTGTGGTGGATTTAGTGGCAACTAGCAGTAAGTGCTGATTCATGGTATCTCTGTCCTCTCTATTGCCGCAGTAGAGTTCTTGATTCAGTAGGGTTGTTCTGGTTCCAATGTCAGAATCAGAAAGGCTTCCAATACAGCCTAAAATGCTGGATCAGGTATCAGGTGTCTACACCCTGATCCAGTACCATTAATTTATTAACACTGGTGTCAGTATGGGCAGATATGCAAAGTTCAGGTATACACTGTATGTATTTGTAAGGAAAAATGTTTTCAGAACATCTCTGAAGGCTAAACACAGCTGGAGCAGGCTTGTGGCATATGGGACATATCAGGCACACAACTATACACAGCTAACTGTACACTGCTCAGGACATGTCTCTGCCTTAACAACTAGTTTCTCCATTGTTGTACACATAAGAGAGACAGATGTGAGGAGATGAAGTCCAGCTGCTACGGAAACAAAGCTGGAGAAGTGCTACTATAGGGGAGCTTCAATGCAGACTGCAGGCAGGGAGTGAGCAGAATTTATGCATTTATTTATTCAAATTTATGCCTCGTACAACAGGCACAAGTGGAACAGTTGAGATGCAAGGGACAAACTAGTAAATAAGGTCTGTGGTTGGGCCGACATTGTATTCTAGTACAAAACAGCTGTTTCTCAGGAGAAAAGAGCGTTCTTCAGGAGCAGCGATGCCAAGACTAGGACAATGGTGTGAAGTGTCACGGGGCAGCGTGTTCAGGTACACCTGGCTGCCGCTGCTGCTGTTTGTGTGGCTTGTACATAGAAAATGAAAGGGACTGCTGTTTTCACATGCTCTGTTTGGCAGCGGTGTGTTTTAGCTTTAATCCTGAATGTTTTTGGTAACCCCCTCCTGTCTGTCCTCCCGTCTTTGTATAGTGCTACTGCCAAGCTAAAATTCAATCCTGTTTACACAGATAATGATGTATGAAAATCTAATGAAATGAACTTGCTGGACACTCCAAGTCATCTAACACCACCTATAGGTCAAAGTGCCAAACACAACTAGCCAGAATAATATAAAGTTCCTGTTTCCCAGGGCCAATGTGTAAGATTTATGGGGATATTTTTGGAGTGAATTTGGCAAAAATGGAATATAATATAATGATAATATAAAAGGTGCTGGTCAAGTGATTAGTAAGAAAGACTGATATTTGTGTAAAATACTGTTAATGGCATGTAAAAAAAAAAACAAAGAACACAAAGAACTGGTATAAATCAGAACCTCCAAATATCAATCAGTGGATGGACAAAATTAAAGAAATCCATGCAATGGAGTGGATGACCTTCTGTCTGAGGTCCAAAAGCCCAGTCTTTGACAGGAAATGGGAGAAGTGGACTGCCTTCATTGAAAGAATAGAGGACGCTACAAATTAAACAGGACAGTTAAAGACACCGGACATGATACATCACAATATGGTCATCAGAGGAGCCCCCACATTTCTGTATGTTTATTTGTCTTCTTTACCTGTTTGTTGCCTACCTGTTTTACCTTAAGCTGAAAATACTCAATAAAAAGTATCCAAATAAAAAAAAAAGGTGCTGGTCCTCTTCCACAGGGGTATTTGTAATATGCAAAATCACTACTAGGTGCAAGTTGTAGTTTGCAACCAACTGAATGCCACTCACCTCACCCTCCCCTTCCAAATGTGTAGAAGAATCTACTGTGGCTGCAGAACTCAAAAATTTGAAAGGCCCTCTTTAGTGCCAGTGTTTGTGTTTGGTTTGTCTGTTCTGGGCTACTGCAGCCCATGGTGGCCTCCATGGAAGAGGACCTGTGCCCTCTGTAGAAATTAAGGGCACATTCTAAGATAACAAAAAATTAAATAATTCTTAATTTCAGGTGATTATATGTGAAAGAAAACATACTTAAGAATATTATATTTAATTTCTACCATATTCTAGCAATAAATCCACATTAATCTTACACAATGGACCTTTAAAGGAAGGTGCAGTTAATCTAGAATTAACAAGCATCTTTTTTTGGACAGAATTCCAGATGAAAGGACTTGTTAAGATTTATAGTTTTGCTGGTAGAAAGCTGAAAGCAGCAGTGCACCCTTGTACACAGTTTGAAATTGTGATGTTAAATATCCCTGAACTCAGCACTGCTGTGAAAGTAGTAGATCCATCATAGCAGCTCTGTGTGAATAGGCCTGGCTGAAAGTCATATTACTCATTTATATTTGTGCAACATGGTGACACTTGGTGTTGGCCATTCATTACTTTAAGAGAGTGAAACGCTCAGCCATATCCATTAGAAAGTGATATAAATCTGCTCTAAATCCATTCAATTAGAGGCTGTTTTCTAACCTTGGAGAGGCTGCTGGCACCAGATGAGAAATATGAAGACGAGCAGATTTATGTCAGTGTTTGTATTGTTGAATTCTATCTCACATGCTGGTTTGGATAAGAAACCTTTTGTTACTCTAATATTACAGTATTTCTTGAATTCTGCCTCTCGGGACAGACAACTTGTAGTCATGACCTCGCTTTTTTCAGTCTGTGTGTGTGTGTGTGTGTGTGTGTGTGTGTGTGTGTGTACTCCATCCCAGTATCTCATGCTACGATTTTTAATGAGTGTCAGCCCCTGTCTTGCCGGGGGTCACTTCATGTCCAATGCACTGGAATGTGTCTTTGACAGGCAGCAGAGCAGAGGGGCTTCTGTTTCCATAAAATCAGCACCAGAGTTGGAGGAACAGAGCTCAGACAGATATATGAGTCAATATTGGCCCTTTACTCAGCAGTGGATTACAGCCGGTCAGTATGTGTAACGCTGATGTATCTAATGCCGGGTTCACACTACAGGATTATAGCCCTGATTATCCACTTGTCTTCAAAAGCCTCCAGATCAGAGGCAAATGGCCACTTGCTTGGCATTTGTAAATAGGTGCTTAATTGCTATGTGTGAACTGTTCAAAGACGTGATCCGTGAGCTCACCGATGTCTGAAAGATATCAAGCTGGTTTAACATCTGGTTCTGTCAGGGATGAGTCAGGGACCCATACAAAGAGGTCAGACAGAGGCTGAAGGGAGGAGAGGAATCAAGAGCATCCTTGCCAACCCTCCCTATATTCCCAGGGTTAGTAACTGTGATAGAATACTTTAAAATGTATTCTGATACAGTTACTTACCCTAATCTAACTAACTTACTAACCCTAACCTATTAAAAATGTAATCCAAGTATCACAATATAAAAGTAATGTAACAATAATTACTTTCCATTACTTTTGGATTACCTCAGTATAAAATATGTGCAATTTTTTTAAGCCAAATATACTGTTTTTAAGGCTGCAACTAATAATTATTTTCATCAATGACCAACTGGTCAGTTATTTTCTCAATTAACCGATTAGCTGTTTGGTCCATAAAATGTCTGAAAATGTTGAAAAACTTGAAAATGATGTCCTCAAATGTCTTGTTTTTTCCTCAAAGATATTCAGTTTACTGTTAGAGAGGAGGAAAGAAACCAGGAAATATTCACATTTAAGACTTTCCTTAAAAAAAAAATCACTCAAAGCGATTGATTAATTAATCCTGTCACAGTCTTGTCTGTTGAGAAATAGGTTTATTTTTCAAGTCTGTCCTGCAGTGATATTTTCATCATTGATTAATCTGTTGACCATTTTTCTCTGTTCTCTATTCTATAACAGATTGATTGTTGCAGCTCTAAGTGTTTTATGTTTGTTGTTAGGTTTATTAGTTTGTCCAGCTGTTCTTTCCTTTGTTGTGTGCAATTTATTTATTGATTCATTCATTTACAGGCAAAAAGTGGCAAAATTTCCACCCAGTGCAGCATTTTTTCACTAGAGGCCATGATAATGAAATGGCAGCTGTGTACACTGTGCATGGTAGTAATCCCAATTTATTATGAAATGTATCTGTAATCTGATCACCACATTTTTATCTGTAATTGTAATGGTAATATAGTTACCTTTATTTTTTATTCAGATTATGGAATCCCGTTACATATAAGCTGTTACTCCACAAGCCAGGTTGTATTGTACTTATTCTGTTATTTTCACTCTTTAAAAGTCACCGGAATGCAAAAAACAAAGTCTCTGAAGCTGAAATTTTTGATATTGAAATCCTCCCTGTTTTTAAGGTCTCAAGGCTGGCAAGTATGGTCGAGAAGGAGAGATGGAAGAGCACCGGAGCAGCAGCCAGGAAAGCCCAAAAATAGAAAAAAAAAGAGGAAAAAATAAGTGACAAAACGGCAGTAGCAGTTTTAAAGTTATAAAGTAGTGTAAAGTAGCCCCATCTCTAGCAGGCACAACAGTAACATGCTGCATGCTGATGCTTCAGTATTAGTTAATTAATAATGAATGAATGAATGGATTAATTAATCAGTTAATTAATTTGTCACTCATGTGTTTTTGTGACAGACTAATCTGACTCAGCGGATGTAGACTGAGGATTTAAGCCTGCTATTGGGCAAATATTTTTTCTTCATCTGCTGCATGTTACCGTTTCTGAAATCCCCATCGTACGGTGGCCGACAAGGGCAAACGTGTGGCATATACAGAAGTGCCCTGCATATAGGAAAACAAATGCAAAAGAAAAACACTACATATCCAGTCATCCAATCATTTTTCTTTCTTTCTTGTTTTTTTTTTAACATTTGGCCTTAATCTTTTACAGTATCATGAAAGAGAAAAAACATAAAGAAAAAGGAAAAATAAAGTGGCCTCTCCCAACTCCAACTTTCCTCCAACCATAACTCTCTTCTTCTCACTCACTCCCTCATCTGGTCCATACCAAATGTTGATTCGTCCGTTGTCTGTCTCTTGGGTGGAAGCTCAGCACTGCCACTAGAGGCCTGGAGCACTTCCATTGTATGACCGGATATGCAGCGTTTTCCTTTTGCATTTGTTTTCTTATATGTAGCACGTTTCTGTATGTGCAACTCATTTCTGTATGTAACTTGTTTTTGTATATGCAGCGCGTTTGCCCTTGTCAGCCACCGTACCATCAAACAACAACAACCTATAAGCTTGCAACCTACATGCTGAAAATGGCAAGTTACCCTGATATGTGTTACCGGTTAGATATTTCAATGCCTTTCTTGTTATCTGTGATGTGGAAATACCAGATTTTCACACAGCCAGAGGAAGTAAAATAGTGTGTCCTCCTATAGTTCAGTTATTAAATCAGTGGACCTGCAGAGCTTCTCTCCTGAGGCTGCAGCCACTGTCCAGCATCACCTGCGCTGCACGCTCTGCACTCCTTCACACCATGAATTAAGCATTTACTTGGACCAAACCAGAACTGGTGGTTGTTGGGCCAGTGGAAAGATTAACCAAGATGATTTTTGTGTGTTTCTGTAGCTCATGATGATGCAAAGTGATTCTCGTAAGTTTGGTGAGAGCAATTAAACAGCTGTTTCTGGTTAAACAGGACATATCTTAAAATAAGGTCTCTCACTGCCGTGATCCTTTCCATTAAGTCTTTTGACACCAACAGAATTGATATGAGCCTGTCAGCGACAAAAAAAAAGTGCAAACAACAAGCGAACAAGAAAATGTCACCTGCATGCTCTGGAGGTGCGCCTGCACGGATGAGGTGTCTGACAGCACGTCACGCTGCTCTGCGTTTCTATCACTTCTCTCTGCTTCCATCACATTTGGTTTTGTGCTTTGTGGTGATTTAGAGACTTGGTTTTTAAAGTTTACAGCCTGTCATGCTGTTGCATTGCTCCGTGTACAATGACGCAGCTGAAAAACAAGAGCTGAAACTTGTTTACCAACCGTTCCTTTCACCCCCTCTCATCAGTCAGCTGACAGCACATGTGGTCCTGAGGATATTTTCAATAACTACACCTGCTAATATAAAAATATATTTATGATTCTCTTGTTGAAATGTTCTCCCTGTGCATTTTTGTAAGCTTCTATCTGTTTTATCCTGTGACTGTAATGCACACTGGCTGACAAAGGGAAAAAACACAAATGCTGGACTGGAAGAATCTCAGTTGACCACGGGGGTCTCTGACTAATGATTCCAATCACGGAGTCTCAGGGAGTAGTTAATACTTAATACTCTCACATATTTTACAAAAATGAACACAACATTTTTAATAATTAACGGAATTATAGCCTTCATGATTCATCAGTGATTTGATCAGAATATTTTCACAACAGTCTATTTTTGGGACAGAAAAGACAGGATTTGAGATCCGGGACAAGCACTTGTAAATCTGGACTGTCCTGAATTTTTCACAATGTCTGGTGAGCCCAGCGCAGACAGACTCATTGGGAATTCCTCCTGGTGGATGATCCTGTAACTCATCAGTCATGTAGTGTGCAATCCTCAATGACTTCCAGATTCCTGATGGCAAGACAGAGGGTTTGAAAATCAGTGTGACCAAGGCATAACAAATTTACCATGAAGCTTTTTCACATCGACAGCAGTACATTCATGCTGATAGACAGTGTTCTGAAGGTTAGGGTTAGGGTTAACACCAGCATCTTTGCTGTCCCCTTCAGGAAATTCTCCTGGGATTTTATTCTGTTTATTGCCTCCCCCCTCCAGCAATGAAATGGAATATCCATCTTTATGCAGGGAACCGGTGTAGTGTGACAGAACTTCTAAGTTGAATACTCGTCAGGCTGCTCTATACTGGATGAGGTGCCGAGTTCGGATGCCACATGCAGGCACACCAGCCGGGAATGAGATGCATTTGTCGAGGTGCAAGTCTTCCCTGGAAGGAAAAACAGCTTGGTGTTCGGGTGGTGAGCAAACATCCACTAAAATATGTCTGAGATTTGTGCTGCCACCTGCCAATGCCCAACTTAATTTGTTGAAAAAATGAAAAGCCTTATTTTCTTATGGTACCAAAAACATTATCAGTGAATTGGGAGAAAATGTGGGGATTTGGCAAGAAGTCTTACAAAAATATCATACAAAAATCGTTCATATAAGATGTTTCTGATTTTCTGTCAACATGTTTAGGTCAAGATTAAATTAAGACTGCAGCAATGGTTAAATCAGTCACTGACTGCTAGTTTTGCAAACTGCAATCTCCGCTGCAGTGAAGGATGTGAGGATGCATGGAAGTGCCCCAGAAATGATCCTCAGACAGATTAGTCTGACCATGGTAAGTTGCTTTAACACCTCCTGTTGGATGGTCCCCCAGTCATTAAGAGCGTCTCTTCTCTTCCCTCTGCGCCCACCTGCAGGCCACCGCAGGGCAGCAAACTGCTCCTGCTGCTCAAAATAGCAGTTTGCCCTCTCTGTGTGAAAAGGACAAATACATTGCACTTCCAGAACCCTGTGCACACGCACTTTATTTCACACTTCATCATGAATGATCAATAAAACTCAACTTGTAAATTATTATAGCATGGAGAAGGTGAGAGTGGAAGACGGCAGTTGGAGGGGAGAATATATCGCTCTGGTCATGAATGTCAACTGAGTGCAGCAATGAGTAACACGCCGTTTCTTGACATATGACCGTTCCATATCATTTTGACTGTAAGAATTATTTACAATATTGTTTGTACAGCAGCTAATTTCAGCCAGAGCCAATGCTCTCTGTGAACCATATT
Organism: Lutjanus erythropterus; assembly: GCF_056507025.1. Taxonomy (NCBI): domain Eukaryota; kingdom Metazoa; phylum Chordata; class Actinopteri; order Lutjaniformes; family Lutjanidae; genus Lutjanus; species Lutjanus erythropterus. The sequence goes on along the minus strand of NC_139326.1, from coordinate 38,644,988 downwards.
GTAAAGTTGAAAATGTATGTCCCTTAAGTAACACTTAAGAAATGTGCAAGGATGTTGAATTAGCATGACTTAACCTTAATTAACCATGTATTAATGCTGACTAAATGTTACATAACCATTATTAATGGGGTATTAATGCAGAATATTAACCATACCTAACATATATTAAAGGTGACCCTTATTGTTAAGTTGAACACATGTATCCCAGTAGCACTTAATAAATGTATATGGATGCTGAAAAAACTCTATATAACCATAATTAATGAGGTATTCAAGCTGAATAAATATTGCTAAACCATACATATCATGTAAAAATTATTGGTGACCATTATTGTTAAGTTGAAAACATTTATCCCTTATGTAACACTTCATAAACGTATAAGAATACTGAATAAGCATTACTTAACCATGTATTAATGCTGAATAAGCATTATATAACATAATTAATGAGGTATCAATGCTTTATTACTTTAGTATGTGAATATTAATATTATAAAGTTTAAAAACATGTATCTTTTAAGTAGCACTTCTTAACTTAACCATAATTAACTATGAATTAATGCTAAATAAGCATTAATCAACCATACTCAACCATGTACTAATGCCATTTGTGACCCTAACTGTAAAGTTGAATCCACATATCCCATAAGTAACGCTTCATAAATGCATAAGTATGCGGAATAAACATTAAAGTACAATAACAAAGTAATACTAAATAAATATTACTTAATCATGTGTAACATGTAATATTGCTGAATAGGCATTACATAACCATAATTAACATGAACTAATGCTTAATAAGTATTATTTAAACATATCTTACATCTATTAGTGCTCTTTGTGACCCTTATAGTTAAACAGGTCTTCAAATTTTAATAATCATTCAATCAGCATTCAGTTAACTATATAGTATAGCGTAATGCTGAAGCCTCTCCCAGTATAGTTAGCATAACAGCTACAACCTAATGGAAAAACTTGCACATGGTCTGTTCACTTGATGCTAACACATAATGGAAAATATCATTAATAGGTTAACAGAAAATAGCACCACAGTTGTAATCATTTTAGAAATTTTAATTTAACAATCTATTTCACTTCACATGTTTAAAGGATAATATATAGTAATTGTGAGTGGAAAATGAGTACTGCAGTACAAATAGTGGATAGCAGATTGGAAGACGTGCAGTTTGAGGGGATAATATATCTGCCTGGTCTGAACATTTGTTCTTAACATATTATCTGTACAATATTGTTTATAACATATTTCAGCCAGAAGGTGAAGTTATATATCTATATCTTGAGCCCCTGGAAAATATTTTAGATTCATGTCCCTGGTTGTGAACAAAATATGTAAACCAAGGTCTCTCTCCTCCACAGAGGGCTCAGTTATGGATTTTCATTGAAGCTGCATCTGCTTCACATAATCATGGTGGTGCAGGGAGGTGAAGGAGAGAAGTCAATAACTAATTTCTGCCTCTTACTCGTCCTGCTGTAATACAGAGGAGGCTGTTTTTCTGCTGCTTTCAGCGCTCCCCAGTGTTCTCCTGCATCCTCCTGGATCCTCCTCTATCCCAGTCTTTATAAAAGCAGGCCTAATTATATGTTTATTATGTCTAACATAAACTCTGTTGACCTCTAACTGATAGAAGACAACTCTTCACTGCTAAATCAGGTTGTATCTCATTGGGCTAAATTGCTTCTGGGAAATGATTGTATCCACAGAAATAATCATCTTTACAGGAGCTAAAAACAGTATTGTGTATCAGAAGAACATAGAGGTCAACATTAGTAATGCAGGCATGAAAACAAATTAGGTAAGCTATGACCTCTATATTTTTCACGCTGTCCCCTGAAGCGTCCAATCCTCATTAAGTAGGGCACCAGTTGGACTCATAAAGGCCAGTTTACTCGTCACGAGTTCTGTGAAATAATGTGGTATAATGTCCTCTGTGACTCTGGAGGAGCTTGATCCAATCTTAACTAGAAGAGGTCACTCAGTAGAGCGCAGGTCCCTGCCAGGCAACAGATAGTGAAGCACCTACTGCAATGTCACCACAACTGCAAAATGCAACCAGAGGAGATTTGCAAAGATCTGCCAACATTAACATGACCTCCACATATGTTATCCATATATGAAACAAGATTTTAAACAGAAGCAGTTGTTGATCTCTTGCAGCCCCTACTGGCTGGTTAAGAAGAGTGAGAAGTCGTGGTCATATAAAACAGAGAAGTCAGAAAATAGAATCACTGCATCACAGTTGTCTGTCCAGGCTCATGTAATGTACTGAATGTAGTGAAGACTTTGAAGGAATTTAATATGGAACTTACCAATGTATTGAACTGCAACTTTGATGAAAACTAAAAGGTACTAAGTGTATTTTTTACATGTGTGATTGAATAATTTCCAGTGAGAAACATGCTGTCAGAGGAGTACAGAGGACTGATAGAGAGCTTTGAAATAACAAAATAGCAGACGAGCACCACACAAACTGTATGGAGAGATTTTGGGTTTTTTAAGAGAAATAGTTACGCGCACAGTTGACTTCAAACTTTGAACAAAGAAGAAAATGTCAGACGACTTTGACATAGAAGAGGAACATCTTTTTTTGCTGCGGTTGCATCGCAAGATCTTTTTGGGTCAAATTTTAATGTCGTGACTTACGGACACTTGGATTACACCACACGAGCTGTATGCAGACATTTTGGGTTCTTTTTTTACATTTTAAAACTGGTCACCATTCACTTCAATTGTGCTGGATTTGGCTGCAACGCTGTTTTCCACTGAAGCTCCTTACATCGGCACAGGGGAGAGTAGATATTGAATGAAATTTCATTTTTGGGTGAACCATTGCTTTAAAATGCTTTTTTAAAACTTTTTTTTTTTTGTTTGCAGGAATTTGTATCAAATGAAGATGATTGATTTTTAAGTCTGTAGACTCTGATTAGTAAGACATTCTTTAATCTAACATTTTGCCCTTAACAAATATTGTACCTCCTGTGATTTGAAAATTGCAGAAAGACATGTTGCAATTTCAATGAAATTTCAATTAATTGTGCAGCCCGACTCCAAGGCTTTGTCTGCTTGGAGGCTGTCAAAATTAGATTTGCACGAGACCGAAAATGACAATTTATACAAAGTTCTGTATACAAAACTGCATAAAAAGATAATTTTTTGTCCTCGTACTATAATACTGTAGTTCGTTACTTAGTAGGCTTCTCAATCTCTGTGATACTGACTCATTATTTGACTTTTGGTGAGGATGGTGTGTATAAGCCTCCTCTGTTTGGTTGTTCAAAGAAAAAATACAAAGCTCATACCAGGAAAGAGACATTTACCAAATGTGAAGGTTCAAGGAATTGAAACAATCATAAGTGATGTTCATTTAAAAAAAACGGGGATTAATCATTATTCTTTTGGTGTCTGGACTGGAAACAAGTAGAAAGGGATCCAAGGCAAAAGGTTGTGTACCGCTGCCTTGCTGAGCCATTTTAAATAACTCAACAGCTTTTCTCCAGTGCCACACTCAGGACAAAATGTCAAACTCCAAACTGTGATGTCTCCTGATCTAACAGCCAGTTTGCCTTGGACTCTGCTGAGCACACTGTTGTTCCTGAGGGAAGAACTCTGTTGAATTTAATGACCCGTGGCAAAGAGCACCCTCCGGACAAACTGGAAGAGCCAGTATGCTTCAAACAAAAACGCCATCTGAAACTCCCTCCACACACACACTCTTCCCCTCCAACAGTGGAGTTGGGAGGACTCTGGCGATTTTTTAACTTTCCGAAAACCGATGATCCAGCAACCTTCACAGGGTGAAGCAGCCAGTTGTGTGGAGGTCAGAAAGTAGGAGAGTTTGTCACTAAAGCTCCCCTTTATCATTCCGCACACAGCTACTTGTGCCACATTCCACTGGAACCGAGGGCAACACCGTGAATGCTCTTAAAGAAAACCTGCAAAAAGTGTGTGCCATGACATTCGCCTAAGCTTTGAGTATGGCCTTTCAGAATACGTATTAAGACTTTCAGAAAATCAACAGAATTGTCTGACTAATTCTCATTGCAGAAGGAGAAAAGTACTTCCTAATCCATTACCTACAGAGGCTGGAGGGACATATGCAGAGCTGATGTATTTCATCTTGAAGTGATAAGCTGTATTATGTCAGAAATAACATTGTGTATAAATAAAAACACTGGGCCTCATGCAAGAACATTTTCATATTCTCATCTTAAATCTCTCTTACTTTTCTTCACACAAAAGGTTCGTACAAACACGCCGCGTCAGATTCAGCAAACGTGCGTGACTTCAGAAAACTGTGTAAATGATCCACCTGTGCGTGTTTGACTGCACATGCATGAGACTAGTAAATTAGTATAAATAATGCCCCAACAATACCATATATGGCTGTGCTTCCTGCTCTATATGTCAGGAAGTGTTCATTCATGAAAATGGCATCAAAGAGTCAAAGAACTTCACGAGTTTGGAGTTTGTTTGACGTCCTGCTTTCAGAGAACCGTAAAGGAAAATCTGTCATTGTAACAGCGTCAGCAGTGGAATTAAAAGACCTGCTAGAGCAAAGAAACAGGAAAAGCAAGTGTTGTTAATGCCGTGTTACCTGAGTGTTGTTCAGTGTTGTCACTGAAAATAAATAACAAGTGTCTTGATATGAAAATGACATCTCCCCACAGCAGGGCGATCAATAACTGCAACAGGTGGAGAGGGCCATGGGGAAGTTTTCATCACAGAGACAGAATAACAGGATCATGTTTCCCTGGACAGCAAGTTCATAAACCTGCATGTGAACATATACAGCCAGCACACCTGACAGCAGGTAATAATACATCATCAAATGAATAAGGAGAGGCTTTATGTGTGAATGTCACAACTTCTCTTAAATCACTTGTATGCATCACTTAAGAACAAATCTGTTCATGTGAGTGGTTCTTGCAATGAGGCCCAATGTACAGATATATTTTACTCAACAAATGTGTTTCACTTTTAATAATTGTATAGCAATAGACTGTAACACTGATAAGACAGAAAGTCAAAATGCCCATTTTTTCAATTGTTAACTTAAAGCGATAGTCCTCCCAAAAATGAAATGTCACTTAATATCTACTCACCCCTGTGAGGATGGGTGAAGATCTCCAGTTCACAAAACACTCCTTCAGCAGAAAACAGAGTTGCAGCCAAATCCAGTACAATTGAAGTGAATGGTGACCAGTTTTAAAATGTAAAAAAAGAACACAAAAAAACCCCAAAATGTCTCCATACTGCTTGTGTGGTGTAATCCAAGTGTCCGTAAGTCACAACATTAAAATTTGACCCAAAAAGACACCATTTAGCCTAAATGTCAACTATAGCCTCGCAGACCTTGCGATGCAACTGCAGCAAAAAAAAGATGTTCCTCTTCTATGTCAAAGTTGTCTGACATTTTCTTCTTTGTTCAGTTTGAAGTCAACTGTGTGCGTAACAAGTCCCTATTTCTGAGCAGATCTCTCTTTGTTGTCTGAGTCTCTTCCAGGTAGCATGTAAACACAGATGTGAAGGTATCGTGAGATCTTGTATATCTCATGTTGCGCCGCTTCAGTGAGAGCTTGTGTACCTGCTTCAGTTGTGTGAACGAGGATCAGGTCTGAGAGGCTAAAGTTGACATTTAGGATAAAAACATGGTACATTTTAAAACATGTCACCATTCACTTCAATTGTACTGGATTTGGCTGCAACGCTGTTTTCCACTGAAGCTCCAGGAGTGTTTTGTGAACTGGAGATCTTCACCCATCCTCACATCAGCACAGGGGTGAGTAGATATTGGGTGAAATTTCATTTTTGGGTGAACTATCAGTTTAACATGTTTTTCAGTCAAAATAAGAATAAAATAAAAAATAAAAATAAAAATAAAATAATCATTACATTTAATACTGCAGAGCATATCACCAATTGCAATGTAAGTCAAAATAATTGCATTTAGATATTTTATCAAAATCAAAATTCAGCTACCTTGGGGACCCCCTATAATGTTTGCCACTCCCCTATAGGGGGCCCGGACCCCGGGTTGGGAACCAGCGCAGCAGTGGATCACTGAGAATCATGAACCTGCTCAGAAAATGTTAATAGAATTAGTTTTTGATATTTCCTCTCATTAAACCATCATCAATTCAATGTGTCCAGCGCTTAATTTTTTTTTCTTTAAATACTGGTAAAATGATTTCTCATGGTAAGACTCAAATATTATAGATTATGAAATGGAAAGACAGTGATTATGAAACAGACATGATTGTTTTTTCATCTCTCGCCTTCTTTCAGTGAATAACGTTCATCTCATTGTCTTATCTGTGATATTCTCCTCTGACGCACTGTTGAGAAAAGCCAGGACCTCACCTATTGTCTTGCTGTCTGAAGGGAGATAATGAGCTTCAGTGCAGCATCATAAGTGTTTATGTCTGTGTGTGTATGTGCGTTACAACCTGCAGACAACTCGACGAGTTGGGAAAGTTGGGACGACCTTGGATTTCACAGTCCTTGTTTGGTATTAAATCTGTGGCCTCAGGTTGTGACAATGAAAAAAAACATTGTCTGAATTGGGGATTGGGATGCACGGCACGCATAGAGGTGCATACTCAACCTCAGAGAGAAGACTAATATTCACTGAGGATGTGTGTGTTGTGTTACTGTGATAGTGGGGGTGGACCTAGATTTACTTTTGGCCTGGATTTTTCCATGATTTTTGGCGACTTGACAACAAAAGAAACCAGGTTTCAGTTCCAGTGCATGACAGTGAGGAAGCCAGTTGTGGAGAAAGGTGTTTATTGTTGAGTCTCGTTCCCAGGTCATCAGATGCTTATGTTGTGAGAATGAGACTAAACTGTCTCACTCAACTGTCTTACCGAGCTTTGACTGGCCAAAGTCTCCCATCAAGGGCTACATTTCCTGAAGCTTGAAAACAGAGTGAAGAGCAGGAGCAAAGGTCTCGTTTCCTCTCACACTATTTGAATCACTTTATGTTTAAAGGTTATTATGTAAAGATAGAAACAAACTTAATTGTCACATATATAATTATACAACGTACAAAACACTCCGCCTTTTTTGTGCAGCCACTCCGAGCGTTTCGAGTCAGAAATCTTCAACTTTTTCAAGAAACCAATCATATACTAGATGGGGACTCATCACCTTGGTAACCAGCAACATAGAGGAGAATTTACCTTTCTGTGTGCGCCGGAGAGCAGAGACTCAACTCATGTCTGTGCAGGAACCCAGTGAGAAAGATGTTTTTTAAGTGTCAGTGTGTTCATCTCCCAGTACTTCTGTAGCTTCTAAAGGTCTGTCTGCCAGTCTCTGTGGTTTGAAGTTTAGTTTCTCTCTCTTCTGTGTCGCTGATTGTACTCCATCTACTTTATTCACCCTCAGCTGATAAGATTTGAGTTAAGTTGGTGCAGATGAAACTGGTGAACTGAAGAACTGACTTTGCTGCTTCATAATAAAAGCTTTTGAGATAAAAACACATTGGGGGACTTTTATTGCCTCACCTTCAAGCAGACCAGATGCAGTGTGTGTGCATGTGTGCGTGTGTAAATAACGGACTGATGATTGATGCCCCAATGTTTGAGAGTTTACTTCAGACACTAAATACAATGATGGCAAAGAAAGACAGAACAGAACTTTATTGATAATGTTTTAATAAAAATAGTATTATCCAGGAGGATTCAGGGAAGAGCAGCCACGTTTCCCTGCCTTATCTTCTTCATCCCGATATCTGGTTTGCTTCCTGTTTACACCGACGCACAGGCCCAGTGTATGTGAATGGTCATGCGATGTGTGTTTTCAGGAATGTTAGCATAGCTGGAGATTATTCCTGAAGTGGTGCCAAAACTTGTCTCTTTGTTGCCTTAATATTAGGAGCAGTGGGCAGACGCTGGACAGAACTTCAGATCTGAGCCAGCCCTGTACTCAGGGGCAGTGACTGGAGAATTAACCTAGAATAAATGTTTTTTGAAACTGGAGCACCCATGCAAGTGTCACAGAACCCATTATTATGGAACTTTTGACAAATTAAGGCAAAATTGTCCTTAAGAAGCTTAAAGAAATGAACAGATATCTTTTTGTTTCTTGTTCTGCCAAAGAAATGCCTGCATGAAAACTGCTGACAGTGAGGTGTGTGGATCACACAGAGGCAGAGTTTCTGAAAAGACATGTTGCTTAAGCTCCAAGAGCAAGCCTGCTGGTCATCTGAGTGTTAAGCATTCCAACAGAACACAACTGCTATGTTTAACAGTGGTTACTCAAGCTTCATATCTTTTAGATTCTTGTGTTTGATGCAACTGATGTCAAGTAAACAAATACAAAATTCAGGCAACTCACATTTGAAGCCTCATTTTACCTCACTGATTAATAAAACAAAAATGGTCTTGTTGTATTGACAGCAGTCCATTTGATCCATTCCAGTAAAATATTTAGTGTAAAACTCACAGTTACATCAGGAAATCCCCACAAACTGCTGTTGCATCATTTCAAATGACCTCATGTTCCTCCTTTATCTGTTTCACAGACAGGCAGGGTTTTTTTAGGGGTTTCAAAATGGCCATTTAAAAAAAAAATAATAATAATACAAAAAATGTGCAAAATTTCATTTTCATTTAATTTCCTGATCACATTTGAACTTGGGACGAGGTAAGACTAATTGTTCTGGTTGCATTGTGTTTCCTAGCTAATACATCCCAGAAATAAAACCTTTGTACTCCACTGTGTTCACACATCTATTACTCAGTGTCAGTAATACTAACAGTGTCTCTGATCATCTGAAAAACCTCAAAATGTTCCCTTTCAAAAGAGACCATCTTTTGGACCACCAGATCGACCTTCCACAGGAAGAGGGGGAAAAGTGCTTTAAAACAAGTTAAATCAAGTCATTTTATTTGGGAAAACTTTATAACAATTATTAAGTGATAAATTGATAGCTAATTAAATTTGATTATTTTACTGTTAACAATGAAATGATATGATAATAATGTTTACTAATTATTATGTTATGTTTTATTTTATTTTATTGTCATTTTGTGTTTTAGCTGATAGGAACAATTACATGCTGATTACATGATTATAGATCTGATCATATTAGATTAATTAAATACTATAAATTATCATTTTATTGTGTTTAAAGTAAAGGAAAAAATAAGTTTTTCTTCTCAACACATTATAATGTTAGAAAATAGTTTGATCGTTAAACTGTTGTTAATGAGTTCTGTGTTCATGGCTCAGTTGACGTGTTGGAGCCAAGGTTCCCCAACACTATATCATCCCCAAGAACTGACACATGAACGACACCACCTCACTCTCCCTAACAGTCAGTAACAAACATACCTTCAGTGACTCTCTCAGTCCAAATCAGTCCAGCAGTTCACTTCAGCTCACTTCAGTTCCAACAACTTGACACAGAAAGAAAAAAACAACGACATCCTGTCACCGTCCTCTGGCTCAGGTGGCTCAAACATGTCTGGACATGGTCAATAAAGCTACTGGACAGAGCGTCCATGTTTCAGGTGGTTTTCCAGTCGTAGTGGTGTTTGTCACTGAGACAGCAGACACATCCCCAGTTTCAGAACAGAGAGAACCGCACATTTTTTCATGATTTTCAGACCTTATTTTTTACACTTTACTTTATTGTTGCTTTACACAACCTTTAAGTGTAATTAACTATTAATTTACCAGTTATTAATGATGGTTATTATGAAGTGTCACCTCTTATTGATATAGCCCAATATTGCAAATCACAATTTTCCTCATGGGACTTTAAAATCTGTTCAGTGTACGACACCCTTTGACCCTCGATTTTGATAAAACTTTAGCATTTTTCAAAAAAATTGTGATTTGGTTCTGGTTCTGTGACTTGGACTTGGCACTTGGCCATATTGCTTTTTTTATTATGATTAATTGTGCAGCCTTAGCACTAAACTCAACAATCATAACCTTCTTATTATCCTGAGGTGGTAGTGGATACAGGAACATGTCTCATCGTCTCCTTCCAGCTGCAGACTAGCAGGCCTGTTGTCTCAGGGCCTCAAATGTGGACAAATGGTCTGACTTTATACCACAGCAAGCCAAACTCCAGACGGTCAGTGCCTTGTATTAATGGTGGTGGAAAGTCCACCTTCAAATGGACACACTGTCTTTTGGATGCGATCCAGTGTTTCAGCGATAACACATGCCCTGCACCCTCTTAAAGGAAGATTTTATTCTGCAACCAAAGAGCACAGATCTAATGTTTTTCCAGATAAAGCAAAGCGCCAGGGCAGCAGGGTTTGCAGGTTAAAGAGCTCACCCAGCAGGAGGGCCTCCTACATCACACTTAGCAATGAGTCAGGGCTATTTATACTGATTCACTGGTAACACCATACATCATTCTGGGCTACAAGTGACTTTTTATAAGATCTTTGGATATATAAAAAAAGGATAATATTTGCTGTCATCCAGAATTTACCTCTCATGCCCCAGTGTCCGTGTCCACCTACACAGAGAAGATGAGCATGTTGTGCTTCTTTATAATGAAACTGGTCTGTTGCAGGTGGGGGACCAGATCCTGGAGGTGAACGGCCAGAGCTTTGTCACCATCTCCCACGACGAGGCAGTTCACATCCTGAAAACAGGACGCCACCTGCTGATGAAGGTGAGGGATGTGGGTCGTCTGCCTCATGCGCGCACCGTGGTGGATGAGACCAAGTGGATCTGCAGTCAGACCATAGCCGAGACCAACGCTACAGCTAACCAGGGCTCTGTCGTCAACCCCAACATCAACGCCGGCATCCACCCTGCTGTCAGCGTCACCACCTGCAGTTCAAGGTGAGCTGAATGAATACTAGAGCTGCCAGAGGCACTGGAGATGAGAAATCAGTGTAACTGATAACTGAGCTGTGCTTCTTTGTTCCCCTGTGTGGTTTACAGATCTGGTTCAAATACAAATTCTGCAACAAAAAACAAATAGTGAACTCTTAAGGTAGTTGTGGAAACCACCATGTTAATCTTAACAAAATCCAATCAATGTCCAACCCCCAAAATACTGTACAGCTGCTTTTTAATGTGTTTTGTTTCTGATATGTGATATGTGACATATATCTTATTTGTTTTCCCTATTCTATTCTATTCTTATTCTATTCTATTTAGGGGTGTGTATCTCACTGACTGAGACTGGTTTGGTTCGATTCAATTCAGCTCTGTCATGATACGATATGATATGATGCAATGCAAGACAAAACAAAGTGATAATTTAACTAAATATAGTAAGTGGTGTTAACATCTTATTATGAGTCTCATGTGTAAATGAGATCCTGTAGGGGTCAGACTCGTGTCTCTGTTCTCTGCTGTCTGACACGTTTTACATAAATGATCTGCAGCAGCGTTTCTCATCTTTCTTATAAAACCCAAACTTATTCTACACTTGCATGTTGTGAAAGTTTGGTGGTGTGACGTGGTACAATGTCAGTTCTTTTGCAGTCTGTTTTCAGCGCCGTTTGTTTTGAGGAAATGAAGAGGAGACACAGGAGAGGGAGGAGGGAGCGCTTGTTTTGTGTGAGCGCGGCAGCAGGCATCCAGTGAGAGCGGAGCAGACAGAGGCAGGAGGAGAGAGAAAACGGAGGAAAGTTACAGCGGCAGCTCCCTGATGCCCAAAATGATTCATATGTACATCCTAATGAGATGTATTGATATGATAGTGCTGCATTGATTTGTTTCCAATTCATGTTCAGCTTTTTACCGATACAGGCCGTCTGAACTGATGCACTCGTATCTAACACGTTAAAGTTCGATACATCGGATGCATGAGTGAATTGTTACACCCCTACCTATTACTTGTGACTTCTAACCAATCAGATAGTGCTGTGGGCGTGACATTGAGCCAGACTACAGAGTGTAGAAGTGTATTTTACTGTACAGAGTGTAATTATTATCCCCTGTAGAGTTAATTATGACAGTACTGTATAATACAGTATATTATTTAGAGTACACAATATATTATTGTTATTTTTGTTGTGTAACTTTTATTATATATTTTTTTTAATATTATTATTATTGTTATCATTATTATTATTATCATCACACTACATTACTATGGTGGTAACTACAGACAGAGAGAGATCAAAGCCAAGTGCATTTGTAAATGTCTTTTTTCATTTTTTGCTGATCTAAAAATGATCCGATCCATGACTCAAAACCGTGATACAATCTGAATCTGAACCATTGCAGTCCTAGCAGTCAGATATCTGTTTATAGAGATTATTGAGCTACCAAGCTTACAAACAGAGGTTTTATAGGTCTAGTTTTGTGTCGAACTGAACAAAACAGTTTGAACAGGCAAGAACTGAACTGAAGTAAAAGTTCACTCTGAACTGAGGCAGCGTTGTATTGTTACAGTGTTAGGAAAAGAACAAACCACTCAGTCAGTGACCATGAATCTCTGAACTCAATTGTTTTTTTGTTTTTTTGATTCGTAATCAGGTCAGCCTGACGGTCTGTTGAAACATTTGAATTCATGTATTATCACTCCACCATTATTCTGCATCACAAATGAATCAATCAATGTGGAATCTGTGACAATACCTGATTTAATATGTAGAGACGAAAAGAAACTCACAGTCGGCTCATTCAGTTCATTTAAAACTGAATCGGTAACAACAGAAATGTTGCCATATGGTCGCCCTGTGAGCAAAATCTCATCTAATGGCAGCTCCATTACTGAGAGTGGGTCTGTTTGGGAGGCCCAGGACATGAAACCCTGCCTCTGCAGAGGAGCATTATGTTTGACAGCTCCATTGTGTCTGACAGCAAAGCAATGTGTGGAGAGTCCCCTCTGTCACCCCTCTCTCTCCCTCATCCATCTGTCTCCGGCCCTAATGGAGCTGGCCCTGATTGAGAATTTGGGGAGGTATAAATTTCTCTGCCTGCTGCTGCCTTGGATATCGTACAAGGTGGTTCTCAGCTCCACACTTCATTACGCTCACGCTGCCTCCGGCTGGGCGAGGCTCCGACGTTGTTGTTGTATTTTTAATGTTGTACATGCATAAGAATTAGTGAGTCGTTCAGGTATTCATGTCGATACTTTTACTGTCATGTGTTGCCCTCTGTTTGACTTGTATGTAGAAAGAATAAAATTGGAGATCATCTGTTTCTGAAACATGCTCTGCTTTGTCATCTTCTTTGTTGCAGACCAACCTCAGCAAGAGCTACACCTGTATTAGGAAAGGTAAGAATGGCAGTCTGAATACATATTATTCACTCTTTAAATTGCATGTATGGTGGTGACTTGACTGACAGATTCTACACGCTGAGCCTCCATCTGTGCAGCTCGTATTAATGTAAGTCATTAATGTAACAACTTTGGACTCGACAAAATCAAAAATAACTTGACAGAAATATATTGTGACACTGAGTGGTGGAAATAGTACTGAAAATCTGTAGATTGCTAAAATATTACTCAATTACAAGTAAAAGCACAAGTGTTATAAATATACTCAAGTAAAAGTACAAAGTGTTTGTCACAAAAACTTATCAGGGTATTAGTTACTTTTAACTACTGATGTCACACATCTCTCCAAACTAGGTTTGCAGAGTTTTCCTGAATCAATAGTTGAAAACGCAAACAATCAATTAACAATCTATAAGATGCAAAACACGTTATTTTCCTTATTGATTAAATATCCATGAATACATTCTTAATTGGTGAAATTCTTAATGGCAATTAATCGATCATTGATTAATCATTATAATCCTTACACTAAGTGCGTGATGCTGAAGCATCTTGTTTTGTTTTTCATCCATTCGTCCTGGTTTTCATTGGTCTGTTTGTGATCAGATCACCTGATTGGCTACTAAAATGCAGATGAAAGGATTGGATATTAATTCAAATTGTACTCTGTAGTCAACAATGATTTTAAAAGTAACTAAGTAGATCACATCTCGTATCCCAAAAAAACTACTTAATTACAGTCATTTGAGTATTAGTAATTAGTTACTTCCACCCCTGGTGATGCAAGCCTTTTGACTTGGAATGATTTGATATCCTTCTCAAAACCAAAGAATGAAAAGTGTTATAACAACTCTTCATTTTTTTAAAGAGACTTGCAGAACAGGAGGGACCATCGAAGAGAGACAGATGATACCTCAGATTATCACATTTACACATTAAACACTGACGCATTCAACTGACAAAAACTCTGCAACAGATTTTGTTCGGTGTAATTATTGTTAATTCCTTAAGCTACTTGCCAAATGGCCAAAGTGAAGCCAGGATCTGTACTCAGCCAAAGATCATTTGTGAGGAAAAAGTATGAAAACTCTAATACTGAGAGTAGGCAGTATTTGTATCTTTGACTCTTCTTTGGCAAATGTACTTTGGTGAAATAATATAACTGAATGTACACTATGCATTATTACACATGATATACTATATAGGGATGGACATTTCAAGCCAAAATGCTATTCAACGCTTATTGGGCACTATTCAATGATTATTCACCCCCTACTCCACCACTCACAGTCAGAGAGAGGGACCCATTTACAACCCATTTACACACAACACACACACAAACACATTATACACACACCGGAGCCGAGGACCACTCCGGCTTCCGTCCATAAACAAAGCTAAGTGTTTGTGCTATAGAATAGACAAATCTGACGAAGAACCAGAAGTTAACAAGCTGCCATTGCTGCAACTTTTTGGACAGTATCACCATCCTAAAAGGTATCTTCAGTTATTAGGGTCACTGTTGAGCTGTCACTACTAGCAAGCAACAGCAGACAGTGTCTAGAGGAGAACCTCAGATCTGCAAAATCTTGCACCCAGTATCACACAATTTGTTCAAAAGCACCAAACATGTCATAACTTACAGCTCTCCAGTTTGAAGTTGGGTCACAACAGCTGGTATTTATCTTTCACTGATCTTGAACCGATCCTGGCAGGCGCTTGTTAAGAAAAGCAGTCAGACGGAGTAGAATCCACACACGCTGTCCTCTAAAATAAGCTTTTTGTCCGCTCAACTCTTCTTTCCTCCAGGCTAGAGGCTGATGTAACGATGTGTGCCGCTTCTCTGACATGATGTTAGTTTGGAGCCAGTAAATGTTCAGCAAACAGCCTGTCTGTCTGAAATAAAATACATCAGCGTCTGTAGATGTCCCATTGGCGATACTACCTGGACCTGTAATGATGTGAGATCTGGTAGAATCATCATTCCAGGTGCCGTTAAAATGAGGGAAACAGACAGAGGAAAACAGATTTTAAAAGACAAAACCATAATCATTCTTTTTTATAATTTAATGACTATTTGAATATTAGAAAATTACAGCTTATATTATGTATTCTATATACTATGTTTATTGCAATGCACGTCAAAACCAAGGCAAATTCCTAGATTATTGAACTCTACCTGGCAATAAACCTGATTCTGATTCTGGTATTTCAGTATTTATTTTCATTTATATCACATAAATACTATTAGGCCTTTAACTCAAGAATGATTTATGCTTCTATGTGCATGGAGACACATGGGTCTGTTTCTGTTATTTGTACAGCTTGCATAACTTTTCATCTTTTTCATGTCCACTTTCAGTCCACCCCCTCTGACAGTAACTCAAACAACCAATAAACTTGCTTGACATGCAGCTCTGAATGACCTGTTGAAATTTAGGATGTGTGTGATCAATATTTTATACATTCTGTTCCTCATAACTTTTTCAGGTTGTAGCAACAGGTTGTGAACAGTCATTAGACCGACACCCAAAACTGTGTCTGCCTTATCACTCAAGAAAAAGTACAGCTCTTAAAGCAACATTATATAACTATTTTACCTTAAAATAACAGTTTCAAAATCATTTTGATGTTGTAGGGTGATTGGAGCTCTGCACAGCAATCACCTATTCTTGCAACTTGGGTTGCCAAGAATGATCTCAGTGTGTAAGGCTTTACGGCACACACTGCCTATGTCACTGATTGTGGTGTGTCCTCCGGCTGCTCTGCCTCAATTCATAGTGGTTTCCTGACAGATGGTGATGTAATGACCTTCTCTACTCTGACTTTGATTGGCTAGTACTTGTTGTTTTTGTTGGTTGGTTTGGGCTGGTTAGGTCTAGGCATGAGGAGTGAAATTGGGTATGGTTTGACAATCAGAGGTACAGTAGGGTTGGTCAAGCCTTCGTCATCCTGGGGAAAAAAGAACAATATGGCTGGACTGGACTGGGAGCTCGGAGCACTGGGAGGAGGAGGTGGAGGTTATCAGGCCAGGGACGAGGGGGACCTAGTGAGGAATGCTGCTTCTTTTCAGTAGAGCAGACTGAAGCATCACATTTGAAACACACAAACACACACACACACACACACACGCACCACTGCTCAATCTGTGTGCTGATTCTATCTGCTCCTTCAATGAACAGCTCTGCCCCAGTGGAACCATACAGCAGGAGCTCTCTATTCAGGAACTAATGACTAATAAAAGTCACACAGTTGCTCTGTGAGGTCTGCGGAGCCCTGTGCATTGCAGTATATGAGGAGAAAAATCTGTCGCATGAAGCAAAGCTGCATTTGTTGGGAACATCCCAGATAGTTTCTGTCATTCCAGACCTGAATTAGACACACTTATTAAACACTACCACCTTGCAGCTGCACTTGTATAGTGTTCCAATGTATTTACATATAAAAGTGTTCAGATACAGTCATGTATCATTTATGACAGTAAGTTTGTCTTTTGGACGAAACAAGACATTTGAGGATGTCACATTGGGCTTTGGAAAACAGCGATCAACATTTTCCACTATTTTCTTACATTTTACAGACTAAACCACTAATAAATTAATAATGGATTAACCAAGAAAATAATCGACAGATTAATCAATGATGAAAATCATCATTAGCTGCAGCACTATAATATTCAATACTGAGGTAATTCTGTTCACCCTCTATGTCATAAAGTAGAATTAAATACAACTAGATGAGGTCACTCAGTAGAGTGCAGATCCCTGCCAGGCAACAGATGGGGAAGCACCTACTGCAATACCACCACAACTACAAGATGCAACCAGAGGAGATTTGCAAAGTTCCTGCAGCAACAACATGACCTCCACATACGCTGTCCTGAGAAGAAACAAGATGTCAAACTGAAGCAGTTGTTGATCTCTTGCGTCCGTAGTGGTCAGTTAAGAAGAGTGAGAAGGTCGTATGAGAATGGTCGTATAAAACAGAGCAGTCAGAAAATAGAATTACTGTCTCACAATTGTCTGTCCAGGCTCATAAAATATCTGTAGTGAAGACTTTAAAGACGTTTAATATGGAACTTACCACTATATTGACCTGTAACTTTGAAGGAATTAAATTAAAGGTATTAAGTGTATTTTTTGGTAAAATGGAAGTTGTCACTCTTCATGTGTGATTCCAGTGAACCGTTTCCAGGTAGAAACATGCTGTCTTCACTTAGAGACTATTTTTGCAGAGGTGGACAGAGGACTGATAGACAGCTGAACATTATGATGTCACAGTGAAGTTGACCTTTGACCTTTTTTTATATAAAATGTCATCATCCCATCATTTTATCCTAGTAGACGTTTGTGTGTAATTTTGTCATAATTAGCACATCAAATTTTGAGTGACCACAAAAATCTAATCAGCCCGTCTTTGAGTCCAAGTGGACGCTTGGATCAAGTTTGAAGAAATTCTCCCCAAACACTCCTGTGATATCGCCTTCACGAGAAAAGGATGGACATTATTTTTGTTCTTCTTCTCGTGTGTTTAGGAAACTGGATACAGCCATATAACCGGCATGAGCAGCTCTCTTCCACGTCATGAAACAACATTTTGTGTGCTATACGGGTGGAAACTGCAGAGTCGTAGAGCTTATACATGCTGTATAGTGACAGAAATTTGTCAGAAATTAGGAGAAATACAGCAGAATGGAAGGATTTGCAAGTATGTCCATACTTCGCAGACAGACAAGACAGTGGTATTACACACAGTGACTGCACAGGGTTACAGCAGCTCTTTGGCGATTCCGATAAATCATTGCCTACCATTGTTGTGGTGGCATGTCGTGTCTGTCACTCTTGGTGTCTGCTGGTTGTGTCCAGAAGGAAACCCCAAACTTACGAGACGCTCGCGAGATTTTTCACGGTTTCTGTCAAAATGTTCTCTCTTGCAAGGTTTTGCAGGTCTGAACTGCACAGGTTCTTCCTGACTTTTTAGACATTGTTGTCAAAAGCAATGTTATATAAAAAGTAAGTGTAAAAGTAGAAATTTGTAAATTTCATATGATGGCTTGTATTCATTTACACTGCATTCATGCTGTAGGGAGATACCATTGCAGTAATAGCGGCTTGCTAACTTCCAATATACGCCGGATTTGTCTACAGTATACTGTCATTCCCACAATGGACTTAACCTTCTTTATTCACCAAGTGAAGTATTTGTTGTTGCAAACGTGCACAGATGAAATCGACTCTGACCTGCTGACTGTTGAGTTGTAGCTTTGCTGCAGTGAGTGTGTATCAGTGTTGGTTTGACCACAGTTACAGTGCAGGCTTTCATTGTTGCAGGGTCTCTGTGGTACTGCTGAAAAGTCTTGTTAACATGCTGCTGTCAGACCACCCATGTGTAAATTAATTTCCTTTGGTTGACTGAGCTCATTTAGTTCAGTTGATTGTTGTTGGGTTTATGAAATACAAAAATTTGGCATTGCATGGTTATGGGAATGGATTTGGGTCTATTTGTTCAGAAGGCAGGCTAATATTTGTATGTGGGATTTAGAGGGATGGAAACTATTAAATTTGGTTTTGGGAAACCAAACATGACTGTTGTTACAATCACAATGTTATTCAGATGCCTTATGTGACAGTGAACTATTCCACTCCAGGACTCCAAGTAGAACTAATAAACTACCATCCTGTTTTATCCCTGTAGATCAGCTGCTACATGACTGTACATCTTCCTCAACTCACTAACCTCAACTCAGAAACTGATGTCAGTGCTGCTCACCAGTGCTGCATTTCATAAGAAATGTTAAGCCACTGACCTTGGAATTACAGCATGCATACACAAATACATTACGTGCTGCACAGCTTCCTGTAAGTCTTAACCTACAGCAGTAAGAGTTACTGCACCCAGGTGGATTGCTGGTATGGATTTAATCATCTTGATGTAATGAATATATAGTCTAGTGCATTCATGGTTCAAGGTTTTATTTGTCATGATACAACACAGGAATGCTTAATGGAATGCAGTTGTAGCCCCTCATGTGACACACACAGACAATGTATAAATGGATATAGAATTTCCAGAAACTATTATATGAAAAACGCACTAAAGGAAGAAATGAAATTTACCAAGTTAAGAGCACCTGACACATATGGTATGATTTGTTCTCCTCATTCTATAATCAGTTGATCTCTGCTTTAAGAAAAGACTGGAAACAAAGATTAATTGTGAGAATACCAAACTTTTAGCATGCCAGCCTATTGTAAAGAATTCAAGATGGTTAAAAGGAAGTAAGATAAATAGAACTGTTTATGAATTCTGTTTAAGCTCAAAATATCTGAGTTTTTCCAAATAGTGTTTATAAAAGACTTTTGATCGTCGTGTACCATGGGAGCAAGTTTTTGATTTAATATATAAAACAACAGCAGACAAATTTAAGAGATTCTTTCAGTTAAAAATTATTTTAATTTTTTTATCTAATAGGAAAAAATAAAAACTTGGGGTATTGCCAAGTCAGATAAGTGTGTTTTTTGTTTCATGAGTCAACTGTACATCTATTTTGATACTGTTATGTTGTTTGTGCTGTTTGGAGGGACTTTTTCCCTGTGATATTAGGTGACATCTCAGAGAGAAATGATTACATTATTAATTTGATTATTCTGTTAGGGAAAAGATTTATTTTCAAAGCTACTGGTGAAGACTCCTTAAACATAAAAAATTTTAAAATGTTTATTAAGCGTCATTTTATTTTGGAAGGACAAGGGCAAAAAGAAATGAAAAAGCACAGGGAAAGATAAGGAAGATTTATTGAAGTTGAAGGCTGACAAGAACCTCAAGGCTAATCTTTCTCTCTATAATAATAATAATACCAAACTTCTATTCAATTTTTTTGCTTGTTACCGAGAGTGTTGGGTCTGTTTTGATATATTGGTTTTGTTGACGTGTTGTGTGTTTGTGTGTGTTTATATGAGTATATAGTTTTGATTGTGTATTTGTTTAATTTTAAGTGTAATTTTGTGTGTGTGTGTGTGTGTGTGTGTGTGTGTGTGTGTGTGTGTGTGTGTGTGTGTGTGCGCGTGTGGATTGTTGTCTGCGGATGAGTTGTGTCTGTTTTAGTTATTAAAAAAAAAAAAAAAGAGTACCTAATACTTAAACCCTAAAAAAATAGACAACATGTCAGATCCCAGTCGGATCTTCATCATGTTCGAATGTCTACAAATGTTTACCCCCTCATCTACAGTATACACTGATCAGCCACTAAAACTAGTGAGAGGTAAAGTGAATAACATTGATCATCTTGTTACAAGGGCATCTGTCAAGGGATGGGATGTATTAGGCAGCAAGTGAACAGTCAGTTCAATCTGAAGAGACAAGTGACTGAAATAAAGATAAAGTTTATTATAACAGATGATGTGTGATAATTAAGTCTTGACAGAAAGTCTTTGGTGATTGGACTTTGTAGGGAGATTTGTAGTTGAGGGTCGTCTGCCCTGAGCAGCAGCAAGTTAAACCCCCATGGTGTCCAGACGCATGGCGGTGGTGCTGTTTGAGGACTCTGCTGAGACCGCGAGGCTAATGAAGCTGATGAATCTGTGAAGACTGGGCGGTAATGGGGAGGTGGAGGGGTGCACGAAACAGCGTCATGAAGGAAGAGAAGGCGGAGAGAAAATCATATTTTAAAAAGCAGCAGACAGATGACAGGTGGCATTGAAGATATGTCACTGTGCTATTGGACTGATGTGACCAGCTAATGAGAACAGCTGATAACACAGCCCCATAAAATGATAGTGAGGAAATTATGAGTTAGCGTGCGTGACAGGAGAAATCAGAATGATTGAGAAATAGACTATAGGCCTAAGCATGCAAAAGACTTTCGCCATAGCCATAGCAAGGGTTGTCATAGGCAACTGGACTTGATAAAGTTCTTGAAGAGAACTGAAAAACTGAAGAAGCTTCTTGGATGAGAGGCAAAACATCTTCAAGAACTCTATCAAGTCCAGTTGCCTACGACAACCCCTGCTACAAATACCATGACCTGGATGACTGAGAATCTTTACAGACACTTTTGCCATAGCCTTATCTCCTTAAGTTGATGTGCTGGAAACAGGAAAGATTGGCAGTAGGAGGGTCTGAGCAACTTTGATAGGAGTCAGGAGGGAGTCTTGTGGGATGTGGTTTGTACCTACCAAACTGGTCCAAGGAAGGACAAACGGTGAACCAGTGACAGGGTCATGATGCCCAAGGCTCACTGGTGTGT
Organism: Lutjanus erythropterus; assembly: GCF_056507025.1. NCBI lineage: Eukaryota > Metazoa > Chordata > Actinopteri > Lutjaniformes > Lutjanidae > Lutjanus > Lutjanus erythropterus. The sequence goes on along the minus strand of NC_139326.1, from coordinate 38,623,514 downwards.
GTTGGGTGAGGAGGCTAACCTGTCTTGTCTGATCCCACAGAAGAGGTACTGTACACAAATTGCAGACGAAGTGAATGCTGATGGTGATAGAGAGGAGACACAGTGCATCGCAGCTTGCTGTGTATGGGGCCGTGTATCAGCAGAGTACCCACATTGACACCTGTCCATGCTGAAAGAGCCTACAATGGCCACATGAGCATCAGACCTGAACCATGGAACAATGGAAGAAGGTCACCTGGTGTTGACAAGGTGCTGACTTGGCCTCCAAGATCCCCAGATCTCAATCTGATCGAGCATCTTTGGGATGTGCTGGAGTAAGTCCGATCTATGGAGGCCCCACCTCGGAACTTAGAGGACTTCAAGGATCTGCCTTGGTGCCAGATACAACAGGACACCATCAGAGGTCTGTTGTGTCCATGCCTCGTCAGGTCAGAGCTGTTTTGGCAGCATGAGGGAGAGCTTTTTATGCCTTTATTGTGATAGGAGAGCTGAAGTTAGAACAGGAAAAGGGTAGGACGACACAACGCCAAAGGGTCCCATGTTGGAACCAAACCCACAGCCATCGCAAAGGTCTCAGCCTCAGTACACCAACTGAGCTACTAGGGTGCGTCAACAGATCATTGGATTTATGCCCTGAAAAGTCAACTGTCATTTACATTGTCAAAGTCTTTTTTAAAAATAGTATCAAAATATGGCTGGGGAGAGGAAAGAAATACTGAATCCGCCTTTGATTTAGATGATTGACATTTAAATCTCATTTTGATCTATTTTCAATTTAATATTGAAATTGCTATGCCCCCACTGAGCACACATGAGTTCTTTCAACCTGTTTAACATTCAGCCATTAAAACAGTGGCAGCTTCTGAGCCCAGCCGGTCTTTGACACTGAACAGCTTCACTGGAGTCATTCAGGGTGATGTTCAAGCACACACTGACTTGCTGAGGCAGGGAAAGGCTTTTTCTCATCTAGTGTAATTGATAGAGCTGAGAGAAGGCAAGCATGCAGCAAGAACCACAGCTGACTGACAGACTGAGCCACCCGTCAATACAGGACCCAAATGCTTATTTTACTCTTTAAACCTTTACATCAGTTATGTTGTGGAAAAACTATGTATGTTAAAATAAGTTCCCTCTCCCAATCATATTATTTCTCACAGTCATTGAGGCCGAGGTCGGTGGAGTTGACTCAAGCCTTTTAATCAACACTTAACCTAAACTAAATGAGCTAATTCAAAAGCCTTGCTCTCAGTCTTTCACACCTAACCTGCAAAATACTACAGCCAATTCTGTTTGTTGTATTGTACCATTTCCCTGAAGTTTTTATCAAGTTCCGTCCTGAAAACAGATGAAATAATTATTGTCCAACATTTTAATACATAAGTGGACAGAAATAATGATAGATTCAGTTGGCCTGTGTGCATTGTGGTATTTTAGAGTCAAGGCCACTCGGCCTTAGTGTTTTTAATTTTTAGGGCCATATTGACCAAATGCCTCAGCAGCAGAGCCATCAAATGAAATAATGAGTAACAAGTCGATGGAAAATAATGAATTTGTCTGTCTGTCACTGTTAACAGAGTCTGCAATGTAGTTCATACACTTCACTGATAAACCACAGAACTGTAGAGAACAGGCTTCATGATCAAAGAAAGTTTTTATACGTCAACAAGTCTGTCTATATTGGCATGTTTTCTCTCTTTGCTGACAAATTTTCCATATTTTCTGAATTCTTAAAGCCGAGTTCTCAGGGCCACAATTAAGATGCACTACACCAATGATATGCGTTTGACAATTTGACAAAACGGGCTTGATGTTGAAGATGATGTTTCAGAATAAAACACTAAACACAAGAAACTCAACTAGACACAAAAAACCGACTAATGAAACACTCTACAGGTTACATTTAACATGATTGTCATTGGAATTGTCAAAACCACAGCTTTTAGCTTAGCACAATTGCACTGCTCATCATTTACAGTGATGCAAATTTAGCTAGCTCCAGGCTGATTCACTTTAACTCACTGCCTTAGCATTGCCTGCCCATAGCGTGGCATATATTCAGTGTCTACTGGGACTCATTTCACTCTATTACTCAACAGGATTCAGTGAGCAGGGCCTTCGCAGCACTACGAGCTGACAACAAAATATATGCTCTTACTGTTTATGGTGTATTATTATATTATTTCTTCTTTTACCCTTCAGAAGCAGGTCCTCCTACCACAGTGTTACCCAACTTCTGATTAGCATATGGGTCTAGCCTGCATAACATGCTGCTAACCTACATTCTGATTGGCTAGTGCTTTTCCATATTATTAACCCTTTGTGGCCTGGGTTACATAATGTTGACACCACATCAGTGAATATATAAACACTGATGTAACACTTATGGTAATAATCAGGACTATCTATTGTATCCCTTGTTTCTGATTTCCCCACTTCCCTTCCACCAACCCATTTATTAAACGATCTCTATTGACAGTGCAAACAGCTGAGCTACATGCTAATATGTGCATAAAATCAACACAGCGTGCATCAAAGGCTCTGTGATAATTAAGCAGCTATTCTTCAGAAATGGCTCCAATTTCTCTGCCCCAAGCAGTCGAAGACTAATGAGTTTTGTAATTTAAGATCGGATGGGTGGCCATGTTGATATAATGCACGTCCAACAAGCATTTCAACAGCCGCTGGGTAACTATTAATGAATTAAGAGCAGTGTATAAAAGACACTGCTGTGAAAGCTGAAGGCTTCTGAGGGACAGGACATGTACTATTCAGTGTCTGGATCATAGTGACTCGAACAGTGATTGTTATCAAAAAGCAGCTTGTTAGTGAAGGCACTGTGCTGTATATTAATGAAGGCCCCAGCTCTGGGGATGTGATTGGTCACAACATGACTGCTGACATGCTATAATTTAGAGGACATCTGAGAGACTTGGTTTAGGTTCTCTCTCTCTCTCTCTCTCTCTCTCTCTCTCTCTCTCTCTCTCTCTCTCTCTCTCTCTCTCTCGCTCTCTCTCTCTCTCACACACACACACACACACACACACACAGACACACACACACACACACACACAGACACACACTGTAAACACACCTACACCCACCTAAAAGTGTTCATACTAAACACATCCTACAAAATATTCATTGTCAAGCAGGGCCGGCATTAACATTAGAATGGCCCAAGTACAAAATATTGCTGTTGGGCCCCTGACCACCACCCTGCCCTAGGCCGTGTCTCTGTGCATTGTATATGTACATACCATGATTTTTCCCCCCCAAGACTCTTCCACCACAGTCTGCCTGACTGTGCTGTGATTGGCTACTGCTACTGTCCTCTGATTGGCTGTGAGCATGCGTGTAGACTGGCACTGGGGAGAAGTTTAGCATGGCGTGGTAGATGAATGGATTAAAAAACAGCCAATTCTGTTTGCTATATTGTACCATTCTCCTGAAGTTTTTATCAAGCTCAGTCCCTAAAACATGTAAAATAATTATTGTATGACATTTAAATGCACAGAGATAGTTATAGATTGAGTTGGCCTCTGTCTCAAGTGTTCATGTGATATTTTAGAGGAAACGCCACTCAGCCATTGGCATTTTTAATTTTTAGGGCCCCACTGGTCAAATGCCGGGGCAGCAAGGCCATCAGATAAAATAATGAGTTATAAGTCAGACACTCCAGTCTGCAGTGTAGTTCATACACTTCACTGATAAACCACAGAATGGCAGAGTCACAACAGACTTGGATTTAAAAAACAGGTCTTTCACCCAGAAGACTGATCTTTGTGTCACATGTGAAGATAAATGTCACTTTTAACTTTTTAGACTCAGAAGTTTGGAACAAAAACTGCTTATAGGCACAAAAACTGCTTGGGTAGGTTTAGGAAAAAAATCATGGTTTATGGTTAAAATAGATCCTTTCACAACATTAGAAAGGCTCTGTGGCAAATTAGTAGCCAATTACTGCACAGGAGGGCAGGACAAGAGAGAACAGTCTTGGAAAAACAAATTACACATACATGCTCTGTCATCTCCAGTGCCTTTAAAGATTTAAAGTATTTATTTAAAAAGGATCCCCATTAGCTAGTGCCCTTGACACAAGCCAATCTTCCTGGGGTCCAAAATCAATTCATCATATAGATCATTAGCTTATAACATCACATTTGTGTTACATATGTACATCACATGTATCACATGTATGTAAAGTATAATATTTAAACACTGTAAATGGCAATTCATCCATGACACAAAATTTTAGTGTAGCATACTCACAAATGGACTGTCAAAATGACATGAAAAATGTATGTTTTCACTGGCTCCAATGTAAAATTAGTATATTTTTGTCCTAAGTTGTTTGTTTTTTTTTGTTTGTTTGTTTTTTTTTTTATGTATGTAAAAGCCAGTATAGACAAATTAGTTCAAAACCAATTAACAGCACATACAATATGTGCATTTATTTTGATTGCTGAATGAACTAATAACAAGGTTGTAAAATATGTTCAGGTCACTTTCTTGTGTTCAATTAAACAAATATTTTAAGTTAGTTTAATTAACATAAAAAACACATTATTATAACAAGAGTTGCAGTGTTATGCTGAACACAAAATGTTTTGATTTATCAACATAAAACTGCAGCAGTTTACTTTGCTTTTTGACCAACCTATTATTTTCTTCTGAGCAGCATTTAGTAAAACTGTGTCTAAACAACATTTATTTTCAATATTCAGCTGCAGCATATTAGCAGACCTCCCAGCATGCATTGTGTGAAAGTTAAAACTCTTATGAGACCATTCTTTTTTTTATAGTTTGAAGAAAACATGTTGCTTGTTCTTGAAGATGAGTCATGGTTTGTTTTCACAGTAATGGAAACACTGAATGGAAACACTGTGAACTATGATGAAGGTTAGTATTTAATTCAGTCTCCACCACCTTACCATTAAAATTTTGTCTTTGTGTCAGTGCTGGAACAAAGTGTCTCCAACAGGAGAAGCTGCAGCTGTGAGTTCTTTGTGTGAAATGAAGAAGAAGTGACGCTTCAAACTGACAAAATGCAAAAGGAAATTTGTTTGTCGGTGTGACTAAACAGTTGTTGGTTCAACTTAATATCTTAAAGGGATAGCTCACGAAAAAGTCAGTTATCTACTCACCCTCATGCTGATTGAACGTCAGGTTGAGTTTTTTAGTCCACAAAACACTGCTGGAGATTCACAGGAAAACAGTTTTGCAGAATCTCCAAAACAATGGAAGTGAATGGTGACCAAAAAACATAAAATGCCTCCATACTGTTTGTCTGGCATAATCCAAGTCTCCTAAAGTCCTGACATGCTGTTTGCACACCGTCACAACACACACACACAGTTCAGACAGTGTGCATGTGTACATGAACGTGGATCCAAGGTAAGGATCTACAGTGAAGATTCAGGCTAAAAATATAGTGTAAATAACATTTTTTTAGTCAGCTTGTCATGTTGGGGCTTTAAGAGACTTTAATTACACCAGACGAGCAGTATGGAGGCATTTCATGTTTCATGTTGTTTGAAAACTGGTCACCATTTACTTCCATTGTTTGGGAGATTCTGCATTTCTGTTTTCCTGCAGCATTTTGTGGACAAAAAAAAAAAATTAAACCTGACCTTCAATTGGCATGAAGGTGCTAACTGAATTTTCATTTTTGGGTGAACTGTCCCTTTAAGTTTATTGAACATGTTTTCTCATGTTCAGGTAACTTAACTCAATTGATTTTACAAAACTCAAATAAAACTTTAAACTAATTAACTCACATTTTAAGTTGAACCAGCACAAAATTATTTGCACTGCACATCAAAGGTTTTGTGTGCAAGCGGTTTTCAATAAACTTTTAAGCTGAGTGAGCAAACTGGCATTTAGACTGAATATGACTAATTTTAGCATGTAGGACAGCCTGTATAGCACTGCATCATGTTTTATCAATCATGTATTCTTGCACATTGGGCCACTGTAGTTGGCACTCATGTTTTGTCTGCAATAGAGACATCAAACAGGGCACTTCTGTTGCATTTTATTTTTGAACACCTGGGGCTGCAGCCCCAAGGCATTTGCCTGATTTGCCCTATTGGTAAATGAGCTTCGCTGTCAATGTTTTTCATTTCCCACATTATCCACTCCTGGCAGCCAAAATGCATTTGGCAAAACAAATTGTCAGTATATAAATGTGTTTTGTCTGAGAGTTGCATATGGTCCCTTGGGTTACAATTTAGACTGCAGTGTCTTCTTGATGAATCATTTGGTAATAAGGTGACCTTTGAAGCTGCATTCTTTTTTATTTCAAAGGCAAATCAAATCAACACAGACTTTATACAAATTGTAAAACCAAGGTTAATTATAAGTTATTTCTCTGTTTAATGGCCTTGCTGGTGTGATGTTTTAAAGGGATAGTTCACCCACAAATAAAAATTCAGTTATTATCTACTCACCGTCATGCTGACTGAAGGTCAGGTTTAGTTTCTTGAGTTCACAAAACACTGCTGGAGTTTCACAGGAAAACAGTGTTGTAGAATCTCCCAAACAATGGAAGTGAATGGTGACCAGTTTTCAAACAGAAAAACAACAGAAAAAAAAAAAAAATCAAAAGCCTCCATACAGCTCATCTGGTGTAATTCAGGTCTCCTAAAGCCTCGACATGCCAAGTTGACCAAAAAATGTTATTTGCACCATGTTTTTATCCTGAATCTTCACTGTCAGGACTTTAGAAGACTTGGATCATGCCGGACGAGCAACATGGAGGCATTTTATGTTTTTTTTTCCTCAGTTGTTTTTTCACATTTGAAAACTGGTCACCATTCACGTCCAGTGTTTGAGAGATTCTGCAACACTGATTTCCTGTGAAACTCCAGCAGTGTTTTGTGGACTAAATAAATAAACCCGATGATGAGAAAGCTAGTACATGAAACTGATAAGACTGTTTTCTCAGACTACCTTTTGAATGTCAAGAATGAACTTATCAACCTCCCAGTGTATTTATCCTTCATTCCAGACCAATCAGAACTAGAAACTAGAAAAAATACAATGGAAGGCCACTCAAAGTTAGAGTTCTTACTTGTGAACTCGGGGGGGAAATCCATCTACATGTCACACAACAATGGCAGCACCTACTGAACCCAAAAATAACACAGATTATCATATAATAAAACCTCTTCTGCATATAAATTGATGTCTTAATATGTTGCCAATATTATTAATTGCCTTCAAATGGCGTCAGTTACTTCATGCATCATTTTTCCTCCTCTGCGTTGTTTCTGCAAGGAGGGTGCACTTCTCAGGGCTCACTTGTGTGTGCACTTTCCACAGAAACTCTTTAATTTGTGAGGGAAATTCTAACCTTCAGCGTTGTCTCGAATGCAGCACTAGTCCTGTGTCTGTTCCCTCTGTAGTTGCCAGTGTATCTCATTTGTGTGTCAAAACTCTCTGTGTTTCCCCTCTGAGTTTTTTGGGATATTGGATTTTCTGAACTGTTTTATTTTCATGTACTGTGGTCTTTGCTCACCTTTTTGGATTGATTTGCCTTTACCTCACTTACTCAGTAAGTTTTTGTTTCGGGTTTTTCATGAACTGCAGCAAATCATGTCATCAATCTGCATTTAGGGTTGTTGTCCTGTTTACTCTGCTACCTACCCAAAATACACAGTGTTCCGTAATCTTTTGATTGCAATAATACCATAATACTCTTGCCACTCTCTCTTTTCTGAGGTTGTTATTTCCTGATCCTTGAGAGAATGTAATACTGCATCTGACAACAGAAAAATCACAATCTGGATTTGAAGGACACATGATTTAGGGCTCTGTGCCAGCACCTTGCCTGCCTGATATCACTGATGCTTGGTAGATGGGTACCAGTGATGTTCTGCGAGGTTTTAATGACCTCCTGTCCTGGACCTCACACATCCCATGTTGCCAGTTTGAGATGTTTCCAGTCAGGATGCTTTCCATTGCTCATTTGTGGAAGTTAAGAAGAACATGGCACAAGGATTTTTCCTTCAGAAAGAGCAACTAAACCCCCAAACTACCTTTTTCAGCTGAAAACCAATGTGTCCGGATGTTTAGTAGTGTTGTTGATTGAGTCAGGTCCAAGCCTTGACATTTAAGTGCAGAGTATATGAATTCTACTGCCCTCTACTGGTTGAACCCTGCCTATCACCAGTTAATTTTGCTATTGGCTGATCTGGACACAGGTGACGTTGGGCGCCACACCTCCCCAAGTTTCTGCTGGAGTGTTAGCCTGTGAAACAGCCTCATTTTCAGACATACTGCTCCAGATTCAATATTCACAGGAGTTAAACTGTTTTTTTTTACTAACCCTTTATTTTTTTTTTAATTCAGGCAGTTTTGACAGCTGTAGAAGTTCTACCAGACTGTATTCTCTCTCTCGATTGATGATCTCATGATAAACGGCAGGGCTTCACCAATGCGGCTCAGTTAGTTTTAAGTTGAATTTACAAGTAGACAGGCAGATCTTGTGGCGTCTTCTTTAATATCCTACATCTACAACTTCACCAAGGCTGTATTTCTTAAGTTTCCTTAAGATTTGTCCATGACAGGTTTTCTGTGACTTTGATTCCCAGGAATTTAAAACCATTTACCCGCTCCACCTCAGCTCCTCTGATGTAGACAGGGGTTTGCGTCTTTGCTTCCTTTTATGAGAAATCAGCAATCAGCTCCTTGGTTTTGCAGATGTCAAGCAGTGGGTTGTTTTCTGTGCACTGCTCTGTCAGAGACTGTTTATTTCCCTCCTGATATGAAGTCTCATCGTTGTTTGGAATCCGGCCGATGACGCAGGCGTCATCTTCGAACTTCACGACAGCCTTCACAACAGGAGGAGGCTGAGCACACAGCCATGAGTGACTCCGGTGTTGAGCTCTGGAGTGTTCACCAATCTGAACTGTCTGGGGTCTGTTTGTGCCCATAGTGAACGTAATGCCCCTGAATAAAAGAAAATGTGATTGGGCTGCTGGAGCTGGAGTTCATAGTGTAAATTGCATGATGGTAGACTCATAGTTTGTCATTTTTGAAGTATTCATAGAATAGTACGTACATGAGCGTTGTGAAGGACAGGTCTATACATAGTTCTCTTCATGTCAGGGACTGCAGTTATGAACAGGAAGAGGCTGAGCACACACATAATTTGCATGACAACAAAATGTAAATGAAACTAAACTTCCTCAGCATCACTTCTTGCAACAGCATCCCTGTTTTTGGGGATAACTCTAGTTTGTTCACATAAAATCTTTTCATGCTGGAGTCTCATGAGATGCATGAATTTCAATGACCCACTCTGGAGGCTCATCTGCCAGCATCTGCTGAAAATACAGATGTAGGGACTCTGGGCGCAGATGTGGTTTGATGTGCTTTATCGCTGTTCAAAATGCAAACTCTCCGCTGCCTCAAAATACACACAGAAATCATGCTCAGCTGCTGCCTGCTCCTGTAAAGGAAAGGGAAAGTTAAACAGTATATTTCCGTGGTTCCCTGTCTTATACGGCCTCTAGCCACTTTTAATTGTTTTGTATCTACAGTGTGTCAGGATATGTTCCAGATTCATTTACCCTGACCTTGTGCGAAAGCAATAATATAATGCTTTCCATCAAAAAACAAAACAAAACTGATTTTCATGCAAGTCAGCTCCTCTAGGGAGTCATTTATTATCCTTCTGACTGCCTTCTGGTAGCATCGCCTTTGTTTGTTCAGTGAATCTTTATTTGGATATTTATATCTCTTGTGTCTGCTTTATGTGGACTGGAGATGCAGTGTATTAATGTTTTATTGTGCCTCCTTACCCTCCTCCTGGTGCCAGTATTTCTATATCAAACTGATCCAGATTTTGTAATCCCTTTTTTTGCCTATCCCAGATAAAAACTGATCGTGTAATTTTGTCCAGGTTATCAGATAGGATCATTCTGATCCAGATACCACAAGACCAAGATGACAGAATCTAGATTTGCAGTCTTTGGATGCACCTCTGTCCGCTGGTCAAAGTAACAATTAATTTCAGTTGCAGTTCAGTTACTCGGGGCTTCCACTGCAGTTCAGAACCTTGCATACTCTAAGTTCCATTTATATTGCACAATTATATATGAAAAATATTAGTTTTTCAGCGTTGTGTATTCAGTGGTGCTGTTACTGCAAACTGCAGTTAGAAACTTGGTCCAATTAGTTGAAAATTAGCCTGATCAGTAATCAATCAGTACTCAGTGCACACATTATTTATCAAATCAATCTACAGCAGTTAACATCAGTTACCTTGTGTTTCTGTAATGGCGACCAAATATTAAGAAATATACATATTACCAGTTTAAAATAAACAAAAGCTCCCTGCGTCCCCAGAGAAAAACTCCCTAGAAATATGACATATTAACAATTCCCTATGTGTCTGTGAATACACATAACCTGAGAAACTCATGATAAAGGCCATTATATGTTGGCAGTGTTTTTGTCAATTCGGCAACTGTATATACATACATCAGATATATCAGAAAGTAACTACCTGTTTTGCTGCTTCCTGTTTGGTGCTGGAGTATCTGCACCTATACCGACTCATAATATTACACGTTTCTTTTTATTGCAACATTAAGTCAAGAACTTAAAACAGTTCAGACTGAGTTTTATTGATCAGAAAGTGGCAATGCAAAAGCACGTTTGCTCCCCCAGGCCCACGAGCTGCTGTTCCTTTTGCTCCATTGCTCAGGCGCCTGTACAACAGCATGTTAATGAAGATGTACGTTCACCTGCAGCTCAGTAGGATTTACAGGACGGGAGCACTCAAAGTACAGCTGACGTTTGCCACAGTTGCCAGAGCCTGCGTCTGAATCTCAAGCAACTTCCCCCCGGAAGGTGCTGTGCAACCCCTAATTCAACAAGACTGTCCTCCCAGCAACAACAACAGCATCTGTCGGTAGCTCAAACACCCAATGATGGGCCATAATTACGTCTGTATTGGACAATCCTGCAGTTCAGTGCTGATGCAGGAAGTGCCTGATTGTCCTTGTGAGTTTTAGTAACAAAAACGTGCTCTGACTCAGTTGTGTAAGCGAACATCTGCTGCTTGTCATCACCAGGGCCCTCATTTCTAAAATGGACTGAGGATCAATTTTGATTATAAGTGAGTAGAAAACCACATATATTTATAAAACCTCACTTTGACGTGGAAATGATCTTATCGCTGAGCAAAGTCTAGACTTAAGTGACTGTCGGGGTTCTGTAATTTGGGAAGTAATGTCCCCAAAGCTGTGGTGATATGTGCATCAGCTTTTGAAGGACGTGATACAAATTACCAGTTAGAGCTGTGACATATTAATAGCGACACTCCAAAGCTATTTAATCAGCAGCATAAACCTGTGTTGTGTGGCTTCAATCTCCTCTACCATCACTGTTATCCTGTTTTCCAAACTGTTCGCTTTTCTCTTTTGATCCATGGCTGTTTTTTGGTGATTTAAGTCAAACTCAAACTCTTAAGTTTTGAAATAAACTTTTTTTTTGCCATCCTATATTGATTTAATAATCTAATTTCTTCTTGAGTTAAAGTGGAGTGTTTGAGTTTGAGAAACCCAAATAATTCTGTATTTTAAAAACCTGTTTGCCCAATTAATCATTATTTGGTGCTTGAAACTTAAATGGTTGGAATAAAATAATTAATTAACCCTTATTCACTTTCACTTTAATGTGTTTACTCAACGAGTTTTGAAATGCAAAAATGTTTTGTTCATCTTCCACCACTGCATGTCGATGTCATGGGTCAGAGGTTTGGATATAAGTTGGGCAATAGTAGGTTTAGCTTTCAGAAGCATGTGGTTGAGGTCTAATTTATGAATCTGAGTTATCACTGTCCTCCTCGTCATGACAGCGTAGGTGAGGAAGGTGTGGGTGGAAGCCAGCAATCCTCTGCAGCTCTGTTTCACTCTGCATTCCCCACAGACTCACAATATGCTCGCCGAGCCTCGCCGAGTGACTTTTTTTTTTTTTAGCAAACCAATCAAACCCCCGAAAGATTTGATCAGATACCTCTTGAAATGACACTGTCTGCTTATTCCATTTTGCTCTGACATATATCACTGCGCAGACGCTAAAGGTGCTCTGAATGTCAATGCAATGACAATCCCCGGCAACATATTGTGTCCTTTAGTTTGGAGAACTTGCAGCCGGTGGTCTGTGCCTGTCCCTCTTCCTGTTGATGAGTCCAATGGTCCCCAGCCTTTTTTCCTTGAGACCGCCACTATTGTATCGAAGAAAATCTGAGCTCCCCCAGCCCACACATGTGCACACACACAAAAATAAGTGAGAAATGAGAGCTTCACTGTCAAAAATTAACATCAGTTGCAATCATGTAAGAACCTTTATCTTTGGTAAATGTGTCTTTTCCACTATAAGCTTAACATTCTTTTTTTTAACAACCCAGCAGAGGCAGCTTATACACAATCCTCCTTAGTAAAATAATAATGATTCATTATCACAGAGCTTGAGAGGTAATGGAGGTGAGGACCAGGGGTGGAAATAACTAATTAAATACTCAAAAAATAATACTGAAATGACTGTAATTAAGTTGTTTTTTTGGGGGGGTACTTGTACTTTTAGGAGTAGATTTTCAAGGCTGTGCTTTTACATGCACCTAGGTATTCATTACACCATGTAATCTACTTAGTTACTTTTAAAAAATCATAGTTGAGTAATGAGTACAGCTTGAATCAATACCTAAACCTTTCATCTGCATTTTAGTAGCCAATAAGGTGATCTGATCGCAAACAGGCCGATGAAAACCAGAACATATGGATGAAAACACTGCTGCAGGCACAGGATGAATACAGATGATAATAATTATTCACTAATTAACTGCTGTTAGGAATTTGACCAATTGAAAATGTATTAATCAATATGTAATCAGTAGTCTGGAAAGTACTGTAATTACACCTCATTTGTCGAATAAGGACAATTAGAATGACAAAACAGAAAAAATGAAAATGAAAATAAGATGTGTTTGTATCTTTTAAATAATTGACGATTGATTGTTAGTATTTACAACTATAGATCAAGGAAAAAACTTTTTATCCCTAGTTTGGAGAGGTGAGTGTGAACACTGAGCAGAAGAGAAGGAGCCTTGTAGATTTAAGATTTGATTGAATTCTTCTGTTGATTATTTATTAAATGTCAATGATTAAAAAGTAAATAAGATTCTCAGTAGTTTTAACAAGAATACTTTGTACTTTTACTTAAGTGCTTCTGAGTAATGCGACAGTACTTGTACTTGAGTACAGATACTCAGTACTCTTTCCACCACTGGTTAGTCTACTGTTTCTGAGTGACGACAAAAAAGGGTTTAGTATGCAGACTTTTGTGTAAATTGTGATTTAGTTAACATGTGCAAAATGGGTGACAACCTCAGAGCACACAAAGCCTTTGGGGACCCCCTGTGATTTTTGCTGCCACCCTTGTTGGGGCCCGGACCCCAGACTGGGAGCCGATGGATTAGTATGAACACTTGGATGCTCTGAGTGCAGAATCAGTTAGGCTAACTTGACCCAGTTGATTTGATTGCTCACTTTAAGTGTCACTAAGGAGACATTACATCAAACAGAATGAAGAGCAGCTGGAAACAAGAATTTCCCCAGACCATCCTCCTCCTTCTGGCTACTTCTACTACAGCTGCCATTTGTTTTTGATTGACAGAGAAGTCCATTAAAGGGACAGTTCAGATTGTTTGAAGTGAGGTTGTGTGAGGTACTTATCCATAGTCAGGTTGTCTTGGATTTTTGGGGCCGAAACCAATATTAGGGAGTAAAAAAATGCACAAAGGCATTTTTTGCAATGATCTCTCAAATATGGTTGTCAAGCACTTGTGACAAAGATAATGAAGGCAGAATATTTTCAATTTTAACTTTATTTTCCAAAATGACAGCAGGGCAGTGAAACAGTATGATATTTTCTAATAATTATAAATAACTATAAATAAACTACAAACATAGAGCAAAATACATGTACATGTTAAATTTGAATAAAGAAATATGATCAAATATACACAAAATAATGGCTATAAAGCTGACAAATAAAACAGTATGTATTAAGTTTCGTCAATAAAAAAACATTTTCACATCTGCATATGTTGGAAAACTGAGCTACCAGGTCACCCCAGTCACTATTAGTTTAATTGTACACTATATTCACAGTATTTTCACTTCTTTATCTGGCTGTCAGACAGCCTTTTCTGATGGGAAAAAACAGTCAGTTTACTTCTCAGAACATGGGAGCTGCTGGTCTACAATTGCATCTATCTGTTAGTTTCATTGTACTAATGTGTGACTTCTGTAATTCTGAACTAACCATTTAAAACACCAAAGTCACACAACAACGCAAACTAACTGACAAGTCGAGGCAAGCGGTAGACCAGCAATTCCTGTGTTCTGAGAGGTAAAATTACTGTTTTTGCCACTGGAGTCTGGTTGAGTGAGAGGGAGTGATATTTGGCTCATTTAACTGTGGTTTATCATCAGAAAAGCCTGACAGCAAGATAAAGCGGTGAAAACATTTAAAATATAGCGTACACTTAAGCAGATATTGATTTATTTTAGGTGTCTAAAACCTGTCCACAGCAGTACATTGCTCAGCTTCCTACACCAGTACTCCTGCTGCTTTGAACTATCTGAACTATCCCTTTAATGTTTTGCTACATGCTTTTTTTTACACCAGTGCATTTTAGCAGTAAATGGTGTTACACTGGCCTTCAAAAAGGTCATTTGAATTCACCGTCTCCTTGCTGTCTGCAGGAATCGCATTTCATTCGGACGACTTGACTTCATTCGGTTTTGTCCCCAGCTCTGCGCCCCTCACATCAGATACGATCACAGCTCCGTCTGTGACATCAAAGTGTTGATTCTCTTCCGACCCCGAGCTTTAATGTGATCTGTTTCCTTCTTTATTACGTCAATACGCCTAAAGTCAATCCTGCAAGTTGACGGAGGGAGACTCAAGGTCAAGTTCAATCTACAAACACTTATGAAGTATTGATTTTCCAGTTTAATACAGCGAGAGCGTCTCCTCGTCTTCTGTCCTTTTTCTCAGCCTTCAGTCCTGCATATTTTAAAGCACAGAAAATAGCTCTCTCATTAATAGCGCCTCATTTGTTATGTTGTGTTTTTCTTGAGCTTCACCATCACGGAGCCGCGTTGGTCTCTACATTGAATCGCGTCATGCAGAGGCTATTAAACATTTTTTGAACATTTCCACCATCTAATGAACTATTTATTTGTTTTGCCTCATTCACAGCTTAAACTTTGTGGGAGGGAAAATCTCTCCCAGCAGCTCTTCCCCTGCATGCAGGGTCCTATTTATTCTCTTTATTCCATACAAAGGTTTTCACAGTCGGCATAAAGCCACGGGACCCAGCTGAAACTCGCTCAATCTAGCAACAGTGAGAGGAGCCGTTTCCAAGTCGAGCTGCTTATGAAGATAACAATGATGGAGTCTTTAAGGCAAACAAGTTCTGAGTGACTCGCCCTGCAGCTTTGAAGTGCTGCCTTTTCCCTCAGCGAGATAAGCTCAGTCACTGCCATGAGTGTACAGGATGAGAGAGGGAGGGTGGGGTGGAGGGTGGAAGGTCTGCACGCAGCTGAAGACCTTCTATCTGCATGCTGCTGGGCTTGTAGACTCAGATAACTCCTTTAATCCTATCTGTGTGTGACCTCTTCATTTTTCCCTTTATCTTTCCCCCGTGACCCGTCTGTCCGTCTGTCCGTCCAGCCGGCAGTGGCGTACAGAGGCGTGGGCCCACCGGGCGCTCAGGTGTCTCTGGAGCAGCAGGCCTACATGCTGCTGACGGAGCCCGAGAGGCAGACAATGGCCTACTACCTGCAGGAGTACCAGGAGGGACACATCGGGGTGGAGCCGCTGGCCATGGCTCTGTTCGAGCTCTTCAACACACACGCAAAGGTACGGCAGCCTGCAGGGGGAGCCGCACAGTCGTGGGGTCAAAAAGACACATAAATGGTTGGAGCTTCTGAAATAATGTCCAGAAGTTTGAAAGAGTGACTATACACCCTGATAATTTGGATAGCTGTCATAAGTGAATTTATTAATGGTCAACATTTTTATATTTTACAGATTAGTTACAAACACAGTGTTCTCAGTCACAACTATGACGCTGTAGGTACCCCTCTAGCATCGGTTTTTTGAACAAGCAGTGCCCCAAAGACTTTCAAAATAAAGGCTTAAAACTTCTAGAGTAGATCTAGGAAAAGCTCATGGTTGGGGTTAAAATAAGTAAGTTACTTACATAAATTCACACATGTATAAGCACATAACACATGTATAATGTGTGTCAATCACATAAATACAGTACATAACATATGTCAATAACATATATAAGTGCATAACGTATGTCAGTAACTTATGTAAGTACATAACTTATATCAATATCATATACAGTATAGGTACATAATGTATGTCAATAACTTATAGATACATATATATATATAACCTATATGCATGACATATGTATATAACATACATAAGTGCGTAATATATACCAATAACATATATAAGTACATAATGTATGTATTGGTTTCATGCAGGACATGAACCCTGGTCTCTTGAGTGAAGGTCCTGTGTTGGTTTACCTATGTAAGTTAATGTGAATGTAACGTATGTAAGTTACCTATACATGCACGTAACATAACATCATTTAAGCAAACTGGTTTTACTTACTACGTAAGTTCACAAACCTAAGTTATGTACATAAGTATATGACGTATGTAAGCTATGTATGTAAGTATGTAATATAACATTACTTGTGTAAGGTCATGTATGTAACATTGGAAAAAGAAGTCCGCATTGACTATTGGTACATGAACCCTGGTCTCCTGGTTATAGTCCCAGTGTTGTTTTACTTATGTAAACACAAACATAAACATAAGTTAACATACACAATGTAATGTGCATAAGTTACATAGATAATTATGTAGCATTTGTGAGTTCTGCATGTAAGTACGTAACAACATTACTTACATAGATTGTTACATCTTTAAAAAGAAGACAATGTGGATGTTTGGTTTCACACAGGACAGGAACCCCAGTCTCCTGGGTAAAAGTCCTGTTTGACTGACCTGTCCATCCGCCCCACCTCCTCCATACACTCTACATCACCTGACTTCAATGACATGTAATCCTACAGAGGTGTCTGCAGAAACAACGCAACAGTGTCATAGTTTGAAGTCTAGGATCAATGACCAAGCTGCTGTTGTGGGTGAGAACAGGCTCTTATAAGCCATTATAATTGTGATTAAAATATTTAATTCAGTTTTTGATTAATTTTCATTTACACTTTCACATAGCAGAGAAAGAAAAAAATATTAGATCAATGCAAATTCAATATTCATGTACAGCATTTAAATTAAATGATATGGGTCCAAAACAAATCACCTTGGAGCCTCCATATTAATAATATGACAGAGATGAAAGAGATGGTACTGCAGCAGTGGTGGGCAATTATTTTTCATTCATATTGATCAGGCTGCTGTGAGCCAGACACAAATGTAATGTAAGGTCCTAATAATGGTGTTCTATATAGGGCACACCGACACATAGATGTCTATGAGGTAATAGCTGGCTAACACAATAATGCACCTCTACTGTTGGTCACCATTTCTGAATGAACATGTGATGAATTGTGAGATAATTATTTTTGTCAGCAGCATCCAAAACATCAGGTGTTCCAGTTTGCAATGAATGATGCAGAAAGGTTGCAGTGATACTAACAGCAACAGTAGAAGAACAACAATTTAAACAACAGCACAACAGCAACAGAGTGAATAAAATTATAGTTTAATATAAAAGATACAGATCATTGTCTTTACCAGTGAACTGACCTCTTTCAGAATAAAGGCCCAATTACAGTTTAAGTAAAGATAAGTAAGTAAAGTAGGTAAGAAAAATGATATTGACTTTGACCTTGTGAGCCACATGGAAAAGTTTAGTGCACTGGTTCCCAACCTGGGGTCCGGGACCACCTTAGGGGGGTCCCCAAGACATTGTCTGCTCTGAGGTCCTCAAAATCAAATTTGCACATTAACTAAAATCACAATGTCAGGGTTCGTACACCTTTTCAAAAATCAAATTCAGGCTCTTTTCAAGATTTTAATCATTTATTGGCAAGTAATGATTAATCATTAACTTCCCATAGAATTTGGCTCAGCAAATATCTGACTTATTTCTTTGTCTAAAATTTAACTAATTAATTCAGTCAGGCAGCAATTTATTGTGAAAGTAATCTGATTATCTAAATGCACTTATTTTGTCTCATTTATGAAGCAGGCTAAATGTCCTATGTTGTTTTCCTTATAAAAAGAAATAAAAACAATGAGATGGCCTATTAACTCAGCCTAAATGGATTTCTTAAGTTTTAATGTGTTTATACATTTTCAATAAAGCATCAAGATTATAGGGTGATGCAGAAATGGCAGTAAAAAGGTCAGGAATGTTCGTTTATGCACAAATTTATTGATAAGGCTTATTGTGACGTGGGTCGTGATGATTTTGGGTCCCCAAGAAAAAAAAAGTTTGGGAAAGTGGGAAGTGGGGCCCCATCTGGCCCCCGGGCCCACATTTTACCCACATCTGTATTACAGCTTAAAAATCCTCCCATGAACACCTTTAAACTTAGCCTCCATACATGGACAGGAGGAAGTGTCTGCCCTTAAGGTCATCCACACTCTCATTTGTGGAGCACTCGTGTTTCTCCAGCAGTAAAAACATTCTGGTAACATTTTCTATGAAGGTCATGTCTGTGATGCATTATGGGCATATTCATAAGTTATTACGATGCCTCTGTGAGGTTTTATAAAACTCTTTATAAATGTTGCATACTCATGAATTATGGAATTTTCTAACTAATGAGGTAGAAAGGGTAGAAAGGATTTTATTGTGGACGCTTACCAGACACACATTATTGTTCCAAGAAAATGGCTTTTATAAATGACTTCATATGTCTGGAGGGGATCTTTAAATGGCAAACAAATTTATCTTCTTTTCCTGTTGACATGTTTTTTTCAGTTGTTTTACTTACATTTAAGACCTAACATAACCTTGCTCTTAATTACACCGTGTGGGTGTTACAGGCCGAGGGTAGCAGGCAAGTGGGCAGGCAGGCAGATGAGGAGGGCACAGGGCAAAGACAGCTAACGTCAGGCGAGGATTTCAACATGGTGAATCACAACAGCACAAAAGCTGGAGAATACTAGAAACTAGACTGAGGTAGACAGTGGCAGAGGCAGTAGTTTACATGCACAAAATATTCAGATTTTTGCCCATATTAGGAAAAAAACAATATTTCTACAAAACTATTTGCAGGACTCAAAAAATGACTCCACTAATATTTCAATTTAAATGCAGCAGTGCATACTGTGACTAATATTATGATCAGGGTTGGGAGGGTTGTTTTAAAAATGGATTCTGATATAGTTACTTATTACAGAGTAACCTAATCCAAAGTATCACAATATTAAAGTAATGTATGCATTTCTTTTCAATTACCTCTAATGTTAGCGGCATGTCTGTTAGCTAACATTAACGTCTGGTCTTACTTGGAAATGTTTCTTTACATTAGATGTTGAGACCAAATAATGGTGAAATCTTTCAAGAAGAAGAAGAAATGAATCGGCAACTGTCAGGTTAGCTGCTTTCACCGAGACCAGAGTTGAGACTCGCACGTATCGTTCTTTATTTTAAAATCCTGCTAATAATCCCCATTTTAACCTCATATAACTGTAATCTGATTATGTTACGTTGTAACTTTTTTTGTATTATATAATCATGTTAGATGTAAGATGATACCCCTAAAACAATGTATGTCCCATCATTCTATATATTATACATCACATCTATTGACTAGTTGGTTTGTTTACAACTACAATTGCAAATTCCATTAAAAATCCAACTGAGACACATAGGGCCCAAATAAGATCCTAAATAAAGAGCGTTAATTGTGCATTCTGTGTGTACATTCTAACATACTGAACGTTTGGTTGGTGTGCGTTTTGTGGTTGATCTACTAAGAATAATTGTGTAAATGACAACAGGTGCAAACACTGTGGAGACAGCAGTATGTAGAGGAGGGTTTCAGGCATGGGGAGTTTGGACAGAAAGCAAAATGAAATTCAAGATGGTAAGATATAAGACGAAGAGCAAAAGAAAAATTGGCTTATAGTAAAACTTGAGCTATCTTGAATAAATAAATAAATAAATAAATGAACT
Organism: Lutjanus erythropterus; assembly: GCF_056507025.1. NCBI lineage: Eukaryota > Metazoa > Chordata > Actinopteri > Lutjaniformes > Lutjanidae > Lutjanus > Lutjanus erythropterus. Next base: position 38,603,255 of record NC_139326.1, on the reverse strand, counting down.
ACTACTACTAATAATAATGATAATGATAATACATCCATCATGCAGGAGGTGTGAGCTGTGTCCTCTGTGGTGCACACCAGGCAGCTGGTCAGCCTGTATCTGGTCTGACAAGACAGATTGAAGACGGTGTACAAGTCTCTCTGTCCAAGAGAGAGAGAGAGAAAAGAAAGAGGGAGAAGAGGTGCACGCTGTTGGAGAGAAGTGCAGTGGAGCAGAGGAGCATGCTGGGAGCAGAAACACACAACCTGCCAAAAAAAAACCCCAGTTCAAAATGTGATGTTGGTGAAAAGAAGGAAACATGAAGACAGAATAAATGTAATTTTCTTGAGGCCACAGTGGCTGTGAATGTTCAGTTTTGTTTGGCTGCAAATAGGCTGCAATAAATGTAAGTTTAATCATAGTGTTCTATCTGCATTAAGAATTACTGAATGAAAATAAAAAATAAATGCACCCCAGGAGCAGCTCATGAGAAATGACTTTAAATCAGAGGGTCTCCTCTTCATCACAGCAGCCATCTTTGCGCACCACTGGGCCGATTAGCACCACCTTAAAGTATTAAATACAGATGCAGTCACAGTCACCATGAATTATTTTCAGGTTTGGTAAATCACAGTGTGTGTGCACTAAATGAACCTATTTGCATTTTCTCCTCCCAGTATTTTGCACACTAGGATAGAAACGCTCCATCCTGCATATTCATCAAGGCAAACGTACTGGACAGTGTGTGTTGTCTTGCACATTTGAAAGCCTCAGTGCACACTGATAGATCATTTTGCACATTTGTTTGCGGGTGATATCAAGTTAACACACGTTTTTATACACACAAACCTTCAGTAAGTCAGGCCTGTATGTGTTGTATACATGTAAGAAGAATTCTACTAAAACCTGAATAATATGTGTGTATCCCAAGTCTTAATACTACATTTTGAACAGGGCCTAATTAGGAAGAGAATGTGGTGTTTACAGGTTTTGTATCAAATTTGGAATATTCTGAATAATAATGGAAAATCAGTGTGAATGTAAATGGCACTGATTCAGCAGTGAGTGGGAGAAGAGCCGGGGTTGATGTGCAGGGGAGGTGATGAGCTGATGGACTGCAGGTGTGTAGGCTGAGAGAGGTGACGAGCTGATTGACAGCAGGTGTGCAAGAGAACAGGCATCCAGGAGACAGGAGAGTGAGTGACAGGACAGGGACCACACACACACACACACACACACAGAGGACTCAGCAGGAGAGGGAAACACAAGGGAACAATACCGGGACACGCTGTGACAGTGTGCTTATACTGCATTCATGTGCTCCTCGGATGGCACCACTTCCTGAGTTGGGATGCTGTTACTACGACTTCAGTGTGTTCATGAGCTTTTAAGTCGTAAAGTGGAAACAACATGGATGCTACGTGGATCAGGGAAGAGAAAATCCATTGATGTAAAAACCTGTTCATTCAGTATATTCAGGTAGTGAGCTGAACTCATTTTTTTGGACACATAATGTTGATGAACCTCGACCTGAGCAACTGAAGCAACCCCAGATCATAACACTGCCCTCACAGGTCTGTACTGTAGCCACTAGGCATGATGGGACATCACTTCATCCACCTCTCATAGCCCTGAGTTGTACTATTGATTTTTTATGATTTGATTTCACTAAATGTTTAAGTAATTTCTGATCACGATCATTCAAGATTTTCTTCCTTGAAGATAAAGGTTTACCACTATTCTTCCAGGTTTTAATAATGTGTTGGACAGTTCTTAACTCAGTTTTAGTAGCTTCATCAGTCTCCTTAGTTGTTTTCTTTGCTTGATGCAGGTCAATAATTTCTTCTTTTTTTTTGTCCAGGCAGTGTATATTTGGCATCATTGAGCAATAATTCCATGCACTTTATAAATCAGTCCCTCCAGGAAGTTGTGATTTTGTGATCACCACAGCTAAAACGAATTCAATTCAATTCTGCACGACCTGGTGCTGTGCATGCTGGCTCTCTAGAATTGCTCTGCTCCACTAAATTGAAAGGAACCTTAATTAGTATCATTGATAACGCCTGTGCTGTTAAGGTCTATTTTCTGCTTTCTCCCTCATGCTTGCCTTCATACCAGCATTGTCTTCTCTTCTTCTTCCCTCCAGTTGTCCATGCTGTCTGAGGTGAGGAGTCTGGTGGCCCCCCAGGACCTGGAGCTGTACGACAGGCTGGTGTTGCACCGTGAGAGGGAGGCCCACCAGGCCTGGCACGGAGGCCTGGGAGTGCTGCATCCACAGGGTCTCTGCAACCACGCGACCCCCGTCATGCACGACGCAGGACACACCATCCCTGTTACGGTAGATCCCTTGCCTGAAAAAGTTACTTCCATTGAAATATTGTGTGATATAATCCTTCAATTTTGTTGACTTTTACCACTTTGCCATTTTAACTTGACCTCGTTCAAATATGCATATCAAATAAGTCATAATAGAATGAGATAAGCACTCTCATGCTGGAATTTTAAACTTTGTCAAGGTTATTTTGCACTAATGACCACCTTCTTGCCCCTTTCTGTTGCATGGCTGCTCACCAAATTATCTGACAACAAATATTGATTTAAAAAGATTTACTACAAGCTAAATGTAATTAACAAGCTCAGCCAGCTGGCTGGTACAAAGTGCTGCTTGTTAATTTGATTAGCAATTAACAAAATAGACTGCACTGCTTGATTGATCTGTTGTTCATTTGAAACCAGTGGTGGAATGTAACTAAGTACGTGTACTCAAGTACTGAACGAAAGTACTTTGCTGACTTGTGAGTTTAGGGGAGACAAGTATCCCAGCAAGCATCAAAAGTCAAGTCATGTTTTATTTATAAAGGCCAAAATCACAAATCACAATTTGCCTCAGAGACACTCTGTCCCCAAAAATCACTTTTAAAGATCCCCTCCAGTGAAGATCAGGTTTTTAACCTTGTTAACACATGCATGTAGTGTTTTTCATGTGTTAGAAGACATATCAGGAGTGAAATAAGCTGTAAACCACATGTCTAAGCATTTCTTACTTTCAAACTGCAGTGACCAAGAGCAGTCTCAAAAAAACAGATTCAGTCAGGCTGGATGTATGACATCATAAACCTAAGGAACCAATCCCATTAATCAAGGGGTGGAGCTATCATTTGTGGCGATGCCCCACCCACAGCAGAAGCCAGATGTAGCTAGTTACCATGATTAGCTAGCAAACAGAGGAGAGGCAAGGTGCAGCTACTGAGGGGTGGGTGTTGGTGTTGGGGTGTGTGGAGAGGGCAGGGACTATTTGCATATTTATTAATCCTTAATATTAAATTGAGACATGGTGTAGAGCTACATCTAAGACATTTTAACAAGGTATTTGAACTTATTTTGCTAAAAAAAAAATACAAATACAATTTATTACTTCTTGCAGAGCATTTTCTATCGTTTAAAACATGACTGGAGGTGGACTTTAGCAAGAAAAATTAAGGGAGAAACAATTTTCCAGGCAAGAAGTTAATCATTCAGATTTCTAATATTTTGTTGAGATATCAAAATAATGGCCACTTGAAAATGTTCTCAGACTCACCAGTCATCATGGCATCTAGCAGGCCAGTTTTAAAGATAACTGGCCAGTCAGCGTCCGATGCCATCTCAAGTGGAAACAGTGTTATAAAGCCCTCTGGTCATTTACTACTGGTGCGCAGTACCTCTGATGTTTCCATAGAATTTTAAAGTAAACAAGTTATAAAAATGTGTTTGAAATTTACAGAGGACAGTGACTCTCTGGTCTTTGATCAGCCAAAACCGTGAACAGGCTTAGTGTGGATATACTGACACTTGATGACGGTGTATTGAACATTATTTGTGAGCATTCGCTCGTTAATGAATGGGAATGAGATGTGTGCTGACAGTGGCTGTGTTCTCTGTTTTAACATTGCTCTGAATGTGCAAACACACTCTCACTCCCAACTGGTCCAATATGACCAATGGCTGATTCTTTATCAATTCCCTTTTTTGTTTCCTGATTATAGCTGGGTATCTGTACTAAGTACCCTTTATGTAATGATTGAAATAACGCAGTGGTATTGAAACTTCTCTGGTCAAACAATACCTGCATTCAATCCATTTGGAACCCAGAGCTAAAAGGAAATGACTCTGCGATCAAGTTAACAATAATAAATATGCAATGTCAGGGTAGACTTTCAAAATAATGACACAAAAACTGCTTGGGCAAGTTTAGGGAAAGGAAATTGTGGCTTAAAAGAAATATGTTGGTTACTTAAGTTCATGTATGTAATGTAACTTGTGTGCATTACTTTACTTAGGTATGTTACGTAAGTCAGCGTTGACTTTTTGGTTCACACAGGACCGGAAACTCAGGCCTCCTGGGTGACACTCCATCCACGCCACCTCCTCCATATGTGGACATCCTTGCTGTTTACGTCACCTGACATTAAAACATAATGTTAAGAGAGGCACCTGCTAGTGATGCTAGAAGGGTACCTACAGCATCATTTCAAGAATATCTTGGTTTGAGACATAGAGGCACTGACCAAGCTGCTGTTTACAACAGATTTGCACTGAGAACAGGCTGTTTTTTTTGCACTCCATTAGTTGATATCCATTCAAAGGATCCACACAGATCACTGAATGTGTGTGTGAGTCAGTGCACATATCATTTGTCCCTCTCCCTCTGCCTCAGCCTCCTTTCAGCATCAGTCTTTGACACAGAGCAGCTCGTCTTTGTGGCAGGTCAGCGACTCTGTAGTATTGATGTTCCACTGTGGCCCACATCAATCCGCAGAGACCTCATTCTGCCAGGTTACAGTCTGCTTCTGATCCACTTCCTCCAACAGTTTGGCCCCTGGGAGACCAGATCAGCTCGATCTGACCACAGAGCGTGGATTCTGGCCCGCTGCCTGACCAAAATCTTTATGCCCGCGGGTGTTTTTGGCACATTTGTCTTGTCATGGTTAGCTGTTTGGTGCTGCTATTAAAAGCCCGCTGCTGATGGTGCTTGCCGCAGCGCGCCATGTGTCTGTGTAATTGGCCGTGCTGACACGCTCATTATTGTGGTTGTGAAATTACAACCTCGCAATAAAAAGCTAATTGCATTTAATTGACAGACACTTAGTTACTCAGCGAGAAACAGTAAGATTCATTGTAGCAGCACCATGGTATGACACACCATTGTCTCATTAGATAGACATTTCTATGCAGGTTGGCTGCAAGATAGTCATTTACAATAGCCAATAGCTGTAATTAACAGAGCTGAAAATGTGTGAGCATGCCAAGAGAGGGGTGGGGGTGTTTGGAGATGTGCATGAAGAGCTGGAGCTCTTTATACTGAAGCTTAAAAACATATGACAACTAAATAGATACAGAGGTGGGAAGTAACAAAGTACAAACACTTCTGACAACTTTTATACTTTTTCTCCCTACATTTGAACACAAATATCTGTACTTTTTACTGCTTACATTTCAAAACAGGTTTGTTACTTTAGTTTTAATGCATCTGAATGAATGAATTTTTTATATTAGATCATTGCGTGCTGCCGTCCCAACATCAATGGATGAGACAATGACAGACAGAAAAAAGTATTCCTCTGTGTATCCATTAGTGCATAACAGGCACAACAGACGTAACAAGACGAAAAATGATGTAACAAGAGGAAAACAATGTAAAAGACATAACAAGATGAAAAAGATCTAACAAAATGAAAAAAGACATCAAAAAAATGAAACATGACACAACGAGAGACAAAATGACGTTACAAGACAAAATAAAGAAAGATGTGAAGATTCAAAACAAGCCTAAAATGGAAAAAATATCATAAAGGCTATGTAAGATGAAAAAAAAAAGGTAATAAGACGAAAAAAAGACAAAAAATGATGTAAAAAAACATGCTGAGAAGATGTAGCAAAACAAAAACATGACATAACAAGATGAAGAACAATGTGAAAGAAAAAATGACAAAAAAAGACACTGGGCCTCATGCAAGAACATTTTTTTATTCTTGTCTTACATTTCTCTTACTTTTTTTCGTACAAAGGGCCCGTATGAACACGCCATGTCAGATTCAACAAACGTTTGTAACTTCAGAAATCCGTGTAAATAAATACGCTTCCTGTTCCAAATGTCAGGAAGTGTCCATTCATGAAAATGGCATCAAAGAGAAAAAAGATTAACTTTATGAGTTTTGGGTTTGACATCCTGCTTTCAGAGATCCATGGAGGTAAATCTGTCATTTTAACAGCATCAGCAGTGGAATTAAAAGACCTGCTAAAGCAAAAAAACGGGAAAAGTGAGTGTTGTTACACACACTACCTGAAGGTCGGACTGTCACTGAGAAGAAGAGGACATGTCTCGAAATGAAAATGACTTAAGTGAAAAAAAGCGACTCACCACAGTAAGGGGCGATCAATGACTGCAGTGAGAGGAGAAGGTTAAGGGGAAGTTTTCATCACAGAGACAGAGGACAGGATAAGTGAGGATGTCCACCTGGACAGAGATTTCATAAAGCTGCATGTGCAGATATACGACCAATACACCTGACAGCAGGTAATAATAGATCACTGAATGAAGGATGAGAGGCTTTATATGTAAATTATAGTTATTATAATTTGAAATGTAGTCAAACAGGATGATGTCGAAAACAGACTGATTGCACATGACTCTACGACATGTCTGGACCTCATAAATTGTGTTCAGAGGATGACTTTTTACTTTTATACTTTGAGTACATCTCAGAGCCTGTAGTTTTTCACGTTTACTGCAGTAAAGAAGTTGAATCAGTACTTCTTTTCTTGCTTCTTAGTTTTTTTCCACAGGTATCTGTACTTATACTTGAGTAGAATGTGTGCACTTTTGTAAATGCTAAAAAAAAATAAGAATTGCACACATATCAACCCTCACCAGAAAGCAGACCAGTGCAGCAGTGTCCTCTGACTGCTGTGTTTTTGAAGCTGTCAAAAGAGGCCCAAGAGAATCATGCCATTATGAAAATAACCATGAAATGAGCTACAATCAGGACAGAATTCAAATTGAAATGTCTAGATTTTAATTTCACTGGCAAACTTAAGATTACTTATTGTCTGCCAAGTCCACTTCACTTTCAATTTCCCAGCAGGCATTTGGACTTGTTGCAGCAGGAAGAGCACAGGTGTTACTAATAAAATGAACAGTGGCTCTGTTTTATCCTCAGGAAGCGGTGACAGTGAGCCAGCATTAACAAAACCAGGAAGTGAAGCAGCTCAGTGTAATTCAGCCGCCGTTCGGTTTATTATTTGCACCTGTGTGTCTCCTGCTGTCACGTGTTAAAATGGCTTGTATAAAAAAGGCAGCGGCAGTGTGGAGATTATTCCTGTTTGGTGGAATGTGGCCTGCAGCACTGAGGTGTGTAGAAAGATGAACAACAAACACCAAAAAAACAACAAATCTGTGCCGTTCTGCATGTTCTAACTTTTTCAAAATTAAACTTTTTTTTTTTCAGCACTGTATTACAACACATTTTTAACTATTGTGCAATGGCCCTTTTTGACTTGTATACAACAAAGACAAGATATTTAATACTCAAACTGATAATGATTTTTCAGATTTTTTTTTTTTCTTTTTTGTAAAATATTCATTCATTTTGAATTTGATGCCAGCAACACATTTAAAAAAAAGTTTAGACAGGAGCAACAAAAGACTGTGAAAGTTGTGGAGTGATAAAAAAAAAACACAGGTAAACAGGTGACAGTATCATGATTGGGAATTAAAGGGACGTCCTCGAAAGGCTCAGTCAAACATGGATGGTGTGAGGTTCAGCACTTTCAGAAAAACTTAATGGGCAAATAGTCCAACAGTTTGACACAAAACTACAGGAATTTAGAGACAACTGACACTGAATGCCCGTGACCTTTGACCCCCTCAGACAGCACTGCATTAAAAAGTTAAGACTCTACCATGCAAAGAGAAAGACATATATCAACAACATCCAGAAACACTGCAGACGTCTTGGGGGTGTGTTTGTGCCCATTGCTTCATAAGGTCCTAAACAGGTTTTGGAGCAACAAATGCTGCCATCCAGACATCTTTTTCAGAGACGTCCCTGCTTATTTCAGTGAGACGATGCCAAGACACATTGTCCACGTGTCCCAACAGTATGGCTGCATAGTAAAAGAGTTCAGTTACTAGACTGACCTGCCTGCAGTCCAGTTTTAACATTATCATCTTTGTACAGTATTCAACTGAATATATCAAAAAGATTTTGCATCCGTTTTGATTTACGTCTTACACATCGTTCCTATTTTGTTGGAATTGCAGTTGGACAAAAAAAAAGCTTTCTGAAGGATTCTCATTACTGTAGTTCATGGTAAAATCAAGTTTTCCAGAGTGGGGATGGGTTAAAATCCATTTTTTATTGCTTTGGCTAGACTGGGAAACAGATGAATCTGCCAAGCTCATGTTTTCATTTAGTCTGGCAGAGTGTGCCTCATACCTCCCCCTTCAGTTCAGACAGAATTCCACAGGCCTTGGATCAGGCCAATCACAGCTGTTTTATTAAATATAGGGCAGGCTCTATATGATGACTGACACATGTTTCGCTGCTCTGATTGGCTGTGGGTCTGTCAAGTTGCAAAGAAATATAATGATTTCATTCAGGCTGAAAACCAGAAAGCTAAATCTAAAGATGAAGAGTTTATTTTCCCATTTTTTATTTGCATCAGAAATGTAAAATGAATTGATCTGTATATTCTTTTAACATTCTTATGACACATTCTTTACCTGAGCTAACTTGAATTCAATGAAAAAGTGAAATGATGGTATTCTCGATGTGGACCCCTTAAAGGTCTTCTGGGGCTCCCTGAAGCCCCCTTTGAAAGCTCTGTGGCGATAAAACGATGGAGCCTCCAGCCTTAAATGGCCTCGAATGATTCAGCTGGCAGAGAAAAAAGAAAGAACCTGACTTTGTTCTAACTGTCTAAACTTTCTGCACTCATTATGTTGTCCTGTGGGGCAAATTCCATCCATCTGGCATCTGCATTAAGTAGGCTAAAGGAAACCAGGGTAACTTTTTATTACAGATTTAGCCCTGCAGTGCTACAATGCTTTGTACTGTTTCTTTCAGACTGATGGCTCTGGTGGTGGTGGCTGGACAGAAAAGGACCAGGAGGAGAACACTAATGCCTTACAAAACATTGCACTGGTATGTGTCATTCTTTGTTTTATCTGCCATAAAAAAAAAAAAGATGTATATACAGGGATAACTGTTTTTGAATGGGTTTCTGTGTCTGTCCGTACCTCAGGCACCAGATTTGGTTTAAAATGGAGATATAATGCATCACAACACTGTCCAGAGGACAGATTAGATCAACATGACAAGACTTCAAATTGAAAGCCCCACAAGCAGTTCTATTGAAACTATAATGTTCATTACATCCCACAACAACAAAGTGTAGGATTATTACCACTGTGGTGAGGCTGAAGGCTGAAGGCTGCACTGAAGGTGACTCAAGACCAGAGTTCATCTCCTCAGGAGTATGACTCTGTCTGCACATTTTAATGAGTTTGTAATGAATTTATGAGATATTCCATTTGCAATTGTAGATTTTTAATATTTTTGATTTTTGCAATATATATATATATATATATATATATATATATATATATATATATATATGTTTGTCTATTGTTGTCTGTTAATGTCTAGTCAGTGTTTATGTTTTCAAGTTTTAAAAGCTTGCATGTGCCTCATTATGCCTCATATTGGTTTAGTCCACTACATACTTAAAGCTGCAGTAGGTAGAAAGTCTAAAAACAGTTGATTGTTGGGTCTCATCTGAGTTAGGTTTTGTTTTCTCTGTCCTCAGATCCTCTGACCAGATGAGCAACATGCATGCATGCAGCAGTTTACTGAGGCAGTCATGAGCACTTGATTTACAATATGCTGAAAGGTTATTATGAAATTATTTCTCAATGGTACCAAAGAAATGTTGCCTACTAGAGTTGGACAATATGCAAAAATTTTCCGAGTGATCATTGTCAGCCCATCCATCGGCGATTGGCGATACCATCGTCCCCCCACCCACCTTCTCCTGACCTCTCGGGTCTCAGCTGGGAGATGTGCGCAAGTGGTGAATTCAGTATGTTATGCACGCTGAGTATGTTCACTACATCCAGTGAATAAAATAAACTCACAAAGTGTCCAGAAATTACATATTTTCACACTTATTTTCCATTTTAAACGGAGAAATACAACCATACACCTTATGAATTCAAGTTTCTCTTGTTTACTGAACTAATACAAGCATAATTGGCTCGTTAATGCCTTGGAAAACACGCTTCATTTAAACTTGACAGAAAAACATGTAAAATTCACCAAAACCGTCTTTGTTAGTCTGTCCACTCTTTCAACAATCACCAACTCTGGTTTGGTCAAAATAAATCCTCACTTTACAGAGTGGAAAGAGTTTAAAGAGTCTGACTCTGCAGGCTGTTTTCCTCTCACTTGTCACCCAGCTCAGCTCACTCATGGTCAGCTGAGTGGGTGTGTACTGCGCTGCTGGATGAGAGCGCAGTGCAGAGCAGAGGCTGTCACTCTGCACACTATTACATTAGCAAAATAAAATGACAAATATCGCCCTAAAAATTGAGCAAAAAAAGTAATTGGCGATGGATTCAGCCCATCGTCGATAGACGATCTAGTCGTCCAATCGCCCAACCCTATTGCCTACTCTATCTTTAAAGCCATGGGTCTCTTTTTACAGCCAAAATATTTAATATATGAAGCAACTTGACTTATTTAGGCCATCGGGGAGAAAATAAGAAATATAAACAAATCAATTATTTTGTCATTTATTTCCATGCATGCTGTAATCTCAGTCAGCACTCCTCTGGCAGCAGCGCAGCGTCTCTCTGACTCCCCTCACACTGTGCACCTCAGGCAGGAGACTGACAGTTTTTAATGCTTATGGGGACACTGTGTCCCTGTTGCTCTGAAACTAGGGTTAAGCTTTGCAATTTAATGCCATTGTCTTCTGTCTTATGGATCTATGGATCTTCAGGAGGATGTGGGCTGGCACACAGTCAAAGTGGACCAACAACATGTCTCTCATGCTCTGGTTTTTATATAAAGCAATGATAAAGTGGTGCACAGAGCGTCACGGCTCCCGATGGCCAGTCTAGCTGGTTTCTTGTCTTTTTCATTCTCTAATTTATCAAATATTCTGACCTTAGCTCACAACTTTGCATCACTGATACATCAGATTAACTTTGATTAAGTGTCCTGATTGGCTGGTGCCAGATTTGTGTCAAACTACCATCATAAATAGCCTGGTTTATCAGCGGTTCATATCAAGCTCAACATCAAACTGCCACTTGTGATCTGTGCAATGTTTCACGTGATAGGAATTCAGAAACGCAGTAAAAGACACTGGTGTCTTAAAGCCATACTGACAGGAAAGAGGCAGACGAGAAACAGTTAAATCAGCTGGGGCGAAGGATCATCGCCTTTATGACTAACTTTCAGTCAATAATGTGCTGCAATTATTTATCAGCATTTTGCAAAAACAGAATACTAATGAAGTTTTTAATCCATATTTTGATTGCAACTGTTTAAAAGATTCAGTTGGATCAGAAACAGAAACAATCCAATAATGCCCAAGGCACAATTTTACTGTTATCTGGACACCAGTTAAATCCAGTTTGATCTCAGCCTCAGCTGTGTGACAGAATTCTTCAGACCTCAATATGACAGTTCAATAAGTGTGCATTAAATAATCACCAAGCCCCAAAAACACATAACTAAAGATAACTTCATTCCCATGGCTGTAATAGCCAGTAAAATTGATGCTATATGTTTTTTATATGATAGAGTTTATAAGATATCTAAAATATTTTTTTTTATGAAATCCTCCATTTATCCATCCATCCATCTGAATTTGATTTAATTTTTGAACACATGTCACCCAGAGCATCTGGTTCAACTCCACCCCCTCATGAGTTCCATTTGTTCCTCTAGCATACTGGAAGTTGCTCTCACCAGTTTTGTGAGTAGTTCTTAAGAGCAAATTCTTAGTTAGGAAATTTGAGGACTTCTAGTAGTAAGATAAACTCCTTTGTGAATATGGCCACTGACTTGTAGATGCAGAAAATTTTATTTCAAAGTAGCACCGGGCAAGAGATCGAGGGTCTGAAGTGTTCTGAGCGTGGGAGGACAGTGGACAAATCAACTTAAATGACTAACAATCACTCACCTGAGGCGTCACAGTCAACACCAGGAATATAATAAATTTGTCCCTGTCACAAACCTTCTACATACTAAAGATTTCGAATTTCCGAAAGGGTCACTTCACCCAAATGACCAAACAAAAAAAAACACATTTTCCAGATACATCTGGCGCTACTGATAAACAGTCTGTAGCATCAGACAGAGGTGCTGTTTCAGGTCTATACAGGATGTTGATTCACTTCCCTGAATCCCAGTGTTTAGTCTCAGTGGGAACAAGATGTCAGGGTTTCACTCTCCAGAGCGGGAAACAATATATAGGAACCCTGCAGTAATTTAGTCAGTCCGATCCAGAGTTATACAGTTAAAATCCTTCACAGAACACATATCACTCCCTCCAGACTAAAAAAAATGGACCATCTGATCTCTGCTGGCACGGTTGTGGACAAGTAGGAACTTTGATTCATATGTTGTGGCACTGCCCTGCAGTCAAGTCCTTTTAAACAGAAGTGTTTCATTCGATCTCAGTAACAATGAATATAAATCTCACTCCTTATCCTCTGGGTTGCTCACTAGGGTATAGGGCTGCACAGCTGAGGTCAGAAGATGACAGGAAGACAGTAGGCCTAGACTTTCTGCCTGCTGAAAAAATCATTTTATCAAAGTGTAAAATGTATAAGACAAAATGCTTGCAGTAGAAACAAGGTTACTTGTAGTTTCTAGCTCATATAATCAGTGATACAATTGTTTGAAATTGGATCAATTATAGAAAAGTGTTTCAGCATTGTGTATTTGTGACTAAAGATGTTTTCACATCTGCCTCATTTGATTTGGTTAAAATAGGACTGTGGTTCATTTGCCTGTTTAGTGCAGTTTGTTTGGGCTAGTGCGAAAGCTGTCAATCGATCCCCGCGCCAAAGAAATGGACGGACTCTGCCGGAAAAGGTGGGTCTCAGATCGGTTCCAAACAAACTCTGGTGCAGTTCATGTAGGCCTCATGTGTTGTTGTCTTCTCTTCACTGACAGGATGACATGCAGGCTTCAGGTGAGTCTCCTCCACCCTTCAGGGCTGCTCCTCTCCAGCCTCAGAGCAGACCGTCCAGAGAGAAGGAGCTCAACCGGAAGCCTTCAGCACGGCTGGTGCAGCCCGGCTCCAGCCTGCACTTCGCCGGCCCCACCCGGCTGCTCCAGGACTGCCTCCACAAGTCGCTCAAATCCCTCCCCAACGTCCACCAGCCCCCCCAGCACACCTGCACCGGTGCCACCCACCACACCTCCCTCAACGCTCTCCATCACACCTGCCAGAGTTCCCTCCAGCTCTCCGACTCTGAGCACCACAACCACCCCCACTTCGCCCATCACTTCCACCACCATGCCGCTCACCACGGCCGGCCCAGTTCGGGACACCACACCTGCCCGGGCTTCGTGCACCACCGGGACTCGTCCGGCTCCGCTAAGCCGGAGCCGTCTGTCAAGCTCTCTTCCAGATCCAGCTCCTACGAGAAGTCCTCCGTCTTGTTGAAGTCTGCGTCCTCTTCCAAAGCAGCGTCTCCCATGCCGTCCCCTCATCCGTCGCCCCGCCCCTCGCCATGCGCCTCCCCCTGCCCCTCTCTCATCACGCCTGCCGCTCCACCCTGTAGTCCCGACCGACCCTGCTCACCCGCTCTCGCCCAGAAAGTCGTCATTACAGACATGAACCGGCTGTCTGCAGACTCCAGACCCCAGCAGAGAGGTACACACATCTGTGACTGTATGTGTGTGTGTGTGTGTGTGTGTGTGTGTTGTTTGTCTGTACATCTCATATCTGCCTCAACACACAAGATTAACTTGTCAAGCAAAATATATTGTTACTAATACCAACAACATCATTGCCTATGGGAAGTAAATGTACCTCTCATTTGAGTTATAGATTTACTGCAGTTGTGTATTCTCAAATAAATAATATGTATCTAAAGTCTCAGAGTATGAAAAATAAAAGCCCCCTACAGTCCCAGAAATATAAAGGGTGGTGTATTAACTTTTATCTCATGGCTCACAATAAATTCTCCATAATGTTTTTACCTGCAGCATTTCAATTTCTCTTTTTAACATGTATTGTTTCTATTAACTTATTGATTCCAGTCAATTTGCCTGAAGCTGCTGTCACTGAAACTCGTAATTTCTTGAGAATTTAGAATTTATTTTCATTATGTATAAATCTAAAAATTCCTTTGCATAAATACAAAAACATAAAAAGCCAGATACTTAAAGGGACAGTACATCTCAAAATCAATAATAATGCTATTATTCCTCCAGATTTTTGTATGTGTGCTGCAGAGTGTTGGAGCAGCAGAGATGTCTACCTTCTGTCAATATAATGGGACTAAATGGCACTCAGCTTGTGGTACTCAAAGCGCCCCAAAAATACATGTGAAAAATTCAAAACCAGCGTCTCTTTCCAAAAATCATGACCAGTTTACTCAAAATAATCCACAGACCTTGTTGTGAGCAGTTTCGTGTTGGTAGATTCAACTGCAGAAAGAAAGTACTTCCTACATGAAACTGCTATTTCTGGAAAGAGACATTGCTGTTAAGTTTTTCAGGTGTATTTTTTATTTTTATTTTTTTTTTGTTCCAATATACTGCAGAAAAGGCAGACATCTGTAAGGCTGACATCTCCAAAACTCTGCAACGTGCAGCAAAACAGTATAGATGGATAAATACTGTATCTCTACAGGCCAGAAGAAAAATATGTATTTTTGAGATATTTGGTTAAATTGGCCCTTTGAATAATGTAGTTAAATACAAAACAAACAAAAAACAGGCAGGCATTAAAAAGCTTTAAACTTAACTTTTTCTCTTGTAATTTTGCTTATTATGTAATTTATTTATGTGAGGAAACAGTGTGGCATGACATGAAACGCAGATCCCCAGTCTGAAGTCTCCTGCTTACACTACTGAGTATTTTTACTTTATTGTTTTATAGAATTTTGCAAATACAGATTTACTTTATTTTATTCTATTACTTTATATTTATCTTATTATTATTGTTCTGTCTTTTATTACTTAACTTACCTGTTTTTACTAGTTACTCACTCTTTAATGGAGCTTCCCAGCAAAAGTTTTTCAAACAGTCATAATTGGCGTGATAATAACCATATTGACAATGATGCTAATAGGCCACAGGGCTTTAAAACCAAAAGTAAGGCCATTGTTTCCAACAGAGAGAACAGCTGTACAAGCTACATGCCGCCTTCAAATGGAACTTGCAAGCCCGTAGTTACACTGTGGGAAGTCGTTTGCATGATATACTTGGCGTTGAAGTGGTTAAGTTATGAGAACACTGCTGTGAGGCACCACTAAAACCGTCCATATCTAGAAGCCCACAAGTCTAATGATGTAGCCAGCAAGCAAGCGGGTAAGACAATGCAGGAAATGCAAAGGCACAATGAAAAGATGAGGACATCAATATTTTCCTGCAAAGAAAAATGAAACACGATTAAGATTTCAAATTTCCACTGAAAAATGAACGTCCATGATGTGAGACTTTCAAGATTCAAGTTTTCAAGAAGCCTATCATACAACTCACAACTCACTAACAAACAATTTTCTTTGCCAGCCATTCAAACTAAGTTGAGCTTTGACTCGAACACATCAGCGCAAGAAGTAATAATTGTTATTCATCTCTCAGCTGTCTGTTTAATGTTACTCTCCTCTAACTCTGCTTTTACATTCTGTTGCATTCTAGTCATCTGTTTTGTTGGATTATGTGTTGCCTATTCTTCTGTGAATGACTTCACAGAAACTACTTGCTCTTGCAACTTTTTTTCTGAAAAGTAGGTGAGAGCACTCATCTAGCATAAGAACAGTAAAGTGTGTGGACTAAGATAAGATATGATAAAAACTACACGGAGACAAACTAGAAGGTAAGAAAAGAGATAAAGTTTTTAATGAAACAAGTAAAAATGAAGCAAGAAATTAAATAGAAATGAAAATGTGTAGCTGGTTGTCTATTGTACAATATTGACCACACTGTTTACTGGAGTGTATTGTTGAAATGAACACAATACTGAAATCAAGACCAGAGGTTAAAGAGACAGAAATCATATTAAAATATGATTAAATCATATTATGATTGTTTAGATTAAAGCTTGTCTTAAATAAAGGTTCTCTCTGCAGCCGAGGTCCATTAAGGCCACTATCAAAGATCAGATGAGACCCCCGGTGCTGTGTGTATTTACTGCTTCTTCGTGGACTAACATTCTGATGTCCTATCCAGGGGCCACCCTGTCCCAGCTGTCAGACAGTGGCCAGACTCTGAGTGAGGACAGCGGGGTGGATATAGCCGAAGCAGGAGGCCTCAGTAAGGACGGCAGCCCTCGACCCAGCAAGAACCAGCAGGGCCATCTGGAACAGCCAGGGGCCCACGCGCCTCCTCCAGGGGCCACCAGACAAGTGAGGGCTTCATACAGTCATAAATAACCACTTCAACAAGTTATTAGAGTCTACATGTTGCTCGTAGTCTTATCAAATCAGGACTGCTCTGTCTCGAGGTGATTTTACACAGGACAAAAAAACTCGCTCTGTTGCACAATTAAAAACTAACCTGTTTAGTGAATCCAAGTTTAGTGCTCTAAGCCTGAATTGAATACAATTTAATCAATATGGAGATGCTTTGTTACTCAAATTAAAATACATCAAAATAAATTTGAGAGCTGTCATGACCTAGTAAGTAATAAAGAGCATTTCTTTCAGCTGCTCTGCATTCCTTCACAAACATTTCACTGTTCAGTAGCTACTGTAGCTGCCTGTCTGTGTCCAAATTACTAGCAGTGGTGGAAGTAATTAATTACAAATACTGCGGTTAAGTAAATTTTTTTTGGTACTTGTACTTTTATGAGTAGATTTTCAAGTTTGAACTTTTATTCATACTTAAGTAAGCATTACATCATATAATCTACTTAGTTACTTTTAAAATCATAATTGTGTTCTGAGTGAAGTTTAAATGAATATCCAAACTTTGCCTCTGCCGTTTTGTAGCCAATAAGGTGCTCTGATGACAAATAGACCAGTGAAAACAGGGCATATGGACAAAAAACAAAATGCTGCAGCAGCACAGGTTTGGAATAAGGATGTTAATGATTTTTCATTAATCGATCAATCGCTGTTTAAGAATTTAACCAATTAAAAATGTACTCATGGATCTTTAATCAACAGTCTAGAAATGACAGTAACTGTTTTTTCTGGCAGAGCCTTTTGTTGCAGAAAGAAATTTAAACTGAAAATGAGAACAACTGACATTATGAATGATAAATTATTAAAGATAAATTCATTGCGAGCATTTTCAACTGTGAAGTGCACAAAATTTGTAGAGATGACTGGGAGAGGTTCAGACAAAAGATTCAAAGAAACAGAAACACCTTTGATTGAATGCTTCCATAGATAATACATTAAAGAAAAGAAGTAACTAATACTCTGAGAAGATTACTTTCATAATCTTGAGTAATATTGTAGTAATGTAACAATACTTGTAACACTAATGTAACAAAGTATCCCACATTGCATTGTGAAAAGTCACTAATCTTATGTCACTTGGTCCTGAGTTCCAATAGTTTGTGTCCCTAACAGAGAACACTGATCTGTCAAACTCAGTAGATCTGAGCTGTACTGCAGTCACCTCTGCTTCTTGTCCTGGTTGTCCTGCTTGTCCTGGTTGTCCTCCCAGTGTCTGAGCTGCTGATATGAACTCTTTTAGTGGAGGAGCAGACAAATCATTAATCACTTTGAACACTAGACTAACATCAACAAGACACACAAAGCTGTCAAAGGTCAGGAGATGATGCCTTTTAAAGATGTTACAGTGGAGATAATGTGATGGATTTTTGTCCAGTGTCTTGAGAATTTGTTTGCAGAGGAGTAAATGTTGTTTTCCAGCTTTTAAATTGCTTTTTGCAGCTCAAGAAAAGTTTTACAATTATAAAACCTCCATGCATCAAAAATTCATAACTGACCTTGTTTGCAGTTTGAGGTGACCTGTACAGATGTCTCTTATAGATCTCTCTAATAATGGTGGACTATGGGGTAAACTGCTTTTTGGGCCGGTGGGGAATTTTTGCCTGCAGCGCTGTGAGTGGCCACTGCTAAGAACTGTCCAGAACTGAGCAGCAAAGCACTGGCTAGCTCTGTAGACAAATCCGGTGACCACTTTGTGTGTTCCGCCATCGCTGCGGTGGCACATCGTGTCCTGCACTATCTGTGTCTGCTGGTTGGTTGCAGAGGGGAACCCCAAATTTGCAAGATTTTTCACAGTTTCAGTCGAAATGTTCACTCTCACAAGATCTTGCAGATCTGGGGTTCCCTTCTCAATACCATCTCTGCTGTTGCTTGCTAATAGTGACAGTGTGGATAATTAGATTGACAGCAGCCCTCAGTAACTGGTGAAAATTCCTTTTATTACCATTATTCAAATGTTACATAGTAGATAGATGTTGGTTGTGACAACAGCCAAAAATGGATAATGAAGAAGAGAAAATCACACCACTTCCACCACATTTAAGTGAAGAAGTATTGTGGAATATATATTAAAAGATATATATGAATTCACATTTTTTTATCAGGTATTCAAGATTCTCATGAAGTTCCTTTCTGTTAATATTTTTGATCCACTGTGACACATGGTGGTCCTCTGTACACTCAGTGAATCTCTGTAGTGTCTCTGCTCTCAAACAGCAGCTCTCTTCGTCAAGTGAAGCTTTATGTATTTTACATTCTGTTTTCATCCAAAGCTGAAGTTTGACTTGAGCTCTGCAGCTTCTCCCTGACTTCCGAGACATCGTTGTCAAAAGTAACGTATAATAAAAAGTAAATGTAAAAGTAAAAAACTGTAAACTTCTTATGACGGCTCAAATTCATTCGCACTCATACTGTAGAGAGACGCCACCGCAGCAAAGGCGGCTTGTTAACTTCTGGTACTTCGCCAGATTTGTCTACTAGAAGTCTACAGCACAAACATTCTTTGCAAGCCAGCAAAACATTATAAAAAGTTACTTTGTCTGTTAACTAACTAAAAAGTTAGTTAGCCCAGTTAGCCCTCTAATCATGGCTTGGCGGAGAAGCTCTAATTTCTCCTCCTTTGAGAAAAAAATGTTGGCTGAATTATGGCCAAATGATAGAAGACAAAAAACAGACAACAGCACAGTGAGAATAAAAGATATCACCTGGTAGCAACTGGCAGACTGTTTTAATGGATCAACTGGAGTGAAAGTAAGAAGAGGGGCTTGTGACATTTTAAAAGTTAAACTTATTAGAGAGAAAACCAAAGCACAGCAGACACAACAGTGTGATTAATTACACAGCGCCAGATTATGTGCTGTCTCGTGATGATGGAGCGATGGAGCGTGGCAGTGGACCAATCAAACAACAGATGAAGAAACAAACCAAAAAAAAAAAAAAACCATGAAGTACACTCTGTCTCATTTGCATACAAGGAGACGATTGTGTTGTGGAAAAATCAATCACATCAACATAATACAAGATGTGACAAATATGACAATAAAATAAACTCTATTTCTTTGATGATGGAATTGTAATAGAGCAGGATCTGTGCTTTTAATTTGGAAACTTTAATAGTCTTGTTGGCCACTTTGTTGTTGCAAATGCAGGAAAAAATGGAATGGAAATTTATAAAATGAATTGAGTAAAATAACTGAAATTGCTTTCAGTGCAAATCGGTTTCCATGAGTCATTTGGGATAATCTTGTCCCTACCAATCAGAGCATGAAGGGACAATGAGCGATAAAGAGGAGACATTCAATTCAAAGACATTGAAGCAGATTATAAAAGAGATGCATGGTGCTCAGGGTACATTTCATGCACAAATAACTGCATTTTGGCACTGACTTGATGCCATACATAAAAAGCTGCAAGCCTCAGCATTGTTTTCTGCATATAAGCGCAGTCATTTCTCTTTGTCATAGTTCATTGGATGAGCAGGATAAAACAGTCTCTGCTCTCATTTGATTTTAATTTTTCAAGGTCGTCCTTGACAGGAAAAGACTGGTTATCCACTCTATATATATCCACTGCTTAGTTTGAAAATAATTCTAGGCAGGCTGTGAGCTCATTGGATAACCAGATGGGTGGTGTTTGCTGTATCATCACAAGTCAGATGGCAAAAAAAAAACACAGAGAGGAATAATTGAAAATTGACTTTCAAACAACCGTAACGTTTATTACTCCAACAGGAACATGTAGGTGCTTGAAGCAGGTTTGAACAAACACAGATGAGACCTGTTGAGTGAATTAATGATATTTGACCCAGCAGACTTGGGAATTGGGGAAAAAAACCCTATAGAAGAGTTTTATCATATTAAAATGTAAATGAAGAATTCTGCTGCAGCCTGAGGTGAGGAAAAGAGAGAAAAGACATGCACCGTGTGGAGGTTTTTCAAAATAAAGCTGCAGTGGGTATGTTGCAAATGGTTAAAAGAAACCGTGGCACAAACCTGTCAGCACATTCACCAATCCTGTTGAACAGACACGCTGTGTGCCCTTAATCCATACTGAGCAACGGAATAGGTGGAGCAACTGCACCCCCACTATTAAGGGAACAAATATGTTCTGCTGCATCCCTGCTGTTTGATCACATACCTTTGCTATTTTTGAACATTTGAGCTTGGATCAAACACATGATAAACGGTGAATTAACAGTGTTATGAGTCTCAGTGTCTATCTGATCCACCACCAACACCCAGTTTAGTGAGAAATCTTAATTTTTGAAACAGTTTGTCTTTCTTTCCCATTGTCTTCTGCCATGAAAATAGGAGGCAACAAAATCCAAACTGTAAAGTTTGTACAGACGTACAGTTCATCTTTATGGATTATATTGATGCCAAATTCACAAGAAGAGTGTCGATATACAAGGTCATTTATCTTGTGTGTCTAGAGTTAGGTGTTTTTGCATACAAGTCATTAAGTGGTAATATGTTAGTTTTCTTAAAGGGAGTTTGGTGTGAAATTTCTCCTAAGAGTGCAGGGAGCTTTAGTTAATTCACACTGGTAATCTGATATCTGATGTACACTGCCTGGCCAAAAAACTAGGCACACACTAATAATAATAATAATATAATAATATTTTGTCAGATCACCTTTAGCTTTGATTACAGCACGCATCCAACCTGGGCATCGTTTCAAGAAGGTAATACAATGTGACAACATTTATTTCTGTTCAGAGTTGCATTAATTTTTCTCCATGATCTTGTATTGATGATGGGAGAGACAGACCACTGAGTAAAGTCTTCTCCAGCACATCCCAAAGATTCTCAGTGGGGTTCAGGTCTGGACTCTGTGGTGGACAATCCATGTGTGAAAATGATGTCTCATGCTCCCTGAACCACTCTTTCACTATTTGAGCTCCATTAATCCTGACACGTAACGTTGCTGAACCTCGACCTGAGCAACTGAAGCAACCCCAGATCATAACACTGACCCCACAGGTCTGTACTGTAGGCACTAGGCATGATGGGAGCATCACTTCATCCACCTCTCTTCTTACCCTGATGCCCCCATCACTCTGGAACAGAGTAAATCTGGACTCATCAGACCACATGATTTTTTTCCATTGATCCACAGTCCAATCTTTATGCTCTCTAGTAAACTGAAGCCTTTTTTCTGATGATCCTCACTGATAAGTGGTTTTCTTAAGGCTCCACAGCTGTTTAGTCTCAATCCCTTGAGTTCTCTTCACATTGTGTGTGGAAATGTTCTTACTTTCACTATTAAACACAGCCGTGAGTTCTACTGTTGATTTTTTATGATTTGATTTCACCAAACGTTTAAGTGATCTCTGATCAGGATAATTCAAGATTATTTTCTGACCACATTTCTTCCTTGAAGATGAAGGTTCACCACTATTCTTCCAGGTTTTAATAATGTGTTGGACAGTTCTTAACTCAGTTTTAGTAGCTTCATCAATCTCCTTAGTTGTTTTCTTTGCTTGATGCAGGTCAATAATTTGACTCTTCTGAAACAGAGTAACATCTTTTCCTCGACCACAGGATATGTCTTCTGACATGGTTGTTTAAGAAATGAGAAGTTGCTCACTGCATCAGTTAGAGTTCAATAACTTGTTACCAGCTGAAACATATTCATCTCTGCAGTAATGTTCCAGTGGAAGGATCTGGACTATTTGCTTGGTTAAATCCAGGTGAGGATTTTTTTTTTTTCTTGGCCAGGCAGTGTATATCTGATCCACTAACCAGCACCTATTTTAGTGAGAAATCTTAATTTCTGAAACAGTTTGCTTTTCTTTCCCACTGTCTTCTTCCAGTACAAGTGCACCTAACTGACACAGCTGGTTTATCTTGTCCTCCTCTACCAGCCATCTCTCTGTGTCTCACTCCATGTTTACTGAGAAAAACGAATTTAAAAAAAATGAATGAATCAGCTGTGGTTGAACTTTTCTATTCATTGCTCTCCTTTTCCTTTTTTCCCTTTTCTTAGATGTAAATGCAGCAGAATACAGCAAATGGTGCTACGTTAGGTTTTGATGTATCTAAACGTGCAAAAACCTAACTACACAGAGTTTGGGTGGCGCCTGAGTTGGAGTGAGAGAACAGTTCATGAATTTTAATGAATGTATTTTATGTCAAAGCAATGAAAAGTGATCCACAGTTGAGTCCACACTAACCACTGCCGTGCTGACTGTAGGTAGAGTTTTGAAGAAGTGAACTCAGTGTAGAGAAACACCTAACAGCAAAACATTATCTTCCACACCACATCTGCTCTTTATTTCCAGATGAGCCACTTAGTATGAGAGGTGGCAAAAGTCCACACATTCTGTACACAGGTAAAAGTACAAATACTTGTGTAAAAAAACACTCTGATAGTGTTAGAAGTACTGATTCAACTTCTTTACTTCAGTAAAAGTGAAAAAACACAGGCTCTGACATGTACTCAAAGTGAAAAACAGCCCCCCTGAAGAATATTTCTACTGGCTGTCCCTGTGCAAAGTTAACTCTTTCCCTGCCAGAGGTTTTCAAAAAAGCTGCCAGCCAGTGCCAGCATTTTTGACAAAATTCACACCCACAGAATATTCAGTTCTATGAATATGTTAACATGGAATATATCAAAAGAACAGATCATCTAGTTTCAGACACAAAAAAGGTTTTGTTCTAGCTTCATTCATCTTTTTTTTATAAGCACTTGAATGTTGGTTGGTTGCATCAAATAAAAATCCACTTTTCAGACAAAAAATTGAGAAAATGCTGACACATTTTAAGCAGAATATCAACTTTTTTTATCACTTCTTATTATGTGCGTGACATCATGTGACATCATTGTGTCTTAAATGACAAGATATCTCATCAGTAGCGGGAAAAGAGTTGACTGAACTTCACCTTTTCTCCACCGGAGAGTCTCCCTCTGTTTCAGCTTCTTACCTTGTCCTTGTGTCCATGTGTCCTGCCACATCTTTTATGTTGTTTCTGCCTTGTTGCATCATTAGGTGAGGACACTCTATTGTGCAGTGGTAGAAGTTTTTCAGCAGACGTGGAGGGAGATTGTTCCTCCTCAGCGTTCTCAGAAAAAAGAGACGCTGCTGGGCCTTTTTGATGATGTGGGTGGTGTTCACAGTCTGGCCCAGGTCCTCCAAGATGTGCAGGCCAAGAAACTTAAAGCTGGTGACCCGTTCCACTTCCTCCCCATTGATGCTCAGGCCTGAGTGCAGTGTGGTCCTTGACTTCCGGAAGTCAGTGATGACTTCTTTTGTCTTCTTGGTGTTGAGGTTGAGGTGGTTGTCACTGCACCAGGCCACCAGTGCTTGAACCTCCTCCCTGTATGGTGCCTCGTCACCGTTGTTGATGAGCCCCACGGCGGTTATATCATCCGCAAATTTGATGAGGGTGTTGGGGCCATGAGTAGCGACGCAGTCATGAGTGTACAGTTTATACAAGACTGGACTCAGCACACAGCTCTAAGGAACACCAGTATTGAGGACGATGGTGGAGGATGTGGAGGTGCCCATTCTGACATGCTGGGGTCTGTTAGTCAGGAAGTCCTTGATCCACAGACAAAGGGAGGTTCCAAGTTGTAGTGTCTGCAGTTTGTTGATGAGTCGGCTGGGGCTGATGGAGTTAAATGCCGAGCTGAAGTCAACAAACAGCATCCTGATATATGTGTTGGGATTTCAATGTGGCTGAGAGCAGTGTGGAGGGCAATGGAGATGGCGTCATCTGTGGATCTGTTGGACCTGTAGGCGAACTGATGTTGGTCAAAGCCAGGTGGGATGTGGACCTTGACATGCTGTAACACCAGTCTCTCCATACATTTCATGATCACCGGTGTCAGGACCACAGGCCAGTAATCTTTATGATGGCAGAGGATTTGGGCACAGTAAGGAGTGGACAGTATAGATATTTGTGTTAAAATGTAGGGAGTAAAGGTGAAAAGTTTGTCCGAAAAAGACGTACTCCAGTACAGATACCTTAAAAATCTACTTAAGTACTGTAACAAACTATTTGTACCTACTACTCATACTATCTGTATGTGTTGAGTTCATGGCTTTATTTGCATGTGGGTGCTCTATCCTGTTTCATTTTTGTCATGATCCAGCTCAGGCAATCACAAAAAAGAAGACACTTCATCACACAAAATAACAAGATTAGACCAAATTAAATGAAATTAGAGGTGCTATTTAACCAAATTCAAGAGGTGAGAGCTAATTAGAGTGTGGCATGTGGATGTCGGTGAAATCAGTATGTATGAGGGTTTAATGATGGGTGTGTGTATGAGTGTAAAAAGCAGAATTACTAGCGAAATGGCAATAACAAACCAAACCAAAAGCAGGTGGCTAGAAGGGAGAACAGAGAGAGCTGCTGCAAAAAAGGAAAATGGTGTCACAGAACTGGACTGCAGCCAAGTTTAAATAACCCAGAAACCCACTGGGGGTCTCAGGTGTTCCTGGTTACACTAATGATTCACTTGTGAATCACAAAGCAAACACAAGAGGACACAGCAGGGATCATCACATTTGTAACCTGAACTACAAAAAAGAAACGAAAAAAACATATGTATCAGCTATTCTTGATAACTGGGCCTTGTCCCAGTCTTTAAACAACTTTAAAATATGTTAAAAGCCTTCAAAATTTAAAACCTTTAGTACCTACTGATAACAGAGGTATACAATTTTCTATTATAATCCATAATGATTTTTTTTTTTTTCATAAAACACCAGCAGCGGTAATGCTAGATATTATCCTCACTGGCTACTGTGTGTTGACTCAGCTGACAGTCCGTGGTAATGGAGGCAGGTGATGCGTTACGAACTAGACATCAAGAGAAATTAGCTTTTATAACAGCATTAAAACCAAAAGTATATAAAAGAGCATTAAAACTGAAGCAGTCAAGCAACAGCCAGACTCAAAGCGTGTGAAAGGGTTGCATAAAACGGCAGAGTTTTAAAATTAAAATGGGACCAGCAGCGTTTCCAAACTTCCATTTTTAGGGCTTGAAAACACCGGAGGAGTGTGCACACTAGGTGTAAATGAAGCAAAACTTGTGTATTATAAAACAAAACCATGGTAGGGTGGATGCAGTGTGAGTGAGAAATTTAGCCCTGTCTACTTTCACTCCTCCACACCTGACCAATCACTGTTTCTTATTGGACAGTTGGTTAAGTTCCAAAAATTATCAGAGGTAGTTTGTGGGTTTGATTTAGATCTATATTTTTAATTTTCTTTGACATTTTTGTTTTATTTTACCTTCATTTAACCAGAAAGACTCACTGAGAATGGAGATCTCTTTAAAAAGACAGACGGATATTATATATGGATATTAAAGTGCAATAAATACATTATATACACATATCCACAGTTAAACAATAAATACTGTATATTCAAAAATAGTGATCTCTCAAGAAAAGCCAACACGTTTCTACATCACTACATTCTTTATGATTTCCTTAAATTCATCAGTAGATACAAGTGTCTCTAACTTTAGATCTTTTTGTAGATTGTTCCATGCCCATAGTGAACAGTGAGATAATACAGTTTTCCAAAGGTCTGTTAAAACCTGTGGCATGTTAAAAGGTAACCACATTGGAGGAGCGTAGCTGGTAACTACCAGAGCTGTGACAGAGGGGTCTACAGGGCTGGGCTGGACGTTTTCCCAGTATCGCTTTATAGATGAAGATCAGTGCTGTTGTCTGCGACTGGTTAATGATGTCCAAGATGTCAAAATAATGTCTGTTAGATGTGAAAATGCTAAAATCATCAAGCTACTGTGAGCAAGCTTTTGAGAAGAACATGAACTTTATTTTCTGATCATTTAAAGCCAACTTTAAAGTCAGCAGAACAGTTTGTAATGGAGGGAGCATGCATGTAAATCACTGTGTCATCAGCATATAAATGTGTTTTTGCTTGTATGTCTTTACCCACAGAATGGCACCCTGTTATCACAAGAAATTTGGATTATTGGCTTTCAGTTGTTCTTGCACCTGATCCCTCTTCACATTGTGTCCCAGCAGACTGGCTCACCGGTCCCAGTGCCCAGTGCCACCCTGGTACGAGTGGTGAAAAATGCCAGCACCCTTGGCATCGCTATCGAGGGGGGAGCCAACACACGCCAACCTTTGCCCCGCATAGTCACCATTCAGGTGAGGCAGCGATATAATTGGGTTTGGCTGATTTATGGCTCGAAGCCATTGTTTTGTGCCAACGTTAAGTGTCTTGTCTTTAAAATTGAGTGTACATGACTTGAGTTGAAAATGCAGAAAAAATATTAACATTTCACTTTCTGCTCTAATAGAGACTCCTTCAGCATCCGATTATTACCTTCCATTTGTTTTGCACAGAAAGCATTCTGAGGCAATCTGCAAATACAAGCGCTGCTGATATTTCTCTCCGACACCTTTCACATTTTGTTAAGTCCAAAAAGTACAAAGAAAGCATAGCAGCACATTTACATAACAGAAGTGTTTTATATGGGCTGAGGGCGAGAGGCGATAACATCAGCTAATCACTGAATGAGTTACAGCCTCGGTCACCTCAGCAGTACCCAGCACCCCCCACCTCCATCTCTTCTTTCATGACCAGCCATCCTTGAGGAGTTTTTTTTTTTTTTTTGTGACAGTGCAGTCATTTCCATAACAATGCCTCCTTTTCACCCGCCTCCCTGAATCTCAGGACAGTGGATGACATTGAGTGTCAGTCGTTGCGATGATGACCCTCGCAGTCATTTTGCAGCCTATCAAACACGTCCCATATAATCAGCGTGACATTGCATGTGAATACATGCACATTCAGCCAATTATATTCCTATCATATCAAGGGGCTGTAATCTAATAAAGCTCACTCTGCTCTGTTCTGAATGGTTGCACACAGTCATTGGATTCACAGTTGGTGCTGAAGAGATTAAAATGTGTGATTTAATCTAAATTGGTTTATCTCTTCTTTAAAACCAGCTAGGTTGACAGAGAAGTTAAAAGAGTTGGCTGGAGAGATATTATATTCATTGTAACTTGGAGTCAAGGGCCCTCACAATGCATATAGACACACAGTGCAACAGAAATTAAATTGCAGGTTGTTACAGACCTTCTCTGTTAATCCCAGGTCTGGTGCTTCATTTTTAAAAGAAAATCTTTATTTAAAAGGCAGTAATTTATATTTCCTAAATACTTTATCTTGCACTGCATTTAGCATGTCACTCCTATCACATCTGATAACATGGTCAGACTAATGATGGACAGTGCCAGTATTGAGCAGCAAAACCAGCAGTGTTGTCAGATTGGTTTGATGTTTTCCAGCCGAAATTGATGAAAAGATGCCCAGATATTACCTATAATTAACAACACAAATGAATTCATAAACAATAGCAGTAGTATTGTGGTTCATAACAATTTCAATATGACATAATAAAACAACAATTTAAATGTTCACAAGTGGGCTAGAACACAGATAGAAGGTTACATTGTACAATGTAACAACTATATAACTATTATCCTTGTCTGACCTCTGACTCAAAAATAAAGAAAAAATAAAGGGACAGCTCAAACAACACGAATAATAGGTTTGATTTTACTTATCAACTGCAACAAACCTTGAAAGAGAAGTACATGCAATTCCATAATATCAAAAAGCTAAACTAATAAATACACTAAAAAACTAAATATTGATGTCATGTTGCAAGTGGTTTCTGTTATAATAAGTACAGATGTAAGTACAGCTTTGATAGCTGCAGATGTTCTTACTAGAATGAATAAAATGATTTCATATCAAAGTTGTGCTGAGCGATTAGATGTGTTCACATAATGTGGAGATTACAGTGTATGGGTATATTTTTAATGTATTGTGATGACTTATAAAACCATTCTCACTCATGGTAAACAAGCCCAAATTTTCTGACCTCCTGCCTAAGCCTGTTTTAACTTGCACAATGCAACCCAGAGCAGCACAACTGGGTGGGAAAAACCGCCCAGTCTGGCAACACTGAGAACCAAATATATTGTCCTTTTTCATTTCACACTTTCTTCTTCTTTGTCAAAGGCTGGCACCTGTACTACCCACAACACAACACACCCAACAACAACACTCGCCAAGAAATTCTGGTGCAGACATCGACAGAGTAATAATTTTATCAGCCACTCAATATCCCTACTAGCGCAAACTCATTGCAGAAACATAGCTGCAATGTAACTTTTGCAACATGATGTTGTATCAGTCTACCAAGTGTCATTGCCAGCAAATTACATTGCATATGAATACATGCACATTCAGCCAATTATATTCCTATCATATCAAGGGACTGTAATCTAATAAAGCTCACTCTGCTCTGTTCTGAATGGTTGCACACAGTCATTGGATTCACAGTTTGGTGCTGAAGAGACTAAAATGTGCAATTTACTCTAAATTGGTTTATCTCTTCTTTAAATCCAGCTAGGTTGACAGAGAAGTTAAAAGACTTGGAGTCAAGGGCCCTCACAATACAGTGCAACAGATATTAAATTACAAGTTTTTGTCTTCTCTGTGTATCTCGGGTCTGGTGCTTCATTTTAAAGAAAAAAAATCTGTACTCAAAAGGGAGAAATTTTTACTTTAGAAATGTATTTTATTTTGCACTGCATTCCACTGCGTTTCAGTCCTATAATGCTGTCAGACTAATGTTGGACAGTATCACAATCCATGCAGCAGAGTCAGAGTATCATCCTTTTTATTTTACACCTTCCTCTTCTTTGTCAAAGGCTGGCACCTGCCCTACCCACAATGCAACTCACCCAGCAAGTTCAGTTGGAAATTCTGGTGTAGACAATGACAGAGAAATAATTTTACCAGCCATTCAATATCCCTACTTGCACAAAATTGTTGCAGGAACATAGCTGAAACATAACTTTTGTGACACATTCTTATTGCTTACTGCAGTTTTAATGCTTTTTCACTAACTAGAATACTTGAAGCCTTCATTATACTGGACACAGACATGTTTTGTGATATCATATATAAGTTTAAACAAAATTGCATAGGTGGTATGAGGTCCTAAAGGGCATGTCATAGAGGGGTAAATTCCTCCTTCATTCCTCCTTCATTCCTCACTTTGCAGGTGTAAAATCAAACTAATTTCTTTTTATACACTGTTGTCTCATAAAGCACGTGTCACTCAAAGCAGCAATATGTTGCATGAGCTTATTCTTTCTGTTTTTTATTTAAGATGAAAGAACAAACATGACAGAGAAAATGTGCGTGCTTACTTGACAGCCTTGTTTCTGGTGTGTGATGAGGCCTGGATTTGCTCGGCTGGAGCAGCTGGTCAGTCCTGTCTGCCTCTTGACGCCTTCGGAAACCTCCTCGTTGACAGGTGGTTTGGTGCTTGACCAAAAACTGTCAGTGTGTAGCTGGCAGGAGAAAACAATAGCTGCGTTTGGAAATCAAGTGTGTTCAGCATCACAATTTGCTCCAGTTCCTCACCCCCACTCACCACACGTCGCTCTTCTGACAAATGACTCAGCTTAGTCATCAAATCTCTGATCCACGACTCTCTAAGAGATGACCAGTATTACCTTGCCTTTGATTCCCTAGAAATATGTCAGAAATATGTCAGATATGTTTTGTTACAAAAAAAACAAGCAAAAAATGCAAGATTTCCACTCACATGCATCAAACTAAAGTACAGAGTGTGTATTAGTGTTGGTTATAAAGCAGCTGATTAATTACCCTCTGAGTTTCTTGGCCAGTCTTCAGAATCAAAATTCATTATTGGCCTGTATGCCCCACAGTGATGTTTTCAGCTGCTGGTTTAATTGAATGTCACAGTAAATAAACATATTTAGTGCTGAGGATTAAATTGAATTAAGCAATTTTGGCTCTTTGTCCAGAGTGGAGTAAGGATCAATGAATGGATGGATGGATTAACCCTGTGGCTTTGTTAGACTGTAGAAGAAGAATGGATAGTTATGTAACATGACTCTACTGACCCAACATGAGATTCTACCAATAAATGACTTATCTTAGTCTTCCCTTCACTTTCTACAACAACTAAATGTCAAGTATGCAAGCAGCTCACTGGTTAAAATAGATGTCTTTCTGAATTCAGCTTAATGAATGAATTGTTCTTAAAATTCTAGTATTTTAAAGTAGAAGTTGAAAAACAAAACATGACATGAAAATTTTGCCTTCTAAAATTTCCTTAAGAAATACAGCCATTTCTGAACCTTCTTTGCCAGATGTGTGATGTCTGTGATGGGTTATCTATCAATGTGATTCCCAAGAATCTAAAACCGTTCACCTGCTTCACCTCACCTCCAGGGTTGTGAGTCTTTCAGCAATCAGCTCCTTGGTTTTGCTGACCTTGAGCTGTAGGTTGTTTTCTGTGCACCACTCTGCAAGAGTGTTGATTTCCTCCCGATATGAAGTCCCATCATTGTATGAAATCTGCAAACTTCACAGTAGAGTTCTCTCCATGTGAGCCGCAGTCACGGGTCCATTGTCATGGGTGTACAGCGTGAACAGACGGGGGCTGAACACACGGCCCTGGGGGGCTCCAGCGTTGAGCGCTAGAGTGGAGGAGGTGAGACCGCCAATCTGAACCGTCTGGGAGTCTGTTTGTGAGGAAGTCCAAGATCAAAGCAAGCAAAAAATGTAATTATCTCAACTGGTAATGTGGCCATGATGGAGGCACTCCAGCTTTTGTAGCCTCTAACACGTTTAACTGCTTCCCACGTATCATTAGTGTTCCTGGTGTTGAGGTCTCTCTCTAGTCACTGCTGATACCTCCGCTTTGCCTGCTTGATGCCAGTTTTCAGGTTTGCCCTGGCAGTGCTCTAAGCTTCCTTGTCAACTGACCTGAATAGAGCCCTCATGTCTCCATTCATCCAGGCTTCCTGGTTCTTGAATACATTAATTAAGCTGTGAAATGACAGATTCTGCTGGTCTGTGTAACCACGCAATGGTTTAAATGTTGTGTGCCCTCACAGTTCAAGGAAGATTAATTCTCTTAATTGGTATTTGTGTATATTTGTTTTGCCTAATTTAAGAATACTGGCTCAAAAAAAATAAAAGTTGTAAACTCTTCCTCAGGATGGTAAAACCACAAATTCCCAGAGACAATACCAAAGACTTGTTTTCAGTGGTACCTATGGACTTGTCAACAAGTATGGCATCAATTGCAGAAGATATCCTGAATTTTAGAACTACAGCAAACATCCAAGAACAAAAGAAAACGATGTTTTCCTGCAAAGTAATAATAATCACTGGAAAACCTGCAACACTAGAAGAATTCATTTCATTCATTTCATAGGGGAAGTCTGTTGTGCATTGTTTATACATGCACAGGCCTCAAATACACACATGCACAAACAGGACCTATAGGCATGGATCAGAAAGATGTAAGAATGAGGGGGCTGAACACATACATATATACATACAGTCAGCTGCCCCGAGCAGTTATGGGTTTGGTGCCTCATGCAAGGGCATCTCAGCAGTGCCCAGGAGGTGAACTGGCACGTCTCCAGCTTTCAGTTCACACTCTGTACTTGGTCTGTGCGGGACTTGAATCAGTGACTCTTTGGTTCCCAAGCCAAGTCCTTATGGACTGAGCTAACATCCACCCAGTTTGTATCAAACTGAATTGCCCTGCACTGTAGGTAATATAAGAAAGTACAACAACAGCAGAAACACATTCTTCCTGCTGACTAATGGCTCATCTGTCTCTGAATGGAGCTGATTAACTGTCTGTTTTCCTTTCTTGTCCCTGTTGACAGAAAGGAGGCTCGGCTCATAACTGCGGCCAGCTGAAGGTGGGTCAGGTCATCTTGGAGGTCAACGGCATTTCGCTGAGAGGTCGGGAACACAAGGATGCTGCTCGAATCATCGCCGAGGCCTTCAAGACCAAAGAGAAGGACCACATTGACTTCCTGGTGGTGGAGCCGGGGCTCTAGTATGAGGACTTTGCACTTTATGCAGCTTGTTCATGAAGACACTGTTTTACTGCTTTGAGGGAACCATATGAACTCACAAACATATGATGTTGTCACCTAATCATGGCCCTCATTTTAATTTCAGGGAAAGGATCAGAGAAAGATGTATCTGGTATTTGTTGATTGCACTCTTCAGAGATTTGCACAATATAAATTTAGAAGAGGATATTCCATTAATATTTGCCATAAAAGTCATACCTGGGTCAAATGCTATTTGCATTTGTATTCATTAGTTTATCCTGTTTCATTAGTTTTTTGTTATTGTATGTTTCATCAGTAGGACAGTTAGCACTTTCAGCATGGTTGTCACACCAAATAATATCAAAACAGCCAATCAACTTACAGTTGGTAAAGTCAGTCTTCAAGCATCTTGGTTTTTGTTTTCTTGAGACTATATCTGGGGAGGCAGAGAGAAGCATTCAAAGGATAATTTGGATCCATTACAGCAAGGATCTTGGTGTTTTTTTAATTTCTATCAGTAACATAACATTGTACTTCCCAACTTAAATACTGTGATCTTTGAACACATAGTCAGATGTGACAAGAACATGACCGGACACGTTGAAAACGAGTCAGCAGTTCAGCTGATTTAGCTGCTACTTCATTTGGAGGTAAAACCGAAAATGAATACATTCAAAACAGCAGCACTTAGAAGAGAACCTGTAGAGCCAAGGCCAATAATCTGTCTATGATTTGCAAGCGCCACAACTAAGTTTGGAAATCTTTAACAGGGTCTATTTGCGCACAGGTGAAAATACGGCAAACGGCAGCTATGGTCACACGCCCATCTCTAGTGGGTGTAGAAAGTGTAACATCCATTAACCAGGGACCTCTGATAACACAGTCAGCTGCAGTGTCCATTGAGCTTATAGGGCAAGGCCCATTAGTGATTGGTCACTGTATTAGCACCAGAAGCAAAACTCAACTAGGAGGACCTGTGCGACCAGAGAGACATTACCAGAGAGATCCAACTGCTGCCACCAATATAACATTGAAGCTTAGTTAGAGCTCACCCTGAAGAAAAAAGCCTCGTGAAAGGCCACGCAGCTGTAATAGTGTGTCACAGAAGTATGACAGACGAAGTACAAGGAGCGACAGAGGTGGGACAGGATGGTTCAAACAAACACAGAACTTTAAGCCAGGAGAGACTGGGGTTTGAGTCCTGTGTTCATTACGTATGTAACTTCTATCACATCACTTACACTACGTGGCATACATAACATAGGATTAGGGTTAGGCAACAAAAATACTTGGTTAGGTTTGAAAAAGATCATGGTTTGTCTCTGCTTTACATGTATGAATAGCCTCACTGCCACTTTCCACCTTGGATGCAAATAGCACTGTTGGCCACAGACACCTGTGTACTTGTCTTTGCCATGCTAGCCTATGTACACTCAGGTGTAAATAGCCACACTGGCTTTTACCTTGGGTGCAAATAGCATTGTTGGCTACTGACATCTTGGGGCTAATGCCGTCTGCCTGTTGTCATCCTTCATGGAGGATTTTGCAAGTTTAACAGCCACCATAGTTTCTCCTTCTCAATGGGACACAAATGGAAAGTGAGCAGTTAAAACTACTACCAAAACTATGTTGTAAACATCCATCACAGTTTTTAATTCCATCGTACCTGCTGTATTTGTGTTTCTAGTGCAATGACAAATTATTAGTGAAGTGTTACCATACTTGCCAACCTCGAGATCTCAAAAATAGGTTGGATTTTGAAACTAAAGTGAGAGGTCTGGGAGTCCACCCTCTGAAAAAAAAATGAGACTTTGTTTCCTGCATTCTGGTGACGTTTTAATGTTTAATACATACACAATTTTTTGCAAAAAGATGCCTGCAGATGACCTGTAACTGACACAGCTGGAAAACTCAATGGGACAGTACCCTTCAGCCTGACCTAGTCCAATTTCAAATTTGATGGCCCTTTCCTTTAAAACTTTCTATGAGAAATGGGAATTTCCATGACATCTGAAATTTGCATAAACATGAGAGGATGCAAGCAGCTCTCTTCCACGTGCAGCTGTATTGTTGTCCGGATGGATTGTCCCAGATGTTGCTGAGAGTCTCCCTGGAAAATCAGGATGGTTGTCAAGTATGATTATTACTGGTTTTACCTCCAAATACTCCAAACACTTCTTTTTAGTGATGTTACCACATTCTGATATATCTGCAATTAAGTTGTTGAGTATAATGTTACCATAACAGCTAAAAATGATGAATGAAGCCCAAATTGTAATAAACCAGATTTTTTTTCTTTATACTCATTTGACCTCAACTGGCAGAGAAAAACAGTTCACCTCAATGACAAAATAAGACCTTAAAACCAAAAGCCAGACTAATAAACTATCCCAGATAAAAGTACACCGACTGTATGTATTTCTGCTGTTGCTAAGAGTGTAAGATTTCATAATATTAGCTTCTCTCTGTCACTGCTCATTTCTTCATTGAGCTTTGGTCATATTTTAATTGGATAAGATAGCTGGCTGTTTGGCTCTGCCCATTAAGAGAAACGTGTCTGTCTCCTCTGCCTCTGATGAATTTACATGGAAGTGAAATTCAATTCAATTACAGTATTAAGATGTTGCAAATATCGTTTGACTCATTGTTTGGCTAAATTAATTATCCTGATATATTGTGACTGAAAACCTATAATACCCATATCTCAACCAGCATATCATGGCAGAATTAATCAAAATTGCAGCATGTCACTTAAAAGCAGTGGTGGAATGTAACTAAATACATTTACTCAAGTACTGTACTAAAGTTTAAATTTAAGATACTTGAGTATTACTTGAGTATTTCCATTTTATGAAGCTACTCCACAACATCTCAGAGGCAAATATTGCACTTTTTACTCCACTATATTTATCAGATGGTTTTAGTTACTCATACTCTTCCTGTCCAGTAAGAACCATGTATCTATGAATGTGGTGATTTTGATTTTGATTGTGATAAATTGAAAGATGAAGTGTTCCTTCATGGGTTGAGATATTTCTCATACTTCTTGAAGGGATAGTTAGGATTTTTTAACCTGGGGTTGTATGAGGTATCAAGGCAGTGGGCAGTAGAACTTCAATCACACCTAAAAAGTTGAGCCCAAAAAGGCCCAAGCCTGACAAAATTCTGTCCAAAGCCAACCTAAACCCAACCCGAATATTGAGTTTTAATAAGTGTTCCGTATAATTGGTTTAAAGGTAATTTCCTTTTGATTTTTAAATGATCAGTTTTGATGATGGCTGTGTTGGCACCAGGCTGTATTTTTATATTTCCCTTTGTGCCTAAATCAACCTGAACCCAACCCAGACCCAACCTGGACCTAACCCGAACCCAGTCCAAACCCAACCTGAACCCAACCCGAACCCACTCCAAACCCAACAGTCATTACCATATTTCAGCCCAAACCGGACATTTTTCTTAACAAGCTTCCATTAATGTACAAAACAGTAGGAGATGGCAGTGACAGGGACAATACATGGGGTGAATTAGAATTGGCAGCAACAAAATTGGGTAAAAAATACTACTACTACTACTACTACTACTACTACTACTACAACTGACTTAATTAAATAAATTAAACAAATTACTGGTTTTGCCAAATGAGTCTGGTGGCTTGGGAGAGAGCAATATGTGGCTTATATAACCACAGTTTCCTGTCAGAAAATGTAAGGCAAAGCTGGGGGAAAACTCTTGATATGGCAACACTGATATTGATTTTTTATGCTGCTGACTCTGTCCACAGCAGTACATTGCTTAGCTTTGTACGCTGGTACTCCTGCTGCTTCTCCAAAGTAGAGAAGTGCCACCTGCCATCTACTGTAGGTAATACATTGAGTATGGATAAGTATTTTATGTTACCCCATTTCAAAAAATCCAAAGTATTCATTTAAGCCACTCATTAAAAGTTGACTTTTTAGAGATACGAGGTTCTCACAGGACAGCAATGCTACAAACATGGCTGCAACACAGATTTGTGTCCATAGACACAAATTTTCTTTTTGTTTGTGTGTGACATTCAGCAGGACTTTCAGACTAATGGAATATCCACCATGCGTCTGTGGTCAAGTTTCCAAATTAAGGTCTTAGGTAGGTTTGGACACCAAAACTACTTGTTCGAGTTTAGAAAAAGATCTTGGTTTGGCTTAAAATGACTACTTCCTTAAAATAATCAACACTGACTATTCTCACATGGGAATCAAACTTGTCTCCTGGTTGACCAATCCATCCACCCCCAATGGACTTTCTCAGTGGGCTGGTTTCACAGACAGAGTTTAGATTAAGCCGGGTGTAGGCATTAATCTGGACTAGGACATCTAACTAACTTTCATGAATGTGGCTTAAATTTGGTTTAGTTAGTAGGGCTTGGTTAAAAATTGATTGATCAGTTCGAATTGATTCAGAAAATTCTTTCTTTTCTCTTGTGTGTGGTCCAGCCTGCAGTTGTAACCCCATTAGTCTCACCTGCCCAGCTTTTGGCGCGAGATCTGTGAGCGTGTGAGATCTCTGGGCGTGAGATCTCTGGCAAGCAGTGAATGTCCTCAGTTTATAGTCTGTCTTGTGATTTGATTTAGTTTGAACCATTTAATTTGAGTGTATTGGTCAGGTCATGAAAAATTCCTGTCAATTCGTGTCCACATTTCATGACCATGTCACAAACTGCCACATGTTACTGAACCGAAACATATGATGATTTAACAGAATATGATGCATTACTGTAGACTATAAAGTAGTTAAAATTATCTCAGCATTAAACATCTACAGCATAAATTGCAACATACACATAAATATAGCAGTAGTACTAATCCAAAAACCTCAGATGTAATAGTAAAACACTGGCAGGAGGCATTTTACTGCACAGTACTTTTACTTTCCATATTTTTAAGTACATTTTGCTGATAACACTTACATACATTTGCATGTATGGTTTTGAATGCAGGACTTTTTGTAGAGTATTATCAGTGTGGTATTTGTACTTGACCTTTAACTAAAGGATCTGAATGTTTCTTCCACCACTGCTTAAACAACGAATTCATTAAGGACCTACTGAACTGAAGCCTTTGATTCTTTAACGCCAATCAACTAATCACTTCCTAATGGAGATCAAACCTCATCAGACTCTCAGATTTATACATTAGCAGCTCCTTCATGTTGACCACAATGGTGCTTTTCTTTTCAGAGCATAAACATGTTCAACCTCATCACAATCATTGTCAATATGTCCATTTTGTAACATCTCTTCAGTATTTTAGAAAGGTTGCCATATGTACTACAAAAGCTGTAACACAAACATTAATGGTATGATGGTTTGTATATAATGTAGATTGCTTATAGTCTCTACCTGAAATGACTCTATTTAACTTTTTATAATATTAGTTTACAGTAGAAGAGCATTTAATATTTTCCAAGACTACAATACTTCACATCACTCATATTTTATTTCATGTCTTCACCCAGTGTGTTGAAGTGCAGGATGTGCCATGCTCTATATGAAACCACATCCCAGCGCCTACACAGTAGAGATCAATGAAGGTCCTATATGAATTAGCATATCCATATCCTGCACCCTGTGGGATGCTGATGAGGGCTGGGGCTCAGTAATGAATCAGTGAGCTGCTAATGCACCACACAGGAAACACTGATAAGATTGGAGGATCCTGTTATAATTAATATGGAGTGCACACACTGTGAGGAACATGAGGAAGAGTATTAGAGCCAGGCATTATTGAATAAAATCAGAGGAGATTCTTGACATTTCAACTCTATTCTACAACTTTATTCTTAACATTTTGACTTTAATCTTGATATTTTGGCTTTGTTCTGGACATTTTGACTTTATTCTTCACATTTCAACTTTAATCTTTGACTTTATCGCCAATGTTTTGACCCTGTTCTCAACCATTCGATTTTATTCTCAATGTTTTGGCTTCGTTCTCGA
The DNA here is from genome assembly GCF_056507025.1 of Lutjanus erythropterus. Classification (NCBI taxonomy): domain Eukaryota; kingdom Metazoa; phylum Chordata; class Actinopteri; order Lutjaniformes; family Lutjanidae; genus Lutjanus; species Lutjanus erythropterus. The sequence continues at coordinate 38,564,695 of NC_139326.1, read as the reverse complement.
CATTCCGACTCTAATCTTTGATTTTATTCTCAATTTTCTTCTTTGACTTTATAACCAACATTCTAACCTTATTCCTGACATTTTGACTTTGTTCTTGACATTTCAACCTTATTCTCAATGTTTCAGCTTTACTCTGGACATTTCAACTTTATTCTGGACATTTTGACTTTATTCTCAAGATTTCAACTTTAATCTTCAACTTTATCCCTGACATCTCATCTTCTTCTTGACATTTCAACATTACTCTCAATGTTTCAACTTTACTCTGGACATTTTGACTTTATTCTACAACTTTATTCTCAACATTTCAACTTTAATCTTCGAATTTATCCCCAATATTTTGACTTTTGACATTTTGACTTTATTGTTTGACCTTATTCTCCACATTTTGATTTTATTCTCAACGTTTCAGCTTTATTCTCAATATTTCACCTTTATTCTCAATGTTTCACCTTTATTCTCAGTGTTTTCGACTTTATTCTTGATTTTATTCACCTTATTTTGACTTTATTCTTTTACTTAATTTCTGATATTTCAACTTTATTCTTCAAACTTAATCTCAACATAAATTCTTCATTTTTATTCCCAATATTTTGACTTTATTTTTCAACGTTATTCCCGACATTTCAACTTTGTTCTCAGTGTTTCAACTTTATTCTCAATATTTTCTCCTCTCATTTTTGTCCCTTATGCCAGGCTCTAATCCTCCTCTGTAGGAACAGAGGTACAAGGACAAACCCTCGTTCACGTTTGTACAGGAGACAGTATGACCAAATCTGAAAGCCAAGCTATTGACTGACTGTGTGACATGGCAGTTTTTCTTAACAGCTCTTGTCAAAAAATACAGCTGCTGTGGGCCCATCATGGTCATAAAACTTACACTGACTTGCCAGTTTATTAGGTCCACCAAACTAAAATGAATGCAGCCTATAATATAAAAACCCTGCAGTAAATCCTGCCTTCATTTTTTGTGTTAATGTTTAACTGTCCAGATTAATGTAGGCCATAAAATATCGTTTATCAGGGAGGGTGGACTTAAATATTAGAAACACCTCTCTGTATTACTCAGTGCAGTTCATCAACAGAACGTTTATGAAAGTAGGATTTACTGAGGAGTAAATAGTTTTAACATTGTAACATTGCAGAACACAATCTCAAGCATTTTAAATTGATAAGAAGTTTTATTACCTGGGTTTATATATTATTGTTATTTATATTATATTTATATATTATAGCATTATTTTATTTATATTATTATAGCATTATAGCACCTAATAGGTAGGCCTATCTTTATATGACAGTGTTTTAATTTGCAGAGCAGGGAGCAGCAGGAGTGAGTCCTATCCTACAACCAAGAAATAAGTTAGTATGTTTGCACTTCATTTACCTCATCTTCAAGTCAAGATTAGATTCCTGAAATAAGGTCTGTGATTTACAGAAGCTTAAGAGATTTTCACGTTTTGTTCTACGACAGAAAGTACATCAGTAAATACCCGACTCATGAATTTTGAAGTCTTAAAAGAGGCAGTTGCTATCAAGTGGATAAACATTAAACATTAGTTTTTTACTTCTGCCTATTACACTTCAAAAATCATCATTTGTGAAAATTATCTGGTTTGTAATGATTATAACTATCATTTGTTTGCTGCAGAGCTTCTTTTCTGCAATAATCTTAACTCTGATGGAAAAATCCCACTGGCTTTCAGTGGGAGGGAACCATGGTGCTGTTAACTTCCAGGTTAACTTCCAAAAATACATCATCCCTGCAGCATTTTTTTAAGAAAATATACAATTCAAGAGGCCTGAGACGTGATCCACAATGGCTGAAGCAACAGTCCGGCGATGAGTGGATGAAGGACCAGGGTCGATAAACTGCTGAGTAGATAAGTTGATGGATTGGAAGCGTGCGGAGTGGAGCAGGTGTGTAGGCTCGATAGCAATCAGGGAGCCGGGAGAGTGAGAGGAGCGCCACGCCCACATCACAGACAGAGAGAAAGAGAGGAAGAAGGAAGGAGAGAGGGACAGAGAAACACCAGAAACGCAAGGGATAAAATGGTGGTACAGCTGTGACAAGTAAACTGGTAACTGAGTGTATATTTCCATTATTTTGCATACATAATATGTAGGTCTGTTTGTGTCTGAGGGCATTAAGAAGCAAAGATTTGTAGATTTTGATGCAGCACAAAGATTTGTGACTGACAAAATCGTACTGCTGTACTGCAGTTGTATACAGGAGAGGATCAATTCAGCCAGTCTCATGCCAAAGTATGTAATGGACCTGCCAATCCACTAGAGCGGTGTTTGTCAATCCTGGTCCTCAGGGCCCGCTGCCCTGCATGTTTTAGATGTTTCCCTGATTTAAACGATCAGGGCCCCGTTTCCCAGAGCCTTCATATCGCATCATAAGTTGTGTTTTAAGGTCCAGAGTTGGGAAACAGCCCGTAAGCTTAAGGGAGACCTTAAGATACAACTTACAATGCACGTAGCGCTACGGAGGCTCTGGGAAACGGGGCCCTGGTCATTATCAGGCTTCTGCAGAGACTTCCTGATGAGCTGATCATTTGAATCAGGTGTGTTTGAGCAGGGAAACATCTAAAACATGCAGGACAGTGAGCCCTGAGGACCAGGTTTGACAAACACGGCACCAGACGATACTGTGTCATTGTCATGCGTTGTTTTGCCAAGGCGCGAAAAGTACATGTGTATGAAAATACTGTACCAGCAGGTGGCAATGAAAGGAGCAAAGGACATACATAGTTTTAAGATCAAGATACCAGTTTTGTGAATGACAGTGACAGGGGCATTCCTCTTTAAATTCTTCTTTAAATAAGCTTGAATAAGCTCGAAGCTCTTTGAGTTTTAGAAACTTAGATAAATTTATTTCAAAAATTGGTCACAGTGATCCATGAACCTCATTGGTCAGTATTTTGGTGCCTGAAAAGTAAATGGTTTTAATTGAACTTTCACTTCAGTTACTTTACTCAGTGTCTTAAAATACAGTTTTTGGGGGTTTCTAATCTAAAAGAATAAAGTTTATATAAAGAGGAAAAGTGAATTATCTTAACAAAAGACTGGTAGTTGTAAAACATTTTCAAAACAGGGCTCAAAACTCAAACAAATTATTGTAGTAATAACCACAGTGAAAAAACCATAGTGATGTCATCAGGGTTATCTTTGTGACAACACCCCCCCCCCCCCCCCCCTTTTTTTTTTAATTGATTGATTAATTGATTAATGCTATTGTCAGAGTAAGACTAAAATTTGTCTTGCATCCAGTAGTTACATTTACAATATGATAAACAACAAACATCTGGACAAGAAATAAAACACACTACATTTAACAATATAAAGACAGAAGATGACATTCAAGGCCCTTTAATATACATTTGATCTGGGATTGAGCTCCATATTTAATTCTAAGACTGACTGATGTGCAAAACAGTTTATAAGTCTATCCTTACTGAATCGCAGGATCACGGTCTGTATTGGAGAGGTGAAGTTTGCAGGGTAGGGCAGGCAGGGTATCGGTTGCATTATGGGAGATGTAGGATCTAGTATTTTTGGAGCATTATCCATACAGAGAAATTAAACTAATGATATCTCTGTGTCTGCCACTGCAATTTGAACGATTCTTTTGTAAAAAAAAAAAAAAAAAAATGAGTCTCTTGTGAGTCATCAACTGTATGACACTAAATCATTGTATCATCATTGGAGTGCCCCTTTAAAGGCATTTAACATGGTCCCTATTTCAATAAACGTGATTTCATAATCAATTCTCAACCTGGGCTGTGGACACCCAAACAGCTGATTTACCAGAAGCACGTTGTTTCCCACAGCACAGTGTTGGAAACTACAGTGGTTTCAAACCTCTGCTGTAGGAAAGGGCAGAACAGTCAGTCATTTATGTGGCTTCCATTTGGTCTGTTCCTTCAAAGGCGTTTGCTCGTTCCAGGGCTGAGACACATTTTAGTATCTGTTCGTTTCATAACTGTAACCATGATTCAAAGTAATAATACAGCAGAGCCAAGTAATCCAGATTGAGAACATAGTAGTATGCTTTTGAAAATGTATTTTGGGCTGATTCTATTTATGATGGTTATATTATATTTTTGTAATCTAATGACATAATCCCACCAGAGTGAGATAAAACTAGAGAAAAGTAGGAGTTTGTTGATAAGATGTGTGAGTAATGCAACACTGAAGTGTCTGGATTCAGAGAATACTGTGCTATTTAAATGCTGTGTAAATGAGAAAATGTTTTTTGGTTTTTTTTTTTTGTGAATGCAAACTGGTCAAACATAATATATCTTGTACAGAAAAGGCTGCACATAGATTTATAGAGATGTATATACAGTGAACAGTGAGAGGTTAGAGAATTTTGTTTAACACAATTATGTAACCCCTTTGTGGCTGATGTAACTGCTAACATCTCTTGTGCGTTTCCCTCCCTGTGTCCTATCACAGCTGTCTCACCACAGAAATATCCCTCAGAACAAGTCACTTATTCTTGTACTGGTTCCTGCAATCTTTTTTTTTTTGTTTGTTTGTTTTCAAATGGCAAAAAGCGTGAAATACTTCCAAATATTCTCCAAACAGATTCCCTGACGACACAATAAAAATGTCTGATTAACTAAAGCTTACATCTTATGTTGCATATTTGGCTTAACAAGCTGACAGAGTTGTTTGAAGGGTTTTTTTTAACCCTTGTTAAAATACTTGTTTCAGGTGTGTAGGTTCATATGACTCATAGAGCAACAAGAGAGAAGCCTCGACAGCAGGTTTGTTCAGGTATAAACAAGCACAGAAATGAAATACAATGGTTGGATTTCCTGCAACATATTGTTTAAAAATTCTAAGTGATTCTGTGTCAGCAGTTGATGAGCTTATGGGTTGAATCTTTAAAGACCCAATTTCACATTTATTCACTTTACACTGAGTTCAAATGAATGCTGAATGTTTGCTGAATGAGTAAGTCAGTCTCTCCAGGAAGTTGCGATGTGGTGATCGCAAATATTCACGCAAACTCAACGAATCCCTGTGAATTCTGTGCGACCTTGTAATTTTGTCCAAACTCTGCAGCTTTTCTGCAAATTTGACCAATCATCTTTGCTTACTGCTGGTTCCACCAATCACAGCAGTCCCCCGTGCAAATGACATACATGTACGTCTCAATTGCTTAATGTTTTGTTTCATTATTTACTATTTTATAAATCTGTGCTTGCTGCTTTGACTGGGTTTGAGCTCCAAAAAACAACAGAACAGGCCTATGATTTTCATGAATTATACAAAAAAAAAAAGCAAATTTCTTTTGCAATTTTCACTTGCTCCTGCAATTTCATTGCAAAAAATGCCTTAGAACATTGCAACATGTGTCACAGTTTTTTAGAAAAGCTGCTGTGAAATTAGCCATTTTAGGCCGCAACAATCCCAAAAAACAGCCCGTGAAATCCTGGGGGGACTGATAAGTATCTGTTTATGAGTTGTAAGACATCATCAATAATCTTTTAGAAGGAGTACATGTTTATAATGGTTAAATTAATCAACATGCCAGTGGAGTCTGGCCGGGGTAAGACAGGCAGTCACTGAACTCACTGAGTAGCAGTTCTACATCATTAAAAAATCCAGAATCTATAAATATGCATATGCATAATATCCACACTCAGTGCTCGGGCACTGCCAGCCATGTCTGTATATGAACCAGGATTGGTCCATACAATATGGCGTTATGAATCACCTTCATAGCCCCACCCCTTAAAATTAGATTTTCAGTGAGCACAGAAAACCTTTCTACTTTCAGTAGATAAATGTAAAAACTGCCTTCTAGTATCAAAATCTGGCCATACATCATTCTCCACAATGAATCTCAAACATTCAATCGACCCTTTGCTAAGCCCCGCCTCCAAACAGTACCTATCCAATCATAGGTTAGCAACTGTAACTAGAGCTGTCAAGCTTTCCAGTTCTTTGCATGTTGAAGGTGTGCAGGAGACTCAGAGAAGAGTGATACTCTGTAGTTCATGAGTCTGGACGGTGGCATATTTTTTGCCGTCTGACAAGACGAGCACATGTGTGGTAAATAGATTAAACTCTCTTCACCTGTTCTAACATAAGCTGCAAATGTTAGTGTGTCTAGCTAACTAATGCTAGCTCACTAGCTACTGCATCTATATTTGTTCTGTGGGGGTTTGAGGAGGAGGATGTTGGCTGATGCAGAATCAAAGTGGGGCGACGATGATGCATCTCTCTCTGTCTCAGGTCTAAGCCTGGTTAGCTTAGCTCTTATTCCAGCTGACATCCGCGATTACTGTCCAGCTGGGTGACCCGTCTCATGGTCTGCTGCACTAATTGAGCCTGTGCACTTCCTTTTTACCACATTAAAGAGTGTACATCTGTCATTTATCGTGTAGATATACCTGCTATATTTCACTATCCAACCAGTGTTTGCTGAGATGTAAGCTAGCTTTAGCCTCAGTCTGTTAGCATTAATGTTATATCATGTATGCAGCTGTTACATACACACTTTTACAGGGTTGTTGTTTTAAAACGTGACTTCTCGGCTGATTCAAGGAGTTAGCATTAGCTCACATCGGCCAGCTACATTTATGAAATCTACTTGTGAGTCATTATTTTAGCCGAAAAAATCCACCATCATTAGTTAGAAATAAGCAGCTGCTCTAAGGATTCGAAGACCTTGTGTTTCAACAGTTATTCCTAATTTTGGTCATAAATCTGCCACTGTAAACTGAATACATGCGGTGCGAGAATGGAAAGTTTGGCAGGCTTAGCAATCATAGCTAAGGAAGGCGGGGCTTATTGAAGGGTCAACTGAAAAGCTAAAGAAACACATTTTTCAGTGGAGGGAAACTTTCACAGGTTGCACTTTCTGAGCACATTTTTTATATTTTTGAGGTTTAAAGGTTGTAAGTTTCGCTGCAGATACCATATTTTATTCCCCAGAAGAGCAAAGTCATGACCCCACCTTACTCTGCCTCTGATTGGCTCACGCTCATTTCCTTCGTTGGTTGGGTTTGTTAGGTTTAGGCATAAATAATCCTGCTGTTTAAATCAGCACTTCTTAATGCCACACCTGTCAGGTGGATGGATTATGTTGGCGAGGGAGAAGTGCTCACTAGCACAGATGGGAATAAATCTATGGGCAAAATTTGGGAGAAATAAACATTTTTGTATGCATAGGAAAAAGTCTTTTATACTTCATCTCATGAAAAATGGGAACAAAAACAAAAGTGTTGCATTTATGTTTTTGTTCATGATAATTACTTTGAGGGCAAGTCATTATTTTGAGAAAGTTTCTCATTATAGTGAGATAGTAACTCATTACTTTGATTTACTAACTCATTAGAATGACTTACAGGATCCTTTTTGTTCATCACATTGGCAGAAATGGGCTTCAATAGCTTTGCTGTGTAAATATGCAGATTGCTGTAACCTCCATAAACTATTGTAGAGATCCAAAATGTCATTTGTCTGACAGAGTGATATTTTACATTCTGCTGACCACTAAATGAAAAGCACGTGGGAGGAGGAGCTGTGTATGCAGATTTATATCTTTGACAGAGTGATCTACTGCAGCAGACAGTGTTCTGTTTCACGAGTCAATTTATTGAATTGTGGTAATGCCGAGGGCTCCACAACTCAACAGTAGACTGCGCTGGGTATTTTTTCAGCTTCTCTTTGTGAACTGTGACATGTGAATCAGGCTCAGCAGGGCTCTCTGTGCAGCCTCCTCTGTTCCGGGCGAGCTGGAGGCTGGAGGTTTTCTGAGGTGTGTGTGTGCACTTTGCAAACTCACCCAGGAACTGAAACTGCACTTTTCACTCTGCCTCAAGAATACAAAAAGCTCTGTGAACTCTAAGCACTGGCATTTGCATTATTGTTATTGTGAACAGAATAAGACGGAGGTTATGGGAGTCAGACTGACCAGGTTCAATGAATTTCTTTGTGGTTTACAGGTACTGGCTACCAAAACCTTCTGAGTAAGTCATGAGCAATACTTTAAAATTGTATTGAATTAGTTACTTGGAATTTATAGCACTGTTTTCTTTACTTAAAAACTAGACAGCACTGAAGAATTATTATTTTTTATGTTCTAAATGATTGATATGTATATTACATTTGTATAATTTTCTTTTTGTGCTGTTGAAGGATAAAGCTGATAGTATTTTAGTTATCAAAAAATCCCATCAAAAGACCGAAACCGACAGTCCTTTTATTACAAAGAACCATAGTTTTTCTCTACAGTTGCAATTTGCTGATCCCCTGATGGTTATTTCCATAGATGAATCCAGCAACCGCTTTGTGAGTTCGGCAATCTTGCATCACCACCATTGCTGCTGCGGCACACCTTGTCTGTCTTTCTCAGTGTCTGCTGGTTGGGTCTTCCTTGCAAGATCCTGCAGATCTGGGGTTCCCTTCCACACAGAGTGTCTGCTGTTGCTTGCTAACAGTGACAGAGGGATAATTTGATTGATGACATTAAACACGACTGTTGGAGCAGCTGAACTGCACAGGTTTTTCCCAACTTTCTAAAATTCAAGGGTAAAAGCAGAACATTTTAAACCTCTTATGATGGCTTGCATTCATTTGTACTCATACTGTAGGGAGACGCCACCGCAGCAATGGTGGCTGGTTAACTTCTGGTACTTCACCAGATTTGTCTATTAGAAGTCTATGAACATTCTTTGCTCGCATTCACTCATGCTCATTTGTAGGGAACTTCCGGTACTCCGCCGGATTCATCTACAGGAGTTTCTGTGACATATGGACCAAGTACATCTGCGGCAAGATTGTTCACACAATTAAAAATGAATTTGATACAAGAGAACTTGATAAAACTGTCAAAACTGAGCAATTCATAGACTAAACTATTCATTGATTGTGAGGTAAACTAATCCAGATCAAAATCTGATTGGATAGTAAAGACGAATGTGAACGCCCACAAACAGCTGATTAGAGGGAATAGGAAGAGAGAGACGGAGTGAAGGAAAGTTGTGAATGAAGGCTGCATAATAGAAGGTCTTCCTGATTGAACTTACACTTAGCTTCATTAGACCAAAATCTTCTTCTTCTTCTTCTTCTTCTTCTTCTTCTTCTTCTGTTAATTTAATTTAATTTAATTTAATTATTTTTTAAGGGGAATAAAGTAATCAGGACTGTCGTGCAGCAGTGTTGTTAATCCCTGGAAGCCTTAGGTTGACTGTGTGTCAGACAGTTTGTGTATTTTGGTGAGATCTAGCAAACGTGCAGAATGAATTTGAATGCGTGAATTTTCTTCATTATAAAAAATTTGCAAAGCTGATTCTTTTTTTCTTCTTCTTTTTTAGATCTATGTCGGGGTATTTGATTAAAATTCAAAGAGGTCCAGTTGGAGAAAATGTCTGGAACATCATAATGTGCAACTTGTATCAAGATTCAGCGCCATATATATTGAAGTAGCCTAATACTTGTATCAACATCTGTATGTAGTCAACAGACAGTCAAAATGAATAAAGAAAATACAATTAATTAATATTTCCACAATATTTATTGTCAGTTTTCAGGATTTAATTATAAATAGTAAGTGCTGTAATGAACAGTTTTTTTCTCATTTCAAATCAGATAAAGTCTGTAAAAATACAATATATAACAGAGAGCTTTTGAAAAATATTGTTGGCAGTGACTGAATATGTTGAGACTATAGTGGATCGATCAGACTGGGCTCTGATTCTTCATTAAAAGCTCTGTTTTCACTGTCTGCTTTTCTCTTTTAAAGCATGCCATGTGAAGTTACTTTTCTCTGACCCACTCATTTCTTGGACTGTTATCTCTCATCTCGTCTCCTCTGTGCATGCGTATCTCACTCACTGACTTGAGCCACAAAGCTTATCAGAATGCACAGATTTGATTGTCTGAGTCGCAGCATGTGAGATGATTTCCAACTTATGTACTTGACACTTCCTACGTCCCGCCCCTTTTTGCTCTGCCCTTCAATAACAGTTGAGCAAGCTTGGTACCTTTCCTGTTTCCTGTACTTAGATATGCAATGTGCTCAGCTTGTCTATGTTGAAAAGAAAACCACATTTTGAAAATGGCTGAAAGACGTTGTTGGGTGATCTGTAAAAGTGATATATATTCACATTTTAAGTTAGATGTGAATATATATCATAATGCACAGTACTGTGCGAACATTTTATGCAGGCATGAAGAAATGCTGTAAAGAATGCTTTTAAAAAATATAAAATGTAATTGTTCATTTTTATCAATTTAAAAAATGTACAGTAAGCAAACAAAAAAAAATAGAAATCAAATCAGTATTTGGTGTGACCACCCTTTTTCTTCAAAACAGCATCAGTTCTTCCAGGTACACCTGCACACAGTTTTTGAAGGAACTCAGCAGGTATGTTGTTCCAAACATGTTGGAGAACTAACCACAGATCTTCTGTGGATGTGGGCTGCCTCACATCCTTCTGTCTCTACATGTAATCCCAGACAGACTCCATGATGTTGAGATCAGGGCTCTGTGGGGATCATATCATCACTTCCAGGACTCCTTGTTCTTCTTTATTCTGAAGATAGTTCCTAATGACAGTGGCTGTATGTTTGGGGTTGTTGTCCTACTGCAGAATAAATTTGGGGCCAATCAGATGCCTCCCTGATGGATAAGTATCTGTCTGTATTTCTCAGCACTGAGGACACCATTAATCCTGACCAAATCCACAGCTCAATTTGCAGAACTGCAGCCCCAAACTTGCAAGGACCCTCCACCATGCTTCACTGTTGCCTGCAGACACTCTTTATTGTATCACTCTTCAGCCCTTTAGTGAACAAACTGCCTTCTGCTACAGACAAATATTTCAGATTTTGACTTATCAGTCCAGAGCACCTGCTGCCATTTTTCTGCACCCCAGTTCCTGTTTTCATGCATAGTTCAGTCACTTGGCCTTGTTTCCATGTCGGAGGTATGGCTTTTTGGCTGCAGTTCTTCTATGGAGACCAATTCTGGCCAGACTTCTCTGGACAATAGACGGGTGTACCTGGGTCTCACTGTCTTCTGCTAGTTCTGAGCTGATGGCACTGCTCTTTTGAAGGGAAGTAAGCATAATGTGTCTTTCACCTGCTGCACAGTTTCCTTGGCCAATCTCTGCGTCTGTGGTTCTCAGCGTTGCCCGTTTCTTTGTGCTTCTTCAAAAGAGCTTGAACAGCACATCTTGAAACCCCAGTCTGCATTGAAATCTTTGCCTGGGAGAGACCTCGCTGATGCAGTAGAACTACTTTGTGTCTTGTTGCTGTGCTCAGTCTTGTCATGGTGTCTGACCTGTGACATCAAACTGTCTCCCACAACCTCACCTTGGTGGCAGAGTTTGTCTGTTCCTCAGCCAGTTTTAATTCTCCTACACAGCTGCTTCTGTTTCACTTAATGACTGTGTTTCAACCTTGATATGAAACTGATGATCATTAGCACCTGTTTGGTATAACTGGTTAATCAAACCAGTTATACCAGTGTACCTAGAAGAACTAATGTTGTTTTGAAGGCAAAGAGTGGTCACACCAAATACTGATTTAATTTAGATTTTTCTTCTGTTTGCTCACTTTGCAATTTGAAAATCGATAAAAAAAAGAGAATTAATTTTTTATATTTTTGAAAGCATTCTTACTTTACAGCATTTCTTCACACCTGCCTAAAACCTGTGCATAGTACTGTACATGAATCATTAGCTGACTAATTAGTTTGCATTTTGCTAACATGAGCTTACTTTAGATGTGCATCTATGGTTGCCACCCAGCCACATCGTCCCGCATTGAGAAATAAAATGCACTCACTGTCACTCACTGAGTCAATATGGGATGCGATTTGTCCTGTATTTTCATGCACAACCTACTCTAATACAGATACTGTGTTTTCATATGCTTGGAGTGACATGAGGGATGAAGATGCCTTCAAATGGGGTCTTGTGTACCGCGCTTACATGAGTCCATTTGAATGTCCCACCATAGGGCACCTTGTCATAATCATGACATTGATAAGATTTCTGTTCATGATATTGGGTACATGACTTTTCATGTTGTAACTACGAGTTCCATTTGAATGCAGCATAATAAAGCCAAGAGAGTTTCACAAGACATAGTGGAGAAGTATTTAATCAGAATGACAGGCAAGTTGTCTTTCAAAAGGCATTTGAATTTTAATTTTCAAGTTCACAACATTGTGTACACTATTTCTCAAGTCGTGATTATGAATTCACAATATCCATTTGAACGCATAGCTTTGGACTGCGGGTGGTTGTGTCCAGAAGGGAACTCTTGATTTGTGAAACTCTTGTGAGATTTGTGTTTTTTCTTCGTTCTGAGGAGATCAGGGTTTGGGTTGTAATCATCACTCTGGCGAGCTCTACCATGGGTCTGTGGTTCACTTCTAGACATGACCACTGCAGGCGAATACCTCCAGCTCAAGTTCGCCTGTAAAAATAAAGTTAGATTACAGATCATGGCAGATAGACCACAAGTGGATCAGTCTTATACAATATGTTCTTTTGTTCATGGTGGACTGTCGAACCTGTGGGTTCACTCAATTCATGATACCTGAGAATGTGCTGCTGTTACTGGATCATATACTGTGTTTAGAGTTGTGATCATGCCAATCTCCAGATACACAAGTTGACAGCTCTATGAGGATGTCAGCAGAAGACCCACCCCCTCCACATGTGAGAGCGTATGTGTGTCAGAGAGAGACAGAGGCAGAGAGAAACTGAACCAGTAATCACCTTGGAAAAAATGAATCTGCCAATGTGTAGACTGCCCCATTCCTCCTGAAAAGTTATGGACTGAATGATAAATTTACATTCATTTTATACACAGGCCTATTTCAAAATTACACCATCTAGATCAGGGGTGGCAAACATACAGTGGGATGACTTTGCAAAGTGTGAAAATTACAGATGCATTAATTTTAGGGTTGAAACGATTCCTAGAGTAATTTGAGTAATTTGATTACTAAAATATGTTTAAACCTGTACAACTGTACAGCACACTGTGTTTCACATGTGGGGGTCATTAAAGACCAGAGTACTGATGAGCCGACATTTACATTTTGATATAATTTATTATCACAGGGCTGCAGCATCTCTCCTCTCTGCGTCAGTGCAGCTCCTCCATACACACACGTACAGTACAGACACACAGAGGAGGTCAGTGTGATTCTCTGACCCTGTCTGTATCTGATCTGTTGACTTTCTTCATCAGCAGGATGTTTTATAAAGAGAAAAAGACAAACCCTAACTCGTATTCTAGGTTTTTCCCTACACATTAATCCACCCGTGATTCAGTTTTCACAGCAGCAAAGAAACTGTGTGTGGAGGAGACTGTTGTTAATGACAGAGTTAAGGTGATGGTTAATGACATCGACACCAACCAGATGCACTTATAAAATGAAACAACTGTATAAGGAGGCCTATACGTAAAACAGGAGAGTCTGTGTTTCTCTGTGAGAAACTTTCAGACCTTCTCACAGCAGAGTGAACAGGTGAGGGAGGAGAGGAGGGCAGACTGATCACTAATCAATCACTGATAACAACAAAATTGGTGACAAACCAAACCTGGGTGTCCACACAAATAAAGTCTTTGTGTGAAACACTGCAGAGTTTAACACCGTGCTGTTTACAGACAGTCTGCTGTCTGTAGTTTGACAGAGAGACAGAGAGGGTCGTGTCTAGAAGGGAACCCTAGATCCGCGAAAATCTCGTTGTGCAAATAAAGAGTTACCTTCTAGACACGACCGAAAAAGGTGTGCAGCTCCAAAAATAGAAAATCATGTCGTGGTGTTGATGTTTTTAATGTGGCGGGCCGCCATAAATAAAACTATTCACTGATCCACAGAGAGTCACTGAAACACTGATCACTGACCTGCTGTGATGGAAAAAATACTCACATTCTTTACTTAAGTAAAAGCACTAATACCACGATGTAAAAATACCTAATTACAATTTAAAAATCTTGTATGTTATTGTTTCCATTTTTGAAAAATCAACATTTTTATTGCTGTTGTTGTACTTTAATGGTATTCTTATTGGTATTTGGTATTGGTATTGGTACTACAGTAAAAGTACAGTCCTTTAATGAAAATTTTTACTTTAGCAATTTAGCAATTTACCATTGTTCTTAAATAAAGCAAAAGTAATGTAATAGAAAAACAGAACACGCAATATTTCTTACCTGATTACCTGATTAATCGGCAGAGTAATTGATAGATTATGCTTTAATTTTACTGGTCCGGCCCACTTGAGATCAAATTGGGCTGTATGTGGCCCCTGAACCAAAATGAGTTTGACCCCTCGATCTAGATAAATGATCAATTAGTTTATTTCTCCACGTGTCCTTCACTATGGAACAGGCTGATCTTTATTTCCATGCCTACATCCAGGAGAGTTGTTGTAATCTTTTTGACTGTTAAAAAAAGACATTAATTTCACCAGGTCATTTATTGTTCCTGAGTTTATGAATGGGTTCTAGCTTTTTTCAAAAATAAACCAAGTAGGTTATTTTTACAGACCAGATATTCTGCCCATGACTATGATTTGATGTTTTAATATAACTGTCCTTAATATATCTGATGTAACTGTGCTTTATTCTTTATTGAGTGTCTAATTTCCTTTATATTCATGTAATGAGCAGAGAGGACTTTCAAAATTAGTGCAAAGGGGCAACGTGTCCCTTATTTTTCCACAATGAAGGCACAAACCCTAGCTGTGACACTGTATGTGGCTTTTACAGGAAAAGGAGAAAGTTGACTGAGGTCGGCCTGCCAGGCTCAGTCAGCTGTTACTGGGGCACACGACAAAAGGGGGCGGGATTTAGTAGGGGCTTCATTTGACAAATTCAGAATCTTCTTGACAAGATTGAAGTCCACAATGTTGTGTGGTCTAAAAAAAAGCAAATTTGCAGATGTCTGTCTATCACTTGTAGTCCTCTGTACAGAACATCCTCCATATTTTTTTGGCACAGACAAAAACGAAGTAGAACCTCTGCAGTATTTGGTGAAGTCAGCATGCTGCTAATGGAAAAGGGAACACAAGCCAGCTTGATATAAATGAGATAGTGTTCCTGCTTTAAAACAGGGCAACAGTCCAGTGTATGTACCGCAGAGGCACCGCTGCTCCTACTTACTGCTGAAGAGAGAAATGAAGCATTAGCTTACTAATTACTCTTCCCCCGATGCTGTTCCATGGCAAATGAACTTGTTTTATTGAATCAAGTGAATACTAATTTGATACTAATTGGAGTGATTAGCCTCACACCGCCTTCACTGAACAACTCAAAGTCACATTCAGCATATTAAAATAGTGTTCATGGTGGCCAACTGAAGCCCACACACTGATTTGAGCAAAGAAAAGGAACAGAAGGAGCAGCCTGGCAGAGTAGACAACACCTGCTGTAGCCGAAGTTACTATGGCTCTGAAAAAATCACTACAGCATCATGTACTAGTAAACAGTTATGGACCCTGTTTAATCTATTAGGAGCTTCGTGTAAAAAGTAGCTGTGGTGCTCCTGAGTTCTCTCTTCTCTTCATCTTTGTGCATTTTTATTCTACCATCTTTGATTGTAGTATTTAAGCACAAATTTATTTAGGAATATGTAGTTTTACTCTGTTTTCTAAATTATTTGATTAATCTGTAAGTTGATCAATAAAAAAATGAACTTTTCATAGAATTGATTAATTATTTAATTAATTTACAAAACAAAAAAAAACAGACATTCATTGGCACAGTTGTTGGTTAGATAAAACAAACAATAAGAAGACATTAACAGAAATTATAGTAGCGTTATAGTAATTAATATAAGGGGAGAGTGGGGTAAGATGTTCATCTAGGAAACTGTGTATGTTTGTAGTCATGTGACTATATATTTAGGAAGCAGCTATCATTTCTACCATGCTGTGATGACGAGAAGTACAAGGGAGAAGGGGAAAGTATTTAATTACACGCTATGGGGCTCAACACCCCATTTTCTTCATCAACGTAATTTTATTAGGTTTGTTTGACCAGTGCTGGCAGAGAGTGGTGTCAGAATGGGCACCAGAAGCAGAACTGGATGAGTGGGCAAGGAAACCAGGCTGAGCCTCTGTGCAGATAATGGCAGAGATGAACAGACCAAAGAGGACGCTGGACTCTGCAGTTAGTGACTGTGTTAGCAAAGTTATTCACCAGCTAATTTTTATCATTGCTAACCCCAATTTTCCAGTATTGTCAAGGCCCTTTGTCATAAATGAATTCTGATCATTTCAATTGACAGGATATATCCTGAAATAAAGGTAAATGCTTTCATTGTACTTCTGTCTTATCTTTCCTTGTTCAGTGGACAACATAATTAAAAATGGTCATCTTACCTCATTCTCTCCTAAAAAATAAAGGGAAGGAAGAAGAATAGTGGAAGCCAGCCAGCATAGACGTAGACCTGAGCTCACTGATAGGCAGGTCTGGGTCAAACCCACACACAGTCCTCTCTGGACTGGGACCTATAACTGATAAATTACTGAGAATCACATTTTTGTCTCTAATTTAACCATCACAGATGCCTGTGTTATAAGCCTGTGTTATACCAAGCTGTGCAAAAAGCGTCATAGAAAAATTGAGAATGTTGTGCCAAACCACCACTATGTCATCATCATGAAGCCTATTCTTGCAAAACCCAAACTAACTTTTACTTTAATAACATTTCTAGTGAGAAGTGTGCTTTTTATTCTCATGATCTTTATTCAGTGAACATATATGGTAAAATACCTTATAGAGAGTCATCAACACGCACAGCAACCCCCACAAATCTGATATCCATTCCCTGTCTGCCACACACTGCCTTAGTCCCTGTCACTAGGTCTATTAAATAAGCCTTACTAAATGTTAGATCTCTAACCAACAAATCATTTTTAATTAATGATCTTATTACAAATCTTAAATTAAAGTTTATGTTTTTAAGAGAAACCTGGTTAGACCTGAATAACAATGTGACTCTAACTGAGTCATGTCCACCACGTTATAACTATCAGTCAGTGAGACATGGTATGAGAGGGGGTGGAGTCGCCACCATCTATTCAAAACAGCTTAACTGCACAAAGATGGACCTGGGTACATTTTTATCCTTTTAGTATCTTGCACTTGTGCTTAAGGCTAATCAAGCAGTACTCATTCTAACAATATACAGGCCTCTAAAACAGCTATCTCTATTTCTCGCAGAATTCTCTGATATGGCTGCTCTAATGGCCAGCAGATATGACAGAATCATCTTAAATGGAGATTTCAACATTCATATCAATAACAGTACTGATATTAAAGCAATGGAATTCATAAATCTACTTGACAGCCTTGAATTCACAATTCACTCAACATGTCACAGAGGCCACACACCAGCATGGCAACATTAGGGGTTAGCCATTTATAATGTTTCAGTGTCTCAAATCCCAATCTCTGATCATCATTGTGTATTCTTTGAAAGCACCCTGTTCTTAGCTAGGACCACGGATGAATGTTTGGTTCAGAAACAATTTTTAGATGCTGCAGCAGAAAATGAATTCTCTGAGCTTGTAAGTTCTTATAATCCATGTGCTGTGAACTGCTCTGTAGATGAAATGGTTACTGCTCTCAACAACAACCTGAGTACCGCACTAAACAAAGTCGCACCTGTAAAGGTTAAAAATCAGTCTTATATGATCTCAAAAGATCATGCAGGGCAGCGGAAAGAAAGGGGAGAAAAACAAGACTAGAGGTCCATCATATCATCTATAAAGAATGCATTGTAACTTAGAATAGCACTGTTCACACTGCCAGAAGGGCATACTTCTCCAAGATCATCACTGAAAACAATAATAACTGTAGAACACTCTTCTCCACTATTGACAGACTATTAAATCCGGCCTAAGCCATGCCTCCACTTCAAAATGTGAGGAATTTGCAAGGTTTTTCAACAATAAAATCACAGCCATCAGAGCCAGTATTCCTAAAACTCCAGCGCATCCCTTCATTCATCCTCAGGAAAATTGGGCAACCATGTGCCACTTCAACAGCATCTCGATCACCGACCTTTGTAAGATTGTCACCCAGAGCAAGCCATCGTCCTGTTGCCTTGACCCAGCCCCCTCCTCACTCCTTAAGAGTGTTTTCAACAATATCTCAAATTCTGTTCTCAAAATTATCAACACATCTCTTGAAACTGGAATCTGCCCTGAGGCTTTTAAAACTGATGTTGTGAAACCTCTATTGAAGAAGCCTAATCTAGATCCTAGTGTGCTGAGCAATTACAGGCCCATATCAAATCTTCAATTTCTAAGCAAGATACTAGAAAAAGTCGTTTTCTACCAGATTAATAACTTTCTTAACGAACGCAATATTTTAGAGGAATTTCAATCAGGTTTTAGAACTAACCATAGTACAGAAACTGCCCTTACAAAGATAGTCAGTGATCTGAGACTTAGTGCCGATGCCAGCAAGGTCCCAGTCCTAGTTCTCCTGGATCTAAGCGCTGCATTTGACACTGTCAACCATGAAATTCTCCTAAACTGCCTTGAGCACTATGTTGGACTCTCTAAATCAGTTTTAAACTGGCTCCGAACATACATTACAGGAAGAAAATTTTTCCTTTGTCTTGGGAACCATTCGTCAGGGAGGTATGACATAACTTCTGGTGTTGCACAAGGAAGCTGCCTTGCCTCTCTGCTGTTCTCCCTATACATGCAGGATATATCATCAGGGAATACAATGTTAATTTCCATAACTACGCTGATGACATGCAACTGTACTGCTGTATGCTCCCTCACTATCTGCCTCTCAGCAATAAATAACTGGATGAGCAATGATTTTCTAAAATTAAATGAGGACAAGACAGAAATTCTATTAGTTGGCCCCTTATCAAAAAGGAATGACTTGCTGAAAAAAAATGGCCATTTGTCCTCCTGGGTAAAACCAGAGGTAACGAGTCTGGGAGTTATCTTAGACTCTGAACTAAGTTTTACCCCCCACATAAATAAACTGACCAAGGTGGCATTCTTCCACCTCAGAAACATTGCCAAGGTATGACCATTCCTGACTCAGCAAGACACTGAAAAACTAATCCATGCATTTGTTTCAAGCAGATTGGACTATTGTAACACACTCTTTACAGGTCTTCCAAAAAAGTCCATTGACAGGCTACAACTAATACAAAATTTGGCTGCTAGATTACTGACCAAAACAAAGAAGAGAGAACATATCACTCCAGTTCTAGCCACATTGCACTGGCTTCCTGTGTTCACCAGAATTGACTTTCAAGTGTCCATACTTGTTTATAAAGCTCCCAATGGCCTAGGACCATCCTACATTAGAGACTCTCTGCTGTTCTATGTTCCATCAAGACCTCTCAGGTCCTCCAGTGCTGTTTCTTAGACACCCAAAACTATAACAAAAAGAAAATTGGAGATGCAGCTTTTTTCAGCTCTGCTCCCAAACTGTGGAATAACCTACCCAAACACATCAGAGAGGCAGGCTCTGTTGAGATGTTCAAACAGCAGTTAAATACACATCTTTTCAACCAAGCCTTCACAGCAGTTGAAAAGTAGTAGAAACGCTAAGTTAGTTAGTTCCTCTTTTTTTAATCCATGCCCAATGGCTTGTTCTCAACTGTCATTTTCTACTATCTTTAGTATTATCATTATTATGTGTATGTTTGTATGTATGTGGTGAATATGTGTGTATGTGTGTATATATATGTGTGTGTGTATATATATATATATATGCATATATATTCTTTTTAATCCTCTTTAAATGTGTGCTATTCTTGTTTAATTTTAACTGTATGTATATATATTCATACTTTTTATTCCTATTCTTCATAGTTTCTATTATGTGAAGCACTTTGAGGTGCATGCTTTGTATGAAAGGTGCTATATAAATAAAGTTTTTTATTATTATTATTATTATTATTATTATTATTATTATTATTATTATTATTATTATTATTATATGATCTTCATTTTGGTAGTTATAAAGAAGATTCTTTCAGGTTTCATCAGGAAAATGTTTTTGTCAGAATTTTAGAGCCCCTATTGTAAAACTAATAGATTTTGTGCCAGAGACAAACTTAGCAAGTACACATTCTGGTGTGAGACTGTGTTTGAAAGCACCTTGCCTCACTCATATCTGCCATATTCTGTCAACAGATCCGCCTAAGTCTTACAAAGTGGACCTTTATGTAACAGCTCTGCATGCTCAGTTCTCCAGCTCTCCCAGTACTTTTCCATTCGCCCTGCCTCTGCTCCACTCTGCCTGCCACGCCCACCTCATCAGCCCAACTCCACTCACCTGTGCACACAGCTGCAGCCCATCAGTAATCAGGGCAATACTTAAACCCCCAGTCACTCACTGCCAGCTTGTTCTTCAATATCTCCATGCAAGAATCTGCAGCACTCATTCTTGGATTTTTTTTCCCCCCTGTTGTTCAACTGTCTCTGACTCACCTGCCTTCTCTGAATTCAGGAAAATCACCACAGCCTTCTGTACCTGACCAGTAGATCTCCCTCAGTTTTCCTGGTTATTGTTTGCCTATCCCTGTCCCTGTGGCTGTTTGGTGTTTCCCTCTGGCAACGTAACAGTGTGAGTTCTCCTGACTGACTGTGTGACTCCATGCCTGGCCTCAACTCGCCTTCTGCCTGCTTCTTGCTGGATTGTTTGTTTGGACTGTATACTTACCTGGTTTTTGGTCCTCTGCCTCTCTAACAACGCCTCCTGCCTGCCTGCCATGTGTGAGTGTGCTTTGCTCCTCCAAACTCTCCTGCTCCCCAGTCCCCTGTTCACACATCCAAAGCCTCCAGGTCTGCCTCGAGCCACAGCAGGTCCAAGACCTCAAGTGTTAAAGTGAACTGTTTTCTAGCCTGTCTGCTCATTTCGGTGTCTGCTAAGGTCATCAGTAAAGGTCATTACCAGATATCCTTGTTATACAGTGTGCTGCATTTGGGTCCTGATCACACTGTTAAACTTAAACTGCACTCCCACTTCTTTATAGCTCATTTGTCAGACTTATGTAGCAATGCATAAGAGAAAACCCACCTTTGTGTGGGGGGAAGTCGAAACTCGAGCATTGTGGAATTCCCTCTGCATATCCTTGACAAGATGTTCTGGTTATATAAGCTGGTGTTGTGCCACCTCAGCAGAGGTAGACGTGTTCAGCTCTTCTGAGCTTTGTCTCTGGAAAATATTGGTTTCCATAGCATTAAAATGACTCACATTTTATCATGCCACTCTGCCATTGGCCTTGAGCGGACCACGGCGTTGCATAAACAGAACGTGTACCATATAGACGGCAGCGTGTTCTTCCAACGAGACCTCTGAAAGGAAATGTAATGTCTGTGGCTGCTGCAGAATAGCACCCACTGGGCTGATAATACAGGTTGGTGAGGATTTCTGCTGTTGAGCACTGACCTCTCCCACGCTGCCCTGCCTGGGTCACTGCTCAGACAGATAGCTCACAGCTTTTTGGTTCTGACCCCTTTCCTTCACCAGAGACATCACACTGATCAAAACATCAATGCAGCTTCAGAGGGAAATGACTCTAAAAATAGTCTTTCTATCTTTCACAGCTGAGTTCACATGCTTCAAAGCTCTCATAATGAAAAATCTGCCCCATGCTTTTAACAGCTTCCATCAGCACTTGGCAAAGGCTCCCTCCAGTGGCTTCATGAGGAGTAACAACATGTTAATCCCACTGAAACTCAAGGGAGGTCTGACCACAATATACTGAGGCAAACACATGCATTGTATTTAAAAATGACTAAAATCAGTCTACATTAGAAGATACATAATGAACAGATACCACTGGTCAAAAGTAAGAGCAGTTAAAGGGACAGTTCACCCCAAAATACATATTTTTCACCTGGCCTGTAGTGCTATTTATCCATCTATATTTTTTTGGTGTGAGTTGCAGAGTTTTGGCGATGTTGACCATAGAGGTGTCTGACTTCTCTGCAGTATAATGGAACTAAATGGTACTCAGCTTGTGGTGCTCTGTGAATAAATGTTTTAATGTTAGTGTGGGAGTGTCTTAGTGCTTTCACTGGTGTGGGAGGAGGCTGTGGATAGAAAGGCCAGGTGAGAAGTCAGTGTAGGTGTGAGAAGGAGGGGGGCAGGTGGAGTGTCTCCTCTGCTGACTGCTTTTGTTATCCAGCAGTCTGCTGTATGTTTGGGGAGAGATGTGGACCTTTTTGTACTCTCTGTATGGACACTAGTAGAATTCAGAGCTCTGCAATCAACAGTCCCTGCTCGTCTGATGTGCCTCATTTCTCCATTACACTGTACACCTCTGGTTTCATCCTGTTTGCAGAGGTTCACCACCATCAAAACCTTATATTTTGGTGTCAGGAGTGGGATGAGACGCAGCCAAATTGAAGGGGTAAAGCTCTGAGAGCTGATAGCATGGGACCTAAGGCTCAAGCCAAAGTTCCAGGGATGGAAGTTGCTGAAGACGGCCCAGAAGAAGGTGCTGCAGGAAGGCCCTTGACCACAAACCCTAAGGATGGGGCCTGCAGACATGGACTTAATTACTGGCATGTTGCAGCAATGTCTTCACAAAAGGTGGCATCGAAAGCAGATTCAAGTGAATAACCTCAGAGATTAACTGGAGCAGCAGCAGAGAGGAGTGAGTTAGCCCCAGCTGAGCACATCACAACTGCCACAGCAGGAAGACAAGGAGCGGGTGTCACAGTCCAGGGCCGCAGTGAGCCAGCGGGTAGGGGCTTGGTGCAGGCAGCAGTTCCCTGACTGGAGGAGGGGGATGACACTGAGCAGTACCTGACTACCTCTGAGCACCTGGCAGCAGCATATCAGTGGTGAGGTGGACTGGCCAGTAAGGCTGATGGGGAAGATACAAGCAGCGTATGTGGCCATGGCAGCAGAGGACACGTTTGACTATAAGAAGGTAAAAGAAGCCCTCCTTTCCAAATATGAAATCAATGAAGAGGTCTTCACAGAGGTTCACATAGCCTGACATCTGCCCTCATGAGAACCCAAGAGTTTTACAATCAACTAGAGGACTTGTACATCACATGAACCCACCCGGAGAAGACGACCAAGGACCATGTTGGAGGGATCCTCATTCTGGAGCGATTCTACCACTCCCTCTCTACAGAACTGAGAGTGTGGGTGAAGGAAAAAGATCCAGAGTGAGCACAACAAACAGCTCAACTGGTGGAGATCTTACTAGCAGCCCAACGAGGGTCCAAGAGCTGCCGGTTTGAGGCACCACAGAAGTCCCACCCTGTTTGAGGTAAGCCACTGGGGTCAGGGTGGTCCTTGGGAGCCTGAGCCACCTACACTGCTGGACAATCCTGTAGTGCCTATTAAGTCAAAGTCAATGGCTAAGCCTGTTTGCTTTTACTGTGGTCAGGAAGGTCATATTAAGCCAGAGTGTCCAGCCAAAAAAGCGAAAGCTGCATATTTTTGCACTGTTCCTCACCCCCGTTAGAGTGAAAAATGCTGGGTAGAGAAACAGGAGATCACTACAGTTAATATCAGTGGTAAACCAGCCCAGGCTCTCTTTGCTATGGGTAGTACGCAGACACTAATCCAACTATCACTAGACCCAATGGAGGGTCCCCTGGAGAAGCCAGTCCTTCATATTTCTTGTGTACATGGTCACTATAGAGCAGTGGTGCCCAACCCTGGTCCTCAGGGATGGCTATCCTGCATGTTTTAGATGTTTCACTGCTCCAACACACCTGATTCAAATGATCAGGATGGACCAGGGTTGGGCACCACTGCTATAGAGCTTATCCTATTACAGTGGTGTATCTTGAAGTTGCAAGGCAAACTTACCTTGTGTCAGCTCAACCCATTAGGTTATCTTGAGGCAGGATATTGCCATCCTGCAGGAGCTGGTTCAGTCATGTAAGCCAGTTAACACTGTCACAGTGTCACAGACCCAGGTATTGGAGATGGAGGGAGTGAATGGGGACCAGGCAGGGCAGCTGAAAATGTTCAGGGTCCAGAGGAGCTAGTTACCCAACCCCCAGTTCAGGTCCAGCAAGAGATTCAGGGTCCAGCTGAGGAGGATCTAAATATTCTCTTAGAGTTGCCTCACTCTTACACAGATACATGGGAAATGTAGGAGAAGAAAAGGCAACAGAAGATGACAGGGACAGTGAGAACAGATTCAGGACTAGTTGAGCCAGAGGGTTGTGAAGCTGACAAAGGTTGTGATTTTGTACAGCTTCAAAGACAGGATGAGTCATTGCAGGACATCTTTAAACAGGTAACTGTTGTGCAACAGGGTCAAGTGGAAGGGGAGGGCTATTTCCTCAGAGACCAGGTGCTGTACTCAGAGGTGGAACTTCCAGGAAATGAAGATGCATTTGGGCCTGCAACTGACTAGGGCCAATGTGCACAAGCCTCCAATAATTTACTATGTAGATCCAGGCCTAAATCTTCACATGACAATATAACAATGTACTGTTGTTACCACTAATCAGCATACAATTCCATGGAAGATATTTATAGTGCTTATTCAGTCTAGACACTTGGTTCATGGTGTCACATACTTGATATCATTCACCAAATAAATAACATAACAATCACACAAACCAAGTTTCACATATACAAGCTTATAGTTTATTGACCCAAACATCTATGTCAAATTTTTAAATTAACTTTAAATAAGAATTAATGGGCGATTTCGTGTTCAAAAATGTACAAAGTGTGCCCGCGTGGAATTCTGGGTTATTGCAGTTTTTGTACGCAATACTACCATAAGGGAAAATAAGCAGAAAGTTAGCTGGTGAAACGTCAAGACAGCAAGTCAACAAGCAAACACAAACCTAAGTTTGAGAAGCCAGAATTGAAAAAGAAGCAGCAGAGAAAGAAAAAGCAGCTTCCAAAAATAGTTTTCTTTCAGAAAGTTTCAGAAAGATGAGCAGCACAAGTTGTTCCCCTGGATGTGTAAAGGAGAGTGTAGTAGTATGTAGTTTATTTGCTAATGCCAACATATAGACATGACGATTGTTATCAATGTGAATGTGCACCAAGTAATACTGTATTTTCATCTGTGTTAAGGTGTGCTGTCACCTGTTAGTTTTCATCTGTGCAAACAGGTGCACCATCATCTGTTATCCTATGTTTTTCTTTCATGTAAAGGTGCACCGTCACCAGTTAGTTTTTATATGTGAGAATTTGCTCTGACAGTGATGATGCTTTAATTTCTTATGATGCTCCAACCCCAGAATTTGTCAGGTAGGTTACTTTATCACTCTCTTGGCCTTGCTATTATGACTCCTCCTCTATATCATGGCAGCGCATTTCGCTGTTGTTGGCTGTTTTAAAGCTACATTCTTTCATTTACATCACGTTAGATTATGCCTGATTGTTATGGGCAGGGTCCGGTTTGATAATCTTGCATTAGGGCCCGGTGCTGACTCGTTACACCACTGGCTGTACTACAAAGCAGATCTAGATGACAGGGAAGGGCTAGTGGTTCCACAGGGGCTCCGTGGACACATGGTAAAACTAGGCCAGAGTATTCCCTGGACAGGTCATCTAAGGTCTAAGAAGACATTGGACAGGGTTGCAAGCAGATTTTACTGGCCAGGTTTGAGCACACAGGTACACAAGTACTGCCAGTCTTGCTCAGTGTGTCAGCTAACAGGGGAAAAGAGGTTTCCCAAATTCCCATTGCAGCCAGTTCCAGTCATTGATGTTCCATTCAGCCCAACAGCTATGAACATTGTTGGCCCATTAGATCGAAAACAGTCAGGACATTGCTGTGTACTTGTAATTTGTGATTACATTACTAGTTATCCAGAAGCATTTCCCCTTTGAGACATCACTACTAAACTAATAGCATACACCTTGCTGCAGCTTTTCTCCAGGGATGTTATTCCACCTGACATTTTGACAGATCAGGACATGAATTTCCTTTCAAACTCACTCAGGCAGGTGCAAAAACCGAACTTTGGCACTGGCTTATGGGGTGGCGGGAAATATGCACACGCACAATTTAATGTACCATTTTTTAAATATCAGCTTTAATTACTAACATTACAGTATCTTATAGTTTCTTACATTCCTGTGATTACAATTTTTAGCTAAAAGATAAATGGTGTTGGCAATCAAAACAACAACAATAGGATGTACACATAAAAATATAATACAAAGTTTCCATACTTTATTCTTGAAGTCCTCAAAAGAAATTGTAATTCTGTCCTCAGGCTGTGAGACTCCTTAATTCATCCTCCATGCTTTTAAAATTACTTTCACTTTTTTAATTTTTCTAAGTACATTAACCTTGTAAAAATTAAAAGTAGGCTATATACAAAAAAGCACATGTAAAAATACTTGTCAAATAGTTGCTTGAAATCAAGGTTCTGCCTCTTACTGGACACATAAACAATCACAAGAGGATAATGGACTGACCAATTAGATTTCAGGAATGGAATATGTGAAAGTGACACTGAGTAATCTCTGAGTAATTGAGCAAAAACAAAAAAGTGTTACAGACAGCTATATTTACTGTGTAGTATCAGGGTCGCATTAAGCCACCAGCAGGCCTGGGGCAAATTTTAGCTGAGACTCTCTTATCTCCTGCTGCTGAACTGTCCCTCCCACTACATTGTGTAAGTTAGTGAAGAAGAAGAACTTAATCTAAATGGCACTTTTCAAAACACAAAGTGCTTTACAATTAAAAAAAAAGAGAGTAAATATACATATTTATATTTTTCATATTTCCCTGAAAAACATTTTTATATGTTGAATTAACAACACTGATCTGCTTGGGCAAGTCATTCCAAAGTGTGGGAGTCCTATTTGCAAAAGCTGGAACAATCTGACAGATACATTATTGAGGAATATGTACTCAGTAAGCTCATAGGTAGGAAGATAATAAAGGGTCATAAAGCTAGATTTTGACACAGAGCCCCTCAGCAAAACTGTGAAAATTGCAGGACATTCAGTTCAAATCTCAGTTCAGTTTTATTTTCCTCACTGGTGCATTTTCAATTGTTTGCATGAAATTACGAACTATATTGTTAGAGGTGCTGTAAGTGATTCTGGAGGAGGAGCAGAAATCTAGTTTTGTCCTACATTGCTTGAATTTCATTATTAAGGGGCAGCTCACTCCAAAATCCAAATGAAATATTTTTTCACTGGCCTGTAGTGCTGTTTATCCATCTAGATTTTTTTGGTGTGAGTTCATTAAGGGCAAGTGAGTTGGTGAAAGCCAGGTCTTCATTTCCCCTTTGTTCTGTTTATTTTCTTCTTTCACAAACTTTGTTTGGTGTTTGACTTTCTGTTTGAGCATGGACCAAACAACTGACACCTGTCCACAGATCTATAATTAACTTTGTTGGCGAGTTGATTTACTCTTTTTGCTCTTTACTAAACTGAATCGCTAAAACTTTCCCACAGATCCTGATTTGTTTTGGTGAAGAGGGTTTACTCAGGGCAACTTTTGAGATACTGAACAAACTGAGTTCTTTGTGCTGATAATTGCTGAAAACCTGAAAAGTTGTGTTTTTATGTTGAACTCTGAAGAGTAGCAGGGAATATTTATTTTGCACTTGAAAGTGACTTTCTCTCTCTTTTCTCTTCTGTTTCTCTGGTTAAATGTGTTTTGACTAGTGCTGCATTGTCACCTTGAAAAGTGGGTTTATGACAGAGTGTATTCATGCCTGAGTTTGTTTGAACAGCTCTCAGTCTGGCCTCTCACCTGGGACCAGTTTGCTTTAGGAGACCCTAGCAGGGACTAACGCCCCCAACAACACAGCTCCCAGGCTCACAGGGACACAAAAACCCCTCCCTCGCATTCAGGTAGTGATTCTTCTGAGGAGTGCCTCAAAATACATTTATAATCCGTCTATCTTTCATACTCAGTTATTGGATGACTAACATAGGTTGATGCCTCATATTACAACTACGGTTTTCAATAAACACACTAACTTCTCTGCTAACATGTTTTTGTGTTTTTCTGTGTGTATGTTCTCATATTCCTGAAATAACCAGCTTTGAAGGGTTCAGTGCCCTGTAATCAGAGCAGAGACGTAGGTGAGATGTCTAGTTTGTTGTTGAGAGATCAGATCGTAAACTGAGTGTGTTTGTGAGAAGACAGAGATTCCAGTTAGGCCCGGCCCTCTGGTCCATGTGTAATATCAGCTGAGATGTTCTTCCAGCATCAGTTCTCTCTCTGCCATTTGCTCATGGCATGATGCCGAGCTCATTTTTACTGTTGCTGCTCTGCTGGGTCCAAGCTTTTTTTGTTCGTAGTGAAACCAGACGGTCTGCCTCAGGAAGTGAGCACACCACTGAAGTGTTATCTCCATCCTGAAGCAAAGGATCATGGGAAGGCCAGGGGACATGTGAGAAAAGGTAAGCAAACTTAGGAAGAGTTAAATTTATTGATGGTTGAGTGTTGGGAAAACTGTTGCTGAGACTGATTTCTGTCTAGAAGCAGTGATACTCAAAGGAAGATTTTGGGCAACTCTGACAAGAAACCGCTTTATTATTTTCACCATACAGAAACATTTTGACTGTTACTGAGAGCATTGCTCATCCACTTTAGTCAAAAACATCAATTTCCAGTGTTTTGCTGAGAGAACGTGGAGTCATCTGGCCGCTAATGTCAATATTTTCTTTATTTATTAACCACACATTTCTGAGGTCAGAAAGTAGAAGTAACGTGATTCATCAGTCAGAAGCATCAGTTTGACATCAAGAGTGCAGAAAAGCCTTGAATCTTTTGTAATTTGTCAATGTGAGGTGTAAAGCATTCACCAAAGCCTCCACAAATGTTTGTTGTAAGTGGGGGGGGGGGCAGAACTGTCCTGTCAAAGAGTCCAATCCAGCTCAGTGGATGACTTTGCATTTTGTGAAAAATCTAGAGAAGTCATTGATTCCAGTTTTTGAATAAAATGCACTGCTGTTCCTAAGTTGTCCATTGTGGGTTGTGCTGTCTAATAAGAGTAGCAGAGGCGATGCTTGCACAGATCCCACATGTTTACATAAAGTCCATGAGACAAAACGCTGCCAAGTGTAAGCTACCGTTCATGCAGGAGCCATTGATGGAAATGTGTTTGTCAAAAAGGAGAAAAGGGAACACAGGCTATTGGATTTTCCAAGAAAAATGGACTGGTTTCTATTTCTGCAAAGAGATAAATAGAAAGCCGGTGTGCTTGGTGTGTTCACAGTACCTTTCAGTGCTCGAGGAATATGATATTCTGCACCACTATCAAATTCAACATGGCAAAAAAAAAAAAAAAAAACTTGCAAGACGACTGAGAACAGAGAAAATAAATGAAATGTACATGAACATATTTAGATTGTACTTGTACTTCTTTACACCAGATGAAAGGGAACTATTTGCAATGGTTATGGTTTTACTGGTCCAGCCAAATTGAGATCTAATAAGGCTGTATGTGGCCCATTAGTCTATGTCTTGTGTTTGCAGAAGTGGATCTTTTGCAGCTGCTGGACATGCAGTCAGCCACTCATTGCAGCAACAGAAGATGAGCGAGGATGTCCACCATATCAGATTGGACAATATGCCACATTGTCCCTACCAACTGCTACAGTATTTGGCCCTCTGTAAGTATTACAATGTATTACAGTGCAATAGAGGATATACTGGGGGGAAAAAGCTTATCTTTTGATTCATTTTTTACAGGTATATTAATGTTATCACCCTGTAGATGAACAGTAGGAATTACAGCAATGTGTGGCACATTTTGCTCTCAAAGACTGATATTCAACAGAGGAAGCAATGCCCATCCTCATTATAAGACACAAGGAAATGCACAGTCCCTCACACAGTTCTTCACAATTTAAACTACATCTCACAGGGCCAGTGGGAGAAACACTACTGTGCATATTCAGTGGGCTGCATACCCTAGGAGTAAGCTAGAAAACTTTTTTGGCATATGCACAGGGCGGGCAGTCCTCAGTGGACCAGAAGACACCATTGCATCCAGTATCTGTGTTTAAGACATCAATGGGGTTTTGGCCCTCGGGGAAGCACTTACTTCTTGTTCATGTCAGACTGAAAACACAATGGATGTCTCACTATCACCTCCTGCAGTCCAAAGTGGTATTACGAGACAGGACAGGCCAGGGCTAGCTGGTTAGCATGCTTACCTCAGCAGGTATCTCTGCAACACAATACATAGACCACTTTAACATAATGTTAAAAAAAAAAAAAATGGGACAACTTAATGGAGCCTGAGTGTTACTTTCAGCATCTCAGCCAATTCATCTTTTGATAGCACCACTTAGCAACTTAAAGAACTAGTGTGCCAGATTTAGTGGCATCTAGACATAATGATTGGACACCAGTGGTTTAACTTCCTACCTTGCAGCAGTGTTGCAGAAGTGTACTTCTACAGGGTGTGTCAGTACGCCATGATATCACCACTGGATGTGGTCACACAACTTTAAGTCAGAAAGGACATTAGAGTAGTGCTTTTAGGCCTGGTGTACGTGACGCTGCTGGGAGGAGCGTCACGTCCTCACCACACACCCTAAGCCCCAACCTCACCTGACACAACCCTCCTCAGGCAGCAGACCCTCGCTCTTCTGATCCTCGTGTCAGAGGTAAAAAAAGAGAAAAAGGGAAAACCAAACAAAATTCTAAGGCACCCATTTTCACTCCTGAAACATTTTAAACTCTTTATATGCTGTGGTATTTTTCTTAAAGAAAAAAGTATATTGCAGCATAAACATGATGTGCTGAACAGGTAGATACCTGTGTACAGTGACATTATAAGTTAAGCCAGCTACACTCTCTTTGCATTCAGGTCCACCAATGACATGGAAATACAGCAGAAAAACAGTTTACAGTACAGTCATTCTTTCCTAGCCTACAGGTGAGCTAGTAAATCCCATTATTCTTTAAAATAATGTCATTAGTGAAGTAGCTCGATAACCAGTTAATAAATGCAGTAGAACAGTAGGTACTGTAAACACACCCACAACAGCTCTTGACAACAAGTAAACACTGAATGGGAACATGCACTGAACACTGCAGCAGATACACACACTCATGTAAGGCCACCGTTATAAATCACAAGGTTGTGACCAGCTTACACCAAACGGTCGGGATGACAGGAGAGCGCCACAACCAGTCTCTTCAATTATGGTAATACTGTGACGGTTACAGTAAATTACACATGGCTGTCCACTCACAGTAATATTATAGGTATTAAGGTTAGTAGCGTTAACAATAGCTATCTGTGACACCCGACAACATAATGATAAACCAACTTTATGTGACAGGCACTATTTCTAAAGAAAAAAGCGGGCATTACCAAAAAGCTAGCAAAAACGGTTGCTGTCTGCTGACTGAAGATGTTGTGTAGCAATAATATGACAGTCGACAACATAATGATAAAATGACTTTCTGATATAGATAGAAATATAACTAGCATAACATGGCCAAATATTTAAGAAGAAAAAAGCAGGCTATTAGTTACTCAATATTAGTGATAATGGTAGTGTTAACAATGCTGTGGTTGCCGTATAACAGTAACATGGCACTCAAACAAAATGATAAAAAATACTCAACGGATGGAAATATAACATTTATGACTATTTAAGAGCTAGACTGAAAACATGAAGTAGTTAAGTAACTTACTTTGACGTTGAGTTGTCTCCTGATTCACTTGCTGGGCAGCTTTCCATCTGTTAGCAGAGACGTACGCAAAGAAAATTAAGTTAAGTTGGCTATGTAGAAGTTACGTTGGCTACGTCCAATGTCACCCCACGGCAAGATTGGTCTCCTTCCAATTTGACATTGGACGTCGAGTATCATGATTGGCCCCAATCCAATGTGACAACAGCGAGTATCATGATTGGATGATGATTTTTTTATTTTTGGGTGAACTGTCCCTTTAAAGACAACTATTGACTCCATTTTTAAAAGCTACTGATTCAGACAGTGACAGTGGTGATTTAGTACACTGGTTCCCAACCTGTGGGTCCTGACCCCCACTATGGGCTGCCAAAGATTCACAGAGGGACAACTTGCCATTGTCTTGTGAAGACAAATCAATGAATTTATCTTTAAAATTTAAAGTGCACTCTAAGATATAAACTTCACAGAGCTATTCACACTCTGATAAACAGCCTCATCTTGCATCAGAACAGTAGAAAAGAAAGAAGAAAAAAAAAGAAAAAACTAAATTTGTCAAAAGAAAAGATACTAAAAATACTTAATAGAATAAAAACAAAACAAAAACATAATGCATCTGTATTATAGAATTGGAGAAAATGTTCCTAAAATATCAGGAAAAAACCATCTCTGATGCAATATTCACTGGAAAATATATGCTTAAATTGCAATAAAATCTCTCATTTTAAACTTCCTGCAGTGACTGTGTTCTTTATTTTTGTTAATTGTAAAGTTAAACAGTTGTTCTGTCTGGTTATTGTTATGTATTGAATATAATATGAAACATGCTTAAATATGTCACTTAGTCAGGGGCTGGCAGTTTACTCAAAGACAGATGAAGGAAACACTGATTTAATATAGCAAGTACACTTTAAAAAGTCATTAAAAAATCAATATTTTTTATATGGATTTGTGACAAGATGGTTGCCAGTCGTTAAAAGGAAATAGAACTGATGTGTTCTCTCTGACAGTGACATCACGTCAGGGTCAGTGACATCACAACAGAACCTTTTGCAAATAGAATTCTGAGAATTCTGGGCCTCATTCCCAAACCAACCTTTGATGAGGTAAGACCTGATTTTTTTGCTCGTGTGTTTTGGTTTTATTGAAGTGTATTCTGCTCAGAAAGGAGTAAATGTATTTTCTTTGCATCATTATGTGAAGTAAATACATTTTTATGAGTTGCTTTCCAAATAACATTGCAGCAAAATGTACATTTTTTTGTCTGTAATCAGAGAAATGTAACTGCAGTTTTTGTCTCACACAACACAACTTAAACTAGCAAACTTGTTTTATTTGCTGTCTAAAATGCAAAACGGACTGCATTTATAGTTTCTTCTTTATACTAGAGGAAGTTTCATGTTGAGTGAAATGTTTGCAGTCTTTGCACTTGTGTCCCCGTGCTGGTATTTTTACAAATGCTATGAGAATTGAAGATAATTTAATGTGTATTTAAGTAAATATTACTCCGAAATTCTTATTTTAAATCCCTGTTTGCAGTTTTTCAATGATTTTCATGTTTGATTAATTAAAAATTACTAATGCTGTTCATATTAGTGCTTCTTCCAGTGTCTGACTCCACTTAGCTCACAGAATAGTCTGAAACTTGACAGACTAATATTATCAACGTGTCAACCGTGATTTTTTTAAAATTATTTTTAATGACAAAATATTGTAGAATGCACCTAGTAATAATTTGTCATGCTCTTTGTTTATATGAATGTATATTTACATATTTGGCAGATTATTATCAGCATTATTTGTTACATTAATAGTCAAGGTTTCAAAAATAAGTGTTTATGTTAATAAATAGAATGATTTTAAATGTCCACTAATGTCACTTACATTTACACATTATTAATACTTGATTTCTTGTACTCTAATACTTGGTTTAAAACCAGCTAGTCTTTAGATGAAACCTTTTGGTCTTTATATGTTTCAGTGTTTTAGAGGGATATTTTCTGGTTGACCTGCTTTTATTCTAAAACTGAATTTGAACTTGTTGATGTGCAGCGTACTGAAGGTCCAGTGTCTAAAATTTACTGGGATTTATTTGCAGATTATGGCAGACATTGAATATTTAAATTGTTTACTTGATTTGTTTATTTGATAGCATCAGTGAATGTTAATCAACATCAGTTTAAAAATACAAAAGGTAAACTTGCCACATTACAGCAAAAATGCTAATTTTCATCTTTAATCCATGGGGTTACAACAACAAGAGACCTTACAATGACAATGTACAAATACAAATTTACAAAAAAGGTTTTAAAAAAAGACAAACTACAGTGTTTTTGTTCATGTGTTCATTTAGAGGAGGTGGGGGCAGCCCACGCAAAGCCTTATATATAAAATAAGCATGTTTAAAGTATTTAAAATGCTATACATGTCAGTCCTGCGCCTGTCAAAGATTAGTGACATTTGGCGCAGAGAAACCATTTTTCATGTGCCTTTTCCTGCCACCATCATGCCCCAAGACCGCTTCCTGGCCATTTTAGCCAATCTGCACATGAATGACCCAGAGGAAGACAAGATAAATGAGGAGAAAAGGGGCACAGAGGCTTATGACCACCTCCACCGGGTCAGACCTCTGATGGAGATGATATCCATGAGGAGCAAAGCCATCTACCACCTGAGACAGCACCTTTCAGTGGATGAGAGGATGGTTGCAACCAAAGCCAGGCTCAGCATCAAGCAATATATGAAGGCTAAGCCAACAAAGTGGGGAGTGAAGTTTTTTGTGCTAGCTGACACAAACGTTTACACCATCGACTTCCAGCTCTACACAGGCCAAGTCCAGGGTGGCTTCAGGAAAGGGGCTGTCTTTTGATGTTGTGACTGGATTGGTCAAAAAAGACTACCTGGGGTCTGGCTATGTCATATACATGGACAACTTTTACACCAGTCCCCTCCTTTTCCGACACCTGAGTCAGCAGGGATTTGGAGCTTGTGGGACATACAGGGCAGGGGAGAGTTGGTGTCCCCACAAGCCGTGAGAATGCCCTCACCAAAAAATCCCCACGAGGCAGCATCCAGTGGATCAGGGACGGGGATCTTGTTTTTGTGAAGTGGATGGATACCAGAGAAGTCTCCCTGTGCTCCACCATCCACCCAGTATACACTGGGGACACAGTACAGCGCTGGCACAAAAAAGAGGATGGGGCACAACAGAAGATCTCCGTCCCCAGGCCCACCACAGTGACCCAGTACAATAAGTACATGGGAGGAGTGGACACCTCCGACCAGATGATCGGAACTAGTTCAGTCCACCGGAAAACCAGGAGGTGGCCCACCACTGTGTTCCAGCATCTGGTCGATATTGCTGTGACAAACTCATTTGTTATCCTTAAAGATCAGTGTCACAGCATGCAGCGGAAACCCATGACACATCAGAATTTCCAGGAGGAGCTTGCTGCACACCTCCTGGGAGTTTCACTGAAAATGGAGCCCCAGAAGACCCCAGGAGGTCAACACCTCCCTGTCCCCACAAGCAGCGGACAAACCAAAGCCCAGAGAGCCAGCATGGGGTGACGGTGCTGCAAACTGTGCAAGAGGAGCACTGCCTGGAGGCGTGAGACCTGTGATGTGGGCCTGTGTCTGCAACCAGACAGGAACTGTCACTGGCAGTACCATCAAGGCAGTTAGATCTGAAGGGACTGTGTCTACAGCCAGAGAGGAGAAAGTTGGGGAAAAAACGCCTGTATATAGTTTTCATTTTGTTCTGTTTTTGCACATTGAGAGACAAAGACTCAAAAAACTTTATTGTACGAACGAACGGCTGGAAGGTTCGCTGGTGCTGGACAAAAAACACAGGCGAGTTAAATCCACGAAAAAACACAAGACATCCACGAGTGCAAAAGAGAAGGGCTGTCACTACTCTACCGACTGATACGGAATAGTCCGGCGCAGGAGTGGCGTCTTGACCAGGCTTATATTGCAGGTGAATGAGTAGACGAGCACCAGGTGTGTCTCGTTGAGCCGAGCCAGCCAATCACTGCTGCCGCTGCACACACACACTGCCCTAGAGAGAAAACGGAGGGGGGAAAGGGAGACAGGGAGAAAACACAAAACATACCCATACAAACCAACAAATCCTACAACCATGACATTAGAACTGTTAATACACTCTTTTAACATGCAGTAAATTGTAAATAATTGTCAGATATTGAAAGTTTTAAGTGTTCTGGAAAAATGGGCAAAATCACTTACTCACAGGACATTTTCAGGCCCTTTTATAGTTAAAATAAGCAAAAAAGTCCAGGCGGACATTTTGAGGCTTAGATGTTAAAGGGTTAATAGGTCTATAGGTAATATCATATGGAGTAAAAAGCTGACTTATCTCACATAAAAAGTGTTAAATTTGGTAGCTAGGGTGGCAGATTTTGTTTTTTCTACCGATAAATTTGTTCTGTTATTTCCTTTTCAATAATATAAATGAAGAAATTTGCTTTGACCACAGCCACCATCTACCATGTCTCTGAAATAGATTAATTCACCTCAATAAAACTCTTTCAGAGCTGCCTCACAGCTGTGCTGTTAATTCTTTGGGACTGTGTCATATTAGGATTTGCATTTAAACAAATTTGAAAAGTGTACTTCTGTGAACTTTCTTGGGAAAAATTGTAGTATGTTTTTTAAAAGCATGTTATCATTAGGGTATTATAACCTGAACATAAGAATCATTTGTAATATGTACAGAGTTTGGGGGTTCTCTTCCAGTGTTTCCTCTACATTCATTTAGGACTGGCAGCCCGCGACTCCTAAATCCTAGCCGCCACTCCTTCAAATTTCTTTTTTTTTTTTTTTTTTTTTATTGTTTTTTTTTGTTTGTTTTTTTTTATTGTTGACGCAAACACACCACCGCCGCATCTCTCCACCTTCACAACAGACTCCTGTAGGTACTTGCGAGCACTAAGGTAAACTGCAGATAACTATCTCGCTCAGTATGGAAATATACTTGCACGTGCTCATTTGCATGATGCTAGCGTTGTTTGGGGGGCGCGGTCATCAAGCACGTCAAGCACCTAGGCGACAGGGCAGAGTCAGAGGAGCGAATTCCCGAATTACAAATAAACAATAAAGCAGCGAATTACCGGCCGGAGAAGAGGTAGACGTAAGTTATTAGCTTGAGATAACTCGACATAGATTTTACAAGTTAAACAGACGTTCACAATATGTTGATGACCAGCTAACGTTACGTAACTTATCAGTAGTTTAAGTTAATTTGGCCCGGTGCCAACTCAGTGTCGTTAACGTGAGTAAACTAATTGATAGTATTAGGCTAACGTTAATATCTACACGCCATTATGTAACAACTGACTGCATTTTTCAAATGAGTTTATTGAAATATTTCTCTAAGAAGAGAAAGACGCCTGATCAAGATGACGCTAGTCAGGTATCATTAGCCTTTTACTGACTCAAATGATGATAAGTAAAAAAAAAAATGTGTTCACACTTGGCTAACTAACGTTAATGTTTTATGTAATCGTACAAGACAAGTAACATTAGACAGGGAGCAGTGGAACAAAGTGACGGAGCAGGGGAGCAAAGTGATAGTGCAGGAGAGAGAGATGAGAGTAGAGGAGAGAAACCTAGAGGGAAGCACAGGCTATCAGGCTGGGACCCTACATGGGTTGAAAAAAATAGCCGGTACCAGTCATGGCTCTACCACACTGATAATGGTGAGTGTTTTTGAACCTTTTTTTCACTTTATTTTTTATTTTTTGCATAATATACATGATGTTAATATTGCTGTTCACTAAATAAAATAATAAATAAATTCAGTGTATTTCCATTGTAGAGTAATGATCAATAATGCCACTTTACTCTGTCCCTATAGGACAGGGCCACCTCTCGCAGCGTTTCCATACAACAGAGCCTTAGACCTCTTCATTAAAAAACAAAGACAAATTCATTGTTCTGAGGCAGGGTGCAAACTGTGCCACTGATTCCAAGGCCCCGTAAAGAAATGATTATTTATTGTTTTTACTTTTATTTTCATTTATATTGTTTTATTTATTTATTTTATTCACTTTTTTTATTTTTACATTCAGCGGGCCATTTGTTGTAAAAGTAAAATCTGCAGTCAAGTGTCATTTGTTTACACCGCCACGGTTCCCCAGAACGCCTGCCCCTGCTGCTGAAAAAAATCCTGGAGGAAACAGTCTTCTGTGGAGGCTGCCATGTTGTACCGCCATGTTTCTGCTGTAGCCCAGAACAGACAAAACAAACACTGGCCTCAGATACTGCCTGTCTCATTTTTCACTTGTTTCACAGTCACTGTAGGTTGGAAGAGGAAAGTGAAGCAGGATGTTTGCAAATTGTTTATCAGTGAAATAATCAGTGTGTGTGTTTGTGTTTGCAGTTCTTCAAAGTCGGTTAGTGAAAATACCATGAGTTCTCGAGTGAAATCCTTTGAGAGACCTCGGTCTCCAGGAGACATCGGCCCTCTTACCATCATGGAGGAGCCTGGAGGAAGGGGTGGCAGACCCTTGTCTCCTGGAGGCCTTGTCCTTCGTACCACCATGAAGGCGCACGAACAAAGGGGTGGCAGACCTTTGTTTCGTGGAGGCTCGAACCCTTATACCACCGTGGGAGAGCACTGGCAAGGGGGTGGCAGACCTTTGCCTCATGAGGACACCAGCCCGTCCAGCCCGTCCACCACCACACGGGCACTGGGGCAAAGGAGTGAGAGCCCTTTGTCTTGTGAGGACACCAGCCTGTCCACCACCACACGGGCACCGAGGCAAAGGGGTGAGAGCCCTTTGCCTCGTGAGGACATCAGCCCGTCCAGCCCGTCCACCACCACACGGGCACTGGGGCAAAGGAGTGAGAGCCCTTTGTCTTGTGAGGACACCAGCCCGTCCACCACCACACGGGCACCGGGGCAAAGGGGTGACAGCCCTTTGCCTCCTGAGGACATCAGCCCGTCTACCATCGCACATGTAGACACCAGCACGTCTTGTCGCACACAGGAGCAGGAAGAGCTGGTCAAGGTCCTTCTTTCCTTTGAGGAGGAGTGGACGAGTACAAAAAGGGAAAAGGACAAGCTGAGGGAAGAAGAGTTAAAAAGAGAGCAGCAGGAGGAAAACAGGTCTGAGAGGATAAGAGCTGCTCTCAAGGAGTTGGAAAAGAAGGAGCCTCCAATTTTAACTGACGAAGAAAAGCAGGAGCTGGAAAAGAGAAGGGCCATAAGAACAGCCACGATCCAGGAGCTTATCATAAAGAAGCTGATACAGAGAAGGCAGGAGGAAGAGGAGAGACGCAGACAGGAACAGGACGAGAGAACAAGGCTGGCCTGGTCCTTTGTCCTGGACTGGGCCAGGAGGAGGCCAGAGGCAGAGTCATCAGACAGCAAGCTGAGGGACGAGGGTGCAAGAGAGGAAACCCTAAAAGAATGGATGGCCAGAAAGAAAAAACAAATGAGAGAGGAGAAAGAGGCATTCAAACAGGAGGTGAAGGAGAAAAAAAGACAAGAGAAGGAGCAGAAAGAGGCACACAAGAGGAGGAAGGATGAGCTAAAAAGACAAGAGAAAGAGGCAAAAGAGGCATACAAGAGGGAGAAGAAAGAGAGAGAAACACAAGAAAAAGAGGAGAAAAAGGCACTCAAAAACGAGAGGAAGGACAGAGAAAAGCAGCCAAAAGAGGCGAAGAACAACCTGTCACAACTGCATTTCCACCCACAAAACACTGCTTCTAAAAAAAAAATCTAAAATGAAAGTCTAAAACCCCTGAAAATGTTTGTACAGGTTAAAATGGAGGTGGGTCACATCCCACTTATAGTGGCACAAACAGCTTTCTTCAGGGTGTCAAAGTTGTTTGTGCTGCTTTCCTCTTTTTTGAACTGATCATTTACTGCTGACCGTCTGATATTGAAGTCTTTGGCTTTTGGCAGGCTGCTTGATTTTGAGTTGGGATGTGCTTTATTTAAATTTCCATACTTGATGTGTACTTAATAGATTTTTTGAGACATTTTACTCATTATTATCTTGACTGAAATGAAGAAGAGAAAATTCAAAGAGAAAACTGTAAACAGCTGTTTTCAATTCAATTAGTTGCAATTTTCTTCTAATTTAAAACAAAACAAATTATGGTTTGATTTTTGAACATCCTTACGACATTCATCAATTACTTTTTGGCTCTTACACCATTTATGTAAATTATTTACCATATATGATGTTCTTTCTACACTATACAGGCGTTAAAAATTTGAATTGTGTGTGCAGGGATGCATGAAGCTCAGTGATGGATGTACATTTAAGTGCAAATTTGACCTACTTGCCCTTGTTTAGCATGTCTTCTGTAACAACCTGCTACGAAACAAAAGAATCAAATCTGTTGTGCTTTGAGGGGTGCAGGTGTGCAACTGAACGTCAGACTTAACATTTCATACATTTTTAGCTTTCAGCTGACACAACTAACCAGGAGCAGGAGATTGAGCAATGGAGTTGGACAATGGTGAGGAGACTGTAAACACAGGGCAGGAGGAGAGCAGGGATCTGGCACAGAGGTAGGCCTAAATTTTACCTCTCCCACTAACTCTTTACACGCCTGGTAGACTTTCTTTAAAAAAAAAAAAAAAGAAGAGCACCCAGAATAAAGACATTAAATGGAAGGTTAACTGAGGAAGTATGACGTACAAGGTACAGGAAAGAAATGAAAATGGGTAGAAGTCGACGCTAAAGCGTTGATTCTGATGCCTCCGCTTGCAACAGTTTCATACAACTGTGACTTTTTGTGTTCCCTACAACTGATTGAAACCATTGATTATTAAGTGTCCCAAGTGTCCCAGGAGTTTGAGAATTATTGCTCTATTGATACAGTATACAGTTAATGAGAAAAGATTGCAAGGAAAGAGCTATTACCTTTATTACCTAATAGTATCCAACATAGTTATTCAAAAATATATCAAAGTCAATTAATCAGTTCATGTACCTGTTATAGAGTCTTAGCACACAAGATTTGGTGCAAATCCGTCCACCCATTCAAAAGTTATCGTGCAAACAAAAATCTGTGACGGAAGGACGGACGGAAGGACGGACTCACATACGGCCGGACAACCAGAGAACAGTATGCCTCCGGCCTGGCACCTTCGGCAGGCAGAGGCATAATAACACTTAACTAATCGACACTCCTGTGTGAGGAAGAGAATGACCATTGTTGGGAAGAGGAGGAGCTACATATGATCATTGGCAATAATTCATAATCAATAATTAAATTATGGATTATTAAAATATTTGATTAGTTAATTAATAATTAATTAATTATTACATAAGCATAATAATCAAATTAGCTTACAACGGGGCACCACCGGGAAAACCCGGACCAATGATCAGATGTAAATTCAGTCTCAAAGTGTTCATTTAGGAAGCTGATTCGAGGGAGATATCAGCAACTATAAGATGAACAGGAAGGAGTGGAGCTCAGGCACTGACTTTGTCAACCAGCTTCATCATAATACACACGAAAAACCAGGGCAACTTCTCTTTGCAGTATAACAGGGTTTATTCACACTGATGACATTAATTTACAACCAACATCAACATTGCTCTATAAACCCTATGAACTTCTTACAAAACCAGCAAGCATCAAGAAGGGTGTGTGTGTGTGTGTGTGTGTGTGTATGAGCGAGTGGGTGTGTGAGCCCGAGTGGGTCGGATCACTATGTAACACAAGCAGACACAAACAAGCAGGAGAATGACAGCAGCAACACAGGCAATACGGACGCGGTGGTCCGTATCACACAAGCCCTTTACAAATCTTAAAAGAAAACACACACTAGCTAGTATCTGTATCTGCACAGTAATAACTCGTTCTAAAGTGTTCGCTGCGTGGGACGAGTTGCTAAGCTTTAGGAACAGTTACTGCTTACTTCCATTGGCTATGAAAGTCACAGCCGAAAGCGTTTCCCTCAGGTACGCTTCGTGATAATATAGCCTGCGTGACGTCATTGGCCATGGCGGATTTCACCCAATGGGAGCTGTGGATTTCACAGGACCCCTGCTGGTCAGCTGGGGCTCTGTGTTGGGGGTTGAATCAG
Organism: Lutjanus erythropterus; assembly: GCF_056507025.1. Lineage (NCBI taxonomy): Eukaryota > Metazoa > Chordata > Actinopteri > Lutjaniformes > Lutjanidae > Lutjanus > Lutjanus erythropterus. The sequence goes on along the minus strand of NC_139326.1, from coordinate 38,523,008 downwards.
CTGATTCACACAGAGAAAGGGGGTTGACTGATTCCTTTGTTATTTTGGGTGCCAACATGTGGTCTCAGGCTTTGATTGTTACATGTAGGCCCAAAAGTTTATGGAGAAAGTGTAGGCCTTTGTTAGAAATCTTTTGTACGGCACAACAACCATGAATGAAGTTGTGTTGTGATTGTGATTGTTACTCCAGTGCGCCGAGCACAAAACAGCAAACATGCCGGGCCACGCCTTTGTTTTGCCTTCACGTTTAGACCCACAGCGGCACAGACCCGGTGCCAGTGCATTTGCTATCTTACACACATGGCAAAAATGGCACTTGCTCTGGTGTAAGATAGCAAAACCACCTGCACTGGCGGTGCAATGGCTTTGCACTGAGGGTAAGATAGGGCCCTTAGTCTCAGTCATCCAGGTCATGGCATTCATAGAAAGGTCAGTTGTCTTCAAAGGAGTGTGCCTTGGCCTTGAGGTGTAGGTGGATTTGCTTAGTCCTGTCCTGAGGAACTGGCTCTTCTGCCATATGCCTGTCCAGTGGTTGTTTTGTCTCCCCAGTGTACAGGTCTTTGCATTCCTCACTACATTGGACTACATACACTACATTATCCTGCTTGTGTCTGGGTTTTCTGTCCTTGGGGTGAACGAGCTTTTGCCGCAAAATGGAACACCCAGACACAAGCAGGATAATGTAGTGTATGTAGTCCAATGTAGTGAGGAATGCACAGACCTGTACACTGGGAGAGCCAGTTCCTCAGGACAGACCCCCTGGAGATGGGCGACGAGCAGGTGGAGCGATGGAGCATCCGACAGGAGACACAGTGATGCCATGACCTGGGTGACTGCGAATCTTCACAGACATGAGAGCAGGGAAGAGATGCTCTGCTCTCATGAATACAAGAGAAGAAGGCAACCATTAGTTCCTCATCTGGTTAGCCTCGGTATGCCAGTAACTAGCCTCAGGAGCTAAGGACCAGCCAAGCCTGTAGCTGTTTCAACAGGTGCCTAATCCTGGCTTGTTTGTGACCATCCTCAGAAGACGGTGACCAGCCGAGCCAGTCGCTGGTCAGCGGGTTGTTAGCCTCAGTGTGCTGGTTACCATCCTGGGAATCTCGTGATCAGTCAAGCCAGTAGCTGATTCAGTGGGTTGCTAGGTTTAATGCATTTTGTCTAATGAATAGCTGGCTTCTAATTTCCCACCGCCAGCACCAGGTCAGTCGCTGGCTTTGGCAAAGATATATCCTGTACCAACTCCTCAGTTACCTTGTGCTCTCACTCACAAAGTGTAGTCTGGTAAGGCATAGACTACAAAAAAAAAAAAAAAAAAAATGCCCGGGCTTGGGAGTGGTTGCAAGGCACTAGAGATGCCTTGACAGTATAAAGGCCTTGTACCTCAAAGCCTTCCAAGATCCCTATCTGCTCTACAAAGGCCATAAAGGGCATTTTGGTTGGACAAATCCTCCTACCACCGACCGACTATGAAGAAAGGCTTACCTCTGTGCCAGAACAAAGAACAAAGCAGCTCTCACCTCAGCAACCACAGAAACTGCAATCTGTCCAGTCTCCCACTATATGCTCTCCTACTGTTAAAAGTCGAGACAAAGTCCTGCCTCTCCTTCCTCATTGCCTCTGCACAGCTGCAATCATACTGCTGCAGCTCTTCTGGAGACTCCACTATCCCTTCTTCCTGTAAGTATGTCAGAACTGAAATGTTCTGTTGTCTGTCTAATTTTGAGAAATAATCTTTTTGGTTTGAGAAAATCTTTAAGGATTGGACTGTATGTTTCACTTTATCTTTCTTCTTTGTCTATTTCAATTTTAAAGGTACCTCCTTGAATTCCTCCCTCCGTTATGTTTACTTCTCGTAGTGGCTTGACCAACCACAAACGATTGAAACACCCGGAGCTTTACTTCATTGAGGGCAACACCCGGCCCAATAGGCTATGGAACCCAGCTGAGGTAGCCTACCTACGAAAACTCTTGGAAGAGAACACTTGCTCTTCTGAGTTGTACACCAAAGCTGTGACTCATCTCAAGAGATTCTCCCGATCGCAAGTCCGTGAGAAATGCAGGTCACTTCGGGCAATTACTGCAAGAACGGCAGGAATGACTTTAAGCCAATCAACACTGGTTTCATCTGGGAGTGATCTGCAGACACTTGATGCCCCCATACCCATGATGCCTGGGGTATCAAACCTAAGGGAGACCTTTTCTAACAGCCTAGACGACAAGGCGAGAGTTGGTGGCATCTCGCCCTTGACCAACAGTCCCAAGGTGATTAACAGATATGTTAAATCTGTAATCAAACTGCTTCAGACGAAGCAGAAACTGAGTGGTCCCAGGCGCACTGGAGTCTTAGGCACTCGTATGGGGCGACGGCCCAGGAACAAGAAATGTTCCAGATATCAAACCTTACAAGCTCTGTGTCAGACCAACTTTGCGGAGGCGGCTAGGTTGGTACTGGATGGAGCGAAGGATCATAGTTGCCCGATCGACCCTGTGACTGTGCGCAAGCACTACCAAGATATTTGGGAATGTGCTGGTACGTATGAAGGTCTCTGTCAATTCGTGTCCCTCCCAGGGGCGTGTGTTGTCCAGTAGCCCCCTCGGAAGTCCTTGCTTTGATGCGGTTCATGAAGCGGGGTACTGTCCCTGGTCCGGACAGGATTGGGAGAGCAGATCTCCTATCATGGGACGCTAAGGGAGAGAAGCTCGCCAACCTGTTCAATGCCATATTGTTCAGTGGTAGGCTTCCAGGTTGCCTTAAAGGTAGCAGAACAACTCTGATCCCAAAGTCTGGTGATGTCTCCAAGCAAGGCATCCTGAATAACTGGAGACCGATCACCATTGGCTCTATACTACTTCGGACCTTCTCGGGTGTGTTAACCAACAGGTTGACGGAGCCATGCTGGGTACACTGCCGGCAGAGGGATTTCATCCAATCCCCTGGTTGCTCGGAGAACTTGAGTATCCTGGGGGGGGATGCTTAAGTTGGCAAAACGCAACAAAAAAACGCTCTTTGTGGTTTTTATCGACTTTGCGAAGGCTTTCAACACTGTGGCCCACGAACATATCCTGGAGGTGCTCCACAGGAGAGGGGTGGATGAGCACATACGGGAACTCATCAGGGATTCCTACTGGGGTTGCTACACCAACATCTGCACATCAGGGGGTAGGACTGGAAAAATCTGGCTCCGACATGGGGTGTAGCAGGGGGATCCCATGTCCCCTCTGCTGTTCAGCCTAGCAATCGATCCACTGCTGTACCTGCTAGAAGAGCGTGGACTCGGCTCCACGATAGTGGGAACTAACGTCATGACCCTGGCCTTTGCAGACGATCTTGTACTTCTAAGTGATTCATGGAAGGGGATGTCCCTGAATCTAACCATCCTTGAGAGATTCTGCGGTATGACAGGGCTGAAGGTGAACCCATCGAAATGTCACGGGTTCTCAGTGGGTATCGATGGCCCCAGGATCATAATAAATGCACATGCGGCATGGAAACTTAACGGTTTCCCAATCCACCTCATTGGTGTAGACGAGTCAGAGCGTTATCTGGGCGTCCAGATAAACCCTTGGAAAGGGATCTTTAAACCCTCTCTGATGGACATCATCAATGATTTGGCCATGAAAATCGCCCCACTAAAACCGTCCCAAAAGTTGGAGTTGCTCTGGTCTTACGCTCTCCCCAGAATACTATATGTAGCAGATCATGGCTCTGCTGGAAAAGCCACACTCACCCATTGTGACAGGGACATTCGGGGTTGGGTCAAAAAATGGCTTCACCTTGGCCAATTTGCCGCTGACGGACTCCTATACTCAACGTTCAGGGACGGCAGTCTCGGTCTTGTCAAGCTCGAGGTGCATGTCCCTGCAACCCAGCTGCGGCAAATAAGAGTCTTACATAAATCTGATGACGAAGTCATTAGGTTGACTGCTAGGGCACTGTTCCCTAGCAGCATATGGCTCAAACTCTGGCGGACGGTGACCGGTCGTGGACATGCTGGGGGTGGAACTCCCCCTAAGAGCGTGGAGGATATCAATGGTGATGAGATATCCTCCAAAGCATGGCGCAAAAGGGAGTTTGAGAGGTGGTGCACCCTCAAGCTCCAGGGCATAGACACAATGGTGTTTAAGGAGGACAAAACCAGCAACGCTTGGCTCAACTGTCGCCTTCGAGAGTCGGAATTCATTCGAGCTTTCCAATTGCGCACCAACACTATCCCTACTACCACCCTCCTGCACGAAGATAGGGGGGATCTATCGACAACTGGATGTGCCGGCTATGCGGTGAGGCGAGGGAAACTACGAGGCATATTGTGGGGAAGTGTGCTGCGCTCAAGGTGAACAGAATGAGGAATCACAATAAGATTTGTGATCTCCTGCGAGATGAGGCACAGAAACATGGCTGGACGGTTTGGCGAGAGCGGAGGCTTTGGACGGCTCACGGCAGGGTTGGCACTCCTGATCTTCTCATGGTGAGGGGATCCAGGGCCCTGATCATTGACGTTGTCATCAGATTTGAGACATCCCGGAGCACACTTCCAGAATCGGAACAAGGTAAGACAGATAAATACTTGCCTTTTTCAAACTCGGTGAAGCGCCTCTTCCCGGAAGTGAAAACGGTCCGGGTACGAGGCTTCCCCATTGGGGCCAGAGGGAAGTGGCATACACGAAACAATGAAACACTGGATTTGATGGGGGTGAGCAAGTTCCGGATCAGGGGTTTCTCCAAGCTCTTGAGTCGCAGAACTCTTGTTCACACTGTTGACCTCTGTAAGGCTTTTTTATCCCTAGCCAGACAAACTTAAGCTCCTCTGGCAGCTACTACCATGGTGGTAACCTCTTAGAACATTGACTTGGTCATCTTGCTGTGTGTCTAACGGTGGTCCTTTCTCCCTCCACCGCTGCCCTGCGTTGCCCCACACACTGGTGTCCAGCAACAGGCACCAATGAGACTCTGGCCGCCTCCTCCTCTTGTAAGTATCTTAGAAAAACTCTCCAATGAAATGTTAAGATTTTCTGCATCATTTTGAGAAATTAAGGTTTTGGTTTGATGAAAAAAAAAATAAGGATTGGACTGTATGTTTCACTTTATCTTTTGTCCACTCTAATTCTTAAGGTACCTCATTGAATGCCGTCCTCACCATACCCATCACCTCTGAAAAGACAAAAGCTACACCTACTCTGTAAACGTCTCCTCTGACCTTGATGAATACACATCAAGGCCTCCTCTGATACTGGTGTCCAGCAACAGGCACCATTCAGCCTCTGGCTTCCTCCTCCTCCTGTAAGTGTCTTAATGCCTCTCTTATGAAATGTCAATAATTTTTGCATCATTGTGAGAAATTATGGTTTTGGTTTGAGAAACATCTTAAGGATTTGACTGGCTTTCCTCATCATACCCATTTTCTCTGCACAGACACAAGATACAGCTCCTGCAGAAACACCTCAGCTGACCTTCTCTCATACTGGTATCCATCAACAAGCTCCTGTGAGCCTCTGGCCTCCTCCTCCTGCTGTAAGTATCTCAAAGTCTCTCATGTTAAATGTTAAAATTTTCTCCATCATTTTGATAAATTAAGATTTTGGGCTGTATGTCTCACTTTATCTTTTGTCCACTCTAATTTTTAAGGCACCTCCTTGAATCCCTCCCTCACCAAACCCGCTGCCTCAGCAAAGACAGCAGCTACAGCTCCTCAAAACATCTGACAGCTCCTCATCATCTGACACTGGTGTCCAGTGAGCCTTCAGCCTCCTCCTCCTGTAACTATCTAAACATCTCTCCTGTGAAATGTTAGAATTTTCTGCATTGTTTTGAGAAATTCTGGTTTAAGAGAAACATTAAGGACTGGACTGTATCTCTCACTTTATCTTTCTTCTTTGTATTCTACCATTTTTTAAGGTACCACCTTGAATTCCTCTCTCACTGTACTCACCGCTGCAAACACAGCAGCTTGTTGCCACAACTGGCAACTATGAGCTTCTGCCCTCCTCCTCTTCCTGTAAGTATTAAACGCCTCTCCTGTGAAATGTTAAATTTTCTGCATCATTTTGAGAAATAATGCTTTTGGTTCAAGAAAAACTATAAGGATTGTGCTGTATGTCTCCTCGGTTGATGCCACAATCATCATCATCATTGTCATCAACATCTTGCCAAATCTTTGTGCTCCACTACACTATTCCTCTCGTAAGTATGCCAAAGCCTCACTTGTGAAATGTTAAGATTTTCTGCATCATTTTGAGAAATTAAGATTTTGGGCTGTATGTCTCACTTTATCTTTTGTTCACTGTCTGTTTATTAAGGTGCCTCTGCTCAGCTCTCTGAGATCTGCCTCTTTTCTCTCCGAGCAGAACACGGAGAGAACCAATGTAAGTTTAATATGGACTTTTTACCTCTAGAATAATAATATTCTACATAATATTCTAATATATTAGATTCTTAAGTTTAATCCTGCATTCATTAAGAAGTAAAGATATGTGTCTGATATAAATTAATTCATGATGTTGTGCCACCGCCACTGAAACGATGTGTGTCATTCTACAGGAACAATGCACAGCCTGTTCACAGATACGGAAGTGTTCGCTCCTGTACTCCCAGACTAAGGAGCAGCTTCTTCCCTCAGGCTGACAGACTGCCTCAATCATCCTCAGCTCTCTGCCATGCAACATCCAACTACAACAAAACCTCACTATACAACCCTGTGTTGTATAATTGTAAATAAATCTGCCTTGCCTTTTGTACCTCTTGTGTTCAATTTATTTGTCTGAAAATGGGTTATGGGACTGAACTGAAAATCTTTACTCAAGTAGAAGTACTGTTGCATTGCTAAAATATTACTCAATTACAAGAAGAAGTACTGGTGTTAGAAAAATACTCAAGTAAAAGTACAGAGTACTTGTTGCAAAAGCTACTCAGAGTATTAGTTACCTTTAACTGTTGATGTCATGCCACCTCTCCAGACTAGGGTTGCAAATGTTGTGTTATCCTACAATTGATTAATTAATAATTTATAAGTCTTAAAACATGTTTATCTCCTGATACTGGCTGTGCCCAGTCTCTGCAGTCCCAAACTGTCCACACTGTCCCAGGGACACTGGGATTTGTTGAGGTCAAACTGTCAGATGAGATGGTGACAGTGCTGGATGGGAGCCGGGAGAAAAGAGAAATTACATATATGGTGTGATACAAAATGAGACATCTATGAGAGGCATAACAATACAAATTATTCAAACACATTTTAAAAATTTCAATACAAAGTCATTTATCATATTAGATCAACTTTCATGTATCAAAATGGATAAGATAATAAAAAAAAACATAAGAAAGTTCCTCTTCAAGGGATAATAAAGTGAGGTGAAATGAAAGCAGACACTATGAGACTGACAGAATTTGGAAGAGATACACAACAGCAGATCCTAGTTTTTCTTTAAGTATTGTAAATAACATTAGAAAATGGTTTCCACATTCATAAGCAATATATGGAATCATACCTGAGGTTTCTGGAGAGGCTGAGGTTAGGTTTGAGTGCAGCACTCTGTAACTTGACAAACTGGGGAATGATAAAATATCACAAATTAAACAACCACTGAGGTGTACAGGTCAAAGCTAAATATATGTACTTAAAAAGTGGAACTTAATCATTGTGTAAGCTTCTGATTTTGATTTGATTTTTCAGAGAAGAACAGTTTTAAGTGCCATTTGAAGGATTAGTTTGGGTCAAACATGACTTGTAGAAGAAGAGGCTGCAGCATTAGATGGAGAAACTGCAGCAGAACCCACATCTGCTGAAGAAGCTGGACCAGCAGCAGCAGCTCTGACTCTGTGCTCCTGAGGTTAAATAAAAAACAAACCCACATCCATGAATACAAGACAATCTTAATTACATATATTATGGTCAGCTTCTTAAATATGAGCATTTTCTGATTTCTTTACTCCTCTCTGACAGTAAATGTAATATCTTTGAGTTGTGGACAAAACAAGACATTTGAAGATGTCATCTTGGACTTTTGGAAACACTGATCAATATTTTTCACCATCGATCTCCATGGTGTGGTGCTGCTTGGGTTGGGATGCCATCTGAGGCAATAGGAGGTGCTCCTCCAAAGACACAAAACTAATGTATAACATTAAATAACAAAATAAAACTACATAGAAATTACCATAAATGAGTCATTTCTATCATCAAAATCTAATCTACAAATTGCTTATCAGGAAGCACCTTATTATGAATGCATTATAATGAAGTAGAGGAGTGCTGCAGAGATGCCCTGGCCTAAAAATCCTCGTACAGACCTCCAAAAATGTCACATCATCATGACTGAAGCTTTTTTTTTTGTGAAAATGAAGAAAAGATCAACACTGATAATGTGTCATATCACAACATCTGTCAAGATAATTGCAATATGATTTATGTTTTTGATGTATCCTTCAGCCCTTCCTATTGTAATCATTGTTGTTTTTCTCAACATAATACTGCATTGTAGGGTAAACGTCTATAAGTCATATAGATGGTGTCACAGTTCTGCAGGCCCAGTTTCCCTCCTCTCACTCTGCCTCAGTAATTTTCCACTCTTCCTGCCTCTGCTCCACTCTTTTCCCTATTGCCTACCCTGCCTCTCTCTGACTCTCCTCTCTTGCCTGGTTCCTGGATATTCACCACAACCTGATCCCTGACCTTGTGATCTGTCTCAGCATTCCTGGTTTTTGCCTGCCTGTCCCTGTGGCTGCTTGGTATGTCATCAAAGTCTCTCCTGGTCCCGGCTTCTCCATCTGGTCCTTACTTGCCTGTTGCTCGTCCCTCATTGGCTGGTCTGTCTGCTCATCTGGTCCTGACTTCTCTGCCTGGTCCTGGCTTCCCTGTTGCATGCTCCTCGTCTGCTCCTCTGCTTCTTCAGCCTGCCCTCCTGGTTCTGGACTCAACAATTCGTCAACCTTGTCTCCAACCAGCTCCTCTCAGGTACTGACGCCTGTTTATGTATTGTACAGTCCGGTTCTGAGGACTCACTATCCTGTCCTTGGTCCAGCTTCCGGGTGTGGCTCAATATTCCCTAAGCTTTCCCTCCAGAGACTTTGTGGGGGCTTTGAGCCTGAAGAAAGAACGGTTCCCTGTGTTTCTGCGGCCGCACAAGTTCCTGCTTTTCCTGTTTAAAATAAAGGTCATTACCAACTGTCCCAGATTTTCAATGTGCTGCTTTTGGGTCCTTAGAACTCCTGTTACAGATGGGCTTAATAGCTATCAGTTTCTTTCAAATAAAATTTTATATTTACTTATTGTCAAAGCAGTCTAGGAAATTAACATCAACAGATGATGAGCTGTAAGTGC